>NC_031672.1:1482711-2965423 GCF_001640025.1 Sugiyamaella lignohabitans | reverse complement strand
TAAAACATGACTATCCAGAGCAGACCATTCTTTCTCTTCTCGACGAGGATCTAATGCAATATAGCAGTGATTCTCCTTGATATTTCGCACAATCTCCTTTTCTGCCGAGGTGTATAATACCGACCCGGACTTGCGTAGTAGCAGTTGTAGGTACTCAGTGACATCTCTTCCGGCAATATCGATTCGTTGAATGGCAGTTGGAATCGAGAATCCACCATATACAGGCACGGAATGAGTTACTCCATCGCCCGAATCAAGAACTAACCCGGTAGTTTTGCCAGACGCATACAGAGCCAGTACTGCCTGGATCGATAAATACAGTGCTGGAACATTAAAAGTCTCGAAAAAAACCTGTGCAGCTTGATCTCGATTAGACCGCGGGTTCAATGGCGCCTCGGTCAGCAGAATCGGATGCTCTTCACTTAAAATCTTCAGCTCGTCTGTGTACACATACTGCCATATCCTCTCCATATCGTCCCAGTCGGTGACGACTCCGTGTTCCAGCGGATAATGAATCTTCAACAACCCACGATAATTCTGGCATGAACTGCCAATAAACTCATCTCCTTCAAGAGCTCCGGCCATGATTCTCGTATGCTTGGGTCGTCCAACACTGGCTGTTAGTTTCTGGGGTGGGAGGGTCTGCCTCCGGCGGCTGGGGCGCTGCCCCAGACCCCGTTGTGCTCGCTTCGCGAGCCATTATCGGGACAGGACTGTTTGGGGAACTGGCCAAGGATCTATAATTCACGGGCATAGACTCCGAATCGGTAGATTTACTTACAAAGAAGGGAAAAACGTCTTTGGCTGCTCCTCGCCAGCAATGCCTGCTTTTATCGTCCCTGAGCCCTGATATGTGTTAGAAACCGATCTCGGCACTTGAACTGGAAATTCTCTCCTCTAAAACCACCTCGTCTCCTGGATCTGGTACCTACATTGTCAAAAACCACGGGCTGGTTCAACAAAACTTCGTCGAACTCCATGGTCACTCGCTCAGTCTCGTCACACCGCGTTCAATTCCACTGTCTATCTATTTACTCTGACCCTCTGCTGAAATATTCTCGTGTCGAGGTCCACCACCGACGCAGTCCACCCAGCCGCGCATCTCCAACGCTCTATCCGACCCCCATTTCACCCCTCTCAAAAACCTCTAAAACACCCCAGAAACGTGAAAACTCACTCTTAACCAACTCTCCTACCTCACAGAAGCTTGTCCACCCGGTCCTGAACCGGCTGCTGCGATGCAGGGTCTGCCTCCGGCGGCTGGGACTCCGCCCCAGACCCCACTGCTCCTCTCGCTCCGCTCGAGTCGTTTCCCCCTTGGTCCCAGCCGTCTCCTGCGAAGCAGGAGCAACCAGGGTCTGGGGCGGAGCCCCAGCCGCCGGAGGCAGACCCCCCCCCTAAGGGTATCACGTGACCCCGGTATATGAGGCTCGCGAATCTATGCTGGAAAGGGAAATTGAAAACACAGACGAGTGGCTTTAATTTCAGCGTCGTGTTTTGTTCGGTTACATTCAGATCACATTTGTAAACAAACAGACAAAAATGGCTGTAAGTGCGACAGTTTAGGTCGGAAGTGTGCCGGGGCTGGGTGAAAGTCGGGCTGGGGTCGTGGAAAGCGGATTCTGGCGTTTTTAAGGCTGTTGGACCCAGTTCATGGCGGTTCAGTGGGAAAAGAAGAGCTGGTGAGAGAGGGTGGTGTGAGACCTGAGTGTGAAACGTAAAATGGAATGAATGGACGAATACTAACGTTTTTGTTGTAGGCTTCTCAGAATACCAAAACATACAAGGACGCTTTTGCACTTTTTGACAAGAAAGGCAACGGCCGGATCCCGGCCGAGGCTCTTGGGGACCTACTCCGAGCGGTCGGTCAGAACCCCACTCTGAGCGAGATTGACAGTCTCGAGAGAACCGTGTCTGGTGACTGTAAGTATTTTATCACCGGAAAACAGTTCTGTTGTATGAAACTGATTTGAATACTAACAAAAAACGCAGTCGACTTCGACACATTTGTCAAGATCGTCAACAGACCCGACGGATTCAAGTCGCTCGGAGAGCCCGAGGATTACATCCGCGGTTTCCAAGTGTTTGACAAGGACCAGACCGGATTTATCGGAGTCGGCGAGCTCCGTTACATCCTCACCTCGCTCGGCGAGAAGCTCAGCGACTCGGAAGTCGACGAACTGCTCAAAGGCGTCTCCGTCACCCGAGACGGCAACGTCAACTACACAGACTTTGTCAAGACCATTCTCGCTCAGTAACCGGTCTTTTTTCTGTTTTTTGTTATAATTCTTAATTCAATTGGGTTCTTTTGGAGTTTTTGGGGGGAGTCACTGCCTCCGGCGGCTGGGGCTCCGCCCCAGACCCCGCTGCTCCTCTCGCTTTCGCTCGAGTCGTTGCGCCGGGCGGTCAACAGATCTGGATTCGTGGTTCATATCCCCCTGGCGGGAAACTCAGTCCACCGCCCGACGCACCGACTCGAGCGAAGCGAGAGGAGCAGCGGGGTCTGGGGCGGAGCCCCAGCCGCCGGAGGCAGTGACTCCGTGCCAAGGTCATCAGTCTATTATAATATACAGTCATGATAAGATGGGCAGGAAGTTCCCAATAATCATCATGGGAATGCCAAACACATCTCTTTTGAGTGTCCACATGGACGTGGTGCGGATGGTTTTGCCGTTGGGTGTGAGGAGTGAGCATTCTGACATCATGGCTCCGCGGGAGTCGCCGAACGCGATGTCGCTGAACATTTGGAAGTACTCGAGCACCGACTCGTCTTGCATCACCTCGACGATGAACATACCGCCGGTACCAGACCCGTCGCGGTCCAGCAGTTGTTGACGTGACCATCCGGTCAGAATACAAAATTCTTTGCCGACAGCTGCTATTTGTCCAGTTCGTCGCCAGACGGCGGTAGGAGTCCCTGAGAAAGAGATGTACTTTTCGTATTCTAACAGCGTTCGTTGAAAACATTGCTCCATAAACACTAGATCGTCTTCGTCTAATGAGTTCGTACAGGCAATAAACGACGGTCGGTATCTGGCCATGCATTTGGCCATTTGAATCAGTTGCGGTTTGTCGAACCGTGACTTCAAATACTTGATCAGAGAATGAAATCCGGGGGTGTATGGAAACGGCTGTCGCACGTTACGATAAAT
Source organism: Sugiyamaella lignohabitans (assembly GCF_001640025.1). Lineage (NCBI taxonomy): Eukaryota > Fungi > Ascomycota > Dipodascomycetes > Dipodascales > Trichomonascaceae > Sugiyamaella > Sugiyamaella lignohabitans. Next base: position 2,962,271 of record NC_031672.1, on the reverse strand, counting down.
ATCAGCGGGCTTTTTTAATGGTTGCCAACTGCCAGTGTTGGAGAACCCGCCCAGTCGATTGTTCATTCGACTGCTGGTGGTATATCGTGGTTGGTTCTCAGACCCAGTACCTGCCAGTGATAAGCTGGTGGTGTCCGTAGCGGAAATTACGGGGGTTGGAGGTGCGGGTGTGCCGGTAGTTGTGTCACCGGTACCAGTTGCAGTTGGTGTCTCACCATTTGCTCCTGGTGCAACAGTAGAAAACTGCTCTTCAAACAGTCTCAGTTCTGGATCCATCATGTTATCAATACTATCGGCAATTGTAAACGATATGGGTGGTGGTTTTGGAGTATCATTCAGCCAATCATTAGCTTGTTGTTGTGTCATATCTACCGAAGCGAGAATCTCAGAAAAGTTATGTCTCGGACTGTTTCCTAGTGAGAACTGGTTCAGATAGTTTGGATGAAAGTAGGTCGAGTTGTCTGTTCGCTGCGAATCGTCGCTGAACGCCGGGCTCGACGTCGACGGGACATCTGACAACGCGATATTAGTAGCGGTGTGGCTGGAATTTCCATGAAGAATACTGCTCAGAACACTATATTCTTGAGTGGTTGCTGTTGATTCAAACGTTCTTCGTCGCTGTTGACTATGACTCTGTGGAGCCAGTGACGAAGACACCGTAGAATCGGGAAACAATCCTCTTTGAGAATGTTGGGATGTGAATTGTAATCCCGGAGTAGTATTGTTATGGTTGGTATGTGTACTGGCATTTGTACTGGAAGTCGGTGAAGTGGATGTTGCAAACAGGTTCAACGGTCGCGACGACGGAGGAGGCGGTCTCATCAGTTCCTGATGACCTGATCCCGTCGCACCAGACACTGAATTCGCATGTCGTGGAGTCTGTAATCCACTAACATCCATACTGCTATTACTCATCGATTTACCCATACTAGTACTACCAGTTGACAGTCTTCCATGTCCAAACAAACCACCACCTCCAACACCTCTTCCATCAGCACTTCCAACACTACTACTTCTTGCACCTCCAGCACCTCCACTACTACCAAACCCTCTACTATCAGTACTACCCACATTAAACTCGGAAATAGTCGACGACGTCGTCATCATACTATCACTGCTGCTGACCGAATCTCCCCGTAGACTATCGGCATTTTTCTTTTTATATCTAGGATCAAACTTCTTGGATTCTGAAGAAGTAGCCACTGCTTCTGGTACATCCTGTAAATATTTGGCCTTTTTGCGAGTTCCATCCTGGCAAGTATCTGCCAGACCTCTGGCGACGCACCTCTCGCATGGTCGGTTATTATCGCATGTCAAATGAGTTCGCTGACAATGTACACAAGCTCGTGTGGCTTTGCGTCTTTTTGGTTTACCAGTTCGTGGCTAGAAATATGTCAGTTAGTAAAAAATAGTTCACACCATTAACCAATGACCTTTTATATGACCCGAGTGCATGTTGCAAGCGGTGACTGGCGATGTGCATAACCGGCGGTTGTGAATCACACGCTTATAACATGCCATATGTCACGCTTCTTCAGTTCCCGTCTGTTGTCAGCTATCCGATAATTAACACCACTATCTGGAAATCCAGAATATTTGCTGAAACTTACACTTATAATCACCGGAGCCTCATCAGACCCTGCTTCTGTTTTTATAGTGGTGATGGCGGGATTGGTTGACCGCCCCGACGTGACAAATTTGTTCTCTACGGTTGACATGTCAAAAGAAAAATAAGTGTGGGGTTTTGTAGCAGTTATAATAAATATAACTTTCGTCCAGACTGGTCTCTGGGAATAAAAAATTTCAAACGAAACTTTTTTCGCGTTCGAACTGCCACTGATCCATGAACCGCCAATTAATCTTCCTGCTAATTCCAAGCCGATATTCCTCCTGTCAGTAGTTAGTATATTTCCAAGTTCACCCTGCCCATGCTCGATGGATCTCACTTACCCCCAAAATGCGGGGACCCTGCTGCCCGTCGGTTCGGTAATTACCGGTTTATGGCCCTACCACGAAAATATGCCGGACAATCCATTGGCCCTCACATCCGAGCGCACCTTGGCTCGGCTCCGACCCCTTCGCACGGCTGGCTCTGGGCTTACTGGGCCGGGAGCTCCTCGGGGGGATGTGAAAGAGGGGCTCCGCCCCAGACCCCGTGGCTCCTCTCGCTTCGCTCGAGTCGGGCGTGGGGGTCCCAGGTACAGGGGGCATGCTGGGGTTGTCTTGGCAATACTTTTTTTCAGGGACCCGTGTAAATCCGACCCCCCACGACCACCAACTGGACTCCCCCACGCTCGACTCGAGCGAAGCGAGAGGAGCCCCAGCCGCCGGAGGCACAACGGGGAGTTCCGCTGCTATAACCGTTGTAAAATGCATGGGTCACGGGTAAATCTGCTTATACTTGCCTGTCGGGTCATGAGTGTCGGATATGTTTCAAAAAGGGGGTCCTGTCAAGATGCATCTCATGCAAGGCAGCGGCTACATGACCCGAGCTAAACGGTCTAGATCCGACTGACAGCAGTGTCTCACCTTGGTGTTCTTGGCACTTATTTAGCCAGCGCCGTAGGAGTCCGAGCGTGTTGTTGATGGCTGTGGTTTGCCTATCTTTTTGTTTTTTGTTTGGGTTTTGGCTATGTCAGGTTAATTAAAATTAATTTAAGCTCTGACTGCAGCTGCTGCTTGGGACGATATGCCGATGACATGCCATCCATATATGGTCCTAAATTATGAACATTATGAGAATTCAGGCTCAGGTGATTCTTTCCTTGTAGAAAGTTTATTGATTATACGGATATAATTTATTTTGTTTGAGAAACAGCCTAGGCTGTTATCTTTATTTTTTGATCCGTTGTAGAGGATGTTGAACGTGGGGAACAGAGTTTGAGACGAGACTGTTTTTCTTGACAGGAGTTTTGGAGGATCAACGATGTAGCCTGTTGTTTATTGATCTCAATAATTGAAATTTGGTTGATGTCGGTTAGTATATTAATGCGCTTGATCGGAAAAGTGAGAACTGACTTTATGCCGAAGGATGTGAAAAACCAATATATGTGGAATTGACATATCAACGTAAATATGGAGTTCTTAATAGTTGTAACCTACGACTAGCCAGAGCAGACGCTCTCAATCGTCTTGTCTATAATACTTTCATTCTTTGACGTCTGTTATAGTACAGAGGCTAATTATAGAGATATTGAAATATCCGCCATATATTTTGTTTGGGGTCAGCAGTGACAGCAGTGACTACCGATGACCTGACCAACGCAAATTGAATAATCACACACCTTTGATATGCCACATTGGCTATTAATAATAGCATTCCATCAAGGTTATAGAAAAATGGTCTCAAACTTAGCATAATGTCTCTTCAGTTGATTACTGACGAGTTATTTTATTGTATTAGCTGAGAATAAATACAAGTGCTACTCCAATCCACTACTCACGTATTTTTTTTTTTTGATTAAATCAAAGCAAGCCAGCCCAATTGAAATTTAACATGGAAATAAACCAGACTGATCAACTAATACCACTGTTCTTTCTCCTCCATATGGAAAATATCTTCGCTCAGAACATAAGTACCTTCGCGCTTGAACTCTTGCAATTCATCTTCTCACCACTAGAGGGTGTCTTAGTAGGGCAAGACATGAGACTGTTCTCGTCTCCCATTACCAATGCTTCAGACTTTCATTGAATATGGATATAGTACCGGAGACAAAAAAAGATTTTTTTCAGCAAGCTGGTCTCTTCTCTAATGCAAAAAAAAAAAGGTCCGAAGGACACATTGACGAAATTTAAAAAAAATTTCAACTCAAATCAGGGGCCCAGTTGTATTCTCATCACCACCAGAGGTACAACCGGACGTACAATTGCATCGGACATAAAGAGGATGAATTAATAGGAGACTCAAAACCAAGTCATTCATTTTCATTCAACATTCAAAGGCAGCGGTTCAGGTCACGGCAGGGGGCTCTGCCTCCGGCGGCTGGGGCTCCGCCCCAGACCCTGGTAGCTCCTCTCGCTTCGCTCGAGTCGTTCAAAGGTAGAGGTAAGCGACCAGCAGCTTTCACAGTCAGCAGGGTATTCAGCATTATCTTGTCGAACTGCACACCATCTCAAATTTAGAAATTGTTTTATGAATTGAATAAAATATCGCCAATTAATTTTACGAAGTCAACTGCTCAGAATTTTGCCCTCAGCATGATATTGAATTTTCATATTATGTGGGAATAAAAATGTTTGAACGTTATGCTTGTCTCGCTAATAAACTTATAATATACTCTGTCGGTATAATAATTATATAGCTCGAAAATACACTTTGTTGGTATAATAAATTTTTGTATGCCTTTACAACTTCTTCTATTCATGTCAATTTAATAAACACGTAGGCTGAGAATTCTTTATTGTAGTAATATTGACATTACTATCTATTCTCCCTGAAAGCCTCTTTTTATTCTAGGATATCAACAAAACCCAGGATATTAACAATTCCATCTCGTTACTTTGAATATTATTGTCAGATACCTTTTAAAATCTATTTTCCATCGTGGCTTTTTGAGGTATCAGTTACTGGTGAACTAGTTTCCAAGGGATATTTCCAAGTAATAGATCGAATATTGAAAGCGGTGGTTCGTTAAATCGACCTCCGAGGGTATTATAAACTCGAAACAATTTAAATCCAAATTAAATCAAAGTGCCCTAACTCCCTCGCAACATTATCCAAGCTCTCGGCAGATAAAATAATAAACAGATATTATTTTCACTATAGACGTGATGGGCATACATATCCCTCCGTCTTCGCCATGGGGCACGCATCACTCAGGATTCTCGTTAAATTATCTATTACCTTATCTCTAAACTACGGCTAGCTCGTTCTCCCTGTACTCGGCTATTTTAATTTTATCAAACTCAAACACATCATACATCTCGGGACGATAGTAGATCGTGCTCTTCTACGCTTCTACGCCTGTACATTTTAATTTATCCATAAACTATTCCGACTTCACAACACCCATTAAACTCGGTGGTAGAGCTATAGCCTCCTCACAGATAAAATTCGTGGGGTGTCAACTTTAAAGGATAAATATTCCGGGCTCATCAACAACCTAAAGGGAAATCGGAAAATCCCCACGGACCTCCCACGTTTTTTGTTTAAACCCGATGGCTCATTAACAATAGAAAAAAACGTGGGGTGCTAGTCAAATCTCCCGTAATATAGCCATCAGCGTTAGCTATAATTTTTAGAATTGCCCCTCTTCACTAGCACTGGTCTTTTTCCAGAGACTAGATTCATCTCCATGCACGGTGTACATGATCTCTAAAAATCGTCACATTGCTTTTTGAAACCACCCAGCAGCTTCTTGTGGTGCGTCGCGTACCTGTACGCATGCACCCCACCTTATTCTACAAGGAGAAATACGTGCCCTATTCTGGATCACACTGGCTCAAGCACTGCACCACCACACCAGGCCTCGCGGACGCCGCTTCCTCCCCCTACCGAATCGCATGTGTCAAGCGTCTGGACCCCTGCAGACACCGCGCCTCGGCTGATGATACGAGGGGCGCTCTGCCTCCGGCGGCTGGGGCTCCGCCCCAGACCCCGCTGCTCCTCTCGCTGCGCTCGAGTCGGTTCGTATACGGTCCCCGCCATCTCCTGCGAAGCAGGAGCCATGGGGTCTGGGGCGTAGCCCCAGCTGCCGGAGGCAGCCAAGCCCCCTACCCGCCTTTGTCTCGTCCCACTCTGTCTCATCCCACCTGATGCCTCACCTCATCCCGCGAGGCACCCCCAGGTGGGGGACTGAGGGGCGTGCCTGCGCCAGGCCCCCAATGGAGGTGCCGCCGAGATGGGGTGTTGGATCGTATGCTGGGTTGTTGCGAACCCAGGCGGGGTCGCTGTCGCGTTATCGTCTGACGAGGGGTAATGGACCCGCACCAGCCCCCCTCCCCCTGGTTATATGGTTAATCCATTCAATTCAATGAGAGAACGGTGGTATTATCCAGAGAATGACAGTCGGTCGCTCGCTGGAACGTTGAGGATCTGTGTCTCTACAGGGTATCTGCATTGCTAATTCCAATGCCAAGATTTGCCAGTTCTCCCGGTTCTGTGAGAGAAGACATGTTCTGGACGACTGATACGGGGCCTAGGTTCTAGCGGTTCTTGGCCCCATCGCCGGTCGATTGACTGTGGTCTTTGGATTACATAATTATATTAAAAAAGCAGTGAACACACAAGGAATTGACTGGCTTTTTTTTTTTGCTGGATTATCTCCGGACAATTGCTAGATTACTGTTTTGTGGCACTTTTGTGGCATTTTTTGGACTGTTGGATTGGGTACCAGATGGATCCCAGACGACTGAATACCCCGCTACTGTCCTGCATTCCAGCCGTTTATGCCCCTCCTACTTATCTTGCCTATTTCTCCATCGAGGTTGGCTATTCTACCGGAGCTCGGACGAAGGGCATCTGCCAGCTGTTATCTCCACTAACTTTCCCCATATCAAGGGTTTATCCACGCTAAAATGCTGATATATCATGGGCATGCTATAGATCCGGTTATTTTCAAGTTGATTTGATCTGGTTCATAAACGAGTGGCATGCATTACAATGACAATCAGAGTGTGAATGTATGCATGATCTCAACTGGCATCTCATCCTAATCAAGATTGAGTGGGGGACTAGCTAGGATTAGGTCAGTCAACAGTCGGCACCAATATCCGGACTCCATACATCGCAGGATTGGTACCAGAAAGTTTTTTGTTCTAGTTCATCATAGCCAAGTGGCTGGTTAGTGCGTTAGTTAGTGTGCTAGCAGTTGAATCCGTGGCTTGCTTATCAAAGGTGGGGGGAGTGACCTAACAGCAGTAATCTGGATGCATGGATCTCCGAAATGATCTCTTTCTAGAGTCAATCTTCGTGATCCTCGTGAGATGGATAGTCCACGATAGACCAACCGTCGGTTCTTGTAATGAATGAACACACAAAAAAAAAACAATTGGTACGATTTACAATACATGCACTGTGATCTGAGCAGGAGTTATAAAGTGAGGTGCAGAGCGAGATTCGTGTGAGATTGAGTGAGATACGTGAGATGAGTGATATTCGAGTCGAGAGTCGAGTCGACAGTGAGATTCAAGCATGTGATCTGTGTGTGAGCGAAGGCACCTGTGAATCTGGCTGTTATCGATCTCAGTTCTAGCGTCATTGTTTTAATGCCGCTGAGACATGGCTGCGAGGTACTTGACCATTTGGATCACTTTACTCACCCACTTTGCACAACCAATTTTTTCATCCTCGTCTTACTCCACCCACTGTACATACTTCTTACGTACTCTTTACATACTCTCTAAACAGCTCTTGCTTACTCACTTTACACCTTCTTTGCACTCTTTTTGCTCACTTTAGACCTCTTAGCTCCTTTTCCATACTCCCTACACTCCTTTACTTACTTACTTTCATCTCTGGCTGTCGTCCCCTGGCTCTACTCCGTTCCTGTCGGATCTAACTACCATGCGGATATTACTGCAGATGGCCCCCACAGACATCGCGACCGCTAACTTCGACTGTCTCAGACGTGCTCTGCATCCGCACCTCTGCTATAGTTTGTGGCCTCTGATCTTTTCCAATCGAATTAAACCAAGACAGACCGCCTGATACCATACCTCCCTGACCGTTTCATGCCTTTGAAACCCTCTTATACCCCCCTTTTCCAACTGATCTAAACGAAGCTCTTCAACAATATCTTTACTCAATAATAGCCTCGCATGGTACTTTTCAAAAACTGTGGGGTGGATTTTTCCCTGGTACCTCATAAAAATTGGTGGGGGGCATCTGCTAAGCCAAAATTGGTGCCTAGTATGTTTTTTGAGCTTCACATCATACATTTGCCGTCGAAAATAAATTATACCTGCATGCAGACATTTCTTTTTTTAAACCACACATTACTTTTTTAGGAGTGATTTTCCCCTCCCCCCTGCCCCACCTTCACTAGTCCCCCCTCATGACTGACATGAACCCCCTTTTACATCCCACTTCGTACAATATCTAGACCATCATACGATGCATAATTAGAAATGTAAATATATGACCCCGGTTAAATGACTACCCCACTATACAATCGATTCCTGACTACATTATCGTGATGCCATGCAAACTCCCCCGCATTTTGCTTGACCTTGACAACCTTGATTGACCTAAATCCATTTTATCCGGTACTAGCGTTATGCGTTAACCCCTCCTTGACGCGCATCAAACGTTTAAGCTTGACCAGATCAACCTACCTCCAGTTTTGATTTATATATAAGTATGTCTGATAATCCATCCCCGGATTTTTTTTTATTCTCTTTTCTTTATTCTCATCTTCAACTGTTTCGACTTTTTTCGACAACAACCTATATCCAGTTGGACCACAATAGGATCATAATAGGATCAAAATAGGATCACAATGACTAGCGCTGAAGAGAAGATTACTGTTGACCACCACGAAGAGGAAGGTGTTGACCTCAAGGCTCAACACGAGTCCGTCTATGACATTCTCCCCGACTGGGGCCGTCCTTGGTACAAGACCCCCCATTTGTTGCATCTCAATTTAATTTTGTTTTTCACATTCTTGTCTGGTATTTACAACGGTTATGATAACTCTCTTTTGAACGGTCTTCAATCCATGCCTGAGTGGGAAACCTACTTTGGCAGTCCTGCTGGTGCCAAGTTGGGTGCTACCTCCAACGGTATGCTTTACGGTAATTTGCTTGCTCTTCCTTTCACTTCTTTCTTCTGTGACAGATTGGGCAGAGTTAGAACCTTGCTTATTGGTGCTTCTGTTGTCATCATTGGTGTCATCATTCAAACTGCTTCTCAAAACTTTGCCATGTACACTGTGGGTAGATTCATTCTCGGATTCGGTGTGTTGCTTTCCACCACTGCTTCTCCTTTGTTGATTGCTGAGGTCACTTATCCTACTCACCGTCCCTACGTTACTGCTTGTTCTCAAGCTCTTTACGGTCTTGGTGGTATCATTGCCTCTTGGACTACTTACGGTACCTCTAACTGGAGTAACGGATCCAGTTGGATGTGGAGAACTCCTTTGATCATTCAAATGTTGTTCCCTCTTCTTCAACTTTCTGCTCTTTACTGGATCCCCGAGTCTCCCAGATGGCACGTTTCTCGTGGTAACATTGCCAAGGCTCGTGAGTTCCTTCTTAAGTACCACGCTGGTGGTGATGAGGCCAAGGGTGGTCAACTTGTAGAGTACGAGCTTGCTGAAATCACCTATGCCATTGAGATGGATAAGCAAAGAGAGGGCATTCAATGGTTTGATTTCTTCCGGACCAAGGCCAATCTCCACAGATTGTTCATTATTGTGTACTTGCCAGTTCTTACCCAACTTTCTGGTAACGCCGTTCTTTCATACTTCTTGCACATTGTCTTGGACAACGCCGGAATCACTTCTTCTCACCAACAACTTATTTTCAACGGATGTTTGTCTGTCTTTAACTTCGTCATCGGTCTTGTTTCTCTTACCACTATTGAGAAGGTGGGCAGAAGACGTATGTTCTTGATCGGATCTTTCTTCAACATGATCAACTACACCATCTTCACCATTCTGTCTGCCCGTAACGCTCAAGAGGACTTCAAGAACCAGAGTCTTTCCAAGGGTGTCATTGCCATGATTTTCATCTTCTACCTCTTCTTCGTCATGGCATACTTGGCCATCCCCACCACCTACATGACCGAAGTCGTTCCCTTCCACTTGCGTGCTAAGGGTTACGTAATCCACACCTTTTTCTTGACCGGAGTCCTTCTCTTCAACGGATTCGTGTCCCCCATTGCCATGGGAGCCATTTCCTGGAAGTACTACATCTTGTACTGTTGTTTGAACCTGGTCAACTTCATTGTCATCTACTTGTTCTTCCCCGAGACCAAGAGACTGTCCTTGGAGGAGGTCAACCGTGTCTTCGGCGAAGACGTCCTCACTGACGCCCACATCATCGAGGAGGTCGAGCAAGCCCACAACGGACGCGCTTAGTGTTTTTTATATTAGTTTGTAGCAATATATGATATTTTGTATCCTAAAACTGCTCTGGGGGGGTCTGATGCCTCCGGCGGTTGGGGCTGCGCCCTAGACCCCGGTGCTCCTGCTTTGCAGGAAGTTGTTGGGACCGTCGACACGCACTCGAGCCCAGCGAGAGAAGCAAAGGGGTCTGGGACAGAGCCCCAGCCGCCATAGGCAGGCCTCGCTCCCTCAGTGAAGTTGCTTGTCTAGTGGGGTTGGGGAGCTGTTTTTCCAGAAATTCCGATATAGTGTAACGGCTAGCACGGTTCGCTTTCACCGAGCAGTTCTGGGTTCGATTCCCAGTATCGGAGTATTTTTTGCTGCTTGTGTCCTTTTTTTTTGTCCCAGTTTACGTTTCGGCTGGTGGTGGGCTCCGTTTCTAACAGAAGATCGAGCGAGAGGAGGGGTAGGATGTGTTCCGGTTGGATGGATCTGTCTGCGAGCGGGGGATCGCAGCAAAGCTTATCATGCAGACGGTGGCATGATGGTACAGCAGCAGCTGCTGCTGATGAGCAACTTCGCAGGCGATTGTTTTTGAAAGTTTAAGGGCAAAGTAAGCAGGAGTCCGGTTAAATTCCCCGCAATTCAGGCAAGTTAAGCATTTGAAAAGAGGGGTTAGCTCAACGGGACGTGAAGATCTCGGGTGATCTTCAACCATCTGATGATTTGATATGATTTGATTTTGCCCATTAGGAAACCGATTCTCCACTAATAATAGACAAATCGCTCTGGCTCTGGCTCTGGCCTTAGCTACAGACTGCTAACTCCGCCCTGGTCTGGTCTGGTCTTTTGCTACTTAATCCAGCCGCTAGCAACTGCGACCATTCCGAGAACAGTAACAGCTAAGACTGGTGGCATGCCTGATTGCGATATCACGCAGACACCGCAGCGCACTCCACCGTCATCCATGAGCATTAAACCAAACGAGCTAGACCCAATACGTGTGAATCCCCACGCATTCTGTCTCAAGTCCGTCCGTCATCCCAAACTACTCGGTTTCGTATCGCACCCCGCCCTCGAGCCCGCCGATCGCCCACAAATCGACCCCCCGCGCATTTCTTTTTCGTCCGTGCCGTGGGGTCCCCTGCATCACGGCCCCTCCATCCGCATTGGGGAACCAGCTATCTCCGGTTGGGGGGCCGTCTGCCTCCGGCGGCTGGGGCTCTGCCCCAGACCCCGTGGCTCCTCTCGCTTCGCTCGAGTCGGTTTCGCGACGGTCTCGGCCATCTCCTGCGAAGCAGGAGCAACCAGGGTCTGGGGCGGAGCCCCAGCCGCCGGAGGCACCCTCTGGCCACCGCACAGGATCTATTTGTTATTTAGTCTTGGAACACGTCGACTCCCCAGTAGAGTGGGTTGATGTTCCGTTTGCCGGTCTCGAGGCGGTTGATTTCTTCCATGGCTGAGTCGGGGAGAGTGACTCGTTGGAGGTTGGCTTGGAGTCGGGCTGGGTTGGACGTTTTGGGGATGACGACAGTTCCTCTTTGAACGGCCCAGTTGATGAGGAGTGTAGCGGGCTCGATGTTGAGACTCTTGGACAGTTCTTGGATCACAGGGTGCTCGGTGAGACGGGGTGCGCCGTGATTGTTTCTGCCGAGGGGGGTATAGCACATGAGGGAAATGTCTTGGGTTTGACAGTATTTCAACAGCTCGGGTTGCTGGAAGTTGGGATGGCCTTCGACTTGGTTGACGGCGGGCTTGATTTTAGCCTCTTTAAGCAGTTTGGTCAGTTTGGGAATGGTGAAGTTGGATACACCGATAGATCGTAGTTTGCCCTGTTCGACAAACTTCTCGAGTTCTCGCCAGGTATCGATAGTTGGCACTTGGGGGTCGTCGAGAATCACTTTGCCTTGTTCGGGTCCGTCTGTGAAACTGATGGGCCAGTGAATTAGGTACAGATCAATGTAGTCAACCCCGAGTTTCTCAAGACTGCTGTTGACGACTTTTCGCACTGATTCGGGTTTCATTGAAGTGGGCCACATCTTGGAAATAATAAATATATCTTTTCTGGGGACATTGCTCTTCTTAATGGCAATGCCAACATCTTCCTCGTTTCTATAGGCTTCAGCAGTGTCGAAACTGCGATATCCTGTCTCAATTGCCTTGAGAATTTGTTCTTGACCCTCGGGTCCTTTAAGACCTCCGGTGCCAAAGCCAATAACTGGCATTTCATATCCAGAGCTCAATTTCACGGTTTCATTGACAGTCATTGTATCGTTCTGTATTCTGAGTTCTGGGTTCTGAGCTGGTTCCTTAATTCCTCAACTTATTAGTTAGTTTGATTAATTGATTGTTAGTCAGTCTACCAAATGCTGAATCCAGATCTATCCAAAAAACAAACCAATGGTTTATGTCCGTTTATATATATTCCAGTTTTATGGGCACATAGGCAGATTGCAAGTCAGTTAGTGAGACAATTCAACTGGAGTATACAGTGGTCTAAAAGGTTTGGGGGTCACTCACTCCTATCCTGCATATGCTTACCAACTCTCTGCGGCGCCATCTGCACCCCCAGAACCCCCAGAACCGCAGGACCGCAGGACCCCCACAGATTCCCGAACTTGCATGCATATCCGCCAAACGCATATATATCATGATCCAGGATCTGTGAATCACGATTATCTGCAATCTTGTCAACAACATCCTCACTGGGCCGTTAGATAACGAAATGGCGACAATTGATTTCCAATTAAACAAGTTTGTTCTCTTTGGAGACTCAATTACAAGACGCAGTTTTAACCAGGAAATTGGGTTTAATCTTGCTCCTGCTTTAGCTGATGGTAAGTGTTTGGGTTCGACGAGCTGATTGTCCGTCCCGCATAATCATGTATATTTCTAACGGTATTGATTCAGATTACAGCTGTAAACTGGACGTGATAGTTCGTGGTTTTGGCGGTTACAACACCCGTGTTACTAAACATTTCATCTCGCATATCCTGAAAAATGAAGCTGTTAACAGCAAAATCGAGCTCATGACGGTATTCTTCGGCACCAATGATGCCTGTACTAATGCTGATGCGTTAGTGTCAATTGACGACTATCAAGAGAATCTAAGATATATTACTGGACAAATCAAATCAATTGGAACCAAACCAATTATCATTGGACCAACACTTCACGGCGGAACGGATCCAAGTAGAAGTTCGACGAGAAATTTACAGTACTCCGAGGCCGCCAAGAAAGTGAGTCAGGAGCTCGAGGTGCCATTTGTAGATCTCTGGCATGCATTCGCCAGCACCCTCGGGTATAAAGAAGGAGATATTCACCCTGGCGAGAAAGGCGGTGCCAATTGCGATGAGCTTTTCGTCGACGGCATTCATTTCAGCTCCCAAGGATACAAAATCCTCTACAACGAACTCCTCAAGACCATTGAGACCCACTACCCCAAATTGCACTTCGACAACATCCCCTCGCATTTCCCCCTTTGGGAAACCGTCAAAAAGGACATCCCCGGCTTCATTGACCACGGCATCCCTAACTAGACTGTACAATAAACCCCCTCTCGCACCACAACCACGGGTCTCCTCCTGCCTCCGGCGGCTGGGGCTGCGCCCCAGACCCCCCGGCTCCTCTCGCTGCGCTCGAGTCGGGCTTCGACAATGCCGGGAAATCTCCTGCGAAGCAGGAGCTACCTGGGGCGGAGCCCCAGCCGCCGGAGGCACCAGGGCACTACCCCCATCTCTATCTTATCTGAAGTCCCTTGAACTACCCAGAGGAAAAAAAAAAAAAGAAATGTCAGGCATGTTTCGGTTAATAGTGACAGGCGTGCTTGTCATCCCACACTCCCCCACACGGTCGTTTTCGTGGTGATATAAATTTTTATGGCGAAATATATTCTGGTAATTCTCGACGTGCGTGCATCGGGTAAAATGATCGACAGCGAGATAGGACCCCCACATGGCATATGCGAGGCTCCCACTTTTGACTACATCCAGTCTTGCCAGGGGGAGGAGGGGTATTGTGGAGCATGGTGGGGCACGTCTCCGAGCAGGCAGATGGGCTAACAGTCCTAATATCGTATTTATATACAATATTGTCAGCTATTATTTCTGAGAATGCTAGTTTGTCAGGCAGTTTAATTTCTTTCTTCAATTGTTGAACTTCACCCAGTCAGTCAATCAGTCAGGCACTGGAGATCAGACATGAAGTTCAGCTTGAAACGCCTTTTATTGGCGGCTCTGCCTATTGCTGGTGTTTCGGCTTTGGGTGGAAATCAGACCGTCGGGTTTGAATCTCAGACTGGTTCTCTGCGATTAGCAGGTGCTGGGTTCAAGGGAGAGATTCTTTTGGATGGAAGCGAGTTCTGGGGTGTATTAAGAACTGCTGTTGATTTGGCGGGTGATTTCGGGAAAGTTACTGGTACTAATTTAACGGTCCAGATTCAAAATGCTAACGAAAAGACTGGTAAATATGAATACGCAGTTCCTGTCAGTGATCAGGAATATAAAGTTTCTGAAGAACCTGCTGTAATTGAGGCTCATGGGTTCGAAACTTCCGGTGCTTCTGCTAATACTGTCATTATTGCTGGTACAATTGGCAAGTCCAAGATCATAGATCAATTGATCTCGTCTGGTAAGATCGATGTCTCTCAAGTCCAAGGCAAATGGGAGGCTTATGTTTCAGTTTTGGTGGATTCTCCTCTTCCCAATGTTCCTAAAGCTTTGGTCATTGCTGGAAGTGATAAACGTGGTACTACGTTTGGTTTGTACGATATTTCTGAACAAATTGGAGTATCTCCATTCTATTACTGGGGAGACGTTCCTCCACAGAGCCATAGCGACATCTTTGCATTGAACACAGTTAAGAACCAGGGTTCCCCTTCTATCAAATACCGTGGTTTGTTCCTTAATGACGAGGCTCCTTGTTTGACCAATTGGGTCGAGGAGAACTTTGAACATGGAAAGTATGGCGCTGGTTTCAACAGACATTTCTATTCGCTTGTTTTTGAACTGATTCTCCGTTCTCGTGGTAATTACATGTGGCCTACCATGTGGGGAAGTATGTTCAATGTTGATGATTATGAGAATCAGCCTTTGGCCGATGCTTTCGGTATTGTCATGGGTACCAGTCATACTGAGCCTCTTCTCCGAGCCAAGGACGAGTGGCCCAGATTTGGCGAGGGTATCTGGCAATGGAATATCAATGAAGAGGGCATTCGACCCTTCTTCAAGTACGGAGTTGAGCGTGCTAAGCCCTACGAGGGAATCTATAATTTGGGGTAAGTCCAGTTATATTCCGAATATCCAGGTGATTTGGAAACTAACATGTGTAGAATGCGTGGTTTTGATGACTTTGAAATGGATCTCGATAGAGAAGACGCTATTAAGGTTGTTCAGAGCGCAGTCAAGGCTCAAAGAGAGATTCTTAAGGATGCTAATCCTGAAAAGTCGCTGAATGAGATTCCTCAAATGTGGTGTATTTACAAGGAGGTCATGGGATACTACGAAGGTGGTATGCCTGTTCCAGACGATGTGACTCTTCTTTGGAGTGACGACAACTGGGGTAACATTCGTAGACTGCCTCTTCCTCATGAACTTGAGAGAGAAGGTGGTGCTGGTTTGTACTACCACTTTGATTATGTTGGTGATCCTCGTGATTATAAATGGCTCAACACTGTTTCTCTTCAAAGAACTTACGAACAATTGCACTTGGCTTACCAACGTCAAGCTGATAAAGTATGGATTTTGAACGTCGGTGACTTGAAACCTCTTGAGCTTCCCATCAATTACTACTTTGATTTGGCTTATGATATCAACAGATGGAGTTATGACAACATTGATGAGTGGACTCTTTTGTGGGCTGAACGAGAATTCGGTAAGACCGAGTCCGAAGAGATTGCTTATCTTGCAGATACTTTCAGTAAATACGCTGCTTGGAGAAAGTTCGAGTTGGTTGATGTTGATACTTTCAGTATTCTCAATTATAACGAAGCTGAAATTGCATTGGCTAAATGGGCTAAACTCGAGGAGAGAGCTGAAAAGGTCAATGCTCGTCTTCCTGAATCCAAGAGAGCTGCTTTCTTCCAAATGATTCTCCACCCCATCAAGGCCGGTCACGTTGTCTACCAGATTTATATCAATGCTGCCAAGAATTACCTCTATGTTGAGCAGAAGCGTTCTAGCTCGAATAGAATGGCATTCTCTGTGTTTGATCTCCTGAAGGCTGACAAGCAACTCACTGATGACTACCATGATTTGTTAGATGGCAAGTGGAACCACATGATGGATCAAACTCACTTGGGTTACAACTATTGGCAACAACCCATGCGTGATGCTCTTCCTCCAGTTCGTCTTGTTCAAGATCAAATGGACGCTTTGGCCGGTACCGTTGGTATTGGTATTGAAGGAAGCTATGCCACTGTTCCAGGAGATGATAGATACCACGAACTCGGTGGAAAGGCTTTGACTACTCTCCCTATGGACCCATATGGACCTTCAACTCGATATGTCGATATCTTCTCCAGAGAGAGAAAGTGTTCTAAATGGGAGCTCAAGTCTGAAGTCGACTATGTCACCATCACTCCTTCGTCAGGAACTGTTTGTGGTACTGATTCGGCCGATTCCAGAGCTCATATTCACGTTGACTGGACCCGTGCTCCTGCTGGTTCATCGCAAGTCAAGGTTGCTTTCAGCTTTGTTCCTTCCGACAAGACTCCTCGTAGTTTTGGCGGTACTCACGAGGGTCACATGGGTCTGTACGTTCCTCTTAACAACACTAAGATCCCCACCGATTACAAGGACGGCTTTATCGAGTCTGATAGACATGTCAGTATTGAAGCTGAACACTACTCGAAGAACACATCGTCTGATGAAGCTCATTACGTCACTATTCCTAACTTCGGTCACACCTTATCCGGTGTCACTTTATACCCTGTTCTGGCCGGTCTTCAGCACGCCCCTTCGTCTCCATACCTCGAGTACGATATCTACACTTTCTCCCCAACCACTTTGGCCAATATCACTGTTTACACAGCACCTTCATTGAACTTCAACGGTGAAGGTAGACCACTCAAATATGCCATTGCCGTTGACGACGAGACACCCAAGATCGTTCAAGTTGTTCCCAGTTCGGAGTACGGACAACTCCCTGAAGGCTGGGAAGAGGCTGTCTCTAACAACTACTGGACACCCTCTTCATCGCACCTGATCTCACCTGGTGCTCATAAGATCAAGGTGTGGGCTGTTGAGCCTGGTGTGGTGTTCCAAAAGCTGGTAGTCGACCTTGGCGGTGTCAGAGACAGTTACTTTGGACCCCCCGAGAGTCGCCGAGCCGGTCAAAAGAAGGAAGAAGAAGAACAAGATATTCTTGTACCAGTAAGACTCCGAATTCCTAACCGAGAGGGCCAAGGTATCCCCGAGAGAGACGGAGCCAGACACGGCAACAACCAAGACGAAACAACCTCCGACTCCACCACCACCCCCAACCTCGGGGAGAAAAAAGGCACTCCCAAAAGCCACGGAATCTTCCAAACTCTAAGAGGCAGTCTGCGTCTTGACCAGAAAATCTTCAAGGGTGCAACCCTGGTATAAAATCATAGATCAATTTATAATTACACTTCTCTACCCGGCCTGCTTCCGGCGGCTGGGCTCTGCCCCAGACCCCGTGGCTCCTCTCGCTGCGCTCAAGTCGGTTCCGCGACGATCCCAGTAACTTCTCTACTCGGACTGCCTCCGGCGGCTGGGGCTCTGCCCCAGACCCCGTGGCGCCTCTCGCTTCGCTCGAGTCGTTTTTGCGACGTCCCAGTGCTACTGGAGTCGACTGATGGCATATAACCATTGGGGGTTTGCTGGGACAGCCGCGGAAACGACTCGAGCGAAGCGAGAGGAGCAACCAGGGTCTGGGGCGGAGCCCCAGCCGCCGGAGGCAGAGCGGGTCACGTAAAAGTCATTTATTATTACAGGAAACTGACTACAATTGGGTGAGAAGTTGGCCCTTGACAAAGTCGCTGTCCCCGAGAGTGGGCCAGGCGGTGATGATTTGGGCGTTGCCGGTCAGGGTGACAGTGGTGGTGATGAGCCCGGTGGTGTCCAATGCGAGGTTGTATGTGCCGGGGTACAGGACTCTGTTACCGTTTTCGTCGACCCGGCTGATGGCGCCAAGAGTGAGGGGGAGTTTCACTTGGGCGGTCTGGCCAGGTGCGATGTCGTGGGCTCGCGAGTACGACACAAGTCTCTTCTTGGGCTGAGGAGCAGGACCGGCGTCACCACTGGCGAACAACAGAGCGACGTAGTCAGATGCGACTTTGCCGGTGTTGGTGATACCGGCAGTGAAAGTAGCGAAGTTGATTTGGTCGACATAGTCAACACCGGGGTGGGCGTTCTGGATCAGGTCTTGGATGTTGAAGGTGGCAGTGTTGTTGTTGACCCAAGAAGCGTCGAAGGTAGTGTAATGCAAACCAGTACCGAACTCGTAGACAGGCTCGCCAGTGTACCACATGTATGTTCTGCCGACATTGTTGTCACCGGCACGAAGAGACATGTTGGTCATGGGAACTTGGTTGATGTAGTCAGCAGGGTATTGAGTGGTGGGAAGACGACCAGCAGGTGCAACAACTCCAGTAAGGATATCAAGAATGGCCTGACCACCGCTTTGGCCAGGGTATCCACCCCAAAGAAGACCATTGACATTTGAGTTGTTCTTAAGAGACGAAGAGTCGATTTGACCACCGCCCATTTGAAGGACAATCAAGGGCTTGCTCAAACCAGACAGCTGGGAAATAAGATCCAATTGGTTACCGGGCCAGGTAATGTTGACTCTGTCTTGAGCCTCGGCTTCAATAGTGTTGTCAATACCGCCGACATAGATAACAGCATCAGCATCCTTGGCAATTTGAAGTGCTTGAGAGAAGTTGGCAGTGGAAGTGGAGTTGATCAGAGTACCAATGTTGTATTGAACTTGGAATCCAGCGTTTTGAGCAGCTTGAAGAGGCGAAATCAGGAATGGAGCTACACCCTCGTAGTTTCCTTGCATTTGAGTAGTAGCGTTAGCCCAAGGTCCGATAAGAGCCAACTTCTTGATTTGCGAGTTCAAGGGAAGAGTACCGTCGTTCTTAAGAAGAGCAATACCCTCAACAGCAGCTTGATATGCCAATTGATTAGAAGAGTTGGTGCTGACATCGGTCCATCCGAGTTGTCTGTAAGGTTGAGTATTGGCAGGATCAAAGAATCCAAGACGAACAAGGTTGGCATAGAGTCTTACAACCGAATCTTCAATGGTATCTCTGGTAACCAAGTTTTGAGCAAATGCTTGAGGTAAAGTATCAGAATAAGTCTGACCACAGTTCAAGTCACAACCAGCATTAATCGAGGCGGCAGCAGCGCCAAATTCAGTGTCAGAGTAGTTATGAGGGTTCCACACATTGTATACAGCATCACAGTCCGAGGTGACATAACCATTATACTCGTCAAAACCCCACTCCTTACGCAAAATACTGGACAGGAAGAAATCATTAGCACAAGAAGGAACTCCATTGACAGCATTGTACGAACACATGACACTAGCAGCTTTAGCATCTCGAACACAAGATTGGAAAGCAGGTAAATAATACTCAACAAGATCACGTTCAGAAATAATCGCGTCAAAACCCAATCTCGAGTGTTCTTCCCAACTCTCCAAATCATAACCAGCAAAGTGTTTACAAGTAGCGACCAGTTTCAATTGATCAGGATTAAGACCTCCTTGAAGACCCTGGATAAGGTTGTACACATAACCGGAAATGTGGAATGGGTCTTCACCAGGAGTCTCTTGACCACGACCCCAACGAGGATCTTTGAAAGGATTGATATTAGGAGACCACACGTCTAAACCATATAATCCCTTGTTATTGAAAGCTCTTCCCTCGGTAGAAACGACAGTAGCGACCCGTTTAATAAGATCGTCGTCGAAAGCAGCACCCATTAAAATAGGTTGAGGGAATGAAGTGGAATGGCTATATTCACCACTCTCAGCATATTGCATACCAGGACTAGAAGCGATACCATGTAAAGCCTCAGACCACCATTGATAATTAGGAATGCCTAATCTTGGGACACCAGGAGCAGTGTTATCGGTATTGTTGATCAGTTCCTGAAGAGTAAACTCATTAACCAAGGCTCTAGCTCTATCAAGATAGTGAGCCGAAGTGTCACAAACCAAGTTACTCTTAAGAGGTTCCCTAGTACAGTCTGGGAAAGAGTAGTTGAGATGCTCTAGCGTATACGAGGTCAATTGTGGGTTAGCCTCGCTCGAGAAGTTGACATAATTATTGCCCTGGTTCTGAGCCAGAGCCGAGCCCACCAAGCCAATGGCGGCTGACAGCTGGGTAAGTGACTTCATCCTGCGTAATTTCAAGATACTGAAGAATTAACAAGACAATTGCAGACAATTATAGACAAGACAAACCAGAATCTGACTTACCAGAATCCGGGGATATATTTATATACTTATAAGAATGAGAAGATCATGAACAATAATAACATCTGAGATACACGAATCTCCGACCGACACGGATATATCTGGGTCTATTTAGCCGGAAACCTTGATCACCAGAGATTTGACTTTAGATCACCGAGCCAAACGGCTCGACATTTAGCCCGTGGCAATCCCGTCAGTCCCAGCATCGATCAGTTGCATATCGTGACATAATTTCCGTGATCATGGTGAAGATCACGACCGTCACCCACCCACACATGGGGGTCTCACCACTACCATCGGTCCGGTTTTTGGGGGTTGGGAGTGTGTGCCTCCGGCGGCTGG
The DNA here is from genome assembly GCF_001640025.1 of Sugiyamaella lignohabitans. Taxonomy (NCBI): domain Eukaryota; kingdom Fungi; phylum Ascomycota; class Dipodascomycetes; order Dipodascales; family Trichomonascaceae; genus Sugiyamaella; species Sugiyamaella lignohabitans. The sequence goes on along the minus strand of NC_031672.1, from coordinate 2,941,494 downwards.
GGCTCCGCCCCAGACCCTGGTTGCTCCTGCTTCGCAGGAGACTCGGGACGCAGGGCCTGGGACCAAGACAGCCGACTCGAGCGCAGCGAGAGGAGCAACCCCGGGTCTGGGGCTCCGCCCCACCCGCCGAAGGCATGCCCCGTTCCCCCAGACACGGGATTTTACCCGCACCTCGTGCCTTGCAGCTGTGTCTTGGTCGCAGCACTAAACCATCTAAGAGCGACAGTCCATGCAGGTGTCACGCAGGTCCATGCGCAGCGGGACAAATGCGTTTGTGGGGGCCCGCGCGGGGGCAGGGGGGCCTGCCTCCGGCGGCTGGGGCTCCGCCCCAGACCCGGGTTGCTCCTGCTTCGCAGGAGATTGCTACGACCGGAGTCTGGAGATGGAGACGACTCGAGCGGAGCGAGAGGAGCCGGGGGGCCTCCGGCGGCTGGGGCTGCGCCTCAGGCCCCCCGGTCCTGGATATAGCCGGAGTGGAGCTAGCGCAGATATAAAGTTAAGGTTAGCGTGAGAGACGGCTGATCTCGGATTATGGGGTCAGGAGGGGCGGTGGGGGAGGGGGAAGAGGGGCGGAGATATACCGGTAACAAGCAAAAAAAATAAAAGAATAAAAAAATAAACAGCCAGCCACCGTTAGGGTAGTATCGACCATCCGTCGGACAGCAACAAGGGCCCTGGTTCACATGCAAGGGCAATCAATTGCTCGTGTTAGTAATCACGGGGTCCGCAGTCGAGTGAGTGGAGAAGTATGTCCGGGCCTGGTCCTGCGGGGCGCACGATGCGATGATCTGCTGCACTCCATCTGCTGGATGCGGGGCATATTAACCACCGGCCCCTGAACCCGGGTCTATACATCAACCGGGGTCCGAGATTGGGAATGTGCCTCCGGCAGCTGGGGCTGCGCCCCAGACCCCGCGGCTCCTCTCGCTCCGCTCGAGTCGGTTCCGTCGACGGTGACAAAGATCTCCTGCGAAGCAGGAGCTACGGGGTCTGGGGCGGAGCCCCAGCCGCCGGAGGCAGTGGTCCCGGGTCGGATTGTGCCTCCGGCGCCATGGGCTGCGCCCAGACCCAGCGGCTCCTCTCGCTCCACTCGAGTCGGTTCCGTCGACGGTGACAGAGATCTCCTGCGAAGCAGGAGCTACGGGGTCTGGGGCGGAGCCCCAGCCGCCGGAGGCAGTGACCCTGTCGGTGGAATTCGCACGTGTATGTACAGGGAATTTATCTAACAACAGCAGACACGAGGCTGTTGACTTTGCAAAGGAGGCCGGCTTTGTTGACGAGCTTGCGTTCGGGCTCGGACTCGTCCTTGCGGTAGGTCACTTCCAGTGCGGCATTGGTGGAGAAACCCGGCTGAACGGTCTCCCAGATCTTCTTTTTAGGGTTAAGAACGGGTTCGGGAGTCAAGTCATAGGTCTCGAAGAAGATTTTGTCGCCGGGTTTGGATCCCTCGGGTGGGTTGACAAACTCGACGGTATCGTCGTTGGATGCACACAAAACCATGGCCGACGACTTGATTCCTCTCATGTTAACAGGCTTGAGATTGGCCACAACTACCACATATCTTCCTTGCATGGCTTCCAAGGGGAAATACTTGACAAGACCACTGCACACGGTACGAGGACCGTCGGCATCGCCCATTTGAATGGTCGAAACGTAGAGAGAATCAGCGTCGGGGTGCTTAATAGCCTTCTCAATGTATCCGACACGAAGGTCAATGAGTCCAGGAGAAATCACAAGCTCTTCCTTGACGGGCTGGGGCTTCTTCTTCTTCTCCTTCTTCACACCCTGCTTCTTCTTATCGTCGCCAGCGCCAGCAGCATCGCCCTTGGCTTCACCTTCAGCACTAGCAACGGCACCAGCAGTGGTAGCACCAGCGGCAGAGGCAGCAGCAGCAGCACCTTCAGCAGCAGGAACAGCACCTTCAGCGCCCTTCTTGGCCTTCTTATCCTTCTTAGAAGCCTTGTCACCAGCCTTGTCACCGGCCTTGTCGTCCTTCTTGGGTTTGACCTTGATTTCACGAGGAGCTTCAAGATCCTTGTTGACAGTGACCTTATCTTCATCCTTGATACCAATGACATTCTGAACCAGATCCAACCAACGGACAATGTGTCTATTCAGCTTGACCTCATCATTCGACCACGACTTAACGGTGCCGGCGATTCGCGACAAAACAACCGCATCTGCCACTGTGGCCTCATGAGTCTCCAAAATATAAGTTCTAGTCTTCAAAGTCTCGTTCAACTGTTCAATTCCCTCAGGAAATCTGCCCGAAACAGTCAACCACTGATTAAGCTCAGCAGACTGAATCTCGGTCAAATCAGCGGGTGCCAGCTTCACAAGAGCGGCATTGGCCTGGTCACGGTTAGTTCTGGAGGTGGGGGTGGATGTGCCTCCGGCGGCTGGGGCTCCGCCCCAGACCCTGGTTGCTCCTGCTTCGCAGGAGTTTTCCTTTTTCTCGTCACAGTCGACGCCCGACTCGAGCGTAGCGAGAGGAGCAACCAGGGTCTGGGGCGGAGCCCCAGCCGCCGGAGGCAGTGAGGCCACCCCATGAGCGTGGAAGTGGGTGCAGTCATACCTCGGGCTTGTCTTTCAGCGACAGCGACTGTTCAAAGGCTTTGGTCAGAGATTCGACGGATGACATCCTGTGTTTGTTGTTGCAACGGTGAACTGGGTGGAGTTGATTATTTTCACAATTTCAGATCGCAGATTCACCCGCGCTCCGGTAGCCGCCGGAGGCATACCCCGACCGGTGACGGGGGTTGGCGAGTTAGAAGGATATGGGTGAAATATGCGGTAAACGGAGTGTATGTGTGAAGCGCGCGGTGAACGAGTGAGTTGGCGTCAACTGGCAGACCGACTGACCGACACTGGCACGAGAGGATTCGTAAATACACCAGTGCTCACATTTAAGTTCATAGAAAATATAAAATGGATCCATTCTCGGACTCTGGAGGTATGTAGCAGATGGTTTTCTGAGTTTTGACTCGGGTTTGTTTTGAAGATTGCGAAGAGAGACTGGGGTGAATTGGGTGGTTGAGATCAGACCGTGATTTCGCGACTGGCGGGAGAGTTGAGTTAAGAACAGCGGTTTTGAAGCAGTTTTTTCTGGTTTTTGTATTGGGGGGTTTGTTTTCTGGACTTTTATTGATTTCTGGCGGACTACGACGGGGTAGTGGGATGAATTGGGTGGTCAAGAGATCAGGCAGTGACTTCGTGGCTGGTGAGAGGGTTGGCTCAAGGACAGCAGTTTTTTCTAGCTTTTTATTTTTTTGGTTTTTATTGTATGGGGATTTTTTTTGCTGGACTTTTGCTGGTACCTGGCGGATTCGAAGAAATATTGGGATGAATTGAGTGGTAGTGATCAGGCAGCGACTTCGTGACTATTGGTTGAGTTGGGTCAAAGAACAACTGTTTTGAGGCAGTTTTTTGGTTTTTGTATTGGACAGTTCATTTTGCTAGACTTTTGTTTGTTGGTTCTGAAGTTACGAAGTGACCTTGGGAAGCAGCTGAGACGAGTCGACATGCTATTAGAGAAGGGACACTGTCGTAGTCTATTCACGACGTGAGATTGGTTGTTGTTCGCGAATCAGGATATTGGTTCAGATGTCTCTTTATATCTTGTGAACCCTGAAATGAAACCGCAAACACTGGACCCCCACGCCCGACTCGAGCGAAGCGAGAGGAGCAGCGGGGTCTGGGGCGGAGCCCCAGCCGCCGGAGGCAATCCCCCCACCACCCCAGTCAATAGACCCAGTGAAGACAGAGAGAGAGAGAAAAAAAGAACTAACGGAGTAGAATTGTTTACCATTGAGCGGGCGTTTTATACGGGCGATTACCAGCAGGTGATCTCGCTGGATATTTCCGGGTTTAAGGACCCTGCCAAGCTGCGGGCCCAAGTGTTGGTTGCACGGGCCAATATCCAGTTAGGCAAGGGCAGAGATGTCATCAGCCAATTAAATGGGTCGACTGAGCCAGATCTGGCAGTGGTCAAGGCATATGCCGAGTACCAGGCCGGTATTAAGACGGGATTGGCTGCTGTAGAGAAACTGATCCAGTCGAATTCCGAGAATGCCACTGTCCAATATATCGGTGGACTAGTGCTGGTGGCCGAAAAGAAGTATCCTGAAGCTTTACAATTGCTAGGACAGCATCAGGGCAGTTTGGAGTGTGTTTCTTTGATCATTCAGATCCATTTGATCCAGAACAGGCCTGATTCGGCCGCTAAATTGGTCAACGAGGCCCGCAAATGGGCTCAAGATAATGTCGTGTTTAATGTCAGCGAGGCATGGACGAATCTCCGATTAGGTCCTGAAAAGGCCCAGTCGGCTTTTTATATCTATGAAGAGCTTGCTACCGGTGGAGTGGCGTCGGCCCGGTCTTTGTTAGGACAGGGTGTGGCACAAATCGAGCTTGGCCGGTACCCAGAAGGCGAGGAGCTGATTTCCGAGGCTCTTCAGTTAGAGCCTGAGAACCCCGAGGTGCTTGCTAATGCCATTGCCTCGGCCATTCTCAACGGAAAAGACTACACCGACTACGAAAGCAAGCTGGAACAGGTCCAGCGCGACCACCCGTCGCTCGTGGCGCTCAAGGAAAAGTCCGACCTCTTCGACAAGGTCGCTGCCAAGTACCAAGTAGCCTAGTTATTTATCTACGTTAACTGACTCGTCTGCGGACCCGGCCGGGGTCCGCGTACTGGGGGTCGTGCCTCCGGCGGCCGGGCTCCGCCCGGACCTGGTTGTGCTCGCTTCGCGAGCTCTGGGGGATGAGGGGTCGTTCCGGGGTCGTTCCGGGGTCGTTCCGGGGTCGTTCCGGGGTCGGTTTTAGTTCTCGCTGGGGGAAAATAGTCCCGTCTGATAGGTTTATCGGTAGTCTTTTTGAGAGCAGAGACCCTGGGCAGAAGGCTCGACTGTTGGCGGTGCTGGTCGTGGTATTTTGAAAACCTTTTGAGGAGGAAATCGTAACAGAGTTGTCGGATGGTGCGATAGGCCGGGATATTGCAGAAAACATCCAGGTCCGGGCGGAGCCCGGCCGCCGGAGACATGCGTCGTGAAGCAGGTGTCGGAGTTAAGATTGTGACATTTGGGCGATCGGCGCTGTATGCACTGGGAAATTTCAGGGGGTGCTGTCAGGGGGAACCGACTAGCTGAATTCAGAACGAGAATTTTTCGGAAATGAGCTCTGGAAGTCAGGCTTTTTGGGAGTGTGGTTGTTGTGGTTATTTTTTTTGAGTTCATATTTTATAATTTGAAATCGGAGATGGAATGGCTACTGGCTGGATAAGCTAGGCTCGGTGGCTAAGAAGAGATCGACGCATCGGAACTCATGTTTAGGTACGGCATCACGGTTAGTCACTCATACATTGTTTACATTTCGAGGTATATAAACGCCACAATAATCTCGTCTGCGAAGTTAAATTTTTATTCCGCTTGTTAGAGAGGTTCATTGTTGAGAAAATGACTGACTTTTTTGGACCAGAAAGCGAGTTTGTGCTCAAACGGTTTGACCCGAACACTTTCAGTTTAAGAGACGCCGCTGAGATCTATGAACTGGATCTAGCAGCTTTTGCTGACACTCCTCAGTTCGAGTATATTCTGGGAGACAGTTTCCAATACAAAACAGACGAGGCCTCGATATTCAAGGCAGAGCCCCATGATGCGTTGAAAAGACTGAAATTGAGGATACAGAGACAGCATGCTTACAACACCGTTATCCACTATTTCATGTACCGCATCTCATTGAACCACACAGGGATGGATGGTTACACGGGATTCGGTTTGTATTCGAAGGATAGCAACGGAAACGCTCAAAAGCTCATTGGTTTCTGGGACTGCGTATATCCCAAACACATGGCCCAGGGTCTTGTCCGTGAGCTACGGCCCGACTCTCTTCATGGACTAGGCTGGCTGAAGTGGACTTTAACAAAGTTCTGGCATAAAATTAGATTCAATTGTTACAGCTGGTACTTGATTCTACGATACGGAATACATCCACTTCAGAATAAGCGGTATCGACTGCTGGACGCCAAACAAGCCGAGGCCGCTGAGAAAGTGTTTCCAGCAGACCCTGACCGAGACGACAAGCTCGCTACTTACGATTACAAACAGTTGACCCACGAGCTGTATCCCAGAGACAAAACAGTACACATCATGAACTTTGCCATCCACCCTGACTACTGGGGCCGAGGCATTGGCCAGGCTCTCATGCGAGAATGTATGGCCACCGTCCCCTCGGAACCCACTCCCTTCATCTCAAAAGACAAAAAATACACCACCTATGGGCCACAGAAATTCTCCCTATCAGCCACCGAGATGGGTCTCCACATGTACAAAAAAGTGGGATTCCTCCCGCTCTACCACTCGCACCTCGAAGAAGGCCCCCACAGCATGCACGACACTTATATGGAATATACCAGAGAATAAACAGATTCGCGAACTAGGAGTTGTGCCTCCGGCGGCTGGGGCTCCGCCCCAGACCCCGTGGCTCCTGCTTCGCAGGAGATGGCTGGGACCGTGGACGGAACGACTCGAGCGCAGCGAGAGGAGCAGCGGGGTCTGGGGCGGAGCCCCAGCCGCCGGAGGCAGTGTGGCCACCGTGTTTAATTATTCTTTTCGGGTTATATGTGCGACCACGGGTCGATGCCGATGATTTTGCCGAACCGTTTTTCGGTCGTTTTGAAGTCTTTCCACTCGTAGCCCTTGGTGTCGAGGAACTCTTTGACGTGTTTGGACAGTTTGTCGTCGACAGCCTTTTTAGAGTGTGACAGGTGGTGACCTGCTCCGCAGATGGCGTAGACGGGCCGTGGCTGGTCTTTTTCCGACTCTTCGATCTCGCAGAGCACTTCGTGCAGTCTGTCAACGGACTCGTCAAGATCCATTCCGTGGAGGTCGATAAAGATCTCGCTGTTGGGAGACTCGTGGCGGAGTTCGTATAAAAGGTCTGATGCCATCATGTACGAATCTATCATCTCGGAGTTGTGTTTCTGGCCCTTTTTACTTAGTGCACTGGCACCAGCAGCATCGTTTTTATTCCATCTGTCGGCTGCTAATTGTAGGTACTTGTTCCTCATTTCGCCCTGTCTCAAGGCGGCCAGTCGGTACGATAAGTACTCTTCATAACCAGGGTTCGTTTCGGGAACGACCCAGGGAATTGACCGTGGCATGTTAATAGCCACAACAGACCGATTAAGTTTGTTAAGGGGTTTGATTACTTTGGGTAGAGAACCTGTCGAAGGCTTGGGTGGTGTGCTGACTGGGATATTGGGACCTGGTGAGGGTGACGAACTCACAGGTTCAGACCCGATTCTTGGCACAAACTCGTTGTTTTCTAGCTGACGGCTGGGTGTGAATGCTGTAGGTGGTTTGAATTGAAACTGTCCGCCACCCCATGGACTTGGTTTGGGAGCTGTAATAGCGGGTGTTGGTGCTGGCGCTGATGTTTGTTTCTTTTTCGATGTTCCTCCAAGTGCCCCTAATGCTGGAAATTCATCTTCAGTTAAGGTCACTTTCTGTGGAGCAACAGCTGCTGCTGATAGACCTGTTTGGCTATTGGGGCCGTCGGATAATGACCATTTGTCGAGGAGTTCTTGAGGAACCTCGTGAAGGAACACACAATTGTCACCGGCAAGACACTCTCCTCTTAGCCAAAATCTACAGATTCTCGACGACAGATCGTGGCTGTATTTACAGTCAGCCCGAAGACACTCTCCAAACTGCAGAAAGTACTTGCACATGACCTTCTCCTGACCAGGAGTAGTTATCTCTACAACATGTGGAATAGACGAGATAAATGGGTTATTGGAGTGGACTACTGGCTTGGCAGGTGTGAAAGTAGAATCTGTTCTAGGATAAACTGAAACACCAGAGGTTTGAGGAGAAGAACTTGTAGTTCTTTCTGGGACCATCTTTACCACGGCAGAATCAACATCGGTGCCAGTACTTTGACCACCAGCAGAAGAAGCTGGTGTAGAGGAAGTAATGTCAGAATCGTCTGTGGACTCATCACCAGATTTCGACATCAGTAAACTCAAAGTGGCCTGAATATCAAACTCTGACTTTTGCAAAGCGTGATGGATTTGCTCGTCAGTGTTTTCTTCTCCAAGAATACTTCGTAGAATATCAAAGGGAGACATGGCTCCCTGCTGAGAAATATCCGACTTCTCACCATTAACACTAGCATTAGCGTTACTATTTCCATTAGCACCGCCATTAGCACCATTGGCACCTCCCTCTCCATGACTCACGGCGGTAGTCTGGGGAGATGGTGAGGATCTGGTACCAGCATTATGAAACCCATTTCCCAGGTCGATAGGTTTTCGAGGCTCTAATTTCGAGGGATCCGAAGGTGGTGGGTTTATTAGTGGCTTGGAGATAGTGGTTTGAACAACTTTGGCAGTTACTCGTCGACTATTCGCGACACTAGCCGTCGAGGCCGACTTGGCTTTGATATTCTGAGTACGTTTGTTTCGATGAGTCCATAAAATATCGAGTACCAACCGCTCTTTGTCACTTGTAGACCAGTTCTTAGTGCCATAAAACTCGTCGACTATCTGTTCAATCTGTTCAATCTTGTCTTCTTCCAGCAGACTGTCATCATCTAAAGTCACATCGCATCTCTGCTGCAGCTCCTCATCGTCCATGTTAGCGATTCACCTTTTCCAATTTTAATTTTTCAGGGCGTGCTCTATTCTATAGTTTGTCACTGGAAAACTTCTGATATTTCGGACCCGCTGGCACGTTTGCAAAATTGAATATTATTCTGGTGAGCCGACATAAACGACAAAAAAACAGCCGAGAACACAGTTGAAATATGACCAAAAGAAATAAAATGAAATAAATAAAAAAACTTTTAGGTAATCAAAATAATTCCTGACAGAAGCACACTTAAATTTTAGTTGTCCACACAGCGGTCTGTCTGATATATATACCCCGGCATAAACTCAAGCTTTAGTAATAGTCGGGATCAGGGGGTTTTAATACTTCCTCTTTTTGAATTATCTGTATAATGATTAACCAACCTTAAACCTGCATAATGCGACAACATATTCACCTAACGGACCTATGGGGAGCCGGTCGTGACCGAAATATCCAGGACTGTCTCTCATCCAATTTCCCTCTTCTCCATCTTTTTCAAGCGGATACAAGCTCCTCTTCGTGGTATGAATTTCCAGACTCTTCTCTGGCTCAATTGCTCCAGTTTTCAGAAGAATAAAGTGACTAGTGCAAGTGGCCCTACCTGAGCTCTCACCTGACTTTTTTCGACCAGCGACAGCACCAGCAAAAACACTAACAACTCTATAGCAAATTCTGTCTTCCAGTCGCCTCCACAAGTCCCCTTTATACCCAAATTTCCGAGCCCTAGCTCCCCGAATTGAACTTCCCAGCCAGACCCTGCCTCAGACCGCCATCTCCACGCATTCGCTTATCGGACGGGACCCTTGCCCGGGACGTAATTTTCAGCGATTTTGTGAATTTGATAATGGACCCTGCCTAATCAACGAGCACGACCGACCCAACAGCCCCCGGTGGACCCACGCGACCTCTTTCAACAGAAACAAAACGGGACTGGACGAGTCGCCCTGTACAAGTGACACAGCTGCCTGGTGGCACAAGAACCAACCCCACGACAGACCCCTCTCCCTGGTGTGCTGTGTTGACATCTGTGTTGTTTCAGCGGAAAGGTACGTGAAGACGGAGGTTTTGCCTCCGGCGGCTGGGGCTCCGCCCCAGACCCCGTTGCTCCTGCTTCGCAGGAGTTGCTGGGACCGTGGACGTTCGACTCGAGCGTAGCGAGAGGAGCCACGGGGTCTGGGGCGCAGCCCCAGCCGCCGGAGGCAGCACAGGACCCCCAAATCTAACAGGAACACAGGCCCGTAGGTGAGAAGAATGGAGACGCTACGCGCTCAGGCCATCGAGAAACGACGGCAGCAGTGCAGCGATGTTGTTCGGGATCGGAAGCGTAAGCTCACGGAGTTTTATTATTTGTCGCGATATCCGGTGCGTCCTATCTCGCGGGATGAGATCAGGAGTGAACATGAGAATGTCATAGGGTTTTTGGCCCAGAACGATATGGAAAACGGTGTTGTGTTTAACGATGTCACGCTTCCGAGTCCGGCAGACGATTATTTGGGAAATGGACCTAAACGAGCGCGTACAGAACCGCCGCTGTCCATCACTCAGCAGCAGTATCAGCAGCAGCTCAATCTCCAACAGCAACAGCAGCAGTTGCGGGCTTTAAATGGACCAAGTTCGGGTCCAGCTGCGGTTGGTTCGCGAAGTATGAGCTCTGTGTCGGCTTCTTTACCGGCATTGGCTTCAGGTGGTGTGAAATCAGCTCCTCCTTCAATCAATCCTCAGACTACTACTGCTACTGCTAGTACTACGACGGTTAGAAGTGTGGCTGGTAGTGGTCCAGGAGGTTCGATTTCTGCTTCTGATGCCACAACAGCTGCTGAAACCGCGAGTGTTTTAAGTGGAAATGGAGCCTCAACAGGTTCTAACAGTGGTGAGGCCGATTCCAAGGGAATTGCTGGTGCAGGTGCTTCGATGGCAACCGGTACGCTATCCGCACCTTCTAAACAACCTCCTCTGCCAAGACAGAGTATGACTGCAATTCGAAGGAGTCAGAGATCCACTCCACCGCCAAATGGTGCCAATCAAAAGAATATCACATATGTTACATACAGCCCACCGAGTTCAGAGGCTGGTGACAGCTCGACTCCGCCTGTAACTGGACCAACTCCTCCACCAGAAGTCATGGTTTTCGTGGTGCCAGATCGATTGCCTGAGCCACCTCAGAGTCGACGTCCATTGGCAGAGTTGTATTATACAACCCAGACACTTCCTCTCTCGAAACTACTACCATCAGCCAACAAGACCCTGACTACAGATGGGTATCAATTGGCACTTTTAGAAGGGAAGTTGGCAGTTGTACATGCACGAATCGAAGAGTTGAAACGGGCTGAAAAATGGAGTTTACGCCAGCATATGAAGTTTAAAGGGCCGTATCGGCCGAAGACTCACTGGGATAATCTGCTCGACGAGATGAGATGGATGCAAATCGCATATAAAGAAGAGCGCAAACTGAAAATTGCCGTGTGCTATGAAATTGCTTGTGCTGTTAGGGACTATTGGAAGTTTGGAAAGGATGCTACGTGCGTCAAGTTCAAACCAATAGTGCATTTGAAGACAGAGCCGGAAGAGAAGGATCAGGATCAGGAAGTTGATGCTGATGGGGATGAGTCGATGAAACTGGATATTCCTGATGCAGTTGAAGAAAATGAAGTTGCGGTGGCCGAGCAGTCGAACAATGATGGTGATGTCATTGTTGGTGCTGATGCTGAAGCTGAAGCTAATGCCAAGGACGGCGATGCTGATAGTAAAGAAGAAAGTAAAGCGCTGGTCAAGGTGGAGAAACAAGATTCTATCAACCCAGAACTTCTAAGTTCAGATTCTGCTGAGTCTGGGAAATGGCTGGATTCGCTCGTGCCCATTAAAAACAAGAACGAAGAGAGTGTCGACGAAGAAAAACCACAACTTCACCAAAGCCCATTTAAAGTGTACATGTCATTTGATTCACTCAACTCTGCATCCAAAGAAATATTTAATATGCTGCCACAACTGCCAACATTCAATATCACTGCTCCATATATCAACGAGTTTGATAGTTTGTCGCTGACTTCAGTCACACGGTTTCTTTCTGCCCCCGATCTCGGTCGTGGTTGGCAACGGGTGGTGTTGGATACTATTAGCGATGAATCACCCAAGATCAAAGAGCCATCTGAACCAGAGGAGACTAAAAGAAGACCTATATTCAGTCATGACAGTCACCGACGATACGTTATCAAGGCACCTCAACCACCAAACCTCAAATATCTGGAATACCGAACTCCAACACTTTGGTTACCGCAGGACGATAACAAGCTGTTGAAGTTGGTCAAAGATTTCATGTATAATTGGAACATTGTGTCGATGCATATGCAACCAGTCACAACCTATGGCTACATTTCTAATATTGAAAGACGTACCCCATGGCAGTGTTTTGAGCGATGGCACCAATTAAACCCATCGTTTCCACTGACCGAGCTGAAAGGACAGTATGCTCAACAGGCGCAGATCTGGATGGATGCATCCATCAAAGCTCAGACCCTGACCAAGCGAAGAATCTCGCCTTTAGGAGTTGCTAACGAATCGATTCAACGTGGACATAAAAGACTTCGATGGGCTAGTATGTTGGATGCTATTCGAAAGAATATGCGGAAAAGAGAGAACGCACCGAAACCAAATAACTCTGTGCAACGCAAACTTCAAATGAATGATGGCAATAAAATGAATGTAGCTTCACCATTAGAACTGTCACGAATGAAACATGAACGAGACAAGGCTATTGCCGAAGCATATGCCCAACAACAGCAACGCAATTCTCAATTGGCGTCTGGAGGTGCTACTTCAGCAGTTGCAGCAGCAGCAGCGGCAGCAGGTGGTGCTACCGCCAGACATGCTGGTCAGAATGGACCAAATTCAGTAGCAGCTTCACGAGTTGCAGTTACTGGAGGCCCTGTACCACAACCTATAGCTACAGGAGTTGGTGCTCCATCAGTGCCTCTTGTAGCAGCAGGAGGCCAACAACCACGACCACCAATGCCAGTTAAAGGAATTCCAGCAGCTGCTAATGGAGCTAATGGAGTCAATGGTCAACAAGTGCCAAGAATGTCTGCTGAACAGCTCCAGCACATGTATCAATTGGAAAGACACCGTCAAATGTTGCGACAACAGCAACAAGCAGCAGCGGCTGCTGCCGCTGCTGCTAATGGAACAGCAGGTGCTGGTGTTGCAAGGACTGCTGGAAGTGCTACGCCCCCTACACCAGTTGTAGCAGGCACTTCGCCAGCAGCTGGAAGTCCAGTAATGCCACAGACATCAGTAGCTGGTGGAACTGGAGCTCCTGCTGCTGGTACCTCGCCTGCAGCATCTGTAGCTGGTGTAGCTCCTGCTGGACAAGTGACTCCATTATTAAGTCAACAACATATTACAAACCTCGTCAACTCATTAGCTGCTCAACATCCTAACATGACTCCAGAGCAAGTGACTAAACTGGCACATGCTCAAATCCAACGGTACCTGCTACAACAGAAACAGCTCCAACAACAGCAGCAGCAGCAACAACAGCAACAACAGCAGCAATTACAGCAACAACAGCGGTTAGTCCAACAACAGCAACAGCAGCAACAGCAACAAACCCAGCGATTAGCAGCAGCTGCTGCTGCTCAACAAGGACTTCGTCAGGGTCCAGTTCAAGCTCAAGGTCGAGTGGCCGGTGTTGCTGGTGCAAATGGTATTCAATCACCGACCATAGCGTCTCCAACTATGGCCAATGTCCGACCTGCTGGAGTTCCTTCTCCAACTGTGGTGACACATCCTGGAAGTGTTCCTTCGCCAACCCTCGTCGCGGCCACTTCTGTTCCTGGTGGACCTTCACCGACCATGACTGCCAATGCTCGAATGGTTCCTGGACCCCAGCAAGTTCAAGCTGCTCTGTACGCCAAACAACAGGCACAAGCCCAAGCCCAAGCTCAAGTTCAGGCTCAACAAGCACAAGCCAGAGCTCGAGCTGCTCAGGCACACGCTCATGCCCAAGCTCAAGCTCATGCTCACGCACAAGCCCAACAACGAGCTTCGCCAACCAGTCACACTTCACCACAAGTCACAGCAGCTCAACAACAACAAATCATGGCCCAAGTCATGCGACAGCAGATGCAACAACAGCAACAAGCGGCCCGTCACCAACCACCAACAAACCCTGCCCCGCCAAAATAACCCCTCATCCATCCACCCCCAAACTCTTCTTATTTATGTCTAACGAACCATGTAGAATACTAATACATCACTATTTAACGACCAGATCTACCTCCGGCAACACGGTTCATGTACCGGGGACCGGTTCTGCCTCCGGCGGCTGGGGCTCTGCCCCAGACCCCGTGGCTCCTCTCGCTTCGCTCGAGTCGGTTTCGCCGACGAAACGGTCCGCGGTACCCTGTGAAGAACCGTCTGTTCACTCCCTCACTTCACGGTCCCCGCCATCTCCTGCGAAGCAGGAGCCACGGGGTCTGGGGCACAACCCCCAGAAGAAGCTTCACGGATCTCCTGCGAAGCAGGAGCTACGGGGTCTGGGGCGGAGCCCCAGCCGCCGGAGGCAGGTGCCAGTATTCCACTGTTATATTTCGGCAGCGAGGTTATATAGCCAGGGTTAGACATTGATGTTGTCAATGGTGCCGGAGAGCTCTTTGCTGTCGGGGCCGAGGACAAAAAAGACTTTCCACTTGAGTTTGAGCTTGGCGGAGCCGGGCTCGCTGGGTTGTGAGAGGGTGAGACGAACGTTTTGGACGACTCCGGCTTGGCTCAAGGGTGGCAGGTTGCTGCCGGATTGGGGCTCCATTCGCAGGAGTTGCGATTTGGGAGCTGCCAGTTGGAAGTTCAGGTTCGAGATGGGCTGAGTGGCTGATTTGTTGGAGAATATAGCTTTAATAGAAACTTCAGTACCAGATTGGCGGACTACGTCGAAATGGATAGATAGAGCAGTCGAATCGAGCACGGCAACATCGGATTTGGGGTACGCCGAGGCGCCAGCAGCGTGGCTCGACGAACCGGACTCGAAATTCGTCCAGTCAGAATCGTCCAACAAGGACGAGGTTCGTGAATGGGTCTTGGGCGTGGCATTTCCAGCCGATGCAGTAAGTAAAGTCGAGGCAATAGTGGCAGTTCCGGTCGTCAAACTTGGTGTCGACATACCACTATAAACGCTGTTTGTACCAAAATCGCCAATAAGAGATGGTGCCGTGGGAATCGATAATTGCGATCCCGATATAGTTGATGGTGGTGGAGAAGGTGTCGAAATGCCAAGTGAGATATTACCACCTTGGCCAAACCCATTGCCAAATCCACCACTTCCAGCACCAGATCCAGTAGCAGTATTAGCTCCACTGCCGCCAAATGACAGATTGTCAAAAGCACCCAGCAAGTCTTCACTGGCACTTCCAGTATTTTGTTGTTGTGAAGTGCCACCAGTAGCACCAGTACTGCTTGAAGACCCGATTCCAGCATCGTTATCATCGCCATCAATATCAATTAACGACTCTATAAGAGCAGCCTTGTTATTGACATTACGTTTACGTCTGCCTTCTTCAGTGCCAGGAATAGGATTCACCGCTACTTGACCAGCATTGGTGAAATCGCCATTCTTCAAGAAATCGTACTTTTCAATCAACGACTGGATATAATCGTTCAAACCAAGTAATTTAGTAACGGCCTCTTCGTCTTCTTCACCTTCTTGATCAATCATTTTCTGGATCTTAGGTCGAGCCGTCTTTAAAGCACTAATGAGATCCGAGAATACATCGTCGCCATCGTCAGGAATAGTATTTTCTGCCTGATGATGATCGAGCATTTCTTCTAGAATCTCAGCTTTTCGACGTAGTTTATCAAGATCTTTCGCAGCCTTGGCTCTATAATCGGTTTTATTCTCTCTGAACCCGGCCATGACCGACATGAGTCTGTTAGCTTCCTGTAAATCAGCAGGAGTACCTCGTCGAATGAGTTCTTGCAACTTGGCAGACTGCGCTTCTTTCTCCTCTTGTTCGAGTTCTTGAGCCGACCGCAGACTATCAGAAGGATTGAGAACTGCCGCATCGTCTCGATTGATCTCGGGGAAAATATAACCTTTGTATGTGAGTAACCGATGCATATCACGAATATAGCCCAAATCGTCTTTATATCTGCTGGTCCGGCAGATGGTCTGTCTCCACTCTTCAATCGATTCGAGAATCAACAATTGAGTCTTGGAATACGCCACTGGCGGTTTCTCAGGAAACCGTCTCACCAACTCGTTCAAAAACTCTTTACGAGAAATCTGTAAATGAAACGGATACCCACAGTTCTTGACACAAATGTCCAAAACCGCCATCGCTAGAATCGATACCTGCGGCGTGCGACTGTTAACCAACTTCACAATTTCGACCGCTGCTTCTCTTGGCGCGGTTCCTTTCTTCTGATTAATCAGGTCGGCAATCTCCAAATTCAATGCCAAGTCAGGCTCATGAAGCGACGGCCGGCATGCTCTGTCTGTGTCCTGTTAGAGGGTTCACTTCTCCGGTGTCGAACTGCCTCCGGCGGCTGGGGCTCTGCCCCAGAGCCCGTGGCTCCTCTCGCTTCGCTCGAGTCGGTTTCTCGAGCGTCCCCAGCAAAATCTGGACCTCCAAAACCAACCACATCCCCCCTGAAACTCCTGCGAAGCAGGAGCAACGGGGTCTGGGGCGGAGCCCCAGCCGCCGGAGGCACAACCCCCCTTCCCGGAACATTACCTACCAATCATGGATATTAACCGAGCCGTGGTTGTCGGAGTAGGACGGGCGAACGACGAAGACGGGCTCGAAGTGCCTGACGAGCCCAAAACGAGAGCTGGTTCAAGAGCATCGTCGGTGCGAAACCGGTCTGTGTACGACGACCCGGCACCGCGAGCAGTCGGTTCCGAGTCGAAATAGCGGTTGGTCGTCATTTCTGTTGCTGCCGTTTTCAAATGTGTTTGTTTGTGACTGCTGCGAGGTGTGTTTTCTATGCTTGTACGAATCCCAATTGCCCGAGAGCGTCAAAACCTGGTACCAACGTTGGCGATGTTCTCCACTGTCTCTTGTTCCCTATCTAACATCCGCTGCCGCTATCGCTGCCACCCTCATGCATCCCGTGCCGCGCCTCCTCCCCGACGGGGGCAGGGGTCTGCCTCCGGCGGCTGGGGCTGCGCCCCAGACCCCGCGGCTCCTCTCGCTGCGCTCGAGTCGGGCTTGGGGTTCCCGGCTGTGCTGGAGTGGTGTGTGTGTGGCTTTTGGGGGGGTTAGTGGATTGCCTGGGCTGGTTTTGGATGGGGGGAAGGGGGATTTGTGGTGTGCCGCAGGGTGTGCGGCGGTATGTTGTGACGGGGGAGTTGTGGTGTTGCCGGGTGTGGTAATTCTGATCTTTTTTTGGTGATTCCGTGCTCTGGACACTCAATTGGGTCTACCGATCCGGTTCCAGGTTTTTCTGGCTGCGTTACAGGCCAAATGAAGCGGAACTGGCGTCCCTGCTGGCAGACCAGTCCGTGATCTTGGAGACCTGCAACGGCTCCGAGCACCGAAAACACAGACCCCTGTCACCCTCCTCCACGCTAGTGGCCCTCCCGACGCCCGACTCGAGCGCAGCGAGAGGAGCTGCGGGGTCTGGGGCGGAGCCCCAGCCGCCGGAGGCATACCCCCACCCCACCCCCTGAGCCCGGGTCTCGATGTGGTGGTCAGGGTTGGTTGCCTGATGTGGCTAAATGTATATAGTAGATGTAAATATATAGTGAGAGAGTTTGAACAGACCGAACAGGTTTGACAAGTGGAGATTGGTTTTGACGGGACATGGCTGGTGTTCGTGAGAGTGCGAGGGCTGGCGATGGCGGCGGCTGGTCGTCGTCTCCGGAGATAGTGAGTCTCGATGAGGCAGTGCGGTTACAGCGAGCTGGTGAAGAGCAGCTTCGTCGCAGTGGTAGCGACGGACCTGTCGATTATGGTGAGAGCAGTAGTAGTCGGGGTCGAGATGGCGAAGCTGGCCCAAGTGGGGGGTCGTTGGGATCGTTGGGAGTATTGTCTGATGCTTATAATGGTCAGAATCAGGGGAATGTGCCAGAAGAAGAAGGAGATGACGAGCATGAAGAGCATGAGGAGCACGAAGAGGATATATTTGGCATCTCTAAGTTTGCCGGTGACTTCGCGGAACTGGTATCAGCAGTGGGTAATCGTATTAATGAGATGTCTGAAACGGCTCGAAAGAGTGTGGCATCCAATCACCAACATTTGGTTCGCAATGAGATTGCAATTGCCGACGACCAGATGGCACAGCTGAAGAGTGTGCTGACTGAATGCGATGATCTGGAGCTCGAACTCATGAAGATTAGACAGATTGGCGAGATAGCCAAATCGTTTAAAATCCGCATGCTGGCAATTGAAGAGCAGCTAGCGCGTCCCCGGTGATCCTGGTGACCCTCCTAAACTTCTGGATTTGGCTTGTTTTCTCGTTTTGCCTGGACTGTTGACGGTGCTGCTGGGACTGGTGTTACTACTGGTTTTGGATTCTCCGCGGTAATGATGACGAATTCCTGACAGTCGTGTTTTTGAGGCACTGGCTACACTGACTCGTGACCGTGTTCGTGCTAGAGTGCTGTCGGCTGTGATTGCCTGAGGAGTGGAATTCGACCAGGGAATGGGTGGAGGTGGTGGACCGTGTGGAACATGCGGTGGAGCATGTGGTGGGGTATGTGATGGAACATATCGTGAAGCATGTGGTGGAACAGGTGGTGGAGTATGAGGTGGAACAGGAGGTGGTGGTAGCCGTCCCTGGTGCACTTTTTGGTTGTTATGGTGTTGGATATAGGAGTCCGGACTCGGTTGTGGTTGCTGCTGCTGCTTGGAAA
Source organism: Sugiyamaella lignohabitans (assembly GCF_001640025.1). Classification (NCBI taxonomy): domain Eukaryota; kingdom Fungi; phylum Ascomycota; class Dipodascomycetes; order Dipodascales; family Trichomonascaceae; genus Sugiyamaella; species Sugiyamaella lignohabitans. The sequence goes on along the minus strand of NC_031672.1, from coordinate 2,923,020 downwards.
TGTGTTTGGAGAGCGACTCTGGTGCCGAAGTGTTCTTTGACGATGAAGCTGGCGATGATCGTGCCGAGAACCACGACGGCGATTTGGCTGGTTCTCCTCTTGCAACTGCTTCACCGCCTGAACCCGGTTTTACTTGAGATTTGTGTCCCGATAGTGATCTCAAATTCATTGCTGTGGCTGATTGAACTACTGCTGATGCTGGTCCACTAGGGACTGTATCATAGATCAATGCACTGGCTGGCATTTCGCTGTTGTTGCGGTCAGATGCTTGTTTCAGCTGGAAGTATGTTTCAATTGCGTCGCTACCAAGAGAACCCGACTGGCTGCCCAAATGGCCGGTAGCTGTGCTGCTGGCTGATTTTGGGACTGGTACCGAAGCTGGTGACAGGTTAGCGACTTTTCCTGGGGATGACATTTTGGATGCGAGGGCTGTATTGGGTGCTCTGATATTAGCACTCGAGCTGTGCGGTCCATTTACCCCGCCAGTACCAATTCCAGTTGTCCCAGATGTTCCAATTCCAGTATTAAACCCGGCAGTTCCAGGATCAATAGCAGTTCCAGCACTGGCTGGTGGCATGAGCACTGATCTCCTATTCGACGTACTTGACGCACGACTTCGTGTCAGTTTCAACATTCCACTAGCTGCCCTACTAAGAGCTGCTGAAGCAACTGCTGGAGTTTGATGTGCTGCTGACGACTGTGGTATCATTGTAGACAGCTTATTCGACAGTCGAGCAGATAACATGGCTGCTGGATTCGGGTACAACAGTCCCAGCGACGGTGGAGCTCGACGAGACGACGGTGATGGTGTTGGTGGTGGTACTCGTTGTAATGAAGTTGGCGACGCTACACACTGAACCAAAACAAAACTCCGGTGGGGATTCTTTTCCCAGTCATCTTCTATTTTTAACCACTGGTCTCTCAGCTTCCTCTGCCATCTTTTGAGTTTCAACAACTCCAACTGCTCGACTTTAGGCAACTCTTTACCTCTCCACCTCAGTAAACTCATTGTCAGCAACGGGTTATGATGTTCGACCACCAACTGTTTGATAAGACTCCATGCCTGTTCTCTATCATTACAAATATTGTCCCATCTACAAACAGTCGTCACGAACCAGTGAATATGCTGCAAATCCGATACCAACTCTCGGTCTTTATTCAGTTTCAAATCCCGCACAATCACCATTATCGCCTGGTTCAGACGTATATTCCGGTTCGACGGAGCACAGTACAAAGCGTCTGTCCGTCTATACACGGGAATTTCTATGTTCGTCTCATGGGCATATGCAAAATATGAGATTCTCTCCAGATGTTTGGCCACAATATACCGTGTGGGATACAGTCTTGCCAGCTCGCCGGCATTACCATTCTTGTGTTTACTCTGGTAGTGTCGAAGCTGGTTTCGCAAATGCCGAAGGTCTCCTGCCACGGTCTCTACTGCCAGTCGTGATATCATGTACAGTCCCTCGTCCATTTGATGGTTCCCCATACCGTCACAGCTCGGTTACAATGTCAACATCAGCAGACCCACAGAGTGTGTCGAGGGCAAACCTGTCAAGCACTGGCGACCCGCCTTCTGTTCGGGGCTGACCAACACCATGCGCACTACTTTCTCGCTAGGGTACATGGCTCGTTATGGGACGGGGCATCATCTGGGGTCTGTGCTTGCATTTATGATCTCTCTTTGCCTCCGGCGGCTGGGGCTCTGCCCCAGACCCCCTGGCTCGCTACGCTCGTTTTCGTCGGGCTGTGTGTTGTTTTACTTCATTATCATTAATCATATACAAAAATAATTACTACAAAAGGTCATCGTGCGGTACTATTGAAGGCTCAGGCCTGGGTGCTTCGTCGTCGGTTTCGTCGCCATTCGCTACGGATGACTGACAGCTGATTGGACTTCTGGAGCTGCGAGTCCCGGACTTCGTAGCGTTTCTTGAGTCGAATGGCTGCGATGATTACGAATGCAACTGATTGCAGTTTCGGCCGCTTTTTGGCCGTCCGGTCGTAATCAGGGTAGATGCCCATGGTTTGTAAAATTGCCAGGTCGGCTCGATTGCATGCCTGATAGCTGGCGATTTGGAGCATGAAAAACTGTTTCATGAACTCGAGATCTGACCGGTACTGTGACTCCCTGGTGGCCACTTGTTTGAGATACTGCATTTGTACTAACATACCCTTGAGTTCTTGCTGATGGTGAGTTTCCGATTTAGCTGGCCGTGTTGAGTTCACATTGTTCAGTCGCTCTTTCAGCTTGATAGCATGGTTTTTATATCTCTCGACTTGAGCCTCAAGTGTCTGCTCGTTGATTCGTATGCGTTGAATCTCTCGAGCATAGTCTTTGCATTTCTGGATATACTTCGAACTGGCTGAAGCCGTCTGTTGGATCATGCTTTGTGACATGTCGTAGCGACTGTCTGATAACTTGGTCTTCAATTTAGAACATGTTTCAGTTACTGCGTCGAAACGTGCCTTGAGTTTCTCGTGTTTAATCTCAAGCAGTTCGAGCTTGTTTTCAACTCCCTCTTTAGCAAGTTCCATAGACTCCTTCTCCCGGGTAAGTTTAACCAGTTCAGCTTGCACTTCTCGAAGCTCTGTCTCATACTTGAGACGCGACTGTCTTTCGGTCTCATTAGCCTCTCGTAATGCAGTAACTGTGTTCTCTAGACTTGTATGAGCAACCCGTAGTCGACTCAGCTTCTCTTCCGTCTCATTCTTCATATCTTCCATCATAATCAACTGATGTTGTGATGCCATTATATCGTCTTCTTTTTCTTGTAATTCAGTTTGTAGAGTTTTGTGGAGCTTTTCTTGAGCTCGAAGTTGATCGATGTCTGCGTTCAAGTTCGAGATTGTGGTTTTGAGTTGACTGATCTCCAGTTCAAGTGACTTCTTGTTCTGTTCGTGCTTAGACTTTTCTAGCGAGATGGCTTCTTGAACACTGCTGGACTTGTCCTTGAGAAGGTTTCTTTCTTGTTCTTCATAAGTGGACTTTATCCTCTCGAGATTTTGTACTTTTTCCTCGAGGTACATCTTGTCCTGTCGCCATAGGTTGGCTTTCCGGTCGAGTTCCTGGTCCTTTCGTCGCAGCTCGTTTTTCAGCTCGAGCATGTCCTCACTATGAGTCTTGTCCATAATCGATTCATTTGCTTGTCGGCTTAAACGATCCATCTTGGACTGTGTCTCATGAAGCTTCTGTTCGAAATAGTCTCTTTCTTTCTTGTAGTTTTCAGAATCGACACTTGTCCGGTTCATGAGTATCTTAACAGATTCAAGCTCACCACTAGCAGCAGAATACTGACTCTTCACATTTAGCAACTCTGTTTGTAATGCCTCACACTCAATTTCGAGCGTCTTTACAATTGACGATTTGGACTGTAATTCCGACTTGAGAAGTTGGACATCGCCATACGCTTGCTCTTCAGCACGACCGGTCTCTGACATTTGGTCTTGCAGAAGATCTTGTAGCTCTTGGACTCTTGTCGTCTGTCGTAGCGCATCTTCTTTGTAAGAGAGTGCCTCAGCAAGGGCTTGGTCTAACTTGGCGTTCTTGTCATTGACTTGTGCTTCAAGCTGTTGATTCGCTCGTTGTAAATCAGAGAAATCTACTTGCATGTCCCGATTCTCCTTTCGCAGTTTATACAGCTCTTTTTTCATTTCTTCGATCTCCTTGTTGTCATGAGTATTGTCTGCTTCGAGCTCCTCCCGCAGCTTTTCATTATCGTCTTCTAGAGATTCTTTCTGGCGAAGCAATTGTCGATTCTCATGCTGAAGATTATCAACCTCACTCTCTAGGTCGTCCACTTTATCTTGTAATTCTTTTGTCAATGCAATAGTCGACTCGTCACCCTTGGCATTATCAAGATCCTGCTCCAATTCGCTTCTCGCCTGTTCCAACTCATCGATTTTCTCGTCCTTTTCATCGACAGTATCCTTTAGTTTACTAATCTCTTCTTGTAATTCTTCTAATCGATCGTTCAACTCGGAAATTTCCTGGTTTTTCAGCAGGATTCGTGATTCCGACGTTGAAGCATTTGCTGGTTGAGCGGCAGCAGCAGCTTTTTCTCGCTCCATTTGTTCCAAACGCAGTTTCAACGACTCCAGTTCAGTTCGGTACTTGATAATTTCCTGTTTCAAATCGGCATTTTGCATAGCCACCTCGTGAACGTTTTCTGGTGTGCACTGCTCCAACAGGTTGATTCGAAGCTGTAAATCAAATATAAGATTTTTCTGTTCATAAATGACTTTCTCCTGCTCTTTCAGAGGAATAGACGACTCTCCCAGCAGTTTATTTTCCTTTCCTCGATTAGTCTGTAATAAAGATTCTACACCTGCGTGTTTCTTCTTTCGCGAGCTGTACATGGCTGACTTGTCGAAACTCTCTAAACTCACAGTGTCCTGGTACTCATCAAACAGCAGCGGATCCGGTTTTCGATAACTCTCAAACCCCTGAGGAATCTTGGCATTTTCAGGTTTTGCAACTGTTCGTAGCAACGGAGTAAACTCTCTTCCTGTGCCCGTCGCACCAGTAGCAGCAGCCGACTGCCGTTTCGACGATTCTGAAGACCCAGGAGTCGACAGCAGCTTCGGATGACCAGTCTGGCCCAGTCCGCTCAAAACTGTCCTCCTTGGAATCGAAGGAGTCGTGTCCAAACTAGCATCGATATCCTTGAAATAAAACTTTCTGCCAGTCGCACCTCCACCTCCGCTCCTGCTCGCAGTCCCACCACCGGCTCCAGCAGAGTTCTTGGAGTACATCACTAACGCGGCCCGTTCCTATAATCTGCTAGTAGCAAATCCAAGCTCACTAAACAGAAACTCCAAACACGAAAAACCCCGAAATCAGCTGTCTTCTGCTCCCAATAACGCGCGTCTCGCATCCTTTTTGTTTACATTTTCCCAATCCACTTCACCATGCACGCGTGTCACGTGCTCCTGGACCCTGCATTTTCAGGGGGTGGACCCTGCCTCCGGCAGCTGGGGCTCCGCCCCAGACCTCGCTGCTCCTCTCGCTGCGCTCGAGTCGGGCGTGGGGGGCCCCTAGCAATCTCCTGCGAAGCAGGAGCTACGGGGTCTGGGGCGGAGCCCCAGCCGCCGGAGGCAGAACACCCCCAAGAGTGTGATAATATACATAAATTAGTGGGTAGCAGCGGCCTCGGAGAGGGCTACGAACTTGGCGAGAGCGTTTTTGGCGGCTCCTGAACGGATACTTTCCCGGGCGAGTTCGACTCCATGTTTCCAGTCGCGGGCTGTGCCTTCGACGACGGCGAGGGCCGCGGTGTTGATGAGAACGTAGTCGAGGACAGGGTCGTTTTCGGGCAGTTCGTTGGCCAGTAGTTTGCGAACGACCTCGGAGTTCTGTTGTGGGGTTCCTGAAGCCACTTCGCAGAGAGTATGGCGTTGGATGCCGAAATCGGCCGGTTCGACGTAGTATTCGGAGATTTTCTGGTTCTTGAGTTCCCAGACCTTGGTGCGAACGTCAATAGAAATCTCGTCCAGCCCTTCGGTTCCCCAGACAATTAAAGCAGGAGAATTCGGTCGGCCGGCTGCTATGTTCATTTGTAGAACTGCTTCGGCAAATACTCGACCTAGAGGCTCGGAGTAGACGCCAATGATACGGGCTTTCAGAGGAGCTGGGTTGATCAATGGACCCATGATGTTGAAAATAGTAGGAATTCCCAGTGTTTTTCGCAATGGAGCCAGTGATGCCATCATTGGATGAAATACTGGTGCGAATAGAAAACAGTATTTGGATTGATTGAGGATACCTGGTGCCGTCAAATGGTTCACATTCTCCATTTTGACACCCAGGAACCGCAATAAATCACCCGAACCTGACGTTGATGTCGACGCTTTTCCGCCGTGTTTACAGATATTCAGACCGATTCCTGATGCTACAATGGCTGCTGTTGTCGAAACATTGAATGTGTTCTTACCATCACCACCGGTTCCTACAATATCCACATATCCCTCGGGGTTCAAAGTCGAAGTATCCAGTTTGTGCGACTCCTCGAAAATCCTCGTTGCTGTCGAAGCAATAAAATCGGCCGAATGGTCTAACCCAGTGATTCTCAAAGCCGTCAAAAACGCTGCCACCTGGATATCATCAGCATCGCCCGCTATCATCACATCCAGAGCCGCTACCACATCCTCCGGCGTCAACTGCGGCGGTCGTTGCAGCAATTTTCTCAGCTGTGGCGTCAGATTCACTTTCCCGGTCATTTCTTTCCGTGTTTGTATTCTTTCTCTATCTTTCTATCCAGTCTATGTCTCTGACAATTCTATCTTCTAACCAGGTCCGAAGTTCAGAGCTGATCTCTGATCCCTCCCTCGAAAGATCGTCGCGATCTCGATGACTCTGACACACCCCCCTCGACCCCTGCCCTGCTCCTGCCGAGCCGCAGTCCCCGGTCTTCCACCTTGCCTCCGGCGGCTGGGGCTCCGCCCCAGACCCCGTGGCTCGAGCTTCGCTCGAGAGTGCTAGGGATCCGGGTGAAAAAGGGGGGGCCTCTCTAGAACGACTCGAACGGAGCGAGATGAGCCGCGTTGTATGGGGCGCAGACTCAGCCGCCGGATGCGCGGCGGGACCCTTGGTGGTGCATATGCGAGATGTCCGAAGTGCAGTTGGAATCAGGGTCGATCGAGCGATTGTGTTTTGCGGAAAGTACCGTAGCGGTTTGTGAAAGTGCTTTTTTTCTTGTGATATCGGGGCTGTGTGTTTGTTAGGTTGTTAACAGTTGAATTCGGTGGTTGTTAGTTACAAGATCACATTCTGTACTCGCAGTTGCCGCGTGGTTTTGGTGTGTGCATATTCAGGTGGTTTGCTGGCGTTGCTGTCTGTCGCTAAACTGCGTGTCTCAAGTGGTTTCTTGGCTGTCTTGAATTGATTCTACCTCGGATCTTGAATTTGTTATTGGAATTTCAATTCCATTTTCAACTCTGGTATCTCGTTAGAGTGGTTTTTTTTGACCTGATTCTTTTGTCAAGTGAAGAACAGCCAGCCAGGGAGTTCGGGTTGCTCGTTTGTGGTAACAGATTCAGGCTCATTCTCTAGCTCCTTGTGCTTTCCTGTTCCGGCTCTGCACGTTGCTGAAGTTTTCTGTTTGGACCTGCGTTTGAAACCTAGATCTCTGTTTACGGTATTTGTTGTTTTTTTGTCGAGTTTGTTGTGTTTCTGTCCGGGTTTCTCTCTTGGTTTCACTGATTTATGTCTGGTGGATCTGGCTCGGGTTCTGAGTCTGCTTTTTCTTCGACCTCGCTGATGATGGCTCCTGTAGCTACGGCTGTGGACTCGTCTGCACCGGTTTCAATGCCGAATCAAGCTCAAAGTCAACAGACTCGAATGCAGACAAATCAGAAACGACCGAGCAATTCGTCGGGTCAGGCACATAACGGTCTGTCCCAGTCTCCTTCTCCTCCACTAATATCCTCGTCATTAACATCAACATCCTCCTCCTCTTCTTCGTCGTCATCTTCATTGTCATCACATTTGCATTCGCAATCTTCATCGCCATCTTCATCGCCATTACCAGTACAAACGGTACCCTCTAGAGGCCAAAAACCTTCTTCTCATTCCGCCTCGTCGTCTATTGCATCTGCTTCTTCGCTGCCTGAAATTAGCACTTCTCCAGAAAAGGCAACTACTGCTCCTTCTACTCCCGTAACGGCACCTGCATCGTCCAGACCTGTCAGTCTGTATGCCAGTAGCGGTTTTTATGGCACCTCAGGCTCAGCACACACTTCTAATTCTACTTCTGCTACTGGTGCTGGTGGTACTGCTGGTGGTATTCCGAGTTCCTCTTCTTTGCTGAAAAATGCTCCTCCATTGAGACCTCCTCAGCCTAGTTTATCCGATTTAATCATGAGTGAAGCAGCATCTGCTTCTGGTGGGGGTCCGTCTATCGATCTTCCTATTCCTGGTCAACAATATTATCATTCTCGATCGCAATCACATTCATACCACTCAACACCACAGTCGTTGCGATGTCCTTCCCCTAATTCAATCAAAAGATCCAGTTGGTATGGAATGCCCACTGTCGACGACTATCCAGGTCTCAACGGGGTACCTCCAACTGGTGCTAATACTAGCATGACAACTCCTTCTACCATTATCTCACCTCCATCTCCCACTTTAGAAGCAAGACTACCAATGTCTCCTCCCCCCAGAAGCATATCTCCCATGAGACCCATGTCCTATCATCAGAAACAACAGGCTAATAATACTAATCAGCCATTTAATTTCGTGTCGACAACCCTGTCTCCATCTCCAGTGTCGTCCACGTTGTCACCATCTCCAGCAAAGGCCAATCAACGTCGTGGACATCGATATAAACATTCGTCGGTCTCAATCAACTTTTTTCAAGAACCACCTGCTCGTGCTCCATTAGCCATTCCGGCCTCATTACCAATTCCTAATTTCACTGAATGGAGACAGAGTATGTCGCGAGAACAGCAGATCCGACTGGCTTGGACTGTATGCCATATTTCCGCGGCAGTTTTAGTATACAATTGCGATGCTCCGTTTAGCGCCCTGGCTGCATTGTCGCATTTACTTTTGTACGATGCTATGGGAGCCATTCTGTGTGTTGCTGTAGATGTACTGGGAAATTTCGATGTGTGGAAACAGAGCAGTATCCATCTTCCGTTTGGATTGGAACGAATCGAGGTGCTAGCTGGCTTTGCACTGTCTGTAACGCTGATATTCATGGGTGGTGATATTATGTCGCATGTTGTTCAAGAACTCGTTCAATCTCTATACGCACCTGGTCAACATGGCCATTCTCATGGCCGAGCTGTTCATAGCCATGTTGCAGGTATGACGATGGAAGACGAGCATGAAGAAGCTCTCAACTGGGCTTCGGTTGTGTTTCGAGTCATGTTGGGTATTGTAGCTACTGTTGTGTCTACTGTAGGGCTCAAGAACCATTCCCGAATCAGTCGTACCATGAACCGTGACCGCGATCGTGATCGCGAGACTGACTCGACCAGTTTCAAGTGGATGCCGTCGATGTTGTCAAATCCCACTCATTTAATGACTCTGACCTTTTCAGTGGCCATTCTGTTCTTCCCGTTGTTGGGATCGTCTGGTTACGTTATTGTTGATGCGCTTCTGACGCCTGTTATTGCTACGTCCATGTGCTATATTGGCTGGTTACATGCCAAAGCACTTGCTGGTATGCTAGTCATGAGCTACTCGGGTCACGACCGCATCGAAGACATCGACGAGCAAATCAGTCAGGACCCCCTGGTCCAGTCAGTCTCAGAAATCAGCCTCTGGCAGGTGCACCACGAACTCTGGCTGGCCAGCATGAAAATCGTCATGTCCGGAACTGACGACGACGAACGCCGGCTTCGCGAACGCGCCTCGTCCATCGTCCGATCCACCATGGGAGCCGACGACCACTGCCGCTGGGAAACAACCGTCGACATCACTAGAACTACCTTAGAATAAGACTGTAGCATTCTATCTTCTGACCTGGCTGCCTCCGGCGGCTGGGGCTCCGCCCCAGACCCCGCTGCTCCTCTCGCTTCGCTCGAGTCGGGCGTTTGGGGTCCTGTTCGCTCGGGGTTTTTCATGTACCTCGGAGTTGAAGGGTGCGCTGTTGGGACCCTCTTTATCGCGTGTAATTCTGAAGTCGTGTTATATAATTCAAGAATGAGCTTGTGAATGTCAATAGATCACCTTGTCCCCGTGTCGTGTTTTCGAAAAAAGAGATAGGGAATAGACAGAAGAAATCCTGTCTTCAAGTAGAGACAAGCAGTATGGCGTACCGCTGGAAGAAACAACTCTTTTTGAACAGGAAAAATAAAGATTCTCATAGTCCGTATCGCGAACTGGGTATCATGCTTGAGCGGAGCAAGAACAGCGTGATCTGGCAAACTCCAGCTGCTGGAGGCCATCTCCCCGGATAAACGAGACTAAAGCAACTGAAGGAGCCGGAATCAGGGATGAAGAGCTAGGAACCAAGAATATAGAACCGAAGAAATATAATTTCAGCAAATGGTGTCAGACCGAATTTGAAAGTGTTATCTAAATCAAGCCAAGACTGCAACTACGAACTTACGTGCAAGAATCTCTGGATCCGAGTCGCGAACTGGACTTCTCCACGCCCGACTCGAGCGAAGTGAGAGGAGCAGCGGGGTCTGGGGCGGAGCCCCAGCTGCCGGAGGCAGCAACCTTCTGAAAAATATGGGCGAGATATTCTCTGAACTCGAGTCGCGAACTGGACTCCCGACGCCCGACTCGAGCGGAGCGAGAGGAGCAGCGGGGTCTGGGGCGGAGCCCCAGCCGCCGGAGGCAGCAGCCCCAGGTAAACGAGGAATTAAATATATTAGCTAAGTCCGTGTGGCGAACAGGATTAAATAGAGGTGGCTACTGTACAATATTGAGCCATTGGCGTTCGTAGGCCTGTTGCTCGAGGATAGCGAGTTTGATTTCGGGAGTGGCCGTTTCGAAGATGGACGGGTCAACGTTGACAAGCCCGGCCCGGTGGGCCTGGTTGGGCATGGTCATGACGGTGTCAATGACGACTTGTGACGACTCGTTTCCAGACTGGACTGTTTTAGTGGTGGTGCTATTGGCACTTTGACGTGTAGGAACTCGTGTCCAAACTGCTTGAGTGGGCTGAGATGCTTTAGGATAGAAAGAAATACCCGTGTGGGGTTCATAAGTACCGTGGACGGACCACGAGGGACTGCGTCTTTCAATGAGACTTTTATTATACGCGCTGGCGGACCGGGCATGCTCGAGTTTCCAGTTCTCGTCGGTAACAAGCACTTTCCGTCGTTTGGACGCGTGAAGTAAAGATGCATCTTTGACTCCGTCACGTCCTGAAAATGCTCCTGCTGTTTGGTGATACATGTTTGAATACTGATTCCGGTTATACACATCAGGAACACCCGTCCGGTCTTCAGGAACTTCAGCTATCTCTCCCTCGACATATCCAGCGTCTCTGGCTGCTTGTTCATAATAATCGTCAACCACATGTCTACCACCGACGATTATCCTGGCACCAAACTCTCGGAATATCGATCTCGCCGTCACAAGTCCTATTGATCGGCCTTTATATGAATGTGGAATCAGGTTTCTGTCGATGAGTTGGAACTTCTCGTGGTCACTGATCACCAGTTTATACAATTTACGGTGTTTCTGGAATAATAAATATGAGTCTCGGAACCCCATACATCTGGCAGGTTCGGTTGACAACATGTATAACCTGTCGCCTCGTCCCTCGACTGTGAATGTCCGTACTCGGAACTCTCGTCCTCCTTGTAACTCTCCCAACGGTGTAATTTTCTTCTCTCCTTCAGGATCTTCTTCAAGTACAAACTCATCGTTTTCCACTGTCAGAATATTCCCGTCTTCATCGACCATCTGGCTTTGACTGCTGTTCGAGCTACTTCCTCCAAACCGCTTGGGTTTACGTCCTGGTCCTCTTCCTCGACCAGGTCCTCTTTTACTGGGTGTGCCTGGTTCTGATACTCCATCGACCCCACTTTCATCGTCTCCTAATGGAGTACCTTCCAACAGTCTCTTTTTCTTGCTGCTTCCAGGCGGTCTTCCACGGCCCTTCTTCTTCGGAACTGATTCGACCTCTACATTTGCAGCATTTTCACCAGTTTCTTCTTCGCCACCTTCTTCCTCTTCTTCCTCATCTCCATCTCCATCTCCTTCTCCTTCTCCTTCCCCTTCTCGTTCGCCCTCATCCTCATCGTCTCGTTCACCATCTGACCCTCCATCGTCCTCGTCGCCATCTCCCTCCTCCTCCTCCTCCTCCACGTGATCCTGATCGTCCCCATCTCTATCACTGACTCGACTCTCGTCGTCGACATCCATGTTCTCGTATTCCTCTTCATCTTCTTTCTTCAGAATACTCTCGTCATTCTGATCCACCTCTTCATTCCGAGTCGAACTCGCTCGTCTGCTGGCTGCTGCTCCCGTTAGTCCTCTTCCTTCTTACACGGGTTTTGCCTCCGGCGCTGGGGCTCCGCCCCAGACCCCGCTGCTCCTCTCGCTGCGCTCGAGTCGGGCGTCTACGGTGCCTAGCATGCTGAGTTTCCGACCGGGAGGTATGGATTTCTCGTCAGTGGCAGCTGCTTTTTCTGACGGAGAATTCCCTTTCGCTGATGTCGTTGCGGCTCTGTAATTTTACAGGTGCTGTTATCGTTGCTGTTACTTACTGGACCTACGGCGCGACATTTGTTTTTCTGTTTTCTTGGTTCGGCCGTTGCAATTGTGTCTCGGGAATCAGACGCGTTCGACTTCGTGAACCTGTGAAAATCCCCCTCAGCGATATTTCCATGCTCGAGAGGTGTGCATCTTCGTGCGGCTTGTTATGCGCCTCTTGAGCCCCATATGCCGCTTGTATGTTGGACTGTAAGATATCGTCGTTCCAGCTCTTCTATCTTGACTAAATACCATTTTCTCTTTTTATTTTATACCTTCTGTCGTGACTGCTAGTATTCTATAGGCACAATCAACACTCTCGTTGCACACCTTCCATTCCTATAATTTATCAGAATATTCACATAGTATGTATATTGAATGTAGAACATATTAAAGGATTACAACTGAACAGGCACAATTGGTTCAATACAAGAAAAAATAAATCGAAAAGAACACCACACGAAAGAGGGGATCAAACACACATATAAAAAACAATAACCAGACCGATACCACTAACAGAATCCAAAAAAGGTGGGTGACAGGTCCCTGCAGCAGACTGCCGGCTGACGTCAGAAATGCAGCCCTTAAACAGGCCCTGCGTCAGCACCAGAACCTAGCGGTGCCCATTCCCGACGCCCGACTCGAGCGAAGCGAGAGGAGCCACGGGGTCTGGGGCGGAGCCCCAGCCGCCGGAGGCAGTCCCGACCCCCAAAATCCCACGTGACCGCAAAACAAATCAGAGTCCGGTTGGAATGTAAGAGACAGGAGCCAGAAAGAAACAAAGAGAGAATCAGGGAAGAGGAAAACAAAAACAACCGACCGAAGAAAGAACGGTTGAAAAGCCAATCAGGAGCAACGTAGAAATACACAGAGCAAACAACGGCCAAGAGAGACCGAAAGGAAAAAAGAAAAATAAGAAAAAGGAAACAAGCGGCACCGGACAGAGCCCAGCCACCGACAGTGATACATAGTAAAATTTCAATGAAAGTATTCATTTATACCCATAAACCATAACAAGAACAAACAAAACATTAATAGCAGACAGCACAGACCAATCAGCGGGCAAATTAGCAACACCGACTTAGTCAGGCAAAATTAAATAAAAAGCAGAGCATAAAGCATCATCGTCGCATGACAACCAACCATTAAAAGATGTAATGTGGAAAAACAGTTAATAAAAAGCGAGCAAGCATTATTAGATACTTTTGGTTGTTTAAGACGAGGTGTACTTGGTGACAGCACGGGTACCTTCAGAGACAGCGTGCTTGGCCAACTCACCGGGGAGGATAAGTCTGACGGCAGTTTGGATCTCACGAGAAGCAATGGTACTCTTCTTGTTGTAAGCAGCCAACTTAGAGGCCTCAGTAGCGACACGCTCAAAGATATCGTTGACAAAAGAGTTCATGATAGACATGGCACGGGTAGAAATACCGGTGTCAGGATGGGTTTGCTTAAGAACCTTGTAGATGTATGAAGAGTAAGTCTCCTTTCTACCCTTGGTTCTCTTCTTCTTGTCACCGGAAACGGCAGCAGTCTTCTTGCCAGCCTCCTTCTTCTCAGCAGGGGCCTTGCCAGCAGGAGCCTTAGAGGCAGTGGCAGGTTTCTTCTCAGCAGCTTTAGGACCCATTTTTAATTGATAGTATTGGTTGTGGTTGTTGTGGATGTGTGAACTTTTTTCTCGATTTTCGTACAGTGAATAGAGATAATGAAGGAAAACAGACTGAAACTGAAAACAGCCGATGCCCGCGTTTATATATTTTTGTCGTGTCGCTCTATCCCTCCAGCAGTTGGGAAGTTACACTCCTCCAGCCGCACCTCCATTCCACACTCCCATCACTGATATGCGAGCCGCCACCATCACCACTCCCATCACCATCATAAAACCCTCTCTGCATATTCTCTGATATACGCACCGCACATCACAGACTGTCTCCGGGTCCTGGTCCGGGTTCTGGGGGTTCTGGGGGTTGTGCCTCCGGCGGCTGGGGCTCTGCCCCAGACCCCGTGGCTCGAGCTTCGCTCGAGTTCCGTGTGGGTCTCCCCGCGGGTGTATTGTTTGGTGAGGGTGGATTTGGGGGTGGCGCCAGGGGACCCCCAAACACCGACTCGAGCGCAGCGAGAGGAGCAGCGGGGTCTGGGGCGGAGCCCCAGCCGCCGGAGGCATGACCCCCCAGCCCAGATGGCTGGCTGCCAGCGGCATGTGCCCCGATATACCGGGTGTACATCAGAGGCCACTGGCAGACCATGATGCACGATTAGCGGGTGTAGCCTGTGCGGCCAGCAGCTTGTGCAGCCAGCAGCCTGGTGGACAGGCTGGCAGGCTATGGTGTGATACGGCCGCGACTGGAATGTGGCGGCTGGAAGATGGGGTTTTGGGGGCATCAGGACCTCGATATGCGCTTGCGGCCGCTGGGACGATACTGGGGTATTCTGATGGCTGATGGGGGGTCGGGGTCGGGAGGTTTGGGGGGTTTTGCCTCCGGCGGCTGGGGCGCTGCCCCAGACCCCGTTGTGCTCCGCTTCGCGGAGCGGTTGGGACCCCCCGACAAAACGACTCGAGCGAAGCGAGAGGAGCCACGGGGTCTGGGGCAGCGCCCCAGCCGCCGGAGGCAGACTGCCACCCCACCGGAGGTGATGGTGATGCGGGTTGGGGGTTTGACGTGATATTCTGTGATGGGGTTTGATATTCTCTTAGCGACGCATCCTGATGGTCCCAATATCCCAATATCCCAATATCGCAGTTTGTGCATATCAGAAAACAAGTTTGGGAGAAGAGTGATACAGCAGCAGGGCAGGTGAGCAAGTGATTATAAAAGAAAAGAGGTTTCCTGTTTTCGACGCAATTTATTTTGTTTTCCTTCATCATCACTTCACTGTGTCCTAATTGGAAAAAAAAATTCACAAGTTTTTCAACTTTTAACACTTTTCTCTACACAACTTATTCATAATGTCCGGTGGTAAATCTGGTGGTAAAGCTGCTTCTGCTAGCAAGAGCTCTCAAACTCGTTCGGCCAAGGCCGGTTTGACCTTCCCTGTTGGTCGTGTTCACCGTCTTCTTAGAAAGGGAAACTATGCTCAACGTGTTGGTGCTGGTGCTCCCGTCTACCTTGCTGCTGTTCTTGAGTATCTTGCTGCCGAAATCCTCGAGTTGGCCGGTAACGCTGCTCGTGATAACAAGAAGACTCGTATCATTCCCCGTCACTTGCAATTGGCCATCAGAAACGATGAGGAGTTGAACAAGCTCTTAGGTCACGTCACTATTGCCCAAGGTGGTGTCTTGCCCAACATCCACCAAAACCTTCTCCCAAGAAAGACCACCAAGTCCAAGGGTGCCAGCCAAGAATTGTAAGCTCGCCATTGAGTCTCTGATTCTAGTATTACTAAAATATCGGTCCCTGTCTCTTTTTATTATTACCTGCTAATGGGTTGGGTGTTGTTTGACATCCAGTTTATGTGATGTTCTGGTTTGTTTATTGCTTTTGTTTACGCTAATGTTTATTTAATGGATTTCGTATACCTGCTTCTCTCTCTCTTCACTACCTCGGGTAGTGGTTGTTCGCCTCCGGCGGCTGGGGCGTTGTCCCAGACCCCGTTGTGCTCGCTTCGCGAGCTTTGGGTGGTTGTTTGCCTCCGGCGGCTGGGGCGCTGCCCCAGACCCCGTTGTGCTCGCTTCGCGAGCTTTGGGTGGTTGTTTGCCTCCGGCGGCTGGGGCGCTGCCCCAGACTCCGTTGTGCTCGCTTCGCGAGCGGTTCGGGGGCTTGAGGCTCAACTTGTTGTTTTTATTGGTCGGTTTTGTCTGTTTTGTTTATTGTTCTGTGTGCTGTGGAATGCATATGGCCTAGTGAAGATATCAATGATTTTTGTATATATATTTTCAGATTCATGCACTTTCTTTCTGTTCTTATTGGTAGTTATGGGCTGCCTGCTCTGTTATTTTCTGCTCTTCTTGTGTTTAAGTGGGTATATTATACGACTGCTAACTAACACATCAATATGGGGTACTGTTCGTTATAGAGCATGTTGATATCTCTGGTTATACGAGACGAATAATACCTAGCCACGTTGTAAGCCCAAACGTCAAAAAATCAACAGAAAAAGGGCCAAACAGGAAAAAAGTCCAAAATATAATTAAAATGAATACAAGGAGGGTGGAATCCAGACCGTGAAGAGGGAACCTATACGAGCCCCACACGCCGCAATGTCATCACGCCGCGAGCCGCACAACGCACCTCCAGCGTCATCCAACGAAACACACCACGACAACAATGGACGCACTACTACCCCCGCCATCCACCCCCAAAACCCGGTTTGCACCACCGCCCGACGCCCGACTCGAGCGAAGCGAGAGGAGCCACGGGGTCTGGGGCGGAGCCCCAGCCGCCGGAGGCAGACCCCCATTCCACAAACCGTCCCCGGGCGTGACCACTGACCCGGGAGAGCGTATTGGGGGTGGCGCCTGGCGACTGCGTAACGGTCATGCTCGATAGCAAAGGATTATGCAGCAGCCTTTGTTAGCATGCGTGCATGTGGCGGCGCCTCGGCTCGAGCTGCCGCTGGGTATCGACGGGCGGAGCAAAAAACCAGTCGCGAGGGCTCGAGTGGCCTGAGGCCGGCTCAGACGTGGCATTCTCACCCGGGCCGGACGGGGGCCAATGCCGCACTGGGGGCCGGAGGTAGGGGGTGGTGATTCGGGGGTGGGGGACTGCCTCCGGCGGCTGGGCTCCGCCCAGACCTGGTTGTGCTCGCTTCGCGAGCGGCGTGTGGGTGACGAGGAGGGGGAATTGGGTCAGCGGCAGAGGGATTGAGGGGAGCTGAGAGGGGTTGGAGAGGGGTCGGAGGGAGGTGAAAAGAGTCGGGGGACAAGGGTGGCCCCCGCCGGAAATGGGTAGTGCTGCAGCCACATGTGGCGGGACCAAACCGGATGGCGCGCGCGGGCATGCCGTTGGACAGCAAATCGCGCCAGTACGGTATGTTTGTCTCCAATCAACTTATCGGACAGCTTCACCTCATCGGCCACGCTGTATGGTTCCTATCTGGGACTGCAAAATGCACCTATAAACTTTCCTATTCAAGTATCATGATCTATTGTTATAGCGGGACTACCTGGTACCGTTTGATTACGGCTACGATACCGTAAATGGCTGCAGCGTTGCACCCACTTCCATATTGACTAACTCATTTCTAAGCACAGGTCTGCTTCTACCTTCCGCTTGGAGCGAAATTTGTTTTTATCTTGCATATTTCACACCATTTCTGCTACATGAAGCTAGATGCCGCCGAATTAGGTTATTGAAACGGTCGATACTCTCCTCAATTTAGACTGAAAAATTTTTTCCGCCCGTCAATCAACGCAATGATAATGAGTTATGTGAGACTTGCCCCTGTTTTTTCTTGCCCTTTCCCTTGTATAGAGTTTCTTTCCCCTGTATCGACTGGTGTGCCCACTCGTCGCCCCTGTTGCCTGCTTGCTGTGTGCTAATTATGTAGCCTCAGTCGACCTTTTTGGTGGCTTATTTGGTGGCTTGGTGCAGCCTGGCCTATCCTTTATCCGCCTTAGACTACCTTTCCTTGCTCCATTTATCGCCTCATTCTCCACCATTCTCACTCTGGTAATCATCTGGTAGCCATTTGGCAACCCTCTTTTAACCCTCTGCTGTTTCTTTTTGACCCTTTATTGCGTCAGTTAATATGTTGTAGCCACTGATAACCTCTGGCAACCTCAGGTAACCTCAGGTTCCTACCAGTTAATCCTCTTTTAACCCAGTGATATCCCTGTTAATCATCGCTTTACTGTCACCCCATCTACCCGTCCAAATGGGCTAACTACCATAACGGAAAAGTACCAGCATCCTTAAATACTTAAGCTTCTTTCCGGCTTCTATCAGTGCTGTTCTATACATACATACGCCATGGAGCCTAAATCGCTATATCGAGGTGGAATCTACTGGTTTTTGGCGTGTTGGTCAGTAACCGAGTGAAGACTAATTACTAAACCGGTATAGATCAGATAAAAAAAAATGCTCTCCCTCTTTTAGCTGATATGATATAGTATGACTAGCCCTATCGTATAAACAATCTAGCAGCGAAAAGTACCAAAAAAAAAATAAAAAAAAATAAAAACCCTTACATTACACATATCACATATACATTTCTGTAAAGATTAGCATTTGGCTTTTATCATTTTACTTATCCACACACACTATCAACATCTTGTATTAAATTTTTTCCCTCAACTCATACAGTCTGTTGCGGTTCTTAACATCTTCTCGATACACCGATAAAAAATATTTTATATTTTTTTTTATCTTATGCACATTCTGACATTTTGACAGCAGCTTTATCGCACCGAAAAATTCCAAAGATCTGAGAATTATACCGAGATTCTTTTTTTTTTTTCTTGCCCATTTATTGTCAGAGATAAGATCAGATTGTACTTGGGAACCTGTCTAAAGATAAAGAACGAAAATAAAAAAATATCAAGAGTTAGAGCTTGTGATAAATCGAAAACTATAAGGATACGACGTTTTGTTCTTTGTGATATTTCTTGTTCTTGTGGTCCAGTGTACTTGAGTATAATATCGATTCACCACCACCTACACAGACACACATTCTCACTTGTCGTCAAAAACTATCACCCGACTTCCATACTGTTTTGCTATTAGTGGCAGTCTGTATACTTTTGACAACCTTTTTTTTTTTTTTTTCACCTTGCTTATTGTTTAATTTAAGGTAATAATTAACTTTAAGTGTTTTTTGGCTTTCTCATTTTTGTTGTCTTCTGCTCTTGGGTATCTAAAGGGAAGAACTAGGCCACCACTTGACTACTGTTATTTGTTGCCAAGGGGATTTTTGGTTAAAAAGTAAGAAAAGAGATAACTAATATTGTTTTTGAATATCGGTTTTTTTTTTCAGGATCATATCTATTGAGTCTCGATAACGGTTTTTCACGACATTTTTTTTAATTTATTATTTATTTATTTTATTATTACGACAACGAGAAACGACCGAGTCCTGCAACGATAAAAATCCATCCATTAAAGACAACCACGACACACACGGTATTGATAATAAGACCGTAACTGTACTCAAAAAAAAAAAAAAAAACTTGGCCGTCAATACTGATAGTGATACCAACAACACCAACACCAACACCGACGCCAATACCAACTACAACGCCATATACTATTACCGTCTTATCCAATATCAGGATTGATATCGACGAAGTACTTGGCAAACGAAAAAAAAACCCATCCATCACATTGACTCAGTAGGCACTTAGTACTGCCAACAAGTAAATGTATATCCATGATATGTTGAACTCATTCGAACCGATAAATGGCCATAGCCACGGCCACTCTAAACGAGTCGAGGATGACGACAGAAAGGCCACCACCAGCGGATCGGCCCTTAAAATTGGCGATTTAACGAATAACACTGACACGGCACCACCTGCCCCAGTATCGCTTCCAACCCCAATGTCAGTGGCAGGCCAAGCATCAACTCCAATCGCTACTCCAGCCACTGCTCCAGCCACTGCTGTCACAACTCCTGCCTCAACTCCAGGAGCTACACCTGGCGAGACTCCTGCTATGACTGCCAGTGCCACTCCAACATTGGATTCCGCTTCATCTGCAGGTCCTGATTCTGGTGTTGCTGCTCACGGGTCTCAGGGTTCTCACCCCAATATCAAGAAAGAGCCTGGTGCCACGTCTCCTAATCTACAAAAATCTAACAAACCACCTTCCGGGGACCAAGCCAATGGTTCTAAGGATTCTAATAACGAAAATGGCAGCAGTGAAGGGACTTCAAATGGAGATAATGGCGAAGAAGAAGGTGACGATGCTAATTCATCAGCTTCTTCTCCTGGTAGTTCGACCTCGTCGACTACTGTCTGTCAAAACTGTCACACATCCACTACTCCATTATGGCGTAGAGACGAGAACGGCCAGGTTCTGTGTAATGCGTGTGGTTTGTTTTTGAAACTCCACGGTCGAAGAAGACCTATTTCTCTTAAAACAGACGTGATTAAATCCCGTAACAGATCTAAAAACAACCCTGTGGCTATCAAGAGAACTAAAAACAACCAACAATCGCAGCTTCACATGCCCAATTCTCCCGGTATCAACGGCGGATCTCCTTCGTTCGCTGCTATTTCTCCTCATGTCGGTCCTCATGGCAGTCCTTTAAATCACCCTTCTCATGGAGGAAGTCCTTTAATCCATAGTCCAATGCGTTCTGCTATGCTCCATGATATCAGTCATATCGACCACATGCCATTATCAGGACCACCACACTCTCACGACCATCGTTCTCAAAATATCGCTCATCAAGCTCGACCACCTACTGTGCCTTCTACCCCATCAACCATGTTCTATTCGAATAGCCCTAGCATGGGTCCCGCAAATGGCCATTTACACGGTCCTCCTACCCATCATCATCCCATTCAACCACATATGTCTGGTCCTCTTCCGATGATGTATGGCCATCCTCATCAGCATCAGCACCAACAACCTTTGCAGCAGCCTCCTCCTCACCAACAATCGTTGCAACAACCTCCTCAACCTCACCAGCAAGCCATGCCTCATCATCAGATTCCTCCTCACCAACAACACCACCAGCCATCCGGATACAATTCACTACCAGGATCTGGCCGTGCATCTCCAAAGCAATTCGGACCGGGTCCTCTTTCTGATGGTTCTGTACACTCACCAGCATCACTTCCTCCTATGTCAGTTGCTCTACAACAGCCACAAAACGGAGTACGTAGTGTTCCTGGTCGCCAGGTTCCTCCACCATTGACAAACACCGCAAGACCTGGTGGTAGTCCACATATCCTGACACCACAATCGCGTCCTCAATCACCAGTTTCCGCCAATTCTTCAAGCAATACCAACGGCGGCCTGGCATTGAGACCCTTGCGGTTTTCTGGAGAGTCTATGAGTGAGCAATTACGACCTCGATCTCCCGATGTCAAGCTTGAGAGAATCCCGTCGTTGAGAAACATCCCTGTTGGCAATGCCGGACCTGGTCCTTCTCGCGACTCGGGTCCTACTCCGCCAGCACCAATCTCGTCTGTGAACTCGGCCCCCTCAACCAGTCCTGGAGCTTTCACCAATGGCAGTGCTTCTGTTAGTAGTACCACTACCAACGTCAACAACAGCAACAACAGTAACACCAAAGGTACCGGGTCCAACGAGAGTTCGAGTCCTCAGTCACTTTCAACGAGAATCTCTGAACTCGAACTTATCAACGACCTTCTGAGAAGCCGAGTATCACAGCTGGAAGCCAGTGAAGCTGCCGCCCGAAAAGCCGAAGCCACCATCCGCGAGAGCGAGCTGCTGCTCCGCCGACACGTGGAAGAGCTTCAGGCCGAAAACAAGCGACTAAGAGAGCCCCTCGAAAACGGTGCCCGAGAGTCTACTGAGCCCCTCGTCAAGCGCATCAAGGTCTCGGAGTTGCTGTAACAAAAGCCTTCTTAAAAGTACATCTATTTGTGTATATATATATATTATGTTCATTTGTTTGTATAATAATGATGATGATAGAGAAAAACCTCCCATCCTTCCTCCGCTAAACCCGGCTCCGGGGTCCGGGCCCTGCCTCCGGCGGCTGGGGCTTCGCCCCAGACCCCACTGCTCCTCTCGCTCCGCTCGAGTCGTCCTTCGACCGGTAACTCCGGTATTGGTTCCGTGCCTGCCTCCGGCGGCTGGGGCTTCGCCCCAGACCCCACTGCTCCTCTCGCTCCGCTCGAGTCGTCCTTCGACCGGTAACTCCGGTATTGGTTCCGTGCCTGCCTCCGGCGGCTGGGGCTTCGCCCCAGACCCCACTGCTCCTCTCGCTCTGCTCGAGTCGTTTCGCCGACGGTCCCAGCCATCTCCTGCGAAGCAGGAGCCACGGGGTCTGGGGCAGAGCCCCAGCCGCCGGAGGCACTCCCACACCACGGAGTTAGCGGGCCAACCAGTCTCCTGCGAAGCAGGAGCTACGGGGTCTGGGGCGGAGCTCCAGCTGCCGGAGGCAGACCCGGATCCGGTTGAGTCCTCCTGCGAAGCAGGAGCCGCGAGGTCTGGGGCGGAGCCCCAGCTGCCTGAGACAGTATCTCACCCCCGGTCCGCTGGCCCGGAGAACGAGACGCACCCCGGTTTTAAGGCTCGTGGGTTTTGGCGGGGGTTGCGACGCTGGTCAGTGGGGCCGGGACGCTAGTGGGTCTAGCGTCGGATCTTATGAGACCCTATGACGGTGTGAGATTGGTGCATTTATGTAAGGGCGGTAGATGA
The DNA here is from genome assembly GCF_001640025.1 of Sugiyamaella lignohabitans. Taxonomy (NCBI): domain Eukaryota; kingdom Fungi; phylum Ascomycota; class Dipodascomycetes; order Dipodascales; family Trichomonascaceae; genus Sugiyamaella; species Sugiyamaella lignohabitans. The sequence continues at coordinate 2,900,583 of NC_031672.1, read as the reverse complement.
AACGCATGGTTTGTGTGGATCATTACCGTTAGAGGCACATTGCGCTGTACATCTCATGCCGGACCAACGGAGACGCAATAAAACAGGTAGAGCCCCCACGGACATTTTTGCGGAGTAACCGTTTTTAAGCTTATTTTATAAGAGCGACACTTGCTTTCTTGCGGTGTTTGGCTGTATATATCAATAAAAGTATTTCCAGTAGCCAGTGGTTTCTGTTTTGCATCAGCATTTATTTATTTTGCGTCGTGAAAGTATCAACTTCACACCAGAGAAGTCGTCATTCTAGTTTTAGTCCTACGAGACGCTCTGCTGGAAGTCTTCTCGAAATACAGAACTGTGAATTACATATAAGATCTTATCAGGATCTTATCAGGATCTCATCAGACGGAATATACGGATAGTCCGTTATATAAACGGTGACAGTCAGTCATTAAACCATTTCAGCATGTTGTCATATAACCTATCAGTAGAGGAGCTGACAGAAAGGCTGATAGCCATTCTAAATAGGGACAGCCAAGAAGAGGAACTTAGACAGATTTTAGGGTTACACTTATTATCAGCTCTGGAAGAGCGGAAGCCGCTGCAAAAGTATCGTGACTGCTTACTAGCTGCCAGCATCAGTTCACATGTAGCTTGTGACATGGCCAAGCAGCTGATATCAAGCTCTCACGATCACGAGACTAAAGTTCAGTACCGCCGGGTGTCGCGAAACAGATTACAAGCCATGTGTACGACCAGGCAGCTGGATTTCATCTGGGAATCGAATTCCATATCACATGTACCATGCTGGAAGCTGCATCGCATGTGTCTTGAAGATCCCGATAACGAGGAGTTATATTGGAGACCATGGTTTGACAATATCCGCGAAGCAGACAATGAATATCACGAGCATAGCGTGTCAGACGACACCTCATCAGAGACGAGTTCACGCAGCAGTCTCAGCACATTAGCATCGAACAGCAGCTCATTTGGAGCCAGTGTGTTCGAGGACGACGAGTCTGTCGAAGAAGACCTGAACAACCTACGAAAACTGAAGGAGCTGACAATGAAACTCGGCAAACTAGGAGCCAACCCGTACGAAACGACCAAACCCAAACCAGCATCTATCTCTCTTACAACCAACATGAACCGGCTGTTCGATTACGAAATCCGGCCCACTCTACCGTCTACAAATTACAACCGACCAGACGAGATCAACTACGACGACAACGAAGACGGCTACTGGGACAGATACGACCAAGAATTTGCATAGTCCCACACCAAACACTTCATGCCCTTACGACCCTTTTTGCATCTATGTAACAATACATTTTCCGGAATTAAGTGAACCTGCGGTGTGCCTCCGGCGGCTGGGGCTCCGCCCCAGACCCCGGTTGCTCCTCTCGCTGCGCTCGAGTCGTTGCATCGACGGTCCCAGCCATCTCCTGCGAAGCAGGAGCTACGGGGTCTGGGGCAGAGCCCCAGCCGCCGGAGGCACGAGGTCGCCAGTCGGAGCCATCTCCTGCGAAGCAGGAGCAACCAGGGTCTGGGGCGGAGCCCCAGCCGCCGGAGGCACGAGGGAGAGAGAACAAATTACGAGTACTAGGATTTATATATAGATTAGATTTTAGCAGGCTTGCCGGTCTTCTCGAGAGCGGCTTTGTAGGCGGGACGGGCGGTAATGAGATCGATCCACTTGAAGATATGGGGGTAGTCCTCGGCGGTCGCGAACTTGCGGTGTTTGGCGTCGAGTAGTGGGAACGAGTAGATGATGTCGGCACCGGAGAGATGGTCGCCGACGAAGAAACCGGTGCCGTTGGTCTTGAGCTTGTCGTCGAGGTACTTCAGGTTGAGCTTGAGTTCGGGCAGAGCATAGCCATCGTCTTGGGCCTCGGTGACCTTTTTGGCAACTGATTTGAGGAGGTAGGGAGCTTGTTTGTTTGTCACGTCGGTGACGAACAGCAATAACAAACATGGCTGAAGAGTGGCCTCGGAGTGGTGGAGATAGTAGTTGATATCAAAGGCCTCTTCTTCGTTCTTGGCCTCGAGCTCACTTCCTTGACCAAAATTCTTGATCAGATAGTCAATGATCACAGCACTTTCAGCAATGATCTTACCATCAACACTGATCACTGGTGCTTTTCCGAGAGGATGGATCTTGAATAGTGCAGGATCGGCTCTCTGACGCTCGTTACGCTTAAACGTCTCGACGTTATAGTCTACCTTGAGCTCTTCCAAAAGCCAGCCAATTCTCTGCGAACGCGATCGCTCGAGGTCATAAAGAGTAATTTGTGCAGGCATTGTTTTCTGGTTTTTGTGTTCTGATATAGGGTCTTGTGGTGTATGACCTTGTGTATAATCTTGGCGTATGATCTTGGTGTATTGTGTTGTAGTGTCAAAACTCAATTGATAAACAACTTTGGATGGATCAATCAATTATTGTCAACAGTTAATAACTCGAACCTTGTTGTGACATCCATCTCCTTTTATATATCTCGAGGTATAGATCGTGAAGATCAGCGGCTCCAAGTTAGCCCGTAGCAGACCATATTTGCATCTGAAAGTGGAGATGGGGTATATGCAGCCCAAAACACCACCGAGAGAGCAAGCAAACTATTAAGCCATGGGCAGAGTTCAATTCAGCTGTGGTCTCTATTAGTGCAGATGTTTAAATTATACTCTAATTACGTTCTGTATTACGGCGAAATTGTATCCCGGACAGCCTCTTTTTTGTTCTATATTCGTTATATAACAGCTCGTATTTTCTCGATGACGCCACCAGCCATCTCAGAGGCATCTAAGCCATCTCTGCATTTTCCCCGCTCGAAAACGTCACGTCTCGTTTAAGGCTCGAATACAAACTTGCATGGATGCATACGCCACAACGATATATGCCATCTTGACCATATCAAGAACCCGTTTCGTGCATATGCTACCGCCGAGGTTTATTTAAGTTCTGACTAACCTCCGAACAGCCTATCCCATTGCAGTATAGCCGAAAAAAGCGGACATCATACATAAGCTAAACTATGGGCAAAAGTGGAGATGAAGCCTAGAGACGGAATTAATATTCCTCCGAGATTTTAGTGGGCTTTACCCTAAAATTACTTTGTTAGGGTATTGCGGAGCTGAATTTAGCCTTTTATCAGGTGTTTGTCCGAGATACCAGCCCAACGGACTTTCTTAATTGGGGAATTTCCAATTTATATCCTACCGTAGGATTCGTATAATTCGTAAAATGAACGACACATTAATCGTGTACTACTACAATGAACTTAACCAGCTTTTGTGCAAGTGTAACTGTAACTTACTCACGAACTACAGAAAATATGGCGAGTATGCTGATGAGGTGAGGAAGAATGAAAAAGGCGAAAACAGGCGATACTGAAATAAGATAATAAATAGCTGATAGAAGATAAGAGCAGAAGTAGACAAAAACCAAGAGGCAGATAAACAGAATAAAAAGACAGATTAATAAGCAGAATTAGAAACAGATAGTGATAATTATATTCCATTAACTGTAATGCTTTAATAAATTCAGTGATTATTTAGTTTTCTTAAGATATCTTACATGGGACTCATCTTCGTTATGAGTTGAACCAAGCAAATAGTGGGCAAACTCACTCTCTACTTATCAATAATATATTTCTGACCCTTAAGAGCCTAGCCTATCTGCAGCTCAAATGAACGCCCGAGTTTTTTGGCAGAGATTTTGAAATTTCTTGTTTAAATATCAAACGCAGCGATAAGATCAGAGGTTCGGAGTAGAGATTCCCCCTGATCGACCAAGTTTGGCGGCAGGGGAAAACGATGTCGATCAACGGATTAACCGAATTCAGAATCGAAGTACAATTGAAGTGATGAAGTCTCTGCAGTCAACAACTCGCAAATGGGGATAAATATTTTATCTATCACCAGGATCCATAGGTGATTACAAGGCATAGTATCGATGTGATTCGAGGTACATATTTACCGAAAGAGACATGATCCTCAGGAATTGGTGGCTTTTCTCCGTCATATGCCTGCATGCTGCTAAGAGCGATCCATACTAAACGCTGTTTAGCGACGGTACCAGTATATTTGAAATACAAAAAAAATATAAGATATCAGTAACCAAATAGTCATGATATTCATATTTATGGTAGAAATCGGCCCAAATATCGTCACAGCAACAAAGCAATGAGCATTTTTAATTCGCCGTTTGATACTCTGACAGAGAAAGTGGAAGTTGTCTTTCACATTGATGACTCTATGCGCTGGATTCATCTGCTTAAGCCAACAGCCCATTTCCCCAAGCTCCTGGGGCGGTAGATGCTCGACTCGAGCGAAGCGAGAGGAGCCACGGGGTCTGGGGCAGAGCCCCAGCCGCCGGAGGCAGACCAGGAGAGTAACGTACAGCTGGTGTATGTAGTATAGAATATAAGGAGTGTCTTTTAAAAAACGACAAGAGCTCCCGTTAGCATACCCAGGACCAATGTGAGGTAAGGGACGGTGGTATGGCCAGCGAATCCTTGGGAGAACCCTGCTAGTAACGAGGGCATGTTACTGGCAGCTGGCACAGGAGTAGCTGCTGGGAGACAGCCAGCCTTGTTACAGGATAGAGTGGTGTAGATAGCACAGCTGCCGTCTTCGCACGAAGCTACAGGGGCTCCTGAGGTCTGGCACTTCTGTCCACTGCAAACAACTACACCGTTTGATGGGACAGCTGTGATGGGAATAGGTTCAGGAGTTTCTGATGCGCTACTGACTTGTGGTCCTCCGAGGTTGCTGAAATCAGTAGGCACAGGTCCACCATTGCTCACTTGAATGGGTGTTCCTTCTTCCTGGGCTAGTTCATCTGTTAGAGTCGAGCATGCTGTTTGTATGACAAGACTGGCAACAGGTGCTGTTTTCCAGCCATTACCGCTATTGGTGACCAACTGATATGGTCCTGTAGCACACAAATCTCCAGCACAGTAGACAGGAGCTTCTCCAGTAGTGGTACAGGCAGCAGAGCCACTGCACCTGATTTGACCGTACGAGGTTGGTGTCACGATGGCACTGCTAGGGATAGTTGTTCCACTGGCAACGGGAATAATCACCTTGGGTGTTGACGGAGCCACAGTAGTACACGACTCTCCACTACAACTGACAGTAGGATATGGAGCTGAGGCACACAAGGAGCCAGCACAAACAAGAGGACCGCTACCAGTAGTGGAGCACGACTTTTCAGAGCACAAAACTTGTCCACTGCCAATGGTAGTGATGACAGGACTCTGGCTGGCAGAGCCAGATACAACAACTGGAGTTGGGATCTCGGCTCTGGTACAACTGTCTTTGGTACAGAATACTGTGGTATAAACTGTGGACTGGCAACTAGTACCAGCACAGACCACTGGAGCTGGACCCTTGGTAGCACATGACTTTCCTGAACATACAACAATACCGGTTCCTGTGGTTGGTATTGCGTTGGCTACCGACTCTGGGAATACACCGGTTGGACCGTAGACTGCAGTATGGCTGGAAGAGTAGCCTGATTTTGGAATCCACAGAGTCGTATAGACGCTGGATTGGCTAGATCGTTCGCTGCTAGGACTGGTTTCTGTTGGTTCGGGTGCCGCTATCAAGGATGTGGTTTGGACCAGTACTGGACTGGACGAAGGAACTGCCACTGCTGCACAGGGTTCATAGATGGTTACCGTTTGAAGGGACTCGTCCGCTCCAGTGGTGGTCACGTAGTGTGTCGAAACGGTTGTCGAAAGAGTGCAGTATGGACAGGCCACAGTAGTGGTTGTACAAGCAGCATCGCATTTACTAACAGCGACAGTCGGGATAGTAGGAGTAGATACCGATGTTTGTCGTACACACACATTCTGACAACACTGAGTAATATATTGAGTAATAATCACCCCACTGTTTGGATTCACAATATCGCTTGGTCCATATGGTGCAATCAAGTTTGGCTGTGAAGACGCTGCAACAGTTCCGTTGCATTTAAATCCATACTGGGTTATTACCGAAGGGGCAATTACTTGTGGTTTGGTGGGAGCTGATGTTACCAAACTGGAGATATTAGCTGCTCCAGTTTCGGTTCTATTGTCGAAACCAGTACTTGTGGGTAAAGCTGTGAAGCTAGAAACCACTTCTAGTGAAGGCAATGGGACTGCGCTGGTAGTTCCAATATTGATCGTAACAGTCTTTCCATCAACCACAGTCAGGTATTGGTCATGAACAACTTGAACTGTTGATTGAGGTCGGGTTCTAGTTAATACCGTAGTAAAAAGTTCGGTGGTTACTGATCCATCTCCCAGGGTGCTCTTGACATAGTCGGTACTTGTCACTAGAGTTGGCTCTTGGGTAATCGTGATATAAGATGTCTGATTAACAAAGTATTTGGTAGTTGTTGGGACGGATGTTTTAGCCTCGTCAGTGAAACTTAATACAGTGCTAGTACTAGAAGGGTCCGACGTCACAAACACAGTGTCAATATTTTCGGCACCATCTAATGCTGTTAGTTGCTAAGCTCGTCCTTCAACATAGTCATAGCGCCTACTTACGGTCAAAAATACTCGAAAAGTTCTCATTGGCTGCTCAAGTTAGTACAAAGATAGAAAGAAAGTAAAAAAAAAAAAAAGTATAACAAAAATTTATTTTAAAAAATCTCTTCGCTAAAAGGAAAACAACCTAGTACATACCTGTAGCCAGTGAAGTGAGAAAAGTTGAAGGAGTGAATTCGTCTGAAGGAGAATTACGTTTAACGATAGAGTTATCCAAAGAACCATCCACAGAATTATCTTGAGGACCATCTAGAGCATTGCCCAAACCGACAAATGAATGTGACTGTTGACGGGGAATAAGAGACTCATCTTCAGTTTCTGAAACGTCTGAGTCGACTGCATCATTCATAACATTACCAAGACCAACAAAAGAGTGCGATTCTTGGCGAGCAATCAACGACTGTTCAGCAGATTGGCCAGCTTCAACACCGTCGACAGCCGAACTTGTTTCAACGGCACGTTGAACATAGGTGACGGCGATATCGCGCTGATAGTGCTGGTTCTGACGATACCAATGGAGCGAATTGGCGATATTAGCAAATAATCCAGAAGCTTTAGGGATCACTTGTGATGCAACTGCTGTAGCATCAGTAAGTTGTTGCTTGGGAACCTGGCTGACAATACTTTGCACACCTTGAACGACCTGAGGGCCAACTTGGGAAACGATAGCCTGGGCACTAGAGACAAGCTTGGGGCTGAATTGAGAAACAACTTGACCGACACTAGTAGCAGCAGCAGCAGCAGGCAATCTGTTTTTAATGGCTGCCTGAATACTTGAGATGGCCTGTGGTGCCACCTGAGAGATAGCCATCTGTGCAGCAGAGACGAGTCTAGCGGGATCAGTTGCCACTTGTTGGATATTTGTAGCACCACCTTGACGAGCATATTGAGCAAAGGCATTTGCAGCAGTAGATGCGATTGCTGGAGCAGCCTGTTGGATCTGAGAAGCAATTTGTGGTGCATACTGGGAGATGATTTGCTCCAGTTCGGGGTTAGAGCCCGATCCAAAGAAAGTGCTGAACAGTTGCTGAACTGAGGCAGGAGATACAGAAGACAGCAAGGTCGAAAAAATGGGTTGGATCTGAATAGCCATTTGGCCTCCACTGCCGCCAGCAGTTGCTGATGGAGTGGAGCCAACATCGATATTGAGACCAGCAGATGCCTGTGGATAATAAGAAGCAAACTGCTCGACTTGGGTGATTATACCGGGAGAGTACATTCCAGCAATGGTGGCAAAGATCTGAGGTGATTCAGACAACATCAACTCGATGATACTGTAATCTTGAGGGTATTGAGTCTCAATGGCTGACAAGATACCTGGGATACCATCCTGGTAGTTGGATTGCACAACAGTAAACAACTCAGGGGCATCCGATAGAATCTCCATAAACTGACTAGCCAACTGAGGGTTTGAACCTGCAGCTTGAATAATACCAGCATATTGAGGAGCGACTTGGCTAACAATGGATTGGATTTGTGGTCCATACTCAGTCACCAAAGTAGGAAGCTGAGAAATAATCTCTTCAAAGGTTTCTCCTTGCAATTGAGGAGCAACTTGCATAAGCATAGAATAAATCTCAGGTCCATATTGAGCAAGAGGACCACCAAATTGAAGACCACCGAGACCAGCAGCTCCACTAGCGGCAACTGGAGCAGGGGTAATTGGACTGCCATTGATAGTTACAACAGTAACTTGACCTTGGATTGTCTCAGTAATAACTTCGACACCGCCAGCGGCACCACCAGGTGCCCCAGAACCAGCACCAGCACCAGCACCAGCAGGAGTTGGTGTCTGAGCTGGGCTGTTAGCGACAGGTGCGGCAATTGGGTTGGCAGCATTGGGATCCGGACTACCTGTCTGGCCAGCATTGACAATGGTGACAACAGTTTCTTGGCCCTGAATAGTTTGAACTTCGGTGGCCACGCCATATACAGTGATAACACTAACCTGGCCATCGATGGTTTCGGTAACAACATAACCACCAGGAACTTGCTCAAATTGAGATTCAATTATACCACCATTCTGTCCTGGACTGATAGTAATAACCTCTTCCTGACCACCGATGGTCTCAGTAATAATATATGGAGCGCCACCAATTCCCATTCCGTTGAGTCCAGGATATATGGTAATAACAGCAGCCTGTCCTTGAACGGTTTGAGTTACAATCTCGGGGAAAATAGTAACAACTGTCTCAACACCTTGAATAGTCTCGGTAACAGTAATTCCTGATCCACCTCCTGGAAGTTGACCACCTACAGTGACAGCACCACCAACACCAATATTGGAAATCATGCTTTGGATCATGGGGAAATCTGTAACAATTGATTGAGTGTAGATGGTCGACATCATTTCACCAGCTTGTGGAGCTACCTGAGAAATGATCGATTGCATTTGGGAGCCAACTTGTTGCACAACTGGTGCACCAGCAGTGACGACCACCCAAGTAGTGACAGGCTGTTGGCTAACATAGGAAACTTCACCAGCTCCTGCAGTAACAACTGAAGGTGGAGGTTGGATAGTGATATATGATGTAATAACATCAGTAATAGTGGGTGGTGAAATAGTTATAGTTTGTCCCTCCTGGGTGATGTAAGATACCTCGCCCTGTTGAGTGATATAAGATAACTCGCCCTGTTGAGTAATGTACGAGATTTCAGTGAGACCTGGTTCGGTGATGTAAGAAATTTGACCTTGCTCAGTAATATAAGAAATCTGGGGTGCTTGTGTGATATAGGAAACTTCCACTGCTGGTTCCTGGGGAACAACAGCAGCGGGTTGAGTGGCATAAGCTGGAGCCTCAGTGTAGGCAGGATACTGAGGTGTACCATTGCCAGTTACAATTTGGCCACCACTGCTTTGACCCATGCCAAACAGACCTTCTAGTAATTCCAGACAACGAGCATAGATACCAGCTCTCTTAGGGGCATTGGCAAAATTTGGTTTATCTAAATTTTCAGCTTGAAGAGCGTTGACAACGCAAAGGCTGATTAGAAGTGTCCAAAGAAGACCTCTCATGCTGGATTCAAACGTGTATGATGCTGAACTATGTTATATCGTCTTCTATTCAAGATATATATATTGTTTGAGCCGGTAAGAGGAGTTGCACTTGCTCCGGCTTCTTCTAACTCTTTCGAAGTTTGCTTGAAACTATGACTGTCTCACTTTGTCTCTAATTGTTCTACGCTGGATCAGGTATTGAGATATTTGCGTGGTAATATATTTAAAATGGACTATATACATAATCAGAAAACGTGTGCCTCTTCTCCAATTCTGGTCGTAAATTAATATAAGATGCGGTTAGTTGCAGGAAAGTCAGAACAAAATAGTTCTATAAGTTTCATCTAAGACCAGTAAAACAAGCATGTTTGTATGTGTCATTTGGACGCCCGTATTTGTTGAACTTCTGCTGTCTTATTAACGGGTACCGGTGTTAATGGTTGGAAGTGCATACATGTGATAGAAGACAAAGAGGGACTGATAATGTTTATGGAGATTAGAATTACGAAACTGTTTATCCCCAAATACGACTGACTGATCTTTTAGGGGTCTTTCGGATACCGCTCTGTCTAGCCATGACCAACTTCTAAATTAATTGTTTTCTGAGTCAAACATTGCAGAAGTAGCATTGTTAAAGTTCAATATTAGGGACAGATAAACTCGCACATCATGAACCTACAAGCACATGCACACCTGATCAGTAACTGTGATGCTACCGTACGTATTTGATTCCACACTTTACTTCTCACTTATCAGTCAGACCGTACATATAAGTCAACGCCGTCAACTTAAATGATCCATTGTTCGTTTCAGGCTTTAGAGTCCTAGCATAATTGCTAGGTTACATTTAACGGCTCCAGTCATCCGATCTAAGAATTCTTCTAATCAAAGAAATAAAAAAAAAAATAAGGGCCTGAAAACCCCCAGCTTACCTAATTTTGAATTAAAGACAAAAAAATGGACGAATCCGGAATTGAACCGGAGACCTCTCGCATGCTAAGCGAGCGCCATAACCAACTAGACTATACGCCCATGATTTGAATTTTTATGAAAAACTACACTCCTCGATCAGAATCCGGACGAGTTTCGAGGACAATTTTGACGGGTCTTTCATCAGATATTGCAGCGGTTTTGACAATATTTCTGGCTATGAACATGTTTCGGAGATCGTGATTCACCTATGAAGTTTATGTATGTGTAAAAAACGCTAACCCCTTCCCAGAGCGCTATCAGAAATGTTTCTCCTCGAGAATCCTCCTGGCCATCTGAAATTGTTTGAATTGTATTAATTATGTATAGTATTGGACTTACTTTAAACAAGATTTATTCATTATTCATATTGCAAAATATATAATCGTAAATTTTTTAATTTTAGTTGTAACTATTCTAATGAGCAAATCGGAAATCCAATCGTTTATTTCCTTTGTCGGTTGTAGTGGCCAAGTAGTTAAACTTTTCCTCTTTGGTCATCTTACTCCAAATCTTTTCCCTGCTATGATTCCTCCACATGTAATATGCTTTACTGAATAACAGTAGACCGAGGACGCCGATATTAATCCAGAAAAGTTGCATATTACCTCTCTTATATAATGGAGCGTCATCAGTTCTGTAAATGTTCGATGAAATAATGTTACCGGCCTGCACAAACATATTGTAAGTAGCAGCACTAACAGATCTGGTTCTAACAGTGTTGGAGTTTCTCGAACAAAGAGCCACCAAAATAGCATGGATATATGGATAACCCAAAAGCAAAGTGACAATTGCCCAGGTTGCCCATGCATCTTGCTGAGCTCCAGGCCACCATCTCATTGCAACAAGGAGTGGTAAGAGCCACAATGGTTGAGCAACAGCCACCAGGAATTTATCATTGAAAATATCACTTGCCTTGGTAACAAGAAGAAGCATAATGATATGAATGACATTGTAAGGTATTGCGAGAAGATTGGTGTTGAAAGTGCTGAAACCAAGACTCTTAAGCATCAAACTGATGTAGAAAGATTGAGGAGTGGCAGGAATATAAGCAATCAAACCAAGCATATAAATAGGGAACAAATCGTAATCCTTCAAACTCTCCCATAGAAGCTTAGGAGTAATGGCTTGACGGTTGTGCATATCACCTTTACTAGGATCATCTCTAAGAACTCTGTTGACAACAATCTTCTCTTCTCTCTCAGTGAACCAACCCTTCTTTCTAAACCAAGTCTTGGTCTGAACAGCAGAAGCAGGCATCATGAAAAATGAAGCGAGGCCAATCAATAGAGTGATCAAACCTTCAATAAGGAAGAGCCAGGCCCAACCAGGCATTCCACAAACACCTCTTAAACGAAGCAATCCATAAGCCATGATGGATGTGATAATGGTAGTAACAGAAAGTGCAGTCCAGAAGAACGACAGTCTAATGGGAAGCTCCTTACTGGTGTAAAAGAAAGAAAGCCACAGAACAATATCAGGAATAAAACCACCTTCTAGAATTCCCAATAAAGCTCTGGTAGCGTAGAAACTGTTCTTTCCCTTTAAAGCAGCTTGAGACATGGCAACAATTGACCATAGGACCATTTGTAGAGGAATAAATCTATCAGGACCAAGCATCTTTGACACCAATTGAGATGGCAGTTCGGCACTCAAGAAACAAACATAGAAGATAGTATTTCCATAATTGTACTGATTGGTTGTAAGATTCAAGTCTTTAAGCATATTATCAGAAGTAGCCTGGACAAGATTACCTCTATCAATTTGCAGACCAATAAACATAATACAAGCCCATAGCGTAACACGCCATTCTAGCTTCCATAGAATGGCCTTTTCTTCTTTTGCAGTCCATTCCAACTCAGGGTCAAAATGGTGTCTTCCTTCATATTGTGAATTGGCATATAACTTGCGGTAATAGTCAGCAATTTCAGGATCTTGGAAGATATTCTTTTTCAGCTCTTCGTCATTAAGAGAAGACTGACCAAGAACAATCTCACCATCTTCTGTGATTACATTATCTTTAGAGCTAACCAATTGAGCTTCATTTCGAAGATTCTCATTAATGGCAGCCCCTTCTTCAGAGCGAGCGCTATGGATTGGCGCAATGGTCTCACCGATGACCTCGACTAACGTCCGCTTCTCATTATAACTTGCCAAGTTAGCCATTGTGGGATTCAACTGTGGCTATCAATGCTGTGATTTAATGGAATTATTGGATTATTGTGGCTAATTGTGGCCCAAACTATAATAATATATACTCATCGTATCCAACACAAGCCGGTAATACGAGTGAGGGTCACTCGGCTAAATTATCGCTCGTGATGGCGACATTTTCTATGTGATTGTGTTTTTTAAGTGGCTTTGTGATGAGGTAAAAACGACGGTTTCGTCATTGCAAGTGCTAAGCACGAGTTTGACGTGCGATATAAGCTAATACTGACATATTAAGCCGCGTAACGATCTTCCAATCGTCCCTTTGATCTTCCGTTACGGGTACTTGCATGATGCACTTGCGTGATTCTTATCATAGATAACAACAGAGAAGTACAAAAAAATATCTATATATTTTATTCCATCATTTTCAAGCAACGCGACTGGCTATCAACGCTATCTAGCCACAATCCATTGTTACAAATGTGGGGGCTGATAGCGAGGAACTGTGAGCAATGTTGCTGAAACGGTCAAGAATATTACCACTACTAAGGTTAAAGCCACTGTGATAAGCCACAGTTGTAAATCTTATTTCAAACCTTTTATGATTTTCAGAACCGTTGAAATAAAGGCAGCAATAGCTCATCTGGGTCATTTTTTGACTATATATATATATATATGTATATATTGTAGTAGTGGGTTTTTTTGGGAAGTTATAGATACGGTTTTAATGCTACCCGCTGGTTAGCCTGATGAATGTGATTGTATAGCGCTAACTCATTCCACATTTACATCCTATTCTTTATCGGTTGTTAACTCTTTATATTGCATGGTACCATGCGCTTCATACCCTTTCCAAGCTTCTAGCGTCGGCCAAGTAAAACCCCGTAAATGGAACGAGCTTGGGTTCTGACCGGGCCGCTTTTCCTGCTGGCCGAAGAGCTATGCAGTCGTACTTAGTAGAGTCCACTTTCAGGGCTATAGCTTCCCCAGTAGGGTTTAATATATTTTCTGAAAAATTTTAATACTTTAGATGACTCGCATGAATAATCAGAAAAGAACTCGGCTATTTCAACCCCCACTGGCGCTTATCCCGCGGTAGTGTGAACATCGTCTGTCGAACGTGGTATTACATTCTACGGCCCGTGTCTTCCTCTCCTGACTCAGTAATTCAAACTGTTTGGCTGTTGTCTGTCTTTCCTGTCATTTATTAAATATAAGTTATTTCTTGTTTGTATATCTTACCAGCATAATATAGGTAGTTTCGCATCTCCGGCAGATGGATGCCTATGCAATTTTTCACTCCGAGGGTTTTAACCGGGGTCCCCAAAGTCCACAGATTATCAATCTGGTTTCAGATCTATTTGAGACATGCCTCCGGAGGCTGCGGCTCTGCCCCAGACCCCGTGGCTCCTGCTTCGCAGGAGAGTCTCAGATGCTTGCCATTTCCATTCGAGTGTGGTGAAAATTATTGGCTAGCAACTTGACTCTCTCCGAGTGCAGCTTGGACAGATGGAAGCTAATGCTACCGTGGTTTGAAGCCTTCTTCTCTTGAATAGCTGATCAGGTCATTGTGTTCTCTTAACATATGTCCAAGTAGTCGCAATAATAAAAATAATGGATTATGCCTCAAAACTTTCCTGTATATCTTTGACACAGTTCGAACCCAAACTCAACCCGCTTGTTCTCGTATTACGGGAGTATAGTTTTCTTGTTTTCCTGTTAACTTGTATTTTATTTTAGCATTTTTAGATCAGCATAAATGATACCACTGTGATCCCTTGAGATCTCACAAAGCTCCAATATTTCTACCAGTTTGCGGGAAAAGATTTAGCTGCTGGATTTGTTTTGTGAATACCCAGATAATAGTCGATTGTGACATTAGAATACTGTCGTCGTCTAATTTAACGACGGTATTTAGTAACTTTGCCGATACCCTTTGTAAGTCGTTACTGATGAAGGAGTACTTGGGATCTAGCGTCGCAGGGCGTCGCATATGATCTATAGCATACTTTCGATGATTGAGTATCTCGGATGGTTTTTATCTTCCTCGTCACGAGAACAATACATGGATTGGTAACTTTCTGAATGCTCGTCTCACTATTTAATTCATATCTTTACAGGTTTAGTTTTCATTTTTTGGCCCGTCGTGTAAAAGCTACTCAAAGAGTAGGGAGTTCTCCGCTGTATAGCTCAGATGAGTGGCTCCCATATTCTAAAAGATCTTTTCCGTTAATTCCCTCTGAACTGTCCCCCGTTGAGTAGTTTTCGTGACTCGGCTTATGTAGTGGCTTCAGTCTGGTCTAGTCTTCGTGACACTTCCGTTATATTGACCATCTAGAGACTATGGACTGTTTCATTGAAGGTTGATTGTCGCTTCTATCTCTGCTTGGTTTTCGTTGGAGGGGAAACTATAGTATGGTATGGTCGAGGAATAGAATAACCTTGCAGTGTCTCATGGCAGCTTCTAGTGACGTGATCCACAAACGAAAACTCTACCTACACAGCGCCCTTCTCTAATATGAGTACCTTGAAGACTTTCTAATTTTGCTTTACTATCATAGGATGCCATCGCTCACAGTCGCTGGAGGGTTTATAAGGAGCTGCATAGTTCGTGATCCGTTTCAAATCACTTTAAATCATGGTACTCTGCATTCAACTGGATTTGACAGGAGTTCTTTTTCTTTTCCATGGTTCGATTTGGACTTCACAAGAAATGTAATGAAGTTCATCCTAGTAGAATCTTGAGTGAACATGCTATATGGTTCGAAAAATAATAATGATAATAATAAATCAATATTAAAGTCCTAACACAATTATACAACAACATTAAAAATATTACTATACTCTCGTAATGATAGTAGGACTATTCTACTATTGGCCCCCTACAGGCTATACCTTCGTGTTGGGTTCAACATGTGCGCTAGATTATATGGTTCGAATATGACTTGCGTAATGATGCACATATGAAGATAGGAAGAAAAAGCACACTCTATAAACATGTTGAAACAAGTAAACCACCATATTTCAGTGAGTATCAAATTCGGAAGCCAATAGAGCAATTATTTACTAAATAAACAAGCAAAAATGTGCAATTTTATTCACCCCTGTCCTCTGAATTTCTGCCTTCGTGTAAAGCGGGAAACATGACAAAACAAGTAGTGTTCCACGTGGCCTAATTGGCAAGGCGTCTGACTACGAATCAGGAGATTGCAGGTTCAAGCCCTGTCGTGGAAGTAATAGCAGGTTAATTCCCTGCCTACACTTTTGCATCTCTCGCATACAGAGAGTCACCATATCGAACCCAGTAGTGGTCGATTTATTTTTGTTCAGATGTTTGTCAAAGTATGCATAAATTTTTTACACATTCAGGGGTCACCAACTGGACAGATCAAATCACTTTTAGCACCTGGATGATAAGCTGGAACAACCAGGGACCATAAGAATGACCGATACCAAACCAGAGCAAATAGAAAAGAGCGTCAAAAGGCAGAAGCTGGCAAAAAACGATGGCACCAGACTCCAATGTCAGTTCATTCTGAAACACAAGAAGGGAAGACAATGTAACATGACTCGAAGAGCAGACGAGACTTACTGTGCTCAACATATTCTTCTGGTAAAGGATTCAGTCAACGGACGGAAGCGAGTACCATGTCCTCTTGATAAAGGTCATAGCGTCTGGGCAGATCAGCTAAAACACCACATGGAAAAATGTCGAGCCAAACCCAAAGACTCTGAAGACGTGTGGTATAACGAAGATATGAACATTACTGACAAAGAATATAAAGAGAAGGGTAACAAGAACGTCACCAAAGGTCCAGTAGATGTAACCAAATGGATTCCCATCTTGACAGAACTGTACGAACGAGAGGTCAAGCAACATCCGGTTACTCGAGATATTAGACAGAACGACGGACTCAAACTCCGGTTACAGGAACTGGAAAACAAGAAACATGCTATACAACAATCGTCTTTGATTGGACATATGGCAGATAGTGGTCTATTATACGACGACGAAAGTGGTGCAGATACCCTGATTATAGAGTTTGGGTGTGGAAGAGCAGAGCTGTCGCGATATATATACAGATCACAATTATTAAACCACCTTCAACGGATTGAAAACAAGACGTCAGAAACAAGTAAAAAACCGAAACTTCCCAAAAGCAAGTTCCTGCTGGTAGATAGATCCAAACCGAGAATGAAGCTTGACTGTAAACTAACAGAAGAATATGAAACATTCAAGCAAATCCACAGTACTGTCTCTGATATTGAAAAAGTATTAGAACCAGAATACGCACGACTGAAGATAGATATCAAAGATCTTGACCTCGACAAGTCACCTTTTATCGCCCAATCATCAAACACAGAGAAATTAAAAGTGACGGCGGTATCGAAGCATTTGTGTGGTTGTGCTACTGATCTTACTTTAGCCTGTCTCAAGAACAGTCATCTCACCCAACAAGACAATCCAGCCAGGCTCCATGGAGTAGTTATCGCTCTTTGTTGTCGACAGCTTTGTAGCTACGAGACATATCCCCTTGCAGGACGAGACTGGCTAATAGCTAACGAAATCGGAGCTGAAGGATTCCGAGCTATAACTCGCCTGACGTCGTGGGCAGTTTGTGGAACTCGGGAAAAAAAACCGAAAGCTGATGGAAAAAACAACCAGGAAGATCAGAATACAGAACAGGCGATAGAAATTAAAGAAAACGGTATAGCCGCTGAAGGAAATCAAGCATTGGAAAGCAAAAACGATACAAACAGAGTCGAAGCCACTGTAGACACAGAAGAAACGACAAGCACAGAATATACAGACAGCAAAGAAGACACGAACGGGTTAACCACGCTGCGAATGACAGAAGAAGAGCGAGAGAGAATCGGGCTCATGGCACGTCGAGTAATCGACTACGGGAGAGTTAAATCGTTACAACAACTGGGCTACAAGGCACAAGTTGTCGAGTACGTTGACAAATCCATCTCCCTCGAGAACCACTGTCTGGTCGTGACAGGAATCCAGTAAATACAAAACACCACACCCACCTGCATTTATTCAATCGATACACAGGACAGTTTGCATTACGAACAATAACAATACATTTATGTTGTCGAGTCATATATCCAGCGGCAAAGAGTCTGGCCAAAAGGTATAGCTCTTACGATCAACCACATCGTCTTCAGAGCAGAGAAGTAGTATCTTCTCTCCTGCGAAGCAGGAGCAACGGGGTCTGGGGCAGAGCCCCAGCCGCCGGAGGCACTCTCCCGAACCCCAGTGAGTATAATCAAGCACTGAATCATTATATTAAACAATTTAAGCAAGTACAGAGAGTTTTTTTAGACCTTCTCCTCCTTGATTCCGTGCTTCCAGACAACGAAGTAAGGAGTGACACCGTCCTCACGGTAGTTGAGGAGGAGAACCATACCATCGGGGTTCATGGACTCACCGGTGTAGAAATCGTAGTCCTTGAAGTTGGCAATGATCTTCTTGACATAGGCAGCAGCACCCTTCTCGAAGACAGCGACCTCGTCGGGGTTGGTCTTCTCAAGGTGGGCCTTGACAGCCTTCATGTAACCCTTGATGTAGGTGACGTAAGACTTCTTGTCGAAAGAAGTTTGTTGGAGACGGAAAGAGTAGACAATGTTGTTGACTTGCTCGGCACCGTCCTCAAGGGCCTCCTCACCATCCTCGGCAGAGGGGTTAGCACCGATATCGACATCGGCACCGGCCTTGACGGTGATGACGGCAGAGTCGACCTCGTAGACAACACCATCGACCTCCTTGATGTCATAAACGTCAGAGACCAACTGTGTTTTTGTTAGTATGAACTCAATAAGTATTACAGACATGAATTGTAATTTCGTAATCACCATCGTCTGGCGAACAGAACCCCGGCAACAATTGACCCGGAAAATCGAGCACCAAACTCAAAAAACAACTGGCATAACCAGCGAAACCAGTCCGATCGACTAATCGAATCATAATCACCAGAATCTCCAATCATCAACTGCCATTCTATCATCCACACCAGTATTAGCTTACCTCGTCGTCAGCAATGATATCCTAAAAACGAGTTAGTATTTCGTTCGTCTCCAGCCTGATTCAAAACAAATAGAACCAACCAACCAACAAAGAGAGAACAAAGAGCAAAGTAAAACAGACCAGAACCCAGTGAATACACCCAATCCTCAACCGATCTGTATGTAAACACAACCAACCACCTAAGAGACCCCGTCACATACGACCAATCGTCGTCCATCCAATCCATTCACTTTAACTGCTCAATATCATTCTCAATCCAAGTCCAATCCATTCCACAATCGAACCCACTCACCTTGTAAATCAGCATTTTGAATAATTAATTGGCTTCGTCTGTTCTGTTGAAACTTTTCACGAGGATCACAACAAAAGAAAAAATCTCCTTCACATATATATATCGCTGGCACAAGTGAAAAAAAAATCCTGAAACCCTAACATCCCGCATCTCCCTCGATAGCGCCGTACCCGCCATGGGAAGCTGCCAGCGGCTATTGGTGCAGCGGTGCTGCAGGGTCCGGGGACCTGCCTCCGGCGGCCGGGCTCTGCCCGGACCCGTGGCTCCGCTTCGCGGAGTGCTTGGGGGGTGTCCAGGGTTTTTTTGGGACGGTTAGGACCGCTGGGTTCGAGAATTGTCGAAATTTGGTGTGTGACCTGGGTAGGAATTATGGAGAGCCGAGCTGACACGGGCCTCTCAGGGGGAATCAACATGCAGCATGTAGGGTCCACCAAAACAACGAACAAACTCACCAACCATTCTCTCAATCACAAAAGACCAGAAATCCAGCAGCACAACCTAAAACCACACGATCCAAGCCACAAGCGAAGTGAGCCACGGACCCTGGCAGTGCCCGGCCGCGGGAGGCACACCCCCCTTCCCCCTGAGGAACAGGTGACAGTTGCAGCGACCGAGAGACCAAAAAATATAATAAAATACGAGTTCAATTGGCACTGAATTTATAGGGTTTTGGAGCGGGAAAATAACAGCAAAAAATCACCCATCCCTGACACCACAGCTGTGAATCAGGGGAAAAAGGTGGGGCGCGGGTGCCTCCGGCGGCTGGGGCTCTGCCCCAGACCCCGCTGCTCCTCTCGCTCCGCTCGAGTCGGTTCTGTCGACGGTCCCAGCCAACTCCTGCGAAGCAGGAGCCACGGGGTCTGGGGCGGAGCCCCAGCCGCCGGAGGCAGGCAAGCAGCCCTGCAACGGCCCCAATCGAGCGCTGCCAGGTGAAAGCGGACCATCAGAGTTTAATTTTATTTCTGTTCTTATTTTGTCGTGCTTGGACTTGAAAAGCTTTTTTTTTGCCAATAAAATAAAACTTATTTTGACAGTTGTCACCACGGTGCTGCTGTCAGACCTCAAACAGGCTAGACAGATGATCTGCCGCCGTGACGCAGGGTCCCCTGATGATCAGGGAGGACCAACCGGGCTGTTACACGGGACTACCCGAGTCCGAAGTGGGGGGGGGAGATTTGCCTGCCCCAGACGCCGTAGCTCCTGCTTCGCAGGAGATGGCTGGGACCGTGTACGCAACCGACTCGAACGCAGCGAGAGGAGCAGCGGGGTCTGGGGCGGAGCCCCAGCCGCCGTAGGCAGCATCGGCCCCGGTGCACACGGGCCGAGGATTGGATGCAAGCCCGAGTTGTGGGTGCTGGGCAACCAGAGTCCGGTGCTAATCAGCCCGGCTCTTGTGGGTACAGCAAATATGCGGAGCTGCAGGGGGGTCAGATTGCACGGGATTTAATATTGTCATGGGGCCAGCTGTGGTCAGCCCGTACCGAGTCCGATTTGCATGCAGGGGGGGGGAGTGCCTCCGGCGGCTGGGGCTCCGCCCCAGACCCCGCTGCTCCTCTCGCTGCGCTCGAGTCGGTTGCGTACACCGTCCAAGCCATCTCCTGCGAAGCAGGAGCCGCGGAGTCTGGGGCGGAGCCCCAGCCGCCGGAGGCAGCTCCCTGTGGCACGACCCGTGTATGCACACAAACCGTTTGTGGCATCTGACGCTGGGTGTACCGAGTAGGAACCGGCGCCACGGGCAGAGGCCAGTGTTGGGTGAATATTATTTGGCCAGCGGGCGATCGGTGCGTGCAGCCCATGTGTTGAGAAACCGAGACTAGGCCAATTGGGAAACAAAAGACACTCAAAGCTTATCTGGATCTGGCAGAAACCAGCAGCAGCACCAGCAGCAGCACCAGCACCGGCAGCATGAGGGGCAGGCATGCAAGCAGGCAGTCGGGCTAGCGCTAGTCAGATGGGGATATGTGGTCGCTTTGGGATATAATACTTACTCACCTTCTACTCACTAAAGCGCGCTGCTAGCTACCAAAAAAGTACAAAAAATAATTGCGATAACAGCAATTCTCACATCACATCCCACACTAGAGAGGGAATAAAAAAATAAATAGCCCACTTGCTATAAATAATAATTTTCTCATTTATTTTTATATTTATTTATTTTTATTTCTGCTAGTCCACCACCACATATCTTTCAAAAGCGCTAATGGAATTCTAAAGAACTCGTCTCTCCTCCCTCGCACGCTCGCAAAACTAAGTTTACCTGACTCCTGGTACCGGCAAAAGCAACGTTCCCTACGGGGGTGGGTCTGCCTCCGGCGGCTGGGGCTCCGCCCCAGACCCCGCTGCTCCTCTCGCTTCGCTCGAGTCGTTGAGTCGGGGAGCCCCGTCAGCTGGTTTATTTGGGCTGGAAAATTGTACCCATGGGCTGTCACACAGCCAAATTTATTTTACGGGGGACCGCCCAAACGCACCGACTCGAGCGAAGCGAGAGGAGCAGCGGGGTCTGGGGCGTAGCCCCAGCCGCCGGAGGCCGGGCCCCCCACCCCGCCCGGCGGTCCAAATACTCCTCCCCCCGTATTAGCCAGGGACCGGCCTGGGGTCTGTTACGATCAGGCGGATCCGTGCCATCGGTACCGCAGGGACGGGCCCTAGTTAGGCGTGCAACCACAGGCAGCAGCAGCAGCGGCAGGTGAGTGCTGACGGGGTTGCTGGCGCTGACAGCAGGCTGCATAGCCGGAATGGACTGACATACTCGTTAGCACGAATTGAATTGAATAAAATTATATTCACGCCAGCTGGTGGGTACAGTGGCTCAGACTCTGAAATAATTATCTGGGCTACATAGGGCCCCAAGATCAGCCATCCACAAACGAATTGAGTTTCACACAAGCCCTGATTGACCGACTGAGTCGAGGTGAAAGCAGAACTTAATTACCGCCTGCAGGCATGGCTGCTGGATGCGGTGGATTCCCTGACAAATAATTGTCCGTCCGCCCCCAGGCCACCTGAAAAATTATCAATCTAATGTTTTTTTTTGGGGGGGATGGTGCCTCCGGCGGCTGGGGCCTCCGGCGGCTGGGGCGCTGCCCCAGACCCCGTTGCTCCTGCTTCGCAGGAGACTGCTTGGCCGGTCGACGCAACGACTCGAGCGAAGCGAGAGGAGCAGCGGGGTCTGGGGCGGAGCCCCAGCCGCCGGAGGCAGACCCCCAGCCCAGCCGGCCCCCAGCGAGGGTGCACAGGTGTGCAGCAAAGCCGTTTGGCCTGCATAAATAATATCCGAGTGCCAAATATAATAATAAAAATAAAAAGATGACGGTGCCAAAAATGACAAAAATTCGAAAAAATAAATATATGGAAAATACAGAAAAACAAATGGTCAAAACAGATAACAAAATACAGCATCCAAAAGCAAAAGTAAATAAATCAAAACCCAAAAATCACCGCTGACAGCACCGGATAAGGACGTGCTAGGATGTCATCAAACCTGCTTGCCAGCAGCAGCGCTGCAGCTGTGGGAATTGTTTGCAGGTCACTGAGTGCTGCCGGTCGGCTGCTCGCTGCTGCTGCTGCTGCTGGCTGGTCACAAAGGGAAAGGGAGGAAGGGGAGGGGGCGACATTATTCGTGATCCATTCAAATGAAGCAGCGAAATGGACACTTCCCGGCCGAGTCCAGACCCGGAAGTCGCGCCAAATCCAGCCCGTGATACTTGCCACAGCCACAGCCCCCGACCACTGTTGCCCGAATCTTGCCACTACAACAGTCTGGTGGGCTAGTGGGGGATGTTTTGGGCCTTCGCAATTAATTATAACACAACCAACCCAAACACAGCCCGACTCGTCCTCACTCAGTCTGCCTGCCTGTTTACCTGCCAGTCTGCCCTTCTGCTGCAGCGGTGGTGTGGTACGTCCAAGTCGGGTCGCGAGCTGAATAATCTGCGATTATTTACTGATTACCCAGCATCCAGCACCACCCACGGCCGGCCAGGCCACCTGCTTGATTAGGCAGGCACCGCGTGTTCTCTCGTACAGGGGCCGGGCCTGGTGCCTCCGGCGGCTGGGGCTCTGCCCCAGACCCCGTAGCTCCTGCTTCGCAGGAGACTGCTGGCACCGTCGACGCAACGACTCGAGCGAAGCGAGAGGAGCAGCGGGGTCTGGGGCGGAGCCCCAGCCGCCGGAGGCAGACCCTCCCCTCCAACCCCTCCATGGCACCCTCACCGCTATCTAGAAAAAGCAACGGGTGTCCAAACGGTGACCTACAATATGCACGCATCCGGTTACGGAATAAAGCCCTTACCACGTGGGATACTGCACGGAGGAAAAAGAAATGTCGCTGATAGGGTTGGCTAGTTTATAAATACCAGGGGGCATTCACTAAAGTTTAGTTTGTGTAGTGTTAAATCTTGTATCTTTTTTCTCATCTCTACAAATTTATTTTCGCTTCTTGTTATTTTTCATTTCAAGTATTCATTTATTAGCGGCAGTCTGTTTGGACAACTAACTGCTTTTTTTTCATTGTTTGTGCTTTGGCAGAGTTTTTTTGTGCCGGCGTTTTCGGAAATTTCCTAGTTCATCTATTTATTATTGTTATTGGCTTGACACCCTGTTCCCATAACTTTTTGGCCAAAGAATAAAACTCCTTTTTCTATCTCTACGGAAAAAAGAATTTTATCTATAGAGGCAGTAACTACTGGGACAAGTTATCAGAAAGGACAAAACAAAACAAACAGAATAAAACATCTCAATTGCAAGAATTTGCTAGAAAAGGCTACTGGCAATTACTATTACCAGCTACCACAATCCAAAATCCCAATTCAAAATCCAAGTTCTATACTCATTTGAGGTTTGAGGAACAGAACTAAACAAAACAAAACAAAACAGTACCAGCGAACCACGGCTCGTACAGTTGAATTAATTCTACCCACTGTTGTTGTAATCTTATCCGACAATGGGCTCGCAATTGGACGTCAAGACCCTGTCCCCAGAGGAACAGCGGTTGTATCGCATGTATGGCAAGATTCCCACTAGAGCAGACATGCTGCAAAGAAAAGTCAATGACCGCAAGTATTTTGATTCGGGAGATTATGCTCTGAACAAAGCAGGCCATGGCGCTTCAGTGGGATCCAAGCATCCCAAACCAGACTCGATCCCCCGTACAACTCCTATCATGCGCTCCGCGAGGCAGTAGACTGACAGATGTTTTTTGTTTTACTCGTTTGGCATAAAATAGTTTTTTTTGCATTTTCTTAGGTTCATGTGTTAATTACTTTGTACTAGTCAGCTGTCAGCTGTCTATCAGTCTGTCTGACTGACTGGTATGAAGTGGTGAATATTTGGTTCCTATACAATGATGATTTATGAGTTGTTACAGTTTTGCAGTTTATTGATGGTTCGGTCTATGTTTTTCTTTTGATTTCTCATTTTTTGATTTCTTATTTTTGATTTTATTTTGGTTCAATTTTCTTTATATTTTGGTTGCTTATCCTTCATATCCCCTTTATTCTCTTTATATTCATTTCACTTACTTTACCTTCATTCTTCATATTCTTTCTCCACATCTTCCGTCTACATTTTACAGGGCTGCTGTTATGTTGTTTGGTATGTTACTGGGACAGGTTCTTTTAAAGGTTCTTCAACACATAATTACGTTGTCTGTCTGTTGTCGATACATATTTCGCTAACTCCTGTGTCCGTGCATATCAATTATTCATAAACAGCAGCCGAGCATTGTTATTTCTTTGGTATTTTGGTGTTTGTCTCGTTCCTTATTATTAATTGTTTTTCAACCGACCGTATACGTATTTGATGTTAGTTTTGACCTAATTATGTTTTCTATAGTACAATATAGTATATATACATTAGCTTTCCCTTCTGCCCGTACACCCCACTAACATGCCCTCCTCCCCCTGCTCTCGCGAAGCGAGCACCACGGGGTCTGGGGCGGAGCCCCAGCCGCCGGAGGCCGAGTGGGGCACCCATATGTTATGCTGACAGCCTTTTTTGAAGGAAAATCGACGGTAGATTTCCGGCTTGGCATGACAGCTGAACTTAGATTTTGGACTCTTGGCTTGTGAACGCCGGTGGCTATTATAAAGCAGGTGCAGGTGTTGTTGTGCAGGTTGTTTCCTATTTCTAATGCCGTTATCCTTTCTTATCAGCAAATATCAACGCTAACCTATCATGGCTAGCTCACTTTTAATAAGCCGTGCCTCACCTGGCACCCTTCTGCCCCTCACGGGCTGCTCCACGTGTACCAGTGCGTCAGCTAGCGTCTGCTCGGGTCAATATTGAGCCAGAATGCACTAAACAGCAACCCACGAGATCCAGGCGGGGGCCGGAGTTAATGAGCGGTCTGGACGAGACCAGGCCGGTTCGTGCAAGCGCTATCACCGGTATTATCAGCAGCACCGACAGGTGTAGCCCACGCGCCAACCACGTTACGCTACGCTATCGCTATCGCTAGATCAAATAAAGCCCAGCCCCGCTTTTCAACCGTCTCATTAGCTTACTCAATCCTTCTCACGACTGCCCCTCCACGGCCCGTGCACACGACCCCTCTCGTCCGCCCCCCTCCCCCCCTCTCTCTCCGTCTCAACAACAATCAACAGACACTTAACGAGCCTTCGTCGCCCCCGCTATGTACCCCTCCGACCCCTCTCACCCTCACTCTCGCAATCTCCCAGCGTCGCACTGCAGCAGCCCAGACGCAAGCCCGTCGCCTCCTCTCACCGCCTGACCTGCCCACCGGCCGATCGGCCCTTCCTAACCCCGCTCAGGGACAGTGGCCGCCTCCACGTCTGCGACGATCACTCGCCCCTCCCCGGGTCCGGGTTGGGGTCGTGCCTCCGGCGGCTGGGGCTCCGCCCCAGACCCCGCGGTGGTCGCTTCGCGAGCTTACTCGGGTCCCGGAACACTAACCGCGGTGGCGGGCCGACGCCCGACTCGAGCGCAGCGAGAGGAGCAGCGGGGTCTGGGGCGGAGCCCCAGCCGCCGGAGGCACGAACCCCCAACTATTCACATATTTCACGTGACACCAGCCGCGGCAGCGGCATGGCGGGGTTGGGGTGTGAAGGAAAGTGGTGAAGTAGAGGGGTCGTAGTGGGGGATCTCGAGTAATAGTCGAGGTGTAGTAGAGTGTGGTTATGACGCAGTCGCTGAGTTCGGTGGAGAAACTGGAGAAGCTGGTCAAGGCGTGTCTGCTGAAGCGGTGGAACTGGCCATTGTTTGTCAAGTTTTGTGGCCAGTTGCAAGAGACATGTGATTTCGAGTCGTCCGACGACTCTGGTCGGGGTCTGTTTTCTGCTGCTGTCGACACGGGGCCCTTGGATCCTCTTTTTCTCGAGTATATTTGTGCACTGGCCTCGGATCCAAAGAGTCTGCTGCCTCTGCCAAGTTTGATTCAGTATCTGGAAAAATCGAGTCTTAATAGCAGGGCTAAGAGCGATGTGCTGATATTTATTGCCAAGTCGGTAGGTTCGTGGAATAATCTGGGGCTGTCGTCGATAATGGGTCAATTGGGCTCGGTACTGGCTCATTATATGATCAGTTTGTCCAATGCCCCGGAGAAACAGCAATTGCTCGAGTTTAAAGCACTGGCGTATTTTCTTGTAAAACTGGCAGAATCGGGTCATGTTACTAGCTCGCTACTAGTGGGTCAAGTGAGCAGTGATGCTGGGTCTGATAAAACAGGGTTTAGCCAGTTTCAAGTGTCGTTAAAAAGAGTTTATGGCAAAAAACTTATTGGTAAAAGTGACCCTTATTTGGAACAGCTCGTGAAAAACTCGTTTAAATCCATTCTTGATGATCAAAGTAATGTTGATGGAGCTTCTGGGACCGACAGTCTGAGTTTGGCTTTAGGTGCTGCCACTGGGATCAATGGTACAGCAGTAGGTACTGGTTCTATTAGCGGTTTGGGTGGTTCTAATACGGCAATCAAGAATTCTAGAGCATATCGCATTCTCTGGCTCGAGAGTCTGATGTTGACGGTGTCGAAAATCCAGGGAGCCACGTTTATTCGCGAACTGAATATCTTTTTCGGTGGTCAAAACTCTTTGTCGATAGTGAGCAAACTTATAACAACAGCGTTCGACTGTCTGGCAGTGGCTTTACAACGTAAAGACTCGCCAATGTATGTCCCTCTCTGGAAGGGCTTTATAGGCAAACGACTGCCTCTTATCATACGACGATTACAGGGAAATAACGACAAGAGCAGTAGTGGTAATGGTGATAGCGGCAGTGATAGCAGTAGGGGAAAAGATAAAGATGGATCTAGTAGTGCAAATGACAGTACTGATCCATATCCATTTGAATCAGCCATCTGTCGACCAATTGCCATGCTCGATCGTGGTACAGTGAACCTTCTGCGTGTATATGGAGGAGGAGACGTTTTGGACGAGATGTTTTCGTCGTTTCCTTCGACAACCAGTGACATTCGCCATGAATTCCTCAAAGCCTGTGTAGATATGGGCCTTATTAAACCAGACTCATTACAACAGACGTTAGGAGCAGATGCTAATGTCGTGGAAGACAATACAAAACCGTCGTATGGCCCAGCTCGGTCTAACTTCCTGCTTCGAAAAGATGGCATCACCCAAATTAATATCAATGATCTGTTTAATGTTGCATTTACCGAGAACCCAGAGCATGTGACTTTTGAAAATAGCACTATTCTATGGTTGGTGCAGAGTTTTGACAATATCGATGGGTATCGCCAACAGCGAATCGCCAGGGGTCTACTCAAGTTTGTAGAAGGATGGGCCGATGATAGCACCGACAACGGCAATCAAAACACCGCGTCGCTGAGTCGGCTGTGTCAAGCGTTAAGTCTGAATACCGATATGCTGGATATCCTGTTCCTTCATATCACACCAGCATCACTAATAGTGCCACTAATCAAGTTCCTCGATCACTGGAAAGAGGACGAGGACGAAAACGATTTCCAGGAAGTATACTCGCATCTGGGAAGCGTAATTTTATTTATTGAGCTTGTTTATGAGAGATATCCTCTGAACAAGGATGATCTAATGACCAACATAAATGGGCAACACGCTAAAAATGGAACATCTCCTGCAAATGATAATTCGGACGATAGCATGGCTGTTGATGTAAACGGAAAGAGCGATGATCCAGAAACACAGAACTCGTTCTGGTTGAGCTGTGTTTTGGATGGAGTGAGAGATGCCATTGTGGTTGACGACATGTCAGAAGATCGTAAAGTGTTGCTTGGAGGTTGGATCTCTGCTCTGTACGATTCTGGCGGTATCAGCGATGACCTGATGCGTTTGTCTTCGATCAAAGAGCTCACGCTTCTTGTACCATCGATCTTTCAGCAGTCAATCGCTGCCTGTGCCGCTGAAATTATAGACCAAGACACCCTTCGAGGAGGCCTGGACTATTTCCTACAACCATTCCTGCTACCAACACTGTTAGCAGCTTTCAGATATTTGAGTGATTGTTTGTGGTTGTCGTCATCAGCATCACAAGACCTGTCCCATGTGCTTTTTGTGTTGGTATTCTTGGTATCCCCATCAGGATTATCACCTGAAGCCACTAATATCCACAAAATCATTCTCACAATCATATCCAGCGAGTTGAAAGCTTCACTAATAGACTTAAAAAACCGTACTTCTAAAGAACACAATACAATCGACCAGTTGTTAATAGCACTTGAACCACACGTCACTAGTACAGGCAAGTTTGCTCCTACCATTCCAAGCACTAACAGTCTGGTCACAACTATTAAAGATACCATCAACATTCTCGTCGGATGGATCCAAGCATTAGACCAAGGTCATATAAGTGGAGCACCTGGATTTGTGTTAGGCTGTTTCTCGATATCTGTCGATATTCTGGGGTCACGTAAATTACTGGATCTGTTTTTGGACGAACTTGATTTTGCTGAAGCACAGGGTTCTTTTGAGTATGCTATGGATGTAATCTCGGGCATCGTCATGATAATGGACACTCTAGGAGAACACGACCGGCGAAGAAAGTCCGACCAAATCGACTCATCCCTGTTGGAGCTGGTCGAGAGCATTTCCGATGAATGTGTGACCCAGCAGCGTGTTCAGAAGAGACGTGATCGTACCAATGCCACCAATGGCAGTTCTAGTGCTGTCAATGGGACATTAACGTCCACAACTGCTGCTGCCACCAACACTGATCTTTTAATTGGCAGCTTTCAAAAACTGAAAAAACGTATCAGTTGTATCCAGGCGTTCCGTGCTCAGCAAGAAAAATCACAACCTGCTCTGACTGGCAACGACGATATTGACAACGAAGACGACATTGCCGACGGACTCGCTGTAGACGCTCTGCTGGAATCCGCCGTCAACCTCGACGGAATCAATAACGGCACCACCAGTATTGGAAATGGCATCGCGAATATACAATCAGGAGCGACCTCAGGAGGCGACGTACAACCTCTCACGGCCACCGATGGTGCCAACAACGACGGAGCCAGCAACGACGCCATCGACCCGAACGGCGACCTTGACACCGGCGCCCTCGATGACATGAATCTCATGGCCGACCTTGACATGGGAATGGGCATGGGAATGGGCGAAGACGAGCTGGCTCTCGGCGGCGGGCTCGACATGTCTGGCTTCGACCCCGACGAGCAGCTCATGCTCATGGACTTGACTTAGTCAATTATTCTAATGTATAATAATGACCAGACCTGCCCAGAGCCTGCCTCCGGCGGCTGGGGCTCCGCCCCAGACCCCGCTGCTCCTCTCGCTGCGCTCGAGTCGGAGCGTCGACGGTCCCAGAAACTCCTGCAAAGCAGGAGCAGCGGGGTCTGGGGCGGAGCCCCAGCCGCCGGAGGCAAAGTGCTTTTAATTTTGATTATTTAATGGGTAATGTTTTACTTCTTCCAGAGACGCTCCACTTTTGTGCTTCTCCATAGGGAGACTTGGTGTGTGAAGTGGCCGGTGTAATTAGACAGATTTCATAGATCCCTCTCCAATAATCCCTTCTCGCCAGAGAAATAACTATATCTGGGCTTGGAAAGTCTATTCCGGGGACGATATTCCGGGAAAACGTGGCGGTGGACGCCGGCGAGTAATTTCTGACCGTAGGCATTGGGGGTCAAACGGGGCCACTCGACTACTCTGTCTTCGTGGGCCAGAGGGGAGAAGTTGTCAATAATGCCAAAATAGTAAACTTGGCTGTACTCCAAATTGTCAAGTGTGGCGCGATGGCCGTGGGATTCATGGGTAGATTTGTAATCATTGGCAATGTACTCATCCAGTTCCAATGCGGGTCTATTCAGCGACTCCGAGTCGGCATGTTCCAGTTAAGTTTGGCCCTCTCAAGTGTTTCGTAAGAATTGTGTCTTGATCCCTGTTTTTAAAATACGCTACATGGTGTGTAGTCTTCTTTATGAGTTCCTGTAAAAAAGGAGTATTCGGTAAGGTCCATATCCCGTAAATACTTGATTCTTCTTTGAGCTGTGTAAAAATCTCAGCTCGGTCTTTCGCCGCCAGCAGTGGATGTAAATCTGTTTTACTTATTACTAATTTACAATATTGTGGATTTTTACCTTTAGGATGTGGATGTTTTTCTTTGCCCATTTAAAGGGTTGGCAATTGAACTGAAAATTATTCGATTTACTTGGCACATCCATTGCCAAAAATTCTTTGTACCCATTCAGATCGTTAATGAAGTTGACCTCGACATGTGAGGGTAATGGGTTCTTAGCAACCGCCTAATAGCTGTTTTTTCGATGAGACTGCACTCTGTATAATCCACAGACCTTGGTAATAACGGTGTTAAGATTAAGCTTGACATGATCATAATAGTCTGACATAGATACTATCCACCACAAGTATTGTTCATAATTAATTCTCTTCAAAAAATCTCTGATCGTCTGAAATATAAAGTTTGAATTCGCGACTTACCATGTTCATAACTTCGGTCTCCATGTGTCTAAAGGCCACAAATAACTGTCAGTCGACACCTTGAACAACTTTCTCATCTTGGCAAATGCCACTGGAGCATAATCGGTGAATAAAACTTTATTAGGATCTAATGGGGTGCGTTCGTGCAAACAGCATGAAACCTAGGCATCAAAATGAGCTTGAGAAAGCTTACGAGTCTTATGAGTCTTTTTGGCCAATTGTCGAATCAATAATCGCATCTAGCAAGGGTCGTAATTCTTTGTGTGGAGTGGTCTTCTTCTGTGCGTGGTCGCCGCTAGCCGAATGGGCTTGCTGTTGTGTTCGGATCAAAAATCTTAGGTCGCGAACCTGGCGCTCAATTTCTATGACAGAGTCTGGTGAGTCTGACTTTGCCGAATTAGTAGAAGTACCAGGACTGGACTCTTGACTAAACATAGCAATGAGATCCTCGCACAATAGAAGACGGAAAGATGCGTCGAATTGAGACAACTCGTCAATTTCCTTAATTAAAAGCTTGTGATTGGGGTCCTCATTCCAGGGAGAAGCTACACTAATGTGGACAACTTGAATCTCTTGTGACAAACCAACGGTAAAATAGGCCGATGCTGAATCATCATCATCAACAGCAACGACAAAAAGAGACATAAAACAAAAAAAAAAACCAAAATATAGAATCCGGATCCGTTACAAACAAAAACTGATTGCCATCCGAGAACAGGACGACACTGAGCCAAGTAGGCCACAGCATTACTGTACCAAATGGCAGCAACAACGACCTAGTTAACTGCAAACGTGATCTGATAACACAACTCAACGTAATAGATATTGAAACCGACAGACAAACTTTGATGAAGAACTGTCCAAACAATAAGACCAAAAAACCAAAACCAAAACCCCAGTAGAAGATCAGAAGGGTTGATTGAACAAAAACACTTAGCAACCCCAAAGTCAAGTCCAAAATCAAATTGGAAATAATCTAGAAATTCTCTCAAACCCAATGGCGAGATAAAAAATTACTAACAACTCCAGTAAATCTGAAGGGTAGAACACAAGCACTGGTAAAAAATTCTGACGTTACCAATTAAGACTGTCAACTAACAAGATAGACAAGCGCAGATAATCAATTATTCAAGAACAGACGCTGAGAAAGGTCTCCAAGAATAATCAAGCGAGAAACGGCTTTTCTATAAAGAGAATAAAAAAAGAACAAGAACAGAACAAACTGGGGGGATGGGGAAGTGCTTGATATATGTGTACTGTATCTAGATTCCATAACTTTGGACCGCAAACTTTCAATCAACCTTATGAACTCCCTGCAGCTCTTAAAACTTACCCCCAAACTTGACACCCGAACAACCACCCGCCCAAACTGGACAGCCCAAAAACCCCCATCGGTCCAACCCTGTTAGAACCTAGCTCTTCCCCCCTCACAAAACACAAAAACAATCCACATTCTCATCTTCCCCACAATCTCCTATAACCTCACATGCGTCTGCCTTATCTAATCAGAGCCGGTCGGGGCACTGCATCGCCGATCTTCCACTCCCCACCCCTGAGCTCAGGGGAGGAGGGGGGGGGGGGGGGGGGGACCTGCCTCCGGCGGCTGGGGCTCCGCCCCAGACCCCGCTGCTCCTCTCGCTTCGCTCGAGTCGGGCTTGGGGGTCGGTGCAGGGCTGTTGTTCGATGCGAGAAACCGCGATAAATGGAACTCGCGGCTGAGACATGGCGACCACTGTTTGACCGAGAATAAGTCACCTTAAAGAAGAATTCCACTCGGGAACAAATCACCTTTGACTCCTCAAAAGTAGCAGTCTCAAATGGAGAACCCAGCTCATCAACGGAAAAACTGCTTCCCTGAAAGATTACCGAGAATTCTCCACCCTGTGATCCGAGTAATAGCCTTTGTACCACAGCATAACTGGACCCACACTAATCTCCGAGACTCTATCGCGCTCCACTCTCAACGATTCCTTCTCCTCCAACCCCCACAGAAGCTCAGCGGGATCCTCGACGCCCGACTCGAGCGAAGCGAGA
This sequence comes from Sugiyamaella lignohabitans, assembly GCF_001640025.1. Lineage (NCBI taxonomy): Eukaryota > Fungi > Ascomycota > Dipodascomycetes > Dipodascales > Trichomonascaceae > Sugiyamaella > Sugiyamaella lignohabitans. Next base: position 2,867,693 of record NC_031672.1, on the reverse strand, counting down.
GGAGCCGCGGGGTCTGGGGCGGAGCCCCAGCCGCCGGAGGCACCACCCCCAATGTCAGGTGAGGCTTCCGAAGATGCACGGCTGTTTCATGTCCGAGATATTCGGAATACTTTATCCATGTGGCATGCGAAACCATTATCTAAAGATAAGAATTATCAGAATTACCAGGTTAACCTTTAAGATTCATATACACTTACTGTGAGATAAAGTTGTATGAAAGTCGGTTAAGTTCTGGGAGTAGTCGCACTTGAAGGAGGTTTTGAGTAAGGATTAATATTAGTAACAGATGTTTTAATATCTAAAGAATAAAACTAATTGAAAGAGCAAAATAGTACCCTTTATATAATAATTGAGAACAAGATGAAAAGGTAGAAAAGAATCTTTGAGAAGAAAATAAAGAAAAGAGAATGAGGCGAAATTATTAGATGAAACAAAACATAGATCAAATGACCAAGGAGAGGCGAGTGTGAAACGAGCCAAGACAAAGTGGAGACGAAGGAAGTGGAGCAGACGACATTAGCGTCAACATGAAACTTATCAAGGAGAAGTTATAGAGAGATAAGTCGGCGAAGACGACATGAGATGCAGAAGTATGCATTTGGAGTGATGTTGAAGAGAGGCAGGAAGACGGCTGACATGCGGAGGTAGTCGGTAGAGGTCGGAAGATAACGGATAAGCTATTGGGAAGCCGGAATCGTGACAGTATCTCCTCCCTCCGAAGCGACGAGCGTAGCGAGTCGCGAGAGAAGATTGGTAGACTCTGGAGAACGACACTTGGAAGCATAAGCGCGAAGGAGAGGGTAGTGATCTCGACCAAAGCTGGAAAGGGGAATCCAATGTTCATGTTTGTGAGCCCGAGTGGTGGCGTGTTTGAAACGAACGAGGAAGTAAAGTTGGTCGGGTTGGATGTGATGATCCACGATCTTGTCGATAGGAAACGAGAAGTCACCAACAGTGAGATGAAGGATGTTGATGGAAGGATCGTGAAGTGAATGATAAGGGGACAAGTGAGAAATGTGAAAAACATCGTGGGTTTTAAGAGTAGGAGGAAGCTGAAGACGATAAGAAGTAGGGTTAACAACTTCGGAGACAGCAAAGGGACCGAGAAAACGAGGTAGAGTTTTCCGTTGACCTTGGAGTTGAAAGCGGGAAGAACTGACGAGAACAAGATCACCAACATTGAAAGTATACTGGAGATGATGGCGATTGTAGTGTTTCGCGTAGTTCTGCTGAGCTTTAGCAAGGTGCCGAGAGAGAGTAAGGTGGGTACGGGAAAGGTGTTGAGAGGACTCAATAGGATGGCGAGGAGTAAGGGGGAGAGTTGAAGGAGGGGCGAAAGGAACGCGAGGATGAAAACCATAGTTGGCGTAGAAGGGAGTAAAACCAGTAGCAGAAGAAACTGAGTTGTTGAAGGCAAATTCAGCATCTGAAAGGTTGGTGGACCAGGAATGTGGAGTAGCAGAGGTGAACGACTTGATGTAGTTAGAAACAAACTGATTGAAGCGTTCAACTTGACCATTGCCAGCGGGGTGAAGAGGAGAAGTGAAGTGTAACTTGATGCCGGAGTTATGACAAAAAGTTTTGAACTTGTCAGATTTAAAGGTAGAACCATTATCTGAAGTGATGAAGTCCGGATAACCATGAAGGCGAAAAATATTCAGTTGAAGATGGGCGATGAGGTAGGATGCCGTATCTGTGGTAGAACAACGAATTAGATGAAGCATCTTGGTGAGACGACAGACGATAACAAGGATAGCATCATAGGGTTGGTTAGGACCAGTGGGAAGATTGGTGATATGATCCATGGACAGGGATTGCCAAGGGCGTTCAGGGATCGGTAAGGAGATTAACTGACCAAGAGGTGGACGATTTTTTGGTTTGCTAACCTGACAGAGGTGGCAGTTTTTCACGTAGTGATGGACCGACGAAGTCATCTGGGGCCAATAAAAGTAACGAGAAAGAAGGTCAAAAGTTTTGCGGTAACCAAGGTGTCCGCTGGACGGAAGATCATGAAAAAGACGAATAATATCATTGATGAGACTCGTAGCATGAGGCGGAACAAAAAGACGTTCTCGATAATAAATGAATTGATCATGAGTAGTCCAGTGATGGTTAGTTGTGAGGGGAAGATTGGGTGCGCTGTTATAAGCAGCGATAAGAGCGGTTGACAACTCGGGGTAAGAAGTCAAGGGGTGTGAAAACGCAGAGAACTCAGTGGGAGAAGGAGACCGAGAAGGGGCGTGAGAAGAGATGGAAGCGATGATCGACTTATTAGGAGATAAGGAATCATCAGAGTTACTGAGGAGAATAGGTAACCGAAGAGGTGGGGTTGAAGAGGAAGAGTTGAGATCAGGTAACCGGGAGAGAATATCGGCGGGAATATTCTGGTGGCCTTTAACATGAACAAGTTGAAAGTCAAAAGGTGATAGGATCTCAAGCCAGTTGGCATACCGAGGAGTAATGATAGTAGCTTCTTTGAGATGAAGAAGCGCACTATGATCAGTATGGACAGTGAAATGATAACCAAGGAGATAGTGACTCCAATGTTGAAGCGCAAGGACGATGGCAAGAAGTTCTAAATCATACGTTTTGTAATTCTTTTGGGGAGACGAGAGCGTTTTGCTAAAAAAGGCGACGGGACGAGAGGTATCTTGATAAAGTACTGCTCCAACAGCTAAACGAGAGGCGTCCGTATTGATATGAATGGGCTTACTTGGATCAAAATGCGCAAGAAAATTATCTTGGACAAACAAAGCTTTGATAGTATTAAAGGCATTAAGATGCTGAGAAGTCCACACAAAGGGAGTCTTAGACGAGGTTAATTCGTTTAGGGGTTGTGAATGGAGAGCATAATTAGGAAGAAAGCGCCGGTAGAAGTTGCAAAAGCCGAGAAAAGAACGGACAGATTTAGAAGAGTTGGGGATGGGCCAGGTGGAAATAGTTTGAACCTTGGAGGCAAAGGGGGAAACACCAGTGGAAGTAAGCGTAAAGCCAAGGAAATCCAAAGAGGAAGCAAAGAATTGGCATTTAGGCAGGTTGATGCGAAGATGATTCTTGAACAGAGTAGTTAGAATTTGTACTATGTGTTGGCGGTGACAAACTTTATCAGGACTAAAGATAATTATATCATCCAGATAAACATAGCAACAAGAACCAATATATTCTGCTAATAGACTATTGACATAATATTGAAAAGTACTGGGAGCGTTTTTAAGACCAAAAGGCATTACAGTCCATTCGAATAAGCCTTTAGGAGTAACAAAGGCAGTTTTCCAAATGTCAGAATCAGCAACACGAAGAAGGTGGAAGGCATCTTTTAAATCGAGCTTTGAAAAAATAGAACCGGAACGAATACGGGATATGATTTCATCAATGTTAGGTAATGGATAAGAATTGGTAACCGTAACAGAATTGAGACGACGATAATCAACAACTAAACGAAACGAACCATTATTTTTAGGAACAAAGAAGACAGGAGACGCGATGGAAGAGGTTGAAGGTCGAATATAGCCTTTGGAAAGATAGGAATCAAGATATTCTGTCAAAAGAGCTTCTTGAGGAGGGCTCAAAGGGTAAACACGAGCTTTGCGTAGTGCCGCATCAGGAAGAATGTCAATTTTCATATCAAATTCAGATCGATGAGGGGGCAAAGAAGTGGGGACAGTATCAAAGACCTTAAGAATCCGAGAAGGAATAAAAGAAGGGGGATCGACGTTTTCAACAGTAGTAACCAAGTAAATCCGGGAAGTAGGAGTAGACTTGTGAGGGGATCTACGGTGTTTGGACTTATAACTACGTTTGTTTTGATAACGAGGCGGTTTGTAAGAAGACCGACAGGAAGCAAACGAAGCGGGTTGAGAAGGTACAGGAGCTTGTGGCATGAAGGGACCACAAGTAGGAGTGACAGCGCGGGGAGGTAATGGCTGAAGTGGATGGGGTTGGAAAAGATTAAATTCGAAAGGGAATTTAAGAAACCCTGCACCAAGTACCAAGGGATATGGGCAGTTAGGAACAACCACAAACTTAACACGATAAAATCTACCTTGCCAATTGATAGTTAACGGAACCTGAAAATGAGTTCGAGCAAAAGGGGCAGTTGCATTATAGGCATAGAGATCAAGATCGGCAGAGATAACACCAAGATTATGGCGAGCTGCGAAATCATAATCAATAAGACTAGATTGTGCACCAGTATCAACATGTGCTTGAACAGATGTCTCAGATCCAGTAATCGGGCCAAAAGAGACTTCTTGAAACTCATGGGGAACACAAGCAGGAACTTCTGCGAACATCAAGTGGGATAAGTAAAAGGCATTAGATTGAAGAGTGGAAGAATTGGAAGTGGCGGAACTGGAGGAACCAGAAGAGGGAGAATCGATAAAATCATCTTCATTAAGATCGGAGAGATCATGGTCTGAAAGAGCTTGTTCCTGGAATGAATCGGGGAAATCCGAAGAAGCGGATTCAACAGGCTCAGTTTTCACTGTGATCATGTGAACACGAGAAGAAGGAGTAACAACCTTGGAACGAGAAGTAGAACCAGAAGATTTTGACGAAGATTTAGGAAAGGAAGAAGGCTGGAAAGACGAGGAATTAGACACAGGCTTAACAGAACACTGTGCAACAGCATGGTCTGGAGATGCGCAATAAAGGCAAAGCTTCTCTTTTTCGCGACGTCGTCTCTCTTCAGAAGAGAGTTTGCGAGATGCAGAGCGTGAAGCAGAAGAACGAGAACCATTGTTATTGGCATTGGAAGAGGTGTCAGTACGACGTTTGTCATAAAGACGCAAAGCGAACGCTTGGAAGTGACGCTGAAGTTGATCATAATCATACTCGGGATCGACATCATCGGTGTGACGAACCAAGTCAGGTTGAGTAAACCCAGCAAGGTAGCCATCAATCCGTTGACTCTCATTCCAACCAAGCTCAGAAGATAATGCGCGGTGAGTCGTGTTGTAAGTAGGAACTTGTGACAAAGAAGAACAACGTAGATTGCGGAGTTCAGACTCACGTGCCTTAAGAACATGTCGGGGAGAAATATGATAGAGATTAGTCAAAAAAGTGAAAAAACCTTCAGGAGTCAAGCGAGCTGGAGAATCAGGGGGTTGCTGAAGCCATAGTTGAGCGGTGGCTTCAGGGACTGAACGAAGAAGGATCTGCATACTAAGACCAGATGGGATAGGCAATGACTGAAAATGTTGACGATAAGCAGAAATATAACGTGACAGAGTATTAATATCACCATTCCAGGGACGGGGAAGGGGAATCTTAAGCAAGTCACCAGTACTATAAAACTGCTGTGGAACAGACAAAGACTGAGATGGCTTAGGTAATGCAGAGTGTGAAAGAGAATGACCGTGAGCACCAGAAGAGTCAGAAGAGTGAGGTGGACTGGGGGGGCCAAATGGGGGGGAAGGACCAGGAGGACCAGGAGGACCAGGGGGACCAGGGGGACCAGAGGGACCGGGGGGACCAGAAGAGGAAAAAGTATGTGAAACATCAGTGTGAACTGAAGTGGGAGCTGAGGTGGTAGTGTGAACCGAAGAATCCGAAGTGGAAGGAACAGTAGGGACTGAAGTGGTAATGGGAACCGAAGAATCCGAAGTGGAAGGAACAGTAGGAACTGAAGCGGTAATGGGAACCGAAGATGAATCCGAAGTGGAACGAGGCGGGTAAGAGATATAATCAAGAACATTGAGGGGCCGAGGGAAAGGGGTTTGGCTGAGATCAGGATAAGATACAGCTGGAACCACAGTCTGAGGAGCGGCGGGGAATGATCCAGGAATATTGTCAGAAAGAGATGGGGCAGTCACAGGTTCAACAGGAGCTTCTGCAGTAGCTGGAGGTTGAGAAGATGACTGATCATCAGCAGGCTGACGAAGGTTGTCCGGAGTGGGGCTAACGTTACGACGAGAAGAGGTATACTGGGGATGAGGGTTCCGAGTAGAGCGGGAGTTGCGCTCCGTCATCTCTGGCATACGACCAGCGTTGCCAGTTGCAGAGGAAGCAGTATTGGGACTCATAATCGTCTATAACATTGTTAGCAAGGGGTACTGATCAGTGGTGTGAGGTGATAAGTCTCACGGGAGAAGATTTGCCTCGGGAAATGACTATCAACAGACAGCCTATTCATGAATAGGGGAAATCGAACACTCTGGGAATGAGGGTGGGAGGACAAAAAAAAATTTTGCACCCTACCAAGCTCAAGGACATCCTAAAGATAACCTTATCAAAAGATAAGATAAAGTAGAGATATTAAAACATGATTGTCAGGTGAGGCTTCCGAAGATGCACGGCTGTTTCATGTCCGAGATATTCGGAATACTTTATCCATGTGGCATGCGAAACCATTATCTAAAGATAAGAATTATCAGAATTACCAGGTTAACCTTTAAGATTCATATACACTTACTGTGAGATAAAGTTGTATGAAAGTCGGTTAAGTTCTGGGAGTAGTCGCACTTGAAGGAGGTTTTGAGTAAGGATTAATATTAGTAACAGATGTTTTAATATCTAAAGAATAAAACTAATTGAAAGAGCAAAATAGTACCCTTTATATAATAATTGAGAACAAGATGAAAAGGTAGAAAAGAATCTTTGAGAAGAAAATAAAGAAAAGAGAATGAGGCGAAATTATTAGATGAAACAAAACATAGATCAAATGACCAAGGAGAGGCGAGTGTGAAACGAGCCAAGACAAAGTGGAGACGAAGGAAGTGGAGCAGACGACATTAGCGTCAACATGAAACTTATCAAGGAGAAGTTATAGAGAGATAAGTCGGCGAAGACGACATGAGATGCAGAAGTATGCATTTGGAGTGATGTTGAAGAGAGGCAGGAAGACGGCTGACATGCGGAGGTAGTCGGTAGAGGTCGGAAGATAACGGATAAGCTATTGGGAAGCCGGAATCGTGACACCCAACCGCGTGCCTCCTGGAGCTGAGGCTCCTCTCGCTCCGCTCCAGTCGGTTCGTGGGGGATCCCCCTGAGCGGCTATTGGCGGAGGATGCAGGTGCCCGAAGAAAGTGGGCGGCGGCAGCAGGGCCCCGCCGCCAACCGACTCGAGCGGAGCGAGAGAAGCAGCGGGGTCTGGGGCGGAGCCCCAGCCGCCGGAGGCACGACCCCCAACCGCATGCGCAGGGCCCACTAGTGAAAAAGGAAACGGGGCACGCGAGCAGGTAATGCGAAGCAGGGGAGCCAAGCGCCCGGGGCTTGCGCCCGAGCAGAAGGATCGGCTGGTGATCGAACAAAGAATGGACCCGTTGGGGGTGTGTCGCTGTCGTCTCTTGGGGGTTGTTGCAATACAGCCGTAGTCCGTGTATCGGATGTCCTGTTTCTATGTACGGATATGTTAGCAGTTAACGGTAAAGACAGCCTCGAGAAAACCGCCGAGTTCGTGTGGTGATAGGGCTGGCGGAGTTGCTTACCGCGACGATGGTTGGCGTGTTACTGGTGCAGATGCATGGCTTGGCACTGGAAAGCTTGTATTGCGTAAGCTTTTTGACGTATGTACCGTTCTAAGCCCGAAGGGGTCGAGCAGCCAGCAGCACCGAGCAGCGCGCTGCAGATGCGTATTCGAGAGAAGCAGCGAAGTAGCGGGGAGACCTGCTGCTGCCGTGGTGGGATCCAGATCGTGGTGGGGGCAATCGGCGGTTTGCTGGTAACGCGGTATCACAAACCAGTCTCTGTGTCAGGGCCGGGTGGCTAATTACTGCGAACCAGTGGCTGTAGCATCACCAACGTCGTCGCGCGGCCGGCGGCTAACATTCCAGAAGCAGCTGGCCGTGAAAAAAAGGGTGCATCATCCCGTGGCAGCCGGGCCAGCCACACCCTTCACCTGCGATACGCTCACTGTGTACCTCCCGAATGACAGTCCATATTTCGGGGTGTCTGTTGAGCGAGCGGGTTGGGGGTGTGTGCCTCCGGCGGCTGGGGCGCTGCCCCAGACCCCGTTGTGCTCGCTTCGCGAGCGGCCAAGCCGTGGGGGTGGTCCAGGGGGGATGTTCCAGGGGAGGGAGGGGAATGGGCAGTACGGCACGATCTGAGCGGGGCTACATGGCTCCATTGCCGGACTCGAGCGCAGCGAGAGGAGCCCTGGGGTCTGGGCCGTAGCGCCAGTCATTGGGGGGCCAGCCCGGACCCCTCGCTCTGTCCCATTCGAGCGGGCCAGGGTGGGGAACGAGGAGGGGGAGGGGAGGGGAGGCGAGGGTTAAATTGAGCTAGACCCTTTTGATGCAGGGTGTAGGGGTAGGGTACGGTGGGGTCCAGGCCAGGAGAGGAAGGGGCAGAAATGTCAGAAGGAGCAGGTGATGGCAGGGCATAGCAGGGGATGGTAAAACCAAGCAGGATAGCAGGGGGATATCAGAACCAAGCAGGACAACAGGGGATGGCAGAACCAAGCAGGACCTGGCAGGACCCGGCAGGATCAAGCAGGGAATGGATGGGACTCCGACGGGCCCGGAGTGGCCTGGCAGCTGCCGAATTACGTAGGGTGGATTACGTAGACTTATTTTTTTTGGGACAGGTTCGATCTCCGACGGAGGAATCCCTTGTGAGTATGAGTGGGAGTCCAACTGAGGAAGTCTCGAGCCGGCCGGCAATTGATAGACTGCATCTCCGCTGCAGCCTCGTACCAGTTCTACGGCGTCCGCATCCCACACGCTCCCCTGTCAACCACGAAAATTGAGGCCCCCCGCTGCCCTGCCTGCCCGATCGGCCTCCGCTATAAAAACCACCCTCCCCATCATCAAACCCCACCCCACCACCCCGGCTCCCCCCCAAAACTCGAGCGAAGCGAGCCACGGGGTCTGGGGCAGAGCCCCAGCCGCCGGAGGCAGCACCCCTCCACCCCCATCTCCCCACCCCCCCCGACAACAAAGCCCCACCATCAACTCCCCGGACCCCGCTACGAGGACGAGGAGTGAGGATCCATCCCACCAGCGCCATGCCTCTCTTAGCATGGACGATCAGATCAGATCAGCTACACGGATTGACTGATGAAATGACTGCTTTGGACATGGTACAGCAGTCAACGTACATGTTAGGCAGTCGTACCCATTGAAGCAGCAGACAATAAAAGTCGACTGTGCCTAAAATAACATCAGTACCCCTACCCTGACCATATCCAGGGTTTCATTTTAGACAGATACAATCTGGTTTGGATGGATGGGTACGGTAAAGATCAGTTGTAATACTACAGGAGAGTACAGTAGTAGCGGCAGAAGCAGCGACAGCAGCAGCAGCAGCAGCAGAAGCAGACGGTAGAGTAATTATTAGTAGTAATCCTGTACTGCTAGCGACAGAGTTACAGCCGGTGGTAAATGCAGCAACCTGCTCAGGATAATAGAACCACTGACCGATACTATTTACTGAAAACTACATTTACTGTAAGCATCGCCATTCTCATTCTCGTCAACAATTTCACGATATTATCTTAGTCGGTTTCAACGGTATTGTCAGTAACGTCTGTTGATATCTCTCTGTTTCTACTTTTCGGTTTTTTCTTTTTTAAACCGGTTGTGATTTTGGTGAAACTGTGAGGTTTTGACAGTAGCGTTTTTGTGGAGATTTGGTATTCAAGTCGGTTCAGTTCGAGTCTCGGGTCATTGTTTATACAGATTGTTTGCTTGGCTGGGATCTTTCTCTACATTGGAGTTTGCTACGAGTTCTGAACTAGGACTACGGGTTACAAGTTTGATATTGCGGATTACAGATTCATCAGCGATACTGGCGACAGCGACACGAGATCTGAGTACCGCATTCCTGAGAACTCGACATCTTTTAACATAACAGGACAACACAGGTGTGTGGATTCGATAAGAAAACTTCGAATTCACATCAGTTATTGTCTACGGTTTACAGCCAGTCAACCACTACGACGAATATCGACCATTCCAGCCAGTGAGTGATTCACTGATTATTAACCTGAAGATACCTTTCAACGTCGCATCGTTGCCATTCTCTTCGTTTAGTGGTGTTGTAAGTGGCCTGCTGGCCTCCGGCGGCTGGGGCTCCGCCCCAGACCCCGCTGCTCCTCTCGCTTCGCTCGAGTCGGTGCTCGGGGGTGTGTGCTTTACTAACATTTTAGGTATTTATTGGATCATGCCTGCTGCCAGCTTGTATCAAGTGTAATATCGTCTTTCCAACAATATCAACTGTATCGCGTGATTCGTGCTTCGCTACCTGCCAATATCCCCATTTTTCATATCTCGGGGCGAATATCAATATCACACACTCATACCATCAAGAATACCTCAAGACCATAACGAATTACCACTACAAAAAACTACAGCGACAACCAAAGCCCACCGGTCCTGCAGTGGTGGTGAATAGCGCTTGTACTTGGAGATCTATACGATGTTTCGCACACTCTCCAAGCTGCGGCCTATTTTCCACAGTACCATACAGAGGAACTCCAATTCAGATGATTTTTTCGTCGAGTTGAATGACCCCCACAAGACTTTTAGTCCTGGGTCGGTTGTCGATGGAAGCGTGGTGTTGGTTCTTGCCAAGCCTGAAAAGGTATCTCATATCGAGTGCACTATCCAGGGCACCGTGACTATTAGAAATGCTTTGGTGAAGAGCAAAACTGTCAAGAATGTGCTTTTCCAGCAAAAAGTCGAACTATGGGGTCATGCTGAGTCTACCAATGGCAGTGACTTGGAGGTTGATTTTAACGGCAGTGGGAACTCGCCATCACCCGGATCTTCTGGCCAATTGGCTGATAGCAGCTGTAATGTCAGTGTTCACAGTGGCAAGAGTGCCAAAAGCTGTAAAAGCACCAAAAGTTCCAAAAGTTCCAAAAGCGTCAAGAGTATAAAGAGTACTCACAGCGACAGAAGTGTTGCTAGCTCCAGTGCTCCTACAACAGGAGTAGCTACTGCTGGACCCTCTGGCTCAACCACGGCTGCAACTGCAACTACATCTGCTGGCTCATCCAATACTTCAATCAATGCAACGACAGGCGTGGTAACTCCTAGTGCCAAAATCAATCGCATCACTGACGGCACTCAGAGTATCGCCCTCAGAGACAGAGCTCCTGATTCAAGCACCAGGTCGGCTAGTTCTTCTCAACGAAATTCTGAAGACCTTCACTATACAACTGCAAAACCCGGTTCTGGCCCTGCAACTAATTCAATCCTCTCTGACGACTCTGCATCTTCTAATCAAACATCAACAACATACCCTGGTCCGACCAAGACCGACCAGCCTCTTCCCCGTGGAGAACATCTGTTTGCATTTGAGTTTGTCCTACCAGAAAAGGGTCTTTTCAACAGTCTAGAATTCGAAAGAGGGTCCATATCCTATACAATTACAGCCACATGTCATCGAACAAGTCCTCCTACCGTCATCACCGCTCAAAAGGCTGTCTCGGTTATCTGCCCTATAGACATTGCGACTTTGCCAGTGCCTCGAGTCTCCACTTTAACTGTCGATGTTCAGAAAAAACGAAAAGGTCATGGATCAATTGTAGTGGCGGTATCACTACCAAGAAAGGGCTATTTGCGAGGCGACTCGATACCTGTCAAAGTCAATGTACAGCATATCAAGCATGTCAAGTGTTTATCCGGCATCATCACCACTCTATCTCGAATCAGCATTGTATCTGCACAAGGAACTGAAGCCCAATCATTCCGAAAAGACCTTTCTCAGACTGTTTCTCCTCTATACACAGATCCTGTCAGCTTCAAATCGACCGTCATCACTAATATCAGGATTCCTCCCGACACTTTTCCAACTACCAAGGGCCGAGACGACATCTCATTCCAGTACTGTATCGAAGTAGTACTAGATTTATCAGGCAAACGAGCGGTAGACTTGACATCGTCTGGACGAGACAACGATTTCGAGCCGTCGAAACTAGGCTTTATAGATACCGACAAGCTTAAACGAGGTCGTGGCGTGGTGAGTCTGTGGAGTGAGGTGGTTATAGGCACTCATAATGGAGGCAGTGTCGATTTAGATGGAACTGCTTCATCACCAGGGTTGAAAATGAAACTCAAAGGGAAAGCTCCTGCCAGCAACACATCTCTGCCATCTACTATGTACAGCAGCAACACTGTTGTTGGTGGTCCTGGTCCCGGAAATGGTCATACTTCTGCTATATCCACAGTATCTGCTGCTTCAACCACCAGTAATGGTCAACAGGTCAGTTTCTCATCTTCATCTACAACTGTATACAACGTTCTGAGCTATGAAGAGCTAGCAGCTGCTGACCAAGCTTCAGCCATGTCGAGTTCCAACATGTCGGCTGAAAACGAAAAAGAGCTGCTAAGAAGACGAGAACAAGCTATTCTGCCTTCCAATCCTCCCGAATCATCACTCTCCTATACGACCAATCACGAAGTTCCCTCATACTACGAGGAGTCTGCTCCATCATCATCAGTTCACTTGGACTCGTCGGCACCACCTCCACATCTGGTGATGGCGTCTGCTCCAACATATTCCGACGAAGGTGCCAGTAGCAGTGCCAGTGGTAGTAGTGGTACTCACATGGCAGGAAGCAGTCATACCAGTAACACATCCACAGAACTTCTCGACAAAGCCGAGATGGAACGAGCACGACTCGAACAGATAGCCAGTGTTCCCGAAGAAGAGTATGTTCCTCGCTACGAACCAATTCAAAACCACAGCCACAGCCATAACAGCAGCCACGGCATCGATCTGGAACCCAGTGCACCTGCTCTTCCAGCCGACCTTTCACACGACCACGTCCACAATCCGGACCAACTCGACTCCGTTCCGTCCGCACCACCTCCAATCAGTGGGCCGTCGTCCCCGCCACCGCTCCCTCCATCCTCTGACCCCTCACAATTGCATGACGACGAACCGTCGGCGCCAGCGCTGCCAGCTGCCCCGCCACCACCACCACCGAATAATGACTAGACACCGCTATCTAATTCACGACTAACGACCGATACCTATTTATAATGTTTCTGAAACATATTTAATGTAATGATACGCGAATAACCGGCTAATGACCGTGCCTCCGGCGGCTGGGGCTGCGCCCCAGACCCCACTGCTCCTCTCGCTCCGCTCGAGTCGGGGCTGGGATCGTGGAGCCATCTTATTCGGATTGAACGAACCAGGGGACCGTCGACGCCCGACTCGAGCGGAGCGAGAGGAGCAGTGGGGTCTGGGGCGCAGCTCCAGCCGCCGGAGGCATCGTAGCCCCCTTACAGGGGGGAAGTTTCACTCTGATTTAGAGCGTAAATACCCCAGCCGCCAGGGGATGGATCCCGTCATCGCAGATGTCGTGAAGTGCGTCACGTGACAAATGTCGTTAATTCGAGGATCGGTGCACGAAGCGCCCCATTCCCCCTGAAATCGCCTTTTGCGGGGTGTGACAGGTAATTGGAGTTGGGGAAGGTCAATGGCACTTTGTCGGGGCCTTTCTTTGATTTTCGACCGATAGAGTGAATAACAAATGTTTTCAGTTTTAAAGATTATGAGGGCTGTGCTCTAGCCCCGCCCATAATGTTCAGTGGTGGTTGCACATATAACCAAGAGGACGCCCTCTGAAGTTGTTCTTCTTCTTTTTTTCTCTTCATCTGTTCGAACAACTCTGCCTGCTAAGTTTGCACACCAGTTTTGTTTAGGATCTTTTTTTAACCAGCGCTTTCAACACTCTATCGACTACTTTTTTTTGTTTACACCTGTTTTATTTGATAAAATGGGTAATTTGGGCCGTCTTGACCCCAATTTTCGCTTCCCTCTTGAGGGTGGGCTTGCGTATCACCGCTATTCTTTGATCCGTTCTAATTCGGGTGAAAGGGAGGAAAACGGTATGGAATCCCCTTTGGTTTGTACTTTGGTTAGATCTACTCACCGAGTTCGTCGTCGTCCTGTATTGGGTGACGTTCGTCGCCGGGGCTCTGTTTCCAATTCTGGTTCAGCTCCTCATTCACCCGTTGGTTCTGTTGTTTCTACCGAGTCGGATGAGACTCTTGATGTTTCAGCTGCCGCTGAATCCCACGAGGCAGTTAATATTGGTGATGTTGTCTCTTCTGAATCAAATGAGACCGTTGCAATTGAAATCCCCACTTCTGCTGAATCCCCCGAGGGAGTTGACATTGGTGAAAAAGCTGATTGCAAGGAGGTTGAGAATACTCCCTCTAATATTATTGAGACCGATGGTCGTGAGTCCCTTGAGACTATTAAGGAGGAAGAATCCCAAAAAGAGGAAGAAGTTAAGGTTGTTGAGAACTACAAACAACCTTCTTTGGTTACTCGTGCTTTGGCCAGCTATGATCAGTTTAAACTTCCCCGTCTTCCCAAATCGAATGACTCTTATTGCCATGGCTCCTTGGCCAACATTGAACAGGAGACCCCTCCTCCTGTCAAGCTTTCTGCTTTTAATTGTTTCAAGAAATTTATCACTGGTGCTTCTTCTCATTCACCTGCTGATTCTGTTGACTCTGTTGAGTCTAATGTGACACTAGGAGCCCCCGAGGAAGTCAATTGCAATGAGTTCAAGAGCTCACCCTACATTGGTGATGATCCTGAGTATGACACCCTCTCAGACTGGTCGCCTACTGATTTTGAGAAGGAGGAGCGTCTTCGTGCTGTCTCCGAGTACGATGAATTATTTGCCGAGTCAGGAGAAGTTGAGCTTATGTGGGAAGCCCCCGCTGATGCTTGGTCATTTTATGATGCTCCCACTCCCGCTGACGTTGAAGAGACTGACGACTCATCTGATGTCAAGAAGATGAATTCCTTTGAGGAAAACATTTCATTGCTTACTAGTCTCCTTGAGGAGATTGATGGCCACAAAGCCATGGTTCAAAGATCTATTGACACTGGTATCCCAATTGTATCCCATCAAACTTGGGCTGAGGCAGAGGCTTACATGGCCGATCCTACCGGGGCCGCTCCTATCGAGCCCCAATCTCCAGTTTGCTCTGACTCTTCATTTGCTGAGTCGGATAGTTCTTTGGCTTCATCCGAGCCTGAATCTCAAGCAACTGTTTTTGACAACATTTCAGTTGAGGAAGTCAGAAAATCCAAGACACCACGCTTGTTTACAAGAGTCAAGGCAATGGCCACTTCTGTTATGAGAAAGGTTGCATCTCGTAAAACCACTTCCATTTCCAGATCCACTCTCATGTTCAATGGTGTTAAAACAGCTACTTATGCTAACCCACCTTGCGAAGACGGACTCAGCGACTTCACTTTGGAGAGTAAGAATTACAGACTTGATGGTGGTGCCATTCTTGAGGTCCATTCGCCAATTGTTTACCAGAACATTCGCAGTATTTGTGGAATTGACCACCATAGGTTTTTGAACTCTTTTGTTGTGCAGTCTGAGGTTAATGAAACCAAATCACCTGGACAATCCGGCTCTGACTTCCTTTTCACTTCGGATGGCAAGTACATCATCAAGACTATCAGGCGCAAAGAACACAAAGTCATTGCTAATTCTGACTTCTTGGCTGACTATTACGAAAATATCATGGCCCAGCCTGATACTCAGCTCCCTTATTATCTGGGACATTACACCATTCTTTTGAATGGGAAGAGATCTCATTTTGTAGTCATGGAGAATTTGCTTCACAAAAAGACTAAGCTGGTCTATGATCTCAAAGGATCCAGCCATGGGAAACGAGCCGGAGTAAGAGAAAATAATTCTGGCCGTGTGGTATGCAAAGATCTCGATTGGACTGACAAGGATCAGGCTCTACATTCAGATGGAGATCAACGAGAGTCCAGTTATTGTATCAACTTCAAAATGATGTTGGCTTATTGGAAGAACATAACATTATGAATTTTTAATTGTTGGTCGGGCTTCAATGTGATCCCCATGCTAGTGAACACAGCTTATTCTAGGTATGACGTTAGTTGGCACAAGAGAGTGGAGCATGCTGCCAAAAGACTGATATTTGGTAGCTTCTACTGTAGATGTTGTTCACCCTAAGAAGTATGCAATGAGAATTCTCAATTTCATTCAATCCGTCGTGGTTCCCCCACCCGACGGATCTGGGGCCACATGTTTCTAAGTTCATTTTTTCTAGTTGTGCGGGGATCTGGTCAGTTTAGCAGAACTAAGAGGCTTCCAATGCCTTGTTTGCCATTCCATTTTCTTCGATGGCCAATACATGCTAGGACTATTAGTCTATGGATTTCAGATCATTCTCCAGAATTTCAGCTGTCATGGCTTCACTCTTGGTACTATTGGATTGGTTATCATCATGATTTCCCTTCGGATTAGCGATCCTCAGTCGGCGGCATCCCGAGCCCCGGCTGATATCGGATATCATTCATTGGCTCACAGGTCCCAAGTCTAACATTTGCTCATCGTCCCTTGTTGTTCACTTCATCAGTCGCCTCGCACACCGCGAGCAGACGACGATTTAGACCGTTCGACTACGGTAGTGCTGGCTCCTTGCCAGTCTACTCCTGGAGATTCTTGAATCCTTCCAATTACGGCGCTTCCTTAGCGACATTTTGGATTGGAGTTCAAGGCTCACAATATTCATGGACGGACGATGAGCAATCAAAGACTTGGCGCCTTAGGTGGCATTCCCTACTCACCCACCTGGCCAATGGACTCTTAATAGTACCACTCCTTTACCATGAAATGGAATCTTGGGATTCAACTACTGCGATCCAGAACTTGGCTACTCAACCCAATTGAGCTAGCTCTGTTTGTTTTAGTGGGATTACATCTGTTGAAGAATCATTCTTCGTCTCTCATGGAGGTAACAAACATGTACTCAAGAACAAAGCTGGATTGACTTGTGAAACCGCACACTAGATTGATTTGAACTTACC
The DNA here is from genome assembly GCF_001640025.1 of Sugiyamaella lignohabitans. Lineage (NCBI taxonomy): Eukaryota > Fungi > Ascomycota > Dipodascomycetes > Dipodascales > Trichomonascaceae > Sugiyamaella > Sugiyamaella lignohabitans. The sequence goes on along the minus strand of NC_031672.1, from coordinate 2,850,923 downwards.
CGATCATCATGATTTTTGTTGGATTTGGTTGTTTACTGGCGCTTTTTGTTTACTTTGTATTTTAATATTAATATCTTTGTTTTATCTGAGAAATCTCTGGATGCCATCCAAGTTATAAGTCAGTCGAAATTTTGAATTATGACAATTGTGCCATACAAATTAATATATACGAAACTTAAACTATGGTTGTCAAAATTATGGATTAATAATACGTGTATGAACACCTAGTACGAATCCAAACTCAGTATCCCTCAGGCAAACACATAAAACCTCTAAAAATTTTTATTATCTTTAGGCATCATATACAAACAGAGAATTATACATATCATTATATAATTTTAAATAGCAAAAACCTCTGACAAACCTTTTTTTTCTTTTCAAATAAAAAACATAAATGACATGAAAAATTTGCTGACAGCAAAAAATCTTTTCGTTCATGTGTTGGGGTCCATTTTGGCATTTTAACGAGTGGCGAAAGCCTTGGTGACGACACGCTTAAGGTTAAGCTCGGCCTTTCTCAAGTCATCAGCAGTGGAATCCTTGATCTCAAGAGCAGCAAGAGCATCGGACAAAGCAGTCTCAACACGGTCCTTGGCACCACGCTTCATCTTGGCAGCAACACCAGGGTCGGTGATAGAAGCCTCAATGCTGGAAACGTAAGACTCAAGGTGTTGCTTGGCCTCGTGTCTCTTGGAGAAAGCCTCATCAGCAGACTTGAAGTTCTCGGCGTCGTTGATCATCTTCTCGATATCGTCAGAAGAGAGCTTACCAACAGCGTTGGAGATAGTGATGTTGGCAGATCTACCAGTGGACTTCTCAACAGCAGTGACCTTGAGGATACCGTTGGCATCGACCTCGAAGATGGCCTCAAGAACGGGCTCACCAGCCTTGAGAGGAGGAATTCCCTTGAGGTCAAACTCACCGAGAAGAGTGTTCTCAGCACAGTTGACACGCTCACCTTGGTAGACGGGGAATTGAACAGTGGTTTGGTGGTCCTCAACAGTGGTGAAAGTACGTCTCTTAAGAGTGGGGACAGTGGTGTTTCTGGGAACAACAGGAGCGAAAATGTTACCCTCCATGGCGACACCAAGAGAAAGAGGAACAACATCGAGCAAGAGAAGGTCTTGAGTCTCCTCAGAGGTGGCTTGACCAGTCAAGATAGCACCTTGGACAGCAGCACCGTAGGCAACAGCCTCATCAGGGTTGATGGACTTCTCAAGTTGCTTACCGTCAAAGAAGTCGGAAAGCATCTTTTGGACCTTGGGGATACGGGTAGAACCACCGACAAGGACGACCTCATCGACCTTGGACTTCTCAATACCAGCATCCTTCAAGACACGGGCAACAGGGTCAAGAGTAGACTTGAAAAGAGCGTCGTTAAGAGCCTCGAATCTGGCACGAGTGATGTTAACGCTGAAGTCCTCACCACCGAAAAGAGAGTCGATCTCAGCAGTGGTTTGAGTGACAGAAGAAAGAGAACGCTTAGCACGCTCAGCAGCAGTACGGAGACGTCTGAGGGCACGGGCATCCTCAGAGATGTCTTGACCAGTCTTCTTCTTGAACTCGGTCTTGAAGTGCTCCAACAAGTTGGTATCGAAATCTTGACCACCCAAGTGGGTATCACCGGCAGTAGCCTTGACAGTGAAGACACCACCTTGGATTTGAAGAAGGGAGACATCGAAAGTACCACCACCAAGATCGAAAATGAGAACGTGCTTCTCCTCCTCGGTCTTACCAGCACCAAGACCGTAGGCAATGGCAGCAGCAGTAGGCTCGTTAATGATACGGAGAACGTTAAGACCAGCAATGGCACCAGCGTCCTTGGTAGCTTGTCTTTGAGAGTCGTTGAAGTAGGCAGGGACAGTGACAACGGCCTTCTCGACCTTCTTGCCAATCTTGGCCTCAGCAATCTCCTTCATCTTGGTAAGAACCATGGCGGAGATCTCTTGGGGAGAGAAAGTCTTGGTCTCCTCGAGGTATTGGACCTCAATAAAGGGGTTACCGTTAGAGTCGATAACCTTGAAAGGCCAAGTCTTGATATCCTTTTGAACAGAGTCCTCATCAAAACGTCTACCAATCAAACGCTTGGCATCGAAGACAGTGTTCTTGGGGTTAAGAGCAGCTTGGTTCTTAGCGGCATCACCAATAAGTCTCTCCTTGTCAGAGAAAGCAACGAACGAAGGAGTAACACGGTTACCTTGCTCGTTGGCAATGATCTCGACAGCAGAGTCGTAGGTAGCAACACACGAGTAGGTGGTACCCAAATCGATACCGATAGCACCAGGGAAAGTTCCGTCACCAGCAGTAGTCATCTAGTTTTGTTAGCACGGGTTCTCTGTGGCTGGAGACATATGCCTCCGGCGGCTGGGGCTTCGCCCCAGACCCCACTGCTCCTCTCGCTTCGCTCGAGTCGTCTCGTCGACGGTCCCAGCAACTCCTGCGAAGCAGGAGCAACGGGGTCTGGGGCGAAGCCCCAGCCGCCGGAGGCTTTCAGGCCCCCTCGAAATGTATTTCTAGGTGAATTCGTGGAAAGTAGGTTGCAAGAAAAAATGCGCGAAGTAGCAATTTCCCAGTGAAACTTCGTACAAAATTCAACCAGATTTCATCGAATCCTCGCCCGTTTGAAAATCTTTCAAACGGCCAATTCAGTCCAGATTATTAACATTCGGGTTTCATTGTCCCTCGTAGCATGCTCAGTTGTCTAAATGGCACTACTTACTTTTATTTTTTTGTTTTTTTTTGTATTAAAAAAAAGGTGTGAAGAAAAGGAAAAGAAAAAAAAAGAGAGAAGAAAGCGAGAAATATCAGCGTTTAAAAATTACTGCATGCCCTGAAAAAAAAATTTCTGCCTGAAAAATTTTGGCCCCGAACCCCATTATCCCTCAGACAACGTCTCCGCCCTAACCCTTAATTAACTGCGGCGTTCTTCGGCGTGGTGGGGGTTTTGTCTGTCCCAGCTTGGGGTCTGTCTGAATCAAAAAGCATCCTGGTGAGTCTATTGGAGAGATAGAAGGCCATGAATAGGACAGAGAGCAGTATTGGAATGTAATAGGGCCGTTCCAAAAGTGATGAGTCGGGTCAGGTGAAATTGTATAATCTGGGAGTAGGTCACCTTACTGGGCGATCGTCGACACCATCTAACCTCTTTAACGGGGCTAGGACACCACAACATAGGTGGAGTCTTGTGATGTGAATCAGATGGACGATAACGGGTATCTGAAAATAGTATAAAGAACCAAATGGCCAAAATCTGAGAAAGGAAATGAGTATCCAGTGCCAATTATAAATATTCCAGAAGCTTTTAGTCCTGGATTTGGATAACCAAGTCCATTGCAAAGTTGGTCTGATGCCTGAGAGGGATAGTGGCCTACTAAAATTGTAGGGGTCAATTAAATTGCCCTAACAGTTTTCAAAGAGTATCTCTATACACAAATAGGCCATTCTGCCTGATTTGGAACTGGCACTGTTTTGAAGATATGGACCACGAACTTGGTTATCTCACATCAATTAGACAATGTAAACAAACATGGTGACTGGCCAGCCGAACCGTAGTATTCGACATAGTCACGTGAGATATGCCGAATGAGGCAGTTTCAGGAGTAAGCCTTGGCGATGGCGGAAGTCATTATCCGTTAGAACGGATAAGCTATTGTAATCGTCATGAGACGATTTCAACAATTGCAGAGAGCTGAAGATAAGTCATAGAGCTGGCAAAACTCTGACTAAAACGCTAGAGCCAGATCTGTAGTCCGAGCTCTAAGACCTCACTCAACCGTTACGAGTTGGCGGGTATGAACCAAGTGATCTTACTGGATAGGTAACAGCAATTTCTATTAATTGTTTAAAATTCTTGAATAGTGATTTGTCGGATATACAACGGTGATTGTTTAGCTCTTGTAGTAGTAATTGAACCAGTGCCTGTATCAGTCATTGAGCCTAAGCCATATCCAACTGCTGTTCCAATCCAATTTTAAATCTCGACTGCTAGTGAGATTCAAATGTTAGTTTGGATTGATCTATAGTCCAGTGGATAAATTATTAAGACGTGGGATCCAATACCAACCACTCGGGACGTAGAGGTCGGGTCCCACAAGCACGACTCGAGCGCAGCGAGAGGAGCCACCGGGTCTGGGGCGGAGCCCCAGCCGCCGGAGGCAATTTTCAGAGGCATATAATCTTCATGTGTTGATTTAGAAACCTCCTTTTGATTGGCTTACAGCAACATGCAGGGCCCATGCGATCGTCGTCTTGCGGCAGTATCGATACACCAATAGCTTGACCCAGGTTCCTCAGCTTGGCAAAAAGGAAAAATAAGTGTGTGTATGGTAGAAGAATTGGCAAATTGTCAACTGTGGAACTCAGTTGAGTTGGAATGCCAGGAGTAATCATATATTTTCATATATTTGGCGAGCGGATAATCTGCAAGATAACGGCTGGCAGCACCCAGCCATGCATGAAGATTGGCCGGCATGGGACAACCTTGCAACCTTGCCAGCAGTCCCAAACATGACAGGTCACTTGATCTGTCACATCAGAAGTCAGCCAACCATCGGGAATGAGGATTGATAGAGGAGGATAAATTTCCGACTTGCTAAAAGTTCGGTTAAATATTGCCCAGGTAATACTTTGACGCAATTATATTGTGAATAAATATATATAATAATAGTCACCTTATTACCAGATATTATCAGAGAGATTTTCTACGCAATAATATATGATCTCAGGAGAAGCAGCGACTAGTGAAAGTCTCGATGTCTAACTTTAATGCTACTTTGCAGAAACGATTTTCCCACAGTAGTCCCTGCATATGCGAGATAACGCAGGGTCCGAGCCAATATCCCACTAACAGGGGTGACGCCGCGCGGCGTTCTGTTGTACAAGGCTGTGTTAGATAGATTATGGGATTCGTAGTTTATTAGGACGACATTTTTCCCTCGTTCTTTTCTTCCTCTCTACCTTTTCTGCTCAAGAGATTTTACAGCCGAGATCAAAGTTTGCGAGTTTTAACAACATTTCAACCGTTTCGAATCCTTTTTTTATTATTGATTGTTATTTTAAGACTTACAACTGTTTATTTGTTGTGGTAGTCTTGATTGTAACGTTTTTTGTTACGATTTGAAAGAGTTTCTACCTTGTACCTTGGTAGCTATTACTAGTCGGCATTAGTCTATTCCAGACCCCTCTAGCTTTTATTATTATTTTATCTGTTTAGCAGAGTACTTTGGTCGTGCTCCGCCTCTTTCAAACGATTGTAACAGCTTTACCTTGGTCTTTCTCATTGGCCATCATTTGGTAAAACATCTGTTCTTAATTAATCGTTTGTCGGCTCATTGATCATTCTTGACTCGTTTTTAGATTCAAGAAGACTATCAATTGATAATAATCTGAAATCGGAACCAATTATAACCGATTTCCACTGGACTACTTGACCCACAATTAAATTACCACTCACTCACAACTCACCGTCATTGTTAAGACTTTCATCACAATGGCTAACCAATCCGGTCTTCTTCTTTCCATTCAATTGTGTGGGTTCTTGTCCATCTTCCTATTTGATCTCATTGATTTTTCTATTGATTTCTGGTCTTTGATTGGCAAACCATTTGTTGTCATTGTCTGGACCATTTTTTGTTCACTCTGCTCCTGTTCCATTTGGTGCACTACTTCACTATGTTCATTGATTTATCATTGGTTTTTCCCCAAGGAACCTCCTCCACCCCCACCCAAGGAGAGAATTCCTTCCATTGAAGAGCTGATTCGAAATTGGAAACCACAAGTGTCCCCGCCGTTTCCACCCCCTCCTCCCCCTCAATCAAAGATGAAGCGAAGACTGAAGAAGGCAAAGAGAGGAGTTGATACCGTGAGATTCGTGGCTTTTGTTTTTGGTTTGGTAATAATTAATCTTCCACATCTTGTGAGAGGATGGGAGTGGGACTCAGGTGAGGAGAACGAGACTAATACATCATTCTCCACAGGTACTCCATCAACAGGCCAGGACAATACTACTCCGGCCAGAAGACCATCAGAGGTTCAAATTGAACCCACTTTAACCAAGTCATCACGGGTCAAGAATTCCATCAAGAACAAGTTGAGAAAAACACCCAAAATGGTCAAGAAAGTGTCTGCCAAGTCAGTAAAGTGGCTCAGACAGTCATTCAAACCGGTTGACAATGATTCATCCAAGTTGACACAAACTATTCCAGCTCCGGTCAGAAAGGTATCCCCTTCACCCCAGGAATCCCATTTCAAAGTTCCAAGAAAACCAGTTGGTAGTCCCCCATGTCGTCCACCTCCAGACATCTTCGTCTCCAGATCCACCCATCACTCTAATCCATATGGTCAGAAGTCAGAACATCAAGTCAGTCAGTCAAGATTCTAAGTGGTCCTCGGTCTCTTACACCCCTAGTCAGTTGGTTTTACATCATTCACAACACTTCAGACACCATTGTTGACACGTCCTTCGTGGTACCATTTCTAAGTTGCTTTGCCGACATTGTGTTGGTATGGCAGTGGAAATGGACTGGCCAGCATCCTTTGCCCCTCTCAGAATTGGGATAGCCGATAGCTGCAGTTCTTGCGCTTGATATCCCTAACTTGAGGTCGCAGTAGTATGACATCCCGAGTCATACTGGGATAGCTAACCATCAATAATCTGTCCTTCCCACCTCTGGAAACCAACCGAGACCATCTTATGACTCCAAGACTGACTGACACCCCCTGACAACACTTTCCATCAGAGTAGGATGTATTCATCTTGGCCTGTGATTGGTGACTACTATTATCACTGCAATCACATCCCAAACCATCCTTGGATCTCATTCACATCACTGGACGGAACTCATCACTACTATAGATTACCAACTTTGTCTTTAATAATAATACATTCTACGTCTACTGTTGCTACTAACAGACTGCCTCCGGCGGCTGGGGCTCTGCCCCAGACCCCGTGGCTCCTCTCGCTTCGCTCGAGTCGATCAAAAGCTGTGAACTGTAGCAGTGTACCTCAAGTGGAACTTGCAAAATAGAAAAAAAAGCACAAACCTGAAAACCCCCTTTGTCAGAAACCTCTACCTAGAAGAATCCGAAAAAAAATGGCATCCTCAATCAGGTATGAGCTCACGTGAGCAGACAGATGAAAGTTCTGTCACATGTCAATCAATACTTCTGTTGCAGGTCTCTTACTGGATCTGTCTTGTTTTCAATGCTCATTACTTATCATTAGTAAACTTAAACTTTGAGTACTTCATTAGTCGATTAAAGACTGATTGAGTCATATGGCGTTTCTTCATATTTCTTGGAATTATATTATATATAATTTCTTCTTGTCCTCATTTGTGCTCTTCTGCAACCAGCTTAAAAATCAATATTACTTTTAGACAACTGGCAGGGCAGGCATGTTTCAATCTAGTTCCATGACTATAATCTCTCTATAATCTCTCTATGTATCATCATTGTCTAGATTAAGTAGATTAAATAAAATATCATCGAATAAGAGGGGAGTATTAATATTATTAACTTGCATAGACTCTTTAGCTTTAAAGGTCATTGGGTTAGGTGAAATGCGGACCCTTTATCAGGAAGAAATAATTTCTTATCTAGGGGAAGTGATGAGCGTGAATGGAGGCGATTAAGATTTGGTTGCGAATCTGCGAAAAAACTTATTTCAGGCACAAACATTTATGGCCCTAAACGAGTCAACAGACGTATTGGGGGATTTTTTGGTGATACGAAAACGAATCACCCGACATAGAACTAAGGTCAGCTGCTGAGCCACACCCCCACACATTAAGTTAGGGGCCAGCAGCTGGTGAAGCATTTGCCCGCGTATAATCGAGGCACTTTGCATTTTACTTGAACACGACATAAACAGATTCAGACCTAAATCGTAGGTTATAAGAGATACTTGGCGATTAGTTTCAGCAGACTTGAGTTGATTTGAGAAGCTAGTAGGTTTTCTACAGAGAACTCGGCTGTTCACATCCAAATCTGAATCACTACGAGTCCAACGGTGGCACATTTGAAACGTATAGCATTGAAATCGGCCTTTCTGTGTCGTTTTTTCTTCAGCTTGTTCTTCTGAGTTTTATCTTTTGTATTTGATTTTGATTTTGGTTTCTGTTTTGACAGACTTTGAAATTTTCTTAAGCTGTTGATCCATAGTGATAGTTGTCTTTTGGCGTTTGGAATTAGGTTTTTCGATTGTTGATTTTCGGTAACATCTTTTGAATCTTGGTTCTGTTGAACCGTTCTGAACTTCTGGACTGCTCTCAATAGTAGCAGTAGTCCACTTAGGACTGAACATATTATGGTTGATCCTACAAGATTACTGGCAGCTATTTCGCCAAACACAGATGGTCTCTTTGACTCAGTTGTGAGTGGGATTGGTATCGTTGGAGTAAACGACGTAGGACCCCAAAAAGTGGCATTTGCAAACGCCGGTGACATTTTTGGACAAAAACTGTTTCGCATCGCTCCTGAGTACCAGTCGAGTCTCGTTACCGTCATCATTATTGCCAAAGTTCTCCAGACGGTGCTGTTTGGTCCTCTACGGATAGATGAGGTTGAACGATTAATGGGCCAGACTTGGTACACAGTGGTGGAATTTTTAGTTGCATTTTTGATAGTTCAGGAGAAACTATCGACCCAGCTCCTGTGTACTGCTTTATTATACATCCTCCTCAAATGGTTTCATTCCCTTGCATCATCCAGAGTACTGGACAATTATCATGACGTCCAAAATCGGACGCAGCATAACAATAACAATAACAACGATCAGACCAATAATATTGATAACAATACTGCCAATGTTAGCTCTGATATTGATAGTCATACTCCCGAGTTGACGGGATCAGGGTTCTCTGACTCCTCTGATGGGTCTGATAACAATCCTGCCATGCCCAACATGCCAAACCCGGGTGCCAACAGTGAAGTCGCACCAAGACGATTCGTCAAACTGTGGGTAGTGGTGGGTTTATTGCATTTGAACGACATTATCTGGCTCCAGCATTATTATAAAGAGCTATTCATCACCGCGAACAACGGTATTTTGAAAATGTCGACGACGATTTTCGCAGTCGAGCTGTCCATAATGTATGCCAGTCTGCTTGCTACAACGAGTCAGCTGTATTTTATGAACAGCCAGGAAGGTCAACAGAGACTCCTGAACCCGTCACGAAACTCGAATCATATTTATTTATCGCTTGCAAACATCTTTTCCGACGTGCTTAAACTGTCAATATACATGTGCTTTTCAATGGTAATGCTAAGTCATTACTGTCTACCACTGCACATATTCCGCGAAGCATACCTAACACTGAGACTGGCCATCCAAAAAGCCCGTGCTCTCATCTGGCACAAACACCTGCTAGGCCAATACAACATCTCCTCGTTCAAACCGGCCACTGCCAGCGACCTCGCCCGCCACGACCACGACCTTGAATGCATCATCTGCCGCGACGTAATGACCCTATCGACCCCCGATGAAGACTCGCAGCCCGTCAAAATCAGATGTGGCCACATCTTCCACTACGGTTGTCTCTTCACATGGCTCCAACGGACTTGTCGATGCCCCACCTGCCGTAGCTCCTTATGATTATTTATTTGCTTTCTCTTTGCCGTGTTTTGCCTCCGGCGGCTGGGGCTCCGCCCCAGACCCCGCTGCTCCTCTCGCTACGCTCGAGTCGGATTTCGGGACTCTGTCAGCTGTTTATTCACCGGTTCTAGGGGACCCCACGCCCGACTCGAGCGCAGCGAGAGGAGCCACGGGGTCTGGGGCAGAGCCCCAGCCGCCGGAGGCGCGAACAGATTAAATGAATAATTTATTGGAGAGCTAGTCATGGTGCCTCTTGACCCTGTGGAGCGCGTTAAGGATGTGGTTACGTTCTTGAAAGAGGATGATGGCGACGAGAGCACCTCCGAGTGTGGCGAGTGGGATCATGTCGCGGAAGGACTCGGCGGGGCCGAGGCGCCAGGCCGCTGCTGCGATGACGGTTGCTGCTGAGAGGACGAGTTTATGCGGGATGGCCAGTCGCAACCACGCCCACTTGTCCGTTTGCGAGTCGGCATAATATGACGAGGTGAATCGAACACACCAGAGAATGCGGAGCGACATATTGATCATGTTGGCAAAGATGAGTCCTTGAGCACCCAGTTTTAACAGCACCATGAAAATGTACCCGGCAACAGCAAATGAAACTGAAAAGGCAATCATCACACGACCCTGTTCTTTGAGATCATGGACAGTGGCCACCGACTGGACAAATGCTTCGAGACAACCGTTGATGGCCAAAAAGGGGATATAACAAGCGTAACTGGCCAACACTCTAGGCGCATCGGTTGCTAGCCAAGCTCTCGACACGAGAATGCTTAACACATAACGAGCAGCCAGCGGGCCAAAGATGCAAATGATGATATCCAGGTAGGCATAAGCTCTTAGTACTGTCGACAGCACCGTGACAGACAGAGTCAAGTCGGCTGCTTTGACAGTCGAGGTGTGAGTTGCAGTTGTCTCTTCCGAGTCGGGGTTGTTTTTAGGTTGTGGTGATGGTGGTCGAGTAAATGATGGTGAAGTCGTGGATGATGCGTTTTCTTGTGTTAATTGGTTGTTCAACCCATCGTCTACAGCCAGAAGTTTGGAGAAAAAGTTTCGCAATGCCTCTTCAATAGGTAAGAAACCTAGTCGTGCTATGAGTGAACCGTAATTGGCAACCAATGCATATACTCCTTGATCCGTGATTGGCAGAACAAGTGAGACAAGCAACTTGTCACCCTCGGTTAGAACGTGCTTAAACACGGTCTGAACCCACATTCCCACTGCTAGTTGTTTTGTATCCTCGTTGAAATATATTTTTTGGTTTGTTTCAGTCCAGATGGCCTGTAGATACAAGAGTCGATACTGCTGATGTCTACTTGTCTTCAGTCCACTGACGAAATATAGTCCACAAGTCACAGTACTATAGGCTAGTTGCCCGAGTGCAAATAGAATAATGGTCGGACCCCATGTCTTTTTCGAGAGAAGCACAAATATAAAAGTCACCAAACACCTGGTGGTAATAGCTGCTGATTCAATAGATGCTCTTGTCTTGAAGTCCATCAACAGTTGTGCAAGCACAAAGCTGGGTTCAGAGCACAGCTCAGTTACAGCGGCTGCCGCAAGAATGAGAATGGATGTGCCTATATAATCCTGTCCAAGAGTAGTTGCCCATGTATAATAATAAATAAATGAGATGATAGCTGCCAGAGGAACGCCTATGAACAGGGGAACAAATCCAATGTTAATGACCTCTTGAATAGTTCCAGACTGGGTTCCATGAACAACACCACCTTCAAATCTATAGACATCTTGCGATTTGGTGGCAAGTGTCTGTCTTTGAGTAGCCAAACGAATGGCTTCACGAGAAAAGAATAGAATAGTGTTTGTAAACAGTTCGAATTGTGCATTGACTCCTAGTAAATCGGGACTGACAAATCTTAATAGTGCTTGGTTCAACGTAAAAGTAACCAGTTTAGAAAAGAATTGTGCACCAATGAGAAACGTCGCACCAGAAGCTAATGTTTGAGTAGTTATCCCGGAATCTTCTTCTTCGTCATCATCTAATTCATCGTATTCTGCGTCTTCATCCTCATCTTTCTCATTTATGTTGTTGTTTTCGTTTTTGTTTCCAGACTTCTTGTCATTTCCAGTCGTTTCACTTTGAGTGTCTGGTCCGTGATGCAAGTTTTTATTCATGCTACTTTTCGAGTCCTTTTCATTTACGAGTTTGCTCTTAACAGAAGGCGTGTCGCTATCTCCGTCTGAACCGGTCTTAACAAAACTGTCCTCGTCAGATGAGTCTTTATCGGATCTTGCAGATTCACTCGAATCATGAAAAGAAAGCCGGTTTGAGTCTTTTGACGGATCTCCGTTTACCGAATGAGTCGAGTCAGGAGGCACGACATCGCCAACGGTGGCATTTGAAGTTGACGAATGACGCACTGACCGACGACGACTGACTTGAATAGGAGGCACAAGAACCTGTGAGCTCTTCTTTCTCGAGTGCTTTCTATAAAGAGGAGCTGATGGAGAAATTGCAGATGTGCTTGGAGGAGGTGGTGGAGGCATATAAATGGACGGCAACGTACCAGTACTACGACCCCTATTATGAGAATATGGATTTGGCATCGGAGGAAAAGGGCCATTTCCAGTATTGGGGCTAGTTCCAGGACTCGCACCAGGACTATAGGTAGAACCCGAACCAATGCCCACACCAGATCCACCACTTCCAAGAGAGGTACTTAAAGCCAAACCAGCATATCCATTTGGACTAAGACTGGATCCAGAATGTCCACCGGCATTAGAATCCAAATTGTTAGTGGTGATAGGAGGAATTGGCACTGGTAAGTACTGTTTGTACGAAGAATCAACCTGATTCACCGAACCCGGAGTCCACGAGTTACGATATGGGCTTCCGGCAGACCCGTCACCGCTAGCGCCGTCTGGACTAGTCTCGCCACGTCCACGACTATGATCACGATTGTGTCCTAGATATGGAGAAGGCATTCCTGCTAGCGAAGTACCACCATACATGAGTCAAGCGATTCGAAACAGAAAAAAACACCAACTTCTATATAATAAGTCTGGATCAAATCAGGAGTCACAACCAGTAGCAACAAATTTCGATCAATGGTTCAACCAAGAAATGAAATATGAATCAATACCGACTGAAAAACGAAACCTGATGACAATAAAAACTCAAATATAAATAAAAACAAATCAAATGAAGCGACAGGACCAGCAAAGCAGCTTCTAAATCTTTTAAATTATAACTCTTTGAAAAAGTGGCAGACCGAAACACGAATCCACGAGCAACCCGAGACTTCTGAATCAAACACACGACTGACAACCAGTCTTAGAACCCTCCAATGACGAAGCAAAATAAGCAAAAGCTAAAGTAGACACTTCCTCACCAGAAAAGCAAACAAAAAAAGCTCGCGACAATTGCCCACCCCTTAGCGAAGCGACAAGCGAACGAGCACTGCCGAATCCAGACAATCCAATTTAAAAAGGGGTACATAACAGCTGCGCGTTCTAAGATTAGCGCTTCGCGCGGCGAACCTCTTCTCCGACGACATGCCCAACTCGGCAATCGGTATCGCCGAAGCCCGACTTCATCAGGAAAGTCCAACCAAACAAACAAAAACTAATTTCTCTGCTATCGGACGGCATCCGGCAGCTTGGGCTCTGCCACAGACTCTGTGGCTCCTGCTTCGCAAATTTCTCAGAGATCAGACTGCCTCCGGCGGCTGGGGCGCTGCCCCAGACCCCGTAGCTCCTGCTTCGCAGGAGTTTGCAAGGGAGCCAGACATAACCGACTCGAGCGGAGCGAGAGGAGCAGTGGGGTCTGGGGCGAAGCCCCAGCCGCCGGAGGCACAACCCGATCCCAGTGTTTGCAAGGGGTCTAGACGTAACCGACTCGAGCGGAGCGAGAGGAGCAGCGGGGTCTGGGGCGGAGCCCCAGCCGCCGGAGGCACACCCCCGTCCCGAGAGTTTAGAAAAAGTATGGATGCATTAGTCGTCAAAAGTATGTAGGACCCAGTCAGGCCGAGATGGGGAAGTAGTGGTTCTGTTCGTCGTCCGAGTTGTCGGCGAGCGTGAAGGTAGCGGTGCTGGCTTTGGAGACGATGTTTGCCGAGCGTTGGGCGAGTGCTCGTCGGAGCGCTTCACGGGCGTCGTCTTTAGTTCCTAGGTAGGGCGTGTCATCAGCGTCTTGTTCGTAGTCTTCGGTATCGTGGCGAACTTGGCGAGAGATCATGAGCGGACTGGGTGGTTTGGTAACATATTGGGGAAATGGGGTGGGAATGTCTTCTTCAGTCTCGCATCCTTCGCTCGTGGCACTGGTGAAAGAGGTGGTCGACGTTTGTTGCGACATGGGGAAACTCGTGGTTGAGAAGGGAGAGGTGGCTTTAAATCCTAGCGACGAGAAGGCAGAGTTGACACCGCGAGCCAGATCCCGGATATCGTAAGAAACATGACGGGTCATAGGTGGTGGAACGAGCTCGTCGTCGTCTTCGTCGATATCTTCTCCTTCACGACCTTGATTGTGTGCTACCACAGCTTGTCCATGCTGAATACTGAGACTGATTCTTCTCTTGGTATATGGGTTGGCAGAAGGTGGTGCAGACATGAGTCCCGATGGCAGTCTATTGGATGCTCCTGCTGACAGCGAGTTCTTACGAGAAAGTTGTAGACGGCGCAGGTTAGTCGAAGAGCGGTGTGGCGAGCTTCTTCTTCGTTCCTGAAGTGTCTTTCTTTGAGCTGCATTGGCAGTCGATTCAGAAAGAATTGGCGACCCAACTAACGACGGCTGTTGTGAAGTGAACGTAGCAGGAGGAACACTGGTAGGGCTCACTGCTCCACTGACAGTACCACTGGCAAATCCACTGGCCATACCACTTACATTGCCGCTGATAGGACCACTGGGAAGAGGAAGCTCGGAAAAGAGATCTTCCTGTGGTGGAGCAGCAAGCACTGGGATAGGATGGAGAATAGGAGCCGAAGCCATTTCAAAAGTAACTGAGGGTTGTAGACCACTAAGAGTTTCATCTCCATAAAGACCATATAGCGACTGATCATGAGCATGTTGCTGCTCTTGCTGCTTGATAATATAAGGAGCATTGAGTTGCTGAGAAATATCAGTCGGCTGGAAGAAGAAGTTGGCTTGTGGATGAGCAGCTGCAACCGAGTCGGAATGGTTGGATCTCTCAGCCATGAGCTGATGGGAATAGTACGAACCGTCATAGGGAGAATTGGACGCAATGGCTGGACCAGCAGTCATTACAGGACTGGGGCCCAGGGGTTGACCGGGACCGAAGTCGAAAGCGCTGAACGGGAATTCTGCAGGACCTGCTGAAGATGATAATGAAGTCAACGACGACAGAGATGAAATTGATGGGTTCTGTTGATGACCAAGGGTTGGGTAACTATTGGATCGGTTGACGGCAACAGGAGATGGTTCTTGTGGAGAAACATCGGTATTGTTCGACGAAGATGATGTAGGGACAGCATTTGAATGCGCCTGCACATTCATAGCTGGATGAGAATGAAATGAGTTGAATGAATCCTCAGGGGAAATGGGTACCGAGCTGTGCGTAGGCACGACTGGGGTAGCATAAAACATTTCGGTACAGAAGGGGAGTCTTTTAGCAGGACGACCTCTTCGTCTTTTCTGTGGAGGAGTACTTGGCACTGGGTCAACTGAGACAGTTTGACTTTGACTTCCAGAGTATCTAAGGTTTGGTTAATATTAGAGAGAACAAATAAAAAAAGAGCGAGCGAGTAACAACAAGACCAAAACAGGCTTAGTCAGGGAGGTTAAAAGGGTTTTGTTGGATATTTTCGGAAAGAAACTTACTGGTAATGAGCGGTCATTTTAAATGATTTTTTATCAGTGAGTTAAATGCAAATAGGCAGCGAACTAATGCTGAAAGAAATGACTAAGAAATGAAAGAAAAAGGAATTTGATTTTTGATGATTTTGGTTTCGTGGTTGCTAGCTTCAATGATGTCTAGACGGAATGCAGTTTTTTTGGGAGGGGGACGAGGTTAGTAGTAGTACGGGGAACAAGATGCAAAAAAGTAGCAAATTGACTCGAGGAAAAAAAAAGGTTTATGTAACCAACAAGCTGGTACTGACGGACAGTGAACGGGGAGTCAAGTTTTTAGCTAGCAATTTTGAGAATGATTTGTAGGAGTTGTTTGGATTGATTGTCGAAGGATTTTCAAGAGTAAAAAGCCCAGCGGTCGAATTTGGTTATATTAAATGCAACTTTTAGACCAGCTTTAACTCTAAACTGAGAAAAAAGGGGAAGTCAGACAGATTTTTGTAGTGAAAACCTATTTACAAAAAAAGGGGGAACTGAGTGATATTTTTGAAAACAACTTTAATGCCAATTACCTATTACTTGAATCAATAGCTGTTATAAACTCTATACCAAACAGAGTTTGACAGGGTCTTGAAGTATATCAAGTATAGGTATAATAACGATCAAACAGGAAGATACCAGCCGGAATGGAACAAGCTTCGCTCTATTCAGTGGTAGCAGGGGGAGAAATATTCCTCTGATGGATGCAAAAAAAAAAAATGAAGGGAATATGACGGAAAAAGAAAGTGAACCGTGGGGGAAGAAAACGTCAGATGAACACCAGTCAAGATGAGATGATTAATCAGATACTACTGAGAACCGTCTACCAGTGTCTTACGTCTAACGTTTAAGGTCTTACCACTATGAGTGATTGAGAATGACTTTGATATGAACAAAAATAACAACAACAACTAAAGATTATCAACTGAATATCTTCCGAATATCAAAAAAACAATATCAGACAAATAACCAATGATTGATCAACGAAATAATAAAAAAAATGGTATAAATACAAATGCGTAGAGGACCAACCAACTACTATGCCATACAAATCACACACACTCTTCTCACACAACTACTTCCAACTATCAAGTGATGCCAGCACACGACTCGATATTATAGATAATAACCTCGAACTTATAAAGTTGAGGTCCGATAATAATAATAATAAATGCACCTAGATAATCCAATGGATAACTGGCCGATATATATAGATCATGACTCTAGTTAGGCGCTTTGTGTCGGACCAACCAGATAGAAAATGATCTGCACAGTCGGGCCCGGAAATTGAAAGTACAACATAGTCTACAGGTGCGTGTGCAGTGCAGTGCATTGCTGCGCAAGGATTTGGGTTTTAATTGTTTTTTTGATTATTTATTTTTTCTTCACGTTTACTTTTTACAAAAGCAATAAGACATGCATGTACGTGGGTAGTTTATATTATCGTGAATTTTTTTTTATTATTAAAGATGCAGAGGACGGACGGCATACGAGTTAGTAAGCGGTCCGTGATAAATCTTGGGTAGTCCTGTCAGCTGGCTGGCTGTGGGTGTTGCCTCCGGCGGCTGGGGCTCCGCCCCAGACCCCGCTGCTCCTCTCGTTTCGCTCGAGTCGGGTAAGGGGGACGGGTGTGTTTTTTTTTTTTGAGACTGAGGTGTAGTGTGGGGGTAAGTGGAAGGATGTTGGTACTGATGATATAAACTAATTTACAAGCTATACAGCCAATGGTATGTGGGATGTTCAGTAGACTAGGTACGGAGCCAATTGGGCCAGACGAGAGTTTAAATGGTTGCTACATTAGTGGGAATCCGAAGGTACGTGGATGTTTACTGGCGACCAGGTCCTGCGAGCGCGGTGCCAAGGATAAGTCCATGGTAGATCCAGCGATGGCAAAGTCAGAAGACAAGATCAGACAACAGACGGTACCAAACAGTCATCCGACACACACCAGACAATGCAACAGCATGCGATAGCAACGGCATTGCGAAAATTACTCTGACAAGGGTGGTTGTACCTGTGTTACCGATGGTGGCTAGCTTAATCGCGCCTTCTCCTCCATCGGACTCTGATCTGCTCAACCAGCCTAACCTACTCACCCTGCTCAATTGTCTCCATCCCGTCTCTACACCCTACTTCGTACAAACTCTTCGAATAAATTTATATGGCCTATCATCTCCATTCCCCACACTCGGGGACAAAATTCTCTCAATTGATCCGTTTCATTCCGTGCAAACAGCGAAGACAATGAATGATCCGCTCTACCTGTATCTCCATCTATATTTACCTGTCAATCTGTATATCAATCTGTACATGCATAGTGGGTTCACCGACCGGCTATAAAACACATGCAGACCTATATGTCGACATCGGTTAATATGCAGACCTATATATATCTCTATCTATAGCCTATCTATACCAGCCCGGTGACAGCCTCCGGCGGCTGGGGCTCCACCCCAGACCCCGCTGCTCCTCTCGCTCCGCTCGAGTCGTTGCGTGGGGATCGCTAGCCAACTCCTGCGAAGCAGGAGCTACGGGGTCTGGGGCGGAGCCCCAGCCGCCGGAGGCACGACCCCGTCCCCCCTAGACCGAGGGCAGTCTCAAAGGTTCTTTTCGCAATAAGCTCAGTGTTTCCTTCCTAAAACGCACATTTCATTTCACACCCGCTGATAGCCTGCCCGCTGTGGACGGTGATGCCCGGGCTAGGGTGCTGTTTCGAGGCACAGAAGTACAGAAAAAGAAACAGCCTGATAACGGCATCGTCCGTCGTCATCACCATGGCACCAGTCGACCAACCCTCGGCAGCAGCAGGGCTCCTCTTTCGTTCGCCTGCCCACTCATTCATTCTCAACTCACTTTCTCCAAATATCACCCCCCTCTCACCCCTCATCCCTTCACTCCCCTCCTTCCCCTTCACTCCCCCTCTAAGCCCGTCCGCCCCTCACCCCCTCCCACCCCGACGCAGCTCGCGATGCGAGCACAGCGGGGTCCGGGGCTAGCGTCCTGGCCGCCGGAGGCACATCCCCCTCCCCAGGCCGGTTGGCAACCACACGCACGGCCCGGCACCCGGGCCCGCATGCCGATTACAGGACAAAGACCGGTGGTGCTGCCGGTGTCAGCATCGAGCATCGAGCATCGAACGGGCAACGGGCTCGTACCAGGGGGGATGGGGGTGTTGCCTCCGGCGGCTGGGGCTCCGCCCCAGACCCCGTAGCTCGCTTCGCTCGAGCTGGGGATGGTGGGGCAGCGTGGGGTGGGTTTGGGGGTTTGAGAGGTGAGATTTTTGCGACAAATGCGAGCTGGTGCCAAAGAGCAGCGTCGAGCGGCCGTGCAGCTGCCGGGTGGAGTATCGAGCCAGAGCTAGAGTGAAAATCCGCTGCTGGCCAACCAGCCGGCCGGCAGGTTGACGAAAGTTGTTGTTGCTGCTGCTGGTGCTGCCCGCTAAAACCAAACCAGCCGGCCAGCGACCGGCCGGCAGCAGGCAAGCCAAGCCCATCGACAAGCAACCAGTACTAAAAGAGGATCTGATGTGATCTGACCTGACACGAACCTGTTTGTGACGAGGACAAGGAATTTTTATTTTCATATGAGATTTGGTTTGACTTAGATTCGATGCTAGTCAATGGACGATACTGCTAGTGTTCGTATATGATCATAATAGAATAATAATTATTATTATTATTTTGATTTGGCGCTGGTACTGGTATATATTAGCATTATTATTACCATTGGCCTGAACCCTGTCCGACCCCAGAGTGAGATCCAGTTACAACCCTGGCGAGGCACGCTGCCATGCACCACTTCCCGTTAGGCAGCGGGGGCCGGGCTGGCAGATGCAGCACGAATAAACCAGCCCGACGGTACCTGCCCTATCCCCCCCCCCTTGTGCCTCCGGCGGGCTGGGGCTCCGCCCCAGACCCCGTTGCTCCTGCTTCGCAGGAGTTTCCGAGTGGCCCCCACATCCCGACTCGAGCGTAGCGAGAGGAGCAGCGGGGTCTGGGGCGGAGCCCCAGCCGCCGGAGGCACAACCCCCTCCAGCAAGTGGGGTGATGGCGAGCAAATGTCTCAGAGACCGGTCTTGGCAACGTTTTTTTGAGTTGAACGGTTGCAGCAGTCTGGCATGACGTATGGCCCAAAAAAAGCAAGCTCGCCGATACTGCCTCGATACAGCCTCGAGCCATATCGCGCTGATATTGACTATTGTACAGGCGACCGCTGCATATGCACCGCGGTGCGTCTGTCCGCAGATTAGCTACTGGTACAGGTGCTGCCAGGCACAGATCTAGATCCGATATCTGATCCGTGTAAGCTTGATCACTGGCTGGGATCGGGAGGGAGTCTACCTCCGGCGGCTGGGGCTCTGCCCCAGACCCCGTGGCTCCTCTTGCTGCGCTCGAGTCGGGCGTGAGGTGGGAGGGGAGAGGGGGAGGTGGTGGGGAAAGTTAGGGTTTTGGGGGGCTGTTTGGGTTTATAGCGGCGTGGCTGACGGGCTGATTGTTGAGGGAGTTTAAAGTTTTTAAGGCCGATCACTGGATGGTGACACCAGGGTAGACTCTCGGCAAGCAGCTTTGACGGGTCAGGGTAGGGTCGATAGTTGGCGAAGATAGACAGGGCACGATTGCCAGGTTAAGCTGAATTGGCAGGATTGACAGCCGCTCCTCCTTCCTTGGTGCTAATTTTTCCTACTTTACTGTTTACTGTTTACTGCTGCTGCTGCTTTATCTTTCTAACTTCGGACCACTAGGAGCCGTGACCATGTGGTGTTTAGCTTTTTTGTCTGGTCGGTTGGCCGGTGGGCTGGTTGGCTGGTCGACAGGTGGAGGCGGACTGAGGGGTTGTTCTTGCTAACTAGCATTAGCATTGTGAATGTTATGTACCACTCCGGTTTAGTGTCCGATAACTGACGGAATGCCGCTCCAGCGGAGCTCCTTTGCTTCTTGCTACTCACTTCTACTGTACTAAGTCCCAATTGGACTGGTCTACTTAGTCTAAGGATGACCTGCCAAGTGGTTTATTTTTATTTGTTTATCTGTCTATCTGTCTATCACAAGAAACCCCCGCTAGTGTGAGATGCAGTCTTATGACCAATAGAAGGTTGACGCTGGTTGAATAAAATACAAAACTATAGCTTTATAAGTTTATAATTTTATAATTTTATTTTTCGTTTGTAATCCATATATCGGCAGTCGGCAAGCTATGACCAAATGACCATTAGCCTAGAAACTATTTACAGGCGGTCGTGCTATGTTTGGCTGGTACCGGGCCAGCGTTAAGGTTGTGTGACGGTTGTTTCATGCTATAGCGGCAAGTTTCATGTGTTCACCAGACTGTGAATTTTGTGTCGCTCTACCACCTGGTCTGTGCTCTGTGCTCTGTGCTCTGTACTTTAGGTTAGCAAAAGCTAAACTTTGACTGAAAAATTGGGTTGATTTGGGTCGAATTGAGTTGAGTTCAGGTGGGTTGGGTTGGGTTTGATGGGTTCGGATGTGGATGTGGGTGCGATATGTGAACCGAGAGGGCTGCAAAGCACCTGTCTGGTGAGCAGGTAGCAGGCAAGCAGGTGAGTAAGTGAGGTTGGTGAGACTAGGACTATCAGTCAACCAAGCTGTCGCTCGCTAAAACTAGCGTTTCGTTACAAGTTTTACAAGTTTACAGGGTTAATAGCTTACAGATTTTAAAAGGTCTTACAGGGTTAATAGATCACAGTTAGACGGTCTTACAAGTCTTAAATGACCTACAGGTTTTACAAGTTTAGAGGTATTATTATTTAAAATATTATATTATATATTATATTATATTACATCAAGTATCACTAGTTTGTTAGACAATTGACTGACGTTGCTGAACAGAAGTAGTTAACAACAAGTTCAACTACAGGCTCTGGTTCAACCTCAAACTCAAGTCACACTAAAGCTAAGCTAGGTGCAGTTTGATCTTCAGATTCAGAATCAGGCATTAATTAATAATAAAAAATTTCTATTACTATACTAGTAGAAGTCGTAACGGGCAGTAGGCAGTGGTAGTTATTACCTCTTACTCTTTTTCGGTTTCATTTTTCAGTTCAGGGTCAAGTCAGTTTCTTTTTTTTTTCTCGCTTTCGCTTAAAAGTTTTTGCTCCTCATTTCTTTTACTATCATTCTAGTTAGTGTTAGTTAGCGTGTTGATATCCTTCTATACCCCGCTTTGTGCGTCTGGCGCAGTGATCCTGATCGTCGTGGATCGTCTTATGCTTAACTGGTTTTTTGCGACTAACCAAACTGGCTGACCGACCTTACCCACTACCCACTTCGCAGTGCCGAGCAGCACGACTGAGCAGCACTGCAGAACAGTACCGTAACGTCCCAAACTGTCTGGTTAATATTATCTCATGAGACTGTCTGATAGCATCTGTTTGATCTGATCTTGTCTGACTAGGGGTGATTCTCCTCTGATACCAGGCTGACACTGCTGTGATCCTGCCTGATACAGTTCTGATACTGGTCAGATCCCACTCTAATCCGAGTCTTATCATACTCTGATACTTACACCATACACCGTACACCGTACAAACAGAGCGTACAGCATGCAAATTTTCGGTTGATTGCCGCCAGCGAGTTATCAGCCGGGAGATGACTGGTTTCTATTTTAGTACATGGCTGGCTGCTGCTGTTCCTGCCGGTGTGTTTTGTCCCGTTCAGTCTGTTCGGTACTAGTCCTGCCAGAATGTCTGACTATCGCGACTAACTCACTTGAACCCACAGCAGCGCAGCAGAATCAGATACGCCCGACTGCCCCTCACCATACAGCACATCCATCCAACTCCCTCCCCAGCTCCGCCGGACCCGGCCAAGCCCCCACTCGAGCGAAGCGAGAGGAGCCATGGGGTCCGGGGCAACGCCCCGGCAGCCGGAGGCACACCCCCCTCCCCTTCCCCGTCACACCGACTCAGTCCCCACCACCGCTATGCACGCGCACGCACACTGTTTCCAGGGGTAACCGCGTCGCAATCGCCTTGACTCACCGATCAACAAGCAACTTTCTCGACTGCCCAGGCAAATCGATCTCCGATCGGTGGGCTAACACCGCTAGCTTGCTGCTACCAGGGGGGCGTGCCTCCGGCGGCTGGGGCTGCGCCCCAGACCCCCCGGCTCCTCTCGCTGCGCTCGAGTCGAGCGTCCACGGTGCCCCCAAACGTCTCCTGCGAAGCAGGAGCCACGGGGTCTGGGGCAGCGCCCCAGCCGCCGGAGGCACCTGAGACCTGTCTCTGGCAGGCCGGAGATGGGCCGCTATACGAACGAAATAATTATTGTCTGTATATAAAACAATAGTGTATTAAATCGCAAATAATAAAATAATATTTCCCGTCAGATGATGAGATGGTCTCCTGCTGGCAATGTCTTAGCTGGTGTCTTATCTCGATCCGCTTGCACGGGTCTGGGGGAGTCTGCCTCCGGCGGCTGGGGCTCTGCCCCAGACCCCGTGGCTCCTGCTTCGCAGGAGACGTTTGGGGGCACCGTCGACGCTCGACTCGAGCGCAGCGAGAGGAGCCGGGGGGTCTGGGGCGCAGCCCCAGCCGCCGGAGGCATGCCCCGGCCCGTGGGCCGCTACGGTGCCTGATAAGCGTACATGCGCCGATGCGAGTGGGCCCACCCGCCATAGGTCGGTGTTTCTGGTGTGCAGCGGGCTCGCTTGCTTGTGCGTGCAGTGGGAGTCGGCCGATTGCTGAGTGGACTGGCGGGCGGGCGGGCAGGCGGAGTGAGCGGGGCCCGTGGGAGTGTCTGTGGGCAGCAGCTGGGGTCAAGCCGATCTGCTAGTGGGTTGGATGGTGGTGGTGCGAGGTACGTCCAGGACGCTTGTTGCTTGTTGCTGGTTGCATGAGGCAAGGCCAGATGCGAGCAGGTTCTGGCTGCTGCTGTTGCTGCTGCTGCTGGCCGGAGATACAAACGAGGGCCCGTGTGCATCGGGCGGTTGTAGCGTCCAGAATCAGCTCAGACGTCGTTCCAGATCGTGGTCAATCGGCCGGCCCTTTTTCAAGCCTGTGAGATATGAGAGGACCAGCGAGATTCATGCTGAGCTTAAAGTGACCCAGGTGGCCGGCTATTTTATCTTGTAACACATCTGTTGTGTGACTGTGAAACTGCACTATACAATTGAGTTTCTATGAAACTGTACTGTGTAATTGACTAACGGGGTTCTTTGACTGGGTAGCTGGCTAGAAAGATAGCTGGGCAGTCTGAAGGAACAGCGGTATCTACCTAGCTCATGTAACATGATGTTCCTGTACAGTGACAGACAATATTGCACTGATAGCACGAATATGCGTGATGCGTGATGCGTGATGGCACGGCACTTCAGACGATCTCTCCTGCTAGTGGGTGATAGACGACGGTAGACGATAGACCATGGGTAGGTGGGTCTTGGCTAGTGTGGGACAGAGAGCGGGGCCTGCGGGACTAGAGGAACTAGAGGAACTAGAGGAACTAGTGGGTTGGATCGCCAACCAGCTAACCTGGCTCTCGGCTGCTTATCGACCCCACCCTCTGTCGGGTATGTGAGTATATCGGTCTATGTACCTCTATTGCCAATCGAACACTAACTAACTAACTTGTTAGTAAACCTTATCGCAAGTTCTTTTTGTAGTGGGTAGGTAGGTGGTGGGTGGGTGAGGAGATGAAGCGATTGCTGGTCGGACGATTGTGAGTGGTCGTGGCTGGTCGCTCATCTGCTGGTCGGTCAATTGAGAGTCCGTGCTCGTCAAATCGAGTGCTTTAGTGTGGGCTTTATCATGTGTTGTGCCCCTCCTTGTCCTGTCAGTATCTAACATTCAGGCCGCCTTGCCATGTACATAGTCCGACTTGGCTCTCTCGAGCTACATACTTATCAATGGCCAAGTCATATGTAATTGCTAACCCCGCCTTGCGGCACCGGTCTTTAGGTCTGTGCTTTTGCTTCTGCTTCTGCTGCTGCTGCTTCTAGTGCTTCCTCTGCGAGACGGTAATTCTTCTGGAACTTTTGTTGCACAGCACTTTGTAATCCAATACTGAATATGGCATGGCATATCTCCGCTCCGCCTTCATACCCCTCATTCCCCTCGTGGTCCTGGCGAGCCCGTCTGACCGTCTCCCACCACTGATCCACAACCATGGTTGCTGGAACTCGCTGCTTCCTGCTAGCGGTTCCTGTTGCCCTGGCCCCCGCCTAACAACCATGCAGCCATCTGCACCTACCCTCACAGACTCCGTCGATCCCCCTGTGGTTCTGTGCATAAACGATCTAAATTAAATCCAGTTAGATTTGCCCTTTTAACCCACATTGCTTTTTCCATGCACACCTCTCAACTGGTTGACCTGCCGATCTTTCACACCTCTGTGACATCTGCCTCAGTCGGCGGAGGCAGGACCCCCAGAGGAGTTGAGTGATAGTGGTCGGGTGATGAGTTAATTTTTTGGTTTCTGCTTTGTTTACTGAGTGAGCGAGGGTGGAGATAGGGCCGTCGATAGCCAGCAGTGCCAGTCCGAGAATTATAGTTTGGTGGTGAGAGAGAGAGGCGTTTGACAGTTTACGTCATACAGGCACTGTATGCAATGAGCTCGCTTTTTTGGCGACAGTTTACCGAGAGCCCCAATTCAGGCCATAACTCAATCTTCATTCACGAAGAGTTGGCTATGGCCTGACTGGGAGGCCATATCTGGATCAATTCGTTTCACGACCAGACACAGCAGCTGGCTTGCAGCAGTCGCCAAGATCCCGGACAGAGCAGACCACCCGGCGCATTCGAGCGAAGCGAGCTACGGGGTCTGGGGCAGCGCCCCAGCCGCCGGAGGCACCGTGGCCCCCCTCCAAAACCGTGGTGTGAGGACGAAAAAAAAAAAGATACAGTGCTAAGTAGTTTTTGTAATGTACATGAAGAAGAAACTTCTAAGCTACCAGTTGACCGACTGGTTGTGGTGTAAGAGTCTAGTAACAGAGCCGTTTAGTGGTTCTTGGACAGGATCTCGCGGGAGAAGGTGACAAAGTCCTTGTCGACAGAGACTTTGTCATGCAAGCTGGGTTGGCAGAAGACAGCGAGGGTGCTGCGGGCGATTTCGGGAGATGAAGGGGCCTTGACATAGTGTGGGATGGCTCTGAACACCCCGCCACTGATGGCTTCAAGAGCACTGCCAGTCTGGAAAGCAAGGGCGTCTTTAGGAATCTCGACTCGCAAAGGAGATCCCTGGCGGTCGCGAATGAATAATCCGTATTTGTGTTGTTCAGAAGCAGGAAGTGTCACTTCGTTAGAAGTGTTACCGTTCTGGATCAGGTACTCACTTGTGAGTGCGGTGATACATGAGTGGTCCACATGCTCTCCACACCAACTGTCATCGGACTCAGGGGCAGCGTCGGCCGGTGGGGCGTAATAATGCAATAGACGGGCCTTGGTGGTGTTGGAGGTCTTGACAATGTTTTCAAGGTAGTTGTTGCTATTTACAGCAGCAGCTTGACCAGTGGCTTGTTTGTTATTGGTGAGATAGCGATCACAGTTCTTGGCCACTTGTTTGGCAGTATCGATCATAAGAGTGAGAAGATCTTTCAAATCCTGTTCGAATCGAGGAATGTCTGAGTCGTCGGGAAATACGTTGTTGGATGTGTACTCCTTACAATTGGCTAGGTCCTGGGCAGTAAATTCGGGTTTCTGGCCAGACTTCTCGGCATAAAAGTCGCAATTGACATAGTACGATCCTTTGTAATTATCTGGTAAGCCATTTGCAAGTTTTTCTTTCCCGCAAGACCATCCGACTAACCAGAAAGCCTCTGGTACCTCGATTTTGGCAAGTTTTTCAGGGGCTAGATGTGCTAGTTTAGCAGCATTCTGCAGGACCCTGGCTCGCAGTTGCTTGTAGTGATCGGGTAAGTCTGTGACGATGATAATGCCTAGAGACTCACGACCAAACGCATCCACCAGTAAACTATCTGATACGTTATTATCCCTGAGGTCCTTTAAGGATACAGTAATAGGGTTTTGATGATCCTGAGACATGATGAAGACGTTTCAGAGGTTTCAGAATCAGTTAACTTTTCAGGAAATTTGTTTTTGCTTTTGTTTTGGCGGCTGAAATATTAGATCAACCTGATAGAAAACTTCTGATCCTTGTGGATTTTGTGTAATGTCTTGTAATGTTTTGTGATTTTTGTGTTGTGATGTTGCAATGCCTTGCGACCGTGAAGTTTCGGCAACCGACGTGAAGAAAAAAGAAAGCCGTGATCTAGGTTACCACAAAAGTGCGATAAAAAAATAAATATATAAATAGAATTAGGAGCGGGGGAAACAGAAAACAAACGGCAATGAAAAAGAAAAAAACGTTTCTTTACAGAACCAGTTCTAAGTTGAGAAAGCTTCTGTACAAGTTAAAGTTATACAACCTTCCATGCAGTTTTTCAGATTGATCTCATCAGTCCATGCGGCTCATTTCAATATAGAGGTGCATGTTTCAGAAGGATCTCCGGCGATCTGTGATGGTTAGCCGATCAGTCAAGTGTTTTGGACAGAGTTTGGTTCAACGTATATATATAATCAGCAATAATAGTGTGATGTATGACGATTAATCAGATAAACTCTGGAGCAAAAATAAAAAACATAAAACTATATAAATAATTATTATCATGATTATAATGATAATAAAAAATCTCACATTTGTAAATGTAAATAAATTAGTTAGCAATTGCATGTTTTGCAGTTACATCCCGATCGCAGGTGCAAGCAGGTGCAAGTGAAATTTCGATTGAAAGCATCAAGCACCTTCTCGATTAGACATTGACATTGCCACGTTTGTATCCCTAATCCCACTCTTGCTGATTATCGTGAGTGCGCCGTATCATCTAGGTTCTAGGTAGGTTCTAAGTTCGTTGGTTACCGTTCTGAGCTTAATACTATATAGCTTATATAGAATTTTGGCGGTAACAGGCGGCCAAATGGGTGTATGCTGACTTCCGCATTAAATGTAGGCGAGTTCCGCCCCAGTTTGTCTTGTTCGGTATATTGCTCGAGTGATTCGACTGATTCTGAAACAAACAGAATAAGTCGCCTGTTCTTGTTAGCTCGGTTGGTCGGTTGGTCGTCTACTAGTTACAGAGATTGATATCAGTAGACTTCAATCATAAAGACAATTCGGGTCTACTACACCTTTCCTAGCACATTGCATATATCGTATGGTTAGACCCTTGACCATACTGGACTATCGTAGAATATCGTAGACTGTGTTACTGAATATCGGAGACTGTTGTGTTACTTGACTAGCGGAGACCTCGCTAACTCTGACTATCGGAGACCTTGCTAACTCTAACTATCGGAGACCCTGCCATCATGCTCTCTCTATCTGCGGCTATCGCTCTCTGTCTTGGGCTATCGGTCGGAGATTATCTGATTATCATTGACCATCGTCGACCTTCATAAGCCCTCTGGACCTGCCAGCCATCGTAGACGCTATCAATCGGCATCATCGATCGAAAATGTCGGACGTTACTGGGGTAGCAGGTGGCAGGTGCCGTTGCAAAATCTGAAACAAAATGAACCGACTTGAAAAATGGTTTCCTGGGCAGAAACTTTACTAAATGCGATCATTTAGTTTTTGGCGTGCAATAACCTATATTGCTACCAAAGTAGACGACGCATCAGGATAGAGGCGCAGGCTGAAAACTGAAAACAAAAAATCTACTCTTGCACTTCCAAATCAGTCTAGGGATTGTTCGATCCGCATGTTTGAATGTGACATAGCTGGGAACTGTGCCGACTCATGTGCTTTGTAAAGGTTCATAGAAGTTACTCTTGAGCCGAATTTCGATCCGACCGGCGCTCCACTCTGACCTTAATAAGCTCTCGACATGATCATCAGGTCATGCTCGTCTGGATATTTCGGCCATACACAGTCGGCTGGCCACAGTCGTCTGGTCACGGTTGTCTGGACAAGGTTGTCTTTCGGTCACGGTCGTTCCAGCCAACCGGAGTCCGACTCGAAACTGAAATCAGAAGCAACCCGTACACACAATACACCCAATGGATCCTGGATCTAGACTAACAACCTCTTGAAATCACATCCAGAGCTAAGCCTACTTAAGCTTCGTCTTGTAACGTCCACTAAGAACGTATAACTCGCAGCGGTATAAGACACTCCTACTCATGCTGTAGGGGATTGTTCTCTAGCAACACGCTAGTTTAGTAACCTAGGAACCTAGGAACCCATAACCCCTTGAACTAGCCATAAGCAGTTTAACAAGTCGAGAAAAGAAACCTTCGATCTTCACTTCTGATCTTCCAAACTCCACCTTTGCAACTTTGACGGTTTGGTTTCTAAACACTGCACATGTGCAATACTTGTGATGATAACCTTAACACCACCACACCACCAAATCCCCCGTCAAACGGTTATATTTTTACCCCTCTAGCAGAACGCTCGACAGATGTGAAACTCTATTTAAAGATTCAATCCTCTCTACCCCAACACCGTACAGCAAGCGCCCATTAAAGTGCACTGCAGACGGTGGTCCATGCTCAAATTAAACTCATGCATACATGTCAAACCCTAATGAGGTTAGATTCATGACAACTTTCAAGCCCGTTTCCTCGGTAGATCATGCACACAATTCTCTTTGTGTCCACCCCACTTATATGCTAGTGGCCTGACCAAGATTGGTGCAGAGACCGTTGTAGCTTCAAGCACGCGCGGGATCAATGCATGATATCGCTTGAAACTGGAAACTTTTCACATGTCGCTCGCGACCTGCTCCGGTAGTATTCCTGGATGAATATTTTACCCATTAACAAAGGATTGCTACCTCAAAAAATAAAACAAAATGGCTTGCCTTGACAATCTGATTAATATCGCACCTCATCCATGACGTGCCCTGTCTGACCTGCATCGGCATGTTGATATTATCCGCGAGAGCTTAACCTAAAATCCTTGTGCTCAAGTCTTGTTGGGGTATGCTGCTTGAATACCTACGTCGTTGAGTGGTGCCGAACACTTGGCTCTCGGAAACCCTGCCTAGTCCGCCCGCCTTGTCGGCTCACATTTTTCCGAACTACCCCTGAGCGATCGTTCGGAAATGCCGTGATATCGTGGTCGTCCCGGAAGTAACCAACTCCGATGCTTTCGTATCTGTACGGGATATATCTCCTATCTGATGTGCACTGCCTTGGACGAGGTGTCGTTGCCTCCGGCGGCTGGGGCTGCGCCCCAGACCCCCCGGCTCCTCTCGCTTCGCTCGAGTCGGGCGTCGGCCTGACGGTCCTACTGCTTTGAAGAGCCTAGAGTATTTATTTCACACAAAACATTTGTGAGCTGTTTGGCTCCTAGGTTTGATGGTCTTTCTACTGACTGCTGACTGATATAGCCATCGCTCTAGGGGAATTATTGGATTATTTGTTCCTGCGTTGGATTGTTTTTGCACAGTCAAGACGGCGATGATTTTTGAGGAGTTCATCAGCAAGTCATTTGATCTACATTATAGCTGGGCATTTCAGCTCCTTGACTAGGATGGTCCCTCAGTCGCGGAGTTTGAGAAAAATTGGCCATAGTGTTATGAAATTCTTAATTTAATATAATACATTATCCAGGGAATTGCAGAGATGGCATGGTCAAATATTCCTTATGTTCTCTAATTGGAAATGATATGTCTTGATCCATGTTCCTCTAAGAAAAGCTGATCCAATCTTTGCGAGTTCATTTGTCTGATCTGATAGTAGGAATATATGGCTCAAGATGATACGCCCTCAGGGCCAGTTAGTCTGAGATATGATTGTCACAAGCCTGTGTCGTTGGAATAGCACCATTGATTGAATGACAACCTAATGCAAACTTATGGCCCATGATTTATCAGCAGGTAGTGTACCGTTGGTGTTGATTATTCAGGTAATGCTCAATTGAAGCCCTTCTATTACAACCACACATTATTGATCTCATAGAAGCTAGTACTCATTGAAGCCCTACATGACTTTCGAAACAGCTTTAGCTGCTTAGAGCCGTCAGTTAGATGCTCCTGTGTATTCTGGTCTCTGTACTACGTCCATGAACTACAGAGTTCTGGCTCTCATGGGTGATTGAGGCTGTTATTTTCTCCAAGACAGTACACTTAATATCTAGATATCTGGGTCTCGGGTAATCCTATCACTCAGAAACAATCACGGGATCCTATATAATATCATTCGCACTCTGTTTTGCGAGTCTTGACTGGGCATCTGTGCATTCCGTTATTCATCACGTTGATATGATTCGTCCGCCTTTCACAACTAGAATATGCTTATATCATAGACCGCTATACACCATGAAAGTACATATGTCATTGAACACACTACACAACTATATGATATTCAACTGACTGCTATCTGCTAGACGTATCCTGGCATGCTAGCTTGGTTTATATCATTTGCAGACGAAACGTTCTTATCCAAATCCCGATATCAGGCAATGAAACCACTCAATGTACCCTTACTTTGCCCTCGGCTCAAGTCTTATGATAAGCATCTGCTATGTCAGTTAGATATAATATAGTTTTTGTCGGGTCATTCGCTCGATGTCAACTAATCAAACGTATAGAAATAAAATTTGGAAACTGTTTTATATTAAATTATATTAGTTATCCTCGAAGCGAATACTTTTTCGTTGCTTGACGGTCGACGAAGGCTCATCAGTTGAGTCTGTGGTCGTTGAGCTATCCTCCGTACTGGCATCACCAGGACTGGTTCCTAAACTATCATCAGTGTGGATAGTATTTCCAGGAGCAATAAGCTCTGCAGTACGGATCCATCTACGACGTCTCGTGTATTTAGAGTACGAGTCTTCAGCAGTTGGCTTCTTCCAGACATTGTCGTAGTAAATATACCCTTCGTTTGGACCAGGGTCAACTTTAGACGTCTTTCCTCCATTTACGACAAGAGCACCGTCATTGGTGAGGTCCAAACGCCAAGTCTTATCTACCCAGCGCCAGGTCATGCCCGAACCATCAGCTTCAGGAAGCTTGAAAGAACTGGGAGGAGGCGATTCATTAAGAAACTCATCAGACCAGGCAGCTCGCTCATAGCCAAGGAGGTTAGAAGTCCAGCCAATTCCAAGCCATCTACGTTGATTCTCATAAAGAACATAAGTAAACCGAACGGGTTTGTTTGGAGCAGTAGAAGAAGCCGATTTGGCTTTGTCACTGGCCATTGCAAATTGAGCTTCTGATCCATAAGGTTTGGAAACCCCGTTAAAATCTATACCAGTCACATAAAATGAAAGGACATGTACCAATCTCCATCTCCACAAAATAGAACGGGTGACTCTGGCCCACACTGAATGATATGTGAGTACAAAAATCCCCAATAGCAGTAACACTGTTCTTGGAGTGACGATAAACAGAGTGAGAGTCACATAAATAGGTGTCATAAAAAGAGTAGTAAACACAAGTCTACTCACATCATGAGGTGACAAGCGAAGAGATGTAACTGGTAAAAGAAACAAGTCCAGACGAGTCACTGCAGTGTTCAGACTATGAATGATGGAATCTAGTGTAGGATGCTCGGCCTGTTGTTTCTCAACCTCCTTATTCACCCACGTGTAGGTAGCTATCAAACCCACTAATATCATATGTCCTAAATAGCGAACAATGAACTCGAAATACAAAACTAGTCCACTCCATGCTGCTACTAATAAAAACGATTGATATGCATCGTCGCCAGTCCAAGTGAGCAACGACAAAAACCGGTCCACCGCCAATATTAACGGGTATGCCTGACTTAGCGCTTTAGTTACTGATGGAGGTGTAGAAGATAATAGAGGAGATGTGTGTTGTGGCAGACTGGAGCGAGGAGGAGTGAAGGTGGCGTAAGTTGGAACGGCCGCACCTGTACCAGAAGCATTTTTTTGAGAAGATGATGCCAAACCCGAGCTTGAAGCCTCGGTATTCGAGCTTGGTGTAGTCGAATCAGCTGTCGTAGAAGATGACGACATGACGAAATTTGATTCAATTGCAGCCATATGGTGTAACAACAGAAACCCAAGCTATACTTCAACCGATAGTCCTAAATAAATAACAACAACCAAATCAATTCCGATAAAGAAACTAATCAGCGAGCAACAAATGGAATTCCTAAATGTCACCTAAAATACAAGAAACTGTTCTCAACCGTATCACAAGCAATTCACCGAGAATCAACGACCCGTGAACTGGGAACCGGATGTCGAATCAAATGCAAAATAATATAATCCACTGCAATTGCTATGGAAATATCCGGCAGTTTATGCCAGTCTCGAATACAAAATAATTTGTTCTTTCAGACCTGTAAACGTACCAAACAAAACCAAAACAAGAGCCTGGCGAATAAATAGTGTTTTAATAGCGTTCTATCTCTTGAGCCAGAGAGAGGTGACAAAATCTGTAGAGCAGAAGACGAGCATCTGAAAATCACGGGCAGCAGCAGCTGCTGCAGATTTAACCGAGCCGACAACCACCCCACCATACGGCTTGACAACACCCCGCATCGCCGCGACCCTTGCCGATCGACTTGATTACCCCTGACTGCCTCCGGCGGCTGGGGCTCTGCCCCAGACCCCGTGGCTCCTGCTTCGCAGCAGTTATTGCTGGGATCCCGACGTTAAACGACTCGAGCGGAGCAAGAGGAGCCGCGGGGTCTGGGGCGCAGCCCCAGCCGCCGGAGGCAGCCAGACCCCACCGAATTTTAAACAAAAATGCAGCTGAATTAAAAAGGAGGAAACGCCTGTTCGAGGTCGTGAATGACTGGTAGCAGTTCTTCTTTCTTGAGAAGGATCAGGTGGCCCTGCGGATGGATCCCGTAGTCCTGGAATGCCCGTTTGGAGTCGGATTCCTGTGACTGTCTGGAGAACGGATAACTGATCTTGTGAACTGCATGCTTGTGAATAGTCTCGTCTTCCGGGTGGAAATAGTACACCTGTTTCTTGTTCTGGAACCGTTTCTTACTGGGACGGCTGTCTTCCTGGTCCAGTTTCGACTCCTCTTCAGTAAAAGATTTCGACAGAATCAGGAAATAATCAAACTCGAATGGCTCTTTCTGAGGCGATGTTAGTTCTGAAGGGGGTCATTGCCTCCGGCGGCTGGGGCTCCGCCCCAGACCCCGTTGCTCCTGCTTCGCAGGAGATTGCTGGGACCGTAGACGCAACGACTCGAGCGCAGCGAGAGGAGCAGCGGGGTCTGGGGCGCAGCCCCAGCCGCCGGAGGCATGTGCGGTTGACGTACCTGTTTGACGGCTTCTTCGAGCTCGTCTGCGAGCATTTTGTACATGGGTGGCACGACCTCGGTGGGCATGTTGATGAGTCTTTCTTGGATGATGAGACCCACGGAGGATGTTGATGAGGTCGAGAAGAGTTGGCGCAGTTTGCGGTTGAACTCGGCCGAGTTGGCCGTTTTCTGGATGAAATAGTCGGCGAGTGCTTTGATTACGGGCTTGTCTTTGTGTTGGTTGAGGTTTAGGACTGTCAGGATCGCGAATGGATCGCTGTCGACA
The DNA here is from genome assembly GCF_001640025.1 of Sugiyamaella lignohabitans. Classification (NCBI taxonomy): domain Eukaryota; kingdom Fungi; phylum Ascomycota; class Dipodascomycetes; order Dipodascales; family Trichomonascaceae; genus Sugiyamaella; species Sugiyamaella lignohabitans. The sequence goes on along the minus strand of NC_031672.1, from coordinate 2,817,056 downwards.
CCGTCGGTTTTGATTGTGGATCCCAGAGAGCTCTGGGTGATGATGAGGTCTGCCAGGGCCGACAGATCGAACTCTACGGCGTCAGCATCCAGCAGTTGACGAAGTAGGTTCTTCGTGGCATGGAAATCGATCTCTTTAATATCGAAATAGTCGAAATCGACGTTGACGATTTCCTCTTCCTCGTCGTCATCTTCGTCCTCATCTTCTTGGTCATTCTTGACATTGTTGTCTGGTTTCTTCTCGGGTGTGCCAATGGAACTATTTGATTGGTCATTTTTATCTGCCACTTCCGCAGACAGACCGTCTTGCTTTCTTTTAATACCAGCTCCAGACATGTTCGTTCAGTTGTTGAAGGGGTTCAATGAGATCTCTCTCTCAACATCAGCTCCAGCTTCGTTATCTTTTGAAATATTTTTCAGCCGTTCGCTGTTATCTTCTGCAGGGACATCAGTTTGGTAAGCTCGTTAGTAGCATGTCGATCGAATCATTTACCCCATCAAATTTTGTCTTACGGACCTCCTATCGCTGAAGAAAGCGTCTCATCGATTATATTTTCCAGCTGAAAATGAATTTAGCGAGAGAAGGAAAACAAAGCTCACGTTTTGGGATGCCTATGACAGCTTAAAAGTTTGTGTACCCCGATAAAGCGATAATAGGTGAATGAGAACTCAGGGGTCAGCCGCTTAAAACCTGTTCCACCAGCCCATCGCTTCTCGACTTACTCCACGACTATTGCCATCGTCAGGTTCAAACTGTGAGAACAAAGTGCGTGTTATTCGAAAAGCACTGGAAACAGATCTGTACAGAAATGGCTCTTGTCGCATATGGTGGAGACTCGAGTGACGACGACGAAAACGCCGTTCACAATGGACCCAATCAGCCATCGTCTCTGGTACCAAAATCCATGAATGCTGCTCCAGCTGTTCATAAATCCAGTACGGAGTTGTCCTCAGTTATAAAACCCAGCGTTGATAATACGAGTCTGACGCTGCATACGACGAATCACCAGCTTGAACAGCTGAGGAACGAGAAAAATGTCTTGTATCAGCCAAATCAGCGGTACGACGTAGAACAGTCGAGCAGACCGACCAAGAAACGACGGAATATTCTCACTGGCCATGCTGAAGAACAAGCATTTAATGAAGCCACGTTCAAAGTTCAACATCGAACTTTTCAAAACCTCGGTTATGCTTATGACCCTAGTATCGACGATAATGGTGTTTCTGGAGCCTCGCTGATAGGAGATCTGGAGAAAGCCCGTGTGAATTTAGGCAGAGATGCTTCGATGTTTCGACCAGATAAAGCTCAACAGAAACAAGTACGAAGCAAAAGATCCAAGGGAGACCCAAGTGTTCTCGATGGTGATGACTCGTACAAGGGACCATGGGCCAAGTTCAAAGAAGAGAGTACCTCGTCAGATGAGTATGAAGATGAAGTCGACGAAGAAGACGAAGAAGAAGATGCTGCTGCTGCTACTAAAACAAATGATAAGGCTGTTGAAGATAGCGAAACAGCAGAAGCTAAAGATACTGTATCACCCTCAGAACCTACAACTGCTACAAGTACAAGTACAAGTGAAACAGGAGAGACGACACAGTTCCACGGATCGACTGAGAGAGATTATCTCGGTAGAACATATATGTTTGTGCCTCAGGATCTTGATATCAATCTTCGAAAAGAACCAGGACAAGAGGAATGGTTCATTCCCAAGAAGAAAATACACACATGGAGAGGACATGCTGGAGGAGTCACTGGACTACGGTTCTTTCCACAAAGTGGACACCTCCTATTATCAGCAGGAAACGACAGTAAAATTCGTCTTTGGGACGTTTATCATGACCGAGAGCTTCTAAGATCATACAGCGGACATGCAAAGGCAGTAAAGGACATTGATTTCAGTCCAGATGGAACGCAATTCTTAAGTTGCTCATACGACAGAACGATTAAATTATGGGACACTGAGACTGGTACATGTATATCCAGGTTTGGCCGTGGCAACAGTGTAGCCAATAGTATACGATTCAACCCAAGACCTGAACACAGCCACGAGTTTGTGGCTGCCATGGCCAATAAAAAGATTCTCCAGTTTGACATTCGAACACAAGAAATTGTACAAGAGTACGACCATCATTTAGAAGCAGTCAACACAATTACATTTGTCGACGATAACCACCGGTTCATGACCACGTCTGACGACAAGTCGATCCGAGTATGGGACTGGGGAGTCAATGTGCCCATCAAATTCATCTCCGACCCTCTCCAACACTCGATGCCGTCTGTGAAGTTGCATCCAAGTGGAAAACATGTTGCTGCTCAAAGCATGGACAACCGCATTCTCGTGTTTGGCGCCACTGACCGGTTCAAAGCCAACCGTAAAAAAGAGTTCACTGGATACAACAACCCCGGGTTCGCGACCGAGGTCAGTTTCTCGCCCGACGGCCGATATCTCATGAGCGGCGACAGCGAAGGTTTCGCATTCTTCTGGGACTGGAAAACCACGGCCGTCCGTCGCAAACTCAAAGTCCACAACTCGCTCGTGACATGCATCTCGGCCCATCCCCAGGAAACGAGCAAAGTGGCCACTGCCGGCCTCGACTCGCCCATCCATTACTGGGACTAGCTCACCGGGTCTCTTTTATACTGTATCTATTTATTATTTTGCTGTTCGGGACATGCCTCCGGCGGCTGGGGCTGCGCCCCAGACCCCCCGGCTCCTCTCGCTCCGCTCGAGTCGTCACGTCCACGGTCGTCGCAAACTCCTGCGAAGCAGGAGCTACGGGGTCTGGGGCAGCGCCCCAGCCGCCGGAGGCAGCGTGGCAAGTATGTATTGTGAATGTATTAGGATCTAAGCGTAGAAGGAGACCGATTTAGACTTGCGGGCCTGGACCTCGCTGATGGCCTCGACGAAGTCTTCGTGGGTGATGCGGGACTTGCCGGCTCGGAGGGCTGTCATACCGGCCTCGACGGTCACGGCTTTTAGTTGTGCTCCGTTAAACTCGTCGGTACTACGGGCCAGTTCTTGCCAGTTGATCGAGTCGTCGACTGTCATTTGACGCGAGTGGATCTGTAGAATGCCAACACGAGATTCTTCATTGGGCAGTGGGAACTCGATTTTCCTGTCGAGACGACCACTACGAAGAAGAGCCGGGTCAAGGACATCGACTCGGTTGGTGGCAGCAAGCACCTTGACTCGGTCGTCACTGCCGAAACCGTCGAGCTGGTTAAGCAGTTCCAACATGGTTCTTTGTACTTCACGATCTCCAGATTTGTCCGAGTCGAATCTCTTGGTTCCAATGGCATCCAATTCGTCGATGAAAATGATGGTCGGTGCCTTTTCTTTGGCAAGTGCAAATGCATCTCTGACAAGCTTGGCTCCGTCTCCAATGAACATTTGCACCAGTTGAGGAGCTGCCAGTTTGAGGAATGTGGCATTGGTTTGTGCAGCACATGCTCTTGCTAATAACGTTTTACCAGTACCAGGAGGTCCATACATAAGAGCTCCCTTTGGTGCTTTGATACCCATCGCTTTAAACTTATCAGCCTGCTTCATAGGCGATACAACTGCCTCATCCAACTCTTCAATCTGTTTATCCAAACCTCCAATATCGGAATATGTCTCAGTAGGCTTTTCATCGACTTCCATGGCTTTAACTCGACTATCGTACTCAGCTGGTAACGTGTCTAATACTAAGTATGAATCCTTGTTAACACCAATCAGATCACCCGGTTTCAACGTCGCTGGATCGACTAATCCGATCAATGGTAAAAATACTGTTTGTCTAGTTGATGTCTTAACAACGGCTGATTTACCCACTCGAGCAGCATCCAGATCAACGTTGGCTCCCTCTTCAGTGGCCTCGCCTTCCATGTCCAATAGTTCGACGATATTACCCACCAAGTACGGCAATTGTCGGTTGTTTTCTATTTTTTCCTGGTTGTCTTTGATCTTATCAGTCATGGCATTCTTTTCATGTGTCAATCTTTGGAACTCGGATCGCATCACTCGGATATCATTTTCCAGCAGCTTTCGACGATTGATGATTTCCTGAGTCGATGCTTTAAGGATTTCATCGTCCAAATCGTCCTCAGCTGGAGGCGCGTCTTTCATAGTAGCATCATTTGTAGCTTGATTGGTATTCTCCAGTGCATCCAAGTCTTCTAAAGTTGCCATTGTTGCGTTTGTACTGCAATAATTCCTGTTTGTTTGATGGCGGTCTGCTACCTTGCTTGATTGAATAATCACTACAACTCAGTATAATCCAGCTGCATGTATATTGAATGCTCTCGTTAGTGGCGTGGTGAAGGCAGGGTAAGTGGATACTCGATATAGAGACGCTTATTTAGTAAGCTGTTAAATTTCGTGCGGCTTTAAATCAGTAAGCAGGGTCCATCAATATTCTGCAGATATATTTCTTCTTCTCTGGTGTTAACAAATATTGCAATTGGTTTATCCTTTTGATATAGGGTCATTCTTGTATTCTTATATCCTCACTGGGTCTTTAAATTCCCACTGACTTGCTCAAATTCAGAGAGTTTGTTTGGTAGAGATTACAAAGTTTGGATTTTCAGAAGGACGGACATGAGCTGAATGGTAGTTTCTAGCAATATATCAGCATAGACAAGTACCAAAGCCCGAATAAAAAGTTAGATATCCACAAAACTAATCATGCCGTCATTATTCAAGGCGAGGAAGATTTCCAAGTCTACGTCCCTAGCAACTAAAAGAAAGACAATAGATCAAGATGACGATGATGGACATAAATCAGACTCAGCATCATCTGTTGCTGCAGAACAGAAGTCAGACTCACTGCTGGATCCTCAAGACGGATCTGATGAATCAGAACAGTCTCAGACAAACGAGCCAACGAAAATAGTATCGGGACAGAGCAGGAAAAGAGCCAAGATTGGATTCACCTCGTCTTCTACTAGCACCAATAGTGATAAGACAGATATCGGTCAAGTCAAACATGATCATAGCCACGATGCGAATGCTTCTAATTCTGCTGCTGATGAGGCCACCAAACAGAGTGCACTCTATTCAGACGAATCAGCAGCTGATAATGGCACCACTAGTAACGGTAGATTATCTGAAGAACTAGGGCCTGATCATACCGGGTCGGCTATTGACGGTGTGTACCATGGTAAAGTGAACTACTCGTCTTATCTCACCAAACGAGAAGGTGTCTCATCCAAGGCACGATTCGGACCCATGAAAGCAGCAGGTAATATCAGAAGTACTACCATGATAGATTACCAGCCAGACGTTTGTAAGGACTACAAGCAGACAGGATTCTGCGGGTACGGAGATACCTGTAAATTTTTACACAGTCGAGAGGACTATAAAGCTGGATGGAAACTGGATAAAGAGTGGGAGGAAGTACAAAATGAGACCAAAACCAAAATCAAATCTAGCTCTACTGTCTCGTCGTCAGGCTCTGAGACCACTCGGTCGACCTCGTCGGCAGCCGAGATCCCGTTCAAGTGTGTTATATGCAAAAACGACTATAAGGACCCTGTCGTTACTCAGTGTGAGCATTACTTCTGTGAACCCTGCTTTCTGAAGGAATCGCGCAAAAAGGGAGCCTGTTTCATCTGCGGCAAGAACACTGGCGGTGTGGCCAAACCAGCCAAAAACCTCAAGCAACTGCTCGCTCGTCGCACCTGAACCTCTTCTCTGTAATCTATTTATTTTATTTATTATATTAACTGTTTTTGATATCGTTCAGCCCGGGTCGACTGTGCCTCCGGCGGCTGGGGCTCCGCCCCAAACCCCGCTGCTCCTCTCGCTTCGCTCGAGTCGGGCGTCGAGGGTGGCTGAGATGAAAAATTCTGTGAGAGCATCATTCCTGGCTGTCACAATCGTCTTTTTCGAGTATCTTCTTCTGGTCTCATAGCAGTTCATAACTGGCCTCCAAATTATAAATTTCGCGAGCATGGCGAACACGCCTCGAATTGCGGTTCCAGAGGTCTCACAAGTCTGGATATGCTCTGAGATTTGAACAAGATAGCAATATTTATCCTTCAAGAATCATCTGGCACAAACACTAAATTCTCCACCCCTTGGCAACATATAATTGAAGTTTCTTCATTCCTAGCAGTGCAGCTTTACAGGACTTTGAAGTACCTCAGTTCATGTCACATAAATTTATGCGATGCTATCGCCGATAGTGGGTCGAGTTCATTGAGATGTGTTTTTTTCATGAACTTGTGTCTCACAATCCCAGCAACACCTCTGGGAACCGGATCCGACTCGAGCGGAGCGAGAGGAGCAGCGGGGTCTGGGGCGGAGCCCCAGCCGCCGGAGGCAGCGTTGCATCAGAAGTTTCAAGATGTGTATTTTTACATGGGTAGCTTTTGATGAGGGGCTATTGAGACGCCTTCCAGAGGGTCTTCTTTTTGCCGAGGGGTTTGCGGATGACTTCGACGCCGCCTTTGCCGCCGCCGAATGCCAGGACCACGTTTTCTTCGTAGACAACGGGTCGGGAAGCGCTGTTCTTTCGTCGGTGCTGCTCGCGGGCATTGGTCATCTCGCGGGCGAAGCTGTGGCGCTCCATGTGGCTTTTGACAGCCAATCGATCGCTTTCGATGATGTGCTTGTAGATGTGGAATGGAAGGGTGAGTAGGATAGTCCGCAGCTTGGTCTGGAATTCTGCGTTTTTGAAGTTGTTGAGCAGGAAGTCGACAACCGTCGCAACGAGGTTGCTGGTGAATCGTGGATAAGGACCAGGATATGTGATCTGGAGATCCTCATAAGCAGGTGTGGATCGGTTTGATGATGAGCCGGAGAGAGAAGTTCCGTTGCTCGTGTTGCTGGTGGTGGAACCGGCAGAACCTGAACCTGAACTTGCTGAGTTGTTGGTGGTATCTGTAGATGCAGAGGTAGAGCCGCTGCGGGGGTTTCCGTTGTTAGATGCTGAAGAAGACGACAAATCCGGAGAACCACGAGCAGAGCCAGTTTGTGTTCCAGCGGAAGATTGCTCGTCGTTGGATCTAGAACCGGCTGAAGATAGAGCAAATTCCAGAATCTCTTCAACAGTGTCAATTGACAGTAAGTTCAGAATTGCCTGGTAGCCACCCGACGAAATATCATCGAGAGCTAACAAATTTCCTGCACTTAATAAGCCCTTGGCAAGCTCTAAATCGCACGATTGACTGTCCAAAGCATGGCCATACAGAGTAGCAGCTGCTAGAGAAAGAGCTCCACTGGTGAGGTATTTGTCATCACTGGCAAGGTTGATATGATATGGAGGACTGCCACTAGCATAGTTGGCCAGGATACTGTAAAGAAGAGGAGAACGAGATGCGAAAAGGGCATGTAATCGCAAAGGTGGGTGAGGTGTGATATTAAGGAAAGTATCAGCCCATGCAGCGTGAACAAACCCGGCATTGTATACGTACGAAGCAAGATCGAACTCGTTGTTAGTACTACCCTTGGCAGCAGAAACAGTACCAGAGTTGGTTGCATTTGTTCCTGTTAGAACAGGAGCTGCCGATGGTGCTGGACCTGGAGCTGCTGCTGGAACTGGTGCTGGAATAGGAGGAGTAGGAACTAGAGCCGGTGCTGAAATGGGAGCTGGGACTGGAGAGGTAACTCCGCTGCTACGGGAGGAACCGCCAGCAGTAGCATTGGGGGCTGGACTGTAACGACCCTTAGAATTCGATTGTGAGCCATTGGGGATCACTGAAACAGGAACTGGACCTGGAACAATTCCCGTGCCATTATTAGCAGAACCATTTCCTGCCGCTGTTCCATTAATAAACCCATTTTGAGGCATAGGTGGAATGGGAGGAGGAAGATGGAGAGGAACTGGATGACCGGGATGTCCTGGATGGCCATGGCCTTGAGCATGGGCATGACCGGGATGAGGGAGTCCGTGAGGTGGAGGTGGTGGTGGCGGTGGTGCGTGAGGATGGTGAGGAGGCACTGTTTGAGAGAATCCTGGTGGTGGTTGATTCATTGTTTACGCTTTTCTGATGCTTATTATGATTATTTTTATTAATTTTCAATTTTAGTTCGAGTCTTTGTTGAATCGCTCGTTTTTTATCGATTCGTCGATTTTTTTCCTCTTGGTTTTACAAAACTTTTACAAAAGCAATAGTCGACTATGAATTCCAAATGAGTCAAGTAATAAATGAATGCAGTTCGTCAGTGAACGGATCAGTCGTGGTTAAATTTAAATTTCACTTTTCCAACCTTGAAAATGAGTCGTTCGCTCGGCTATACTTTTAAAAATATTTTTGGAAAAAATACAAAATCCCGAAAAATGCTAATACCAATGCAAAAATTTCAAAAACGAAACAACAAAAATTTTCGACAAAAAAACAAACCTAGTCAAAACGACAACTCCCTTCGTTACTTTGTGGCTGCTTCTCACATGAACATATCACATTTTGAAAAAGTCCTCTTCACTCTCCACCGAAGGTGGTGATCCAGGGTACGGGCATCTCCGTTCCGCCGCACGACTCGTCCTCTCTCTCTCTGCCTCTTTCCTCTCATTCCACGTTCTATCTCGCGTGAAACATATCTCTCGTTCTCGGTGATACAGGATTCCCTTCTTTGCTTTCACTATAACTCTGTTAATCCGTTTTTCGTATCCGTTTTTATTCCACTTCTCCCGTCAAAACTATCGAGCTTGTAAAATACACGTGACTTGGTGTGCATATGCAGGGTCCAGGCACCATCGAGGAGTGATACAGCCTCCGGCGGCTGGGGCTCCGCCCCAGACCCCGCTGCTCCTCTCGCTTCGCTCGAGTCGGAATGGGGACGTCCCCTGCTTCAGGGTTTCTCATATTTCAAATCAAACCTGTTGTGTGACATGGATGCTTGATCTATGCTTGAAAAACTCAACATTGATCCCGGGTTTCTGCCTTTCTGGAGCATTTAAAAACGTATTTATCACTTTTTATCATTAAAGTCATCATTAGGCACTATCTACATTGCAGCAAATTCGGTCGGCTGTCTAGTCTACTCGGCCATAGCCTCGTTTGTGGTCTTGGCCTTCTTTAATTCCTCTCTGAACCCAGTTAGTCAACTATTCCTTTTTGATGAGATCAGTTTCCGTTCAGAAATTAGAAATCAAAAGTTAAAGCTCCAAAATTTCAATCTCCTTTACACTTCTTGATATTGAAACACTCGACTAGCAGTCCAGCGTAGCCAGTTGAAAATCTGTGTCTTAGCTATGCCTGAATCACCTCTTTATAAATATAACTTGACCATTTAGAAATCCACTCAACCCTCGAAAAACTTACTTTAATTGTGCGGCAAAGTCATCCTCAGCATCATCGTCATCCCATTGTTCTTCCCACAAGTGCTCTTTACCGCCTTTGATAGGAACCTCTGTGTCAGCTTCTTGCCAATCTATAATGTTAGCAATTGCTCCCGTGCCAATTGGTACTGGTTTTATCAGTTTGTATCTGACATTGGTGACTTACCCTCAACTGGAAAATCTTCAAACTCATCATCTTCCTCTAACGACACCAAGTGCTTACTAACTTGGGGCTCTGTCGTCTTGGAATCTTCCTTAGGCTTAGAATTGCTTGTTGTGTCTGACATATTTATAACCTTTTTAAAGATATTTGTTGACTAGAATCGTGAATCTTGTTCTCTTTTCTCTATTAATATACCTCTAAGCCGTTGTCTTATGTTCACTTGCCTGTGAATGTGCTGCTCTCTGATCGTGGCAAGCTGCGAGCCCTCTTCATATCAACTCGAACTTAGTTTACCCGGACTCTTCTTGGTTTAGGGTTAAGTACTCAGGGTCCAAATATGAGTTTTAGAGCTGCTATTTGCGTTTGTTTCAGCCAAACGAATTGTAGATATTGTAATTGCGAAATTGCGAATATATTTACGTGATAATAATTTAGTTCTGGCTTCAGTACCATATGTGAATTCATTCTACAGTGGAAATATATACCTGAGTACACTAATTGGATTGCATCACGTGACTAAACTCAAATTCCGAGCCCATTTTTGATTTTGTTCATATAATTGAGATAAATTTTTATAAGTGTTGGAATTTTGGTTTAATTTAATTATATTGATTGTACTATTATTTCTTTAACGTCTTAAAACTGAGTATCTATCTTGGATGCGATCTGAGATGATGATATAATTCTCAACTATTTTCTCAAATATAGCCATAAAAATCATTTGTCAATTAATATATTCCTAGAATTTATCAATGAATATGCTATGTGTTCTTTGTAGATGGCATCTGTGCAAATAAGTAGCACACAAAATAATTAAGGGCGGCTCTCGACAGATTAATGAGTTCAGCTTGTCACTACGACACTCTCACAGATGAAATTGAAGAGAGATGTAAACTAATTTCTTCGGTTTAGCTGAGTTCAGCTAACCAGGATTCCTTAAAAAAACATATTTTCTAATGCTAGAAAATGCACAACTCAAATTGGTACTTTTCGAAAATGTGCCTTCATCTTCTCAGCAACACCAACTGGTAATACATGTAATGGATGTATGGGGTTAATCAATTGTGGAGCACTTGGATTATATGCCAATGTCTTCCACATATAAGCATATTCACCCAAGCCAGTTAGAGGAGCTCCCGGCTCTTGTTCATATAAATACACGCTTTCTGAAGCAGCTAATCCACACAAGACATAATTGGTATGATATGAATCGGGGCTCTTTCCAGGCTTATCCCTCAGTCCTCCTCGTGGATCCTGACAGCAGTAGATTGTATAATTTTTCAGTGCAGTTCTATTCCACAAAGAGGGGATCTCTGTGTTTCTTTCATTGACAATGGCAGCTTCTAGCAGTCCCCAACATCCGCCAACCCATAGATTATAGCAGCCATCGACAAGTTTGTTAATACGACCAGAAAAACCTCCTTCAACAGTCATCTGTCGAGAACTGAGCCATTTGATAGCGTTTTCAACATTGATATACTTTGGAAGCACCACATGAGGAGGACCTAGGAAACAAAGACTAGCTAAGGCACAGAAAGCGTAACCACCATGTGCTTCACTTAGGGGAACATTGGCAAAGCCTCCTTCATATGTTTGACAAGAACTGATATATTCTGCGCTATTGGCAACCAATTCCTCTGTTATAATGTTCAGCATAGATGCGATAGAAAATGCACAATATGTCGCACGAGGATCAGACTCTCCACCTTTACACATGATAAAAGAGCCATCCTTTTGTTTCAGTGACATTATCCAATTATAACAAGCCTGACGGTCTATTTTGTCCCAAGCTTCCTCATCTCCTGATAATGCTAGGGCGTTTATTGCTGCATAACTGGGTGCCAAATGTGCCAATTGCTGGTTTCCACCTCCAAAACCTCCACTCTTGCATTGAGCACTTAAAATAGTTTCTACTATGGCAGGTTTCAAATCATCAATTCCATTACCAAGTATTGCCAAAGCGTTACAACACCAGTATATCAACCAGGGTTTGGATGCGTCTAGAGCTCTAAAGCCTGCTGGCAATGGGCCCTTTAATATAGTCCTTAGAAACTTAATGTGTTTTTCAGTGTTCAATAATGACCCTAAGTCTTGTAGTTCAGGATCACTATCGCTGCCATCATTATCGGGGAGCAAAGGTCGGCAAGCACGCTCAGTCTCTAACTGGGCAATCAATGTTGGAGATTCAAAAACAGCTTTAAGTTTTGATGCCATGTTTTCTTGTTTAGAACTCTGAGAATTATAGTCAATAGGGGACGCTTTCTTGTTCTTGGGAAACCGTACTTTATATCTTTTCATCCCATCTGATAAGAATGGTCTCCCTACTTATATTCCGATTCTTGGTTTGGGGCTCTTCTAAACAGTCTTTATCTTTATATTATAGTCCTGTATAAAGTATTTTACCCTATGCCTTATCTTTTATAGATAAGCTGGTTGGTTTAAGTATGACTGTAATTAGTGTATTTAAGAGTACGATATATATATATATATTTAAATAGTTGGTGACCCAAGTAATTGAGTGTCATTCAAGTCATTTTTTGACAAACCAACAAAGAACAACATCAATTTTGTGCTGTAGAGCTGTTTTGAACTTCACGACTTTTTGGCCCGTCTAATATGCAAGATGATGACCTGATCTCCAGTCTGTGATCACGTCCCATGGTGCATATTAGATTCAGTATCGTGAAGTAACTAATAACACTTCCAGTAGAATTAACAGAAAATTTTGTAGAAAGTGTTAGGGAATGGATCATACGTAAGTCAAGATCATTATAAGGCATCAACGCAAGATTTGTCTAAAAAGCCGTGTAAGACATGACATTACAAATCAATTCTAACTAACAGGTCGTTCGCGAATGCTTTGTATTTATATTCGCTAGGTCAGCCAGTTCGAGCTAAGCAGGCTGCTCTGAAAGCTTGTGAAGAGTATAATACAGCTCTTGATTATGTGGAGAACAAATATATTAAAAGCGACAAGTCTCAGGTATTAGTTCAAGTTCAAAATTGTCTCAAGTTGGCACTTGCAGTATACGATGGTCTGAAAGGTGGTAAGGAGATTCTCAATAAATCCACTGTATTGGCCCATTTAGGTAGCCAGGTGAGAGGCAAAGTGTTTTATCCGTGGATTGAGCCTATTTTTGGAGTTGGTTTTGATGCAGAAATCCCTCATGTTCTGGCATATGATGATTTAGATGGGAAACTTGATCTGTCTAATATTCAAAAGAACCAAGGAGTTATATGGAAAAGATACAGCGCCCTCCAAGATTCCAACTCTGAAAAGAATATTTTAAATGATGGGCTTATGACCCTGAGTCAAAGTGCCTTGGCCGATTGTTCAGTAGTGGCTTCTCTCCTATCAATTATATCATATGAAGAGAGAACAGGAAATGCCATTCTATCAAACAATATTCACCCGAAATACAGTGCATATGGGAAATATATTGTGAAGCTGTATTTCAATGGAACTCCTCGAAGGGTTATCATAGATGATTATTTGCCAGTATCAGCAGATGGCGAAGCTCTTTTTGTTCACAGTCGGGTCACTGGGTCAAAAATGGCGACACCACAATGGCCCGCTCTTATTGAAAAGGCATATATGAAGGTCATGGGAGGTTACGATTTTCAGGGTTCACATTCAGCATCGGATACCTTTGCCTTTACTGGCTGGGTGCCAGAATATATCTTATTACGGGACTACTTCCAAGATGCACATACATCTCTGGATGATTTATGGGATCGGCTATATAAAGGCTGGAACGCACAGGATTTATTAATTTGTGTTGGAAGTGGAAAACTGAGCCCGCAAGAATCACGATCGCTAGGTATCGTGAGTCTACATGATTACGCAGTTTTGGACATTCGAGAGAGTGAGACTGGAGAGAAACAGCTTTTAGTGAGGAATCCCTGGGAAGTTGGCTCTGTGGTAGTTTCTGATGAAACTAACAGCCATACGACAACCGCTGAGACTACAGTATTGGGTACACAATTCTGGATGTCATTTCGTACTATTTGCAGTAGGTTTGAGAGTCTATATCTGAACTGGAATATGAGCTCATACAGCCAGTCAACACCAGAACATTTTATCTACAACACTCAAGCATTCAAAGAGGTTCTTAATGAGCCACCAGTAAACTCATTGCTGTATAATCCACAATACAGTTTAACTAATAACAGCGCTGAACCTCTTACCGTTGTACTACACTTGGCCCGTCATTTGGGCCCTAGCCTTGCTGCTGAAGGGCAAGAACCATGTTTTCTGTCAATGGCCGTCTGTAAGTCTAATCATCGGATGGCTATAGCAGACGAGTCTAAACTCATTGTCAAGTGCCCTGCTAGGAACACTTCATACTGCAGCTTACAATTTACCGTGCCTCCAAGGTCTACATATGTAGCGATTGTACGCTACGACACAGGCAGAAGTTCAACTCATGGCGAGAAAATGACTTTGAAAGCATACACCAGTGGTAACATTCCAATAGTGTTAAGAAAAGCGCCTGACGAGTATCCCTACAAATCAGAGGCAAGCGGACAATGGACAAAGTTACAGTCGGGTGGTAATTGGGCACTGAAATCGTACTGTGACAATCCCCAGTTTAAGCTGACCATTGGGCCAAAGAAAGGGACTGGGCCACAGACAACAAAATTATACCTCGAATCTGATACTTCGCAGCCTATCAATGCCACCGTTCTATGGGGAAGAGGTAAATACATGCAGATAGTCAGTGAAAAGGATGTCATTAAATCAAGCGGCAAATATCGAACTGGCGTTTGTGGTGTAGAAATGACAGATCTGGATCAAGGCGAATACACAGTAATTTTGTCTACTTACGAACAAGGGACATTGGCAAATTTTGTCCTACACGCTACAGGGAACTCAGTAGTATCGCTCCGCAAACTCATACCTGAAAAGGCAGGACTATTTACTCGGAGCATCTCAGTGAAATGGAATGGATCCAGTCAAACACAGACACTTGTTTCAGTTCCAAGAAAGTCAAAAGTGCTCATAGAACTTTCGCTTGACGCTGATTCTGAATGCACACCATCCTCAGTTACTCCCGACAAATCCGCTTCTCCGTCGTCGTACCGCCCGCACATTCGACTCGGCGTATACGATCAATACGCCGGAATCCCTCTGGCAGACACTGGCGACTTTGAGAATCAACCAAGGCCCCTGGTTCTCACTACAAATTTTGAGGGCGACCGGGTCTATCTGGTGACGGTGGAGAGAATGGAGTGCGGTAATGGCAAGTTCAACCTTCAGTTCCATTCAGAGGTTCCCGTCAGTGTGACACAATAAATTGGGTGGTTCCTGCCTCCGGCGGCTGGGGCTCCGCCCCAGACCCCGCTGCTCCTCTCGCTGCGCTCGAGTCGAGCTCCGGTCCGCCGCTGAACTGTTTTATATACACACACCATAATCATCTAAATCTTCAGTACAAGTGATCTATTTTCTATCAAACCCCCCATGGTCGACTCGAGCACAGCGAGGGGAGCAACGAGGTCTGGGGCAGAGCCCCTGCCGCCGGTGGTCAGTATAGTACGCCGCATGCGCCGCATCTAAATTTATTTGGAGATTGTGATCTTGCACTTCACGGTTTATTTGAATGTCCAGTGGTGTGAAATGAAATGTCAAAATGTACCATACGGAGAAGTCTGTGCGGTGCACTGGCTTTGCCTATATTCGAGAGGCAGGGGTCGAGCTTGTTGTTAAACAGGTATCTTTTCCAGGGGCGAAATATGGCATTATTTGCAGTGCCGAAATCCGAAAGTCTCCACAATTATAACAAAATATTCCGGAAAATGGAAAAGGGTCGACAGACGAGTGATGCGATTGTAGACCTTCTTCTTGGACGGGAATATGTGTTGCCCAAAGACCTTCAATTGGAAATTATGTCACCCAAGCTTCGCGGCATGCCGACTCGAGGCGCCTACTTCCACAACTTATTCGTCACAGGAAGCTCGTTATTAGACATCCAATGCCGGATATTTCGCATGCTGAGAAGCTCTTCACAGCAGGAAAATATCATTGATGGACTAAATTTCATCCCTAATGTTGTTCGTTCTGACGCGAATGAACATCCCGACCAAGGAACCATGAACTCTTCAGAGACTTTACAAGCTTTTGTAGAGACATTTGGTCTTGATAATGCATTGGTTTTTGATCGCAGTAATAACTCGGGCTATTTGTCTCGAGAGGAAACACTCAATGCGACAGTTGACAGTCTGCTTATACTAATTGGAGCTGTTTATTTCCAGTATGGCCCAACCAAAACACAAAATTTCATTCAGAATAAGCTTATTGACGGTAGATCTGGACTATATCGTCTTCATACTCGTCTGACCCAGTAATATTAGCTATATCTAATTTTTGCATTCAATGACTACTTTCTGTGGTAGATTCGTTGACTATTTATGTATTATAATAGTACCCTGTAGTACACTATACTTCTTGCATTATCTCACCAATTATCTCGACTGTGATATCTATCACTGTGGTTAAATGTACTTGACCATGTATCTGGTTAGATTTTGGAACTTCTTTCTTCCCCTGGACCTGGTCAACTATCAACCACTATATGGCAGCCGAGATATGGCCGGTCTGATAGTCCTGTTAGATTTTATATCACGTGATTTTTACCTGGACAGATGCCGATGGGGACTGCAGTATTACAGTGGACTATGTGTGGGGCAGAAAGTGGGGTATGAAAATCCCGCTGTTAACCGAGACGGCATGAGCATAAATCGTATAAATATAAATAAGTATACGTCGAAAAGTACCCCGAGTAGACCCGACAAGACTCACTGTTAAATATCTACACTTTTCAATAGATACCGGAAAACCTTTACTGCTTTATTCGTCCTTGTTTTCTGCTTCAATCTCTTATTAATATTTTCAATAAAGGCTGGAGATGAATGCAGTATTACGTCGGACAGCACCTCGTTTGTCATCTCGGGCTATACTTCCAAGTCGATATATCGGATTAAGAAGGTTTTCAGCAATTCCCGAGTCATCTCCCAATCATATAAACCTTTCAGAAGCATCATTTTTGGCCAGGTCGTCAAGAACTGCGTTATCGAACACCGAACTGTCAGATTTGGCTAAAAATGGCGCGTCTAAATCGATGAACTTGTATCAGTCAGTGAATGATGCACTGAGAATTGCATTAGAAACAGATGATACCGCTGTTCTCCTTGGTGAGGATGTTGCATTTGGTGGTGTTTTCAGGTGTTCTATGGGACTTCAAGAACAATTTGGCTCTCAGCGAGTCTTTAATACACCATTATCAGAGCAAGGTTTAGTGGGATTTGCCATCGGATATGCCGCCATGAACCAGACTGCTATTGCTGAAATCCAGTTTGCTGATTATGTGTTTCCTGCATTTGATCAGATAGTTAATGAAGCCGCAAAGTACCGTTATAGATCTAATACCTTCAACTGTGGTGGATTAACTATTCGCATGCCATGTGGTGGTGTTGGCCATGGAGCTATGTATCACTCTCAGAGTGGAGAGGCCTTTTTTTCACATTGTCCTGGTCTTAAGGTAGTGATTCCTAGATCTCCATTACAAGCAAAGGGTCTGTTATTAGCGAGTATTAGAGATCCAAACCCCGTTATTTTTATGGAACCAAAGATTTTATACCGTGCTAGTGTTGAGCATGTGCCTTTGGAAGACTATGAACTACCTTTAGGGAAGGCCGAGATTATAAGGCCAGGATCTGACGTCACGTTGATTGGATACGGTACTCAATTGTACCACATGCAGGCCGCTGCTGACCTTGCTAAAGAGAAGCTTGGTGGTGTCTCGTGTGAAATTATAGATCTCCGTACCATTGTGCCATGGGATAGACAAACAGTGTTTGACAGTGTAAACAAAACTGGTCGAGTAGTAATCTGCCACGAGGCGGCTAGATCTAACGGTGTGGGTGCTGAACTGGCAGCTGAAATCCAAGAAAACTGCTTCCTCCGACTTGAATCTCCTATCCAACGAGTAACTGGCTGGGACACCCATGTTGCACTCTCTTTCGAGTCGTTTCAACTACCTGATGTGACTCGAACTTTCCACGCCATCAAAAAGTCTCTCAATTTCTAAAATAAGTTATAGTCTCTGCAATAAATAACAGTAAACGAGAATCTTCTCCTGTCAATTGGTCCTTTTGTAGTTTTTGGGCACAGCCCAGATACAGCTTGATCCCGTTTCACAAAATTAAGCATTTGAGAGCTATGTAAAGTTGATATGGTATCTCCTGAGTATGAAATAAAAATAATCTTAGGAAATAAAAAAAAATATTGAGAGTGAGGAGGTTCGAACTCCTGCCCACAAATGTAGACTAACATACAAATTTTATCAATTCGAAACCATGAGGATTCGAACTGGTCAACCTGAAGCTAGCGCCTTAGACCACTCGGCCACACTCCCAGAAAGGAAAGTCATCACCAGCTAATTACCAGTACGACACAAGCCTTGATATTGAGTAATTAAGGTTTTACTTTCTCCTGAAGCGAAACCTAGATCATTCTCATAGGGCAGTAGAGCCATAATAAGCGGGTCCTGGAGCCCGTAAATTTAAGTACAGTTTATTGGGACGATGATTGAGCTACTCTAGATGAAAGTTTTATATGTATTTACCGAAAAAAATGAGTTTAGGCGAATATTTTAGTATGACAGCCAGAAACAGCACGCATATGACATGGAATCTCCGACCTTACAGTATTTCAATGACTAAATCCAAGGAAAGAACTTCGAACCTTGATATTCGAATCAAAAAAAATGATTCTGTCATTCTATTTGTTAAACATGCCCAGAGAAACAATGTATATGGAACGTAGTAGCCTGGGTGCTTACGCATCCCTGCATCATGACAAAATAGCACAGTAAACAGCTTGTAATCAGGTAAAAGTGCGAGCAGTCCTCCTGGTAATGTGTAAATGATGGGATTTGAAATTATTGAATTGTATTAATTATGTATCGTATAGGACTTTAAAAAAGATTTATTCATTCATTTCCTGCATCACGACAGGGATATATAGTATAGAACCTGAAACAACATTTATTCATTCGATGGTCTACCTCCGCCCACCAATGCGGCTCCACTACAGGCCATGAATGTTTTGATGGATTTTTATCAGGACATTCGAAGTGACGACTGGAGCTAAGTGAGCGGAGCAGCGGGGTGTGCGGCACTTTCCCAGCCGCCAGAGGCATACCTCATCCAAACCAAGTCCTTGGGTACAGCAGTTTGATAATTGAAAAAGATTGTGGCTGTTGCTGCTGCACCTCTATTGAACAGGCATTTGGATTGATACCTACACCTGGTGCTTATTTGTTCTGTGTTTTCCAACTGAGAACTTACCGCACAAATCAGTCCTCCTGGTAATGTGTAAATGATGGGATTTGAAATTATTTGAATTTTATTAATTATGTATAGTATAGGACTTTAAACAAGATTTATTATTATTATTACCGCACAAACATGTAGAAAGCACCCACAAACCCCTCAACGCATCCAATTACTGAGTAGCTCATAGCAGAGGATTGCATGTCCATAAGAGCCTGGTGCTGACACCTACTGTTAGAAATCAAAAAAAAGCGACTTATATCCACGAACCAGAAATATGTCTTTCAATCAAGCTTGTACCCCATCGACTGTATTCCCCAGAAATATAAAGAGGGTAGTATATCTATATTATATAATAAACAGATGCCACTAGATACTAAGACTCACTCTGGTATCTTCAATGTAGTGAGACTATATTTTAGAATAAAGCAACTTAGGCATGTTGTAACAGAGGGAGGAAATAATAAATAATGTATTAAAGTACAACAGAGGTCATGTAAAGATTAATAATAGAGGAGAGACCCGTAAAAATAATGAGGATGATGAAATGTGGTGATCCATCGGTGGGTCTGCACCAGGCTTGTGGTTCCTTATCAGAAGTCAGGTCGTTCCAACTACAAGGTAAGATGGGTACCCAAGAATCGCAGATGTCTACTTGAGTGGCTTGAAGAAACCTAGAGTCTGCATCAGAACCCATGGCCTAATTGTCGTGGATCAGAACAGCCACTACTGTCTCTATCCCCATCACCTAACCTGAAAGGCAGCAGAACGCGCCACTACAGAGCCACCAGTCAACTCCTATACCATGGCAGGAATACCCACCACTACACAAGGAACTGAACCGGCTGAGGTAAAAGGAAACAACAACTGATTTGGATCCACTCCGAACAGTCGCCGGTCGGGCGGCGCCTGAATCAGAATGGGTCCATATCATGTAGCACCGAATAGTCAACTCACGATCTCATAAGCCATTGGGAATGATTTAGAACTCCAAGCTCTACTTACCACATGGGAAGACACCTACACCATCGAGGGCCTAGGAGCAAGTTGCATGACCACTGGAATGTCACAGGAATTGACAAGACTAGCACAGACCAATACCGATTAGATTCACTGTTACTGAAACACAACATCAATCTCTCGAGTGAAGAGATTGAATTGTGACTCCGACATTGTCCAGATTTGTGGATTTGGGACTGGGTCGGAAAATGACGGCAAAACGTTGCCAAATTTGTAACGGAGTTCTCCCCTGATGTCTCCTACAATTAATCTGTAGCCAAAGGCTAGATTGTCCTTCAGGAACTTGAGATCCCGGAATAATGTTTTCTTGTCCTGTTTAGTGGCACGATTTGTCAATGGTTGAAGTCTATAATTTTTAGACGAGAGAATGGGATACTTGGCATTCTCGAGGGGGAGATAAATGTTGGCCTCTGTGGGATCATAACGCAGGAAGAAGGCATTGACTAGATTGGTCTCAATGAAAGGTAAGCTCTCAAGAGCAAAATATTGATTCCCAACACGATACAGGCCAATGTAATTAGTGATTTGTGTTTTTTTGTATCGGTTCAAGTGGTGGCTGAGATTGGTAGCCATTCCATACAGAGCAGAGGCCTCTGTGTGATCAATTGTATGAAGGGCGAATTTGCCGTCATAGGTATAAATAATGTCATCATGACCGTCAACCAAGAAGTGAGTCCAATTAGGGAGCTTGACTCCGAGTGATTTTCTAATAGAGGTAAATGCCTCGTCATTGAAAGATTGAAATGATAAATTAGACATGTTATCAATTGCCAACTGCTTGAAGTAATCTTCAGTGAATTGAACTTCGTGATTTGTTTTCTTGAAGAGCTTCGACCAAAATCTCTTGAATAGAGAAGGCGATGAGGCATCAGAAAGAGAAGCAGTACCATCATCAAGGCACTTGAATATACGTGACCACTGGGATATGTTCTGATATGCGTAGGCATTCTGACGGTGGTCTCCAACCGACAGTTGATAAATGAAGCCTTCTGAACAATTGGCGAACTTGGTGAGGGGATCATCAATTGGCTTCTCAGTAATGGGGACAGAGGAATAATAAACATTGGATTTGCCTTTGCTGTCCGAAGTAGAGCTGTGATATCTTGAAGAGGGGACTGTGGTGCTGTAGGTGAAGGAGTCAGGCTTAGGAAGAGGATCCCACCAAGGGGCCCTCTTAGAAGAAGGGCCGGCACCAGTCTTGTCAACATAGGGACAAAGGTCAAGAGCAGCCATAGGAGTTTCGGCTAGGTAGTCAATAACTGATGAAGAGGAACCACGGACAATACATTGAGGATACTGGTCAAAGTCAACTTTAGTTGTTGACGATTGGGTGGAATTAACTTCAAGAACAGATGATTGAGAAGTTTGACTAGAACCAATAGATTGGGAGCTGGATTTGGAATGGCAAGCTCGTTTGATAGCTTTCAGGGCCTTTGAACCAGTAGAGAACAATTTGGATTTGTTTGAAGATGATTGGTGGCCAATGCCTTTACCAGAAGGAGAGGATTGGGCACCAGCTTTCTTGACAGAAAGAGAAGCAAGTCTACTCATAGTGGCTAAGTAATCAACACACTAGAGTAATAACGATAATAATAGAGAGTTTGAACGCTGGTTAAAAAAATCACAGAACAAAACTTGAAGTCGTAGAAGAGCAAGAAGTGTTATTCTAAAGAGAAGAAGAGAAAAAACAGAATGAATTAAAAAAGAGCGAATTCGGTTGCTTATATGTAATTGGGTCATAAAAATTATGTCGAGATTCCTCCCACAGACCAGGCATGCATGCATGGTGCTGCCAAGATGGTAGCATAACTTATGGACCACATAACCACATAACTAACCGGTGAACTTCAGCAAGAAAATGAGCTTTTATTTGTTTTCTCCTGTTTAAACATTTGTGTTGTCGCTAAATCTGATTCTACCACTAGCTCGTTTGGGGTTGTCTCGCGGGGGTCCTAACTTAGTACGGAAATGCCAAGGGATATCTCATCGCAGGTTAAGCCGAACGGGCCTATATGCAAGATAACGGGCAGGCGGCCATCGGGCTTATGCATGCATATCGGCTGGGCATGGGGGCACGCTCGGGGCCCGAGCAGCCTGGAGCGGCCCAAACGCAGCCCAGATGAGGGCCCAAGTGTAGCCACTGCTGCAGCTGGTCATTGAATTTACTACGCCCGCTGCCTGAAACTCGGCTGAAACATTCTTTGACCACTGAGACTGGGACACCCTGCACCTCATAAATGTTGCGACCTTCCATGACGCCCGTGAAGATTTGGACCTCGATTCTGCGACTTATGATCTCACAGAGAATAATGCTCAGAATACCAATATATATAGAATTATTTGTGTCTAAGAACTGATATGAGCTGTGGTTTATAAAATTATGCTCGACAATCCAGCGGGCTCAATTGGCTGTTGTTGGACCGGGCAGGATTGGGCCCCCGCACTGGGTTGGCTTACGCGGGCCGGGCTGAGCCCGTTCTAGCCAGTCTATTGCGTCGTGAAGGGCAGATTATGCTGGAGATTAACTAGGGGCCAGGCCCAATGTTTACCTCTCGATATCAGGAAGATTATATGCAGGCCTCAACCGGGGTACATTTGGGAGGAGAGTACCGGCTGCACCAGCATACCTACCCCGTCGCGCTGACCAGATATATCCCGGTCGTCCTAATGCCACTTACTTTTTACTGTCGTCTACTCTAATAGATTTATGAAACTTAGTTTTAACGTTTTGAAGTTTAAATCAATGATCAGCTTGAGGCAGCATTAGATGCCTACCGATTTGAGTAATTCCAGGGGTTGCAGCCACCTGCACGCTTAAACTCCCGATCGCTGGCCCCGAGGCTGCTTATCGCCCGCCGCCCACCAGCAGCAGCTTTCGGGCCCGAACTCCTGATTGCCAAACCCCCTGAGTACAACCCGGCAGCTGTACCCTGCGCTACCCCTGGCATATCACACAGCGGGGGACAGACCAAGCCCACAGTAGTACAGTGCAGAATGTCCCCATAACGCTTATGGACGGTAATTACTTCCACTTTTTTTTGTCCGCTCTCTTGAATACTCCTAACTTCACCACATTTTTGAATACTTTGCGCTTGATTACAATCGAATTTCCTTTTTCCAAGTTTTTCAACAGTTGACAACAAACCAGTCCTAGTAATTAGTGGACGAAACTGCTGACACTATATTGTGATTGTAGAATCAGTTAATTTATTATTTTTACTCCAAGTCATAGATTATTGGCTGGTTGGTTTCTTGGCAAGCATTGAAACAGCTTATTAAGTATGCTATGATTTTGGCGTGTCACCGACTGGTATTACTATTCGATCAATTGCTTACTTCCATCACTGTGTTAATCAATTAAAAATCTTTACTGGTTGAATTAATAAACTCTGTGGCCAAAAGGTGAGCACCCGTGCTTTACTTGGTGAGACTGTACCGTCTATGCTCTCGGCTTTATTTTTCCCAGCTGCAAATACGCGAATCTCTTCTTGAAACAGTAGCATGATGACGTTGACGATAACTCTGATTTTGCAAATACTCCCAACCGTTGTAACAAGCAACTCCTGCCGGGCGTAACGAGCGAAGCGAGCCACGGGGTCTGGGGCAGAGCCCCGGCCGCCGGAGGCAGCCCAGGCTCCAAAGCCAGCCCTGCGCTCCCAAACATGCATGCATACCCCGGTGATGTCCGCTCGTTATCTCGCATATGGGCCCAGCCGTTTGACTGAGCAGCGATGAGATCACCGCTGACATTTCCATTCGGGATAAAGTTAGAATAAACTTAGAATAAACTTAGAATAAACTTAGAATAAAGTTGCACGATCGGGGTTAAATTGATTCGTCGTGATATACACACTGGTATACCCAGACCAAAATCAGTAGCTCCCGCTCTTTATAATGCTCAGATGCACTGAACACTGGTTGTTCCCAGCGAGTACCCCAGCCGGTGCCCCAGCGGGCGCCTGGCTGCAGCCTGCATGCGGCAGGTTGCAGCTCGGCCCAGTCCGTGAACCAAGATTATGTGGTCGGTGCAGACATCAACATAATCTTTAGAGCCCCGTGTATATATATGATGGGACATCCGCAGCAATGCTCTTTTTTTCTTCTCTTCTTCTTTTTTCTCCTCAGAATAAACCTACAGCTGTTTTTACACTCAAGTTTTGGTCTGTGAATTTTTAACCAGCACTTTCAACACTATTTTTCTACTACTCTCTTACTGTCACCTGTTTTAATTGATAAAATGGGTGACTTTTTCTTTACCGACGGTGATTATCTTCCTTCTAATGGAACCCACAAGGTCCCTCGTCGTCCTGTTTTGAGTGACGTCCATTGCGGTGTCTCTGTGCCCAAGTATGGTGCTTGTGCACAACTAGAGAACCGTCGTCCTGCCAGACGTTCTGCTTTTGCTTATCACAAGGTTTTGATCCTTGAATGTTCTCCCGATGACTCTGGTGTCTCGGTTGGATCTGATGAGACCCTCAATGAACCCACCGTTTGGAAACCCATTGATATTGTTGCCGAACAACCTTATTGTGAAGAGTCGAGCAACACCTACTCTGCTCCCATTGATAATGATGATGACAACTGCTCTGAGTGGTCTTTTGAGGTTGGAGACGAGGCTGCCTTTACCACCCGCCAAATTCAAACCATTTGGTCCGAAGAGAACACTGAAGCTACCTGGACTACCCCTGCTGCCTCTTGGGCTCTTTCTGATTGCCCTATTGAAATTGATGAGGATGACTCTACTCCTGACTCCCATGGCGATGTTACATTGGTTGAGTCAACTTTGGAAACTCCCACCAGCGATTTGGCTGAATCTGAGGAAATCACTCCTGCCAAGGTGGATGATGAAACCCCTTGCACTATTGCCGACGCCCCTGCCTCTGCCCTCGGGGGAAGTTCTTCCATTGACAGCCTTGTTGTTGAGATTATTGCCGTTGCAAACTTATACAAGGGTTTGCCACAATTGATTGTTTCTGGTGGCCTTCTAGCTGAACCAGACTCCGAGCTTCCCAAGACAGCTCCATTGGCTCCATCTAAACCCATTGCTCAAACTCCCTCTGACGATTTGGTCATTCAGGTTGAGGAAGTCGACAAGTCCAAGACACCATTGTTGTTGACAAGAGCCAAGGCAAAGCTGACTACCCTTACTGGTCACGCTGCCCCTATCACGAAATCCACTCTTATGTTTAATGGAGTTCAATCTGCCGTCTATGCTACTCCCCTTAGTAGCCAAGAAGTCCTCACTATGGAGAACAAGAAATACAGACTTGATGGAGGTGCCATTATTAAGGCCTATTCGCCTATTGTTTATCAGGACATCCGCACCCTTTGTGGAATTGACTATCATGAGTTTTTGAACTCGTTTGTTTTGCAGTCTGACTTGACCAAGACTAAATCTCCTGGCAAATCTGGATCCGATTTCTTGTTTACACCTGATGGCAAGTACATTATTAAGACCATCAAACGCAAAGAGCACAACGTCATTGCTAATGCGGACTTTTTGGCCGACTACTACAACCATGTCAAGGCCCACCCTAGTACCCAACTCCCTTTCTATCTTGGAAACTACACCCTTATTGCTGGTGGAAAGAAGACTCACTTTGTCATTATGAAGAATTTGCTTCAGAAGGGGACGGATCTGATTTACGATCTTAAGGGATCGAGCCATGACCGACGTGCTGGACCTAGAAAAGACAATCGTGGTCGTGTAGTGTTCAAGGACCTTGACTGGACTGACAAACACGAGGCTCTCTCCATGAGTCAAGAGGACCGAGACAAATTAATGGTTCAAGTCTCAAAGGATGTCGATTTCTTGAAGCGACACAATATCATGGATTATTCATTGTTGGTAGGACTTCAGAGTGACACTCGTACTTGTGAACAACAACCTGTTATTGGTATGATTGATACCCTTTGCCCCTTTAGTTGGCGCAAGAGAGCGGAGACCACTGTCAAAGGACTGATGTTTGGCAGATCTGCTGTAGATGTTGTTCACCCTGCGAAGTATGGAGCGAGATTCCTTAATTTCGTTCAATCTGCCGTGGTTCCTGGACCTGGCGGGTCAGTGTCTACTCGTTGTTAAGTTCTTCTTTCATTATGTGCGGTTATCTGGTCAGTCTAGCATGATTCGGGGCTTTCTATTGCCTTGTGCGTTGCTCCCTTCCTCTCGAGGGACCAATACTAGCTAAGACTATTAGTTCATAGTCAGACTATCTTGTTATTTGATAGTTGACGAACAGAATTACAACGTGATCTTCAGAGACTCCTTTGTCATGGTTTCAATTTGGTACTCACTTCTGATTAGCGATCTTCAGTCGGCGGCATCCCGAGTCCCGTCTGTTATTTGCTATCATTCATTGGCTCACAGGTCCCAAGTCTGACAATTTGCTCATCGTCCCTTGTTGTTCACTTCATCTGTCGCCTCGCACACCGCGAGCAGACGACGATTTAGACCGTTCGACTACGGTAGAGCTGGCTCCTCGCCAGTCTACTCCTGGACATTCTTGAATCCTTCCAATTGCGGCGCTTCCTTAGCGACATTTTGGACTTTGATTCAGGGCTCACAATCTCTATGGACGGACGATGAGCACTCAGACTTGACCTAGGTGGACATCCCCTACTTATCCACCTGGCCTCTGGACTTTTAATAGTACCTCCCCTTACCATGGCATGGACTCTGGGATCCAGATCTACGATTCAGAGCTCGACAAATCAATTCAATGGGCTAGCTGATTCTGTTCTAATGGGATTCCTGGTATTGACGGAAACATCCCTCGCCTCTCACGGAGCTGGCAGACACTTATTCACGAACAGAAGCTAGACCTGCTAGTGGTAACCGCACACTTGATCGATTGAGCTTAACCCTATTACTTTACTGATTATTGTTTCGATGAATTGTCTCCTGTACTTAATATTAATTCTATTATTGTTTGTTTATATGGAATCCTTTCTTCACCAGCTTTCTGGTTCAATTATATATTAGATAGGAAAGCTTTTGAGCTCTAAATGTAGGTAGGTATTATTCCGTCTAGCATGACATCCTGAGGCACGGTCTGAGTTTTAACGAACGAGCCATTATAAGGTTTGCTCTTGACAGTCAAAGTGGACAGCCCTTTGACAAGTGGTCAGCCGGTTCCAGATCCAGTACCAGTTCTCTGAACCTAGATATCTCCACCTGCTGGCTGATTCATGCTACAAATTTCTGACTATTATTATCAGAACCAGTAGAAAAGTATGGTATAGCCCATTCCAACTAGATTACAGTGAGTAAGGAATCTTCTAGTTCTATATAGTATTGTACGCTTTTCTAAGGCTAGTTCCAGAGAGTTTAAACAACTCATGGAGGGATCGCCTACAAACACAGAAATAACGTAGATTTACCGATGCTTCTCAATTGAAACTCTCTCCTTGTATTTCTTATAATAAACATTGTATTGGCTCTACACTTCTCAATCATGACTCCGTCAGAGTCTCGAAGTCAAAAATCACGCTATCTTAATTGTCTTCTATATAGCATAATTTCGTCAAAATGGTAGTGATTCGCTTAATTTTTTCTCTTTAGTCACGAAAAACACTGGTCGGAGTATGAGGCGTTTGGCTCTGTGTATCTCAACCAACTAGCCAGAGCCTAAGAACACATATTTATATTTTGGTAAGGTAGTTAGGGCACAAACAGCCAACATCAGTGTATCTTTTTGCTCTGATAAACCTTGCTCTAAAAAGGGCCATATTAGATCAGTCCTAGATGAGACATAACAAGCGGAATATTAGAAACATTTCGATAATGCACCGGCTGAGAGAAGTGAACAAGGACTACCACAACAAGACAAGTATCGTAGTAATTTCTTTTAAAGCGACCTTATTTTATATAAGATGCCTCCTACGAGGTCAAGAAAGTATTTATAATAGCAGAGCTATAGACTATTGGCTCTAAGAGCTGTTTGCCAGGCCAAAACAGCTTGGTCCATTAGAGTGACGTTGCACGGCTGAAATTTTATTTGTTTGCATCCAGGTCAGTTATTTGATCCAAGCGTAAAACGAAAAGTATATATACTCCAGAAGTCCATTTTCATGCCGCGGTTAACAGTTCCTCCTAAACAGAGGTTGGTGAGACAGCAGTCATTATGGTCTAAGGTATCAGCCTATCCGTTTGATCTATGGCTTTCCGTATCGGAAGATATACAGCTAGTAGACTGGGATGCATATGCCCAGCCTGTCGGCCTTCCCAGCGGACTTGGAGCTACAATTATATTATGGTTCTGTCGACTCTATGTATCTGGTTTTAGAAGGAAGACTGTAACTTCAGCAAACTCATGGAAGAACTGGTTTCGAAATTCACACACTGATGACATTCTGGTTGACTTTACCCCTGACCACAGCGGTTTTGCCAGTGGCATTTTTAAAGCTACTTCCAGCTTTATTGCCTACTTTGTGTCGCTTATTAGTCTGATTTTACTTGCGGCTTGTCTTATGAATGCTGTTTATTGCTATACATCGACTAAGCATTATACACTGATGGCTAGAAGCTCCGATAATCCACCTGATACGCCCTCTGCGAGAAGAGTTAGGTATGACAGTATCCAGGATGATCAATTGCAATCTGCTGGTACGCCCAATGAAAATGATACTGATGAAAATGAAGGAGATTTATGGTCTCTGGATATTTGGGATCCACCTAAATTCAACATGTTTTTCTTCACGACATATTCGCCTTTGCATTATCTCATCGTGTGGTACGCTCCTATAAGCACACTTCAATTGGTCTTACTCATAGCAGTATCCGGCCATTTATACATACTTGTGCATATGTTCTTTATACTTGTGAAGGACAAATCTGTTGTTCATAGTGAGGTGCTAGGAGAATATGGTAAAAAAGTAGTACAACCGATCATCGCTGTACCTCGTCGTGATGTTTGCGTTGGCACTGATTCCGATGAAGTAGAAGTGTTTACGCCAGCACGACCAACAAAGCTTACGATGCATAGTGTACGTGACCGACCAGTTCTAGCACCTCCTACTTGGGGTTCCCCAGTTGGTTCAGCTCGAGTGAGTCGGTCGCCTCGATCAAGACCCTCAGCTGCTCCAAAACCATGGTCTCCCAATGCGTCGAGACTAAGTTCTCCTCTACCGTCCAGTCGTTCCACTTCTACTGATAGATTGAGTTCTCCATTAGCTAGTAGGAGTCGATTTATACCCAGCAGGTCCAATCTTGGCCCACAATAACTGAAGTACATAAAACTGACTCCGCTCTGTACATTCTACTCATTTTCATCACATCTCAGCTCATCGAAGGGAGATGGTGAAATCATCTACAAAAGCATTTTATTTATATTTTAAATAATTCAATAATACCTCCATGCATTAATACTCACTTTACTTATTATCGTCAAGCTCCAGAAGAAATGATATCAATCGTGTTGTCATTAGGATTTCTCCAACAACGAGTGGGGTCTAAGTTCGAACTTTCATAATATTATCAATAGGATAAGCTTTCTCCAAGGTTTGCCCCTGTAGGAACAGGAAAAAACATTTAATTGGGGGAACTTGTTAACAAAGATCCTATACATGTCATGACTGAGTCTTCCGTTTACCACTAAAATTCGATAAGCTCTAGACTAAAATTCATAGCAGGCCTTAAGATGACCAAGTGCGATACTACAGACAGTGACCCATGAGTGAAATCCAGTTAAATGCAACCCAGGATCCACCAACAACCTCTGATCAGATTCTAATTTAATGGAGGTTATGGCCATACAGCCATACACTAGAGAAGAATGGTTCCATTTCCAGCAGTTCAGACTTTGGCGGCTTCGACAACGATAACAACACGAGCAGTAGTGAAAAAAGGGGCACTCCAATTAGGAGCACGGTGTCTTAAGAACAGGAATGAATCAGGAAGCGATGGCGTTAAACGGTTTTATTTTTAATTCTGATGTCAATAACGACAAGTCAATGGACTTAGTAAAAGTTGATCGAGGACAAAATGTCAGGACTTTTATATTTGGACCATTACCTAGGTGATAAAACATTTTAAGTTCCTCTGTGCTCACAGAAGGGCCTGTCGATCCATGCAGGGTCTGATATTCCATTCATTGGGCTTTGTTGAACAAGATCGCAACACAGTTAACTCCCTCATATTTGTCCGAAGGAATCTAAAGCCTGTCCACTTTCAAGTTCTACTTTCGAATATCTAATTGGTGATCATAACATTCGTATACGGTATTACGGTAGTAGTATAGCCTATCTACATTGATGTGCTGTAAATTGCTGACGCATTTGTGAAACAAATATTTTCAAAAAACTTGTCATCAAAAATGGTATCGATAGATATATCGTCAGAAATGGGACTTGCTCGCATAGAGTCCACTTCTGGGAATAGTCGCTTATCACCATGTGGAAATAGCTGCTTACCATCGGCGGTTGGTGTTGGTTGGTTAGCTTCAGATAACGGAGATTCTCGGGCATCGCCAGATGTAGAAGATGCTCGCGAAAAGGGTCCAAAAAGGTGTGGAATGTCAAACTCTGATTTGACTTGTAATACAGCAGAAAGTACCAAATGAGATCTCGCAGAGGCACACATCGTAGCTATTCTCATGTCAAAGTATTGGTTCCGCATGGTTTCCACTAGCTCCATTATGTCTTTCCCAGGTGCATTTATTTCGTCTGAAAGCTCCTTACACTGCTTGTAATCTAAACCGGTGAGAAGGGCTGCAAAAAATGCTTGGTAATAAATGCAGTGCCAATGACACCATACAAACTCTTGAAGCTCTTGGTTCGAAAACACATCCATCTGATTTTTCATTAATCTAACACAAGCTTCCAAGCCTCGTCTTCTTGAAAATTCGTATTCAGCATACAACTGGCCCGCAGAGTTTCGCCGAGATATGAAGGACTTGTGGAGCATGAACAATATCTTGTGAGCAAGCGTATCGATAATATATTGCTGCATCAATAGACCCGGTGAGACTTGTACTATCTGTGACACTTTCAAATTGCTAGGAATTGACTCAATCGCTTGTGATATTTCGCTGTCTAAGGACCGGATCGTCTCCTGTGATGGACAGGATGATCTTCCATACACTTCATCCACAACCTTGCTTAGAAGCCGAGAGAGTTGGAATTGAGCTGACACAAAGCCTGTACAATTAGTCAAGTCAATGGATCGGTAGCTATTAAAATAACAATACCGATCATTAATAAATGAGGGTTGGTCGATATCCAACGCTGAAGACTTTTCAAAAGAGTAAAAAATCTTGAACAAATCAGCTTGTCTTCTGTCTCTGGGTTCCTTTTTATAAAGACCAATGATTTGTGCCATATTGTTAACAAGTGATGTAATAGCACGGCCAGACTGAACAGTCTCACCTGCAAACATAAACATAGAATAGAGCAATATAGCCTCAAAGGATTTGATATCAGGCGATCCTACATAGACGAAAAATGACATGAAATGCTCTGCTGCATTAATAAAAAGTCGGTGCAGTGAGGATGTTACATTGTGATTTTGGACATCGTAGCCTGATGACCGACTGGAATATGACAGGATCAAGAAATAAATAGCCATAAAATGAGCGTCGTTGAGCAGCATACTCTTATCATCAGACCAAAATCCCTCAGACCGTTCAGTGATTTCAACTAAATCTATTATTGGCATTATTGGATGTACCACTTCTTTGTATCTTGCCAAAAGCATATCGTGAATGTGTTTTGGCGGAAGAAACGATGTATAATCGGTATTGCTGCTCTCGGTAAATATTTGAAACTTTCGCTTGAGATTGGGCCACTCGCATGGCGGAAGGTTATTAGTATCTCGGACCGTCTCCACAAGATTCACAAGCTCCTTCATACCAGGAGTTTTATCAATACCTGGGGGCCAGTTCCAGCAGTATTGGCCACCGCCTTCCGAAGAGCTTGACGGCGATAACATCGACTGAAGCTCATAGCTAGGACTTGGACATACAGAACCACTAGTACCTAATAATACTTGACGCTCCAGGCGGTCCAGCCGCTGGAAAATAGCACCCATATCAGTACTCTTCAGCGTATCACTCGCTCTTAGTGACACTGGCTGGTCGTCAGGCGATCTTTTAGGACTTGTCGCTACAGGATCACCTGAAACTTCTAACAACCTCTTTTTCCAACGACTCTTTTCATCGTACTGGCATTCCGTCCCTATCCCTCTCTTTAAACACTGATCACAGGGAAGAGAATGGTCACACTACGAAGGTAGTTAGTATTGTTTGAAATCCACCAGATACAATTTATATACATACTCTTCTCTTCTTTATCCGACATATTGTACAAGAGGTAGTCTCCCGCTCTCTTTTTATGGGCTTTCTTTCCACGGTTGCCATGTCAAGTTATTTGAGGACCTGTTTTCTCCACACCGGATATAAGCGTGGGGATGCCGGATTTACGGTCGAACCTCGTTTCAATTTTATAATGTGATGCAATGGCGTATATGCATGTGAGATCACATCTCCACTGTTGGATGCCATGCATTGGCAAACGCATGGCCCGTTGTTATCTTCAGCAGCAGTAGCTCTAAATAAAAAAAAAACCACTGTTTCCTGAGTTTGAGGGCCTCTAGTCCCTACATAAATCGCTCCTGGTTGATCCTGATTAGGAATAGGGCTTAAACGTGAAAAGTGCTACTTAGAGGCATTTGAAACCAAGTTCATCTGCCAGAGGCAGATGTTCAAAAATTTTTTGTTAATTCTATTTATATATTAACTTAATTTAAAGCAGCGGCTCTATCATATAAAAGATCGACAACAGTCGACATGTGTTTGATGGTGTCAATGGCCAAGTCGTAAGTCTTATCGGACTGGGGCTCGTCGTAAACGAACAACCAGCCGTTACCTTGGTCAAGGACACCATAGAAAATCTTGTCAAGGATCATTTGACTCAGCTTGCCCTCAATTTGACGGGTATCTAAACCAATAAGCTCGGCAATGTGTGATATCTCAACGCATGAAAATGGCTCAATGACCTTGACCAGATTCTGTTCCAAAAGTGTATCATACAAAGCAGAAAAGTGAGAACGAACAAATGGGTCTTTAGACAGCTCGGGGCCGTAAGATTCCAACACTAGCTCGAATTCTTTTAACGAACGGTTAGAATGAGCTCTAGCAATGGCTTTCATAGCGTCGATTTCACGACCACCTTTGTTAGCGTACTTGTGAACAGACTTGCTTGTGGCCAGTAGATTATCCATATCATCAGTGAGATTAAGCATGATTTTACACAAAAGAAGATATTTAAGAACAATCACTGCGTTCTCGTCATCATCCTGTCCTGCATATCCCTCAAATGCCTCGTAGAAATAAGAAAATGCTGTTTTGTAATCTTTGTCCTCAGCTTGTAGTACTCCACTCATGTTATCCAAAGAAGCTTGAGTAGCTGGTGGACAATAAATGCCATTGGCAGTGGTACGAGCACTGGTAAGACAAGCTTTGCTCTTGGGGATATTACGAAGAGCATGATATACCTTTGCTTCCAGCAATTGAACTTCAACAAGCATCATCTTATCGTCCAAGCGCTTAAGCTCTTTCATTAATTTATCGGTCAATTGGATGGCCAATGGGTATGACTTCTGCCTTAGATACAACGCAACAAGTCTGGTTTGAAGACTTTGTCTAAGAAAGTTACGGCTTTCCTGGACAGCCCAGTCAACGCATGCTAAAGTTGTATCAATTTGAGTTTGAAGTACTTTTTCTGCTTGTGGAGAACTTGTCAATGATGTACCACTGGCACTAGCAGCTCCTGGATTGACACCAGCAATCTCATCAAATAAATCAATCAGATTACGAATGATCTTAGCAGCTTTGGACTTGCTGGCAGCTGCTGATGAACCGCCAACAATAGTTCTTGCTTTTGCTACTAATTGGGCCAATTCATCAGCACGCGATTCTGAAGCATACAGTCGGCCCAATTCATAAAGTGCTGCCTCTACTTCAGGAGCTGATGGGGCGCTTGCTCCCGACTGGTTCTCAGCATTGTGTAGAATCTGGAGATTTTCCTTTTCTGTATGTTTGGGTGCTGACTTTTGTGATGGCTGTGTACTAGATGATGACATTGTATATTCCTACTAGCAAATCTCGACGGCACAAGTTATTGTTTGGTGATACCACTAGTGTTTTCAATGTTGGTTAGGTAGATGAATAATGTCGATGCGTTAAACTTAGGCTCAATGTGGCGGATATAATTCGCGACAAAAACCGACGGTTATGCAATGAATCCACTGTCTCGACAGGTTTCGATGTATTCGGGGTTTCAATATATTATGAATTCTACCAATTGCTCCAAAAACTTTGCAATCTTTTGGATATTGAATGAATAATTGAAAGAGTTTCGTAACATTCAAGTCAGTTGTCCTGTAATTATCAGTATCAATGACGAAAAGTCAGTGTAAAGTCTGTCCGATATTAGAAAGATCCTCGATTTGTGTAATATCGTGGGTGTCGGGGTTACACAGTATACGCTCATCACAAATATTTCAATGCAGAAACGTGAAAATGCGCATCAAAACAAACATATTCTCGAGCCTACCAGTGACCCTATTGTCTTATCCATTGTCAATTGAAAGGCTAATTATCGGTTGGTTTTAGTCTAGACAAATATATTAAGACTGGTGGCATCATGTTTAGTAGTAGTAACCTGAAGACCAGTGGTTTTGGCGGTCTTAGCGGACCGGCACCTGCTGGCGGAGAGCCTCCTCGCAAGTTGGCTCACTCACAGTCGATGATGGATTTCCGTGGACAGCCTGGTGGTCTTAACGGAAGTCTAAATGGTTCAGTTGGCACGGGTCTGGCACCATCTGGTCAAATTCCACAGCAACAGATGTCTAATGGCACGGCACAACAACATCAACAAACGACACCTCCAGTTATTGGCTTCTCAACACAAAATCAGCAACAGCAATATCATCTCCAGCAGCAGCAGCAACAGCAGCAACAGCAACAACAACAGCCATATAATTTTTATCCCCAGTATAACTCAACTGCAAGCGTCAACAGCCCAGTGTATTCTGGCGCTGCTGGAGGAGCATCTACACCTCATTGGGCTAAGCCAGAGCGAAGAATCATTCCATCTCACTTGACTGTATTTAGAAGAAATCCACATGATAGAGATGGTGGTGAAGATGACGGATTGAACCGGCAAAGATCACGAGGAGGTGCTTCCAATAGTGGTGGATCCAGTGCTGGCCCTAGTACTCCAGGACTTCGAAGATCAACTTCGCGAAGCTCATTCGGACCTGGTTCTGATAACACCGGACGAGGAAGACGCACTTCGATCTCTCAAGGAACTGGCAGCGGAAGTGCAGGTCTTGGAAGTAGCAGTTCTGGTGCTGGTGGTAGCTATTTTGAAGACCATGAGGGACCTCGGTTTGGCACTTCGTTCGGAACTCCTAAGCCTGTTTATTCTAAGAAGGAGAACATTTTAAGTGATGCCGATGATATTCCACCAGTAGAGAGTATTTATGATTCTGCTTTGTCTTCATTTCAAGTGCGACACAATTCGTCGTCAGATGTCCCCATAGTTGGACCCGGCATGGGCTCGGCGGCTGGTGACGCTCCACTGAATAGAAGGAGATCGATGAATTCACGAGATCGCGAGTCTTCTAATATTTCCATCAGTAATACTGGGTCTTCACTCAACAAGGCGATTCCAGAAGACGAGCAAGAAAATAATAGACAGTCGTCTAGCTCATCTGCATTATCTGCATCGTCGACATCAGCAGCTGCCGAGAGACGAGCTCGCCAACAAAAGCCTAATTCTGTTGTGGTTTTCGGATTCCCATCATCTCTTTCATCAGCCATTGTCGAGCACTTCTCTAGATTTGGGACAATTCTTGAAAATGTGAGCTACCAATCTAGATCTCCTTTACGCCATCATTCAAAATTACCAAAAGCTCCTCCATTTCAAGCTGGTAAGAACTGGATGCGATTGACATATGCCGAGCCTCAAGGTGCTGCCCGTGCTGTACAGGAAAACGGCGTCATCTTTGGGGGTGGTTATGCCATTGGTTGTGTATATATCGACCAGTACAATGGGGACCAATTTGCCGAGGCTGGTGAAGCTACCATGTTAGAAGATATCAATGACGAGTCGAACAATCTTATGGATGTGGATTTCGATCCTCCTACTCCTCAGCATGTACAAAATCGCACCAGACAGGTGCCCTCTAGAAGGGGCGAGTCTTCATTCAGACGTTTCCCTCATAACGTACAAAAGAGCAACGAGACTGATGTGGGCGATACACCACCACCTGCTGTGTCATCCAACCAGGGCCTTCCACGTACAATCTCCATGCCTGCACTTGTAGGTGATACGTCAGCAACAGGTACCCCTTCTAAACGACTCGAGGTCTTGTCTAATCGTAGCATTTTCAACCCCAAGCCACGGTCTACACGCATGGCATTGCTGTCGTCATTTACTCAAAACAAACCAGCTGATGATACCACTTCCTCGGATGGTGCAAATAAAACCATTTCGAAGCCAAAAGAGAGCTGGCTGAACTGGACGACAAAACGTGCCCAAGAACTGGTTTTCGGTTGGGACGATTTATAACTTTTTATGTATTATATTTCACAACTTATTTTATCATACCTCAGGTGCTAGGGAGGGCTATAACTAATAGCGTTGATGCTTGAGAGTGGGTGCGGATGCCTCTGGCGGCTGGGGCGTCGCCCCAGACCCCACTGCTCCTGCTTCGCAGGAGATAATAAGAGGCTCTCGAATTAGTCACAGGAACAGTGAGGTAGAGGGCACAGTGTGTTCCACTGGAAATATCCCTTCACACGCAGGAAGGAGCTGCAGAATTATCTTAGAGAGAAATAAATATTTTATGATATGTACTGGAAAGGTGCTACTGTTGGTTGGCACCAATGGCCCAGCCGAGACCGCTGACGAGCATGTTCGAGATCTGTGTCCGTCTTCCTGAAGACGAGTCGGCTGGGTTTGATGGAGATGTAAATTCAGCAGCAGATGACGAGATCGCTTTGGCAATACGTGAAGCCGAGAGGGATGAGTATGCTGAGTGAGACGGATCTGTATTAAGCGAGCTTGCAGTGTGAGAGGATCCCTGGTGATTAGTTTTGTGAGCCTTGGAGTCTTGGGTAATTTCCTGACGCAGATTATTGTTCTTCTTCCAGGTTAGCAAGATAGACGAGATATTTTCTTTAGGGCAAATACGAAGTGTCTGTGAAAGAATATTGAGTTGTTGATCGAGTACAGAAGCAGGTGGGAAATCCCAGAATGGCGAAACGTATTTTCCTACTTGATAGCACGAGGTCCAGGCAATGAGACTCGTCTTATTCTCATCGTTGTAGCTAGTGAATTCTGGTACACAGTAGTCATATGCCACCTTGAAATTATCGTTCACAAGCGCATAGGTAACACACATAGCTCGTATTTGTCTTGATACTGAGTCCACCATAACTTCATCGTACTGGTTAGCATATGCCAAGTCATCGGCAATTTTGGAAAGTTGTTGAAGCTCGCGATAGCTGATTTGATTGTTCGAAAGAATGTGATCGATTGTTTCTAACGGTGCATTGGACTTGATTTCATGTGGGCTCAATGTTATCCCCTCGTACTTAGAAATTTCGCGTGTTGCCAATATTAATGCACTGGCGCGTTCAACATCTTTAGACTCTGATGGTTTAGAACTTGTAGTCGATTGGAGCAAATGCAAACAATGCGACGCATTTTTCATCTGGTTATTATCGTAAAAGGAATACAGGTGCTCCAGCACAATATCCACAAACATGCCGTGGTTAGAGAAGTTCTGGCCAACAAAATCAAAGTCGTTTGACTTCAAAGCTTCTGAGATAAGTTTTGATTCAATCCAATTGTCTTCGACTCCATCAAGCAAGTGGCTAGCAGCCAATGTTTTCAGATCATTTTTAATGTTA
The DNA here is from genome assembly GCF_001640025.1 of Sugiyamaella lignohabitans. Lineage (NCBI taxonomy): Eukaryota > Fungi > Ascomycota > Dipodascomycetes > Dipodascales > Trichomonascaceae > Sugiyamaella > Sugiyamaella lignohabitans. The sequence continues at coordinate 2,779,356 of NC_031672.1, read as the reverse complement.
ACCCAAGATTTTGCTCTCTTTGCTTTGTCGAGATATTTAAGGGCGAGCTCTTTTTTTTCCTCAACAGTACTACTGGTTTGCATCTTTACCACATATTTAATGTTTGCCGGGAGCCCGATAGATGATAGAACTTCGCAACTATTTACTGTTTGTAGGAGAACCCGTAAAGATTGTTGATCTGGCTTTGTTCTCGGTGACAAAAGTAGGCTCTCAAAATCATATGAATCAATAGGAGAAGTTAAGATTTCAACATCTTGGAGTTTCTTACTCTCATCTCCCGATACACTCGTTCTCTGACTAGTAAATATACCCTGATATATGTTTCGTATCGTCTCGAAATCTTTGATACCATGACCTGGGTGCAAATAACATGCAGCTAGTAAAGGTGTTTCTAAAACCGAGGACTGGTTTACTTCAGAAAGGGGCACAAGTATTTCAAAGAGGTTGGATTCAGCTTGTTTTGCAATCCACTTGTTCAAACTGTGCTCCCAGGCATTAAGGTATGAAATGTATGGAACAACCAGCTTCTCAAAATCTCGTGCAACGCGTGTTGCCGATGTTGATGAAAGTAAATGGCATATATTCTCTTCTGGTGGTGTTTGCTCAAAACTTTGAAGACTGAATTGGTCAGGAGAACTAGCATATAAAGCACGATATTGGTTTACTACGTTGGCAGTACCATAGTACCAATCCTGAACTGCTTCTGGTGCATTAGCCAGTAATGGAACAAACCAATCGAGCTGTCCACAGCATCTATCAATAGCCCGAAGACGGCACTTAAGCCATTGTGTATATACATTGTCTGAGATAAACCTCTGTTCTAATTGTGATCCATCATCCTTAGCATTAACATCTACGCCATCTCCGTTGATTTCAGTGTGTCCATTGCTATTCTTAATACCATTATTGCCATTGAAGGAATGTGAATTACTGGTTTGCCAACCAAATTCACTAGACTGCGCTCTTAGCTCGCTTAATAGTCTCGACACTCTTAACTGAATCTGGCTTTCAGGAAGATTTACAACCAGTTCATTCGTAATACCAGTCTCTGGAATGATACTGGCATCTGGTTCTAAGCCATTGGCGCGAATGTCGCTGACAAGAGGCAGATAATCAGCTGGATCTGTTGTTTCAGGAACCAATAAAAGAAGAATTGACCAGGCACTGTGAGGACTAAACGGGTCTCCAAGTATAAAATATTCTCTTTCAGATGCAAATAAAGTCCTAAGACTGTCCAGTTTGCCCAAGGAAGCCAGCTGGGCTGCTAGGATTAATCGTTCCATGCCGTTGATTAGTACTTCTCGCTAGGTTCACCACCGTGATGATACGACATGCGAATCACCAACTGCATAAACATCACACATATGGTACGCTTATGCTCTGGGCACTGGAGCTTTATCTTGGACCCCATTTTCTCGCTTTTAAAGCCGTTAGGATTTTTTTTTGGAATTTATATTGTAGGGCAGAGTCAAAGAATCAACCAGCTGGGAGAGGGGTGGGGGGAGGGGTAGAGCTCACCCAATTTAACACGTTAGCGTAAGCACAAGGAGTGACCAAATGCATGCTATGATATTACACCGTGAACTTCATCATGTTCTAAGAATTAGGAAATAATATTTACAGATAAATTATAGATTAGGAGGCAGGAGAAGAGCTCCAACTTGAAGCCTGCGCTCAGTAGCGAGGAGATCAAAATAGCTTGCGCCATGTTCCTAAGCTGTGTTAGTATGCACCAAGGATGGATCCGACATTGACTCCTTCACAGATCGAACTTACAGTATTTGATATTTGAAGTCGCATTCCCAAGGAACGAAAATATTCGCTGGTTTTCGGTCCGAGAATACGAGACTTTCCACCCAGCCCTACCACAAGAATCTCTGGTTTAGGATGGGCAACCTCGAAGATTCCAATGATTTGTTTGCTGATTTCAACAATCCCAGTGTCCAGACCCGTAAATGCACCACTCATGTCTACCTGGAAAGCTTCTGTGCCCAACAGAATTAGCCCAGTAGGATGATTTGGATCTGTGGACTCGATTTTACCTCCTGTACTAAGAAGAAACCCATTGTCAGTAACAGAATCGACATTGTTGGCAGGTGGTTCCAGCTCGCTGTAAAGATTATAATCTGATAAGTTTCCTTGAGGAATTCTTTGTGATTCTTCTGCTGATAACATAGCTCTTGGCACTGGTCCGTCCGAGTTTTCTGGCTGGGCTTTGGTAAGTGGCTTTCGCCGTTGGCCTATTCCAGGTGAGGACGAATAGTAGCGAATCTCACTAAGCTGTCTAATCGTCCGTACATTAAAGTTCCGGAAACTCAACAAACGGACTCCATTGGAGGGCAGAATATAAAGCTGCCTGGCCGGCTTGAACATCGTGATCCTGGTCCGTTAGTGAAGTTTGCTGACTGGAATCATATTCACAGAGTAGGTATTCCAGAAAAAATTATCACGTGATTGGGCTACTGATATGATCTGCCTCCTTAATGGAATCTCACCTTATCTCTATTACAGTTTGGACAGACTTTAAAGAGGGTTAATAAAAGTACCGAGTAATAAATTATGTAGTTCTAGAAACTACTATGAAATAGTATTAAGAATAGAATTAGCAGGCAGGCTGAAAAACAGTGAAAAAAAAGTTAAAGAGAAAGAAAAGAGCCGGTCAAGTTTTCATACTACATTCATTCTAGACCCTTGCGTGTATTTGATGTGAAGTAAATCCCCAGCCAAGATTACCATTTATCCTTGGGACTCAGATTGATGATGCTCGACGTCTCCACTGAATCAAGTCGGACTGGCTAGGGTTCAAAACTGAGCGACATCTTTTTTTTCTTCCAATATATATATATATATATATATGTACTTATCACAATATCAAATATATACCCTAACCCGTCTCCAATTTTTCATGATTTGACGACGCATGGAACTGTGATAATCAAAATTGAATCGAATTGAAGGATAAGAACAACAATCCCGACACAAACGATTCTGCTTATTATTTATTATTTTCACAAAGTTAAAAATGCCCGCGCAGGTAGCGAGACACGTCCTTCCGCGCTCTGTGAATGGTGTTGGATCGTTCATTCTTCAATGCCGTAAAATCACTCTGCGGTATTGCAACTGGGGAGGTAGCTCTCGTGGAATGAGGTGAGTTTATATTTGGTCATTTTTGGCCAACAGCTATAATTTGGACCCAAGTTCTGTTCCTCTTTTTTTTAAGCAGTTTGCTAGGAATGACGAGAGACGAGATATGGGGCTGGGACTGGAGTCCAAACTGTCAAAGTCTCGAATATATGCTAACCAGGTTAGAAACTTCTTAGTAGAAGATATAAAGCGCATTGCTAAGGAGAACCCCAAGATTGAATTTGAGATTGTCAAAGAGACCGGCCACCCAGTTATCAAGGGAGAGTACGTGAATGGCAAGGAAAAGGTCATCTGTGTTCGTAACTACGAACCTAGCAAAATTGCTGAAAAGATCAGTGTGCTAGCCAACAGTAGTGGCAAGAAATTACAAAACTACACGCGGTCAGTGGAGAGCAAAAACCCATCTGTTCGTGGCATCTGGTCTCCTTTCCATGTTGGCCAGGAGTTCAGATACAAAGTTTAAAGTCATTAGCATTCATATCTTACATTTGTACATAATATAATATTTAACCAGCTCAATTGTTTATTGCTAGTCATCCTGGCGTTTAGGCCATTGTTTCACCCTTCAACCCGGTTTTAGTTTGAATCACAATCTAGACTGTTGTTCCCACATAAATCAGTGCCCTACTGGAATGTGGTGAAAACACAGCCAAGATTACGATGAGCATGGATGCGCATTCAGAAACCATCCAGGAAAGGATGTGTCAGCGCTTCCTGTGGCTTAATACGTTTGCTGGGGTCAAGTGCCAACATGCGATCGAGAAGGTCGACAAACTGCTCAAGCAGAACATACTCTTCTGTTCCAGGGGTTTCCATCCCACGCAGTTTCAATTTCAGTGACTCTTTTGGGCCAACGTCTTTGATCACCTTACCAACGGGTTCTCCAGTCACTTTGTCAGTTTCATGGCTGATAAAGTCCATGTCGCCATTAAAATAGTCCTTACTGAGTGAGAATTTCCCTTTTCGTATCATCCTATGGTTCACTTTGCCTTTTAACTCCATCATGAGTTTGAGCATTTGATTGTTGGTCTGACCTGGGAACAATATTTTTCCTGTATATAATTCATATAATGAACAACCAAGCGACCACATATCAATGGCAAAATCGTAGTCTAGTCCTAGCAGTAGCTCAGGGGCACGATAAAATCGTGATACAAGATACGACGTGACTTCCATATCTGTATTGTATTCCAGTGCAGACCCTAAATCGGCTATCTTCACTACTGTCTTGGAATCGTCGACTAGAATGTTGTCAGGTTTGATATCAGCATGTATAATCTCGCATTCCCGCAATAAATCTAGCCCTTGGATCATTTGCTTTGAATATTGTCTAATTGCTTGTATGTTCAAACCAATATCACGGCCAAACTTTTTAAGGATTTCTCTAAGGTTGGAGTTCAAGTTTTCAAATACAAGGCATAAATGGTTTTTATGTTCAAATGACCTGAGTAGGCGAACCACATTTCGAACGTGCTTGGGGTCCCTGGCATTCAACTTTTCAAGCATCTCTACCTCTTTCAATCCTGCTTTGGTCATTGTTTCATTATTACGAATTATTTTGATTGCAACAAGATTGGTTTCGACTTTATTTTTACCAGTGGACCCGTTTTTAGCAGTAGCAGTACTTCTATCTTTTCTGCCCCCCGCGGATGCTGTAGTAGCACCCCCATTGTCTCCAACCTGGGTTTCCCCCGAACCATTATTACTAAGGTCGATTGCTCTCACTACAGCTGCGAACACACCTCTTCCCAAAGTTGACATTACTTGATATCGATCGTCAATAAGTTCTCCTGGAATTATTCTATAGTAGCCTTCCACATCATCCCAGTTGTCCAGCATACTTTCATGGAGTTGTAAATGCTTACCAGAGTTGGGGTTGGAGTTTTTGACCTCTACATCGGCTTCTTCATTATCAAACATATCATCAGAGTCCGAGTCCGAGTCAGATGCCTGCATATCTTGTTGGGGCCCACTCAACACATTATTATCAGTTTGTGCTAACACATTGTTATCTGTAGAATGTTCTTGTATATTACTTTCTGGATCATTGTTATTTTCCGACTGGACACTGTTATTTATACCAACAATTCCCTTTAACTTGAGATCTTGCATTAGCTTCTGTCTCTTGGCTGCTCTTTGCTGAATCACCTCATCCTCAGTAAGTTCTTCATTGCCCCTGTCTTCCATATTACTACTCTAGAGTTACAATTTCCGGCTCCCAATTGCAATAACCGTCCTAATCAATCGAAATCCAATTCATATACCTGTATTTCCAGTAACCACTGAGATATCTGATTCTGCAACAATCTACAACATACATTTTGCATAATACCAGCTTATCCAGTGAGCCGCGTCAACTGTCTAGGTTCGCCAACGACTACTTCAACACTGAGTTTATTCAAGGTGTTTTCGAATTATCACATTAAAAACAAGGGAACTTGTTCAGTGTTAAGAGTGATAGATTTAGAAAGTGGTTGAGAATGCTAATTTTCCTTATGTGGCAATGATCTCAAGATGATTGCACCTGGATAACGCAATATAGTAGCAATAACAATAATATTCTCATATATATATGGCCCCTGTATATAAAGAATTTGTGCCCAGAGAGATAAATGTAATTTAGATTCATTTTTAGTTAAGTTAAGCAGTTAAATGAATAGAAAGGAGACTCGGGCGAATTAATGTTGGGATGGAAATCGCATATCTAAATGATCGCAATTCAGAGTAGCAAGACAAGGCGCTGTGACGGAGAATAGTTCGGACCAACTGTGGACGAATGACCGTCTTATGATACTAGGGGACAATATTTGCTCGAAGACATTGGATGGGATAGAGATACCATATGGTACGAGGTCTGGGCCATATGTTGAAGGAAAATGGAGATATATTTTATGGCGTCGCTCTTTCTAGACATCTCAGGTCTTAAGCGTTAATATGATCAGAATTCTCAAACTATAACAGTTCGAAAACTGCTAGAGGGAGCCGAGTTTTTGTAGATCATGCCATAAAACTAAATTACATAACATGCCTAATAACTCCTTTACCATATTCCTCTACAATCATAGCCTATACTAGAGGAACATTTGAAATGAGAAGTAGTACCTAACAGAACCGACAGTGAAGAGAGCTGGAAACCAAATACATAGAGAATGAGATTAAAAGAGCCTTTGCTATGCTGTCATCTAGTATGACATGATATCCCATACTAATGTTAGAACTTGTGATACTAAGACTATTATAGACGAAGTCTCTATAACAGTCAAAGATATTCAACTGCAAGTATTCGGGAATGACTTTTAAACTGTATCGTTCTGCTTGTGTCGTATGCTAATAAGAATATGACTATTACCAGTTAGAAGAATAGTTTTCCGCTCTGGCTAAATCCCCCTGGAACCACTTACATGGTTAGCCTTAGCTTTTGTGTGTCTGTTTAATTATGGCATAAGTCAAGTACCTTCAGTTATCAGGTGGTACAACTTATCGAGTCAATAGCGATACCGCTCCTTGGGTTACATTCGAGTCCTTTTCTGTCAAATATATAAATGAACCGGAAAGCTGGTGAAGAAAGCATTCCATATAAACAAAAATAATAGAATTAATATTAAGTACAGGAGACAATTCATCGAAACAATAATCAGTAAAGTAATAGGGTTAAGTTCAATCGATCAAGTGTGCGGTTACCACTAGCTAGTCTTAGCTTCTGTTCGTGAATAAGTGTCTGCCACCTCTGTGAGAGGCGAGGGATGTTTCCGTCAATACCAGGAATCCCATTAGAACAGAATCAGCTAGCCCATTGAATTGATTTGTCGAGATCTGAATCGTAGATCTGGATCCCAGAGTCCATGACATGGTAAGGGGAGGTACTATTAAAAGTCCAGTGGCCAGGTGGATAAGTAGGGGATGTCCACCTAAGGTCAAGTCTGAGTGCTCATCGTCCGTCCATAGAGATTGTGAGCCTTGAGATCCAAGTCCAAAATGTCGCTAAGGAAGCGCCGCAATTGGAAGGATTCAAGAATGTCCAGGAGTAGACTGGCGAGGAGCCAGCTCTACTGTAGTCGAACGGTCTAAATCGTCGTCTGCTCGCGGTGTGCGAGGCGACAGATGAAGTGAACAACAAGGGACGATGAGCAAATTGTCAGACTTGGGACCTGTGAGCCAATGAATGATAGCAAATAACAGCCGGGACTCGGGATGCCGCCGACTGAAGATCGCTAATCAGAAGTGAGTACCAAATTGAAACCATGACAAAGGAGCCTTTGAAGATTACTTTGTAATTCTGTTCGTCAATTATCAAATAACAAGATAGTCTGACCATGAACTAATAGTCTTAGCTAGTATTGGTCCCTCGAGAGGAAGGGAGCAACGCACAAGGCAATAGAAAGCCCCGAATCATGCTAGACTGACCAGATAACCGCACATAATGAAAGAAGAACTTAACAACGAGTAGACACTGACCCGCCAGGTCCAGGGACCACGGCAGATTGAACGAAATTAAGGAATCTGGCTCCATACTTTGCAGGGTGAACAACATCTACAGCGGATCTGCCAAATATCAGTCCTTTGACAGTGGTCTCCGCTCTCTTGCGCCAACTAAAGGGGCAGAGGGTATCAATCATACCAATAACAGGTTGTTGTTCACAAGTACGAGTGTCACTCTGAAGTCCTACCAACAATGAATAATCCATGATATTGTGTCGCTTCAAGAAATCGACATCCTTTGAGACTTGAACCATTAATTTGTCTCGGTCCTCTTGACTCATGCAGATAGCCTCGTGTTTGTCAGTCCAGTCAAGGTCCTTGAACACTACACGACCACGATTGTCTTTTCTAGGTCCAGCACGTCGGTCATGGCTCGATCCCTTAAGATCGTAAATCAGATCAGTCTTCTTCTGAAGCAAATTCTTCATAATGACAAAGTGAGTCTTCTTTCCATCAGCAATAAGGGTGAAGTTTCCAAGATAGAAAGGGAGCTGGGTACCGGGGTGGGCCTTGATATGATTGTAATAGTCGGCCAAAAAGTCCGCATTAGCAATGACGTTGTGCTCTTTGCGTTTGATGGTCTTAATAATGTACTTGCCATTAGGTGTAAACAAGAAATCGGATCCAGATTTACCAGGAGATTTAGTCTTAGTCAAGTCAGACTGCAAAACAAACGAGTTCAAAAACTCATGATAGTCAATTCCACAAAGGGTGCGGATGTCCTGATAAACAATAGGCGAATAGGCCTTAATAATGGCACCTCCATCAAGTCTGTATTTCTTGTTCTCCATAGTGAGGACTTCTTGGCTACTAAGGGGAGTAGCATAGACGGCAGATTGAACTCCATTAAACATAAGAGTGGATTTCGTGATAGGGGCAGCGAGACCAGTAAGAGTAGTCAGCTTTGCCTTGGCTCTTGTCAACAACAATGGTGTCTTGGACTTGTCGACTTCCTCAACCTGAATGACCAAATCGTCAGAGGGAGTTTGAGCAATAGGCTTCGATGGAGCCAAAGGAGCTGTTTGGGGAAGCTCGGATTCTGGGTCAGCTTGAAGGCCACCAGAAACAATCAATTGTGGCAAACCCTTGTATAAGTTTGCAACGGCAATAATCGCAACAACAAGGCTGTCAATAGAACAACTGCCCTCGATGGTCATTGCGCAAGGGGTTTGATCATCCACCTCGACAGGAGTGATTTCCTCAGATTCAGCCAAGTCACTGTGAGTGGTTTCCAAAGGCGACTCAACCAATGTAACATCGCCATGGGACTCAGGAGTAGAGTCATTCTCATCAATTTCAATAGGGCAATCAGATAGAGCCCAAGAGGCAGCAGGGGTAGTCCAGGTAGCTTCAGTGTTCTCTTCGGACCAAGTAGTTTGAATTTGGCGGGTGGTAAAGGCAGCCTCGTCTCCAGCCTCAAAAGACCACTCAGAGGAGTTGTCATCATCATTATCAATGGGAGCAGAGTTTTCACGATAAGCTTGTTCGGCAACAATATCAATGGGTTTCCAAACGGTGGGTTCGTTGAGGGTCTCATCAGATCCAACCGAGACACCAGAGTCATCGGGGGAACATTCAAGGATCAAAACCTTGTGATAAGCAAAAGCAGAACGTCTGGCAGGACGACGGTTCTCTAGTTGTGCACAAGCACCATACTTGGGCACAGAGACACCGCAATGGACGTCACTCAAAACAGGACGACGAGGGACCTTGTGGGTTCCATTAGAAGGACGATAATCACCGTTGGTAAAGAAAAAGTCACCCATTTTATCAATTAAAACAGGTGACAGTAAGAGAGTAGTAGAAAAATAGTGTTGAAAGCGCTGGTTAAAAATTCACAGAACAAAACTCGAGTGTAAAAACAGCTGTAGGTTTATTCTGAGGAAAAAAGAAGAAGAGAAGAAAAAAAGAGCATTGCTGCGGATGTCCCATCATATATATACACGGGGCTCTAAAGATTATGTTGATGTCTGCACCGACCACATAATCTTGGTTCACGGGCTCGGTGAGCTGCAACCTGCGGCATGCAGGCTGCAGCCTGGTGTGCGCCCGCTGGGACACCGGCTGGGGTACTCGCTGGGAACAAGCCAGTGTTCAGTGCATCTGAGCATTATAAAGAGCAGGAGCCACTGTTTTTGGTCTAGGTATACCAGTGTGTATATTACGACGAATCAATTTGACCCCGATCTTGCATCTTTATTCTAAGTTTATTCTAACTTTATTCTAACTTTATCCCGTATGGAAATGTCAGCGGTGATCTCATCGCTGCTCAGTCAAACGGCTGGGCCCATATGCGAGATAACGAGCGGACATCACCGGGGTATGCATGCATGTTTGGGAGAGCAGGGCTGGCTTCGGAGCCTGGGCTGCCTCCGGCGGCTGGGGATCTGCCCCAGACCCCGTGGCTCGCTTCGCTCGCTACGCCCGGAAGGAGTTCGTTGTTACAACGGTTGGGAGTATTGCAGCTGGGAAAAATAAAGCCGAGAGCATAGACGGTACAATCTCACCAAGTAAAGCACGGGTGCTCAACTTTCTGCCACAGGATTTATTGGCTCAACCAGTAAAGATTTTTAGTTGATTAAAAGTGATAGGATTGAGCAATTGGTCGAATAGTAATACCAGTCAGTGCTACGCCAAATCCATAGCATACTACAATTAACAAATCATTTCCAGGCTTGAAAACTGTTCAATAGGAAGATAAAAGGTTCGACCCAATTAACTAGAAAAACGATATAGGACTCACTGAAAGTGGACGAGCCTTGTTGCTGCAAGTCAGTGTCATATCTTGGGCTTCTACCGCTACCACTCGAGCTTTTCTTGCCCCATTTCACCTGAACCAGGATATTTTTGGCTGCCTTATCCCAATTCTGAGCTACAGACAGATCCAGAAAGCCACGGTTTACCACAGTAAAGTTATTTTGGGGCTTATTGGTTAACGTAGTTATTCGTAAACAAGGCTGTTTTGGATAGTCGACACATATCAAGGCTCTTACAAGGGTATCCTAAGCCGGTACAGTTTAGTACTCAAAGGACCGCTGTTTTTGCAAATTGCAATCAGTCGCATCTGGAAGAGAATCCAGTTTGATATGAACGGTGTTGTTGCGGGACAGGGGCCTCCGATCATCATGAAGGATGGTGACGCTCATCCATTATCTTGCAGGATGTCGTTTCTGCGTGAGATGTGATAAGAATCTTACCCCTGGCAATTCGCATACCAGCTAAGGTGAAGTATTAAGAGCTGATAATAAGTTCTAGAGTTAGATTCGAACAACAATACAAACAGTGTATGAGTGACAAAATAAAAGTTACACCAAAATAATTTCCATAGTAATTCTGGTGGCCAAATAAGGGTAGGCGCAACTCTGACTTCTAAGCGTTTAAACAATACGTCACCAAATATGGTTCTCTATCTTGTTATTATCCAAAACAAAAAAATCTCGAGTTCTACGGATGGAACCTCCTCTTCATTATCCATAGTATCACGGACTTCTTGTTTATATACCATTAGGAACCTCTCCACTACTCTAGTAACTTATGTTGAATCATGAAGTAACAGCTTTTGGGGGAACCAAGCGCTTAAGTGCTAATTCTCATCTCACTCAACATGGCTTTTATGTGAAACTTACAGGTGAAACATACAGGCATGATGTATCTGTATAAACTGGTACTCGAAGAATATTAAAATAAACGTATATGGCTTTTTCAATAGTTTCAGCAAGTGTTTTGCAACTTCATGACAAATCAGCTATGCCTGGAGTTCTCTGATATTTTTCAGGAGTCTGGGCTTCAACAGCTGCCTTCCAGCTGGCTCTGGAAGTCCATTCTTCCATCTTAGAATGTTGAAACATCACAAGATAGAAGAGAACCATGCACCCCAGATTAGAACATCCGAAACATCTTTCTGCCTAGATATCAAGCCTGTATTATATTTTAAATTATTACAAAAACTTCACCTGTGCTTGCCAGAGCTATCCGCTCTTACGCACAGGATCCATTTCCCGTCTGCGCTGCAAGTGGCCCCACCAGCTTAGCTGTTAGGACCGCCCTACACCCATGTTCTCACGGCTGGAGCTTTGGTTCGCTGTCCCAGCAGGTGCTTAGCTGGCCCGCTGGTATCAGCCCCATTATTGCCCCAGCCGCTTTCCACGCTCTTCCCCCTATAGGCAGCTGTGTATCCAGGGAGCGCCAGCCCACCGCCAGCCGCAGACGGACCGCGTCCCCACAGTTATTGCCGTTATAGTCACTATCATGCGGCTCACCGAGGTTCCTTGGGGACGAAGCGATAACCACTAGGCCAAATGGCCTAACAGTTGTAAATTTAGTTTTCTAGGGGGTTTTATGGTAGAAAGTCGGAATTTGTTTGGCGATTTTCTCGATCAATTTTTAACGTTTTAGGTTAGTTTTAAGCTCAGGACGATCAGGGGCGCCTGCTCTATCTTTTGACACTAATTTTGATAAGAAATAGGGTCGATCATGAAAGTTGGGATAAAAATATTTTAATGCCATATAATTTATAAGATCACCTGATGCGTCACGTGCAATCATTGCAGTCTGCGTTCGATTCTGGGCTTGTGCCAATTAAAGATGTTTACGTGCGAGATGAGGCAGCCCATAGCTTCTGTTATATCTTGCGAAATATTAGTCGCCAAGATTATTCAATAAGGCCAATACGGTCAGAAAAGGCGAGTCCTTATACTTGGGCTGTATTATACCTCTTCAGTGGTAGAATAAAATATAAACATAGGACTGAATTACTGTTGTCATAAATAGGAATCGTAATTATAGTACGGATTAATTGATATTCATCTATGTCTTAATATGCGCATACATCAATGAGCATGTTACACTTCTATTTATCATTTTCGTCAGTACTATCATGTGGTTTCTCTTGAGTTAAGGAGTTATCCTGAGAACTCGCTCTTTGTGAGTTGGTAAACTAATAAGATTTAGTAAATACCAACTCCCACAAATTACATTTTAACTTAACTGTGCAATGTTTTGATCAGCTGAAAATACTCGCACCTTACTCGACTAGAGATACATTGTCTAAAGCTTAGTTCAAGATAATACTAATCATAGCTTAAACTGTCTTAGGTGTTGATGTAGGACGTACAAAGTATATTCGGTACGATACTCAGCAAAGGCATGGTGTCATATAAGGAAATTTTATAACACCAGAAGAAAATAACAGAGTCTCAAAGTGAAGAATCTTCAAATACATAACAAGGCAATGAAAAACGATCTGACGGATATGATGTTTATTAAAGAAATTTACGCAAATATTTGAAGGAAGGAAAGCCGAAAACGTTTCTCCGTGTGCTAGGAAGGTTATATGTAATATAACTTGCTGTTGTAAATCTCGTATGTGGGTTCAACATTTGATGAACTTTATTCTGAGGTTGTATTCAGTATAAATCTGACATTCTTAGAATCAATTCTAAGCTTCGAATTTAAGTTTCATCGGTTGTATAACAAACAATGAAAAGTTGACGGGAACAATAGTGATGGGTGATCCTGAGTAAACAGTCATGTGGAAAACAAACCACTTTTTTTAGGCGGAACAAAAGCTAATGAAATAAAACAATGGCCCCACCAGTACTCGTGGAGTTAAGCTAGCTCGATATCGAATTTAGGTTTGATATACATCTATCTATAGTTGGGGCGTCTTCTAAATTGAGTAGTGTCCGGGGTACCTGCATCGACCGGTTGTGCAGCTCACCGTGTACTGGAAGTCCAAACAACAAAACATAAAAACCCTTTCTAAACCCGCTGTATGTCTGACTTGCTGGTTGATTGAGTTTATAACTGCTGTGAGTTCACTCTTCATTCCCTTATACATTGATTAGAAATGACCAACTGGTCTGTGGAAGAGTCATTTTGCAAGACCACTGCCGTTAAAGAAGCAAATAGCTCACCTTGCCAGGTGATCAGTGCTTATCCAAAAGACTTCTTTCCAATAGTCGTTCTTGTTCATCTTCAGGGGAATATGACAGCCCAAAGTCGGAACAAACAAAAGCAAGCATAGATGTTGATGTTAGTGTTTCCAGCTCTGTTTTATGTTCTCAATTGATATAATAAGCCCTCTTTTTATCACGTTCAATATCGGATATATTAGTTTTGCTATAGGTTCCGATAATCTGCCTACTTATCATTATTTGTGTAAGTTCCATTACCGGTACGAAGATAGCAGCATATCACCGACCAATAAACCGGTAAGATAACGATTGCACCAGTCTGAGACAAAGCAAGAATCGTTGGCATCTTATCATCGCTACCGGACGGGTCCTAGTTAACTAACTGGTCTATTCGCACATTGCGATTAAGCGTCCCGAGTAAACTCTGCAGCGAGATTAACGAGTTATGCATTGCAGTGCTTATCTTAGTGGGGTTGGCGTCGGACGGAACACCGGTATCTTGCTGGATCCGATGCATGTACAGTGACGTGGGTAAAGTTTTAGCCGTTATCTCTTTTTACAGGGGGCACAAGAATAGTCAAGAGGAGGCTGTCGATAACCGCCGTCGAGGATCAATGTCTCACTCACCATGAGAGAAATGAAATCGGGTCTTCGTGTATATCTTATATATAACTCGGTGCCAGTTCGTGAAACTGGAAGCTGACGATAAGTATTTGTTTCTTGAAAGATGACGAACGAAAAGTCCAATCTTCAAGGGGCACTTCTGCCCACAGATGAACAAACCATAGTCAACAATCAATCATCTAATAGCCTAGATACTCGTCGTAAAGCTAATGGACGGATTGCTAAAGCAGTGATTACCATCTTTGCTATTGTTTGTTACATCGGTTTCTATTGCTTTAAGAGTGGCACTCCGCTGCTGGCGTCAGGCCCTAGTGTGAGCGTGTCTCGTGCTACTGAATGTCCTGATGTTGAGAAAATTATACCATCAGATCAGTTTGCTTCACCCGAACAGTTCTTCACAGATGACTACAAGAACTTCTCTATTCATGCTTGGGCTGGTGCCATTAAATATCCTACTGTAGGTTATGATGACTTGAAAGATATTGGAGAAGATGATCGATGGCTTCCATTTGGCGATTTGCAACAATTTCTCAAGGAAACATTTCCCTTGACATTCAGTAAGCTTGAAGTCGAACATGTCAACACTTATGGTTTACTGCTTACACTTCATGGAAAGGACACTAGCTTAAAGCCAGTTCTTCTCATGGCTCATCAAGATGTTGTCCCAGTACCAGACGGAACCTTGGCGGACTGGACTTATCCTCCTTTCAGTGGTCATTTTGACGGAGAGTTCGTATGGGGAAGAGGTAGTAGTGACGACAAGAATAGTCTTATTGGAATTCTTGAAGGTATTGAAGCTCTTCTCAAACAGGGATATGCTCCTGATAGAGGAGTTATCTTATCTTTTGGCTTTGATGAAGAGGTCAGTGGCTGGAGGGGTGCTAAGAACATTGCCAGTCATCTTGAAAACAAGCTCGGAAAAGATTCTATTTACATGATTATCGATGAAGGTGGTGGTGGAGTTCAGAATGTCCATGGTGGATGGTTTGGTTTGCTCGGTACGGGTGAAAAGGGTTATCTAGATGTCCGGGTGGCTATTACTACAAGTGGTGGCCATAGCTCTATTCCTCCTGACCATACATCTATTGGTATCATTTCAAGATTCATCACAGAACTCGAAGATAATCCTTATGAACCAGATATCACGCGTGCCAACCCATTCTATTACAACTTGCAATGTTTTGCAGAGAAGGCCCCTGAGATTGATGCGCAATTCAAGGCAGACATTCAAAACATTGAAAAATGCCCAGCTGCTAAAAAACGAGTTATTGACATAGTTGAGCAGGATTTCCTGACTAAATATGTCATTAGAACTAGTCAAGCTGCCGATGTCATCAATGGGGGTATTAAGATCAATGCTTTGCCAGAACAAGTCTCAGTAGACTTGAACCATCGTATTGCCATTGAATCATCTGTTGATTTTGTCAAGGAGAACATTGTGTCAAAGATCACCGCTCTTGCCAAAAGATTTGAGTTCAATGTTAAAGCATTTGGCGAGAATATCCTTGACAATGCAAATTCCAAGGGGTTATTTGAGGTGACTTCTTTGTCTGAGCTTTCCCCAGCTCCGGTAACTCCCATTAGCAACAATCCCACCTGGGATCTACTTGGAGGCACTGTTAGACAAGTCTTTGAAGATGTCAATGGCGGCATTGTTGACTCGCCAATCGCCATTACTCCTAGTATCATGACAGCTAACACCGACACCCGCCATTACTGGAACTTGACTAAGAACATCTACCGCTTCACACCAATCGCGAACCCCTTTGACTATAACATCCACACGGTTGACGAGCACACAAGCGTGGACGGTCATCTCAAGGCAGTTGCTTTCTACTATAACTTCCTCCGCAATGTGGACACGTTCAATTGACCGTCGCTCTCTCGGTAGATGTATTTATCTAATAATATACGAATAATTCTATGTTTTCATTTGGTGACATTTCGAAGCGACCAGCCTCCGACGGCAAGGGCCTCTGCCCCAGACCCTATTGCTCCTGCGAGACCCCATTGCTCTGCCTCGCAGGAGCCTTCTGGGACCGTCGACGCCACGACTCGAGCGAAGCGAGAGGAGCAACCAGGGTCTGGGGCGGAGCCCCAGCCGCCGGAGGCAGTTCACGATCAAGCAACCGTGTCGGCGATAGCGCAGTAGCGGGGCTGCATATGGTGCTAGCGGGTCCGACTGAGGCTGATACATGGACAAGCTATGGAGCGGGAGAAATGCGGAAAATCAGAGGGAAAAAACTGGTCGCATATCGGCGTCAAAAGCGCCATTGAAAACAAATTGCTAACGGCTGGCAACTTCTCGTGTTGATTGCAAGTGCAGCTTACAGTCCCTACATACAGTTTTCATCATTCAGAATTCGGGTCCGAAAAGTGTACAAAAAGCACCTCCAAGAGCAGCGAACCCGCCAAACAGAGTCCAAATAACAGCAATTCTGGCAATTCCATAACAAAAACCAAGTGGCCACCCCCTTTCTGGACGTGTCGACCGCTCAAATGTATCTTCTCAAGCCGTCGTGGCTGGCTCACAAGGGTATGTGTTCCGAAAACCCGTCTGATGTCCCCATATTTCAACATCTGCAATGAGCTCTGTGCAGTAATGGATGTGGACTGTCAGGATCCTGGTCGCGAGACCTAATTACGGACCATTCAGAGTCGGTGATATGACAAATACTAACTACTGCGACCAGACGAGCACAGGAAGTTCGAAATCTACTCGGTAGCCATCTCTCCAGACGGCAAACGACTGGCCTCGGGAGGCCTAGGTACGTGAATTGGCAGGGAATTGCGCCTCCGGCGGCTGGGGCGCTGCCCCAGACCCCGTTGTGCTCGCTTCGCGAGCTCTTGAACCGTCTATCAGATCTCATGGGGGGGGGGGGGGCACAGTTGCTCGCGAAGCGAGCACAACGGGTCCGGGCAGAGCCCGGCCGCCGGAGGCATGTCCGTCCGAAACCACCAAAGTTCGCGAACTAACACAAAAGAGATGGTAAAGTGCGAATATGGAGTACAGACACGATTCTGGCGACAGCCGAGGCCGAGAAGAAGGGCGGTGTTGAGGCCATGGCTGCGGTGAGTGGTCCCAGACAGCTGTGCTCGATGTCGACGCATACGGGTGCAGTGACTGTGGTGCGATTCTCGCCGAATGGCAGGTATTTGGCGTCGGGATCTGATGATAGGGTGGTGTTGATTTGGGAGCGTGATGAGATGCGGGTGCCTCGTCAGGAGTTTGGGTCTCAAGGAGAAGCCGATTCCGAGGTGTGGGTGGCTAGAAAACGACTCGTGGGTCACGATAATGATGTACAAGATCTGGCATGGGCACCAGACTCGAGTCTGCTAGTGACAGTCGGTCTTGATAGTAGTATTATTATCTGGAGTGGATCGACTTTTGAAAGACTTAAGCGGTTCGATGCCCATGAGTCTCATGTTAAAGGTATTACATTTGATCCGGCTCGCAAGTATTTTGCGACTTCGTCGGATGATCGAACAGTCAGAATTATCCGGTACCATAAACCATCACCTAACGAAATCACGTTTTCAATCGAATCGACTATCTCAGCACCATTTATCGGGTCTCCTATATCTACATACTTTCGACGACTGTCGTGGTCGCCAGATGGAAATCATATTGCGGCATCCAATGCCACTAATGGTCCAGTTCCAACAATCGCTATTATTAATCGAGGCACCTGGGATAGTGATATCAGTCTAATTGGCCACGAAGCACCGGTTGAAGTGGCATCGTTTTGTCCACGAGTGTTTCTGATGCAAAAACCTGCTCCTGGTGACAATCTTGAAAGTGCAAATCCAGTTACAGTAGTAGCTACTGCTGGTCAGGATAAGACGCTGGCCATTTGGAATACGTCGAATCCAAGACCGCTTTTAGTGGCTCGAAATGTGGCCGAGAAAGCCATTACTGATATTGTGTGGTCACCCGATGGAACAAAAATGTATGCCAGTTCGTTGGACGGTACCATTCTGATTGCATCGTTTGAAGATGGTGAGCTTGGATGGCCTCTGGATTTGGAAGAAGCCCAAAAACAACTTACTCGATATGGAGGTAATAAAGACGAAATGCAGATTCCTGAGAGTGTGGAACAGCTGGTACTTGAAGAGAAAATAAATGATCAAGAGAAGATTAATAATGTCAAGCGAATGGATGAGTTGATGGGTGGTACGGGTGTTGATACTGGTGATGCCATTGGTGTTGTTAATGGAACTGAGAATGGCAAAATGGACAAGATGGATGTCGACTCAGCAGTCACTGCAAATGGAGCAAGTACTCCTGGTAATGCTAGTGTCGAACTGTCTAATTCTGCTTCTCAGACCACTGCTGCTACGGCTGCAACAGCACCAGCAAACGAAACTGCTACAACTGCTACAACGACAGCTGCTAATACCACTACTTCAAGTACACCAACAACGACGACAACTGGTTCTGCTAACAGTGCAGCTACAACTTCAACAAGTACAATAGGTGCTGCTGCAAGCAGTGGTACCCCGTCGACCCCGAAAAAAATAACACAGAGAATTACTATTACAAAAGATGGTAAGAAACGAGTGGCACCACAACTTCTAACCACGTCTTCCATCGAGCCTCGAATGCCGCAGGCTCCACTAGTAAACGCAGCGGGTGCAGCAGCAGGAACAAACCTGTCATCTGAACCACATTTACAAGCTATGGAAATGTCTAAACCATCATATAACCTGCCCAAGGGAGGTGTACAATCACTGGTTATTGGTACTAAACGAAAACAAGAAGACACCGATGGGGTCAATGGCGATGAGGCTGTCGGTTCAGGTACAGTGAATGGTAGTAGCACACAACAAAAGAAACAAAAGCCAGAAGAGATTCCTGAATTTATTCGTCCGGCAGTAGTATCGCCAGCGACAACTGTCTCACAAGTACGACTGGCAGTGCCCAAAGTACAGACGTTCTTCAGCCATGGTAAAGGAGCATCAGCTGTTAATGGCGGACGGTCAGTTCTGGAAATTCGCAATGGAACTGGAAACGAACAAGAACCAACAAAAGTCAGCGTTTCTAAACGAGGACAGATTGTTTTTGTAGATTTCCTGCCTCGATACGGCCATTTGGCTGCTGGTGATGGATCTGTGTTTTGGGCAGTGGCCACTGAAGACGGAGTCATTCATGTATACACAGCGGCAGGCCGGCGATTACTGCCGAGCATTGTTCTTGGCTCCTCGATCTCGTTCTTGGAGAGCCAAGGACCTTATTTATTAGCGATTACAAGTATTGGCATGGTTCATATCTGGGACATGAAGAGACAGGTAGCGGTGCTGAAACCAGCAGTATCACTAGCACCCATTCTTGATACAAGTTTGAAATATGTTGAAAACGGGCTTTCACGAGCACCGAACGTGACTCAGTGTGGAGTAACAAATAAAGGTCACGCTATTATTACGTTATCCAATGGACAGGGATACACATATAACGAGCCAATGGGATCATGGCAGCGAATCAGTGATTCGTGGTATGCGTTTGGGTCACAATACTGGGATTCGAATGGAATGCCAGGAGTCGATGTATTTGGCGTGTCGAGTAAAAGAGATGACGGCAGTGTTTCAGTTGCCGGGTCTCGAGCCAATAGAAGAGGGTACAGTGGTGGACTGATTGCTCTTGCCGAGAGAAGAACCAATGAAGAAGTAGTGGTTAAAAGTGGCAGTCGAGGTAGATACCTGCAGCGACTGGCCAAGAACCGCATGCTACAAGAAGGTTATGAAGGGTTTGAAGCCGCTGTGTCGCTGGCACACCTGGAAACAAGAATATCAGCAGCCATTGTACTCGACTCTGGCGACGAGCTTCGCAAGTTCCTCATCACCTATGCCCGACGTGTGGGTGAAGAAGGCATGAAAGACCGACTTGAGGAGCTCTGTAAAGACCTCCTTGGACCAGAAGGTGATATAGCCTCTGCCGATACCGATGGCTCTGTCGCTGCTGCCACTGACGGCCAACTGTCGATATCCAGCAACGACCGCACCAGCGGTCCCGTACCGGTCTGGAAACCGACTCTCTGCGACATCCAGAAAAAAGACCTCCTCAAAGAAGTCATCTTCGCGGCCGGTAAAATCAGAGAAGTCCAGCACGTCCTCCTGCCCTACGCACGAGCGCTCGGACTCACTCTCACCACCGACTAAAACTGTCCATGTAATATACTATTTTCACCCCACTCTCGCGGGGAAGGGGTCGTGCCTCCGGCGGCTGGGGCTCCGCCCCAGACCCTGGTTGCTCCTCTCGCTCCGCTCGAGTCGTTTCGCCGGGACCACGGTCCAAGCCAACTCCTGCGAAGCAGGAGCCACGGGGTCTGGGGCAGAGCCCCAGCCGCCGGAGGCAGCACAGCACCCCAGGAACCTCGGACCCCACCCCCTGGAAGCAGAGATGCCCACGAATTTACGAACACGGGCAGCGCCGTGCATATCCAAGGGCCGATCTAGTTTAGTCCAATCAGCCGGTGGTGGCCCGCAAGTGGTGAAATGATGGCTGAGGCCGCTACTGGATCCGGGGCGGACTGGCACCCTTAAGTTCGATATAGTTTAGCACGCCACATGTAGCAACTCAGATCACCATGACTGAAAGCGGCCGGAATTTGTTTTTCAATCCCCCCCTCCTCTTCGTTAGCCCATTGTCCTCTTTCAACGTGTATCGCGGGGGAGGGGTCTGCCTCCGGCGGCTGGGGCGAAGCCCCAGATCCCGTGGCTCCTGCTTCGCAGGAGGGGATGGGGGGACCCGCCGATGCTAATTGTTGTTGCTGGTCGGTTATTATTTTTATGTTAAATATTTTTATGTGTGGCTCGATGAGCTGTGCTGATGCTGCTGCTGTTGTTTCTGCTGCTATCTTCGCGTGGATTGCTGGAGTCAGTAGACGCAAAAAAGAGTTTGTCAGGCCTGAATAAGCACACCCAACCCGCCAGACTGCCAGCCAAGCCAAGCCTTGCCGTGTTGCTCGCTCACTAGGGCAATTGCCTGATTGTTGTCGTCACCGTATGATGACTCGTGTTTACCGCTATTTTGGCTAGTATTATTACAACTACTGTCTGCTACTAATCGGCAGCATGTCATATATAGCTAGAGCGCAAGACCCATTACAAGATTTTTTCCTCATTGATTGATTTATTTACATTTTTTCCACTTTTTTCCATTTTTGTCTCACTCTTATGGTTGTACACCGAAGATCGATGGCGGATTTTCCATCAACATTGCCTCGTAAACAGCAGGATCCTCGCGATCTACCACTGACAACGTGAATTGTACATTATAGCCCAAATAGCATTTAGAATCTCTTCCACAACGAGCACCTGCGTGTTTAATCAATCTGAGACTAATGATCGTGCACTAACCTCTTGGGTCCGACCCCACTTGAGCCTGTTAGTGACGGGTGGTGGGATGCTGCCTCCGGCAGCTGGGGCTCCGCCCCAGACCCCGCTGCTCCTCTCGCTACGCTCGAGTCGTTGCGTCGGCGGGCAGTAAGGACTGTTTCTGTGTGATTATTAAGCTCTGACATGTCTCAAACAACATCTGTCTCAGCCGGTGCGCTACCACTGGCACTCACAAGGTTCATTCATTAAATTGGTTTCACAACCGGAACCAGTTATGACGTGTGCTGCCTCCGGCGGCTGGGGCTCCGCCCCAGACCCTGGTTGCTCCTGCTTCGCAGGAGACTACTGGCACCCCGCGACGCAACAACGACTCGAGCGGGGTTTGGGGCAGAGAGCCCCAGCCTCTGGAGGCTCGCTCCCTACCCCCAAAGACGGCCCCCGCTTGGCGAGCCCCTTGACTCGCTGCTAACGCATCTGGGCAAACAGGCTTGCAGCGGGACTCTGTTATTGTATGCAGCCCAGTTAGGCAGTTTTTCAATAGGCCCCGCTAAATAATTTTTCAGGAGAGGCGCTTGAGTGTCTGGGACGTTTGCTGCTAAAGACCACGGGCGATGTTGAGACTCTGTTGAGGGCTGTTCAAGGAGACTTTTTATCCTCTTGAGCCATTGGCAGCTGCCGGTCGCTCTTAGCTGGTTCCAGAGGGGTGAGGGGCGGGAGGGGGTTAGAGAGCGTCGGTTGATGGTCGTTTTTTATATTTTTAAATTTTTATTTTTTGCATTTTTATTTTCCGGTTTTCTTCAACAGACTCAGTTTACGAGACAGGACCACCACCAGCTCGATTTCGATTTGCTATCGCACTCGCATCCCAGCTAGCAACGGCATTCGCATTCTCACTCAGCTGTACTTTGGGCCGCTATCGCGTATTTCAGCGGTGATTTGCTACTGGCGCTGGCGCTGCACGGGCCAAAGGTGTTTGTTGTTTACTTTTGCGGAAATAACGAAGTGTCTGCACCGTTTGGTGCAGCTGGCTGTCCCAACTTGTAAACGAGAGACAGCGTCTGAGCTGTGGGCTCGCTCTAGTGTTGCATTGGACTCATACAACGGGTTGGGATCTGGGCTGACAGATGCGTCGATGGGCGGACGATGCATGTATCGGTGCTAGTTTCTTTCCAGCGATCTGCCTGCTTGGGCTTGATTTCCTTCTTATCCCGGCCGGCGAAATCACCAACGGGACTCGGTCACCGCTGGGGGTCCCCCATTCTGCCTCCGGCGGCTGGGGCTCCGCCCCAGACCCCGCTGCTCCTCTCGCTGCGCTCGAGTCGTTGCGTTGGGGGTCCCAGAGAAAAACTCCTGCGAAAAACTCCTGCGAAGCAGGAGCCACGGGGTCTGGGGCAGAGCCCCAGCCGCCGGAGGCAGCGTGCGGAGGGGGGGGGGGGGGGGGGGACCGGGCAATGTCATTGCCGAGCTGGGAACAAGAAAAACAAAAAAACAAAAAAAAATTATATAAAATTATTAGTGAGTGTACGGGCCGGTGCGCTTATTCCTGCTGGCTGGCTACTTTCGAGCGTACCATTGACTGCCAGAACCGACTGACTACCGTATAGCAGCGGTCAATGGTAGCTTTGTATGTGGAATGGCAACTGCCAGGTTCAGTTCCGGTCCGCATGCTTCGGCAGGGACGTGGAGGGTCAGAGTTTGACCCCTTAGTCTCATCCCATGTCTAGCTTGCTAGCTAACTCTTTATCTCGCAGCTTTCTGGTGCCGGGTATAGCAGCTGGCTCACTATCATTCATCCCTGCCTCGCCGTCTGCCATGCTATCTCCGTGGCTATCTCCTTATCCATGTATACTATCTATAGCTCTAATTACCAGACTCCAGTCTCGTCTGGGCCATGTGCTGAATCTATTCTGTAGTCATTGACTCCTGTCCATGTATGTCTATGTATCTTTCTGTATCTTGCTGTATCTATCTGTATCAGTTGATTCTGCCGGCTTCTGGATCTGTATTCATAATCTGTATAGGCGGCAGTGGCTCCTATCCGCATCTGGCAAAAAACTAGGCCCAAAGGCCCACTAAATGTCCCTTCTGTCAAAATCAGTACTGGTACGATCATGTATTGTTCTCGTTTGGTTGTCTGATGTCGACCTTAGCAATTCGGGCCGCTTCCTGGTCTGCCTGTATTTTACCCCTTTTTTCCAGGACCAGATGTTTTCCCTTATTCACAATTGAACCGATATGGGAACAAGGTAGAAAGGGGGGTTTTGAGGGTTCCGCAATTAGCTGTTAGATGTTAGCTCCTAGCTTTCAAGTGTGAAGTAGCGAGATAGATTTGATCCTATATCTCTGTTGTAGTAGCATGCTCCGATTTTTCGTGTATTCTTAATTGATATTAATACTTTTCGACTATTTCTGTTTACGAGAATATTATTATTTAGTGATATTATTTGTATTTTTAATTTATTCTAATTCCGTAGGGGTGTGACTCGGCTTAACTCCGATATATCCTGCACAACGTGTGCTCGAAATTCGCTTGTCAACGCATGTTCGAGCGCGTCAAGCAAGCCAAGCAACCTGCCCGCCATGTCCCCACTCTCCTGTCTCTGTCTCTGTCTCTGTCTCCTCATCTCACCCCACCACCACCACCGTTTCTCCTGTATTTTCCACTCTTCTCCGACCCACGCCCACCCATCTTTCCCCCTTTTTTCATCTGCTTTCATTCTGTTTGTGGAGCTAAGAGACTGATGTTCCTTCTGCCACGATGCAAATAGCGAATTAGTAAATAGTGGGGTAGATGGTCGGAGAAGATGATGGTCTGAGCTTTTGTATCTAACTTTTCCCTCTACCTTCTCCTCTACCTTCCCCTCTATCGTTCTTCCGACCTACCCCTCTAGCTCGCCCGCTATCTCCTGTAATCCCCCCTCTGTACTGGTAGCTCGACTGCCACCCCCCCTCACGTCAAAGCAGGCAAGCTGACAGGGCCTAGTCCCAGTCAATACGTACATGCTGCTGCCAACCCACTTGTCTGGGTTGGGTGCTGGCGCTGCAGTGGAACTGCTCTTGGGCTACTGCTCCTGGACTCCTGCTCTTAGCCTGCTGCTGCCTGGATGCTGCCTTGGCCGAGCTTTTGAGCCTGCTTGCTTTTTCTCATGCATCCAAGTCAAGTAGTGATGTGCGTTAAGCCTTTTTTAGGACCGTGTGCAGCTTTAATTTTTGTCGATTGTCATGCCCGGCATTTATATCTATCTGTAGTTAGTTTGTCAGATGGATATATATAGATTTTCATGTACATACTGGTTTCTATATATATATATATATATGCGTGTGTATATAATCATATCGGTATAAATATTTGTGGTACAACAAAAATTTCAACTGTAACTTGACAAAGTAAACGGGGTTTTGTTATTGATTGGCGTTTTCACTGACTACAATCAACTTGAGAATCGTTGCCATTGTCTTTTAACTTGACATTCGAAACGGAGCAGGAATTCAATTTCCACCCGGCATAACTCTAATATAAACGACTCACACGCAGATCGCTAGATCTACCGAGAAGCTTAAATTTCACGAAAAAAAAAAGAACACTAATCAGTCTAGTACCGTTGTTCAAAGGCAGTTTAAACTGTCTTTAGCTGTGATAGTCCGCATTTAGTCGAATATTGGAATTCAATAAACGCTTTTTGTTACTTTTGTGTTATTATTATTTGTCCCCTCCCCTATTATTCACTACCACACTCTATTTATGTTTGTCCGCTGCTTTTATACTTGGCATCATCCATTTTCGTTCGAATAAGGAGACCTTATAAATTGTGCTAATTGCCTGTATATTCCAGTTTTTGTTTTGCTGTCTGTTCGATAGTTGGGCTACTTAGACTGGTTTATTTACGCCAAAAAGAAACAAAGGGTGTGCCCATTGACTACAGACCAATCAAAAATATTGAAAGATATTGGCAATTGACTTGGACTCTTACGCAAACTTGTTTATCTCGACAAATAATTCTACTGGTCAATATTTTGGGCTGTTATTTTTTCATTCCCGACTGACTACTTTCTCCGACAGTTCGCATACCAGCTCACACAACTTTCTTTAACCAAATACTCTTCACCAAAGCCACAAAGCTATTCTGGTAAAATAACGATAGACAACAACTCACAATAAACACAGCTGCTAATGTCCGAAGTGTTCACAACTGCATCCACCACCGCAGTTGTCACTGTAGGTTCATCATTTCCATCATCCACAACATTACCTCTCGCATCTGCAACTCCCAGCCAGTTCGTATATCCGACAACTTTCGACACTTCGCTAGGGACAAATTTTACCAACTCGTCATGTCCCGAGTTTTTCAAGAGCTTCCTTTATAACGAGGACTTCATCAACTGCTACCCAATGTCATTCTTCCTTCTAAACTCAAAATCATACGTAACCATCGTTAGACAGGGTATCAGCTCAGTGGAAACCGTTCTCAATGCATCCTGTTCAGTCGACTACCAACAGTGTTCTTCATTAATGTCAAATTACAGCAACCAACTCATTCAAGCTGACAATTGTTTAAACGACTACAACCTCGAAAACCCCCTGGTAACCCAAGCTTATAACGATTTTGTGGCCTACGACGTAATTCATGATGTCATGTGTCTAAGGCGGGGCCTCAACCATTCCAATGCCACCCAGCTGGACAGAGACACTAAATACTGCTACTCACACGGACTCTTTGACGCTGATAGCAGCACTGGCGATGCCTATCTGTACCTTTTACCACTCGGAATCCCCTATCCCAACATGACAGCACCTTCATGCTCCCGGTGCACCAAGCGAGTCATGGACATATTCTGGGAGTTTACGGGTGTTGTTCAAAACCAGATCTCATACACATACAATTCAGCGGCAGGACGCATTGCCCACAGATCAAACTGTTCGGCAAACTTTATTAATGCTTCTGCCAAGGCACTTCCCAGTCCCTCCGCTACAAAGTCACACTCTGCGGCTGCCACCGTATCGCCAAGCCTCATGTTGATCCTGCTGCTGTTCCCGTTTGTCATGTCCATCCTCATGCTCAACTAGCCACCCTCTTCTCCACCACCACCAACCCATAGTTACGACCTTGCATCTGATAGATCGGCAGAGTTAATGACCTTTCTGCTTCTTTTTAACGACCCTCACTGATATACGAATGTATAAAAACTAATAGTTAATAATCCAACTGCGTTTCCTGGGGGTCCTTCTGCCTCCGGCAGCTGGGGCGCTGCCCCAGACCCCGTTGCTCCTGCTTCGCAGGAGTTTCTACTGAAGTCGACGCTCCGACTCGAGCGCAGCGAGAGGAGCCACGGGGTCTGGGGCGGAGCCCCAGCCGCCGGAGGCAGCACCTGTCGGTAGGGAGTCGTCATGATGATAAATATATAAACTATAACATAAATGGTCGTAATAAAAAGGGAATCGTGAGTTTTAGGCATAAGTCTCGCAGAGGTCCTCGAAAATAGTGGGTTTGCTGAGGTAGGAAGCGGCCTGGTCGACGTCTTCCAGCGGTCGCACCACTTTGAAAGCGCCAGTACCGATGCTCATGCTCTGGCCGAGGATGATACATTCACTAACACCCTCGATTTTGTCTGTCTTCATGTAGAACGAGGCATCGAACAGGTGGTCGGTTGTCTTTTCGAACGAGGCTAGTTGTAGCACACTGTCTCTCATCTTGGCCAGACCGAAACGTGTGATACCTAACACTTCTCCCTTGAACGTCATGACGTCTCCGAGAAGCTGAATGTGTCGAGGATCTACCGACATGCCGTGTTTGGTCATAGTATAGTGGATTTCGTTGATAATACTGGACCTTGCCGCTTCAATACCGAGCACTTGTCTCATTTCCAGAATGTGATTAGTTGTGGTTTTGTGTCCAACAACACCATCTGTGATCATGACGTTCTGTAGTCCGTATCCTTCTACTAGTAACTCTTTCTTGCCGTTGTCTTCACGGATATTGATCACTGCACGAGCAATATCGGGGAATCCCTTAACGACGACATCTGGTAACACCCGTCTCAGGTGTTGAGCTCGTTGGAACAATTCGGAATCCATGTATGTCAGACCAGACGCGGTAACTGTCTCGACAGCTTTGCTGGTCGACGTGACAGGTCGTACTGAGACCTGGATAACGTTGTAACGGTCGATAACATTCACATCCTGGTCGGTCAACTTCAGCTTAGGAGCAAATCGAATAGCCTTGCGAATGTCGTCCAGAGTCAACCCTAGCTGTAACCTATCAATAGTCTTCATGTCAATACCAATTGATACGTATGCACTGTGTTCAGAGTACACATCTTCAATGTATGCAGCAACGTCCTTGAGCATAGTCTTTTCAACTCTTCCCTTGACGATACGAGCTGTTCGTTCATCATCATCGTTGGCCAAACAAGCAGCAATGATTGGAGTACTGATTGTCTTGGATGCATTAATAATTTCCTTGATACGAGGCACACCAAGTGTGACGTTCATAGACGCGACACCAGCAAAGTGGAATGTCTTAAGTGTCATCTGTGTTCCTGGTTCACCAATAGATTGTGCACCAATAGCACCTACCGCAGTACCGGGCTCGACCTTAGCTCGCTCGTACTTGAACAAACAGATTTGTAAGAATGTCTCCACTAGCTTTCTAGAAATCTTGTATACCTGGTCAACAGCTATTTTCTTCTCAACAGATACAAGCTCGTCGAAATCGACATTGGCATACTCGCCCTCTGGAGGTTCTAACAGATCGGCCATGTTCTTACGAAGACGTACATTGGCCAAATCCTCTGCTTTACTGTACACAAATTCTCGTACTGACTGGTAAAAGTCACGCTGTGGGTCGTGCTCGTCAACATAGACTTCCAACTGACTGTCTTCCTGTTTAACCAGCTCGCCAAGATTATCCCTTCGCTCTAGCCTGTTGATTAGGGGGTCAATGATGGAGTTGCATACTTGTACAATCTCATATGGTAACAGGTTTTTCTCTTCATTGGAGAAGGTAATATTCTGGCAGTGAGCCCAAGTACGTGAGAAATCTACGGGTTTGGCATCACCCTCCATATCAAAGGGATCCAGGCCATCTCCTCCGTATACAAACTGAACAATGCTATTGCTTGATGTACGCACTGTGTTGTCATACTGACTGGACAAGTCTTCTAAGGACTTCATCAATCTACGTGACATGTAACCAGTTTCAGCAGTCTTGACGGCTGTATCAACCAAACCTTCACGTCCAGAAATAGCGTGGAACAAAAACTCCGGAGGCGTCAAGCCACTGTAGAAAGAGTTTCGCACGAAACCCTTGGAAGGAGGAGTCTTGGAGAACTTGGGAAAATGAGGCAATGAACGGTTTTGGAAACCATCTGGAACACGACTTCCACTAATAATCTGTTGTCCTACAACAGCCACCATTTGTGATACGTTAAGAGTAGAACCTTTAGAACCACAGGTTGCCATGATAAGAGGAGCATTGGACTTCTCCAACTCTTTAATACACACGTCACCTACTTCTTCTCTGACTTTCGACAACAAACCACCAATTTTGGCTTCCAATGTTTGCTCTTCGTTACAACCCGGTTGAGTCTCCAGCTTGCCCTGAGCAAGCTGTTCAATCAAATCATCACAACGACTGTAAGCCAACTCGACAAGTCTGTCCTTATGAGCATTGAGTGCTTTTCCAGGTGTAACATCGTTAATACCGATGGAGAAACCTCTGTTGCCAAGCCATCTAGCACACATCTTGGCCATTCTGTTCATAGCATTTGCGGCTTCAACGGGACCATGATCACGTAGAATTGCGTAGAACACTGAATTCTTCTTACCATCACCAAGAGTGTTTTTATCCATACTACCACACAAAACTTGACTTCCTCTAATCAAAACATAACCATCGTTGGGTGACATTTCATTAGGTACTCCCTTAGGTGGTGCATGGAAAGTTTTGTTCTTGGCATCCAGATTGATAATGACCTTGGACTGTCTATTCGGTTTGATGAGCAAACTGAACACTTGTTTACCTGTCCAAAGACGTTCAGGCTTGAAGATAGCTGGTGGAGGTAGGTCGAATTGTAGATTTCCGTCTGACATCATCGACAAAATTTCACAGAATGAAGCACGATCGAAGAACTGGTCCTTCTTCGAAATCAAGAATGAACCTGTGATGAAATCTTGGGTTGCAGCAATGATGGGTTCACCACTTCGAGGAGTAACAAGATTGTTCTTGACACCCATTAAGGCCATTGCCTCGGCTCTAGCCTCCTCTGTCTGGGGAACGTGTAGATTCATCTCGTCACCATCAAAATCTGCATTATACGGTGTACAAACACACTCATTCAGCCGAAATGTTCTCCATGGTCTAATTTTGGCAAAATGTGATAGAATAGACAATCTATGCAACGAAGGTTGACGGTTAAACAGCACAATATCTCCATCTTCTAAATGTCTTTCTACGATATCACCGATTTGTAGCTCAGCGGCTATATTGTCTTTACGAGCGAACCGCAGATTTAATCTTCCAATGCCATCTTTTTTCAGAACGTAGTTGGCTCCTGGGTACTGGAGTGCACCGTTAGATACCAGTTTCTGTAGTTTCGCCTTGTTGTATCTGTTGACCTTTTCAGGATAGGTGAGAATTTTTGCTACTCTGTCTGGTACAGCAACCTCATCTACCCGTAAATTAGGATCAGGTGAAATGACAGTTCTTCCTGAGAAATCCACACGTTTACCTGATAAGTTTCCTCTGAATCTACCCTGCTTTCCCTTTAATCTTTGACATAGTGCACGGATAGGCTTGGCTGCAGGCATACCAGGACCAGACGGCGTGTCAGCATTGATATATAACGCCAGTGAGAGTTGAAGATAATCCCATTGTTCCATGAGGTTCGCTATTGACATACCCTTTTCAAGGCCAGCTCTAATTAACGAACTGGTCCAGACAATCTCTGTGAGCTTAACAGTCAAATCATCTTCATTACTGGCTGTGTCCTGCATGACTGAAGGACGAATACAAACTGGAGGAGCAGGAACATCTCTCCAAATGTACATTTCCGGGCGTCCCTTTGTGGGGTCCATGCCTAGCAGTTCGCACTCATGCGGTAAAATCTCTCTAAACAGGTTCAGCACTTTCAGAGGATTAAGATCGTCCATGGCCTTTTTCAAAAACTTTTCGATTTCGGGATTGGCGTTCTTGGCTTCATCGAACGATTTGTCAAACTCGGCCTTTTCATCAGGAACCTTTTTACCAATCCATCTGAACTTGTCGTGAATTACTTTCAAAGCACCTGCCTTCTTCACCACACCATTAATTGCACCACAGTGCAGACAACTCCGCTGCTTCTTACATTGATCATTGATTTTCTTTAAAATCTGCATTCTTCGCAAATTGTCAATACCCGGTCGTCGAAGCTCCGACAGAAATTTTCTTTTCATGTCCTCGTCCAAAAGAATACGTGAGCATTCCTGTTCCACTAGTTAGTTTCATAACTTTGACTGAATGCCTCTGGCGGCTGGGGCTGCGCCCCAGACCCCACTGCTCCTCTCGCTACGCTCGAGTCGTTGTATACACCATCCCCTCCACTATCTCTCTTCTTGCTTTACTCACCTTACAAATGTTCTGTAGAATTGTAATCACGGCCTTGAAATATCCTACATGGAATACTGGAAGCGCCAGCTTGATATGTCCAAAGTGTCCCTGACAGGTAGCCAGCTTTCCATGACAGGTTTTGCACTCAGAGAATCCATTAGATACACCCTGTTCTGGTTAGTTACGGCTACTCATATCAGCTAACTTCCTCACCCCTCAGCTCATACGAGACCTCCAAGTTGACACTTCATGCTCAGAATCTATTCAAAGAATGGTCACGAAAAACCTTGGTACAACATAGAAAAGAGAGGCATACAGGTTCCACTCGCGCCGAAAAAAAGGAGAAGCTTCATCATATGGACAACTTACCATTCGCATGTCAATAGCACCATGTTCTTTCGGCGTACGACCCTTTTCTAGGTCGTACAAGTCACGAGTCGCAATCTCCACTTCAGCTTGCTTTATGATTTCCTGTGGACTAAGAACACCGAATTCGATCCCCGAGATATATCTCGGGGGATCGTCAACTAAAAACTCTTTCATTTTGGTTGAAAAGTTCTAAGCGCTGCCGAAACCCTTCGCTTACTGGGCTCAAATGACACTAGAAGCTTAAATCTTCACAGGCTACGCCGCTCGATTGTCTACTAATTAATTTTCACTTGCAAGCGTTTGGTCGTTACAGAAATGCAGAAATAAATATTTAATAAGCGTTCACACTCCCTCTATTTTTTTTGGTTCACCTGGCGAAAAATGGTGGTTGACCATGCATCACCAGTTTCCTTGCCCTTATCAAAAGATAACCACAATAGATGCAGGCTCTCACGACGCGGGTTCTCCCTAGAATGCTTGAGGATGCTTGAGCTGTGCTGATTTTCAACTATTCAAAATAAGTCTATATTCAAATTTATTCTTCTTTCCTATGTAGAAACAGCTGGAGCTGAGAGTTGTATCTGTGTGCTCAGGACTTTGGAGACCACTTTAATAGCCGCTCCCTGAATATCAGACGCTCTGAGCAGCTACCACGACAGTCCGAAACATGCTTGTGAAAGGTCTAATGACAACTGAGACCTGAGACAGACCAGGTTTTAACTAGATCTACAAATTTAACCTAGTAGCTTGCACCCCAGGTGTCTGAAGAATGACTGGTGCCGATTTTTGGGTGCTCTGCAGGTCCAGAATCTGCATTATCACAGGTATTCCATATCATTTTCGCAACTATCATTTGGTAAGGCATGTGCTATATTCTCTTTATTTCTACTTGTATATATCGCCCCATAAACCAAAACTAGTATGCTGATATCCGACCCCAGCCGACAGGAGTAAAACTACTGTTCCCAAACAATCACAAGAAATATGTAATATGTTTAGATATGATGGATTCATGTCCCGACTTATTAATTAGACTTCTCCTGCTGTTAAGATAATACAAATGTAATATATCCAGCAGAGGCATTTTTCAAAACAATATCTGCATCGGCTAGGGTCTAGTTCCAGTTATAGAGTTAAAAGAATGTGAGTTTCATAGGATGTATTGTTATTAAGATATAAACAAGAGACAAAATGATAATAATAATAATAATGAAGTGTGTGAGTTGTCGTATCGGTCGTCAAAAAGAACCCGGAGGCCAATAATTAGTGTAATGAATTGTGGTGATCCATCGGTGGGTCTGTACCAGCTAGTCAGTTCCTTATCAGGAGTCAGGTCGTTCCAACTACAAGGTAAGATGGTACCCAAGAATCGCAGATGTCTACTTGAGTGACTGAAGAAACCTAGAGTCTGCATCAGAACCCATGGCCTAATTTTCGTGGATCAGAACAGCCACTACTGTCTCAATTCTCTTCACCTAACCTGAAAGGCAGCAGAACGCGCCACTACAGAGCCACCAGTCAACTCCTATGCCATGGCAGGAATGCCCACCACTGCACAAGGAGCAAGTACTGGCTGAGGTGAAAGGAAACAACAACTGATCTGAATCCACTCTGGACAGTCGCCGGTCGGGCGGCGCCTGAATCGGAATGGGTCCATATCATGTAGCACCGAACAGTCAACTCACGATGTCATAAGCCACTGGAGATGATTTAGAACTCCAAGCTCTACTTACCACATGGGAAGACACCTACACCGTCGAGGGCCTAGGAACAAGTTGCATGACCATTGGAATGTCACAGGAATTGACAAGACTAGTGCAGACCAAGACCGATTAGATCCACTGTTACTGAAACACAATATCAATCTCTCGAGTGAAGAGATTGAATTGTGACTCCGACATTGTCAAGATTTGTGGATTTGGGACTGGGTCGGAATGTGACGGCAAAACGTTGCCAAATTTGTAACGGAGTTCTCCCCTGATGTCTCCTACAATTAATCTGTAGCCAAAGGCTAGATTGTCCTTCAGGAACTTGAGATCCCGGAATAATGTTTTCTTGTCCTGTTTAGTGGCACGATTTGTCACTGGTTGAAGTCGATAGTGTTTGGACGAGAGAATGGGACACTTGGCATTCTCGAGGGGGAGATAAATGTTGGCCTCTGTGGGATCATAACGCATGAAGAAGGCGTTGACTAGATTGGTCTCAATGAAAGGTAAGCTCTCAAGAGCAAAATATTGATTTCCAACACGATACAGGCCGATGTAATTAGTGATTTGTGTTTTTTTGTATCGGTTCAAGTGGTGGCTGAGATTGGTAGCCATTCCATACAAAGCAGAGGCCTCTGTGTGATCAATTGTATGAAGGGCGAATTTGCCGTCATACGTATAAATAATGTCATCATGACCGTCAACCAAGAAGTGAGTCCAATTAGGGAGCTTGACTCCGAGTGATTTTCTAATGGAGGTAAATGCCTCGTCATTGAAAGATTGAAATGATAAATTAGACATGTTATCAATTGCCAACTGCTTGAAGTAATCTTCAGTGAATTGAACTTCATCCTTTGTTTTCTTGAAGAGCTTCGACCAAAATCTCTTGAATAGAGAAGGCGATGAGGCACCAGAAAGAGAAGCAGTGCCATCATCAAGGCACTTGAATATACGTGACCACTGGGATATGTTCTGATATGCGTAGGCATTCTGACGGTGGTCTCCAACCGACAGTTGATAAATGAAGCCTTCTGAACAATTGGCGAACTTGGTGAGGGGATCATCAATTGGCTTCTCAGTAATGGGGACAGTAGAATAATAAACATTGGATTTGCCTTTGCTCTCCGAAGTAGAGCTGTGATATCTTGAAGAGGGGACTGTGGTGCTGTAGGTGAAGGAGTCGGGCTTAGGAAGAGGATCCCACCAAGGGGCTCTCTTAGAAGAAGGGCCGGCACCAGTCTTGTCAACATAGGGACAAAGGTCAAGAGCAGCCATAGGAGTTTCGGCTAGGTAGTCGATAACTGAGGAGGACGAACCACGGACAATACATTGAGGATACTGATCAAAGTCAACTTTAGTTGTTGACGATTGGGTGGAATTAACTTCAAGAACAGATGATTGAGAAGTTTGAGTAGAACCAATAGATTGGGAGCTGGATTTGGAATGGCAAGCTCGTTTGATAGCCTTCAGGGCCTTTGAACCAGTAGAGAACAATTTGGATTTGTTTGAAGCTGATTGGTGGCCAATGTTTTTAACAGAAGAAGAGGACTGGGCACCAGCTTTCTTGACAGAAAGAGAAGCAAGTCTACTCATAGTGGCTAAGTAAATCAACACACTAGAGTAATAACGATAATAATAGAGAGTTTGAACGCTGGTTAAAAAAATCACAGAACAAAACTTGAAGTCGTAGAAGAGCAAGAAGTGTTATTCTAAAGAGAAGAAGAGAAGAAACAGAATAAACCAAAAAAGAGCGAATTCAGTTGCTTATATGTAATTGGGTCATAAAAATTATGTCGAGATTCCTCCCACAGACCAGGCATGCATGCATAGTGCTGCCAAGATGGTAGCATAACTTATGGACCACATAACCACATAACTAACCGGTGAACTTCAGCAAGAAAATGAGCTTTTATTTGTTTTCTCCTGTTTAAACATTTGTGTTGTCGCTAAATCTGATTCTACCACTAGCTCGTTTTGAGTTGTCTCGCGGGGGTCCTAACTTAGTACGGAAATGCCAAGGGATATCTCATCGCAGGTTAAGCCGAACGGGCCTATATGCAAGATAACGGGCAGGCGGCCATCGGGCTTATGCATGCATATCGGCTGGGCATTGGGGCACGCTCGGGGCCCGAGCAGACTGGAGCGGCCCAAGTGCAGCCCAAATGAGACCCAAATAAGGGCCCAAGCGTAGTCTCTTCTGCAGCTGGTCATTGGATTTACTACGCCCCACTGCCTGAAACTCGGCTGATACCTTCCTTGACCACTGAGACTGGGACACCTTGCACCTTCATAATGTTGCGACCTTCATGACACCCATGAAGATTTGGATCTCGATTTTGCGACTTATGATTTTACAGAGAATAATGCTCAGAATACCAATATATATAAAATTATTTGTGTCTAACAACTGATATGTGCTGTGGTTTATAAAATTATGCTCGACAATCCAGCAGGCTCAATTTGGCTGTTGTTGGGCCCGACGGGATTGGGCAGGACTGGGTTGGCCTATGCGAGTCGGACTAAGCCCGTTCTACCCAGTCTATTGCGTCGTGAAGAGTAGATTATGCTGGAGATTAGCTAGGAGCCCGGTCCAATGTTTATCTCCCAATAGCAGAAAGCTCATATGCAGGCCTCGACTGGGGTGCATTTGGGAGGAGAGTGCCGGCTGCACCAGCATACTTACCCTCGTCGCGCTGACCAGATATATCTCGTTCGTCATAATGACACTCCCTTTTTACTGTCGTCTACTCTACTCTAATAGATTTATGAAACTTAGTTTTAACGCTTTGAATTTTATATCAATGATCAACTCAGGCAGCATTAGATGCCTGCCGATTTGAGTAATCCCAGGGGTTGCAGCCACCTGCACGGTTAATCTCCCGATCGCCTGCGCCCACCAGCAGCAGCTTTACTTCCGAACTATTGATCGCCAAGCCCCCCTGAGCTTCCAACCGACAGCTGCTGCCTGCGCTACCCCGAGAATATCACACAGCGAGGGCCATGCCAAGCCTATCGTACTTTAGAATATCCCCATGAAGCTTGTGGACCGTAATTCATTCCACTCTTTCCCCCTGCTCTCTTGAATACTCCTAACTTCACCTCATTTTTGAATACTCTGCTCTTGTTTACAATTGAATTCCCTTTTTGAAAGATTTTCAAGCGTTGACAACAACATCGTCCAAGTATTAATGGGCTATTTTATTGACACTACATTTTGATTGTAGAGCTAGCTACTTGATATTTCTTCATAAATTATTGGCTCTTGGGTCTCGTCGAACGTGGAAGATTCTTCTTTAGAAAGCATATCACATACAGTTGTGGCCCTAGTTTCAACATACCCTCTGTTTTTAGTGAAATTATAAACTTTGGTAAATAAGCTTAAAACGCTGGCCAAATCTTCTCTTATCTTATCTTACCTTATCTTATCGTACCTTATCTAGCATAGCCGTACATGTGCAGCATGTGAAGATCCATCGCCTAGCCACCGATCCCAACTCTATGCACGTAATCACGTGCAGTAATGCCCCTAATTATAAATGTGGTGTTGTTTTCGTTTTGTTTACAGTCTCTTTCCCCCCCTCACGTATTACGTAACACTGCAAGATGTATCACTACGATATACCCCTTCGACGCTCATTCGCAAACTATGCGAGACCGGTGCGATACATGGCTCGCAACCTAATCAAATTTACAGATAACCTTTACACATGCTCTTACCTTTTACCTGAGGTACACATTCCACAGCCCCTATGGGACCGCTCGGTACAAAGTAAGTTCCACTCCGCCAATGAATTGGCTGTCAAGTACCTGGAGATTAAAAGCTACTGCAACACCTATGTCTGTGAGAAGCTCTGTGAGAAGAAGACTCAGGAGCTTGTTCGAAAAGCACGCCTGTCTCAATCCAGTGCTTGGTCTACTGTAACGTCTGCTATAGAAGATCTCAATGAAACCATCGAGATTGCTAGAGGTCAGATTGACCGCTCTGAAGTAGAGTTATGGAGGGCCATTAGAGGAGTAGAGAAGCATCTTAAATTTGTTCTTACCCTTGGTGAGACTGTCAGTACTGAATCCATCAAGGAAGTAGAGTCTCACTTGAGTGGGCGGTTATCCACTTGGGAAGCGGCAAGAGCACCTCGTCTTAAAAAGCGAGTGCCTTCTGCCACCAAAATTTCTACTAATCCTCGTGATACACAAGGAACTCGTCCTAGCAGCTCACACCAGCAAAAGGTAAGTATTCCAACTACAACCAAACACTCCTATGAGAAAAAAACACCTACTCGATCATTACGAACTACCATTTTCTTTGATGGTGTTTACAGATGCGTGCGCACTAGTTTGGCTCCTGGTGTGAGCCATACCTCTTCTCCCACGATTCACGCTGTGGCTGGTGGTACAATTGAGGGACATTCGCAAGATCTATTTAATACCATTCGTAGACGACAGGGAATTAGAACCAGCGACTACCTGAGCGCATTTGACTTGAATTCTGCTGCTATTGTTATCAAGTCTCCTGGTAGATCTGGTTCCGATTTGCTCTACACTGAAGACGGTAAGTACATCATTAAGACAATTCCCAGTTCCGAACACAAAGTGCTGATTGACTTGTTACCCTCATATGTTAAGCACCTTGAGCGACATAAGAATAGTCTTTTGCCAGTATTCCTTGGTCACTATACCCACGAAAATAATGGCAAGCGAACTCATTTCGTTGTGATGAAGAATTTGTTCTCAGGACACAGCCAGGTTGACAGAGTCTATGATCTTAAGGGGTCTACGTACAATCGAGCCGTTGACGAAAATACAGACAATGTTGGTCGGTTGGTGTACAAAGACATTGAGTGGATGAAACACAAGGAGGCTATTCACATGAATGATGAAGAAAGAACAAAGGTCGTGATCCAGATGATGAACGATGTTGCATTCCTGAAGAGAAATAACATCTTCGACTACTCCATGCTGGTTGGTAAGTACGATGAGAGTAGAAAGAGTGTAATGGGAATCATTGACATTTTGACACCCTATAACAAACCACAAGCTCTGAAGAGAACAGCATTGGGATTGCTCCATGATCCCACCACTCTTAGTTGTATGAGACCTG
Organism: Sugiyamaella lignohabitans; assembly: GCF_001640025.1. Classification (NCBI taxonomy): domain Eukaryota; kingdom Fungi; phylum Ascomycota; class Dipodascomycetes; order Dipodascales; family Trichomonascaceae; genus Sugiyamaella; species Sugiyamaella lignohabitans. The sequence continues at coordinate 2,741,102 of NC_031672.1, read as the reverse complement.
GCGACTATGCAGCAAGGTTCTTCAATTTCATGGAATCCACAGTGGTGCCCACGGTTAGCACTGGCAGAGCCAACAAACACCACAGATATTAAAGATGTAAAGTATATAATGCATGTAGATGTAGGTATGTAAGAGGCGGCAATTGCAGAGTGATTGCCAATTGCCTTGGCCTGTATGTAAATATTGGGATCAGACTCGGTCTGATTTCGATCCGTGCCTCCGGCTGCCGGAGACGGGGCCGAGCCCCGCTTTTCGTTTTTTTTCTTACGGTCCTATCCAACAAATACCTTGGCTATATAATTCACTAGTTGAATTAGTTTAACTTTTATCCATAAAGACTCAAACTCATACACATGGGTTGCAGCTATTCTGGTTATATAGCTGTAATATAGATACGTATAGCAACTAAGTATTATAGTAGAGGGCAATATTTATACTTGTGTATCATCAGGTGACAACGTATATGATAGTAAATTCGACCGGTCTTAAGATTTTTTCAAGAATCAGTCACAAAGCACGAGCTCGTGGCACAAGTACATGTCAACATTGGACCCTGCATATACATGCATGCATATATGGCACCGAATGGCAAAGTCAATAAAAGCAACTGTATTCAGTTTCCAGGAATTGAAATAGGGCTCTAGATTGTCTCCAATGTTTGATGTGTCTCTTAGCTTTCCCCTTGGACAGAACTTTCCTGGGATTTTATTAAAGCGGCATCCAGCGAATCTACCAGCATCTGTCCTCGCAGATCATCCTCGGGAGATAGATTGATAGTTGAAATCTTCTGAAATACTTGTATGGATGCTATTGAATTTAGCTAATTGTTCTCTTAAAAGATGCATTCAATCTTTCTCAGTGTCATGGTCAATATGCTTATATAGTTTGCTACAAACCTTCAGGCATTCAAAAATAAATCAGACTCGGTCGAGTCGAATGCCATCAGCTTTCTTTAATCAGATCTAGATTTGTCATCGTATTTCAACGGTCTTTTATACGCTGAGCTTTAAACCATATAGACACCTTAGGAGCCAACCCAGTTTGTAAAAAGTAGCGCCATCACACTGGTTAAGTAAACCACATCACGTGACCGAACGTCCGAATACCCCCTGAGATCACCTTTTGAGGCGCGGTTATAGCTAACTAAATGACTTACAATTGTGAAGTGAAATTTGTTTAAATTTTCCATGTTTTTCAGTTTTTTAATCCTCTTTTAAAGCTGCACAAAATGGTTACAATGATCCCCCGAGGGAGGGGGGGGGGGGGGGGGGGGGTTGCAAGCAGTCCATAATTTTCGTCCCATAATTTCTGGGCTCTTCTCCATATACAAGGAGGGAAAACTTCCGCTTCTTCCTTCTTTTTCCACTATTTGTTAAAACAATTCTGCCTGCTAAGTTTACACACCGGTATTGTTCCAAGATTATTTTTACCAACGTTCTATTATTGATTTTTTGTTTATCACCCATTCTAGTTAACAATGGGTATTCGTCGATTGTATCGCAAGTGCCGTCATCACCTTAAGAGGGATGAGTCGGTGGTTGCCAACTACCACTCTGTTAATGATGGTGGAGTTGAGTCAAAGCCAATGCCAACTGATAATTTGAGAATTCGTCAAACCTGTTCAGTTGAGGACATTCGTTCGTCTTATCCCAACTGCCAAGCCTTTTTGACCAAGTATGGTAGCAAACACCAAGCTCACAAAGATCGATCTCATATTGGAATTATTGAAAACCCTAGATATGCCTACCCTAACTGTGAAAAGTTGGCCTACTATTCTAAACATGGTGCTCACGGTAAAATCTCCCAGGTAGACTCAACCATTCGCCTTAATATTGATAATAGTATGGGTTATGACTCTGGTAAAGCTCCCTACTCACGAACTGGATCAATTGACTCCAAAGAAACACTTACTACGGATAATTTTGGACTTGAACAGACCGATTATGAGGAATACATTGCCAAGGAAATAAGCTCTGGCCGTGGAACTAAAAACATTATAGTGCCTAACTCAGAGGTTGAAATGGATTCTATAGTCTCTGCTGAAGCAGACAATCTTCATCGAATTTGGAGCACTCCCACTCAAGTCTCTCTAGACATCGTGGTGAACCATGGCGGCAACATACTTTGTGAGGTTGCACCTATAGCCTCAAACTACCATTCTGATGACTCGTCTTGTAAAGAGTCTTCTAATATGGCAATTCGCGAGGAGCCGTCAGACATCTCAACAACTCAAACGGTATTGATTGAAGAGAATCTTACTACCGATAAACAAATATCACTTCCGGTTAAACCTGTTAGACCCAGGGTTTGCCCATTTTTGTTGCAACCCGAAATTGATGAGATGATAGCAAATGAGCGTGAAGGCTCAGTTAGTTCCTCGGTTTGCAACTCAAGCCAGTCAATTGTTTCAGACACCTACGACCTGCCTACAGCCATCTCAGGCAATATCTTGCAGGACGCTACTTGTGAGTACCCTCCACGTTTCGGATCAGTCGATGCCGCTTTAAATCCTAAATTTGTGAAGTTTGACGAAGATAAGAAAACTATGCTCATGAAAAGAGCTGAAGCCAAGATTGACTCTTTTAAAAGAAAGCTTGGGTTAAAGTCCAGCCCCATTGCTCCTAAGAAATATCTTATTTTTTTGGGTATTTACTCCTCCCTTGTTGAGAATCCTCCCATTGTTCATCCCGAGGTTAGAGTCCAGTTCTTTCAGCCAGGACACAAAACGTTCAAGGTTTCTCCCGATGCCGTGGTTCAGTGCCATTTCCCCTCTGTTTACGAGAATATTCGCACACTTTGTGGGTCTTATTTTCCCTACTATTTGAATTCGTTCCTTTTTGATCATGATGCTCTGCACGAAAAATCTCCCGGAAAGACCGATGCTGACTTTTATTTCACAGCCGATCGGAAATACATTATCAAAACTATTCAACGCAAGGAGCACAATACTTTAATGGGAGAGTCTTTCATGAGGGACTATTACTCTCATATCCAAGAGAACCCAGATACGTTAATCCCTACCTATCTTGGTCATTTCACTCTTAGAACGCTTGGCAAAGACACTCATTTTGTTGTCATGAAGAATTTGCTTGACACAGATGTCAATATGGTCTATGATCTTAAAGGAATTAAGCACAGAAACCGATCGGGAGTTAGTAGTGTCATTAATGACCTCGATATCAATAAAGACGGTGATTGGCTGGAAAACCAAGAAGTAATTCTTATGGGAAAAGGCAAGCGAGACAAATTTCTAATCCAATTAGCCTCAGATGTTGCACTCCTTGAAAAATATAACATAATGGACTATTCACTCTTGGTTGGTATCCATAGCGACCCTCAATCAGGTAAAGTTAGACATTCCATGGGTATGATTGATTCACTTTCTCCATATGGTTTGTCCAAGGCACTAAAATCAAATTTTAGTAGAATCGTGCATCGCCCTTCCTCTCTGAATACTATCAATCCAAGGGATTACGGAAAGAGGTTCCTAAATTTCATCGGATCTACCGTCGTACTTGAGTGCGGGGGACCGATGCTTTATTAATAAGTTCATTCATTCATGGTATGTGGTTACCAGCCCATCTGGCAGTTTCCTGGCCACAATTCATTTTGTTCGTTTCGTTTCTTAACTGTTGAATCACGGTGATAGTTTTCGTCTCATCTGAACTTTAACTGAAGAAACTCAAATACCTTAAGAATTACCAGAGTTATGGTTCCAAATTTGGTACTATTGGAATAGTAGTCATTACGATTTCCTGTTGGATTGGCGATTTCAGTCGAGGACACCCCGAGTCCCGACCGACTTCGTCTATCATTCATTGGTTTACTGACCTCATATCTGCATTTTCTCATCGTCCCTTGTTGTTCACTAGACCCGTCGCCTCGCACACCGCGAGCTGCTGACCGTTTAGTTTGTTCGACTACGGTAGTTTCGGCTCCTTGCTGTTCTACTCCTGAATATACTTGACCCCATTCATTTACGGCGCAATCTTGCTTTGCGACATTTTGGATTGGGATCCAGTTCCACTATTTTTCATGGACGGATGATGAGGATTCAAGCAGATTTGAGGCAAGGTGTTCCCATCCCTGGTGACATCTATGGTCACCTTAAGACACCTGGCCAATGAACCGTAGTAATACCACTCTTTCATGACATATTAACTTGAGGTTCAGTTTCCACAGTTATTATCAACCTGATCAAGTGGTTGAAATGAGCTGAACGTAAATACATGGGATGGGTCCAATTGAGAGCTGAATGGGCTGGATTACTGCGACCTTGACTGTTACGAACTTACCTATTGAACTATTATTCACTTTTCTTTCTTTCTTGTTGTTGATCTGCTCTAGTAGCACTAGTTTCTCATGTCTCTTTTATTAATGTTATGATTTTCTCACTTTTTAGCCATTGTTATAAACACTGAGTCTCTCAGTTGTTTGCCAACAGACCATGTTATAACCTTTGAGATATTAGTTTTAGCTATGTTAAGTTATTCCATAACTTGCTAGGCGTAACCCTTGTACACCAGCTGGGATCGAGTAACGTTCCTGAGCGATCTGGAATGATTCGATTATTTATATATTAATACATTATTATTAATCTAGTTTTTCTCTATAATCTGAGACCATAGTTCGTCTGTGCTGTAACATAACAGATGATGACCCAATATTTCAGCATAATTCCGACGTAAAACAAGCTCCAGAGATGCCTGCTGAAATTAATTCATTTGAAAGGATTATTAGGTGAACGCAAAATAAGACTCCCGCTATTTTTCGATATCGAAGCTAGATATGGGGGATTTTCAGGTTGAGGCTGTTAATCATAGGGTTCCAATGCCACTATCGTGTGGCTGCTTCAATATTCATGGATTCATGGAGTATACCCGAAATTAATCCAAGCAGAAAGCTGTGTACCGGTCGTGCTTACTTCGAAACCCGGTATTAGTCCCCGATACCGTCACCCATCTTATCTCCGATACCACATGAGAACAAGTGCCCAAATAAACTGGATGTCTTTCAGTACTAAAAGAGCACATACCATGGAAGATGTCTAGAATAATCCTCTCGACGTGTACACTGATGGGTTAAAACACTAAAAAGAACATTTTTAAACCTCTTACGGCTTTTCGCATCTTCAAGGGCTCATGCCGCTTATTCTCGAGACATTTGGTTTAGAAAGACTCACAAGAACTTAAATGTAAAGAAGAGGAAGTTCCTTCTGGGCGTATTTGAGGTTTGCCGACTTGTTTATTGACAAACGACCAATATTTGGTTCTAAAATATGACAGAGGCGTATTATATATAAAAAAAATACTAGGCTTAGCCAAAAATTGATTCGACCCAGGATCGAACTGGGGACGTTCTGCGTGTTAAGCAGATGCCATAACCAACTAGACCATCGAACCTTATTGATATCTTCAGAATTAGGATTCTGTAAAGGTCCGACTACGGGGATACTAGGGATACGGGAGTCGAAGGAGGCTCTTGACTGGATTCTGATTTAATTAGTAATTTTATTCATAAGACTACTTGTTACTTCTTCAAAATCACGCCACACGTCACGTGAAGATGTTTATAGACGCTGTCCTGCGAAACCCAGTGGGTGACCATCCCGCGGCACTTCCGACGGCTGGTTGGACGAGGTTGGCTCTCCAGCTGTCGCATTTCTTACATTCGCCCCGGTCCTATTAGAATCAGCCTCGATTCTAGGCACAGTATCGTCAGATACCACGATGAGCGGGCAGTCTGGTACCTTCTCAGTAGCCCCTTCGCGTGCCGCTTGATTCCAGCTACTGACTAGTAGCCTAAACAGTTGCGGCTCCATTTTCCTGAGTGGCTCTTGACTGATCTCGGTAGTGTGGAGGGGGTCGCAGTCTTGCCAGTTGACGAACGTCGTCATCTTCTTGTTGTTGATCGCACAAATGCTCGTCACTTCGTTGATACGACTCAACACGACTCTTTCCGAATGGCTTGGTAGGGAGGTTGGGTAAAACTCTGAGCGGTGGAACTTGCGGAACCATTTTTGTTGATGGTGCGGTGCTTCTTGGATGTTTCTTGAATATCTACTTCGAACGAATTGTCCCCCATCTCCTTAACAATGGTATATGGACCTGCGTACACAGGGTGGGCCTTCAAGAATTGGTTCAGGCTTGCCATACGCCTGTGCATGTAGCAAAATGTCCTCTCCGACCTGGCAAGTCTTGTCCCGGTGGTGCCTGGCCGCGAACGGAGACGAGAAAGGCAGGATAAACTGGTTGGCAAGGAGAGCTTCTAGTTGTTTCTCTAGCTCTAGTTTCTCTTGGTAGGACATACGATAAGGCCGTTTCGCGGGGATTCTCTCGTGGTTGCGGAAGTTAATCTCAAAAAAAAAAAAAAAAAACATTCCGGGCGCAATCGGGGAGCGTGGTAGGGCCTCGTTAGTAACCACATCGGCAAACTCTTCGGTCACAAAGGATGAAATTGTAGGCTGCCCAGCGGAGGCAAGTTCTGTGAGGTGGACCTAAAGCGGGGTACCCGGGAACACTGACGCCCACAGGTAGTAGAGAGCGTATTCGTGGCGCGTGCTTGACTCTTTTTCCGGTGTCGAAGTCGATATAGTTGAATTCGATCGGGGTAACTGGGGTGACTGGGGTGACTGGGGTGATTGAGGCGAGGCAACTGGGGCAACTGGGGCAACTGGGGCAACTAGGGCAACTGCGTGACCGGGGTGACTAGAGTGACTGAGGTGACTGAGGTGAGTGAAGTGACTGGAGTGACTGGAGTGACTAGAGTGCCTGGGCACTAGGGCAGCTGGGTGACTGGGGTGACTGGGGCAACTAGGGCAACTGGGTGACTGGGGTGACTGGAGGTTTGGTTAGGAGCGTTGCAGACTGAGAGACTAAGGGACAGTTCCTGGGGAGCGGGTCTTGGGGCACGTAGTGGCCACAGAAGGTGCGTTGGGCCCATTGGATGTCCCGCTCGTGGGACGCAATAAACGGGAGTCCTAGTACGAGCTCGTGGGCTAAATCCGGGACGATGTAGGCGTGAATGGTCTCCTCAAATCCTGGTCGACGAATTCTTAGCGAAGCGAAAGTGGTGATATTGAAGTTAATGGTAGCCGAATTTATTGATGGTACTATGGATCGGGGTTTTACTGAAGAGACTTTAACTTCCGTTCCTCTCGCTAATTGGCTGATAACATCCGGGTGGACGAGATTCGTCTCACAACCAGTGTGCAGTAGGGCTTTGACTTCCACTCGCTCTGAAGCTTTGAAGGGCACCGTGAATAGGGATTCTGATTCTTGAGGTGGCTGAGGCGGGAGAACGGTGGTACTAAGGGATCTAGTCAGGGGCTTTACTGAGTCTGTTATTGCGTCATTTTTGAGCCGAGTTAATGACGCGGCCCTTTTCCCCTTAGGGCAGTCTCGGGCGATATGGCCCTGGCGACGACAGCGGAAACAACAATCACTCTTGCGGAGGGCTTCGCGTTCGGCTTCGGTCAGTGGTCGGAGACGGTTAGCGTTGCCCATGATAAGGTCTCCATTGTGGTCCATTCCGCCTGGGTAGTTAAACGGTGCGGAAGGGCCTGCCTGGTAGTGAGTTGTTCCTTGGAGAGAAGACGATTCTGACCCTTCCAAGCTGAAACGATAAGCGATGTCAAAGGCCTCTTCCCAGGTCGTTGGGTTCATGAGGCGGACCATGGGGCCACATTCAGCGCGGAGTCCGCTAATAAATCTAACCCTCAGGGCAGTATCCGACGGTACGTCTTCTACGCGTAGTTGCGAGACAACGCGTCCAAATGCACGTCCATACTCCTCTACGGTAGACGTTTGACGGATTGTCGTGTAGGTGTTAAGAACAGTTTCCTGCTCATAGGCATAGAACCGAGCCTTAATACCTTGTTGGACTTCTTCCCAGGTTAACGGGGCCTTGTTGTTCTGGGGGGTGGCCACGTTCTGATGTTGGGTTCGGCTGTTCACTATTGCGCGAAGTGCCTTGACTTCGTCTATAAGGGCTTGGAGGTTCTGCACGCTAGGTTCGTCTTCCATGGTGTTGTCAACGTCTTGAAAAAAACTGTCGGTATCAGCATCAGAGCTAGAAGCATATTAGGCTGAGTATTTCATTGACTCAGTTGCCAGTGTTTTGGTGTCGCTCGCTACCAATTGTAAAAATCAGGATCGAAGTAAAGGTACAGCTAGGGATACTATGAATACGGAGGTCGAGAGAGGATCTTGACTGGATTCTGATTTAATTACTAATTTTATTCACAAGACTTTTGTTACTTTTTCAAAATCAAGCCACCCGTCGCGTGAAGATGTTTATACACACTGTTCTGCGAAACCCGGTGGGTGACCATCCCTCGTCTCTTCCGACGGCTGGCTGGACGAGGTTGGCTCGTCAGCTGTCGCATCTCTTACAATATTTTGAACTCGCCCAAAGCTTGATAGTGTGAAAACGAACGAAATTGTCCTGGATAAGTATGTCAATCTGGGAGCAGACTATCCGTTTCAGTTACCGAATTCAACTCATGCCGCTATCGATATTCACCTTGCATTAGTCAAGGTATGCTACTGTCCACTTTTGTCTCATATAGAACGTCATAGTCGCGTTTTACTCGGTCTAGCAACGTTAGATTGTCGAAACAAGTAGCAAATTATTCATATAAATAAGAGAGAAGTCCTGTTGGATTATATAAAAGATCCGATTTGATAGTGTTTTGTATCTCATTGAGTATAGTAGAAAACTTCATTTTATATCTTGTCCTCAGTCATACTAACAAACAGTACTGTATCGAGATTTCGGCAAGGGTCGATCCGTTTTGACACCAACAGCCAGAAACATACATCTATCAGTATATAATTACAATTATTCTCCATTATTATCAGTTTCAAATTGTGCTGGAAGTAGTGTTAGGTGTTTAATGCGTTTGAAATTCAGTCTGGCGGCTACTATGCACTCATCAGCCGTTAACTAACTGCCTCGGTGTTTTACCGTATACACTTCCACTTACTCCACATTTCTACTGCATATGAATCCCCGGAGTTCGCTTCGGTTATATAGACGCAAACCAACTGCCTAGAAGCTAGCAAAAGAGAGGTAGACAGTTATAGTTCAGAAGTTTATAGTTCAGAAGCATCTTACTTCTTGGCAATGTCATATTCAGCTACAGTGGCTTTTGTGCCATTACGGTCGTCGTTAGTGAACTTGCCTGCTTCGGTGACTGGCGTGTTGTTTAATGCGAACATTGTACGTATGACTTTTCTTCCAGCCTCTGATTATACCCCAAGGGTTGAACTAACAAAAAATAAATCTAGCCAGCTCAGAATGTTGTTTTTGAATTGAAATTCCAGAAAAGGGGTATAAGAATCAAGGAAGAACATGTTTTTGTTGGCTGGACAGGTATGACCTCTGCCAGCGATGCTAGACCCGGTTCCTCTTCTAGTGATATCTTAGAGATTGATCCCACTTTTGCCAGTGGACTCGGACTAGATCAGAAGCAAAAAGTAACAATTGTGATCCATGCTGATCCGCCTCAAGCTCATACGGTACACTTGGATCCAGTGACCAACTCAGATTGGGAGATCGTAGAAACTCATGCCGAGTTTTTGGAGTCATGGATGATTAATCAAGTACGTGCTGTCAGCAAATTACACACTATCACTGTTTACCCTTCACCTACAAGTGTAGCTACCTTGGCTGTCGTGAAAATAGAACCTGAACCAGCAGGTGGATTTGCCTTTGCTCAGCTATCACCTAACTCCGAGGTGATAATTGCACCAAAGGTTGCCAAAAAGGAAAAAGAGCAATCAAAACTTATTGGTGGAAACAACTCAGCTGCATCTGGAACGCATTCTGGAGGTAAACAATCTGGTAGAGCTGCTCCAAACGTTCTTTTAAGAGGTGTCAGCCTTCCTCACCCATCTTATAGCGACCTCAATGCTGCTTCTCAAAAGTATACCATGGAGGTCTATGCTGACCCTGATTCTGTTCTTTATCCCTTGCGTGGTGCGGAATATGTTAGTGTTAGTGTCATTACACCTACTGGCGTACAAAGTGGTAATGCTAACCAAAATACGGTACCCGGAGTCAATAGTACTGCAGCCAACACAGCCAACAATGGTACGGGTAGTAATGTTACTGGTGCTAATTCTGCTACCACTGCAGCTCTGGGTGAAGATACAAATGATATTCCATCTGCAACCTCAGTAGTTGCTAAACTGGTTAGTTATAGAAATGGACCTCACGGACATGTTGGGCTCTCGTATGCTCTAAGTGTGGCACTTGGTATTTCTGATTCTGTTGGAAATGTAATTCGCCTTGAACCGGCTCAAAAACCGCTGTCCAAAGCTCCCTCAAAACTATCTATACGTCCTATTGTGACCGTCAGCGCCCCAAACTCTCTTAAACTCAAGTCAGCTTCGTCGCAGGACGAGTCCAGTGCTGGTGACAAGAAACTAGATCAAGTCAAAAAACTACTGGACCAAGTGTCACTTTTAACAAACAGTGGTAGCCCTATTACCAACTTCATGCAATTACCACCAATTGGAGATGAATTGCCTTTGGGGTGTCTTGTTGAATTTGATACCGAGACATCGCATTCTACAAGCACATCTCCTATCTGGTTTAATGTCAGTACAAAGTCATCTTCAAAATTGCCAACAATTGCATTAGAATCAGAGGTGGTTCGCCCTGAGTCGTCTATAGCTCCACGTTTACAAACATTGTTGGAGCCTCGTTCTGTTTCTAGGCCCATTGTTGGAGTAGACCAGTTTCTGTCAGATGCCAATACGGCAGTGAGAAGTGGAAACAAGGGAACCCTTGTTTACGGCACACGGGTGTCTGGTAAGACATCTGTCCTTCGGGAAGTCCAATCACGTCTCAAGGAAGATTTTGTTCATACAATCTGGTTCCCGTGTGCCGTACACGCAGAAAAGCAAGTTCATTCACTCAAGGAAACTTTACGCAAACTATTCCTTGAAGCTGCTTGGTACTCGCCAAGCGTCATTATTCTCGATGATTTGGATAAACTTATTCCAGCAGAGATTGAACATGCGGATGCTACCAAAACTAGACAGCTTGCTGAAGTGTTCAAGTTATTGACAGAGTCTACTGTATCTGTCCGCAATGTCAGTATTCTCGCTTCCTCAGTCACCAAAGAGAGTCTGCACTCTTCTTTGATTACCAATCACATTTTTGAAGAAATTTTGCATTTGAAATCGCCTGACAAGTATGTCCGAGAAACTATTTTAAACCAGGCAGTTGCTAGCTTGGGTTTAGTGAAAGACCCCAGTTTTGATATTCTGGAGGTTGCAGGTAGCACTGAAGGATACCAACCTGGTGACCTTTGGACTTTGGTCGAAAGAGCTAATCACGAGACCCTATTTGAAAGGATCGAGGCAGGACATTATGGCACTGTAGCAGAAAATGGGTCTGCTAATGGCAGTGATGCCCCAGGCTCGACTATTAACCAGTCGCATTTTGATGATGCCATGAAGGACTTTGTACCGTCATCACTTAGAGGAGTCAAGTTACAAAAATCCAGTGTTTCCTGGTCAGAAATCGGTGGACTCCGAGAGACCAAAAAAGTTATTCTCGAGACTTTGGAATGGCCGACCAGATATGCTCCTATCTTTGCGAACTGTCCGCTCCGTTTGAGATCTGGTCTGTTGCTGTATGGATATCCAGGTTGTGGAAAAACACTCCTTGCCTCTGCAGTCGCAGCCCAATGTGGACTTAATTTTATTTCTATCAAAGGACCTGAGATATTGAATAAGTATATTGGTGCCAGTGAACAGTCTGTTCGAGATTTGTTCGATCGTGCTCAGGCAGCAAAGCCATGTATTTTATTTTTTGACGAGTTTGACTCAATCGCACCAAAAAGAGGTCATGATAGTACAGGTGTTACTGACCGAGTAGTCAATCAAATGCTTACTCAGATGGATGGTGCCGAGGGTCTTGATGGTGTTTATGTATTGGCAGCTACCAGTCGGCCAGATTTGATTGATTCTGCGTTGCTCCGTCCTGGACGTCTTGATAAGTCACTGATTTGTGATATGCCTGATTTGGAGGATCGGTTGGACATTCTTCGTGCTGTTCAAGGTGATATGAAGCTGTCTGAAGATGTGGACCTACAATCGGTAGCTGAGCAGACTAGCGGATACTCTGGAGCAGATCTTCAGGCTCTCTTGTATAATGCTTACATGGAGGCTATTCATGAAGTCGTCGATGTAGACCTTAACTTGGACGATAATAGTGCGACTGCCAATGGCTCTGCTGATTCAAACACATTGGCTAAGACGATTGACTTTTTCGAAATTGACCCTACCTCTCCTGCTACAAACGGTAATGCTGTTACGAGTCGTCATGATGCTAGCAAACGGGCAGAGATGTCTAAAAAGCTCGAGGTCATCATGGGTTCGACTGAGGTCAACGCTTCTCAGACGAAAGACATTGCTGCTTCTGGGGCCTCTTCCAAGGCCTCAAATAATGTTGTCATTCTCCCTAGGCATATAGCCAAATCTCTTGCCGAAACTAGCCCATCTATTTCACTCAAGGAACGCAACAAACTCGGGGCAATCTACCACCAATTCGTGTCTGGTCGTAGTGGAGAGATGCCCAGTGGAACACCTAGTACTGATATCGGCGGCAGAGCCACTTTAATGTAAATATATAAAGAGTTTGTATAAATCTATGCATTTTATTATATTTTAATACTGGATCTTTCTGGAGCCAGCCAGTGTGTTAGATTTATATATAAATGGTTCAGTTATATTAGAGGAGATGTTTTAAATGCACCCATAAATACTAAAGAATTCACGTCTAGAAGTTGTTCCATTAGTCTCTAGAGCGCCAATGTTTCACTCCCCCATCCCAATATCACGACTTGAACTTAACGAAGGAGCAATCTCACCTAGAGTGTTGATATGTCGTTGAACCCTGGATGTTAGTGTGCATATCTCAGTTATAGCTACGCGAACCAAGTGGCCGTGCTGTCAGGGTCCACGATATGTTACAGGGTCCATCCCTGCATATCACTAAACGATACTCTCTGTCACATGGCCGAATGCCCGAAAAGGCCTGTAACTAGCAGAGTTTTTCCGCACCTCGGTCAATAAGGCCGTGGTGCAGTTGGGAGAAGGACCGAGAATCAGCCGTAGTCGGCAACTAAATGTCTGATATGCATAGTAGTCAAATTGGCGATGGGCCACCGAGTTTTACCTCGTTATATGAGTCACGAGGATAACTGATTGAGCCTTCTGCCCGATGTATTTTCGAGGCCCATCACTCTTTCCTACCCCACAAATCAGATCATTTCTTCACTGAGAAACCTTACTCTTTTTCGTGGTACAACTATATATAAAAACTGAATTTGTCATTCCACCATCATTCCTTCTTCTTCTTCTTTGGTTCCTATACTTGTTGTATTGTGTGTTCTAAGGTGTACCCTCGATTCTGGAATATTTGACCGAGTGCCGAGATAATTCACTTGTTCGGGAGATTAGTGGCCTATCTTATCACCCCACACATCTAACGCATCAAAGCATCATCACACTTTCTAACTGAGAAGAGTCATTTGGATTGACAGCTTAATTCTGTTTATCTTCATTGCTAAATATTTTAGAAAAACTATTAAACTTGGTTTGATCGTAATAGACTGGTTTTTTTAGTGTTTTTATTCAGGATAGATTGATTAGAAAGCTGTTTCCCAATTATTGTATTTCTTCGTCTAAATCTACAGAGTGAATATCAACTAAGTTTTATTTGTAACCAATCTGATTTCGGCTACGTTAGCGACCATACTTGATTGAAAATATCGCATTGAATTTCCAGGGATTGAAAAGGTCTTTTATCATACCAGAACTTGAAAGAAACCTAGACTTGTTACGTTGAAAAGATCTAAATGAAGCCATCTCAATTGTTACGGTTTTACAAAGCCGGTTCGACATCTGGTTGGCGACTCACGCCTGAGATGGTGAAAAAAATCTCACATTATGCCCAATTTCCTGCAACTGGAGTTAGTCTGAGGCAAATGGTACAGTTTGGAGATAACCCATCAGCTGGTAATCTGTTTCGTGCCTCACAATTTATTGTTGAAGAGCTACCGATCCGGCTTGCTCATCGTGTGAAGGATTTAGAAGCATTACCAAATGGGCTTAGTGAAATGCCATCTATTCAGAGAGTAAGAGATTGGTACTCACAGTCGTTTGAGGAACTGACTGCCATACCCATTCCAAAACTGAGTAAGGAAATAAAAGATGCTTTATATCATCATCAGGGTAAAGAAAATATTAAGATGGTTTTACCTCTGAGCAATAATGGTGAAAGTAACGGACATGGAAATGGTAATGGCAATGGAAAATCAAAAGGAAAGAGTGTTATGGCATTAAAATCGGAACCCGGTCAACAGGGTCAGATCAACCCATCGCTTGAAGACTGGAAAGCAGAAGGATTCCAGGAAGATATCAAAACATCTCATGGTCACAGAAGGTACTTTGCTAGTGTAGACCCTAACATTGTGCAATGGCCAATTGAAATTGAAAATTATAACGAACAAGTTACAAAAGCTCTGCAAAAAATTAAGACTCGTCACGATGGTGTTGTATCCACTGTGGCCCAGGGTGTTCTAGAGTGGAAGGAATCACGACCAAACATTGATGTGGACTATTCTCTACAGACTTTCCTTGATAGATTCTATATGTCACGTATTGGAATTCGTATGCTTATTGGTCAACATATTGCATTGAATCTGGATCGAGGTATTAGACCAGATTATGTGGGTATAATTTGTACTGATACAAATATCCGCGATATTGCTCAAAGTGCAGTTGACAATGCACGATTCATTTGTGAAGATTGGTATGGTCTGTATGAAGCACCACAAGTTGATATCGTCTGTAACCCTGATATCAGCTTCATGTACGTACCTGGCCATCTTAGTCATATGATTTTTGAGGTAGTCAAGAACTCTCTTCGTGCTGTTGTTGAACTATATGGTGTTGATTCTGATAGTTATCCTCCCGTTAAAGTCATTGTTGCTCAAGGACAACAAGACATTACAATCAAGATTTCCGATGAGGGTGGTGGTATCCCTCGGAGTGAAGTGCCATATGTTTGGACATACATGTACACAACTGCGAAGAATACCCCGCATCTTGATCTTGATCTGTCCAAATCCGATTTTAAAGCACCTTTGGCTGGCTTTGGATATGGTTTACCAATTTCGAGACTCTATTCGCGCTATTTTGGAGGTGACCTCAAACTTATCTCTATGGAGGGTTACGGAACCGATGTTTACCTGCATTTGAATAGACTCAGTAGCTCATCTGAACCTCTGCCTTGAAGGATCCAGGATGCTGAGTTCAACATATAGTTAATGAAATTATGAAATTGTCTTTTATAGTATGAGAGTGCTTGCCAAGCCAACGCAATGGTCTCGTATACATCTCTGAACACTTACATAGAGATTTCTTATGAAAGCAAATAAATTAAATTAATTAAATAAAATACAAATGAAGTAACAAAATGGATTGTCAATAAATAGGTTTTGTTGTTAAGGATATCGTCTAGCCGAGCCCACCCCAAGCACCACGGATTCTCCTTGCCAATTGAATGTCTTTTTGCATTATAGTGACTCGCTTTGCATGTATAGCACAAAGGTTTGTATCCTCGAATAAATGGACTAAAAATGCTTCAGTAGCCTCTTGTAATGCCAGGATAGCAACTGACTGCCATCGTAACTGATTGTCAAACCCTAAATAGTCACCAACTATTTCTCTCACCAATCTTGCAAATGGCAGTTTTCTTATAAGTAAGTCTGTTGTCTTTTGGTATTTCCGTATCTCTCTCAACGCCTTGGTTCCTGGTCGGTACCTCTTTTTCCTTCCAACAGGAATCGGGTCGCCAGCTGTTACTGGGTACGATTGAGGTCCAATGCTTTTACGGGCTCTCTTGTTACCAACGGTGACCGTACTAGGTCTGGCCATAATTATTGTCCTATACTACCAGCCTAAGTGTATAGTACTGTAAAATTTGTAAAAGGAAAAAAAAAGTACAGATGACCCTCAAAAGTTCACTATGAGGAAAATCACGGCTTAAAGATAAGATATGCATCTTTAAATTGAAAGTCGCGTCACGTCAAGCCGTGCCTTTCACAAAGCTGCGAAGTGAAAAATCAGCTGCAAAGATTCTGAGATCAGTTATATAGAAATCTTTCAATTATGAGCAGTGAACCTGGATTCAAACTCATAGAGAGACCTATATCTCGAAGAAAGAATCGAAATAGCAAGAATCTATGGAAAGAAAAGTCAGCCGAAGATTATAAGAATATTATCGATAACTTGCAAACAGTGATCAAAAATTCACCTTATTATGCAGCATTGTTGAAAGCTCTCGGAGCAATACCCGGTGATTCGGTTAAATATATTCGATGTTTGGCTTTGGGTTCGCCCACAAGCACTACTGGTATACATTGCCAATACCAGCTTGCGTTATTAATTATTTTATTAGATCATTTTAAGCTTGCAGCCAAAGATGTCACAGCATGGGATCCAGTTTTTGAATCAAAGGATCTTGATCTCCTCAAACTTTATGGGTTTGACGTGGTGGAGGAGGTCACCCCTGGTGATGGCATTCCTGACATGACAGAGTGGTTATACTATATGCCTCATGCCCCACATATATTAACGGAAAGGGTCTTAAAAGCCGTTGATTCCCTTCCACGAGGAGTTATCCTTGGAAACGATCTGCTCACCTTTGATACTAGAGTAATCGACGAAGGTGAAGAATCAACAAAAGATATTGCATTTGTAAGAAGCATTTCAAAACAATTGGTTGAAGGAGATAAAGACAGTAACTGGGCAATTGAGCAAATCCCAAATTTCCCGCTTAAAAATGCGAACTGGATGACGGCATTTTACGACATGTCTGTACATATAAAGCATACCCGTTAAAATGTTGGCTGTTACTATAGTCCTTGTAAGCTAAAGCATATAGCATATAGCATGGTATTTATTAACTCTATTTATTTAATAATAAACTTCAAAAATATAACAAATTACAAATATTAATTAAATCAAACACAAAACAAAATATTTTATGAACTCTCATAGCTCTCCCAGTTGTCCAATACATTCTTAATCTTTTCACTTCCAGTCAAGTCATAAACCTCTTGGAAGTATTCCTTGGTAATCTTGAATGGCTTGGCAGTCAAGTTAGGAATATACTTGTTGATCAGACTTGCAGGCTTGACAGCTGATTGAGGAACCTTCTTGATAAGGAAGTTCTTGAAAGGCTTGACACCGCTTCTCAAGTATGAACTGTGGAATGGAACACTGATGCCCTTAAGTGGGATGACAGCAAAACCTCTCTCCAAATCAATGGGCTGAGGCTTAGCAGTACTCTTCTTGGCAACCTCGTCAACAATTTCAGTCAAATGCTGCTTGACTTCTTCAACAGGGATGGTCTCAAGGAGTTTGTCAATGTTAATCTTGTGAATCTTCAAGAAGTTGAGAACATTGGTAAGGGTGTCAAGAGCACGCAAATCACCAGCAGCGACGTATTGCTGGTTTTCAACGTTGTAGTTAACAATCTCCAATAACCACTTGGTCTGTTGAGAAATGTGGTCAACAACAAATCTCAATGCAGCATCGTTGAAAGTAGGAGAAACTCTTGATGGGTTAACAGCAACCATACCGTAATTCGATCTGCCAGCAGAGTCACGAGGAACAGCCACTTGCATGGTCATACCTCTATAGAAAACAACATCAACCAAACTCTCAATTGGCATAACATCACCAAGAGACGCAAGAGCAGAATACTCACCAAGGGAGTGACCAGCGAAAGAACTACTGGAGTCAATCAAACCCTTGGACTTCATGTCTTCAAAACTGGCCTTCTCCATCAAGGTAAGAGCAGGTTGTGTGAATTGGGTAGCTGAAAGCAAACCAGTTGGTGACTTGAAAGTGTAGAAATCAGTATCTTCAGTGATTGACTTGAAGATCTTCTCGCTCTTAATCTGTCCGTTTTCATCGACAGTTTCGAACATCATGGAAATATAATTCTCACGAATAGCCTTACCACGAGATCCTCCGAAGTGGACAGTCAACTCCTTGGGATTGTTCTTGACAATGTTGATGATAGAGAAACCATAATTGTTCAAGAAGTGAATATCGGCTCTATCCCAGACCTTGCGTGCAACTTCGCTGGACTCGTAAAGATCCATACCCATACCTTGTTCTTGAGAACCTTGACCAGTGAAGACATAAGAAGAGATAGGTTGCTCAACCTCAGCTTCACCCACCAATACGGGCTCGTTGGTCTCTCTCTTGAAACTTTCGACCTTGATAATCTTTCTACCGTTAATCATACCAATGTGCTCCAACTTGGTCTCAATATCGTCATTAGGAAGGACCATACCAACAAACGAACAGTTGAAGGCACGAACACGGCTAACATTGTTAGCAGCGGCCCAAGTTTCGACCAAAGATCTAACAGCAGCAGAAGAGTACATGCCGTGGGTGATGGTACCAGGCAAGTTGACGTACTGAGCAAAAACTCTGGAGACGTGAATAGGGTTGTAGTCACCAGAAACGTTGGCATAAGGCTCATTGGAAGATGGAGCTCTGGAAGCCAAAACAGTTCCAGCATTAAGAGGGATGGCGTTCTCAAATTGAACAGGTTGCTCAACAACTTGACCATTTCTTTGCAAGTAGTCAATGACTGGGTTACCATAAGACTCGCCAGCCTCGTAGTTCACGGTACCAATTTGAATGACCTCCTTGGTAGGCAACTCGAGAAGAACTTGACCAGTGGTCTCGACAGTGCTAAACACAGTAGCGTTCTTAAATCTAACGAAAGATTGGGTTCTGAAAGTCAAAGACTTGCCCAAAAGATCAATAGAAGAGTCGTCAAGCTCAAACCATTCCTTGGAGCACAACACAGCAACATCCTTAGGAGACTTGAGATGAATTTCAACAGGAGTCTCATCCTTGCGTTGGAAGCAGTTCTTGTAGTCGTCAAAAGAACCTCTGTACAAGAATTGAGAAGTGACTTCCATAATAGGCTTGCCCTCTCTAGTAAGAATTCCTGAAACCTCAACAACCTTACCAGAAGGTTGGATGGTGACAGACTTAAGGCTGGCAGTTGTAGAAACAACATCTCCCTTCTTCAATGGCTCAGCACCAGTGAACATCTTGAAACCATTGGAAAGGTGGACAAGCTTCAAGATATCACCGTCAATGACATTGGGGAAGATGGCCTTGATAATGGCCTTCCAACCAGTGACAATGGCGAAGTCCATGGGGGCATAAGTGACCTTGTTAGGTCTCTCAACGAAGGCCTCACCATTGTTTCCAACAGCGTGAACAAAGTCTGCAATAGCTTTACCTTCAACAGTGACAGAATCACCATCCCAAGGCTTAGTGACATCAAGGTCAATAGGAGTCTTTTCGTTAGAACCGAACCAGACCTTCCAGTAGAAATCCTTAACTCTTTGGTTTCTGCCTTCCATGACTTCTTGAATAGGAGCGTAACCGAGCTCAGGTTGGTAGGTATAAAGAAGCTCCATGGCGACAGGTTTCTTCTCGTAGGTTCTGTGTTCAATCAAGTGAACCTTGATGACATCCTTGCTAGATTTGGAGATCTCGACAACCTTGGTCAATTTGCCATTGATAGGCTCGTAGACCTTGATGGCAGTAGAATCAGGCTTGCTAACATCAGTAATCTCGACCTTGAGACCTCTAACAGGAGCCAAGACTTGCTTAAGAGGGTTAGGTTGATGCTTAGTTCCTTGGACAACAATGTTGGCAGACAACAAAGAGTATCTCCAAGAATAAGTTTCACCAGCAACAAGATTAATCCACTCTTCAAGAGATGGGAATGCAGAGTCACTAGCATTGGCATCAATCTTGTAAACAACATTGTCACCCTCGTGAAGAACAGTCACACCTGAATAGGTGAACTCAATGTCAGACTCGCCCTTAGGAGGTTGGCCACCGAACGATTCAATGACAGGAACCTTGGAGGCATCACCACCATAGAAGTCGCTAAGAAGTTTCTCAATGTGACCATTGTGGATTCCGTCCAAGATATCTTGAATGGGCTCATCAATCTTGGCGGAGAATTTGGCAGCAACAGGACCGTGAAGAATACAGGTACGGCCGACATCTTCACCAACGACAGCAGCCAAATCCTCAGATTGCCAAAGAGAATCCTTCTTGAAGTAAAATTCGAAGTTGTCATCAAGAGCAGGGATGAAAGGAACAGGCTTTTGAGTGGGTCTACGACAAAGCAGCAAGAAGTAGTCCTTGTCTTGAGCATTGATGATTTGAGTCTTGGCTTCGGGGTAAGCTTCGAGAACTCTGTCCAAAGTACCAAAAGGCTCGTCAAGTTGGCTGTATGATTGCAAGACAGAAAGCTTACCGCTCTCAGTGGTGAAACGCTCTTCCAAACGTCTAATGAAATCACCAGTAAAGTTACGGAGAGTGGTATCAATCCATCTCTTCTCCTTCTTGACAAAGAGCAAATCGATACAACGAGAAACGACTTCACCGTAAGTCATATCTTCCAAATCAACGACCTTGCCGCTAAAGTCACGACCGAACCAGGTCTTTTGGAAATCGTCATTAAGACGCTTGATAATATAATCACGCTTAGAAGCAAGAACCTCAACTCTCTTATTCTTAGGCAGGCTGAAGATCATGTTATCAAGCTCGTGCCAGAACAAAACACCACGAGTAGCCAACTTATGGATGGGTTCACCCATCTCAGAGTTAACAGTGATGATACCACCAGTGGCACCCTTGTAAGTCTTCTCCCAGTCCTTATCAGCGACACCAGGGGCATTGACAATAGCCTTCTTAGCATCAGGGGAAGTGAAAGTCTCCTTAGCAACCATGACTCTGGAACCCAACAAGAAACCGTCAAATGGCATGGGAGGATAGTTGAACTTAGTAGACCACTCACCAGTCAAGTATGGGTAAGTATCCTCAGCACTACCGAAACCAGAACCACCAACAAGGATGATATTAGGTTGGCGTCTGATCTTAGAGTACATTTGAAGAACGGGAGCGTGGAAGTCCTCAAACGAGTGGTGTCCACCACCACGACCACCAGTCCATTGAATAATAACTGGGAAGCTAGGGTTGGCAGCAGCAATGCTGACAGCAGTAGCAATGGACTCCACAGTACCAGGCTTGAATGAGATGTGCTTCAAGCCCAAGTTGCGAATGTACTCGTTGGCAACATCCAGAGATGGAACACCAGCACCAATAGTCAAACCTTCAATAGGGAAACCATCCTTACGGAGGTTCTCAATAAGAGGAATACACCACTGAAGCATGACTGGGTTAACGTACAGAACGTTAAGAGTGATACCAACACCAGGCTTAGTAGCATTCTTAATTTTCTCAAGAGCAGCAGTAAGCATGCTGGGCATGAAGTAACCACCACCACCCAACTCAATGTGATAACCAGCGTTGAGAGTGGCAGCAACAAACTCGGGACGAACAGTGGTAGGTGTCATACCAGGAACCATGAGAGGAGGTCTTCCAAGCAGTCTCGAGAACTTAGTATCAACATATGTAACACCGCTCTTGGTCTTGATAAGCTTGGGGGAGAATTCCTTGACCCAGTCAAGGGCAACACGGACAGCACCCTCTTCTCTGTCAAACAGCTCTTGCTTGTAACCGAATTCTTCTTGAGAGGCAGAACCATCCAAAACACCGGCAAGGATAACACGAACACCGGTACCGTCCTTGTTACGGTGAGTAAGGAGACCCAAACCAGAAAGACCACCAGGACCGAAATCAAGAATGTGTGTAGAAGAAAACTTGGTGGCAATCTCCCAGTTAACTGGCAAGTGAGTAATGAGTTCAATAACACGAGCAACAATCGAGGATTGCGAAGATCTGAAGTCAGATCCATCGTATGTGTCGTATACAGGAATGGCCAAACCAGAGGCAGTGAACTCAACACCAGCAGACTTCAAGTCAGAAACAATGATGTCAGTGGCATCAGTCAACAAAGGAGAGTGGAATGGCGAAGTAATAGGCAAGAATCTGTTAGAGAAACGAAGCTTTCTTTGACTGTGAGGAACACGGCCTTGGTTCAAGCCAGTGGGAGCCTTGGCCTTACGAAGAGTGAGGTTAAGACCGTACAAGGATTGAGGAGGACCAGTAACAACCATGTTTCTGGCACCGTTGATAAGAGAGATGACAATGTGCTTCTCCTTGGGCAAATGTTGGTTGGTAATATCAACAAACTTTTGCAATTGTTCTTGAGACAAATCACGAACGGAAAGCATAGGGGAAGGCTTTCCTTCACCCTCAGCAACAGAGTCCTCCAAAACAGAAGGAGGCAAAGAAGTGTGAGGGTATTGCTGTTGACATCTTAAACCAATGTAGAAGAAAATAGTCATAGCCTTTAAAGCGGAATCAAAGAAAGACTCCCAAGAGTCAGATGAGGCAATAGTGACAGCAGTAACGAGACCTTGAGAATGACCGGTAGCACCAGAAAGGTACTCACGGAACTCACCAGGGGTCTTGCCAAGAACTCTACAGGTAATGGCATAATGAGCAAGCTGGATAACTCCGATAACAGGAACAGAGATGGGAGCAGAAATTAAATAGTCGTTATCGGGAGTAGTCTCGGGGTGATTCAACCATCTCAAGATATCCAAGCCCTTGGTGTAAATCTTGTTAGCATCAGAGTGCTCTCTAGACAATTGCAATAACTTGTCAGCAACCAATTCAATAAAGTCGCTGATAGTTCCGTTGTAAACATTATAAATATCACGAAGCTCTTCAAAGTAGTCTTCAGTGTTGCCTTGGCCACCGAAAATGGCGTGCAAAGTAGCCCTGTCATCGCCGGCAGCGCGCAAAAGAGCAGAGTCGTGAGACTTAATGGGTCTGTTGGCAGCCAAACGAGCAGAGTAGTACGACTTGACAACCTTCTTGATCTTCTCAACAGTGGTGCCAGAAGCCTCACCTTCGCTGCCAGCGGTTTGAAGAGCAGCAGCAACAGCGTGTACATCGTTTCCTTGCAAATAACGTGACTCGAACTCGGTCAAAACAAGTGCTAAAACGTCATCATAAGGACCAGGCTCTTCGTCGACCAAAGTAGAAGTGAATCCCAAAAAGTCGGCCAAAAGCTCAGTTGACGAAGCAGGTTCATCATCACCGGCGTTTCCCTCAGTAGGAGGTGGCAGAGTGGCCAAATACTGGTCTCTTAATTGTGAACAGTTCAAATACAAAGAAGTTGGAACCAACAGAGTGTGCTCAATGTCGCCGTGCGAGAGCATCAAAGGTCGCAATGATGCAGCACTCTGTGGAGTAGACACACCAGTAGCATACATTGTCTAGGAGCAAAAGTTAGATATCATTGACCAGCTGATAATTTTTTGATTGTTACCTCTGTCTGATGTCCAGTTCTCGTCCAGGTCTCACACAAATTTCGCCGACTTTGTTTCATTCAGGGGGGTGCTGGTGATGCTCCTGCGAACAAGCACTTCTGAGAAAATCATCGCTCGGCATGCCCTTGCTGGGCAAATTCAGGGGTCGTGACAAAAAAAATTAATACGCGGCTTGACCTGAATATTTCACTGCACAATTGTCGGGCGATCCCAACAACCACAGTGGCTCTTCCGGCAAAAACATCATGCGTGGGACTCGGACTAAATGGAACTGCCTGACAAAAAGGCGGAAGCACCTAATACTTACAATAAATTAGCCAGATGGATCAAATAAAAATGCAAAAAAAAATAATAAAATCTTAGTTAATGCGGTTCGTCTATAATGTTAGTAATCTAATCAATATACCAAGTGCCTTTCAACCCTCTAATTAATAGTATTCTAACCACATTTGAGATTTAGTAGAGTAGCTAGCTCACAGTACTTCCACAAAAAACATCTTCCATAGAAAGAACAAATCCAGCTTCAAATGGTTGATTATAATAAACCAGTAACAACATCCCTAACAAACAAGGACATCATCTCCATTTGCACCACAATCAGTCCTTCTACTACCACAGCTAATACTTCTACTACCACATCTAGTACTTCTACTACCACATCTAATACTTCTACTATCCACAACCACAGCTACCACTGTCGGTTATCACCCGTACTTACTCGAACAAATTATCAAACGTAACCGACTATCCAAGTCACAGAATCTCTATCAAGATCTAGTCGAAAGTATTCTGAATGTTACTCTATCAATAATCAGAATAAATCAATCACTCAGCTAGACTTCCTGATTATAAATGATGACCTCGAACAATAATCTTACAATGGTTGAATCCAACCAAAACCAATAACTCAATCAATCAAATAAACAAACAAACAAACAAATTGAACCCTTCAACTTGTTGTGGCAAAACTCAATCAAATAACAAATTATTTATGACTGGGAGATCAAAATAAATGTCTTGAAGATTGTAAGGAAGAAAGTTGGGATATGGAAGAAAAGAAAAATTCAATGTTGGTGGATATGCATACAATTAAAAAGAATCAACATCTGTTGGATACACGCTAATCCTAATACACCTTAAAAATTATATGCAGCCTGGTAATGGCGCTAGAGGACCTCTGTATGTATGTATGTACGTCCTGTCTAATGTAAGTTATTACTGATTGATTGGGGTTGTTGACTGCGGCACCCGCGTGCTAGTTAGCCATACACTAGGATAGGCACCCAGGGGCTCCGGCGGGTGCTGCCTGCCAATGTAGTAATATTGGGTATGTGTAACTGTAACTGTAGTCTGTTGATGCAGGTCAGCTTGTGAATATGCATGTATCTATCTCATCCGTCATGTTTATCGAGACCAACAATTTTTCTAATTACTACTGACTGGTGTGGCTTTACGGGTCAACAATTTTTCACTTGTAGGTGCATCAGTTGCCCCTAGAATCGCCTACAACCGGTTATTACGATACCAGCCGGTTGGGATGTTTCGATTTATTATGCTTCTATTCCCTCCGGCCCTCATTAGTAGCATGCAGTTTGTTGGGATGTCCGCTTATTATATGGGCAAGGGCCGGATGGGTGTTTTTTTAAAGTAACGAGACTAATGCACCAGCTGGCAATTGTCTCCTCCCAACACGACTTCAATAAGAAGCTGCTACAGCTGGAAAGATGCAAAAAAGCAATGTGCAATTTGTTGAGTTGCAGGGGGCAGTACTACATCCGTACTCACTACTACTACTACTATTACAGCGGTAGCCAAGTAACCAGTATTTTCAGTAGGGCAGTTAATTAGTCCGGTTCACGGACGATGAGGTCTTAACGGCTCACAAGCATTCGGCGGATCGGAGTCGACTCAGCACGTCCGCGGACTTGGAATCAAAGTTCCCCCAAACTCAACTTTGCCTCCAGCGGCTGGGGCTCCGCCCCAGACCCCCTTTGCTCCTGCGAAGACTGCGAGGACCGCCGTCTACTGACAGCTGACGACTGATGACTGACGACTCATACGCAGAAAGCGGAGAAGAGTGGAGAAGTGGGTTGTGGGTTAGCGCAGCGGGCTGGAGACTGGTCAGCTGAAACTGAGGTGGTTTTTAGGTTTTTTTTTTTTGGCCGCCGGCCGTGACCTCACTGTCTGTTTACTGTCGGTGTCCGTTGGTTGGGTCGAAAATGCGTGGTCGACTGCTGGAGGACGGTGAGGACTGGTCACTTGGATGCGCTAGGACTTGTGGTTGTGTTTCTCCGTTCGCCCGCTGTTTCGTTGGGGCCCATAGTTCGATGCTGCTCATGCCATTGATGCTGCAGCTCGAGCTCTCGTTGGATATGCGACGCAGGGTGCGTCGGATCCGACGCTTCTCAACCGTCTTCAACGTCCATCGCTGATCAGCGCGCCTTTCCGCGCCTTTCCCGAGTGTCTGTTGGATGAATGGCGATGAATGGCTTGCCAGCGAGTAATCACCCATAGCAGGCAGACCATATCGGCTATTTGCTAAGGAGATTCAATACAGTATAGTACTCGCATGGGCCGTGCACATAGAATCCACAACACCCACAGCACTCACGGTGCTCACAGCGTATAACACCCGTTATCGGGTGCTACAGCCTCACCGTCCCGTCATTTATCCGACCTGCTGCGGTTCTGATTAGATAACTACACGATAATTTTCAGAAACCCCCTGACGATCTTTGCTCAATGCAGAAGCTTTAATATATGTTATCATTCAGTCGATTTTAGACAGGTTTAGACTTTCTTGTAACAATTATATTTTGTTTTCCTCGGAGTTTTCGTCCACTTCTACTCCTCTAATGAAAAGGTTAAGACTCAACGACTCTGTTTGCTAATGTCAGGCTCTGAAACGTTCTTGGGATTGTCTGTGAACGTCCCTTTGATCGCCATGATTAGGGTTGGATATATCTTGTTTGCGATTGAATTTATATAGTTTATAGTCTTACTAATTGACTATTTGCTTCAGCTTATGGTTTTGTGCTTAACGACTTAAGTTTGAAACTTTAATTTGTAGGGAGTAGGTATTGAACTTAGTTTGCTGTCTTAAAGGGCCACCACCATGGCCATTGGAAGGTTGAAGGTGAAGTGGATGCGGTTGATGCTGCTGCCACCGATGGTGACGATGCTTTGTTTGCCTCGACATCGTTGGCTCCAAGGCCAGTTGATCCTGGTATTGCTACTGTGAGAATAGTTCGGACTGCCTGGTTAGCATTGTACCCCGGTGCAGGAACTGCTCCTTGAATTCCTCCTTTGGTAATGGCGCTGATATTGGCATTAGCATCGTAACTTGCTTGGCCAATTGCGATATGCATCGTGCTCACATCAAAAACGACATAAGCTGACCGAAGGAAAGTATCGCCGATAATGTATGGTGCTTCATCACTTGGAACCACTCCAAGAACATATGGTCCTGGTGAACTTCCCTGCATAATGTAGCTGGCATCTACTAGCATCTCACTGGCTGGCACCTTAATAGTCGCACCGGAAAAGTTGAATACAAATTCTTTGCTAGAAGTGTTTGTTTGAGCAAAATATAATCCTGTGGATGGATCAAATTGCGCATTGAACTCTTGGGCCACATTTTTTGCTATACTACTAGGCAAGTAACAAAAGGTAGTTCCTGAATCCATCAGCCCGGAGAACTTACCGTTGTTGGTAACGGTTTTTCCGCCAACTGTAATCTCATTGACATCCACATAAAATGATACGTTATCGGTTATAGGAACTGAATACAAAGTTCCATTATACTTGCTTGAATCAATGCCTCCAAAAAGTATACGGCCTGTCGATGTTTCAAGATTGTCTAAGTAGATTGAATATGCATTGGCCTTGATTAGATTTTGTACGTAGAGATTTTGTGGCACGTTGTTGTATTGTGTGTTGGCCACTTCGTTGGTCATCATTCCAATTCCGAAGACCGCCTGGCCCGCGCTTGGGTTGTTGACTAGCCCCATTTGTTGGTTTTTTAGTGTAGACCCGGCAATGTTTACATCCTCTGATATCCAGTAACCTGACGCGTCACCCGAACCATAGGCAATGTAGAATCCATCACTATCGTATTGATAAGATGTTGATTTTGCTGGATTATAAAAAGGAGTCTGGCCACTCCATGGTCCATTTATCCAAAGATCACTGGATCCTGTATCCACTATAGCACTCTGTTGCTGAGTAGGAGTTCCTACACCGAACACGATAACATAGCTTCCATAAATATCATTTGACGCGTCTCTTTTACCTAGACGGCCAACCTCGCGTTTGTGCTGAATATCTACAGCAATCACTCCATTGGGAATTTGGTCTTCCCCAGCTCTTGCTGATAGTGCCACTGCCCAAGCTCCTGATGCGAGAAGCGCTGCCAGAGATATCGAGAACTTCATACCTGTGTCTTAGGAAGTGTAGAACTCCTATGAAGGGGCTTGCCGTGGATATATAAATAGGGACCGGTTGTCCCATTATGTAATATTAATATATTGACCGAGTCCTCTTGATTTGGTATTGCATATATTGTAAGTGACTTACATGGAAAGGAATGGTTTCAAACTTAATTTTCGCTATCGCGCGGTATCCCTGTGTGTGAGGAGCGTGTTTTCTATGTATTTACGCTTCTCCGTTATATTACTTGAGGCACAGCCATTGAAACACCAAACAACCAGACATTAAACTTAATTGCCCTCAAATCCTACAAGCCACATGTTTGATCATGTCTGGTAACAACTTCGGGCGTGGCCAAGTCCTTTCTGCCTCGTGAGCTACTTAGCACCTGGTTTACGCCCAAAGGCATACCAAAATAGGTGTTTATTTCCGTCTCCCGTTACAAACAAAGATTTAGGCACATGAATAATCTGTCACACCATCCACCCTTTTCCAACACCTGATACCATCCAGTAGCAACAAAAATCTTTATATCCAATCACGTATTAAGCTATATTATTTATTACTTATAGATTTTTGAAATACCATCATCTAAATAAATGCCTTAAATAACTAAAACACTGGTGGGTTGACTCAAAAGGACAAGAAATATGCAACTCAAAGAAATAAAATAAACCCCTCAAAAACTCATAGAGATTATATCATTTCACCGCTAAGATAAGAAAATCCCCGGAACTGTTCTTGCATTTGAGGGCTTAGAGTCGTGGTTACTGGAGTCAATGCAGGCGGCTCAGACGTGAATTCCTTGTCGAAATTACGCACATCTGTAGGAGAATCAATCTTAGGAACAAATGGTGGGGCAACCCGACAGTGATAGATGTCATCAAAATTGATGTTTCTAAAGTAGGGGTGGGCCATTACTTCTTCAGCATCCTTTGGACCAGATCCAAGACGTTTGCTTGGCTCTCGAGTTAGAAGCATTTGCAAGATCGACACTGAGTCTCTTGGCATATGAATAGGGTATAGAGGCTCATCTGATAAAATGGCATCAAACACTTCTTCATCGTCATCACCTCTAAATGGAGACTTGGCAAGAAGCATCTGGTACAGAAGAACACCAAATGCCCACCAATCAACTGCCCTTCCATATCTTTGTTCTAACAAAATTTCTGGTGCCATAAACTCAGGAGTACCACAGAATGTTCCAGTAGTCTTACCATACCACATATCTTCTTTACATAATCCATAATCAGCAATTTTGATATGTCCTTCCAAGGAGAGTAAGATATTGTCCAATTTTAAATCTCGATAGATAACACCATTATCATGGAAATATTTCAATGCCAATAACACTTCTGCTGCGTAGAACTGGGCTCTTCTAGGAGTAAACATCTCCTTTTGAATATGCCACATCAAATCGCCACCGCTTACATATTCCATAACGAAATACACTCTATTTTCAGTTTGGAAACATGAATTAAGGTTGATCAAAAAGGGATGACGCTCACGGTTGGCAATAAGGAAAACTCTCTTTTCAGACCTTGTGCTCTCAACTTCGTCGTGTTCAATAATAAAATCCTTCTTTAATACTTTAATAGCGTATAATTGATGTGTATTCTTAGATTCCGCCAACATGACTTTACCAAAATTTCCTTTACCCAATACTGATAGGAAATTGAAATCGTCAAGACCCACCTTTCGCTTAACTTTGCGTCTCGTCTGTTCTGCAGGCTTAGTTTGGACTGTGAGTTGAGGCTGCACTTGCATTTGTGACTCGGATTCCTGCTGTTGCTGTTGTAGTTGCTGCTGCTGTTCTTGCTGCTGCTGCAATTGTAACTGCTGTTCTTGCTCTCGCTGCTGCTGCTGTTGTTGTTGCAACTGGAGTTGCTGTTGTTGCTGCTGATATTCCAATCGCTGCTGCTGTTGTTGTTGTTGCCGCTGTTGCTGTTGGTGCTGTAAATCAACTTGTGATTTGGCTTGAGGGTACTGGTGTTGTTGATATGCAGCGGCTGCAGCATTCGACGCACCGTTCCCTTGAGTTCTGTATTGCACGTCGGCCGGGCCAACATTATCGGGACGCGACAGATAACCTCCAGCTACTGCTGCAGCTGCTGCCGCAGCTGTGGCAGTGGCAGCAGCTCCAACATTATTCTTATCCGGTAGCAAATCTTCCGGTCGGCTTTGAATACCACTCATGGATGGACTTGTATTGTGACCACGGCCAACTTCCTTGCGCTTAACTGGCCTGTTCTCCTTTTTAGGCGGTCCTGTGGGTGTTGGAGGTAAGCTTCCTCCGCTACCAAACGTGGTTGTGGGTGAAATAGATTGACCATAGGGCTGTTGATTAAACTGTTGAGCTTGTGGCTGAGACTGTTGTGGGGCCTTATTTACTGTAGAAGTAGCCGTGGAAGAGTAAGATGGTTTATGAACGCTTGCATATTCTTCCTTGAGTTTCTTGGTATGTTTGATTTCACTCAATATTTGGTTGGCCATTTCCATAGACATACCACAAAAGTCAGGCACCAAATGAGCACACTGAGGATGACATGTCAAACCGCATTCAGTACACTTTCGAACGTTCTTCTTACCCAAGGGTAGAATATAACCACAGTGACAACACCAATTAGCACCCATGTTCGTGGTTGGTTCAAATCTATGGGGAATGCGATGGTTTAATTTCTCCTCATCAGGATCAGCTTCGGTACTTGCCTTTGAAATACACTTGGTAACGACCTTGGGATAACACTTTTTGTGACATGTGTACCTACAATCTTGACATTGATAACCAACAGAGTACTTCATCAAGTCTCCACACAATGCACATCTCATGATGTTATAAAATTGTTGTTGAACAAATTTATGGCCATGAACCTCATGTACTTCTTCCTTCTTTTGACGGATAGCACCTTGACGACCCAACCCTCCAATGCCATCATAAGCACGCTTGATACCACGATTTGACTTCTCAAATCCAACCACAATGTGTATCTGACCAACTGGCTCTAACACGAACCAGGCATCGATAAGAGTAGCAGAGGTTGGCAATGGTAATGGTGCACCCCCAGCAGGACTGAAACCAGGAGAGCCGGTGGCAGCACCGCCATTATTGATGTTTAAAGAATTCAGCGATAAGTCCTCTCCAATACGGTTATAACCACGTGGATCTTGATCCGATGCTCCCTGTACATTGGCGGCACTTACCCAACCGGCATTGTTCAATTCATGCTCAACTTTTTTCCTACGTAGAGCCTCAGCAATATCAGCAATGCGAAGCCACATAACACCTACGGGAATATTGTTATCACCGGATCGATCATAGACAGTGATTTCAATTTCGTTAGCCTTATCAACAGAAATATCAAACTCTTCTGGCCAACGTTCGTTTCGAGTGAACTTGGTTCGGGCCCTAGTCTGGTCCTCAACTTTAACAGAAATCATACTCTCAGGTGATCTAGAAAGACGATTCGTAGCAACGTGATCAACGTCCTTGATAGCCTTGATTGCAATGTGAAGATTACCAGTCAATGGTCGACGAAGGTTTGATGCAGCAACGCTTTCACTATCGTCAACAGCCTCCTCTTCCTCAATATCAATATGCATGTCAGAGTATCTCTTGAGCGATTTTTTTAGCAATTGGATTCTATGATTCGACTCGATGCGTTTAGCCTCTGCTTCTTGGCTACTTTTCCGGTCCCTGTCCATCTCATACAGTTTCTGCATCTTTTCAATACCTTCTTTATACCTCTGTTCCACACTCAACTTGAATTCTAGTTGCTGCAACATAAATTGAATTCTAGGGCCCAGATAAGGAGTGTCATACTTGATGAGGTCCAATCTTGTAAAGTTACTACGCGGCTTGCCTGTATCTGGTTTGTTAGTCAAATCGGTTCGGTGGGTCCCGTCCATTTCTGATGGCCGGGGCACTGACCCATGCTGTTATATTATACAAATAGGTCAAATAGTCTCGAATTGAACCATTAATAACAGAGCTGGAAACAAGGTTCCAGTCTATGTCAAATAAGTAACTCACCTTTACCAGTAAGTGCACGGGGTGGTGCTAGATCGTTCTTCTCATCATAGTCGGTTCCTTCAGACAAAGCCCCACGCGTGTGATCCGAGGATGAATCCGAAGACGATTTTGCCGATGTGTTGGAGAGCGTGCTAGTGTTAGAAGCATTATGTTGATGGCGATTAGCTATTGAGTTGATTCCTGGGCCACCAGAGATACCAAGTCCCGAGCCATTACCAGTAGCGGAGCCCGATTGCTGTTGTCGGGCACGCAATTGCCGTAGTTTGCCTTCTAAGTATGTGATGTTGTTCTGTGCCTCTCGAATGTTTGAATCACATTTTTGCTGAACGCTGACATTAGAAGATGAAGCCCGAACATCTTTGGCGCCTTGGATAATGGCCTTTTCACGGGCTATCTTTTTATACACATCATTGATGACTTCTTGACTCATTTTGAAGCTAGGTCTAACTCCACAAATCAATTATAATGGAACAAGTTTTTGTCAAAAAAAAAAAAATGCAACTTCTCTTCTCCACCAAATGTTAATATACACACAAATTGTTGAAGGGTAGTTGTGCTTAGTTCCTCCCCCCTCAGCACGCTTTGTCTGTAGTCAGTTCAGCGATCCCAGCAATATTATGGAATGTCTGATACTAGTAAAAGTCGGTTTAGCTGGGGAGCACAGACCAAAGACCAACCCAGATGCGAATATGGTGATGAGACAACCGGGTGGTAAATGACGTAACGACTAAGACTAATGTTACACAGTGACTACTGAAATGAAAAAATGCAATTTTGTAAAATTCACCAGTCACTTGCAACGTCAATAACAGATTCGCCAATCAGTAATAATGATAGAAAAAAATAAGATATCTACGATGCAATAGAAAAGTCTATGCTGTAAACGACCGAAATCAAGTCACTCCACGACTGTCAACTATTACTAATGACCTCTGACCTTCTCTTGCAAAATCAGTTCGGCAATTTTCCTATCGAATCACCACTACTTTATCTTGATAGATGTCAAATGACCTAATCAATCTTTCAATCTATCTCCTATGATCTATCACGTGTCAGTCATGGAACTATATTAGCGACTGATTCCCCTCTAGTCAAAAGTAATAAGTCGGTTCCAAACGATAATAGCAACTCTTTACAATAAACCAATGTCCGGGGATATATATCAAGTCGCAGAGGCCTAATGATCTGAAGTAAAGAATCCAAAGGACCAATCAGGTGCAGAAAATACTTACCAGTTGACAAATCAAACGTATCGATATAGTTCTCAGAAGCGAGTAGGAAATTTTCTTCTCAATACCAAACACAGAACAGATAAAATTTTCAGCTGTTATATAGCAGATTGATTGAAATTTTCGAGCTTACTATGCCACCTGACTGTAAATTTTTTTTGAAATCACGTCAGGAGCAAGATAGGCTTGGTCCGATGTAAATTTAAGAAAACTATGTGTTTGTGTGGGTAATGTTTATCAGCTGTGTCTGTGTGTATGTGGTCTGTTGACACACAAACAGTGACTGGGACTCGTACATCGGGCTGCGGTTAGACGGTGCTAGCGGCTTGTTCAGGCCCGTCACTGCCCGCGTTTAAGCAGCTGGCAAGGGGCTGCACGGCTTCTAACGAAAAGACCGTTGCCGGGGTATTTTAGCTGTTTACATATGTACGATACGCGCCTGCACCCTGATATGGAACCGACAGGCGGCGTGAGCCAGGGGGAATCTGGAGTTGCCGTATGATATGATATACCAGTTTACTCGCTGATGTAATGAGAATTACTACCAGACCAAACCGGCCGACGCTCACCCGTAGGATTATGGCAAACTGTTACCCCCATTTTTTGTCTTGCTCTGAGTAAGGTTTGCTGCTTAGTCAAGCTTATTAGGTGACTTTCACCAATCTGGTGGAATGAATAATGGGCCATCTGAGTCAATGTGAAAAGGTAATTAAATTTTTACCAATAGAACGTTTTATTCTAATCAAATAAAATATGAGATAAAAAGATGGTCAATTAGATATTGATACAGAAGAGCTCTACCTATATAATTAAGACGAATCAAGCTAACCTTCCCAGTCGGGGTGTATACTTCCAAAGATTCAGGGCTCAGACTCAAGGCTCATGTTTCCCCGTTTGATTCAATCCCGGTTGATTTATGTACCGGAGGCTTGCAGCAAACAGCACGAGGTCTAGTGCAGCGATCTAGCAGCTGAGACCGAATGAATACAGGTTGCATTCTGGATCAGGATATGCAGACGCAGGGTCTGTAAAGTAGGTTCCTGCATAGCTGTAACTACACAGTATGACTCGACGATGGATAGAACCAGTCGAGTTGACAAAAAAAAATTTTCTAGAACGATCTTTGTGGCTACTCTGAATAGTTTTCAAGGAGATTAGCGTAACAAAGTTTCAGGTATTCTTCACATAGTCTCGAAGTGACATGATCACATGATCTCGACATGAGTTCCATATATAATGAGCATATAAATAACTTGAAGCAAGGCAAAAAAGTTGACTATTTTCTATTCAGGATATTCACAAGACAAATTCACATAATGACCATTCTAGCCATTTCTATCCTCATACCCAAAAAACTACTCGAGCGAAGCTAGAGGAGCCACGGGGTCTGGGGCAGAGCCTCAGCCGCCGGAGGCAGAGACGGAAAACAGCGAAACCGAATTCAATGCACAATTTTTCTTCTATTTACAATAAGTTAGGTGAACCGTCACATATAACAAGGTATAATCAATCTAGTCATGGGGTCTGGGGTTGACTTTGTTCAGCAGTCTAGCAGCATGGTAGTTGACAGTCGACTTTCTTCGGACAATGTGTTTCTAAATTGTTAGTATCAATGAAACAGCGAAAAGAAATAAGAATCCAGTGATAAAATACTTACTCTTGAGCTCATACAGTTCTTCAAATCAGCTTCAAGAGATGCACAAACAGCAGCCCCTTCTGCGTTACTGGCCCAGCAGTTCAGCAAATTACTCATGACAACCATACAAGGACCACCTCGTTCTCCTATGACTGAGGACTTTACACGGAGGGTCTTCAGGTTCGGTAGCTTAGGCGCTGGCTTACTCATTGTGAATTAATTTGTGGTGGTGTAGTTGAATTGACTCGCTATCAACTTCACTATGTTGACAAGATTCAAGAATCAAAAATCGAAATTTGCATATCAACCCCAACCTCAACAATCACGTGATTTCAGATGCCTTGCCAGCACCCCGACCGACAGATCGCGTTCCGCTGCTGAGGGAGCTAGAGGGACAAGGAACGTGGGAGAATGGGCTCAGAACCTTTGAAGCGGACTTTTGTGGAAGAAGTAAAAGGCGAGGAGATAGGCCAGCATGAAGTTGTGGTTACAGTGATCGGAAAAGATGAACAGTCTGTCAAGAAATTCAAGAAAGATGAGGCGGTCAGCGGCATCCATGCGGATACGGAAGCGAGTTCGGAAAAGCCTGATGCTGATGTAGACGCGGGTCCAGACCAGCCGAAAGATGACGACCAAGAATCCAAATCATACTCACCTCCTGGGCTAATTGGTATTGATAAGTTAGAGCAAATATATAATTTTTCCGATGACAGTGAAGATGATGACGATCTTCAAAATCATGAGCTTTTAGGGGAGGGTGCTGATGGTCACAATCAGGTTGAAAGTGAACAAGGAGAGAGGCCGAGCACGCTTCAAAATGGTGGTAAAGGTGATGGAAGAGCAGGAGACTATGAGGATGATGATGGTGATGATGTTAGTGATGACGAAAGCGATGATGAGGAGGATTCGCTAGAACCGTGGCAAGAGGCTATTATCGACGAGATGGAGAAGTCTGTAGAGTATCCACTAACTGCAGAGACATCTCTGGATGGTGAACCTCTAATAACGTTACCTAAAGATGTGTCATCTATGATTCGGACCGAGTTATGGAAAAATGGGCCAATAAAGTTCATGGATAAATTTTCTGGACCAGGATCTGAATATCCTCCCGAACAAGTCTTAGCCGCTCTTGGATTCAGACTACCGATCAAGGTAGCCAGTAAATATTCTAAGCCTCAGTTGACACCGTTTATTAGACTTGCCATTCGTTATACACTTTCATCGAGACAAAGACTTGCCTATCCACACACGCTCGATGATTTATGTCAAGTGCTGAAAAATGCCAAAAAGGTAATTGTTTTGACCGGGGCCGGTATTTCGACTAGCTTGGGTATCCCAGACTTTCGTTCCGAGTCGGGTTTATATAACAAACTGGCATTCTTGGGACTTAATGATCCTCAGGAGGTGTTTGATATAGCCCTATTCAGAGAGGATCCCAGCATCTTTTACTCAGTTGCCAAAGACATTTTACCAGAGACAAGCAAATTTTCTCCGACTCATGCTTTTATAAAATTATTACAAGACAAGGGTATTTTGTTGAGAAACTACACTCAAAACATTGACAATCTAGAATCTTATGCTGGTATCGATGCAGAGAAGCTCGTGCAATGTCATGGTTCTTTTGCTACCGCAACTTGCGTAACATGTGGTTTTAAAACCGAGGGTGAAGAAATATTTCCTGATATTCGCAATGGCAACGTTCCTAAATGTCCTCAATGTCAAGTTCGTGAGAAGGAGAAGAATAAACCAGCAAAAGCAAAAATTAACGATTCAGATGAGGATGAAGAGGATGTGCCTAAATCAGAAGGAGTATTGAAACCGGACATAACATTTTTTGGTGAAGCACTCCCAACTAAATTTGAAGAGCTACTTCTTGGAGGTGACGCACATGATTGCGACCTACTCATCTGTATTGGTACGTCCCTCAAGGTAGCCCCTGTCAGTGAGATAGTTCGTATTCTGCCCCCAGACATCCCACAAATATACATCAGCAAAACGGCAGTACATCATAATGAGTTTGATATAACATTTCTTGGAAACTGCGACGACGCTGTTGAGTTGATAGTAGAGAAAATGGGATGGAGTCTGGATCATGAGATGACCCGCAGACATACCTTGGATGCTAAGCAAATTGAGGGATCGGATGACCTTGTATATCCAGATGGAAGGATTATCTTTGAGGACACTGAAGCTGTATATCGCTTTGAGAGCGATGAAAAGAAAACTGAATCGAAGATTGTCAGTGGTGAGTTAATAACCTCTACAGAATCTGCGGTCAGACCACAAGAAGGGACCACCCACGATGCTGATACTGATAGATAATTTATGCAGACCTATTTATTTTTCGTATAGTTGATAAACAGAGCTTTGACGCTGTAAAATTTTTAACTTTCTGAAAATATTTCTGGTATCTATACCAGAAATGCACGATACGCTAGGGGTAGAATTAAAAAATAATATTATAAATATAAAACAAAAATTAAATTACACGTTATATCCACCCTTCAATCGCCCGCAAAGCATTGTGAAGTCTTCTTTTTCCTTCGACACGCTTGCCGTCATCAAGGTTTATCTCCACACTTAACTTTGAGAGAGCGTCAATAAACTTTTCTAGAAGATGACGTTCATCTGGGGGCAGGTCGATTTGATCCAGGTCAAATGCATCATCAGCCAGCTGTAACAATCGTTGGATGTTTGGTTGTGAGAAAACAGCTTTCCGGGGAACTCTAGAAGTGGAAGATAAGCCAGTAGACCTGTTGCTGAATAAATCTTCACCTGTTGTTGTGGTGGCCACGCCTGCACTTGCATTGCGGTGGTGTTCCCGTTTCCTGGAATTACCACTGGTTCGGGAATGACGCGATTTATGTTCCTGTTCTCCAAGAGATTTGGACAATCTATTTGTTTTATCTTTCGACGACCCCTCCCTGTCTTTGTCTCTGGCCTTCTCCTTTCCTTTGTCACGACTCTTGTGTCTATGTTCTCGTTTGCTTACGTTTAGCTCGGGGTAAGTGGTATCAACAGCTGCCGTGGTCATATGCATGTTAACATTTTCTATGGGACTTTGGCGCGTTTCATCATGCGAGTGATCACTGCCACTACGAGGATAAGACATCATTGATGCACGAATGCTCCGGCGAATTGGTTCAGACTCCTCAACAGGGACTAATAAGGGTAGTGAGGCAGCATTTTTCAAGGTAGCCGTGTTTTCGCGTGAATGTATATTAACACGCAAGGGAGACGTATTAGAATCAAAAGAACTAAGAGATGGTTGGGCGATGCTTGGTTCCATTTGTCGACGACTTCCAGGAGGGACGACGGTGTTTCCAGACGATGAATGCGATAATTCAGATGCTCCATGTAAGTGAATGGATGACGATGTAGCAGTGATAGCAGGAGTTTGCTCTTGCAGTTTTTGAATGTGATCCACAACACTATCACTATCTTGGTTATGTGACAAGGCAGTTTGGAACGATTCGTTGGACGAATCTTGACTGTTTCTTCGTTTATCATCAAAGAAATGTGATGGTCGAGGAGGAGACAATCCAAGCATCATATCATCATCACGCAATTGTTCATCTGTAAGTTTATTTGGGCGTTTATGCCAAGAATACGAACTGGATGATTTATCCTTGATAATGGATGGAGCATCGTATCTAACAGGCGTGGATGTGTAAGAAAATCCTGAAGAAGATGAGCTATGAGTGTCGTTGGATGCGTTTGTCGAAGATGACGGGATACGGGCAACCATGCTAGATCTTTTTGCTGATTGAAGTTCTTCCAGCCTTGGCCGGAACTTCTCTAGCGATGCAAGAAGGCTCTCAACCCCGTCAGATGATGAATAGGTTGGAGCAGGCACATTGTAGCCGTCCCATCGGTTGGATGCTGAGTCAAAAGTACTTGACGTCACAGGCATGGGCGACTTACCGATCTTTGGGGCGCCGGAAAGAAGAGTAGGATATTGTGAAGCAGATGAATAAGAAGATGATGCATAGTTTGAGCTGCTGTCAGTGGCTGCACTGAAAGATCGGCCATGGCCATTATTTGGTCTAAGAGGTACCCGGTGCCGAAGATCGGGAATGCTGGAGGGAATTGGTGATTGTTGAAGGTCGTTATTAGTATTTTCTTTAAAGCTTATTGATTGATCGGATAATAATGCAGTCAGTGGTCGAGGTTCAGAGCTTGTTGATATTGGAAACACTCGGCCCCCACTGGTGGACCTTCGAATCTCCTGCATCTGAGAAAGAATCGATTGTAAACCATGTCTGCTCTCTCGTGCCTTGTCAATCTGCTCATCGCTATTCTTGCGAGGAGCTTCTGATGCGGTACTCAGGTTGCTGACGTCACTATCATTAGTAGATTGTCTGGTTAAACCAGTGTTTGTACCATCCTCTTCATGTGCAGACGACTGACCAAGTGAGACTTTAGTGGCATGCTCAATTACCGGCGAATATCCTGATACTTCCGAATACAGAGATAGTCGAACTTGGTTAGGTGTTGTGTCTGTCATTGCCGATAGTCCACCAGTGGACGGAGTTTTCGTGTGTCCTCTATGTGGAGGAGACAGTTGGGAACCACCACTGATTTCTGGACTCGGCCGATCCCGATTGTGAAAAAATGATGATGTTGTGATAGGACTTGAAATTTTGGTTGGATTTCTCCTAGAGAAAGGTACTGATGAGGCTCGATTCAACGAGCCTGAGCTTCCAGCAGAACCAACACTGTCAGTACTTCCCGATGGCGACACTTCTACATCTGTTTGTCGTTTAGTGTCAGTAGATTCATTGGCAACAGACATACTTCGCTGTGGAACTTGTTGATTCGGTTGATTCTGTCCGTCATGAGCACTGCTAAACAGACTAGCACGAATAGTGCCTTCTGTAGTATCAGCGCCCAGCTGGGTTTCCATGTTAGAGTTGACTACCACACAGGGGACAATGTCAATCTTATCAAGTGTACTAATCGGTCCTAATTATTTCATGAATGAAGAGACTTTAGTGAATAATACAAAAGCGAAGTCAAAAAGAGTGAAGGAAAAAAAAAGAGTAATCAATTATTTTCGAAGGAAGAAGCGGAATCGCGAATAGGGAAGTAACCAGGCTCGGCACAAAGTTTGTGGAGGGGCCCACTCTCATACTAATATTCATCTGCAGAATGGTGCATCTACAGTCGATCCTGCAACAGTTACTTTTTCGGCAGTGGGCAGAACTATTCCTGCAATAGATCTTCTGGCTGGCTGAGGAGGCTTATTATTATCAACTTCGATACCACAAACTGATTATAGCTCACTGGCTTACTATCAAAATATTTTGTATAGGGACTTTTCTAAATTGAACTACTTAGGTAATTGTTCTATAACATCGGGAACTAACAAATAGACAGCTGAAAGAATTTTTTTTGGATTGTTTATCAACAGGAATATATCTGTCTAGAGGGTAACGAATCGGGTGGGTGGTGATAGTAGCAGAATCCATCAGAGTGAAGTACCATAGCATGTTCTCTTTCCGGAAACCTCTCTAAGAACAGAAGCGTATTTCTCTATGCGCGCCTAGAATCTAATCATAAATTGCATCTGAAACTTAGTTTGTTGCTGGTGAGTGGGTCCTCATGCGACAGTGGTGCCAGCCACTTCACATTGGCAGTTAACTGCACCTGTGTTACTTGAACAGAATTATTACTACGCTGTCAAGATTTGTCTACATATTATTACAATTTCCTATTATTATTCTGGGATATTACCTACAGGATTAATCATAATCATAATAATTATCATATATGTCAATAGCTTCGTTAATGGGGGACCTTTAATCCGTAGTGTGGATCATGATATTTTTAACTTTTTAGGCTAGTGTTGATCGCCAGTATAAGCTACATATATATGCAATAGGACATATCTGTGTGATAAATCTGCTAAAGCGGTGCAATCATTCCAGTATAATGAAGAAACTAAACTGCTATTACAATAGTATATCTTATAGTTAACTCTGAACCTTGACGAACTTTGAATCCAATCATTCTGTTAATACCAATCTGCCAATAACTGATAAATAAGAGATTGATCTCTCGACCAGGAAATCTTTTCGACATGAGTTGAGTTACAGATTGTCGGCCAAAAAAGAGGGTGGCTGCCATTGACACGCCCAAAACTTTTCATCAGCCAGCCACCACCCAAGGTACTTACGTTTTTATCTGCCATTTGCTGGATGATCAAGTACAGCCTGCAACTGTTCACTTCGT
The DNA here is from genome assembly GCF_001640025.1 of Sugiyamaella lignohabitans. Taxonomy (NCBI): domain Eukaryota; kingdom Fungi; phylum Ascomycota; class Dipodascomycetes; order Dipodascales; family Trichomonascaceae; genus Sugiyamaella; species Sugiyamaella lignohabitans. The sequence continues at coordinate 2,700,162 of NC_031672.1, read as the reverse complement.
TTCGTGCACATATAATTAAGGCGTTAGCACTCCCCATTAACTAGGTTTGAATGAACTTTGTGTGTCGTAAGATTGAGTTTACGGAACACAACAACAAAAAATAACAATGGTTGGTATCAGCAGAGTGCAGTAACGAGGAGACCGCAGACCAACTAACATTTTTGTTAGGCCTGGTGATGATGGCAGCTCTTTTTACGCGCATGCCAGCCCCGTTATTAAATGCAGCCAACCACCCTATTATGTGGGAATGACATGTCGATCTGTTTACATGCGATCTGCAGTCAACAACGCTCGCAGCCCCTGAAATCTATATAGCAGATTTTGAACTCTTCGATTCTAAGACATTGACGGTTGGCATGTACGTCGGCAAACTAACCATTATAAGGTGTATCAAACACATGTCTGGCGACTGATATCAAAGGACCAACTTTGTATACATATTTATTATCGGTCACAACCACGCCACGGCGTGGTGGTGACTTGGGTGACTTTGCTATGTGATCCCACTTCAAAGTTACCTATCTCTTCTTCTTAAGATATGTATTATGGTCAATGTGATCTACGAAATATACCACAGCAGATAGATAAGTCATTACAACAGAATTCTCAATATGAGCATAATATGTAAAGTTGAAAATTGTCATCAATTTAAGCTCGGCGCACTAAGGTATTCACAAATTAGTCCACCATAGGAAAAAATAACCAGACTCGACAAATTGTCGATGTATAGACTCGAGCTAAGAGGGACTAGGGCAGAGCCGCAACTACCAGAGGAAAGACAAGAAAAGACAACAATTGAGAGAAAAAAAATACAGATCATGACTTCATTACATAAAATAAATAATAGACACCTATGAAAGGAAAAGTAACTCACCTGACCATCATTCGCTGCTCCATACTATTCAAGTACAGATGTAGATGATCCCGAAGCTTTTCAGACTCTGCAGCAATGGCCCTCATCTCCGACTCAATGTGTTCCTTCATAGTGCTGATTTGGAGCTCTGTACTCTTGATGTAATCTCGCTTTTCGTCCATTTCTTTCATTTGAAGGCTGCGCTCTGCAGCCAGAGTTCCGTGCATCTCACGGAGCTCCGACATCTTTTTCTCGGCACTGGCACGTTTTATCTCAGCTTGTTTCCGAGCTCGCTCGATACGATCCTGCGAGTTGGCGATCTGTCGTTGTAATTGGCTTATTCGAATATCCAAATCCTTATCATCTTGTCTTAATTGGTCATAAATCTCCTGGAATCGTCCGAGCTTATGGCTGGCTTCTTGCTCACGTTGAAGCTCAACCCCACACTCCTCGATTACCTTAATACAGGCTTGAAGATCCTGGTGGATTTGTTTGAAAGTTTCTGCAGATATTTGCAATGCACGGAATCGGCGATCCATATTTTCCACATTATTTTTTGTCAGCTGTAATGAACTGGCTAGATCTGAATTAAGTTTTTGCAAAATTTCTGGAGAGTCCACTATGTATGGTTTCATGCGATCATTTTCCTTACGAGCCTCCACAACCAACAAACTTTGATTCTCCAAATTCGTGATGAGCCGCTGTTTCTCTTGCTTATAATTTGAATGTTCAGTAGTAAGCTGTTCTTGAACCTTCTTCAATTTACGAAGCTCGGACTCTACCTCGGCATTGTGTTCCTGCGTTTGCTTGGCTTGTTCCGAGCTGTCTTTTAATGCCTCCTCTAGTTCTGCAATCTGAGTAATCAGTTCCTCATGCTCATCTTCCAGTAGCCGAAATTGGCTTGTAGCCTGTTTACACTGGTTTACAAGGTCGGCATAGTCGTGCATTCTGTCTTCCCGAAACTGTGCAAACGCTATGACAGCCGACAAATTACGCCTCAATCTACCTGGTTCTGGCTTTACAATATCAACGATATTAAAATCATCCACACCGCAATCTTTCATAAACTTGTAGACATGTCGATGAAGGCCCAGTAGCAGTCTTGCACCAGACTGTGTCTCCGTCTCACCATTTTCAACTTTTTCGGCTGCCGTTTCCAAAGCGGTCCTTAGATGCTGGTCGGAAATTCCTACAAAACATTCGATTATATCACCGTATAAACTAGTAACATATGGCTGGGTAGGACGAGATAGCAAGTCTTCGTTGATAGGAAATCTCGATATATCTTGCAAAGATGCTGCGATATCTTTCAAGTCCAATATTGGGTATGCTTCCACCTGTCTATGACCGTCTAAAATTTAACTGTTAGTTGACTGACAAACATAGTATATGGGCTAAGAAATTATCTTCACTTACATCGACGAACTGATGGAGGTGCAACCGACTGTCGACGATATGTGGCCATTTTGGCAGCTGAGAAGAATAATAGATCCAAAAAAATTAAGCTGGAAGTCGCGATTGTTTTGTTTACTTCTGACATGCGCGCAGATAGATGGCCGATCATTCAAGTTCTCAGCCGCACAGAGCATACCAGGGAGATAAGCCTCTTATCGCGTTACAGGTTAGGCTCCATAAGACCATCTCGAATGAATTAAGAATAAGTTAATTAACCAATGTGATTCTATATGCAACACACTACTTTACTTGATTAAGTTTCTCAGGTCTAATTTAGTGAAAGAGTTCAGTTTATCATACCTTTATGCTCTTTTTCTGATGATAGTGGCAAGGGTTACCAAAGTCTGGTTCAAAGCTAAGGCCACCCGAAGTAGTGCTTTTGAAAAAGAAATAGTACCAACAAAAGACCAAACCTCTTTATTTTCTTATTCTTATTTTGTCTCATCTTTTACAGTATTTCGGAATTTGGTCAGTAATTTCACATTATTTCTGGCGTTCTCGTCAGTCATGATGCTAAATTATCGACCTCCAATTAGAACAGCCATAATACATAATCAGCTCCCAAGCTAACCCCGCTTAAGTAATTATGCAACATGTCGCACAAAAAAAGTAGATGCATCCTAGATAATTGAGGGAAGGCTGATTTAACGAATCAAGTTTTTTTTTTCGGCAGTTAGTGGAGTAACTTCCTTATCTTACAGCAGCTGCTCTCAACTGGTATTTTTTTCTGTTGCGTTATTATATTCTCTATATTTTCGAAGGAGGACCATTAACAAGGTTGGTATAAACTTTACATATTCTGGAGTTTCTCGTTTACCGTGCTACAGCTTATATTTCCTTATAGCTCCGCTATCAAGAGGAGTCATTCAGGCAAGTCGTCAATTGCAAATTATCGGTTTGTTTTCACAAAATTTAGTCGTCAGTTGATTTACAAATAGTGAACAATCACAATGCGAAAGTCACATGTTTTTGTTGGCTCGTCCCACCCAGAATTGGGTAAACTTATCTGTGATAGACTGGGTGTCGAGCCAGGTCCTTGCACTCTCCGAAAATTCTCTAATGGTGAAACCAGTATCGAAATTGGTGTCTCTGTCCGTGATGAAGATGTTTACATTGTTCAATCAGGGAGTCACACTATTAATGACCATATAATGGAGCTTCTTACTTTCATATCTGGTTGCAAAGGCGGTTCGGCACACAAGATCACAGCTGTCCTCCCTTTGTTCCCTTATTCTAAGCAGAGCAAGATGAAAAAGCACAGAGGGGCCATCACTGCTCGTATGTTGGCTAATCTTATCATTATGGCCGGTGCTGACCATGTAATTACTATGGATCTTCACGCAAGTCAAATGCAGGGCTTTTTCTCCAAACCAGTTGATAATCTTTACGCAGGCCCCACTCTGGCTCGATGGATTCGTCAAAATGTCCCCGATTATAGAAACCAAGTTGTCATTGTATCTAAGAACCCAGGTGGTACCAAACGAGTTACTGCTCTAGCAGATGCTCTCAAGGTAAACTTTGCCATGATTCACACAGATAGAAGAAGACACAATGACAACAGACCCCTTCCCAAGATTTATTCTAGTCAAAACTTGCCTAAAGAAAAAGAGTCAAGTGTTAGCCCAGTTTCAAATGGTCCAAGAAGTTTGTCACAACCTAGAAATGTTCCTGCTTTGGGATCAAAATTAAGAATCGAGTCTTCGGCCTCTAAACCAGATTTAGTCGAAGACGATCCTTTTACTGAGTCTTTGACTTCTACTCAGAAAGGTTCACCACTGGCTGGTAAAGCCCATAATGACATTGTTAGTCAATATGGTCAAAGACTTGATTATTATGATGTTGACGGAGAGGAGGAAGAGGTAGTCAAATCCCATGAGATCCATGTTGCTCGAGTTATTCAAGGTCATGTCGTTGATGATGACTACCCATCTCCTTCTGTTGATAGTACAATTCATTCTGATGACGATAGAGGTACTGACCATATGATGGACTCTATTCACCTAACCGACACTTCGTCTCATGCTCTTGGTGGTACTGTGGATGCATCTCTTTCTGATGATGACGAAGAAGATCACTATCATGAGGAAAGACTAATTGCTCTCGTTGGTGATGTTAATGGCAAAACCGCTGTTCTATTGGATGATATGATCGACCGTCCTGGAAGCTTTATTGCTGCTGCTGAACATTGTAGGTTGAACTGTGGAGCCCGTGCTGTTTTTGTCGTTGCTACTCATGGCGTATTCAGTGATGGATCTTTGCAAGCTCTAGATGCCTGCCCCTACATTGACAATATCGTTGTTACCAATACCTATCCAATTCCTGAGGACGTCCGTGAGAAGTGCTCTAAACTCACTGTAATTGATATTTCTTCTATTTTTGCCGAGTGCATCAGACGTAATCACCATGGTGAAAGTATATCGGCCTTGTTTGAACAACTAGTTAGTCTATAACCGGATTGTTGGTCCTTCCTGATATAGTACAATTAAATTATTTTTTTGCATAAATGTGTTCTTTTTTTTCCTGATTGTGTTCTCAAACAAACAATAAACAACATAATATTTCTAAATATAAAGTATAAACAATCAGCCTATTGGCTACGCATCGCTTTTAACGTCTTGTTCCTCCTCATTGCTGATATTCACTGGAATGAACTTCTTAGGCATGGAAACTCGATTAAACTTGCTGCGAAGCTTGGCAATTGCAATATCAGCATCAAGATAGCGAGTGAAAGAGATTCTTGGAATGCAGGAAATGCAGTGTTTAGAGTCCAGTTGCACATCTAAAGGCGACTGACTATTGCATCCTGGCGAAAGCGCGATACGAATTGAATACTTCTTCTCACAAGTTGTAGGATCCTCGGACTCGTAAAGCTCGAAACAAATTTGAGTCAAGTAATCAAGCTCCGGCAAAGCATTACGGCTCAACTTAGTGGGAATCTGAGACTCATATATGACGTTCAACAGAGTGTAAATGTGTGATTCCTTGGTGAAGTAAATCATACAAGCCCCAGTATCTGACTTCTTAATGGACTCAATATCATTGAGAATTTGCTTCACAAGAGGCATACTGGTGAGTAAGCCAATATCCAATTTCTCATGGTCCTCAATGCCATATTCTTGCGGGCAAATAAAATCAAATAGGATCTTTGCCAACCTGTACAGTTCACGGAGATGTGCAAACTCCGTTCTATCAAATGGTCCATTCTTAGTATTCATGCCAAGAGCGGGTGACATGGTACCCCCTGGGGTAGTTGCAGGCGAGCTTACACCAGATGAAAATGGACCCAAATTGACTTTCAAACTTGGAATTTCATGGGTAGGAGGTTCAAGCTCTTCGATATTTGTATCTGGTTCAAATATCTTTTCCAGAAATTGACGATTATGAAGTCCGTCGTATTTCATTGTATCATACAACTCTGAAATTTTTGACGGATCTACTTTATCGACAGAAACAAACTCGCTGAACAATTTATCCCATCTTTCTTTGAAAAGAAATGGCTCTTCATTACAGCACCATCTCTGTTGGAAAGAATTCACATCCTTGTTACTGTAGTTGTAATCAAGAATCTTCTTGTGATACTTCATCAACTCTACTACCCTAGTCAGAACAACAAATGGTTCAGGAATCTTAGCAGGCCATGTAAATTGAGGAGGAGGCTCAATGCCCTTACGTAACAACGGCTTCAACTTCTTCTTGACTTGATCCATCAAGTCTTTGGCAGCGTTTGAGTCATCTAACAAATCCTTCCGAATGTTCAAAAATCCATCTGGTAGTTCTTCTAGTTCTAGGAATGAGTTTGCAAATAATTTGGCAGACGCAATTACTCTTCTTTCAGAGCTCGTGAAAAAATATACGTCATCAAGACAGTTCTTATTCAGTAGCATCATATCTTTACGCATTTGCTCACCCAAATCCAACGCCTGATATCTTGCTGAATGGGTGGGTTCACCACCCCACTTAATGATTAATTGAACTTTCTCAACTTCTTCTTTGGAGCTAAGAACCGGTTTAAGTTGGACCTTAGTTCCAGGTAAATCAAGCTTTTTCTCTAAGGCCCGCTTAAGTTGGTTAAGCTTCACAGGATCTTCTGCACCTACCTCGATCACTTTGTCAGTAACAGATAGAACATGTCTGAGATGATCCTTGTCTCTAATAATAACCTCAGTTTTGTGACCCTGGAGAAGGCTCACAAAATATTGTGATTTGAAAGAAAACTTAAATTTCTGTTTAGGAGTTCTATCGGCGTGCCTAATAATCGCCACTGAACCCTTGAGAACCCATTTCTGTTGTTTCTCCTCAACAGTAATGGCAGAATCTCCATTAAGTCTCTCGCGATCCTTCTTGGTTGCGATGAATAACTCACGCAGAATTCTGGCACAATTGTCATAGTAGTCTTTGTTGTCCTTAACAAAGGAAAACCCATTTACATCAATGACATAGCTCTTTCCATGAACACGAAGCAAATCGAAACCACAGATCGACTGCTCAAAACTTCTGCTGATATTTTTGGCCATTTGAACTTCTTCATCTGACAGCTTAGTAACAAATCTCAGCTCCTTTCCGTAAGTATTACGTCTGACAATTCCATCTACGACAGGGGATTTTCGAGTTTCAGCGTGACAGAAATCCGGACCGACTGTATATGCCTTAACATCTTCAAAATTATCAGTATCCATAAACCGTTCATAGATAAAAGACCCTTTAGTACGAGGGCTAGATAATTCGGGGTCATATTCGGACGACTTGTTACCAACCTTCCGAAACAACCTTCTACCACCACCGCCGGATTTCTTCGGATAATAAACATATACATTATGGTCTTCACCATCGACTGGCTTTTCAACGAACGGCTTTTGTAGGGTGCTGCCGTCGCTGAGACGCAATGTGTCACCGTCATCAATCATTTCAAACTGCAATTCAGGTTCGTACTCTAGATTAACACCATGACTGGCCAGTTTGGCTCGCACCTTCTCATCAACCTTTGGACCGCCATCTCGGGATATAACAAGTCTCTGAGGAGTGGGGACATTGTTGGCATCCAGTAGCTTCAATACTAGTCTTCTATCCCAAAGAACTTTTTGCAGCTCGAGATCATTGACAAGAAACGGCTTTCGGAGTTCTACATATTCGATCGCCTTTTGCAAAGGGAATCCAGTGGAAAAAAAGCAGATTAAGAAATCACAAGTTGGCCAATTCTCAATAGATTCGTCAAGAATTACCTTATCGCCAAAGATGACGGTTTCAAATTCACCATTTTCAATAAGTTTGTTTAAGATCTGACGGCAAGGCTTTGAACGGGCCTTACTCTCCATGGCACAAACACCAATTTTTCCAATTGGTGGAGTCGCATTGGACAGATCTGGAATACGGGCCGAAGAACCAGAAAAGGTGCGACTGTGACTAACGGTTCTTCTCATAGCCAAGCCTAAAGCGGAGGTCAGAGGAGTAGGAGTTCTAGTAGCACTATTGGTACCCGAAGTGCTATCTGAATTATTTGTATCTCTGCTACCAATTCTAGTAACTCGCTCAAGATCTAATTCGATTGAGTCGGGATTGTTGTCAGGTGAGTACGTTGTCGCATTCAAAAATGAATCGTTGTGTCGAAGGGGTGGCTGAGTTGGAATAGCAATACCTTTCGTACTATTGTCAACACTGATAGCTGGATCATCATTAATAGCTACAGGAGTAGGAACCGAACTGTTATCGATGCCTAAACCAGTGGGCTGGTGCTGCTTACGAGGATCATTCAAATCCATTATCAGCTAGAACTAATATGATTCGTTAGATTCTGGAAAACACTTTTCTCTACTATTAATTATTAACTTTGTAAAGACATTTTTTTCAACTCACCTATACTTCGACTGGATATGTTCGAGTTTCAAGAGTGTTTGTCAACTTTCTAGTATGAATTATCAAGGTAAAATTAAGTTCTTGATTAAACAGAATATGATCGGCAGATGCTCCAAGAAATCCTGCATAGAACATAGAACGCTATTCCTCGGTATGCATAAGCGTTCTATCGCTTGGTTCTGAACTTACTATTCTTATTGGAAGCTTCCACACAAATGATATGGAAGTGCCTTCTTAATTTGAGCCGAAACGGATCGGGTGGTTTCACAGTTAAATAGATCATTCACACACGATTTTTATTAGCAGCTGATATCTATGATGCTGCCAATCAGGCTATCAAATCTCTACGCACGTGTTCCAATCCCACTTAGAGAATTTGTAAGGAAATATTCTATAAATCGGGAGCCGTGTTCTGGAGTTGATGGAACGGCTGGAAAATTTATTGCATATATGCACGAATAGATCTTTTATTTTTTTTCACTGGATCAAAGAAGCTATCAAAACTAGTGACGAAGGAACTGAAATTGTGCCTGATAGGATGCCTTCTGTAGCGGTTGAATCTACCGACGCTAAGAGAAGAAAGATTTCTTCCTCGACTCCTGTCAAGGCCATTTCATCAAGGGTCTTTTCTCCGTTCCGTACTATCGGTCTTGTCACAGATGGAACACCGCTTGCGATAACATCTCTTGGACAATCATTCCTAGTAACAACTGTAGTCGATAATTCCTTTCAAATTTATGATGCTTCGAACCTCCACCTCCTGTTCGTGTCTCAACCAAGAACACCAAGTAAGATAACTTGTATCCACTCGCATTTCCACTATGTTTATGCATCTTGGGAACGAAGTGTTGGTATCTACAAAAGAGGTAATCTCCAATCTACTATCGTCCTACCAGATGACCACGATGCTAGCGAAATTAATAGCATTCTTCTATTTGGTGGGTACTTGTGTGTTTCGACTAGTGAGACCCTGTATGTTTACAAAAGTGATGTAAAGTCACCTGCAAATGTCGAGTTCTACACCTCTTTCAGGGTTCCTAAAGTTCTTGGCCAAATTAAGCACCTCTCACACCCTCCTACTTATCTCAACAAAGTAGTTATTGCAGCAAAGTCTTCAGTCTTGGTGTTCAACGTCAGATCTGGAAAACTCCTCTATACTTCTGAAGATTTTGGTTCGTCTATTACCGCTGTTGAACCTTCTCCAGTTTTAGATATCGTTGGTATTTCTACTGCTGCTGGTGATATTCATCTGTATAACATTCGCAGAGGCAAAATTGTTTTTTCACTAGACATAGGTGAGCATGTTTCATCTATTTCTTTCCGTACTGATGGCACACCACATCTTGCTGTAGGTACCGCTTCTGGTCATTTGTTCTTTTATGATTTGAATGGGAAACGACGTATACATTCAGTTAGAGGTGCCCACAGTGAGGCTTCTGGTGGTGTCTCTAAGGTACAATATCTTAATGGACAATCGATTGTTATTACCAATGGTGCAGACAATATTATCCAAGAGCTTGTTTTCGATCCTTCAATAACATCTTCGGTAGGAAGTGAACGAAGTATAACCTCGCCACCACGTGTTCTGAGATCTCGAGGTGGCCATGCGAGACCACCCACAAGTATTTCTTTTACTGATGAAGAAGCCCATTTTATTCTCTCGGCATCTCAAGATAAATCTTTGTGGAGCTTTTCTCTACGTAAAGACAGTCAAAGCCACGAATTCTCCCAGAGAACATCTGCCACTACCAATGGTAAGCGAAATGCTGGCCTCGCTGGTAGCGGACTGCGGGAGAAGTTTTCTGAAATCACTGATCTGGCCTACCAGGCAAATAAACAAAATAGGTGGGATAATATCATTACTGCCCATAAAAACTTGGATTATGCTAGAACTTGGAGCGGTAGTAGGGGTATAGTTGGAAAGTACAATCTCCATACTCTAGATGGAGGCATAGTAAAGAGTGTAGGAATCTCACAATGCGGCAACTTTGGGTTGATAGGCTCATCCCAGGGTAGTATTGCTGTTTACAACCTTCAGAGTGGTACTCTGAGACGCAAAATAGTGACAACTAGTCACAAAAAGGCTGTGACGGGTATAGCATCGGATAGCTTCAACAAGGTGATTATCAGTTGCTCATTAGAAGGTTTTGTAATGTTTCATGATTTCCATAATGCCTCGCGAATTGGCAAAATAAACCTTGAGTCATCTGCTCTTCAAATGAGATTTCATTCCAGATCCAACCTGTTGGCCGTCGCTCTTGATAACCTTTCTGTTGTTGTTATTGATATCCAAACACGACGTGTTATCCGTGAACTATGGGGTCATACCAATGCTATTACTTCTTTCGACTTCACTCCTGATGGACGTTGGATTATTTCGGCTTCGTTGGATAGCTCAATAAGGACTTGGGATATTCCGTCGGGTGGCTGCATAGACGCTGTTAAGGTGAACAATATAGTAACATGCTTGAAAGTAAGCCCCAATGGCGAATGGCTGGCCACTTCCCATGTTCAAGGTGCTGGTGTTCAACTCTGGACCATGAAGTCCCAGTTTCAGAAAATTTCAACCCGTACGATTTCTGAAGATGAGGTTAATGACATAGTCATGCCAAACTCTACTGGTGAAGGTGGATCTAATATTATAGAAGGCGCATTTGAACTTGCCCAGGATGAGACGGATATGGATCAATCTGATTGGAACTCTCCAAATACTTTGAGCGACAAGCTACAGACGTTGAGCTTATTACCAAAAACTAAACTGAATACCTTGGTACATTTAGATCTTATAAAACTCAGAAATAAGCCTAAAGAGGCTCCAAAGGTACCTGAAAAATCGCCATTTTTTCTGGGTGTTCCAGGTGTAGAGTCAGAAAGACAAGAAACCAGTGAGGGACCTTTCAATCAACCAAAAATGAAGAACACTATTTCATCTGAGTCCACATTCACCCGTCTTCTAAGGAGTGGCGATGTAGAAGGGTTTTTGACCCACCTCAAGGGCCTCTCTCCCTCTGCCACTGATCTGGAGATTCGCTCCCTCAACACATTCCCTCCACTGAATGAGTTTATATCTTTCATTGATGCGTTAACCTACCAGCTTCAGCAGAAGAGAGATTATGAACTAGTTCAGGCATGGATGACAATGCTACTTAGAATCCACGGGGACATTATTTTGGCCAATCAGAAGGACAGTGACCTTATTGCATCTCTGTCGTCTTTTGAGACGGAACAAGACTCCGAATCTGTAAGACTTGACAAGCTTACTAAATACTGCTCGGGAGTCTTAAACTATCTAAGAACTGCATAGCCTAACATTATAGAAGTAGGTAATTAATAAAATAAATACAGGAATTATATATGCTCGTGTCTATTTAGTAGACTTTTTATAAGCACTAAGACTTAGTGGGGCGGATTTTTCACTCTCTTGTCGTAGCATGTCCTGATATGCTTTTTGACAACCAAAATGAACAACTACGCCGTTCGGGAATATCGATATAACGCTGTGTCCCAGACGTTTCTTACACAATTTACAAGTTCGATGATTGGTGATAGTAGTACTTTTTTGGGTCAACTCCAATAATTGTTCTTGAGTTCGGATCAAGTGTACCCTTGATAAAGAAGCATCAACTCTTTCAGATGTCGCTTCACTCGTCAGTGTTCTCAACTGGGATTGCAAGAAATGGTCTAATTCACTCAAGCTGAAGTCGGCAGGGAGCCGGGATAAAACCTTGATAGGGGACATTCGCGGTCCTTGAGATGATAACAAATCTAGTATGTTCTGCCTATTCTGACTCGTATCTTTTAAATACAGTTCAAATAACATATGCGAACAATTCTGGCCCTGGTTTTTGTCTGCTTCATAGACATCCGCGCAATATTTCCTGGCTTTTATCTGGTCATTAATTTCGAGTGCATATAATTGAAGGGCCTCTAAGTGTTGCCCCAGCTTGCCATATAGTATTGCACGAGCTTCATGAAACTTTGAATTATTCTCATCAATCTCGTTCAGTATTCTGTCAACCTTGTAATAGGAAGATGTTGACAAAAATGTCATCAGTTTGGGAATATCATCTTCCCGACCACCCTCTATACGTCTAATATAAAGAGTGGCTAGGTTGTTATGAAACAGAGGTAGAGTCTCACCCAATTCACTAACCAAGTATTCCAAATACTCAATACAGAGATCATGAGACGGTAATGCTAGTAGATATTTGAATACTTTGGGCCGTGAAAGAGAAAGAGATTCCGACGAGTCCTCCAAAAATATATCCCGTCCAAATTGCTTGTCGACTGAAATGGGCCAAGAAGCGAATTCAAATATGACATCAAGATATTCATTGTTCAATCTTTGAAGATATTGTACAGTTGGTTCTGGTCCAGACAATAAATTAGAATCAGTATTATCGTCTCCGGAAAGTTTTGCTAGAAGCTTGAGCGCTTCCCTATGCATCTTCTTCCCAAAATAAAAATCAATCAAATCTTTCCATTTTCCGACTTCAGACAACTTTTGTTCTACCACAACGGGATCGCAGTGATTGGCGACCCGTACTAATGGGCCCACTAAGGAAGGGCTTATAAGCATGTAACACTTGAACAAAGTTGTGTCAACCAGTCCAGCAGCAACAGTCAAATCACCATAGATCTCTTCAGAAAGCTCAAAACCATGATATTTAACTCTTTCCTGAGACGTTTCAAGCTTGGATATTTTTCTTCTTGTGTCTGCCAAATACGGCAATAAACTGCGAACAGCTTTGGTAAGGTTTCTTTGGGTCCACTTAAATTGAGTCGATAGATTAGAAGGTTCTCCATCTGAAGTATTACTTGCTGATGATATATTGTGCTGTTTAGTAGAATCAGTTGTCGTACTCTTGATTGTCGAATTCTCATCTTCTGCAACAAAATTGTCGGGGTATAAATTAATAACAATATTGGGGGGCGCAGAAATATCAGAGAACATGAGCAAAGCCTCTTCAAATTTGTTATCCTTGAATAGCTCTTGAGCACGAAGGATTTGAAGGTGGCGAAGTTTGTTTTCTTTATCTTTAACAAGAACAGTTTCTATCTGACTAAGTAAAGAAATCGCCTCAACCAAATCTCCATTATCAGTCAGCTTCTGAATCTGAAGATTGTAGTCACCAGCCAGAAGTCTATATACCCGTCTAGCTGACGCCATGTATAACAACTTTCCCTCCGTCATCAAGTCTATATTCTCGATGGGTATGGACTGGAGGACTGTAGTGGTGGCTGGATTCCTCACTTCCACCGCATTTTGCAATACATCCAGCAAGTAGGGATAGCTGAATGCAAGTACTCTTGGAGCCGATGGCCATTGAATGTTAGGATAATCTGAGACCACCTTACCTGCGCTATCGATACAGGTCGACCGTGTGTCGCGAACTAATAGACTTTTCCGAGTAATCAGTGGTGAACCTACATAATCGGGTAGATATGCCGAAGAACCCTTCCTCTCTTGAATCTCTTTCATACCAAACTTATTGTCTGAACCAAATGTGCTGGCTAACCTATTGTCGAGGGCCACGCACAGTGGGGGAGCCATTCGTGATCCAATTCCAATATAACTCATCCCAACCGACACCGCAGACGGTGCATTGTCACCGCCATCTGGAACCACAGTGGCAATGCTATTTGCTACTAAGTTAACCACACTAAATTCAGACGATAACCCACATATAATATTATCGATATCAGCAAAGCACAGACTCTTGATAGTCTCTTGAAGTTGTATCTCTTTATATTCGATAAATTCTGTATCCCTCCACTCATAACAAACCAATTTTCTTTTACATGCTACTACCAAACGGGAAAGTGTTATTGGTACCCCTGGTTGGTCGGAATCCAACTCCTTTAGTCCTTGAATTGTAGCAAAGGTTGTTGCTCCTTTGGTTTTTGAAAGATGCTCATCCAGCGAATAAGTTTCAAAATCATACACACTGACCATAGAGTTGGCTAAGATTACCAAAAAACCAGCATCTTGGATGGCCCCAATCTTTTCAATAGCTTGGGTTGATATGTTCTTATAAGTTGCACTTAAAGAAGCCTGTAAAGATGGTGAGAATGGCTCCAATATGTTATAAACCTGTAATACGCCGGTTGAATATCCGATCAATAACCTTCCACCTATCGCAAAAATGCTGGTTATCCTTGACCTATCTGTTAACGGCAAGGACACTATCGGCAGAGCCGAAAATGCCGATATCATCAAGATGGCGCGTGATGTTAAATGCTCTGCTCCGGTCTACTATATTGTTAATGTTGGTGATTGATCTACATCTGCAATTCTAAGCCGCTTATAATCGTCAATGAGAGGGATGATGAGAACAATCGGACAACGTCCATGGGCCCTATTCCTTTTAGTGAGACATAATATGATTCTGAGCTTACATATAAATAAATCCTAAAAATAAAGTAACAAGGATTGAATCCGCAATAAAAGAAAAGGTCAAAAAAGAACTCCGATACAGGGAATCGAACCCTGATCTGGACGGTGAGAGCGTCCTGTGCTAGCCATTACACCATATCGGATGTTATTGGAACTGTAAGGTCGAAGGATATGTTGTATCCGGGTTGAGGCCTTACCCGTCTTAGAAGTTAGTATAAGAAGACTTAATGTATTAATATTGAAAACTCACCTTAGAAGTTAGTATAAGAAGACTTAATGATAACCAAGCTTAGTCTTCCAAGTTCTAAGGGAAACTACGAGTATTTATATATCTCGGATCCCAGGGTTAGGTTACCTGCTATTGACTGATAAGATCTCTAATGATTAATTATTATTATTATTATTATTATTATTATTATTATTATTATTATTATTATTATGATAAGATCTCTACTCATGGTCAGCAGCTTGTAAAGACGCCAATTGCTAACTTATATAAATACAGTACTAAGAATTTAAAATGACGTTACTAGTTAGCCTTCGCAGTTATGTCAGCGGTCAACGGTGGCTTAATGTGTATCGAAATGTACACGTCGGACCGTTGTTGATGACTGACTCAACACATAAGAATTATACAGAAGTTTGCGGTGAGACTTACTACGGTATAGTGTTGTTTAGTTAGTACTTTATACTTATACAAGGTACTAATCGTAACTGCGTCACCATCGGCCGATAATTAGGCTGAGTGATGGACGTAGCTGGAATTGTGTTTTGGGTTGTGCCACTTACATTGCTGTTTGGCACTGGTTGTCGGATATCAAGACCGCCGGACACCAAGTATTCAGCATTCAGACCATCGTCAATGATTCCAGACATGAGTAAGTCATTACCCATTTCATAACCGTCAAAGGAAACACCGGTGTGTGCGAGCTTGCTAAACTCTAGAAGACATGGGAATAATTGTCTATATTGTCTGTCATCGAAGTAATAACCGGAAACATTAGCAACAGTGAACATACTGTATTCTGCAGGGACGAAATAATAGAATCTATGATCTATCCTCCTTATACAATCTAGAGCATTATTCAATGCGGTGTAATTAAAGCCAATACTGATTGAAGATCTAATAAAACAGAATAATGTTAACACACTAAGTATCAACATCATTAGTTGTCAGTTAAGAACACAAATGATGGGAGGATCTTCTATTATAATAATAGTTCCTTAATTGTACAGTCATCAATGCTACCAGAGTCTGGTCCTGTTAGGCTCTAGGATAGTTGAAGAATAATATCCAAGCTGAAGGACCAGAAACAGGAGTGCTGCATGAGCAGATATATATATGGGGATCTAGTCATGTGACTTCGTTGAATTAGATTACCTCGGTAATGTCTTGATTCCCATCCAAGGATGCTGAGAGTCCTTACATGAAAAGCGAAGAGTTTATTTCCTTTTAGATCTCAGCCCATGTCGTCTTAGTTATCTGCTCATAGCCTAAATTTAGGGAAAATATGTGTATATAGATACTGTATTTCCCTAAAATCTATTAAGCTAAGTTTGATTATCATTAAAAAGTCTTATACTAGATTCTCTACGTATGGAAAGGAGTGAAACAGCGCGCCTAAGCTAAAATAGCCAAAGTAAACTGTGGTAATCAGGAAAAAAAGTTTCTGGTGATGTGAACAGGATGGGACCCAGAACCTGTGGATTTTATATATCATTTATAGCCTAGGACTAAAAAAACAATATTTTTTTATGAGTTATACACACCAGATCAAACATACCCTCCGGATTTGTAGATCTCTAATAATACCATTCAAATTAGGGGCAACCACAGTTTGCCGGATATTGTAAGGACATTCTAAATTATTTGATTATTAATCGGATTTCGTTATCAGATTGTACCTCCTGATAAATTGATAATAGTTAAGAAAGGAAGAGAGGGTATGATGCAAGTGTCATGCTGTTAGAGGGGATGCAGGCATTAACGTGACTGGAAAACATGATCTATTGTTTATATGTACTGTGAAACCATTGCGTCTCACACTCAACACGCAACCATAGGAAATAAACGATGCCGAAATCGAAGAGACGGGAGGATGATAGTAATGATGATAGAGATAGGGATTATAACCATACGACTACAGTATCCCCAAGTCCTGAGCCTATGAAGCCAAGCGATACGGATTCAGGGATAGACGCAGCAGAGCTTGATCGTATGGCTAACCAGCTAGTTCGGATGGCTCTCTTTGGCGAATTAACACGAACGACCATCAAAAAGGCAAACATATACAAAACAATTATAAGCGATTCTATCGCTGCTAATATGAAACTGAAAACTTATAGAAATGTGTTTGTCATGGCTCAGAAGAAACTTAGATCAATTTTTGGCATGGAACTAATACCGCTCCCTCCTAAGGAATTTCCAGAAGACTTGTCGATAAATACAACTCATTTGGCTACGACGCGCTCCAATCGAAGCAAAAGGCCCAAAAGGCAAAAAACAGAATCAGGGGAGGGACAAGACGAGGATGACGTTGGCGATGTTTACATGTTGAGGAATACTCTACCCTTAGAGTACCGCCAGGTAGTTGCAGAGAATAGGTCTGTCGATGAGCAGGAGTTTTATGGTCAAGCTTTTATTATTTGTTCTATTATATTGCTCCATCCGAAAGGCTATATGGAAAGAAGTGATCTATCTCGTTACCTCATACCTCTGGGTATTGATCTCCCTATGTTTGATACGCTCATTTCGAAACTGACAAGCCATTCTTATGTTGTACAACAGAGTAACAATGATCCAGGAAGGGCCATTCAGAAGCGACGGCAATATTACAGCCTGGGCCCCCGAGCCAAAGTGGAGTTCGGAGATAACCAGGGGTTCAAAGAAATTTGTTCTAAGATTCTCGGCGAGACCTTCAACCCTAAGATTTCAACGCAAATCGACTCTCGATTGAAAGCAGTTAAAATGTTACACAGTCCAGTAGCAAGTAACCAGATCTCCGACGTAGGTGTAGGGATTGATAACCTAGAAGATGTGGAAGTTGGAAGCGGCGACGATTAACCTTGTTCCCAGGGCGCTTCTTGTCTCAACGATATTTAACTTATTATTTATTAGTAAATAACTGTTTACGCACTTGTGCAGCTCGATACAAAGACTGCCTTAAAATGACTTTGAAATAAATTAACATCTGGAATAAATAGATTAATTTCGCTTTTGGTAGATTTTAAGAACCCGGTCTCGAAGCTTTTTATCCCGGAATTTCCACTTGCCACAGCGAATGGCCTCATTGAACCTTTTCTTGGCTTCCAGTTCTCGAGCTTGTTCCTGCTGAGCTTTATACTCCTGTTCCTCAAGACTGTCTTGCATATCTGCACGGTAGTAGCCCGCAGGTGTTTCCTGACTGGAAAACCGATCACGGTGTCTGGATCCCCTATCTACCATCTCATCCACAGTCAAAGTCTTATATGCACCGTTGCCAGTCATTTCCAAGCCCCTTCCAGCTATTTTGTGAAACTAAATTCCGGTTAGTCATCCCAAAAACATGATCCCTGATAGAACTCGACTCACCTCTTCACATTCAAAACAATCCCTTCCATGTTCACATTGCCGTTTTCTGCCACGAACAGTCTCTGTGTATACATATTTATGACCCTCATTCTGATTCTCATTCACGGCAAAATCATTTTGATGCCACTTTCGTTCTGCAAGGCTATTAAGTTAGACATAGTAGTTGAGAACATAGGAGGTTTTTTATTTACTTACCCATTCAAAAACTCCTGATCTTCATCAGTGTTGTTTTCCTCATTTTCCTCATAATTGTTTGATATTGCCTTCAATGGCTGCCTTGAAGGAGTCTTATGTTCGTTCTGTAGATCCTTTGGTATCAGCCAATTATCCAACGTTCGCTTCTGTGGTTTATTGGAAATAGGGGTCAAGACCGATCTCTGATGATTAACACCTTGCTCCTTTTGAAACATGATGGCTTTGCGACTGGTACTTAGGTCTTCATCAATTTCCTCGAAACATGCCTTTCTACGCTTGATTTTCATCATAGATCTATTACAAGGAGTTTCTTTAGGTGTGTTCATTGCTATAGAAGTGATGTTTGGAGGATCTGATGAGATTTCCTGGGAATAATCATCTGAATTTCTTGGTGACTGCCCCGGATCTTGGGATTTATGTTGTTGGTGGTCGGCAACATCTGTCATTTGATATTGGGAAAGATCAAGATTAATACTTTCAGGTGCCAGTTCGGGACTTAGTTGGCTCCTGACAAAATTCTCATCTGGTTCTCTTTTGATAAAATAGTTGTCGGGCTCGGTTTTTACTAGTGGTATTGATCTGAGTGGAGAAGAACTTTTGTCATTAATTCTTTCTGCTTGTGTGTCGTCTGATGGGCCAACCGTTGTGGCCTGGCTTGAAGGTATTAGTGGAGGTACTGTTAAAGCATCTCGGTGAGGTGAACTTGCCAGAGGCATATGAATGTCAGAAGGGCTGGATGTATTCCTTGAGTTCTGCTCCGACAATTGGGAAGACTTCGTACTACTCAATCTATGCTCTAACCTAGCATTTCGCTTTTCAAGTTTCGTGATGTATTCGCCCTCGATCCATTTCTTAACAGCCGGACTATCTTCATCCATTAGCTGGCCGTATAGTCGTTTGAAAGATTCAAACAACTCTTTGTTCAGTTGCTGTAAGTCTAAGTTGTCCTTCTCAATTGAGGATGTCTGCTTCTGCAGCTTCTTGAACGCTTGCTTCAATTTCCCGTTCTGCGAAAGAACCCGCTCGTATCGCAGTCCTAATTTTTCGTTTTCAAACTGTAATCTCTCATTCTCCAAGTATGTCTCCGACAATTTATTTCCAAAACTTTTTAACTCTAGTCCCCTGTTAGCCTAGAACAAGCCTTTTGGCACCCCAATTTACTTACGGTCATTCAGTCTGTTATTGTAGGTTTCCACATAACCTATTCCCTTGACCACGTAGTCCAATATCTCACGAGAATCGTTTGCTGATGAGCTTATTATCTCTTCTATATCCTCACCTATACTCATTATCAAGATTGAATCTATTATCTAAGAGCTGACGCGCGTGAACATTACGCGTTTATATCTGCAGTCTATCTTTAATCCTGCATATATAGTCTGCGACGATACTTTATGCTCCTGGATCTTAGAAACAAAGATCTCCTGACAAGAAAAACTTTTTAAAAAAAAACTTCTTAAGTTTTACATGAGTTGTGTAGTTGCAATCCTATATATTTTTTCACAATTGTGACTAATAAGTCACTAACATAAACGGCGTCATGTGAGCCACGTGCAAGTTCTTCACATACGGTGACTTCGTTCCCTGTAACAAGTTGGAGATGTTTTTTGGCAAACTTTGGCTGAAAATCGATTCCCAGTAGTTCATCCTCAGGGGAATGCACAAGAACGATTGTTCCGTCATAAGTTACCAATGAGACTTCAGCAGTCTCTACAAGATCTTGTTTTGACCTCTGCCATCGAAAGCTGGTACCAATCGGGCTAGCTTTTTCCCAGTCGTCAGGGTCGTTTCCAAATGCTTCAGATACAAATCCTTCATAGGAGGAATGCTCTTCAATCATGTAGGGCAGATTATAAATACCTTCAACACCAATAGTCACAGAGATTTTAGCTGTATTATTCAAGGCTGGCCATTGAGTTAGAACTTGAAATGATAAAAATGCCCCTGCGGAATGTCCAACAAGAATATATTCCGATACCTCGAAAGAAGCTGTTATAAACTTTAGAGCCAAAAGAATGTCCTCTATGTGAGAAGGATGCTTTACGTCCGGTGATAATCTGTAGTCTATTGAAGCGACACCATCCATGCTCCTTGAAATCTGGCCATCCAGCAATCCATTGGCCAAGTGTTCGCCATCCTCGTAAGTATTACGTGGGTCCCTCCAGGCCCCGCCATGTATGAACACCACCCATCGGCCAGTCACATTCAAGTCAGAATTCCTCCAAATTCCGATAACTTGGCGCTCGTGCGCTCCATACTGTGTTTTTGAGAATACTGAGGTGAAGTCAGACATTGCAGCATTCAAATCGTCGGCAACCCTGGTTTAAATGCAGGTGTGCACGGCCAGGATATAGACACCCCAAAAAAAATGTATACTAACTGACACCGAACTTCGTGTCAACTACCCATTAAGATGAGTCAAAGTCTAAGAGAATAATCCTTAGTTGACTCTAAAAGAATATTCTTATGCCAAATAAATAGCTTTATAAATCTGTGTATATTTTCTATTTGACATTTTACAACGCCTAAATAACTCCCACACTATTGCGAAATAATACGATTAATAAACTTCAGAATTTATTTTTTATTTACTAAAAGAAAGCAACTGGGAAGCGCTATTTTTAAGTGACAGGATCAAATGAACCGATTAGGGCCAAATCCGAAGCCACCGCCTTGACCAGGAGGGCCAGTAGGATCCCATCTAGCTCCAGGGGGGCGAGTTAAGCTATCAGGTATATCGTCATCCGTTCCTGGCTGACGACTGCCACGTCTCCCCTGAAAAATAGGATGGTCAAATGTTGGATGCATTCCCTGATGATTGCTACCACCTGGGAAGCCAGGAAGACTGGGCGTATGAAGATCTCCACTTCCGATAGATGGGGAGTTCATACCAGGACCAACAAACGGAGCCAAAGGAGGGTTTCGGCCACCTGGTGGGAAGATATCATCACCTCCAATGGGAATATAAGGGGTCGGATATCCGGGTTGAGCAATGTCGTGGCGAGATGTTCTTCGTTTCATGGACTGTTTGATTTCATACTCGTCTTCAAATCCAGGTGGAGCATCAACTTGAATCGGTGGTTCATCTGCCCGCGAAGCAATAGGGGTGCCTCCAAAACCTGGGCCTGAGGTACCTGTAGGATCATTTGCTGTAGGAATTAAAGGTGGTTGAGCGGTGTCTGACCCAGTGTTGGGGGTGTCAAAACCCTGAGCCGTAGGACCCGACTCGTACTCAGCAGCTCCGGCACGAATTGGATCAAACGGAGGTGGCGTTGAAGGAGTGGATTCTGCAGCAGATTGTGACTCTTCTTTGATTTCCTCTTCAATTAATGATTGACGAAGCTTATTCACAACATCGGTGGGGTCATTTGCGCTGATACTAGTGGTGCTACTGGTCGATAAACGCTTTTGAGATTGGTTTTGATTTTCTGGATTCGTTCCTCTGCTTGTCGTACCTATGCCCGAGTTTGTTCCACTTATACTCGTGCCACGAATATTGGATCTCGAGTCATTGCTTCCTATACTACCGACGGAGGCCCTCTTTTCTTCAATACCTACAGTACCAATCAATGGTCCAATCACTTCTTTCAACAGTTTCTCACCTAGAAGATCCGTTTTCGTCTCAGAAATATATATGTCTTGGATTACTTCCGATCCGTCAGGACGGCTAAACACTGCTAGATTGACATATGATTTTATATCCAGCTTAACTGACACTTGTCTACCGCTATTTTCGCTTAATGCACTGACTAAAAGCACAGAATTACCCAATTTTGTAATGGTCAAATCAATCAAGTCATCAGCTCCATTTCCAATCTCGACTCGATACCTGAATCCAAAAAAATTAGGGGACCCCTTGTTCCAGTTGCTAGGAAGCTTGTTACTCTCAGAACTATCAACCCTTCCTTCATTGGCAGCTGTTATATCAGGACTAGCCACAAATGAAACTTCGTCAAATTCAACCAATGTTGAATGTACCTCCACTGCCAATGCATCAACAGGTGAGCGTAATAATTCAACTAACGCAGCTTCTTCATCACCCTCGTCTGCTAAGCTGTTTACCACCGTCTTGTAGACATGGCAAGCCACCATTTTTTTTTAGCCTTTGACAATGACTAAAACGATATCAGAGTTAATTCTTGCACTGATATCACTTGATAACTAACAAGAAACCCAATTGCTTAAAATTCGATATTCGCCACTGTAGTTTAGATTGCTTTCGAAAATGCCGAACCAGCTTAGCGGTCGTGCAACCCCATGCTCTTGATCGTCATTCCACTTCCTTACCCTTCTCAATATCATATTGCATGCAGGTCCCTGCTTAATGCATGACCGATAAGAACTTATAAAATGGACTTGGATTGTTTACATAACAAACTGCAAATTTCTGGAAAAACAACTATTCGCATCCATTTAATAGATGCACCATCAGAATTTTAGAATACCATGCAAGCTTTTATTGGATTGGACTCTGAATTAGTTCAAACTAGCTGTACTGGTGATCTACATGCTGCGTTCCAGTACTGGAGGAACTTTTTATAGCATCATCAAACACCTGGATCATCCAGTTGTAAAGCATTGGGTCATAGTAACTTGGTGACTCTATAAAGACCACTCTGCGCAGTTTCCGAAGATAAGGGAGGGCAGGAACGAAAAAGCTAGTAACTTTACTAGCTGTTAACTCTTCAAAAAACTCTTCATTGCTGGCAATCGCCAGTTTTTCACGCCGTAAATCTTTACAATTCATAGTGTTCCAACAGTCTAACTCAATACACTCTCGTCGGGGTCTTTGAGGTCCGTCATTATGGAATGATTCCCATAGGAAGCACCAAAAAAAGGACTCCAGGTCGTGATAAAAATTGTGCTCTACAAAGACCTTGGTGTGTAGTAATTCCATAGCAACAAAAGCTCTTTGGCAAATATAGCCCCATTCCCAATTCTTGCTTGCTCCGTTGAACGCCTGAAATTCAAGTGCGCCATTCAATCCAAATAAGTATCCGGTCTTTTCATCTTGCGATAACATGATGTTTCTCGGAGTTATATTCCGGTGCAATATGCTTGCTTTTTGACAGAGGCCCTGATGCCCCTTTATGGCATCCCTGAACCCGTAATAAATACCTTCAATGGCAGTCGCTTGACTCAAAGGTTTCATAAATTCGAACAATTGCCTGAAGTGAATAGGATTTCTAGGCATGTGATATTCGCATACATTTTCTAGCGATATTGACGGTTTTTTGACTTGGTGGACGACCATGCCATCTTCGTTGTCGATATTTACTAACTTTCTCTGTGTCAGTGGGATTGAAAGCTCGTCTCTTATATTGAACCAAGTGGAATCAACCCTGTTTTTCTCTAGTGATACTACTGTCTCACTATAGAGAACACCAGCCAGGCTCAGCACTCTGGAAGTCTTTGCCTTCACGGAAAGCTCTAACTCCTTGTGTACTTCTTCTTCGTCCTGCCATAAATCTCGCAATAGGTAGCTTTTGTTTGCAGGACCGGTGATTTCCCAGAGTGTTTCTCCTCTGGAGCATATTCCAGTTTCCCTGTACAGAAGTCTGTTGAATTTATATTCCGTTTCTTCCCCAAATTGGGACTGTTTGTGTATTTTCGGTGAGACTGCAGTTTGAATAGAGCTATCGTTGGACAATCGTGCTGTACTCAGCTCTTTCTCTATATCCTTCTCATGGAAGAAAACATCAACAGGAGTAAGTTCATCCAATCCACTAGTTATGGCTGATGGACTCTTTTGCGACGGTGAAGTATTATCCCACGAAGGAATCTCAGACAATCTTATTGTGTAATCTTTTTCTCCTCTTTCTACCATCTCTCTGTAGTGGGCCACACCTACAAATTTATATACAGCTATCCAGATTTCTTTATGAGACCAATTAGAGTGATTTGCCGCTCTCAGAATCTCTCTAGCCAGTTTTTCGTCCACATAAAACCCTCTTAGGTTCCTATCAAATGTCTCCGCTAGGGTCCAGCCGTTTTCGTACCGTAAATGACTGGCTGGATATGTCAAATTGAGTGCCCCGACGAAGTCGAGAACGTGCAACTTGCCTAGTGACAAGTCAACGAAGTTTTGATTAGGATAATTCTCTGAAAACTGCAAGTATTTTTTTGTCAATTGATCAATAGAGTCTGTAAGAATATTATCGCTCCCATCTTCGATGGCTTGTTGATAAATGTTTGACCACTGCTTCTGAAATGCGAGGTCAAGCTCAGCTTCGACAGAGCTAGTATTAATAATCCTTTCTACCGCCTTACCTTCTGAACTCATAATCTAGTTATTTTTCGACTTCTTGTCAAAATAAGAAGGGATCTATGTCTGGCTATATGGACAAGCATCTTTCATATACAAACAGCCTAGTAATACTAAAACAGTAGGTATAAAATTATATACTGAAGATTAAATTCGATTTTTTTTTTAAGTTTTAAATACTCCAACCTTAGAAATTGGAAAGATAGACCCCGAATATCTACAGAGTACTGATATTCGCGTTATTGCGGATATGCGGCTAAAACCCTTGACCCACATAGTATCATGTACCACATACAACCAATTCACTCCATGCCTGTATAGATCGTTTCCTTACTAACAGACCCACAAAACTTTTTCTCTTCGGCTGGAACTACAAAAGGATATTAACGCTTCAATTGCATTCCTAAGACTTCTCAAAGCGACATGGAGCATCATCAAGTTAATTGGGGTCGTCCTCGTGATGACATCTACGGGGCATATGATAGAAGTATTCATAACGCCACTGCCTCTATGCCAACAGTACATACTCAGCAACCAATTGTCACCGGTACTAGTGTAATTGGAATCAAATTCGATAAAGGTGTTATCATTGCTGCGGATAATTTAGGTAAGTTGAATTCTCTAGCACAATGTTTTTTGACTGGCATCAAGCCTCGAACAACTGGATGCTTTGGACTCTCTGGACTCGCCAATGGCATGTACTAGAATTGAAAGGAAGAAATAAATCGCCGGCTCGTATTATAGATCGGGTAATCAAGCTATGGGCATGTAATGGACATAACTAACATAAGGCTTAAGCTTCTTACGGTTCCCTTGCCAGATTTACCAACCAAGAGCGATTGTTTCCCGTTGGCAAAGAGACTGTAGTAGGCATTGGAGGAGATATTTCAGATTTGCAATATCTGGAAAAGTACCTTGAAGATCTTGAAATCGATGAGAACTATGATAATGATGGGCAATCTTTGACCGCTAAACATATCTACTCTTATCTGTCAAGAACATTCTATAACCGTAGGAACAAGATGGATCCTCTATGGAACTCTGTTTTAGTTGCTGGGTTCGATAATGGTGAACCATTTCTTTCATATGTGGATTTATTAGGTGTCACCTATTCTGCTCCTACTTTGGCAACTGGATTCGGTTCGTACCTAGCAATTCCTCTTCTACGTAAATTGGTCGACAAGGAAGGTGACGAGAAACTAGTGAATGAACAACAAGCTCGTGCCGCCATTGATGAATGTATGAAAGTATTGTTCTATAGAGACGCACGCAGTATAGATAAGTACTCCGTGGCCACTATCACAAAGGAGTCTGGGGTAAGAATCGAGAAGGATCTGCGCTGTGAAGACATGAGTTGGAAATTTGCCAAAGATATTCGTGGCTACGGCACTCAACGGGAGTGAATATTCTTCTCTAAATAGCTTAATACATGTTTTTGAATGCTTTTCTATATATAGGTAAAGTCAGGTTGTCGTGAAGTTGACGGTTGGCTGTTGGATATTTTTATGTCTTTTATCCTTCAACTGTATTCGAACATGAAGTCTTTCTGCAAGTAGTCTTCATCAGCTAACAATTCTGGAGCTATTTATTAAATAACCTATTGGGAAATTCAGTGGCTCATATCATGCCTTTCCCTATAGATATTGCGTACCTTAAACTAGTCGCATGAATCCAGACTTATAGGTTCCCGTTAAAACCTAGATCACTCCCAGTATATCACGAGTATTGTTGAGCTCCGCATTAAATCGAGATAAGAGTCCAAACCGTACCTGATGCTAAATCTTGCACAGTTAACTTAAATAGAAGTACCCATGCAAAACCAATAATTGAGAAGTGCATGAGAGGGGGTGTTGCACCAAACTTTTATTTAGATCTACATGCCATATTCCGGCATAGAACGCCTTGAATCCTAGTATAAAAGCTTCTATGCATATGAGCAGTAGGTCATTCAGACAAAGTTTTCGTGCCAAATGTATTATACTAAGAGTTAAGGCTGACACTGTTTTCAAGTCTTCAAGGCGTTAAACTGCAGACGGAAGACTAGGTGCTATTCTGATAATGGAATTGGCTCATTACATGGCCTGTTGAGCAACATCTCCACGCCCGTCCGCAGGTATTTCAAACCTCAACTCTGGTCAGCATATATTATTTACAGTTAACCAAGCTATATATAGGGGGTTCTTCTCGAAAGGGTTAGCTTGTTGTTGACGAAAATGTAGGTTTGTGCATCGGGCTGCAAAGGGATATTATTCGATTGAAGGCGTCGAATGTTCTTCTTCGGCATTAGGAAATAATTTCCCTTACCGCGATGCGCTTTGAAGACCCTCATCGCTGCATAAGACGATAAGAGAGACACATTGGGGTGGGGAATATCGATAGACGTATCATATATATATACTTGTTGGAACGGTAAATTTGGTGGACTTATATTGCTAATATTGTGCTTTTTAATGCCAGCGAGGAACACTCATTGGGTCTGGCAAGTTCATAAAAAGAGAATTTGGACGTTGAGCACATTTTAGATTTTACTATTGTTGGTGAAGACGAAAAGGGGTAAAGTCGGCAGCAATCGGACAGAGAACAAGTCAGATTTTGAGCAACGCTTCTATAGCCCAATCTTTCTCCTTTTTAATTATACACTTTTTCCAGTATGGGAACTTCAGTATCCCTGGCGTCGTCATCTAAAGTTTCCACTTCGGATAGAAACGTGACTCAACCTCTTGATTTCGACTCTAAAAGTATAGAGGTGATTGTTTTGGGATCTTCTGGGGGACCAGCAGATAAGCATAACTCCTCGTATCTTGTTAAATCAACTAGCACAAGACTATCAGACAAAGGCTCATTGCTTGCAATTGATGCAGGATGCTTGTTAGCCGGCATCATGGACATACTGGAGAATGACTCAAGTAAGAGCCCTGATTCTAAGCAGATATTCTCACTGAATGAGCTACCGTATTCGAAACTAAGTGCTAATGCCCATTATATATTAACCGAACTACTTGCTGGTGTATGCTTGACACACCAACACATGGATCACATTGCTGGATTAATATTGAACAGTGTTTGTTTTAGCCCAGAGTCTCCTAAACTGGTAGCAGCATTACCAAATTGCATTGACAGCCTAGTCCAAAACATCTTCAATGGATCTATATGGCCTAACTTGACAAACGAGTCAACAGACACGTATGGCAATAGGGTAGCAATATCAGAGGGTTATTCAATCTATCTTCAGAGATTGGTTCCGACCAAGATTTATTCAAATGTTGCGAAGGGCCTGTCAGTCGCTGCATATCCCATTTCTCATGGCAAGCACCCAGGATGTATTGGACCAGAGAAACCACCTCCAGCCTCGGTGTCAAATATATCTAATTCACCACTGCAAAGCTCGTTACCAACGGGGAACTCCCCTTTATTGTCACCGTCTTCATTCATATCCACATCACCCTCATCTCTTGAATCCTTTTCAACAACTACAACAACATATTCCGAAACCATGAATACTGAATCAAGGACATTGTCATATGATAGCTCTGTGTACTTCGTACAAAATGAACAGAACTCAACCGTTATTCTCATATTTGGAGACGTGGAGGCTGATTCCATCTCAATGAATCCACGTAACAAAGCTGTTTGGGATGATGCTGCACTGATTTTAGAAAAAAGATTACTGAAAGCGATTTTTATCGAGTGTTCTTACTCGAATTCTCGCCCAGATAATATACTATATGGACACCTGAACCCCAAATACCTGATTGAGGAGTTGAGCTACCTTGCTTCATGTACAAGATCAAATCCTAGTCTTGATACACTGAAGATAATAATAACCCATGTTAAGCTAGATGTGACTATTTGTGAAGCACCATATGATGAGATATTGAGAGAATTGACCATGCTAGCTGAGAGCAACAAACTGAAATGTACATTTGAGTTTGCCTATGCCGGTGCCCATATGTATTTCTAGAAATTTTTTGCATTTTCTGTCTATATTTATTCTATTTATTTCTCATCTTGATTTTCAAAATAACCCCCCCCCCCCCCCCTCGAATTGACTTGATTTGCTATATCACTGATGTATATTATCATGTCCAGTACTTGACATTTGAGTAATGGAATAAATGTTATTGCTCAAAGACTAAATAACTTCTAATACTAGCTAATAATATACGTGTCAGATGAAACATCCGTACGCTTCTGGAATGGAACCGAAATACTCTCGTCCGACGCAGAAACAACATCCCGAACGTCAACCTTACCAAAAGTCGTAAGAGAATCTTTGACCTTAAACGATACGTTCATAGGGAAGAAGTCTTCCTCCGAATCAGCTTCAGCTGTGAACTCGAAGCTACCAGATGTGTTATCAGAACCTGGCTGGATAACAGGAACAATCCATTCGAGGTGATCATCGAACTGATCCCATACAAGGGAAGCATCTGAAACATGCGCATTTGACGAAACTAGAGGGATAGTCACCACCAGGTTGTCGAGAGTCTCAGAAAAGAGTGGATTCAACTCATATTCTATAGTAACATCGAAGAAACCGGGATCTGAACGTGAAAACCAACAATTGAATGTAACTGGTGCCAAGTGGTTATCATCTGGCTTACCATTGACTTTCCAACGCAAGACAGATAGTTCTTGGTTGTTAGAAGGAAAGGGTCGAGATGGATCACGCACGGTAATGATATTTTGTTGTGAGAACTTAGCCTTATCAACATTGGGGTGTGTTTTGTATTGTGATCCAACATCTTGGCCATTGGCAGATGTCAAGAGTTTTACCTTCGCAAGATTGGGATCTGCAATCCTGAGATCGAGGTGTCCTTTTATTTCCGAGTTTACAACTGAACCGTCTCTTCCAAGAGTAGCACTAATGGTTTCCACAATTGAAACCTCAATACCCTGGTTGTCGCTGCTGGATTTGTGCTGATGAGCAGAAGCCAATGTCGTTCTTGAGCGAGCAGAATGATCGGCAGTAGTGAGCGATGACGGGGCTTTTTCCTTATATTCCAAAGGATCTTCTTCTTCTCCCATAAGTGGACTTGCTTCAGAGTGGAAACTAGAGGAACCTTTCTTAGATCCTAATTGCAACCCTCTTCCTTTGAAAGCTGATAACGGTTTTTTGGATGCACCACTGTCATAATCGGAGTTGTTATAAATGGACGAGTTGCTTCCATTGTTCGATGCATAACTATTTGAAGCCAATGAACTGTTGCCAAAGCCAGAGCCGATATTACCACCATAACCTGCTCCGACTGAGGCGCTATTGCCAATGCCGCCAACACCGCCTCGTTTCGAAACTTCACGTCTTTGCATCTCCAATTGCTTGGCTTTTTTCTTCCTCTCCTCAGCTGCTTCCAGTTCCTTGTTTCTCTCAATAATTTCCTGAATTTTCTCTTCATGACTCTCCATTTCTAAGAATGTTCTAATTTGAGGTAAAGTTAAGTTTTCCCGGTAGCCCAGAGTAACTACCTCATCGAATGCACTCAGCAAATCAAAGGCATGATCCAAGATTTCCCTTTCGTCACTGCTTCTAACAGTAGATGTCACAATCTGTGCCAAAAGTCTCAGGGTACCAATATCTTGCAGTATGTTTGATTGTCGGTTGGTAATTAATACAACGTACAATTCCTCAACTGGTTGATACACGTAACGAACATTATCATCTTCGACCGTTGTATGCTGGGTACCCGATTGTGTCAACTTTGGAAAGTTCGCCAGCAACGCAGTTACGCGATCCTTGTGTAAGTCTCGGAATTGTCGAGACAAAATAGTCTTGCCTCCTCTGGTGCAAATCGAAGCTGCCAAGACTACCTGTTGTATTGTTAGATGATGCTTAAGATTGAGATCCACATGGTCCTTCAAAAGACTATATAGTCAGTATCCCATGAACTTACCATTGTTAATAGATAAGAGCTTCACAAACGCGTATAAACTTCCAATTGACAGCAATTATATACTCTCGTATGAGTATTGGCACGCAGAGGTGTTCATGATGGGGAGTTCCTGCAAGAGTTGAACACGCTGTGGTTTTGAGCCGCATATATTTGACTGCGGCTTGTATTTGGTAGCACCACCGTATATGAGGTACCAAAACTAGTCTTAGTCGATTCCTTCACTCGTTGATTAAAAATATTATCCAGTATGGAATATGGTCATTAAATATCTTCAACAAAGTATTATAAATTAAATTTTTATAATATTTGCATAGAAGATAAAGTGCTCTCGAAGATTGGGCTATTTATGCACATAGTTCGACCCTGCGTCAAATTGAGCCGCGTCAACAAAACAAACAAATTGCCTCCAGCCCCTGGATTTGCCAATTATAGAAGTGCTGGAGAGATTTGGACCCAAAGTAATGGCTGTATCACGCGATGAAGGCTACCGCCGGGCTAAAGATCAGATTGCTCAATTGGAAGCGGAGATAGCTGAGTTTAAAGAGTCATCTCGCGAGCTTGAGGCTGAATTGGAGCTCGAGCTGGAGGAGTCGGAGCGAAAACATAAAGAGCTTTCCAATACAGTTGAACGGCTTCGAAAAGAGGTTTTAGAGTGGAAAGTTAGTACGAAACAGTTGAGAAATCTTTCACTAGATACTAACTAATATAGTCTAAACATCTAGATGCTCAGAAAACTCATGCTGCCAGCCAAATGTCTTGGCAAAAGCAGATAGCTTCTTTACAAGAGGCCCATAAGGCCGCAAATAACAAGATAAGGGAGATGGAGATGGAAAATGATGATATGGAAAGGCATGAAAGGTATGTCAATGAGAACTACATATTTTGGAATATTACTAACTTACAAGAATTACAAAGTCATCGCTCAATGAGCTAGAGCAGAAATACCATAGTGCCTTAGAGGAGATTGCCTTGCTGGAAGCCGATTTGTCGGGAAAAGAGGATCTGAAGATTGACTTACAGCGAACAAAAGATGAGCTACGAGATGCTAAGGAGGAGATTGCTATGAAAAATGCAAAGATAACACAACAGGAGGAGATGATAAAATTATACGAGCAAGAAAGAGAAAACTGGAGAAAGAAATCCCAGACAAGCAATCAAAACGGGTTGTCTTCTAGTACTCACACAGGTGCGACCAGCAAATCCGGGCTGTCTCCTTCAGCATTATCAAATAATGGAGTGGGGTTCATTCAGAACAGGCAAAGAGCTTCATCCTCTTCATCATCGACGATGACTTCGGCGGTATATGTTCCACCTACACAAGCGCAACTGAGTTCATCTAAGAGTCTACGTAAGATCCATGGTATGTTAGACCAAATGCGCAGTCTGGAGTCTAGAGTTGCTACCTTCAAGTCATCTTTACCTCGATCATCTACCCCTACTAATGGTTTACCTCAAAGTGAAATCAGTGCGAAAGAACGCAGCTCCTCTCCTAGTACGGGATCTCTGCATACTTCCCCAGCGACAAGTATTCCGGTTTGGTCGTCACCGACAAGGTCACCATCTGATGTTTTCATGTCTAAGCGAACAAAATCGACGAATCAGTACTTACCCAGCTCTAATGCAAGTAGCTCGATAGTATCCAGAGAGAAAGACACATTTAGGCCCATGCAAGTTCCATCCTTGACTGAAGACAAGAAAGCACTTTTAGCTTCGGAAATGTCTAGTAAGGATTTTGAAAATGAGGAAGCTATATCAGCTACTCCTAAAACTTTGTACTATCATTCTCCTTCTGCTCGGCTAGGCTCTGTGCTGAGCACTATCACAGGCTCACCAATTGAGAAGAGTACTGCTAACGAAACATCACACGACAGTTCAAGCATCGCAAGGGGATCTCCCGAGAAACTTTATCCAGGCGGTCATCATCGAAACAGGATCAAAACTTCCGGAGTGTCAATAGATTGGTCGAACAGTGGTCTGCATACTACAAATCGAATCAGGGCATCTGCAAAGAGTCAAGTTGTGAACGCATACGATTGTCATCCAGATAACTCTTCCAACAGGAGGAGCCCAAGTCCACGGAAAGGTTTGAATGAAGCAGCGCCAGATTCAAAGTCACTACGTACAAGACCAGGTTCGGCGTTTTCGGCATTACGGCCGAAAACAAGCATCGGCCACGGCCGTTTTGTTTGATATTATTAGGTATTTATTATTTTTTAATTTATTAGTCTATAAATATGGGTTAGATGAAAGATTAGAATTCTAAGACTCTAACAGAGCTAGGCAAATGTCGACAGCAGCACCAACTCTACCCTCTGTTTCACGAAGGACATCCTGAATGACTTCCTGATCAAGCGTGGGAAACATCTGACTGAGAGTTTTAGAAACGTTTTCAAACTCGACTTGATGGATTCGTTGTGCTTCATCTTCTTCCGCAGAGACTTGCCTGGCAGCGGATTCTTCAGGAGATGGCGATGAGGATAGTTCCCTACTACCTTTAGAATTTGATTCAGACTCAGAAGTAGAGCCCACCTCGCCATCGTCAAACATTTTCGACAAAGATTTGAAGGGCGCAACCAAAAGGCCAGCTGATTGATAAAGCACAGTAGATGCATTTAGATTGCTGGGAGTAGCTGGTCTGTTTGGTGACTGCGATAAGCCTTCCCCTGGAACTTCGACATTTGTTTCCGTCGATTTGGAAATTTTAGCCGCAACATGGGAGGGCGACGGCTGACGAGAGGGCGTTCTGGGTGGCGAGTTCGTTGACACAGAGGCAGCTGGTTCCGCTATAGATTTTACTGACTGTTCAACATTCATTTCAAATTCTTCGTCAGTAATGCTCAGTCCAGATCTATCGAGGGATTCAATAAAGCTTATCGCTCCACTTAAAGAGGAAATATAATAGCCCGCTTCGCCATTGAGCATGTCTTGGTTTCTAAACCTCTGAATATAATTCAAATTTGAAATAAGGTCTTTTGGTTGAGCTTTGATAACAACATAAATTAAAATTGGCAAAAAGCCATCGGCCGATTGCTCTGAATTTGTTTGCCTCAGCAGACCAAAAATTACCTTACAGCAGTTCAAGATACAGATCACCTTATCTCGAGGAGCTCTATAGTGGTTAATTTTGGTTAACTCGTCACTTGCCAATTTAACGAAGGCCTCGCCATTCCTTAAAAACCTATCAGCCAAATCAAGATGACGCCCCTCAATCCAATGCCATATTCTCATTTTCTCTTGCAGCACTCTATCCCGCAACACATCTTCTTCATGGATATCGTCCCTTTGATTAACAGGAATTTCGGGCGAAAAAGTCTTAGTATACAATCGGTTCATAATCAACTTTTCCATACCTTCAATTGCATTCGTCATTTCACTATTTGAAAGAGTTGAGAACGGCGGGCAAAGATCCATCTTAGCAGCAATAAATGCTTTAAAATCGCTGATAATCTTTTCCTGTTCAGATGTTGTCCAAGTTCTCTTATTAAATTCAGAAAGAAAACTCTTGACGTAACGAGCTATAGGATCCGCACTCTTATGTCGAAGTTGATCGAGAAACCGTTGGAAATCAAATGGCTTAACATCCTCGTCCTTTATAGAATGGTCCAACGCCGGAGTATTTGAGCCATTTTTTTCAGAGATGGAAATTGATGGCTGTCTACTGTTTTCATATTGGGTCCCGGGCTGAATCACACTCTTAGGATTTTGCTTTGACTGACTCGAATTATGTAACGAGGAGGAACCAACTGACGACTTATTAGTGATCTGCTCATCCTCAGGAATCAAACTATCAGACTCTTCTGAACTTGCTGCATTTTGCTCCAGATAATTATGTGATGCGTGTTTTTCTTCCAATTTCTTTTCACTTTGAGGGGCTTGCTCTGGGGAATAACATCGGTCATCTTGAGCACTATCCAATTCAGTCCCAGGAGTTACTGCTCTTTGTCCCGACCCCTCCTGAGCTTCAATATTACCCCCGCTCTCTCTTTCCTCTGTTATATGTGTTTTGTTGCTACTAATGGTAGTTAAAGGGTCAAAATGCTCTAAAATATCCTGTAAGTCTTGCGATGGAGTTGAAGAGTGTGAAAATGATATCGAACCGGGGGCTGTGTCATAAGTTGGACTCAATGCAGATCGTGGTTCCCCAGGATGGATATAAGTAGTACGTATTACTGGAGATACGGATGTAGACGTGTCATTAGGACCAATTCTCTCAGAGTTCTCTGGTTCCGGAGCATCCCAGCCTCCCGTAGACGACGACGTCTTGTCTGAAGGCTCTCCACTCATTCGTGATAAGCAGCGACTAGAGCTGGTTGTTAAAGATAATACTGTTTCTTGTCGAGTAGGGATATACTATACTAAATGGAACTTGCTCAATTATTATATAGTTTCGAATGTTAACTGACCTGAAGTTTGTATTCATCTCATGGATATCTAGAGCTGTCGAGTGTATTGTGCATGCAGCGATGAAATAAGCGTTCAATTTTGACTCTGCCTAAACATATGGGGAACAGAATAACTTTAGTTCAAGATGAACAGCTTCCATACAGCATTTGAGACTCAAATTGAAAAGGCACCTAGGAGTGGTCAGTGACGACTTGCCTAGATAGAGCTAGCACATAGATATACGAAGTCGCTGAATTTTAGAAATCTCTAGCGACAACATATGTGCGGGATTCTGTTATCTGCAATTTTGGATACTGTGGATCAGCAAAGCCTCGACTTATCATATGAAAGTGATGCCTGGAAATCTCTTATAGAAGAAGTGACGGACAGGGGACCAAGCAGTAATAATGATTTAAAATGTTCTAGTAGCAATTTTGATGTCAAATTTTTTTCATCAGTACTTGCGCTTCGTTCGCCATATACCGCTCAACCTATAACGGGTCCGGATGGGCATCATATTTTCCAATTCAATGGAGAGCTATATAACGATGAGCTGTTTGGGGAAGGGGAGAGTGGTAATGACGCTCAATATATGTACAATCTATTGACAAGTGGAAAAAAGAATAGGATAGTTGACGCTATACAGAAGGTACGTGGAGAATACGCTTTTACGTATTATGATGAATTAGATCATAAGATCTGGTTTGGTAGGGATTGCATAGGTAGACGGAGCCTTCTTTATAGCTATGATCAGGATTTGGGTTTAATAGTCACAAGCGTTCCCCCTGATCAAAGAATTCTTAATAACGACAGAGGTACAAATGTATTTTATCCGTTACTTCTATCTTTGAAAGAGGTGCCAGCTGGGATTCTTTTTTGCTTGGATTTGAAAGTGAGACGTATTATTGAAATGCCGTGGGCATATTTAAACATGAAGGAAACCCCAGCACTATATTACCCTTATAGCATGGTTAGCACAAAAGTTGATGGAAAAGGACCAGATTTCGAAATACTGGCAGAAAACGCCCTCTTGAAAGTCCTTTCGGATTCGGTTAGTAGACGTGTGAAAAATATTCCGGAGCCGAAGAATGTTAACCTGGAGAGCTTGCCTCATATAGCAATTTTGTTTTCTGGAGGGTTGGATTGTACTCTCTTGGCACTTTTGGTAGACAAACTTCTACCCAGCAAGTGTGAAGTAGATCTGCTAAATGTTTCTTTTGAAAACAAAAGAACAGGGAAGGGCTATGATACACCAGACCGGGTTTTGGGACGAAGATCTTGGGCTGAGCTTTATGAAAGTCGTGACAATAAATCGGAACCCTTCAGGTTCCGTTTTGTTGAAATCAATGTTTCTTTTGATGAGATGATTCAACATCGTCCCAAAGTTCAATCGCTTATGTGGCCCAAGGACACAGTAATGGATCTCTCTATCGCTATCGCATTTTATTTTGCTAGTCGGGGCCAGGGGTCATGCTTTCAGATGGTCCAGGGCTCTGGGGAACCAGTTTTGAAACATGAAGAGTATACGAGCAAAGCTCCGGTTCTACTCTCTGGTCTCGGTGCAGACGAACTCTTTGGCGGCTATACACGCCACACAACTAGACTTCGCCAACAAGGATATCAGTCCCTCTCACTAGAGTTGCAACTCGATTTTTCTCGATTACATGAAAGAAATCTAGGGAGAGACGATCGCGTTTGTGGAAATTGGGGAAAGGAACTTCGCTATCCATTCTTGGATGAAAAAGTGGTAGAATGGGCTATGGACTGTCCTTTACGGCTTAAAGTCTATCACCCGCCTTTTGTGAATGATGTCGAGATCTATGACGAGGTCATGATGCAGACTAAGTACATTCTGCGACTATTAGCTAAGTCGCATTCACTTCTAAGTGTGTCAAAGGAAAAGAAACGTGCAATACAGTTCGGCGCCAAAACTGCCAAGATGGACATAGGAGAAGGTAAATCTCGGGGAACTGATAGATTGACTCCTCTAGTATAGATAAATAGATAAATAGATAAATAGAGAGCAAGATGCTGTCCTAACCTACAGGCACGTGATTATGCTGACTAAATATATTATGTTATTAAATGGTCACATGCGTAAAACAAAAGTTTACTTACTTAGTATTGAAATGATTTCTCTGATTTACTTATATATGAAATTCTATATCTTGCTAATATCTGTGAGCATGCGAATATCGTTTCCAGGAGACGCCAGTGCTTTGCATATTGTAACGCGTCACGCCTCACTCCACGGCTATCATTTACTGTACAGCATAGTCAGATAAGCTATCATTTGTTTCCTGACTTTTTGTTAGACTGCCAAAATGATTAAATCTAGAAGATCACGAAACTTGTTACTGGCCCTATGGTCATTATTCATTCTTGGGTTGTTTTTTGCCTACCAGAGTTATCACCAGGGGAAAGCTGCCAAAGCATTCTTGGAAAATATTGAAGAAACAACCAGACTGGGATCTGTTGCCAATACTCCCCCAAAAGGTAGGTGTTCTTGGAGAAGTTGATAAATAATCTTGGTATTTTCTCTAACATTTTTTTCTAGTAGTAGACAAGGATCAAGACTTAACAACCGAAAAAGGAGCAGCTTTCAATCCAGAAAAGGAATATAGAGCCATTCTTTCCGAGGGCCCGATTGTGGTATTTTCAAAAAGTTACTGGTTAGTTGCAGCTGTTGTCCACTTGGGGAATTAATACTAACAATTTTTAGTCCATTTTCTAAGAAGGCGAAAGATGTATTATCTAAATATCAAATAACTCCGGATCCAATCATTGTTGAAATTGATCAACATCCTCACGGAGCTGAGTTGCAAGCTTACATCGGCGAGATTACGGGCCGGAAGACGGTACCGAATGTCCACGTTAAAGGTATCTCAAGGGGTGGGGGTGATGACTTTGCTGCTTTCCATGAACAAAATGTGTTGATAGAGAAAATGCAAGAGTGGGCTGCGAACACAGTGAGAATCAAGAAGATCCCAGTGCCTGCTGGTCAGGCTGTTGTGGGTGGTGGCGCTGCAGCCCCTCAAACCCCAGGTGAGCACAAACTCGCCCCAAAAGCCGTGGACGAGGTCTTGCTTAAACATCACTCAGAAGAGACTGCATAATCCAAGGGAGCTGCAGAATCACTTACCAATAATCCATTCAGTCCCTTGCCAACTGCCACTAGTTCTGCTTGGCGTCCGAACTGTATCGAAGGCTGTCCGGGCAAGCATCACTAGCACTTCAGTTTTAAAATAGCCTAGTCAAAAGCATAACTAGCCCAGGTAAATGAGTACATAGGATTCTTGATGGCTGCTGCCAGATTTAAGAATTATATATATATATGAAAGTCGCTGTGATAAGCTTTAATTAATCGGCCCCTCGCTAGATCTTCATATAAAGTGATATCCTTTATATACCAGCAATTACAACGACGACACATTAAAGTACAGACAGAAGCCTGATTCCCTTTTGACCTCGCTAGGGGCAGCAGTCAGTACAATTATTATTTAGACACCGCTTCACAACTTGCCTGGTTCTCACGAAACCCTGATTGGAATATAGCCAATAAGAGGACTGCTATCGCTCGCTATACGGATCGGATTCTAGGAGTATCTGGCACGCACACAGTGCAGTGACCTTCAAGCGGCCAGCCATTAATGTAAAAAAAATTGCTATCTAAAAGGTAACGTATCCAGTCAGTAAAAATATATAAAAAAAAAATAAAGGCTTGTTTGTTTCTACACGAAACAATATTTCAGAAATTAATCCCGTAGCGCGCGACCTCACTAGCAATTATAAATTATAATATACTGACTTCTACGGATATATAATAATAGTAGCTGAGACGGACGGGACA
Source organism: Sugiyamaella lignohabitans (assembly GCF_001640025.1). Taxonomy (NCBI): domain Eukaryota; kingdom Fungi; phylum Ascomycota; class Dipodascomycetes; order Dipodascales; family Trichomonascaceae; genus Sugiyamaella; species Sugiyamaella lignohabitans. The sequence continues at coordinate 2,661,452 of NC_031672.1, read as the reverse complement.
TACTATTCGTTTTGAATCCTATTAATTAATTGATCTGAATCATATATAGACACCAAGATTGACAACAGCTCCAATCAGCAAGTGACTGTGTCGAACAGATATATGAATTTTGCTTCAGGCAGGACTAATAATAATATTTTTTCTTTCCCAACTGAATAATATTTTAAATTAAATAAAGCAGACTTTCGGTACACAGTAGCTCCTCGCGTGACCAGAAAATTTGGGACTCATTACCAACTATGTATGGCACCAGAACTGGCCACCCTTTTAATCTACCCTTCGAATGTGAATGATGATAAAAGGTTTCATGATCTATTTTCAATATAAGTGTAATTGTAATTTACTTATCAAGAATTACTCAAAAAGTTTTGTCCGACACAGCTTTTCGTTTTTGTGTATGTGACTTTTTTATCTTTGGGCTCGTTTAGTAAGACTCGGAATTAAAAAGCTCGTAAAAGAGCACAAACCACTATTTTTAATACCAGGCTGTTAAGTTAAATTCACTTTAGTTCTGCATAGATATAATAAAACAGCTCTTAAATTACTTAGTATGTATTCCGTATTTTTATTGTTTTCATTTCTGTTTTTCTACCTTTATTTATTTCTTTTCTTAGTAAAACCGGTAATAGAGTTCAATTCAAACCCAGCCATATAATGAGCGGAATACAAAATGCTACATTTTTTTATCTATTTTTACGAAATTAGCGATCATTTTGAATAAATATAATCACTACAATTATGAGTGTAAATAATTTTTACTCACAAATATCCTCATATTCTTTCCTTTTGTCACTTTTTTTTTGACATCAATAGATCTTTTATTACACCATATTTTTATATAATAATTACTTATAAACAATATTAAACTCATATTATATATATATCTCACCAGAGGAAAACTGTTGTATATATGTATATATACTTCACCTGATTAGGGGTCTTCAATAATTTATTTATTTGGCAATTACAACTAAGTCGTAATTTTCAGCCCTGAGGTAGTATAATAGATGCCGAGAAATTGGATATCGCGTTGTATAGCTCTGTAATACTTATTTAATTCTGATGGGAAGGAGGAGTTATATCAACCATTTTTTTACACATTAACAAGCTATAGCCTTGACTCTTGGTGACTCCTTTTCAGGTTGGTTACAAATTTTTGTTGATAGGTAACTTATAATGTTCTTCTATTCGTAAAATATTAAATATACTTGTGGATCTTTTATAAGCTTGCAAAATGGGTTCAATAGAACACTACCACCGTACATCTAGTAGTTAGCCTAAAGCATATTGTAGATACTTAAAAAATCACTTCATGAAGCATCAGCTGGCTTATATGCAATTTTTTATGCTGGGTGAGTTATTTAAAACAGCGCTAGACAAATGAGATAACCCCATAACTAAAATCCATATTTATATAGCGTCAAGCAGGCAGCAAAAATACCCCGTTAATAGATATATATATTCTTCTTGCAAGACAGTAATGAAACATCAATAGATAATATATTATATTTAACAATTATAATAAAACTTCTTATGCTCGTCTTTGCCTATATTTGTGAAATAATTTGTATAGGCAGACAAATCGGTTACGTCTTTAATTAATTTTATATACGAATAATAGTACCAAGAAACTGGATTTAATTAAATCTTATTGTAGCATATGTTTGAAATCATTGGATTCTCAAATATATCGATATCTTTATTAAACTGGTATAACTTCTCACCACTGAGAACCAAAATCTCGGCCTTAAAAAAAATAAGGTAGCATTTCATCGATTATTTACCATAGTAAGAATAATTCAATGTTACTGTCTCTAAATATAGTTGATATAGATGTAAATAATTTTAATAACTGATAAATGATATAATCTTGTCCGTCAATAAATCTCAGATACCGCCGGAGTATTGCTGTGCTGAAATGCATGTAACCAGAAAATAGTAATAATAAACATTAACATTCAGATACATACAGTATACTAAAATAAATATTATTACTATTAAAAGTAAGGCTGCAGGAGAAAGTTTCGCTTTCATTTCTTTGTGAAAAAAGCTATTCACTAATCATGCACAAATTCGTAAAATTCAGTTATTAATTTATAAAAATTAAATATAATTAAAAAAATCTAATTACATACTCTCCGGATATTTAGGTTTTAACTGTGTAGTAGTAGTTTCGCAACGACAAACGAATCAATATAATAGTATAGTTAAATTTAGTTGCCAAACGAGACTCAGATTTTTGTCAAAAAATTGATTGAGAGCGATCTGTTCTCATTCAATATTTTCTGATGTTTATATATTATAATTAAGACAAAATAAACAAGTACACTTTCGGGCTAGCCATTTATTTTAACCTATTTTCTTTGAGCAGACATTAATATTTCGTAATAATCGTAATAATTTTAAGCTGATTTCTTGATGATCTAATCTATTGTTGACCTCGAAAGGTCATAGCTTTTTTTGTTGATTATTATTATAATTAATTGCTTTGTACAGAATATATATTTTTGTTCTGTATCTGAACTGAAATCCGCTACTACCAAGAATACATAAATACAGGAAGATAATTATTTCTTCAAATAGTGATAACTCAAATGTAATAGAACAACAAAGCAGTGAATTCTATAGGGAGTTCTCTGGGAACTTCGTATTGCTCGGTTTCTGAATGCTTTTTTGTTTTTAATTTACTATTATTTGTTTCTGCTATATATTCTTAAGAATCTTTATTAGTCAACGACTTCAATCTCGAGCGCAGGACAGGCGATATTTTTTCTTATTTCTATTCTAGCTTTCCAATTTATCCTAATAATAAATAAATTCTCATGGTTTTTTTTTTTTGGCAACTTCATCGATATCTTGATATTATTTCAATCCAGTATGAAACTACGATAATAGAAATTTAGGTGTCTGTTTTCATATGTTAGTATTTTTTATTCACTAGTTAATTTATTTTTGTTTCATAGGACTTGCCAGAACACCAAACTCGCATAGTAATAAATTCACATCGCCCAGCTTAAAATCTTCGTTGAATCGAATACAGCAAAGCAAGGTCTGTTTATTATTTTCACACATCACTGCTATTGTGTATGTTCGGTGCGCTTGCTATAGATTCATGGCCTAACAACATAGTAAAGTTTTCGTTGATATATTATGTTTGGCCATAATAAATTGACAGCGGAATTTGACGCTTTCTGGTACGATACACCGAGGCAGTATCGTCGCTTCTACCAAATGTTAACCTGAACGAAGAGATGAATCGACCTCGACAGTACAATAATAGCATAAATTGAAATTCGAGCGTATTGCTGCTGCCTGCATCCTCAAGGACATGGGCAGGAACGTTCAGTGGAGTTGAACCCTACTTTCTTTGTTGTAACCATAATAGATAAATATATACATATAAATAAATAGTAAATAGAATGCAAAGTATGCAAGCTTACTGGCAGTTGCCAGATGAGCGGGCAAATTCTTCAAAATAATCTATGATATCCTTTGTTATGCCCTTCCGAATACCTTTCAAAGCGGCATCAAAATGGCGCATACTGACACAATCTATATCAAGATCTTCGTTCATCGCCTGGATTCCAGCTTCCTGGCATAAGGCAACAACCTCTGCACCTGAACATCCATCTGTGGATTTCGCTATCTTTTCTATGTCCACGTCTGTGGCTATCTTCATTTTGTTGAAACGAATTGCCAGAATTTTTAATCTAGCATCCAAGTCTGGGGGACCGACGTATATGAGGCGGTCCAAGCGTCCCGGTCGCATGAGCGCTGTATCAATAATATCTGGCACATTAGTGGCAGCTATGATAATAACATCTTTCAGTGCTTCAATTCCGTCCATTTCATTTAAAAGTGAAGTAAGCACTCGATCACCTCCTGCTTCTCCATGACCCCTAGCAGCACTTAGAGCATCAATCTCGTCGAAGAAAATGATACTTGGAGCAGCAGCACGGGCTTTTCTAAAAGTCTCTCTGACAGCTCTTTCCGACTCGCCAACGAACTTGTTAAAAAGTTCGGGGCCCTTCACTGCCAAAAAGTTCAAACCTGTTTCCGTTGCCAGTGCTTTGGCTATAAGGGTTTTAGAGCAACCTGGTGGCCCATATAACAGAACACCTCTAGGTGGAGTAATGCCCAGCTTATTAAATGTTTCTGAATGTGACAATGGCCACTCTACTGTTTCTTTGAGTTTCTGTTTCACATGTTCTTGCCCACCGATATCACTCCACAAGACTTTAGGCGTCTCCAAGAAGATCTCTCTCATTGCACTGGGTCTAATATCTAACATTGCCTTGATTATATCATCCTCGACAACAGCCATCTGTTCAATGCTTTCATCATTATCTATTCCTCTTTGAATAGCCTTCATAACTGAATCTCTACAGAGCGCATACAAATCTGCTCCAACATAGCCATGCGTCTTGCTTGCGATGTCAGCTATGAAACCATGACTCAATTTGTGTGGCATTGATCTGAAATGAATATCTAGAATTTCAAGCCGCCCAATAGCATCTGGGATACCAATCTCAATTTCCTGCCCGAACCTACCTGGTCTTCGAAGAGCAGGATCAATCGAATTAGGCCGGTTAGTAGCCCCTATAACGACCACCTTCCCAGTTGACCCTACACCATCCATTAATGTTAGCAAAGTGGAGACTACTCTACTTTCTGCTTCCCCAGAATCATCACTATCACGCTTTGGGACCAGAGCATCAATTTCATCAATAACAATTATAGAGGGTTCATATTCCCGAGCCTCTTGAAAAATTGATCGAAGCGATGATTCGGTTTCACCAAGGTATTTCGAGACTATAGATGGTCCATTAATCGTAAGTATATGTGCGTCAGTTTCATGCGCCACAGCTCTCAGTAACATTGTTTTACCCGTACCAGGAGGACCATATAACAAAAATCCTCTGTCCGGGGCCATATTGAATCGTTTGAAAAGCTCAGGTTTATGCAGGGGTAATTCAATTTTAGAGCGCAGCAATGCTATTTGTTTTCCTAATCCGCCTACAGAGGAATACCCAATCATAGCTGGAATATCATTCTGAATGTTACAAGAAGATGAGAGAAGCACCTCCGTGTTGACGGCATCGAAATAAAACACAGGAGAAAGGAGGTCTTCATCACCATGGCCCTGAGAACGACTTTCCAGATTTAGATTTTCAATATCTGGTAAACCACTGATATTTGTTACAACTGCTTCACTTTTAGTATCAGCTTGAGAGTTGAGCTCAAATCTCAACCCGGGAGATATTAAGTTTATGTCCTTAAGAATTGCCTTGATAGAGTTAATCGCTAGATCCTTGCTCTCATCTGTCGTGAGTTTTTCGTAGTCCAAGCAGCCAATCTGTACTGATATAGCATTGGTTGGTCTTCCTTTAAATTTTTTTAAAGATATTCTCTCTCCAGAAACAATTCCCAAAATCTTTCTAAAACTGGAATTTAGTTCTACGATCTGGTTCGATAACTTTACCCCACTTGGACTTATCAAGCCTACAACACCCTTTTCTCCAGGTTTCGAAACAACTACCAAGTCTCCAGCAGTAAAACCGAGCTGTCGAATTACGTCAAGGTTGAGGTATACTTTAAAAACAGTTGCCCAGCCCGTTGATGAGCTCGGGCGCACTATAAATGATAGCCCTTCATTTATCGACTCATTCTTCGATATTTTACTTGGTGACGAATTAGCGGGGGTTTTGACCTTATCTTGCAACCCATTAGCCGGGAGCCGTTTCGTTTTCGATGGTGGAGTATTCAGGTTTAGTCCTGACTTGGAACCCATGTTACGGATTATTTGTAAATCAAGATCTAATATTTTTCACGCATTCTACAGTTCTTCTCCTTATCGCTCGGTACCCTAACCTTTTCAGCCGTAATTCTAATAATTGAATGACATGTTCGTCCTCACGTGCAAACAACTGATCAGAGTTACCCTACTACAGCCTTGGCTCTTGCTTGAAAAGTTTCGATATCAATACCCTGGCTAGCAGATATACTAATCCAAGTATAACGACCGATAATGTTCAAGCGACAGTTGACCAAATCCTTTAGATTAGGAGAGGGTGTTCTGTCCTCTTCCAGGCTATTCAGTAGCTCAAACTTGTGTGCAGCCGAAGCACCTGACAAGCAAACACAAAACCAAAGATGGGCAGCTTCAGTTAAGAAGTCACGCCCCCACCAACCTGTCGGAAGTGCTATTCAAGCCAGTATAAATAGCATGCAAAGGAATCAGGAGGCATCTAAGAGAGAAGCTGAAAAGAATGCAATCGATAATTCCTTTGTCAAAAAGTTCCAGCCGGGATCAACGTATGATCCTTTCGACTTTTCTTTAGCCAGATTGAGACTCGACAAAATCAATCAACAAGCAATTCTGAAGAAAGATAGATTTAAGAAAGTAAAGTTGAATCCTTTAGCATTATGGACTGTAAGTATCTAGATGTTTTAGTTTAGCCTGACTGTGGTTCTAACTTATTAGGATGCTTCGGCATTATCCAGTTTCATATCCACAAATGGACGCATCCTGCCTAACTACCTTATTGGCACAAAGGGCAAGACTCAGAAAAGACTAGCGAAGGCAATTCGCCGCTGTAGGGCAGCAGGATTGCTTTCAACTGTTCACAAATCTGTTGACAGTCTAACGATTGATCCCCCTGCTAGACATTTTAGATGAATCGCTGGGTCATGAGGCTATGAAGGGGCTACGTAAACTCCTATAGCTATAGGAGAACTAGTTTCATTGTATATATATTGTTTATTTAAAAAAGCATGAATTTAATAATTGCTAGATAGAGAGCTACTGACACTTCATCGAACGGAAAAGGATATGCACTGTTGTAAGCCTGTTTGAGACATAATTGATCTCTTCATGCATTAAAAATTTAAGGAGGACTGATTTCCTTCATTTCAATCCAAGTCCTATCGTAAACATTATAGAAATGTCTCACGACACAGCTGAAGGATCATTGGAACCGGATTCCAAAAGAATTAAGTTAGATACTGCTGAAGAGATAGGGTCCCAAGATTCAGACTCAAATAGAATTAAAGGGATCGCTCCAATCAAGGCAGAATATATTCTTGAAAAACAAGTAGCTCAGAACGAGGTAGAACATGATGACGAAGCGGAAGGCCAGGGTCTCACCGAAAGAGGTAACGGAGGGGAGAATGGAGTGAAGAACAAGAAGAAAAATAGGGGCCAAAATAAAAAACGTAACCTTGTCCAAGCCAATGAGACTATAAAACTATGCGAGCAGATCAAAGGTGGAGCTGCGGAATGTAAATTTGGCGAGAGCTGCAAATACGAGCATGATGTCGCCAAGTATATTGCTTCAAAACCTACTGACATTCCTGGAGTCTGCCCAGTTTTTGCAGCTATAGGATATTGTCCTATTGGATTGAGGTGTAGGTGGTTGACCTCGCACTTCTCTAATAACAAGTTAGACGTGAATGAAGAATTGAAATCAAAGGCGCTCTTGGAAAATTACGAGGTTAATAGGATTGACATTAAAGACCAGATGTTGTTGAACCGTAAGAAATTTGATTTTCCCAAGTCTGAAGGCGTCATTAAGTACCTTGATGATAGAATCGTGCGCAACGAGAAGGGTCAAGCATCTGAAAACACCGAAAATGCTGACAATTCAGATATCACGGAAAAGAAAGATCTGGCTGCCAGCTTTATAGAATCTCCGCTGCTTGCTACGGAAAAGAAAAAGCTTTATTTAAAAGGCGCTAAGATTTTGTCCCCGCTAACAACGGTTGGCAATCTACCATATCGTCGATTAATGAAAAAGCTTGGAGCAGATGTCACTTATAGTGAGATGGCACTGGCACTCCCATTACTACAGGGCCAAAAATCGGAGTGGGCGTTACCACGTGCCCATTCATCAGAAGTAGGTGGATTTGGCGTCCAGATAGCGACCTCAAAGCATTGGCAGGCCATAAAAGCTGCAGAAGCTATTGCCAAGTTTGCACCCCATACCTCCGAAATAAATCTTAACTGTGGCTGCCCAATCGATCTTTTATATAAGCAGGGTGCAGGATCTGCTCTACTTGATAATCAAGGTAGGTTAATGAGAATGGTTGTTGGCATGAATGCTGTCAGTGGTGATATCCCTGTCACCGTGAAATTACGAACGGGAACCAGGGACGGACACCCAACTGCAAGAAACATAGTATCTAGGCTTCTGGAGAATGGTCAAGTCGCATCTATCACTCTTCACGGTAGGTCTCGTGCTCAAAGATATACTAGACTAGCTGATTGGGATTACATAAAGGATATTGCAGATTTTGTCAAGGAGAAGAGAGAGGGAAAATTATTAGAAGGCGAAGAAGGTGATGGTCGTATCGTAAAACCTTGGATCATTGGAAATGGTGATATTTTCTCTTGGAAGGATTGGTATGATGCTATCGAGAAATTCTCGGTTGATAGCTCCATGGTTGCGCGTGGCGCATTGATCAAGCCATGGATATTTGAAGAAGTTGATGCTCGTCAATACCTTGATAAATCAGCAACGGAGAGGTTGGAGATAGTTAAGACTTATGCCAATTATGGCTTAGAACATTGGGGATCTGACACATATGGAGTTAACCAGACTAGGAGATTCCTTTGCGAATTTCTCTCCTTCACTCATAGGTATATTCCGGTTGGTATTCTTGAATATCTCCCCCCTCGTATAAACGATCGCCCACCATTATGGAAAGGACGGAATGAACTTGAAACCCTGTTGGCCAGTACAGACTATAAAGACTGGATAAAGATTTCCGAGATGTTTTTAGGACCTGCTAACGAGGGATTTGAGTTTGCACCGAAACATAAAAGTAATGCGTATGAATCCTAGTGTTACTGTAACTGCCAGGTACTATTTGTAGGTTAAATGAGAAATATGTCGATTAGAAATAATTTTTATGAAAACTTGAAAATATATAAGCAGCTGTTTATTAAATTGCTAAAGTTATGGTCATAGACGGCTACACAACAAAAAATACTTTTGGTGTAATACCCTTTTTAATAGCTACAACATTAAATTGTTGACCTAATCTAGTTTCTTATCAGAAGGTACTGAACCACTCTTAGCATTCAATTGATCACTGACGCTATGATATTCTTTGGACAGCGCCTCAGACTGCTTCTTCAGAGTTTGCAAATCCTGGTCTTTACGAGCCAACTCTTTTTCAAGACGAGCAATCTCTGACTTTTGTTCAGTGGCAAGAGTTTCAGCTTTGACGGAATCATTAGAGCTTCCCTTGAGAGCAGAAATTTTGTCTTGAGCTTCCATTAAATCAAGAACAAGAGCATGAGTTCTGTTTAAAATCAATGATAGAAACAGGGTGAAGCCACACAAATACATGTTTCTTTGGGAATAGAACTTGCGAGCCTGAATCTCAGATCTTTCTACAGAGATCATGTTCCCCGCAGCGCGAATGGAACTGTGAGCTTCGGCAACTTCGACTTGAACTCTGTACACTCGATTGACCGAATCAATAAATAGGATCAGTATGAATATAAAAGTAAATCTCAAGGTTATCGCTAAGTGGTGAGCAAAAGGCAGACCGGATAAAGCAGTCAATACCTTCTTACGATAAGCTCGAGGTAACGGTGTAACCAAGAATAGGAATGCTCCCATCTCCGCAACGAGGAGGATAAACACCTGGGATCCGTTAGTTTTCAAAGATACTGATAATAAAATTGAACAACAAGAAATCTCTAAGTTCTTGCTAATACTTCACAATATACATTGCTTGCTTATCACCATCTGGCACTTACCAAAGTATAATAGAGAGTCATTGTTTAACCGCACACAATAAGGATTTCAGAATTCAAAAGATTAGTTCAATTGAAAATAGTTGTTACAGAAACTTCAAATAGCAAAGCCAAAGTCTATGGTAACAAACGCCCCCTAGCTTCTAGCAATCTAGTAAAAGTACCGTGGCTGGATATATGTGGCTAAGAATTCCTTGCCCAGTTTTAAACCTGCATGAGATGATGACGTTGCTCACAGGTTGATTTAAAGTTATTGCTTGGGACAACGGCAATTAACATGATGAACAATAGTAAAACTGCTCAGGATAGTAATATAAAAATCGTTCTCTCGCACGATGATTTTTAAATTGGGATGAGGGCAAAGCGTGAAATGCCTATCACGTGATTGCTGTGATAACGTCACATTTGATTTCTTATGAAACATAAAAAATATAAAAGGTGACGTCCTCGCTTGCGTGATGACTACCCGAAGTACATGAGTTAGTCGAATAAGCCGATTTTATATTCCAATATATTTACATAATGGAAATAAGTCAGTAAATTCTTAAAAAAAGCCCAATTAAAATTAAAGTAATAAAACCATCGGACATCCTAACTAAGGAACTTAAAGCTGTAATATGTCCGAAAGGTAAGGTGACCGATCGACAAAGGGTTGTGGGGAATCTGCGAAAATCGGGCTTGTGCCCATCTCTACTATAGGTGGGTAATGCATGATACCTTGTGTGAGTCTACTCAGTCCATTTGATTTAACAGCTTGTTTTATACAAGTTTTCTCAGAGAACGGTTATAGGAAACCTTCCTAGGGAGTGGCTAGAAGGAACAACCTTTTGAGTAACGTGTTGGCCGGGACCGGTTAGGAACTTCACTCAAATTTTAGACATTCTTTTTGTGAACTTAAGTCAGCTCTGGACACTAATCTCGTTTGGAATGAATGACTGCCTTCAGTTTATGATTAGCATTTTTATGGTATATATCCAGGTTTAGCTATTCTTTGGACTATGTTTTTGGTCTGATTTTTTTCATTCACCCTTTAATACAAGTAGCGACTACTCCTTGGATCTATTATTTCCATTAAATTTTTGTTATGCTAAGATGTCCTTAACTGGAGCTACAAGCGGGGCAGATCAAAGATTCATTCATCCAAATCCCACACCAGCTTTATATTATGAACCTGGACTAAATAGCCATACAGGTCAGACTGAGCATGTTAAACGTAAAAGGAAAGCTAAGTCTCGAAAGGGCTTAGAAAAAGTTTTTGCTTGTGAGGAAGAAGGATGTGATAAAAGGTTTACAAGATCCGAACATTTATCCAGGCATAAATTAAACCATTCCCGTAAAATCACATTTAGTTGTAACTGGCCAGGTTGTGATAAAACTTTTGTTCGGGAAGATTTGCGGACAAGGCATGTGGAGAGGCACATAAAACGACAGGAGGCGGAAACTAACATCAAGCCTATAATCCAGGTTCAAATGAATGACGAAAAGCTCACCCAGAAGAGATTAGGCTCTAATAATGAGATGAAGGGCGGTATCCCTTCTAGTAGCAACAACAATAGTTCGATCCAATCCCAGTCAAATCATTGGGGATCAGGTGGACCACGTAACGAAAATCAGCTTGAGAATTCCTACATTTCTACTGATCCTCTGAGGTCAGAATTGCAAGCACCGAACCCCACTCAATATAACGCGTATATTGGACAACCCCAGCAGATTGGTGCCTCCATACCAAATCAAAAAGTCAATAGCGAAGCATTTCAACGTATGTCTATCGGTTCACAGCAAAATCAAACATCTGAAAAAGCGTCATCGCCGTCTTTACTGGAGCCTTCTTTTAGGCAAAGTTCCAGGAGCCCTCGACCGTCATTGCCAGGTTTCCAGCAATTAGTGGGACCGGACCGATGGCAAGGATTCCAACAGGGAGATAACATGGGCACTCCGACAACTAGCCTTAACAGTCCAGGTGGGATGGAGATTAATTCACTTCTGACGCCCAATAGTACAACTGGTGTGCAGTCTACGGCAGTACCTAGAGCTGTTGGTGGAGTACCTGGTCCGTCAAATTCGTCCTACCTGAATGCAACTGTCTATTCACCAGTCAATGCTGCATTATATCAACCTAATTCCCCAAGATCGTCTTCTGTTTCTGCCTCTGCGACCTCTATCTATAGTAACTATGGCCCTTCGGTACCTCCTGCTCCTGAAGTGTACCGGGGTGGCATATCAGGCTCGGGACTTTCACCAACTTCTGCGGAACTCATTGACTGGTATTTCTCTGATTCCATGTTCCTGGGAAGTAGAGACTTTTTTGCCCCCTCCAATGCTCCGTCCTATGATTTACCATTGATTGATTTTTCTCAATTTTCCACACCACCAGAATTTTCCCAGGCCCAACTCATATCTGAGAACAAGAGGAACCAACTTCTGAACTTGATTCCGGCTCTAAGTACACAGGTTGATTTCACGCTTGAGAATATCAATAGATATTTGGACTTTTATTGGAAATATTTTCATATTCAGTTTCCAATCTTACATAAAATTTCTTTCGAAGCTGAAACTGCTTCAACGCATCTACTATTGAGTATGATATTAATTGGGGCTGCTTATGATGATGCAAGGGAGCTTGCAATGGCTATTGCCGAACCGTTCCGTTGGATTATTTTTAGTTCTCCTGGGTTCCATCCACCGACAAAACTTCCTATATTACAGAGCTTATTATTACTAGAAGTCTACGAGAAAACAATGAGTACACGAAAGTTACACGAGAGAGCTCATATACACCATGGAGCTACGTTACAGTTAATTCGTAGGGGTTCTACTTTACTCAATCCAGCATATGCATCATCTGCTCTAAGTGGAGAAGTTCGAACTTGGAGAAAATGGGTAGAAACAGAATCTATAAAGCGAGCAGTCTTTTTAGCATTTATTATGGATGTTCTTCACTCCGTCTTATTTGGGCACGGACTATTGATGGGTGCACATGAGATGAAACTTCCATTACCCTGCGATGACAAGATTTGGAATTCGCCTGATGACGAGCGTACCAAGCTGGGCGCGAGTCCCCCAATTCTCTTCCTTGATGCTTTAAGGAAGATATTGAATTTGCGCTCTGTTAAAATCACGGGGTTTGGCAGCCAAGCCCTCCGCGCCGGAATCCTATCGATCGCAATCCAGATGTCACAGCAGTCACAACATATTTCCTCAATAGGTTGGGGTTCATTCAGAGATAGCTGGAAGTCCATTATAGTTCGGTCATTTGATTTTGAGCTTCAGGATTATAAGAGTGCTCTGGCCCAGCAAGAAAGTGAAGATTCTATACGTCGGCAAAAAGAAGTTAATGCAATTGATAGCAAGAGTACTGTAAGCAGCAGTGGCAAAAGTTTTGCAGACAATGACGATAGAAGTACATCTGGAAGAAGATATGATCAGGCGGCATATATTTATGCCAACGACCATTCTGTAACTGAAACTACTTACCATATGCTCCATCTTTACTTACGCGTTGCAAGATATGATTTACGTGTTTTTTGTGGAGATCGCCGAATCATGGGCCGAGCTTCTCATAGAAATGACTTCCAGGCTGCAAAGAAATATATTCAAAATTGGGCTAAAACGCCGGCAGGACACGAGGCAGCCTTTCATGCTCTTAAAGCTCTCTATCGTGTATTCATAACAGGCGATAGAGAAAGCGAAAGGGTTGATATCGGAGGGTCTGAATCAAGCGCTCATACCTCAGGTTACAATGTTACTAGTGATGTGTTTTTACATCGTCCTGTTATGATCGTTCATTGTACAATGGTGTTCTGGGCTTATTCATATATTTTGGAGGGTCCTGAGTCTGGACATATGACAGGAGTCAATGATATGCCGGAACCGTCGCAATTAAGGCAGATTAAAGACCATGAATGGGCAATGGCAGCTGAAAGTGGCCGCTCTTTTCTCGAACGGATGAACGTGGCGAAAACGCCTGCGCAATTGCAACAGATACCTTACAAGAATAGAACCGTTGGATTGCTTAAATGGGTCATACTGTCCTTGAGGGGTAGTAAATGGTTCGCGCTCCAAGAGATGTGCGATATTTTAGATGATTGCGTAGAAAGGAGTCTTGGAAGAGTTGATTATATCGAACGAAGTGACGATGACGAGCAAGCTGCAACAGCCGCCGTAGGATACTGAGACTATTTATTTATTATATTTATATTGAATTTGACACAAATAATCATATACTCTTAGCTAGATGGAAGGCTTAAAATTAATTACTGACTACATTGGGGGCATACATAGGCTAATTTAGCTTTACCCCACACACAACCCCCAAATTGATCTGCAATGGGCACTATTGTGGGTGTTGTGGGGGTAGCCAGCATGTGTGGGGGTAACTCCGCTATAAGTACAAATATTTTCCCATCTTTCTCGCTTTTACAATATCGTTCTAATCTTGAATCTATAAAAATGACACAAACTAACAAATTACTGTTGCTGGGAAAAGTTATCCATGCTAAGGCAGAGTATCAACAGCTTTCTGAACTTGCTGAACTGGTAGAGTTTACTTCGAAGACCCGTGAGGAGTTCATTTCTGATCTTCACGGCAAATACAGTGATATCACAGCCATTTATAATACACACCACTCAGATCATATTGTTCACGGAATTGACCAGGAGATAGTTAGTCATTTCCCCGAGAGCCTTAAATTTGTTTGTCATAATGGTGCTGGGTATGACTCTGTTGACGTTAAAAGTTTGACTGGTAGGGAAATTCAACTATCGAACACCCCCCAAGCAGTTGCCAATGCCACTGCTAATACTGCGATTTATTTGATTTTGGGAGCATTGAGAAATTTTAACCGCTTAGCTAATGAGCTACGAAGAGGTAATTGGTGCCGTACTACTCCCGAGGCCCATGAGCCTACTGGCAAAGTCCTAGGAATATTGGGGTTGGGAGGAATCGGTAGTCTTATTCGTGACAAGGCAGCAACATTGGGTTTTGATAGAATCATTTATCATAATCGCCGTCAGTTGCCCAAAAATGAGGAGGGGTTGGCCGAATATGTGACCTTTGACGAACTTTTAGCTCAGTCTGATGTACTGTCTTTGAGCTTGCCGTTAAATCCTAACACAAGACATATTATTGATGCTGGTGCTTTATCCAAATGTAAAGATGGCGTTGTTATTGTTAACACATCTAGAGGTGCAATTATTGATGAGAAGGCGCTTGTAAGGGCCCTTGATTCGGGTAAAGTTTCATCAGCGGGTCTTGATGTTTTTGAGAAGGAGCCCGAAATAGATCCTGGTCTACTTTCTAATGAAAACATACTCTTGTTGCCTCATGTTGGTACTCATGCTGTAGAACCCAGGAAAGAAATGGAATTGACCGTAATCAGGAATCTGAGATCAGCCTTTAAAACTGGCAAAGTAGTAGATCTGGTACCTGAACAAGTGAAATCGTCTAGATTGTAATCAGAATTCTTCTGAAGTTTATTAAGTGACGAAGAGGTTTATATAATCAATGCTATATATTTTAGACATGGTTTATGCAATATCGGGTAGATTACATGTATATACCCGAACTTCCAATTCTAGCTTAATTCAGATAAGCTGCATAACGGTGCGTGGGGGCAATCTCTCCTTATCAACTTCGTGATCAGCATGAGCCCTTGAGGATAAGATACCATTTTAGGATATCTAGCAGCGCCCAACATGATCTACAGATCGAAGCCGATAAAAATTATTCGTGACAGCAGTTAGAGTTCGGCTAGTTCGATAATAGTATTAATAATCATAGAGTTAGCCTGTTGCTTTGAATATATGAACTAACAAAAAAAAGAAGATAAAAACGCCTACCTCTCCATCAGAAAAATTCGTCCAGAGAGCCTGCATTCTGAGTGAAAATCATTGAAGATCTTCACAATGTCCGAAGGCACCTCGAAAGCCCCAAATACCCGAGTGGATATAAGTTATTATGAAGATTCCAAGCTGAATCGTGTCAATACAAGAGCCACCAGCATCATTTCAACGGCTGGGGAATCAGTTGACATTCATCTTGGGCCGATAACTACAAATGCACATAGTATCACATCTACCCGCAGCGTTGATTATAATAGTAATCAAAACATATCAGAAAATGATAGACCGGGGCAATTCAGATCTCTCTTCCACGAGGTCATTTGTATCGGGCTACTAACTATGGCGCCAATGGTTGGCAATACTAGCACAGGCGCATTCCAGCTTGCAATTCCTCAACTCGCAAACACATTCCAAGTTTTTGATGGGTCTCTAACCTGGACCCTGGCTTCTTTTAGTTTGGCCTGTGGATCTTTTCTTCTCTTTATGGGAGGTGTAGCTGACACTTTTGGCAGAAAACAAACCCTACTCGCTAGTTATTCTATCTACGCTATCGCTTCTCTAGGAGGAGCATTCACAAAGTCATTTGTTAGCTTTTGCGTTCTCAGAAGTATCCAGGGGGTAGCGGCTGCAGCGGCACCCCCAGCAGCTGTTGGAATCCTCAGCAATCTATATTCCAAGCCAAGTGTCAGAAAAAACAAAGTGATGGCCACATTTGCTGGGGGCGCCCCGTTGGGGTACACAGTTGGAATCCTTATAGGAGGTATATTCGTTCAATACTTTTCTTGGAAAGCCATACTCTATTTTTTGACTATCATGTATGGTATTGGCGCAATTGGTGTTTGGAAATTGGTTCCTTATCCCATGGATCCAGAGGAAAATGGAGCACCACCAAGGAGTTTGAGAGAAAAACTCAGTGGATTTGATTACGGCGGAATCATCCTCGCCACTGGTGGCTTGACTATCTTCACATTTGCTATAACACAGGCCAACTCGTTGACTAACGGATGGCGATCACCGACTATCATATCATTACTTGTTCTCGGAGTAGCCTTTATCACAGCATTCTGCTTTTATGAGACCTACATTCCTAAAAACCCTCTGATGCCTATGTCAATCTGGAAATATCCTGGCGTAGCGTTGTGCATGTTGATCAGTAGCTGTGGTTGGATGGCATTTAACGGAATCACCACTTATTACTGCCCACTTTATTTCTTAAAGGTAGTCCGAGTTAGTCCCATTCTGGCTACAGCATATCTCACGCCTTACTCCATATTTGGGATATCAGTAAACATCTTTGCGGCTTTCACGCTACATAGAATTCCCGGAAGATATCTATTAATTGCTGGTAACTTAGGCTACCTTGGAACTTCTCTGATATGGGCTTTGATCCCCCTTGGTTCAAATTACTGGGCTCTACCATTTCCGTCCATGTTTCTTGGCGTTATTGGTTCAGACTTAGCCTATAATGTTGGAAATATCCACATACTTCGATCAGTTAGTTCCAAGCTACAATCTTCAGCAGCTGGAATGTTTAATACAAATCTGCAGTTATCGATAACTGTAGGGTTGGCTGCCTCTTCAGCTGTCGTCTCTACTATCGTTCAAAACCAAGATTCTGCTTCTCCCGAATTATTGCTCAAGGGCTATCATGCTGGTGCCTGGTTAGCTGTAGGAATGTCTGCCGTGGGTCTACTAATGACACCTTTCCTCAGAATTGGACTACAGGGAATCGACGAGAAGCTTCCACACGATGAAGTTTAATCAATCCCAAACTTTTATATATGATCAAAGGAGTTTTCAAATAGTTTATCTAAAGTAATTTATCATGTTTATTAAAAAAAACGGCGAAGCTGTCCCTAGATAATACTAGATCATACGGCGCTATAAATGTGAACCTGGCTGCAGGCTGCTGACAAAATACTAGTGCCACTAACATTACACTTGGATTATATCTTCTCAATAATTGACTATATTTTTAAGCCTCCTCATAGTTCCTAGTATTCACAATATGAGCGAGCCTGTGCAAGAACCTGATCAAAACCAATTGGTAGCGGAGTTTGTAAACGTGACACAATGTTCCCCTGATGAGGCACAAGAGTTGCTAGAGCTTTCTCATTGGAATCTTGAGGTAAGTGAGGTGAGCGAGGCTGTCTCGAGAACCCCATCTCTAACATTGAAGTAGCTTGCTCTTATGGAATTCTATAAAGAGGGTGAAAGTGCCGATAACATTAATTCAATTGCATCGAACCCTGGACTTTCCCAAGGAACCTCTTCAGGGACTGGCCAAGACCAGGGCAGCTTTCCGACCCCGGGGTCCTCGTTTTCAAAACAGAAGTAAGTGGTTATGTGACATGTTCTGAGAGATGATTGAGTAAATCGGTGGTTATCTATATATATAGGATTAAAGAGCAACATGCACAGTTGGAGACTAACATCGCTCAGAAGTCAAGAAACAAAGAAGTTTGCTACATTCGCAGACCTATCCAGAAATGGATCTAAAGAATCCACACCTGCTCATTCTGGTTCAGACGATGACGAAACGGAGAATTTGTTCACTGGCGGCGAGAAATCGGGGCTTGCCGTTCAGAATCCTGATGGAGCAGGCTCTTCAAGTGGAAGGCTAATCAGTAACATATTCCGACAAGCTCAGAGAAACCAAGCTGGAGGAGCTCCTAAAGCTGGCGACGATTATAGCGACGAAGATGATGAGTTTGAAGAGGATTATGATGATATTCCGGGTGGCGGAAGCTTCAGTGGTTTCAATCGTGGTCGTAAGAGTGGGAAAAAATCAAATAAATTCACAGGAACTGGATTCACTTTAGGCAGCGATGAGGTACCTTCTAGAACTGTCGAGGATCCAAGTAGTCTTCTGAAAAACTCAAGACCACAGAGGGTAGTTCGACAGCTTACATTTTGGAAAAATGGTTTCAGTGTAGAAGATGGCCCTTTGTATCGTTATGACGACCCCCAGAATGTTGCTCATTTAGAAGCCATTAACTCGGGTAAGGCACCACTTTCGCTATTAAATGTCGAAAATGGCCAAGGAGTTGATGTTCGCATTGTCCGCAAGATGGATGAAAATTATGCCCCTCCCAAAAAACTTGGTGGATTTCATGGTCAGGGTAATAGACTCGGATCACCAGTTCCAGGTGATATTTCATTAAGTAATAGCGCATCCAGTTCTACTGCGAATTTGTCTTCTTCCTCTTCAGTATCGGCATTGGGCACAGCATCTGGAACTGCACCAGCATCTGGTTTAGGAGCTTCCGGCGATGCACCTGTTCAAATTAGATTAGGCGATGGGCGTGCTTTACGGGCACGCTTTGAATCGACTGGGTCTGTTCAACAGCTTTATGATTATGTCCAGAGTGCCCAATCTTCTACAGAGGCTCGAAACTTCGTCCTGCAGACCACTTTCCCAAATAAAGAACTGCTGGATAGGGAAATCTCACTTAAAGAGGCAGGGGCTGTTGGTGCTGTTGTCATACAAAAGTGGGTATAGAAGCTCATTAATTTAAAATATATATAAATGGCCAACATAAACTATTATACGAATACAATCGTGAACTCTTGTTATTCGATACGCACGGCTTGCATCAGTATTGATATATTGTGTGCCGCCGATCTTTATTTATTTGAATGTAAACATTAACCTCATTCAAGAACACCGTAGATGGCAAAATTAGCCGATATTTATAAGCTGGACCTACCCAGGGTTGCCAGTGTAGAGTTTCCTGGGAATATCCAGAACCCATCCAGGGCTCTAGACATGCTGGGAGGTTCTAATCAAATAGAAAAGGTGAGTCGAGTTCAACAGGCGATGTGCTTCGTGGATATACTAACATTCCAAGGCCATTTCTACCAAAGGGGCGCTGGAATTGCGATTCAGAAAAGGAGATCCTTTCGAGCATTCAATTACATCTAGGACGGCAAAATATGAAAATATAATACTCAGAGTCACTATCTCCAAAAAGTATCTTGAAGAGGCTGGTGGAGATATACGAAAAGCGCTTGAGTTGAGTCAAAATTCATATAAAATGTCGCCAGTCTTCATTTCTACTGCCAACTTTAGATTTAGAGAAATGAGCGATTTTCAATATACTACGATAAACTCATCATTTGCGCAAAAGGCTAGGTCATCTATATTACGAGGGGATTACGAAAAAATCAAGCAGTTTGACGTGGAAAGCGCAAGGGAAATTCTTTCAGACGACATCGATGCAATGCCTCCTCCAGTGTTTTCTCAAGTGGTATATCCATATAACTATGCTTATCGTCAGAATCCGGCTATTGCTGTAATTGATGATGGCACTGGTGGCTCCAAGCTTGTAAACACAACTGCTGCTCAAAAGCTCGAATCGGTTTTAGCAGGATGGAATGATAAAGTTCCAACTGAACCTAGTAGCAACCTGGAGACTCCCATGGGACCTCTTAAAGAATGTGTGGAGGCGCTTAATACGTTATTTGAGTCAAGACCTTGCTGGACAAGGGCAGCTCTCGATTCTCTGTTAAACGAAGAGAACAGAAGATTGATTCGTAAAGCTTTGCCATATGTTTCCTATGCTATTAAGAGTGGACCTTGGAGGGGAGCGTATATCAAATATGGCATTGATCCAAAATCGTCAGTTGACTTTGCAAAATATCAAGTTGAGCACTATAGAGTGTTGACGAAAGCAGAAGTTCGATCCATGCGTGAAGAGTGGGAAAAATCCAGAATCCAAGAGCCTGAATCTTCAGGGGGTCAGAAAAATCATCAAAATGAGATTAACGATGAGGCAAAACAAATTAAAAACGGGATCGAGGTACGACCGGGAGATGTCCCAGATAGAAGTGCGGAATTGGACGTCAATGGCCAGACTAGCAATTCTAGCCACAAAATATACACTTTTGATGGAAAGCAGTTACCATTATCGATGATGATCCAACTGGTAGACGTAACAGATCCTCAACTCACTGGTCTTATTGCTTCGGCTCGACTCAAAGAAGACTGCGATCGAGAGTTTGGCTGGTATAATAGTGAGGATATTAGCGTTCTCAGGAGAGTTTTAAGAATCAAATTAGTTGCATGCAAAAACAAAGAAACAATTAGTGATGAGGCATTTGCTGGGATTATAAATGAACAGCGAAAGATAGTGACTGGCGGCGATAGAGACAGGCGGGCTGAGACTGGCCATGAAGAGGAATCCAACGGACAGGGAGATGGTAGTGGAGAAGCAGAGAGGTCAATAATGATAACAGAGTCAGAAGTCCTAAGCAGGCTAGGCGGACAAGTTGAAGGTGGCTCAGAAAGACTCAAAGATCTCTTTGGTTATGTACAACAAGGTGCTGATAACGAATATGATGGATATAGTCTTATGGAAGATGATGATGATGAAGATGAAGAAGATGAAGAAGATGAAGACGATGATGATGACGACGGTGAAGACGACGATGAGCTTGAACCCGGAAATGTGGGTGTATAATAATATGAATAATATATTTGTCTATATCTATCTTCTAGTTACTTATAGATGAATGAATCTTTAATTCAATATTCTAGCTGAAGCCTAAGAACGCTTAAGAAGTATTGACATTTCTTGAGTGAGTATCGTACAATAATAGCTTATCATGCGTAATAGTAACTCGGAATCACCAACGCCCGTTAAAACCCACAACCCCCACAAAAAACACAAGGCGCGCGTCGGGTCGGTTTTATGCGATAACATTAACGTTTAACGTTTTGATTGATTGCATGCATAAGACACGTCCTGTTCCTCAGCAAGCCCTTCGATTAGCCGTGCAAAGAACGAGCTAATGTGGGAGCAGCCGTCCGCCATATATGCGGGAATGAGATTTGACTATTGATAATATTGTGTTAAGCCTAGCCTGCGGGAACCTACTCACATAGACATACCACATATTGACCATTTTAATACCAACTATAGGCAAGGTGGTGGGCGAAGATATATTTGAATTACGAAATTTTGTCAACAGTTTTATTTAGTTTTATATCGGCATCAATTGGAACACGCAAAAGGCCCGGGGTGTGGGCACATAATTTAGATTAGTGAGACCGCCACTAATATATTACACGGGAGTGTGAGCTCCGTCAAAGATAGTACGTCTCAATGGAAACATTCGTATAGCCGCGAGCTAGCTATGTTTGATAGGGATGGTTACTTAGAAAGAACCACTGGAAAAACCAGGATCAAGAAACTAACCGCAAGTAGAACCGTAGAGAGTGATGAGTGGATTTTCTGATTTGAACCTTGGCAACCGCAAGAACAGTACTGGTAGTAATGGCGTGGTTGCTGGAGGTATAATAGGAAGTGCAGTGGGTGGATTTTCCGATGGTATTGGAATGTCTGATGCTGGATTAGTTCTCTCTCCCCGAAGTGGAACTCAAGTGCTGAATGGAACGGTGCCTAGTTCTGCAGGGACGAGTAATATCAACAGTGGTAATGGGAGTGGACCACTAACTCAGTCATATATATCCCTTATCCAGAGTCCGACTTCGTCAGTTGGGTCGGCCAAGTTAGCGGGAATTTCTACTGCGTGGGAAAGGTGGTCACAAGGAGGAAGTACTAACGGCAGTGTTAATGCTGAAGGGGGTCAAACAAGTAATAGGAACAGGGGTCTATCTTGGGATGGAAGGATTGTTGAAGGAATCAACCCAGGTGTGGCTTCATCAAATAGAAGAACGAGTGCCGTCACTGAACCAGCAGGTTTGGTGAGCGCTAGTTCAGTTTACGGGCTTTCTCCTGGCCTTTCCAATTTAACGCTTTCTCCTTCGAGAGGTAATATCAATCTTGCATCATCTTCATCACCAAGAGTTGAAGATCAGTACTTTGCATACGAGTCCAGAAAAACGGTAGCTGGAAGTAGCAGTATCGGAGACATGGAGTTACCAACTTCATTCAGAAACCAACCTAAATCTCCTCCCTACTTTATTCAAAACCAGGCTCAGAGTCAGGTCCAAACTCTCAACCAAAGTTCACCTTTGAGTCTAAGAGATCGATTGGCCCAAATTGCTGAGGCCACGCGGGAAGCTGAGTTATTGGCAGATCGACAACAGCAGCACCAGCAGCAGCAGCAACAGCAACAGCAAGGTCAAGCTGTGTTTTCTCAGCAGAATTCGGTGTCAACATTTAGCTCTCCTTCTTCGACTTCTGGAATAGCGTCAATTAATAACAGTACTACCAACCTTCCTCCATTTTCTTCACCAGGAGTTGGTGGGAGTGTATTTGAGAACATTGGAGGCAGTGCATCAGTTAGTACTGCTACGAATGGCAGTACGAGTGGGAGCCTTGATACTGCTACTCCAGTATATTCAGTTCCACCAAATGCTGCTCCTAATTACTCTGACAAACAGTCGAGATCAAGCTCTTTCAGTTCTGTATGGCACAATAACATTAGTACTGAGGAGCCTGAGCATAACATTGCATCACAAAACTCGCAACCAGTCAAGCCTCCATTTTTCTTTTATCCTCAACAACAGCAACAGAATCTCCATCAACAATCTCAAATGTATCCCCCGTTTGACCCTAATAGTGAAATTGCTGCTGAGTTTGTTGATTATCCCGCTTCTGCATGGTCTAAAGGCTCTTCAGCTTTGACCTCAGGTGCTGGAACACCACCTGTGAGGTCTGACTCTCAAGGGTCGGATCAAGGAGGAGCACTGAGGCAACAGTTCCAACAACAGTTTATTTCTGGAGCTAAATTCCCGTCAACATCCCGAGGGAGCGGCTCTTCTTTTTCGTCTGCATCCGGCTTTTTCAGGCCATTTGAACCAAATGGAACTACTGTTGCAGCCGATAGTTCGGCTATTTTTGAACCCTCTTTCATGGTGGGCGGTTCTCAGTCAAATGGCAAGAACCAGGCTCAACAAAACCAATCGCCCCATACGCAACAATCACAGAACCCACAATTACGATTACAATCCCCAACACCTGCACAGTCACAGCAGTCCCCTACTTTTCATCACCAGCCTCGTTCCTCCAAGCGTAATAACGACCATATGCCATCATCTGTCCGATCTCCTCTTCTCGAAGATTTCCGTAACAACAAAAGCAAAAAGTTTGACTTGAAAGACCTGTATGGCCACGTTGTCGAGTTTTCTGGAGATCAACACGGATCGAGATTCATTCAACAGAGGCTTGAAACAGCTTCTCCTGAAGAGAAGGATATAATTTTCAATGAGGTAAGGCCGAACTGCCTGCAGCTAATGACGGATGTGTTTGGTAATTATGTTATTCAGAAATTTTTTGAGCTGGGCAATCAACTACAGAAAACAGTGCTTGCTAAGCATATGGAGTCGCATATTCTAGATTTATCACTCCAGATGTATGGCTGTAGAGTCGTTCAAAAGGCTATTGAGCATGTTCTTCTTGATCAACAAATAAAGCTTATTACTGAACTTGATGGACATGTATTGAAATGTGTCAAGGACCAAAACGGCAATCATGTTATCCAGAAAGCGATAGAGCGAATCCCCGCTGGAAATATCAAGTTTATTTTTGATTCTTTCCATGATCAGGTTTACCAACTGGCTACTCATCCGTATGGTTGTCGAGTTATTCAACGTATGTTGGAGCATTGTGACGAGCCAGCTAGACGTGTTCTTCTGGATGAGCTGCACACATACACAACATACCTTGTCGAAGATCAATATGGCAATTATGTGGTTCAACATGTGATCGAACATGGTCAGCCCGAGGATCGCGCGAAAGCCATAGCAGTTGTGAGGGATTCACTGGTGACCTTCTCGAGACACAAATTTGCATCGAACGTTGTTGAAAAGTGTGTTTTATTTGGATCTGAATCTGAGCGTAGGGATCTGATTGATGAAATTCTGAAAGCACGGTCTGATAATACTTCCTCTGTGGCTATCATGATGAAAGATCAATTTGCAAATTATGTTATTCAAAAACTTCTTGAGGTTAGCAAAGGCGATGACTATGATAGGCTAGTAAATGCCATCAAGCCACAACTTCAATCACTTAAGAAGTATACATATGGCAAACACCTTGTGTCGATTGAGAGGTTGCTTTTTCCAGAAGACAATTCTGGACCGACAATTTCTTCATCAATAAACAGCCAGAAGAAGACCAATGCGGCCTCGCTTCCAACTAGACGATAGAACTAGAGCTGGGAGCTGGTTCAATCTATTATTATAATTTTGTACATTCTTTTCTTTTCATTATCTTCACTTAATAACGAACTGTGTATATATATAGAAGTGTAAACTTGTTTTTTTTAATTTCATATTTGTTATTCAGCTGGTAGGTTAAACCTATTGATGCAACAGCGAACCAACTATAGCCGCATATCCACCCCTGAGCTTATTTGAATTGTGGAGTAACTCGGTCTGCAAGTCTAATTATCCCAGCCAAATAATAGAAATGACCACTTTTGCACACGCTTTACCTGTTTCAGGAGAATGGAAGGCCCAAGTCACAGCATGGCTCAGTGAGGATGTTCCTTCTTTTGATGTTGGTGGCTTTGTAGTTGGTGATGAAGAAAAAACTGCTACTGTGTGGTGCAAGCAGACTGGTGTTCTCTCAGGTGTCCCTTTCGCTTCCGAAGTATTTCGTCAATGTGAAGTTGACGTTGAATGGCTCTTCAAAGAAGGTGTTTTAATTGAAGTAGCAGAGGGTGAGAAAACTGCAGTAGCGAAACTGAAGGGTCCAGCCAGAAATCTTCTTCTGAGTGAGAGAACAGCTTTAAATTTACTTGCTAGAGCATCTGGTGTCGCAACTAAGAGCCGAAGACTTCTTGACCTCGCTCGTAAAAGTGGCTACAAGGGCACCATTGCTGGTACTCGCAAGACTACTCCCGGACTTCGTCTTCTAGAAAAGTATTCTATGGTCGTTGGTGGAATTGATCCACATCGCTATGACTTATCGTCTATGGTGATGCTGAAAGACAATCATATTTGGAGTACAGGGTCCATAACGAATGCTGTCAAGAGTGCAAGAGCTGTTGCAGGATTTGCAATGAAAATTGAGGTCGAGTGCCAGTCAGAAACTGAGGCAGATGAAGCTATAGCTGCAGGTGCTGACGTTATTATGTTGGATAATTTTACAGGGGAAGGTTTAAGGGTGGCTGCCTCTTCGATTAAGACCAGATGGGCTGCAAAAGGTATTACTGGGTTCCTTCTTGAGTGTAGTGGCGGCCTCCGTGAAGAAAATATTAGCGGTTATTTTTGTGATGACATCGATATTTATAGTACATCGTCGGTTCATCAAGGTACTGGCGTTGTTGATTTCTCCTTGAAGATTGATCACTGAGAGCGTTACAAGTATATTTCAAAAGTAGTTCATGTAGGATAGTGAGCTTTCATTGATCGCAATGTGCTGGATTCTATGCGCAAACATATAAAAATGCACTAATAAATATTAATATATACGACTATGTATAACCAGAGAAGTCTAGAGATCTGAGCAATGGCAGATCAGTGCCTCTATCATTATCCGGTACAAATGAAGTTGCCGGGGTCGATGAGTTGGTATCCGAGACAGCCTCGAGCGCAGGAGTTCCAGACCCCAGTTGGAGTTGATCAAGGAATGACAGAGCTACATCACCTGCGGTTGACACACTGCCAGTGGTATGACCCGTGTCCCTGCTATCAGTAGCTAGATCATCATTTTGTTGAGGCTGTTGCTTCTGCTTCTGTTCAAACTCCTCACGTTGTTGAGTAGCAACTCTTTCACGTAACTGGTTGATCTGTTGAAGTCTATAGCGCCAATTTGAGACATACTGTCCGCCAGAATGATAGACTGTGGCGAATTTGGAGGCTACAATCGCGAGATTACGGACAAAAACTGCCAGGCATGGTTCCGACACGACTTTAATATTACAGGCAGCAAACAGATCAGGCAGTCCATCTCTTTTGTAAACTCTCACTTGGTAAAAGTTTTTAGCTGCAAAATCTGGCCTTTTTTCTGAAGAGTTAAGAATCGAATCAAGGCCATTGGACTGCGGAGTCACTACTATATTGATGAAATTAAACTGGCTCTTGATGGTATCAAATCGAAATGGTAGTCCTGATTCGTCATAAAAGATAGAAATATAGTTGTTGCCAATATGCCTCTTTTTACTTGAGATGCTGGTATCTTGAGGGTTTGCTGGTGAGGGCATCATCGTTGTCGTATGGAATATCATCTGTGTTATTTTATCACTCCAAGAATAGGCATATTCACCATCAATATCCATCTCTGTATCCAGTCCACCGGTATAAATACTACGATTACCTTTCAGTCTGACTAGTTTGCCCATCTTACTGAGAAACAATCTGTAGCTTTTCGATCCGGTAGAGTTAGCAAGGATTTCTTGCTCAGTTCTCTGATCGGGTGCAATATATAGAATACCCACTTTATGAAAGTCAACTACTGGGGCTCTGTCTATAGCACCAATTGCACGGATTATCTGAGCATCATCGTTTAAAGGTATTGGATTGTGATCGGTATGTATGTCATTCGGAACCAATAACTGAAGAAGATAATAGCTGGGTGAGTACATTACAGATAAGTTCTGCTCGCTCGACGATGATGCCTCTTTCAAAGTTATACTATCTCTAACCCATTTCGGCACCATTTTGTCATCTGGTCTCATATTCAACAGCGATGTTCCAGTTGGCCGACGAACAATAGCCTTACTAGCTCCCGTATATATATTTGTCTCGATAGATATAATGCTTTTTCCGTATATCCAGCTCTTCGTTGTTGTTTCTTGGTCACTTGCATTACTAGTGAATGAAGATTGTAAAATGAGATCAATATCAGAGTAAGAAAAACGAGATATCAGATCTAGAGTAGCGAGGCTCTGTTCATCAATGTCATCTGTACGACCGTCCGCCAAAATTAAATTTCTTGTAATGAACGTGGCCATATGTCTACGATTAGCTAGTTTAATGGTTAAAAACCAACTCGAGATAGCACTATAAGCAAGGGCCAACAGGTACTGAGACATGATTCGATCGGACTCCTCGGCCTGGCTCTTTTGCGTCAAATCATTGGCATGCTTGATATAAGTAAAAGCCATGGCAAATACTCTCTTGTATTCATCCTGTGTGAAATTATCTGTAATCCAAGGTAGTCGAGATAGAGAAATCAAAAACTCCAATATATGAGGACTAGATAACGTAGTTGTAATTTTGGTTTGAAACTTCGCAAAAATCTGACCCAGAAATTTCTTTACGGATAGAGGACATTCATAACAGCAGACCACCAGAACATGAATACAAGGCACTGCTGTCCGTTCCCATGAGGACAGACCAAGAACAAGAGCCTGGACTATATAATCATAGTCAGTCTTACCAAACACATCATTAAATGGAAGCAACAGGGATAAAGTCAAGATTTGCAAAACCATAATATCGTGCTTAGTAACATCTGAAGGCAGTATCACACTTGGAGGAAGCTTTGAGTTAGAGATTTGGTCACAAAGAAATTTTCTCAAACGCAATACTTCACCATTGCAGCCACTGAACAGTTGTGTGTTCGCAAGCTGAGGGGGGAAATGAGTCCAAATAAAGGAGTAGATTTCCCAGTGAGCACCAAACTCCAAAACATTTGCAACAAGGTCCAGGAGCACAGTGGTGTCAATCTCGTACTCTCTGCTAGTGAGCTTACCACTACTTTGAAAATCAATCTCCTGGCCCGGTAACAATCTCTTTAGAATCGGTGAAGGACTATTGAGCTTCCCATCGAGATACTCTACGTGGTCAGGATATAACCAGACAGGTTCTTGTGAGGAAACCATGGAGGAATTAACTGAGCTGTCCGAGGGAGTAGCAATTGCAGCAGCTGTAGTGCTCGAGGAAATTGAAGAAACATCATCATTATTCAAACTGGGACCACTAAGGGAACCTGACTTTGAGCGTGCTTTCGCTACCCGGCCAGCTGCTATCTGGCTATTAGCTGGGTCTGTAAGATAGATATGATTTGACCCTGTACTTCGAATTCGAATCAGAACCCTAGCTGCCTCTATAAATGCAAGTGGTTCAGTGATAGACTTCTGACAAATGGCAACCAAATTAAAATATAGATACCGTGATCGTCGTGGGAGAGTTCGGAAAACTTGAACAAACAGCTGCGCAATGGCCCTTGCAATAATCTGCCGCTTGGAAGATCTTGCTGTAGCATTTGGCCATTGATGGTGATGATGGGTAGCTGTCCTGTGGTGCACGTTTATAGCCATCTTTGGCATGTGTTTAGTAGCGTTGAACTGTCGCATCAATATTTCTGATATTTGCACAAACATTGAATAGTTACAATCTTGGCAGATGTAAAGATAAAGTTCAATAAGAGCCTTTATAGTGTCGTTGTCAACGTACTCTTCGTCCATTATTGAAAATACCCTTTCTATGACATCGTTAACCAGTGACCTTCGATCATCTATATTGCCTAAGATGTAAATCATTTTGATGATATCGAGAATCCTTACTCTAATAACCGAAGACCAGTGTGGATCAAAGAAGAAGTTAATGAGTAGAGTTTCGGTATTTTCCACCCATGATGTCGACATTGGATTACAATAATGCATACTAGCAAAGTGATCTATGACCACTAGTGCAGTGTCTTGGTCCAAATAGGGGCACATATCTATGAAAAAGTCGATAACGACTTCGTACGGACCCTTCAATCTCTTTGACTTGAGTAAATCTGACAGAAGGTGAAATACAGACACAAAGGAATCAAGAATTTGGGACACTGTATCCGTATTATTGTTCATCGAACCACCTCCTGCGCTGACAGCAGAGCTTCTTCTAGATTTCTGCTCTACAGATGTCGTCCTGCTTATCTGGTAAATAATCTCCAGGGGCGAATGGGACTTAGACTCCCATAGTTCATACCCGATGCAGTCAGCAGTGTGTTCATCCTTCAGCAAATCGTAAATACATCGACAAATTTCAAGACTATGGCGGAGACTTTCGACGTCCAATGACTTCCGATAGGCATGCAAAACTTTAGTCATTGGGATAATATGTGGTCCGATATGAGGAATTAGACTGGGCTGTTTTAGCTTTGTCACACTGCCACTGTCATCCTCAGTGGAATTTTCTTGCTTACTGAGTAGTTTTTGAAGAAATCTAGCTGCTCCCCGCATAGTGTTCGAATTAACTTCTTTTCGATGCGTATTTTCAAGGATCTGACAGAGATGCGATATTGTACTATTTCCAAGATGGCTATGGGCTAAATTCAAAACGCACTCCCATACCTTGTCTGTCAGCGATTCAACCGTAATGCTAATACCACAAAGAATCTCAAGAATATTTCTCAAGCTATTCATAGGTATGAGGCCATACACCATCACAGTATTAATAAGTTCACAGATGAGGCTGATATCATCAACATCAGAAGTCTTCCGCGCAATCAATGTAGCTTCCTTCAATATAATTTCCAAATCACCTTCGTCATATGCAGCAATGCTAAACCTCAAGGTGTTAATAATGTATTTCATCATGTCATGAAAATTTTGCTCCATTGACGTTCCCCATGGCAAAGTGATGTCCTTTTTTCGCCCTATACGAATTTCCTGTGCTTCGCTGGCAAGCCGTTTCAACCAGCTCCACAACACCCTAGGTAATGTATAGCCAGATTGATTTAAATCAAGCAAATCTCTACCATTGTTTGTCAAAGTTTGCAAACAATCGAGTTGCAAATCGAAATCTTCCAAATTACTATGCTTAATAATAGCCTTATAGTAGGAAATCCTCACGCCAATACTTCTTTCATCATGGGCAATACACGAGTGCATTAATCGCAAACCTGCTCTGCGAGCTTCGGTCTGGTGGTTACTGGAAATGAGGTAGCGCGCATTATACCAAATTTCGGGTATGCTTGAGACTGCATTCTCTTCAATAGACGCTCGAATAAGTTCTGCTGCCTTGATCTTATCACTAATGCTAACGACGTTTGCTGGAGCATTCAATTTATCCAACAATTGATCAAGATCAGCGGCACCTTCTACCACCGCGGGCTGTATACGAGCTTTGATCGCTGCTGGAGAAGATCCACCGGTGCCCCGAAATGTTTTACTCAGCGTCTTTAGAACGCTCTCCAGACCAGAAGAAGAGCTAGACATTTCTACACAGTTAGTCATAATACTTCTTATTATCCCACTATGTCTTTAAGCCTGACTTACCAAAGATGGCCGGCCGAGCGGCCATACACTAGTCTGAGCCAACAGCACAAGAGAATAATTGGATCCCCCAAATTTGGATATTATTAACTTTGCCTGTGCAGCAAAGCTAATCGGTTTAAAATGACCACGAATGAATTGTGATCAAAAAAGTTCCAGTTCTGATTTAGTCCCATGGACCTCGTAGGTTCACCAGCATTGCAGAGAACTCTAATTGAGCCTATCCAGATCCGGGTAATAGGACGTGTCACGTGATTATGGGAAGTGGTTGTTAAATTTCTTAGACAATTCAGTAGGGTCGAGAGAGTCCTATATTCAAAAGACTAGCTTTTTTATAGGCTTTCCCATTGAAAACCCCTAATAGCCTTTAATCTTCTTGAGAGTCAAATACCGTAATCATCTAGTATGCATATAAAATGGAGACTGTATAAAAGCCCTGGCACAGTGCAGCAGGAGCACAAACCAAAAGTTCAAAACTAGCTAAAGTACTCAATAGCCACAGTTGTAATAATCTACAATATAAAGGTTGTGGAATTTCAACAAATCAACGATAATACAGAGTTTCATAACAACGAAGAGGCAACGGGTCTGATTGTTCCGCAGTGACTAAAGTACATCAAGTACAAGCGACTGGGTCTTGTGATAATGAT
Organism: Sugiyamaella lignohabitans; assembly: GCF_001640025.1. Taxonomy (NCBI): domain Eukaryota; kingdom Fungi; phylum Ascomycota; class Dipodascomycetes; order Dipodascales; family Trichomonascaceae; genus Sugiyamaella; species Sugiyamaella lignohabitans. Next base: position 2,630,072 of record NC_031672.1, on the reverse strand, counting down.
AGTACTTTGGGCGAACCTTTTAAAGCGATATATCGAATGATAATTTTAATTAACTAAATAAAGCAGCAATTAACACTAGCGGCGTATGTTCATTGAAGTTCATTCAGAACGCGCGTTCTGTCCACGGAAATCTCAGTTATTTCTTCCACGCGTCGCCGAAATTGGTAAAATTTCCTGATTAGGCCTAAGTGGCTTATCTCTCTGCAACTGGTTTTGAACCGTATCAGCTCTGTCCAGAGTAATTCTATCACCAAACGAACCTAAGTAAATTAACCGTTATTAGATACTGTCGCCTGTATAGTCCAAAATCTATATATGACACTTCCATAAATCAACACACCAGGGGTCTGTTGTCCTGCTTGCATAGTCAGGGGTAACTAATGTAGCCTGATCAGGGTTAGACCCCCGCGTACATGAGCCGATAAAGTTGCATGAACAGGTGGACCCAAAAGTTTGTCAATCTTAGGAAACAGGTCAGATCTGTTTATTGACAAGATCGAAAGCGAATTAAGTTCAAAACAACTGTCCAATCTTGGGTTCTTTAGTTGATATCATAGCTCCTGATATCTAGATACCTATCCCTTTGGCTCCTAAATCACTCCATTCAAACTCAGCATTTGAGGAGGAAGCTTAACCTGTTTCCCAGATACAGCTAAATTTATTACTACAAACACATACCAAGGCGGGCCAGGACAATCAAATCAATTAGTAAGAAATCAAACTTATCATGGAAGACACAGTACCGTTTAAAAGAAACACTAGTGGCGCGACGGCTAATCGTCAATCAAAACGATACTCAGTAGCTGCTCTATATATGTCCATGGGAGGTGTGGATAGAGATGATGATATCGATGATGAACTTGCTAAGGCACAAAAATATCTGCGACAGCTAAAAAGCGACATTTCTGAACAGTCTAAGAGAAACTTCTTGCTGGAAAAAGATGTTCGTTACTTGGACGGCAGAATCGCCCTACTTATTCAGAACAAAATGAATGCGGAAGAACAGAAGGATATTGCCTCTCGATTGGAAGAAGCTCCTGAACAAGTGGCTGATGAGTATTTTCCAGATAGAAAGAAAACTGAATTATATGGTAACCTATTCTTCTTACTTCAATCGGAACCCAAGCACATTGCCCTACTTTGTCGTGTTGTTTCGATGGCAGAGATTGACTCTTTGCTACAAACAGTTATGTTTACTATATATGGAAATCAGTATGAGCAAAGAGAAGAGCATCTTCTTTTGACTATGTTTCAAGCAGTCCTGGCCTACCAATTTGATAATGCTCAAGAATTCAGCTCTCTTTTACGAGCAAATACCCCTGTTTCTAGAATGATGACAACCTACACCAGAAGAGGTCCTGGTCAATCATACCTCAGGTCAGCACTTTCAGCTAAACTCAGCTCTATTATTGATGAAAAGAATCTTAATCTTGAAATCAATCCTCTCAAAGTATACGAAGAACTAGTGGACATGGATGGTGGTTCTTCAAGGAACAGTAATGAGGAGCAGCCAACAATCACTGCCGAAGAAGCTTCACGTCATCCAATGGTTCTGGAAATGATTCGACCTCGCCATGTCAAGCTAAAGCAATTATCTTCTGAACTATTAGACACTATTTTATCTTCTCTAGATATGGTTCCATATGGAATTAGGTGGATTTGTAAGCAAATCCGTTTACTAACGAAAAGAAAGTACCCCACTGCTACGGATGCTGCTGTTTGCTCTCTAATTGGCGCATTCTTCTTTCTCCGTTTTATCAACCCAGCAATTGTAACACCACAAGCATATATGTTGGTAGATAGATTACCTTCTGATAATTCAAGGAGGGTATTGACTCTGTTGGCAAAAATGCTGCAAAACTTGGTTAATAAGCCCACTTATTCGAAGGAGCCATATATGCAAAATCTGGCACCTTTTGTTGATGCTAACAAGGCACGAATTAATAACTTCCTTCAAGAGCTGTGTGATGTACCTGACTTTAATGAATCGCTAGAGATGGATCAATATGTGGCTTTATCAAAGAAAGATTTGTTCTTGAATATCACATTAAATGAAGTTTATGGCATGCATTCTCTCTTAGATAAGTATCATGAGAAAGTCATTCAAAATGAAAGCTCCCACCTGGGATTATTGCTTGCAGATATAGGAGAATCGCCTGGACTTGTTCCACGTAGTGCGAATGCCAATATGGAGCTGCAGCTGTTTAATAGATGGGAGACGGAAGTGGGTGATGTGGATGGCGGGCCATTGGATTTTCTTCGTGCTGATGTCATTTTTATGGAAGCAAAGTCTTTAATGATCAACATTATACGAGCCTTCCCTCCAGGACACAATGTCCTTCAGAGACCACTTGATTTGCATAAAATTGCTGATTTTGCTGCCACTACCAATGAAGAGGCACTCGTAAAGCGTGGAATCAAAGCTCTTGACTTATTGGTTGAAATAGAACAAGCAGATAGTGACGATGCGGAACTTCTCCAAGCAGAAGTGGACTCAGAACTAAAGCAGCTTGGATCGTTACAAGAGTCAGTAGAAAATGAAGCCAAATCACTGGACGATGTTTATCGTATTATTCGCGATCATAACGAGTATCTTCGCTCCCAGATTGATACATATAAGTCATATCTTGCAAATGTTCGAATGCAAACTGGAGGACCGCTTGGGGCCGTTACCAATGGCGGAGGAAAACCAACAACCAAAAGCAAGATTCCAGTCAAAAAATACACACCACCACAACTAATCAAGGAGAATGTAGTGTTAGACTGGAGACTACCAGACTCCAGAACAGCTAATATGACCCTTTATATCGCATCACCAGTTCCAGGAACTTTTGTCATATCTTTAGTATTAAAAGGGAGAGCTGAGCCAATATTTACTTTGGATCTGAAATTGGATGATCTTTTGGAGATGTCTGCGGATAAGGGACTTGAAACTCTGGACTTAGAATGCATTGTCTTTTCAATAAAGCCTTTGGTTGCTCTATTGAAGAGGGACTTGAAAAGAAAGTAGTTTCTAACATCATGAGTTAATAATGTATTAATGTCTGATATGATAAGAGTATGTGATATCTAAGTGTGTGTTCATCCTATGTAGATTAATTGATAATAGTAAGACAAGATGCGGGGACCCAAGTCACAAATACGGACGTTTTCTTGAAGATAAAGTGAAGTGTAAGAAATTCATTTTACGGAGGGATATAGTTGAATTTTAATTTATACATGTCTTCACTCAATAAAATAAACGACACTTTCTCCATAAATATTTGGAGTTGAGGCTCGACTTGTAGTGCAGCCCAAATTTCCCAGAGAAATGATTCAATAAACCAAGTTGCTAGTGTAGGGTGAGTTAATAGATAGTAAAAATAATCCACTATTATGAATATATTTCCATTCACTGGACTCATAAAACAAAGTTCCATTCACTAAACTCATAGAACAAAGTCGTTTCCAGGCCTTGGAGTTGATGCAAATGAATACGGAAGAAGAATTCTCAGAAGTTTCCGAACTTGTTTCATTTCTGACAAATGGAAATGGATATCCATGGTAAAAAGGAGAATTGCAAATGATGTTAACAGGGGGGTATACAATAATATGAAGCTATGGGCCGTCTTCATGATTGAACAGTCCGCTTTGGATTAAACATATCTTAGAATATTGGCAAGTGGTAACGAAAGAAATGTAGTCCTAGATTCTGATAGGAAGGAACTTCTTATCAAGAAAACCAAGAGCTTTTTTGGGTATCCGAAATGCTGCTGATAGATTTTTGAAGATGGTTGATTGAATATAGAAAAGTCGTTCAATGTATGGAATTTGCTATGGTGCTAGAGATAACATTTGAGACATCGTCTAACGAATATAAAAATGTATTCAAAGTGTGGAATTGGCCATAAATTATCCCATGGTGCTCAATACATCCCTAAAGCGGTATAACAACGATGAATCAGATTAGACAAGTCAACTTTGCTGACGGGAACAAACTTTTGTAAAAAAAAAATCGAAGAAGACCCCTTTTCATGTGTGTAAAAAAAGATTTTTTACAAAGACTTTTGTTCAACGAATGATTCAAATGGTTTTAATGAAAATTAATTTATTTTATTGGACCGCGCCTATATAATCAATAGAAAAAAAGTTTATATACAGACTATGGGTAATTTGGCGGCACATCGAAATGAGGGATTTTTAGCATGTCATCGACACGATCGAAATTATCAACTTAAACCAGACACCGATAAAATGGCAACCTGGTAAATAGCCGACGGCTAACTGGTCATCACAACGGGTAAAAAAATGTGAGTGGCCGGCATAAAGTGCATGTACCACGATCATTGCAGTGTTCAGTATCAACATCGTTTGTTAAAACAGTTGCTAAACATTGCTCTTTATCGGGTGTCACTCTCCACATAACACATAACCTCCACCGAATCGTAATTGACTTGGAAATCTATTTATTTAGCCAACTCCTTTTATTGCCTTTTCTACAGTAGATTATTTGTTATGTTTACTCTGTCTGTTGCACTAGCAACTTAATATTATGAAACTGCGGCTATAGAATTAACTGTGGTAGATATTCCAGTAGTATCGTATGCTTATAAGATGAGTTAAGCGAGAGCTACTAGGATATCGGAAATATTTCTCCATATTCCAGTGTGTCTTGCCAAGACCGTAAGCCCTATTGCCAATTCACCCGCTAAGAGGGACCCACCCCTGCTAACCGTTGCCAAGACTGCTAGCATTCTGTGCAAAAACCCCTCAAACGTATAATGACATCAGATCTCAAGTGAGGGACTGTCAAATCCTGCATTCAACACGCCGACATTGCAGAAATACTAGATTAAGATTTTTTTGGAGGCCCTGGAAATCGGCCCAGAATGGCAAGGACATGAAACTAAAAGCCCTACAACTGCATGCATAAGTGGGATTCTGTAAAGAGGTGTCAGTCAGTGCCGTGCTCTATTGGGAACAGCCCGAGACAGCAAATGTTATTAAATGTTAGTCGACAGAATACGAAGTAAGAAAATGTAAAATTGTCGAAGCATCCGGGGTATGGGGGACATTTTGCGGTTATCAATCTGAATAGTTGTGGAAAGGTGGGGAAGGCAGATATTTCAATGAAATGGACGGTCAAAAACAGACACAAACCGAGGTAACTAAATACGTAGATAGATATCAAGTACAAACAGGCTCACTTCATTATTGGTAGTTGCCCTTGGCTTTGTTGTATATAGAGTTCCTTGGTCAATCTTTTTTGGGAACAAATATGTGGTTGGTATGTGGTAGTTCTCAATAGATTAAGATGTCACACGATGTTTACCCTCCCTCCAGCATGCCAGAACGAAGGATTTGTTGTTCCAGCTGCAGCCAAAAAAAAAAAAAGACTTACCCTACCAATGTACCAAGCCATACTATAATGGGGATTTTATACATCGTTAGTACACTAAGCAATTGAATTCGATACATATAAAATAATAAAACGTCATATTTAACGGTAATCGAGATTCCACTGCAATATCCGGGCTATAAGCTAAACTCGATCGACTGCCGGTTAATTTCAAGCGAGATTTACTATGTAATTTTTTTTTGTTATCGTTCAAGGCTCATCCACTTTTTGGCATATTTTTCGTCCAATCGACAGTTTCCCGAATGCGAAGTGGATTATTATTTAGATTTGTGCCCAAAAGCACCTTCCCAAATTTGACAGAAAAGTCTGCATTTGCCCACCACAATCCCAACCAAATGATTCCCTAGCTGCATCTACTGTCTCTGCGTCTACTGTCCCTGCCTCACATGGTGCTATTGCTGCCCCTGCTTTTTATGCTGCTCTTGATCCCAATACTGCGATAGGTTCTTCCCGTAGCTAGTGGTGGTGTCCCATCTGCTTTTCTCGTGCTGCTTCATGTGAGGTAGTCTTTTTCAGCATTGCTGCCGCTGCCCATCATTTCCTACAGCAGGATGCCGTTATCCTGATTACGGCGTGTTTACAGGTGAAACAATAGTCTGCCGCTGCAACCAAATTGGCAATGTAATGCTGACCAGAGGCTATATTGGGATGGTTCCGCCTGGGTGAGCCCATGAAGGACTGCCGCTGCAACTCCATTGGTCCCAAGCAAAGTCCGCGGTCCAGTGCACAGGTACCAGATTTGAATTAAGGCAGCGTAAAACTCGGCCCACAACACTGCTGGACTATCGATGCCGCTCTCTAGCCACACCGCTCACTACATCAATTTTGGGAGTTTTTGGGAAACATCAGAATAAAAATAAACTCCCAATCAGGAGTCCTACCCCTCGTGTTGGCAGTCTATCCAAACCCACATCTAATCTCCCAACCTAGCAAGTGTATCATATCATACCCACGGCAATATTACGTATCTTACTACATACTTTTTAGTACCACACAAACCTTCTTGTAAATTAGCGTCTCGCAATATATGTACCAAATAAAAGCACAATGATTCCCATGCCTTCCCTTCTTTTTTTTTTTTTTTTTTCTTTCCCTGCGTACCATTTATTGGGAAGTTTTATTACTTAGATCTATTCGTTAGGTAGTATTCGCACCTAAGCGAAGGTCGTCACACGCTGTAAAGCGTAGAAAGGCTTGCCTGTACGGGCCATTATAGTGCACTTTTGCACGTGTACTGTAGTTTTAAGTGCCCCAGGTTTATTCGTCATATATCCATATTGATTTCTGGTGGTTGGTTGTATTTTTTCTTGTCATTTTTTGTTGTACATAGGCTGGCTCTTCTCTCATTTCCAAGGGTGCTCGTTTTCTGCATTGGATTATCTAATTTATCAAGACACTTCTAGGGTTTGATAAACTGGAAATATATTCTGGTCAATCTTTGTTTTTCCTTCTATTGGTGTTATCGTCTCAAGGATAATTTTTTACAGGACTCTCTAGACGGTTTAAAATTCTTGAAGCGTATTTGATATCTCTATTTGGTAATTCAGTCAGTCTTATTGAAGGCTCGCTTCAAAAACTATTTAAATTTTACAGCCCACTGACTGCCGCCCATTACTGGCTATTAATTAGACGTCTACCTCGCGCTTGTACGGTGGTCCTCGGTCAGGTAGTTCCAATATAGTCAAGACGCTCAAAATGGTTTTGATTGACGGTGTTAAGTATGCTTGTGAAAGGTGTATTCGTGGACACCGTGTATCTACTTGTAACCACACGGATGTGCAACTGATACCTATTAAACCGAAAGGTCGTCCAACAAGTCAATGTTCACACTGCAGGGAAGCTCGAAAAGCAAGGGCCCTGCATACGAAATGTTTATGCGGTGCAGGTAGCGGAGCAGGAAAGTCCCACGCTCATGCTCCTACATGTCCTTGTAACATTGACCCTTCTCAATGCACATGTTTAAAAAACAAAAGAGCAAGGTCAGTATCTACTTCATCGAGACGCAGCTCAAAAGGAACGACGCCGCCTATAAATGATAATAGCACCACGGCAGCAGCTGTTGCGATAGGTATCCGACACAATGATTCTCATGTTTCACTTGCATCTATCTCATCCATGGGTTCATCTACTTCGGCGCCTCCATTGTTTGTTCCTATAACAGACTCCCAACTGTCTGCTTCTTCTTTAGCTCGTAGTGCGGGCCATAACCTGCCGCAACTGACTACAAATTATGATAACAGCCCTTATTATAGCCAATCATCTTCATATGCATCACCATCTCCCATTAACTCGAACACGGCAAGTTTTATATCATTGGCACATCCTTTAAATCTAGCATCTTTGACGAGTACGGGCGACGGATCAAGAAATCGAAGCAACAGTCTACCGAAGGGTGGAAACCGCAGCGAGAGTAGTCCTGTTGGTGGTCTCGTCAACGACTATGCCTCAAGTCAAGTCGATAGTACTGAGAATTTCTTTGAAAGGGCTATCGCTTCTCATATCCCACAGAGCGATAGCGACGCTTATGCTGATGACGAGCCCTGGTTGGCTCTGACCGCGACTGCTACCATAACTGCTAACAATTATTCACAGCCATCTTCTGGCTCACTCTCAATGTCTCCTCAGCATACTGGAAGTGCCAATAGCAGTGTTGCAGGCAGTGTTAATGGAAATGTCAGCCATAACATGGCTAATGAAATTCCCTCTGGTGATGTCTCCTCGAGGTTCCCTATGAGCCAGACTATTTTGGACAGCGTTGAACCCTCACAACAAAAAGTAGAGCTTGACAAATCGATAGCTGGCTATTTAGAACGAACTAGCGGTGTTATATACAGCGGATCAGACACCGTCGGAATCAATGAAAGCTCAATGGGAAAAAACGCGGCAGTGGATGTTAACGATGCGGCAGTTAAAAAGACCAACACTCAATTATGGCTAGATATACTGGGAACAACTGAACCTGACGAAGGTTTCGACTGGCCTGCTGTTAGCGAGGCTTCTGTTCGATCGGTAGCTCTTCCCTCTGAGAGTGGTCTATCATCTACCTTCGATGATGCAACACCCCAAACAAATGCATATCTGTACAACTCGTTCCTTCCTCGCAATTATGAAGATGGTGGTTATGTCGATAATGTTGAGCGCCCCCCTTCTACTGAAGTGACGGCACAATCACACCAGAAAGCTACTGCTACCGAATCCATTACTGGTCGGTCACTACCTGATATGTGGAATTATTTCGCTGAGTAAGTCGTGTGATGACAAATAGTAATAAATTCTCTCATAATAAAATGTTAAACCCATGCCTCCGGCAAGGTATAGATTACTTTCTGAAAGTGTAGCAGGGAATATTCTCACTATAATTGAGCTGGTATTGATGAAATAAATAGATCAACTAGACGCCTAGTTTGTTTTGTTTTTCTTTTAGTTTGGTCGGCGACGAACAGGACTTTCTAGGTTCTGCTCCGACCGTTGCAATCTTGGCTTGTTGCGGAAAGGACTGGCAAAGATGGCGGAAGAGTTGTTCACAACCCGTCTAACGTGAGCTGACCGGTTTACAAGTCGGTCCTTTTCCCACGGAGTTAGGTTGTTGGGAGACCCTGAGTTAGATCTTGAAGCTCTCGATGACTTTGGAGTGCCTTGAATTAATGGAGACTGTGCTAAGGCACTACTGAGATGTTGGACTCGCGACTTGGGACGGCCACTAGTGGAGTGGGCCAAAGGAGATGCATAAAGTGGACGATTCGCACTGGGTGATCTGGTCATAGCACGGGTCCTAGTGCTTGGCGATATGATGGGAGAAATCGACAAAACACTTCTAGGAGAATCCAGATTAGAGTTGAATGACGCATTGGCCGCATCATTGGGTTCAGATCGACGACCCTTTTCCTCTCTCAAATAAAGAGCAATTCGTTCGTCAGGAGAGTCATACATTGAGACCTGATCATTAGTTTGTAATGCTGCTAACCGAATCAAATACTCTAGCAGGGATAGAGACGGTGGAGATCTTGCTTCCTTGGAAGAAATGCTCAAATTAGAGGTGGCTGATATGAGATTTGCCATCAAGGGATCCTTAGAATCAGAGCTACCATCAGATTCGTCTTTCTCTTCACCATCACTATTGCCAGTCTCATTGTTTGTCTCTTCGCCACCGCTCTTATCATCATCACTGAATGATTCGACTTCTTCAATTTCCTCTTCATCGTCTTCCTCAGTTGTATCCACACTCTCGGTGACTGCTTCAAATGCTATCCACTCAACAGAACTTGATGGTCTAACATCACCCTGCTCAAGACTGTCGATTACGTTTAGTTTACTAACAGGCCCATCAGGCATAAATGCTCTATTCAACTTGAGCAACAATACGGGTGACTCCGACTCCTCAAGTTCCAGAATCTGTCCTGAGAAAGAGAAGAACAGTCTCGTTACAATTGAAACGTCAACCGTCCTCCTCTTTATCGGACCCTCATCCTCACTATGATATCTTCCATCATCCCTGTCTTCCTCTATAAGAAGCTCGTAAAAATATTTCGCATCTAGGCCATTTTCCAACGTATTAGATGCCCTTCCTCTCTTGATCCTCCATAAACTGACCGAACATTTCGTAAATTCTTCTTTCCAGGTGATTTCGTGATTCTTGAATTTCATATCTCGGATAGCACTGGTAAAAATGGTATATAGCTTGACTTTGAAATCTGGGCCAACTTGCTGTCTTTCATTTTTTCCAATCTCAAATTGACTATCAGCAAGATAGAGAATCTTAGCAGCTTGAAGTAGCCTTGATGGTGATACTGTATCCGGAAGTGCGCTCGAAAGGTTCGCCCCTGAGGTGGTGAGTGCTAACGAGATCAGTGGGATCGCATCTTCAATCCTGGTCAACAATGTTTTGGAAGAACTTTGAACCTGGGAAATAGCAAGTTGGCGCTGCTGAGCTGTCTTCTTTTGGTCTGTAGTAGCTATCAGATCGTTGATCTTATCAATTGTTTCTTCGTAACTAATAATATCATCTCTCAGTTTACGAGTAAGATCCAAAGTGCTGGCTAGTTGGGAATTACCTCTGGCTGTTAAAGACTCAATTAAATCAATTGCAGGAGTGATGATCTCAATTTTAGTTTTCATCTGCTCCCTAGTTTCAATTAAAACTGACTTCTGGTCTGGAGGTATCTTATCCAGGAACTTGGTTAACGTCTTGAATGCATATCCACTAGCAATAGACAGGCCAGATCTGATAGCAAACGAGACAGCTTGATTGCTTGCCTAAAAAGTTAGAATAGTCTTAACTTTAATCCATATCAAATTAACTTACTCTCTGGATTAATTCATCCATTTTGGCCACCTTGACCGTTACTTGAAACTTCTTCAATCAGATCATAGAATTCTAGAACAATATTTCTATTGATTCATGTGCATAAGATAAATGCGTGCGGCTGTTATCGCTACGAAGGTTTATTGCTGCACAACTATATCATCTAACCAAGTTTAATTCATTCGTTTATATGTATCACTCCAAAGAATATTAGAGAGCATCTACTCCGTTGCCTAATCATATTTGATCGATATAGTTCTGAATGGATCAAGGATTTGTTTCCCATGTCCTCTGTAGACATACACAGGCAAGATTTCCTGCAGGTTGTCTTTGATGGCCCAACAAATATTATCTTGAAATGGCCATTGACACTCATATTTTGGGCCATGAACAATTTAGATTAGCATTATTTTTTTTTATTAGTAGCTAATCTTGAACTAGCAACTACTCTTACCTGTAAATATCACGCTGAATCGATGGTCATCACATTGTCACGTGCAAGTAAACTCTGTAGATCAGTGCATCGGTTTGTTTACTCCACAACCCGATGTAAACAAATACACATTCTTTGAAACAACCCATTCATTTCACAAACTCTTGGTTTCTTCCAAGAAAATTTCCAAGTTATCTTAGCCTACCAAATAAGAATGCCTTTATCCCCAACACGGACTGCATTTCACACTGATTCATCCCGTGAATCGTCCCCCACCAGGTTGGCTGGATTCTTCAATGGGATTACAGGCGGTGGTTCGGATAAAGAGAGCCTCAGGGCGGGTCGAATACCCAACTCTTCTGACGATGCTTTAGTTCAAAAGATCTCGGGACTACAGTTGAGCAACAAGGAAAATGCACCTGGTAGTACTGGTCATTTTGAACCTAGCCAATATCGACGAACTGTCCTCTCGGCCGCTGATTTAGCCAAGGCCCACGATCCAAAGGTTAAGCGGATGGTGAATGTTGCCAACATGTACTTCCTCGACTACTACCTCGATATGATTACATACTCGTACAAGCGAAAGCAAAGATTGGAGAAAGCGAAAGCCAACATTAATACACTCGATGAAGAGGAGCGCCAATTTGCTTGGAAGTCATATACAGGAAGAGAGCGGGTACTTCTGCGTAAGCGTCGTGTCAAGCTTAAGTATAGGGATTTCCAAATCTTGACTCAGGTTGGACAAGGTGGTTATGGCCAAGTGTATCTTGCAAGAAAGACTGATACAAAGGAAGTTTGTGCCTTGAAGGTTCTGAACAAAAAGTTACTACTTAAACTGGATGAAATTAGACATATTCTTACCGAGAGAGATATATTGCGAACTGCTAGCTCTCCTTGGCTGGTTCAACTACTTTACTCGTTCCAAGACGATGAAAATGTATATCTAGCTATGGAATTTGTCCCTGGAGGTGACTATCGTACTCTCTTGAACAATACTGGAACTCTAAACCCTCGCCACACACGATTTTACATTAGTGAAATGTTCGCTAGTCTTGAAGCCCTTCATCAATTGGGCTATATTCATAGAGACTTGAAACCTGAAAACTTTCTTATCGATGCTTCTGGACATATCAAACTTACCGATTTTGGACTTGCTTCTGGAGCAGTGTCATCGCACAAGATTGACAGTCTACGACGTAAGCTTGAGCTTGCTAAGGATACTCCCTTAAAGTATAGATCTGTGACTGAGAGACAAGAGGCATATCGTTCTCTTAGGGTGCGCGACGTTAACATTGCAAAATCAGTGGTTGGGTCGCCTGATTATATGGCTCTGGAAGTCCTTAGAGGAACTACTTACAATCATACCATTGATTATTGGTCTTTGGGTTGTATGTTGTTTGAAACACTGACAGGATACCCTCCCTTCAGTGGAAGCAGTACTGAAGAAACATATGCGAATTTGCAACAATGGAAAAAATGTTTGGTTCGACCCCAGTATGAGGACGGAAAGTTTGTATTCAGCGATCGTACTTGGAACCTGATTCTCTCGTTGATTAATTATCCTAAAGATAGACTAAAGAACTTCAAGGAGATTTCTCAACATCCTTATTTTAGTGAGGTCGACTGGGATAATTTGAGGAAATCTAATCCTCCATTTGTTCCACAATTGAACTCAGAGGCGGATGCCGGCTACTTTGATGACTTTTCGAACGAGGAAGATATGGCTAAATACAAAGAAGTATTGGACAAGAAGACTCAAGTAGAGGGCATGGCTGACCGTGGTGTTCCATTGTCGAAACAGGCGTTTATTGGATTCACTTATAAGCATTCCAAAACGGGCTCAACTGCTCCAAATGTGCTAGAAGATAGTACCTTTGGAAGACGAAACGTTGTGCATGACTCGTTTTCCACCATTTTCTGATTGACTTCTAGTGTTCTATTCCATTTCACTCTATATTATTATTATTATATCATTCTTTCATTGGGCAAATTATTAGTTAAAAAATACATATAAATATATTAAGACGAATAAATAAAAAAATAAATAATCGATTCCCCAGTCTTCCAAAAACAGCTGAAGTCACTACTTCAATTCAGAGTACTCCAGAACTCTCGGCTTTGTTCGTCTACTGCTTTCATAAGCTCAGCTACTTCATCCAGTTTTCTGGCTGTGTTGTCAACATGCAAGCTTAGCTGCTGAAAATGCTCTTCGTCAAAAAGAGCGGTTCGTAACGATTCCAAATCACTCTTTTCCCACAAGACACGATATTTTGCTCGGTCCTGTTGTTTTTCGGCTTCAGCAGTCATTTGAGCCAGCTCAACTTGTGCGTGTCGTAGTTGATCCAATGCTTTAGAATGAGCTGGGCCAAAGAAGCTACCATTTGCCTTGACACGACTAGCCAGGTCTGCTGCATCATCTAGCACATCTACCTCAGACCATAATCTGTCGTGGGAGTTCACAACAGGCTTTACAGACGGAATCTGACCTTCTACCGCCGGATGTACTCCATGTGTATTAAACGGTGGTTCACGTGGTGGCGACTGACTTCGCATTAACCCACTTCTACCTTCTCTGTCTTCAAATCCCGGAACTAAAGGGGCTCCATTACCAGTACTGCTGGCTCCGACACCAATACCGCCACCTCCAGTGGTTGTGGCAGTCAGAGAATGAGGATGATTGTAAGCAAAGTAGCTTTCTTGGTACAGCCTATCCATATCACCTAGATTTGAACTTGTCCTTGCGCCATAGTTCTGTGTAGTCGTAGTTGACACCGGCTGTAAATCTGGTGATCCAGGAAACCCATTATTTATTTGGCGGTTCATTGATATTATCTTGTTACGCTATTTCCATAGCTGAGGCAATGTGATTGATTTACTAGACATACACCGTACATGATAATACACACACAGAGAGGAACCCCAACCTCGAACTAAATAGTCAGTGAACAAGCCCCAGATTCAAGAGCTTTCAGATAGATAGGGGTTGCCTTCTAATCTAAATAATAGGAGGATAATGAAGAGGAAGTTAAACGCTCTAGGTGTTGTTAGGAGCCAGTGTGAACATATTTCGAAACCAATGGATCGGCAAAAGATAAGTGATTCGCAGTTCAATACTGTCTTCACTAAATAAATAACCATGTTTACTTTACAACAACGCTATATACTTGAATTACCAGACCCATTAGGATTTAAGTTCCACTAAAATATAACGCAAATTAGAGCCCCCCCCCGCAGATCAAAATGAAAGGTCATTCTCACGTCCCCGTTTAGCATGTTGTTGTTCAGCTTTCATGAGGTTGTTTACAAATTTCCCAAAAAAGTCAATGTACGGTTTCAATGAAGTCGATTCATAAGCATGGGCGTTGGAATCAGTACTTGTACTAGTACTCAGTTCTTCTAAAAGTTCGTTTAATGTCGGAACACTAGACGCATCAAATGTATCAGGGTCTGTGATGGGCACACATACACGCCCCGTTCCAGGATGCACACAAAAGGGTGATTTCAGTAAATGGTTCATGTGAACTGAGACATTGACATCCAATCTAGGATACATATACTCAAGGATGATATCCTTTTTTGCTTCCAGCAGGGAATTGGCATTTAATGTTTTAATATTACCAGATTTTGCCACTTCGTCGATATCTTTCCATTTTGTGCTGCTCGAAATATCAGAAAAGCCCCATTTCTTTTTGAGTGCATCTTTTAAATTAAGATCCGGGATTCTTTTTAAAAGCTTTTCAGCGTCTTCAGGCGTTCTCCAAGGATCCTGGTCTAGAAGGATATGCTGAGTAAAATCTTTAGTAGCCACATCAAACATTCGGCTAACATATGGGTGAAAAGGACGTTTAGCATCAATAACTTTGCCACGCGTTCCTTTCGCTATATTCAAATATCCAATCATAGCTTTCCTAGCTTTGTCGTCCAGTTCACGAGCCCGTTTATCACAGACCCATGCGTGTGCACCTCTACGGCCAGAATAGACCCATAGGATATGTTCAAACCCGAAATCTTCTCTTAAGGTCTCATCCAGAACATGAATGGAAAAAGTAATAAAGTTCCAACAGAGCTCGCAAATATTCTTGTCGCTACAACATGTACGAATACCATCATAATCTGTCAAATCGATATCAAATACCAATTCCTTTGATAGCGTCTTGAAGTTGTTTTTATTCACCAGTCTCCGATCCCTTGGATTCGAGTTATATTCGGGACCAATTTCAAAACGACTGGGTGTCATTTTCAAGAGGTCTTTCTTAAAAGCATCGGCATTTGGATAAGATAGATATCGAATGTATTTCTCATCTTTAAAGAGCGTGAATGCAAACTCACGATTTGTAAAGTCACTTGACGGTACAGGTGAATGGTTAAGCCACTGAAAGAGATATCTGGCTGGAAAGAGCCGTTGGTAGTATTGTGTCAGAACCTCTGGATCAACTTTATGATTTGCAAAAGTGAAGTCAACTGAAGGCATTGTTATATGAAATTGGAGGATGCTATGAAATCTATGCGATTCGCGAATTAACACGATAATAAGTGAAGGGCGTGTTCGCGTTTCAAAGGTGGGTTAGGCTATGCTGCGGACTTTTATTGATTTCATTGCCAAATTTGGAACTATGAGGCAGATCTATAGTATCTCGAGACGATTTAATTTAATATATGAAATCCATAAACCATAAGCTCCTAATGAGATAAGGTTTTATTTTCTACAATAATAATTTGTAGATTGGGCTTTCAATAACTTTTGATAGCGGGCTATCAGTACTACATCATTCTTTATATCAGCCATTGTCGGCATTCGGCGCTCAGAATAAGGAAATATAGGATACGGTCCAATACGAGCATTTGTGATGTATATAAAATTTTTATCTGAGTTCAAATTTGTGTAAACAATTAATTTCTACGGGACATTTGCTATCAAATTCAAAAAAGATGTAAAAAAATTACAGCACCTTCTGTTCACGCCTGGTCTCCCACGGCATTACTGATCAAGGCTCTTAGAGGCTTGAATATGATTGATCGGACGGGAAATCTTATTTTACTCTAGATATGGCCGTAACTGAAAAATTAAATTTCGGGTCCTACTGCAACCTACTGGTACTATTTTACTTGGACCGCAAAAAATGCTGAAATTCTCCTCAGAGTCGTTTCCCCGACTATGGTTCTTCTCAAATAAGTCGTATGAAACGTGGTTCGTAAATGTAAAGATAGGTGGGCCATATGACTGGCTCTCTAAATGCATTGGACCATGTAAACCCCAACTTTCCCCATCAGAGTGCCATGAATGGGCAACTTCAGCACATGCGTTCATTGACTACGGCGAGAAGCTGGGATTCATGCACATTGCAAAACGTGTAACTCCAAAGGGGTGTAGGCTGCTCATACTCCCCACGGGGGAGAGAATTCAAGCAACTAGCTCCCTAAAGTTATTAGGAGTCATTATAGACCGCCAACTTAAGTTCGAAGAGCACGCTAAATCAGTAATCAACAAAGGCCAGTCAGCGTTAAATGTCATTCGTCGCTTGGGAGGAGTTACTCGAGGAGTAACTGGCGCTACCATGAGATGCCTCTACAAAAGCTGTGTTAGGTCTATACTCGAGTATGCCAGTCCAATTTGGTACAATCGAATCAGAAAAGGATTAAAGGATGCTTTCCAAAGGATCCAAAATGCAGCTCTCCGAAGTATCTTAGGGGCCTACAAACCAACGGCCATCGTCAGCCTTCACCGAGACGCGGAAATCCCCCCTGTTGAGCATAGAATGCTGGAAACTGAACAATATTATTTAGTACGACTCCATCGTGACCTTCATAGGTATAACCCCCACCGTATTCGAGCTAGAAAGCTATATTCTGGAACCATGTTGGGTGACCGATTGGATGAATTGTATAGGACAGTTGAAGTTACGGACATCAAAAAGGACAGGTACAGACTTTGGAAACCCCCCTGGGCTTCCAGAGACAGTGAAGCCATATCTAAGGCAAGCAGCCAGAAGAAATCTATACGCAAGGAAATTAAATCACAATGCAACCAAAAATGGGAGATAGAGTACACTCAGTCGCCGAAAGGAGCTTTTTACCGGTCCTTCACAGCTCCCCGGCTCTACTCTACAAAGCACGCGAATGCACTGCGACCTTTTCTTTATGAAAGTCCGCGAGGAGAGCTAAGCAAGTTGGTTCAGTTAAGAACGGGTATGGGTGCTATGGGCTCGTTCTTTCAGAGATTTCGAATCAGTAATCGTAGATATGATTGCCGATGTGGAGTTGAAGAAACGGTGGAGCATATCCTCCGAGACTGTCCACTTACTGAACAACATCGACCGATCCTCCGCGACGCATCCCGCGAACTGGATCTACCATCTCTTCTTGATACCCGAAAGGGTCTCAAAGCGGTCGCCTCCTTCCTTAAGGCGAATCCGTCACTTTTAAGCTAAGATAGCACGTTCTCTGAGGAGAATTAGCTAGCAGCGGTTTCCCCTGACCACTGGAGTAAATACTAAGGTTACTCAAAGGTGTTCAGGTTTTCCACTGCTCGGAAAGGGAGGTTCTGGGGAATCCGGCCTATCTAGCGCACATGTTGAAACCAACACGAAGGTATAGCCCGTAGGGGGCCAATAGTAGAGTAGTCCTACTATCATATGAGAGTATAGTAATATTTTAATGTTGTTGTATAATTGTGTTAGGACTTTAATATTGATTATTATTATTATTATTATTATTATTATCCCCATCAGCGTGGCAATCAGGTAAATAAGGAAGTGGGCTTCCTGAATATATATAAATAAATAATTGGAAGTTTTTGATTTACATTAATAATTAGAACAAGATTATTAGTAAGAAGGCAGATTTATACAAAGTTCCTTGGGCAAACCTATGACAATTGTTGAAAACAAGCCTTAGAAACGAAACTAACGCGCCAGATATACGTATCTCTGTATCAAGTAGTAATATTAAATTATTTACATGATATTGTCCATTGTTCTCGACTTCACAATATTTTTACGGTATCATATTTAAACAAAATCAGATAGGGGTTGACATTGTAACCCACCGATCAAGCTCAACAGATGCAGACCGCGTGCGCGCATAGTCACGACAGCACGCCATATTCTAGATCACCCCCTTTCATAAACGTAACAGTTATTGATCCATTTAAGAGAACTATATCAATTATCGAACAATGCCTTCCGCCGCTTTCCTTGACGCTGTAAGTGCATCCACTTGAAGCTGTGGATATTAAGATTTTTTCCCACTAACATTTGTCCAGGCTGACGCTATCCAAAAGTTGCCCAACCGTCCTTCTGACGACGAGTTACTTCAAGTAAGTTGTGTTCGTGATTCATTTCACTCGATGTGGGTACCATTAGGCTCAATTGACTAACAAGTTAAGCTTTACGGTCTGTACAAACAGGCTACCATTGGTGATAACAACACTCCTAAGCCAAACGTTTTTGACTTCAAGGGCAAATACAAGTGGCAAGCTTGGGAGGACCTTAAGGGTCAAACTCAAGAAGAAGCTGAAGAAGAGTAAGTCTGGTCGCGATGGATGTTCTTTCATGTTTTGGGGTGCAACAATGTTTTCTAACAAATTAGGTATATCAAGTTGGCTAATACTTTGATCGAGAAGTACAAATAATCACATAGTTATTGTTCTGCGAGAGTAGTTAATATTTTAATAACAATATGAGTTTCTGATGTTGTAGCTTTTAACTTATAGTAGACTGGCAATATCATAGATTTCCATGAGGTAGCAGATATATCCAGTTTCTTCCTCATTTAAACTTAATTCATATAATATATAAAGTTTGAGAAACGCCGCTTATGAAATGCCGTTGAAAACTGGTGAGAAAGAGAAACGACACCGATTTGTCATATTAACTAGATATTGGGGGCAGTGACTGCACCTGGGACGTTATCGGTAATTACTTGAATGTTTGAGCTTTCGCTATCCCAACTAGCTTGCGTAATTGAGACTTGTTGATTATCTAAATCAAAAACGATTTAAGCACTTCTTAAAAAGCCGTCACCCAAGATGTTGTAGCCATTAGAATTGCTGTTGGGTAAAATAGAGAGAACATGGTTTGCTGTTACTGTAACCAAATAAACCAGTTGATATAGTGAGTTCTGGACCTGTAACGGTAACCAATGGCCCCAGAGAAGTTATATGTAAGGGTATCACTAGTAACCTCATTCATAGTGTATACTCCCGATGTGTCATTATAAGTTACGCCGAGGTTACTGGCAATATATTATGCGACCATGTCTTCCGGAAGACTATTACTTGGTGCTACAAAATTAGTCTGCGTGTTTAATCGGTCCCACTAATTGAACCCTGATTCTAAGCTTTTTGCGATCCGGTTAGAAGGAAAGTTCTTCTTTGAGAGCATATAGACTTAGGGTCCCATTTTCCGGTGATTTAAGTTGTTCTTCTGATACTGTCGGAAAGCATCAGCCTGCGTCGTTAAAAAGTATTAGCCAACTTGTGGACAACAGCAATCCCAGCGAGACCCCACTGGGGCACCTAAGGTATCCACTGTTAAGCAAATATATAGAGATATTGTACACTTTGAATATATTGAAGTACATTAAACCTCAACTTGAGGTTCTTCGTCTCTATTTATGTTACTATGCAATTCATGCTCTTCCATGAGAGCAGAGGTGATGGTGCCAACGACAGCTAAAACCAGCGACGTGACAAAGACAGCTATGCATGCGCTGTTATAAGAGGCAATGACCGCCGGCTGATATTCAATAGGAATCTTTCGGATTTCCTCAACCGATCCAAGGACCCGCTGAATAACTTGTTCAGCATCAGGTCCGGTAACACTGGTTCGTAATTGTGATGCGAGAGTGTTCTGGAAAATGGATGAAGCAATAGATACACCCAAAGTAGACCCTATGCCTCGGAAGGCATACTGGATTGATGTTGTTACGGCCTGAAACTCATGTGGCACTGCAGCAATCAATGCTAGGAGGGTTACCGTTAACATAGCAGCATAGCCAGTACCGTTAATAAATAGAGAAACATGTTGCCATAAAGTAACAGACAGGAAACTGGGTAAACAGATAACTGTGATTCCAACAATATAAAGAAGGGGAGCCAATATTCCAAGAGTGTAATATTTACCAGTGGATTTCATATAGAGACCAGCACCAAAAGAACCGAGGGCCACACCAACAAAATTAGATATAAGTCGCTGACCAACTTGAGTTGGGTTCATGTCATATACTGATGTAAGACATACAGGTACGAAAAACAGAACTCCGTATACACTCATGGTCATAAACATGTTCGTGGTAGCAGAAGCCACGATTGTTCGATGGGTAAACAGTTGTAAGGGGAGGACAGGTTCCTTTGCAACCTTCAATTCAATATAAACAAATAGTCCAACAAAGAAAAAGGCGGTTGCAAAACATCCGACAATGAAAGGATGAGTCCAAGGGAACTGTCTCCCGCCGGTTGAAATTGCAAGCATCAGGAAGATCAAACTAGACACAAGAGTAAAAGAACCTGAAAAATCCACTCTGGAAAGGTTGTTCTTTTTAACATACTTCACATTGTGGGATTCAGTATTGGCTGATATGTGATGTTCAGTTTCATAGGCATCTTCAATAGCCGATCCCTCTTGAACAGGAACCAATTCATTGGTGGTAGGTCTTGTCTGGGGTGTGAATACAGCCACCAACAAGGAGGAAATCAGAACGGCAGGCACTTGTGAGTTGAAGGCCATCCGCCATCCATATCTGGAGGTGACGATACCACCAAAAATACCGCCAACTCCAGCTCCAATGCCAAAAGCAATATTACCAAATCCCTGATAAACTCCTCTCTGTCTTAATGATACAAGGTCACTGAGAGCAATTGTAGACAACGAAAGCATACCACCACCGCCTACACCAGAGATGATTCTGCCCAATACAAGAGAAACAAAAGAATTGGAGTATCCACACATCAGGCAGCCAGCGCCAAATGCAATGTTACAGAACATGAGAACATCTTTTCTTCCAAAGATATCGGACAGTTTGCCATAAAGAGGTTGGAAAGCAGCACAAGCTACAAGGTATCCCGTAGCAATCCAGGAAATTCTCGGCAATTCATTCAAGTCGGATGCGATGTGACTCAACAGCGAGGTAACCACAGTACCATCTAAAGCTGCTACAAACACTCCAAAGTAAAGCGATAAGCACACCACTACAAATCGTAGTCCAGAAATTGGAGGCTTTCCAGTATCTACATTCTCATTGACAGTCGAACTTGAAGAAGACTCGCCACCACTCAAATTCGCACTACTGGAACTTGCGCTGATAGTATTATAGGATACACGCTCATCAGTCTTCTTGCCAAGAAGTTGGCTTGATTCCTCCTCAGCTGGCATAGTTTTAATTTTATAACTTCAGTGTTTTCCCCGAAAGCTTTTCAGTTCAGATGCTTAACAAGAAAAATTATCGACAACTGAAAGAAATACAATCATGAAAAAATAACCTGAAACAAAACGACTCAGTCCCCTTTCGTATCAGGAGTGTCCGATAGACCCAGGTCAAAATGTCCTCCAATAATCACACGTGACCTGCAGCTACTGTTATCTTTAATTAACTTTGACAAACAGCCGCCTCGGACAGAAACTAGCTTATCTACACCCACTTCCCAATCCGGTAGCACTCTGTTAAATTTACAAGAGAGTCGAGGTTGCATTTGTCTCAGAATCTGATCTAAACATCCTGGTTGGCTAGATAAACGGGACATATGCTTGCTTGAAGTGTCTTGTGTCGATGGACAGTGTCCTCGGATAAATCATTACACGAGACACAGGCCCCGAGTAGATTTCAAGCGATCTCTGCACTCGGGTCCTTTTTGTCTGCGTCACCGTTAAACTTAAACCGATAAGCATTGTGGGGTGTATCAAACTTCCGTTTATCTACTAGTCATAGACCTGTGCATATGAAATCTTTTTATAGGACTCCGAACCGATTTCTCTTTTATATCTAGGATGCATATAAGATCGGCCTGCCGAATGCACATGATCTGAAAAGAAGGAGAGGTTATGAAAATAATTTAATAGCATAATAACTTAGTATAATAGTATAGGAAAGCAAAAGAAAAAATTGCAATTTGGAATGGGAATCAGGAGACCCGATTTCAAGATCCGAGTACAATCGAACAATTTGAATCGGACCCCAGATCTGAGCTGAATAAATGAATGAAATGCCACATACTAAATCAGATACCCGAGTAAAGTATGTATGTAGCATTTGCGTTCGGAAAATAGGCAAACAGAAAATAAACGACTCAAGTTACAGGTTTGAACTTAGATACAATTAGGAAACAATGAGTGTACAATGTAAAAAAAAAAAGTTGGGGGCCAATTCTACTACTCCTGGCCAAAGCCTACAGTTTCCTCGACAGCCAAACCAAGCTTCTGAACCAAAGATTCGTAGTCTTTGTATGGAGGAAGGTCGACTCTATTGAAACAGGTGTGTGACTTAGGAAGATGGCCTGCTTCACCGGCTTTTTCAATGGTGAATCTACGAGGACCATCTGAACCTTGAAGATCCTTGAATCCGTTGACAGGAATACGTGATGTACCAGTGGTAAACTGCAACAATCTCGATTTCTGTTCCGAATCCCATGAACGGACACATTTCCAAAACCATTGCACAACCTCATCGCTTTCACTGTATCCTCTATAATCAGTGTGCTTCTTCCAGTCGTCAACATCGATCTCAGCAATACCACCGATCAACAGCTCAAGCTCTCGTTCATCAAACACATTAACAAGATCCTGTGGAATAAGCTCGTTGAAACCGGTTACAAATGCTTGGAACTGTTCCTCGACTCTCTTGGAAATCTTCCATTCGGTCACAGCCTCGACATATTCCAGTTTGTTGTCATTTGTAACCTCCAAGTTACGACCATTAGGTTTCAAGTCTACGGTGACGATTTCTCCAAACTGGTCATCTTCGATCGAAAACGTAAGATCAAGTACATCGGTAATGTCGTGATCAAGCATCCACTCTAGATTACGGTAGAATTCAGCATCGACACCCTCCATATCCTCTAAAACAACCCGCTTACGCAGAATCATCTTGTAAAAGGCACCAATAAAAAATGCATCAAGGAATCGTCTATGGAACACAGCAAGACCCACCACACGGCCTATAAATTTGAAATAGTTGAGATGCTCGGGGTTGATGCCAGAATGTGGGTTGATTTGTAATGTATAGTTATCGTGGGCAGAATATTCGAATAGACAGTAGAATGGGTTGAACATTTCGTGTGATAATAAGAAGAAGAATTCTCTTGAAACTCCACCATAGTCAAGACCCTCTTCACCGTCAAACTTGATCATTAGTCTCTTTTTCAGGTCTTGTGGCGATTGTCTCATAATCTCTTGGTATGAATCTTCGAAGATGTGGTCACGGCGAACCTTTACATGACATTGACCGGGGAGAATGCGCAAGCCTGGTTGTGATCGGAAATAGATTAACTTTCTTCGGAAGTCTCGCTTATATTGAGGCACGTTCTGATCCAGACTCGATGGTAACCTTGGGTCGTCCCATGTAGTTGTTTTCGTATTATGATCCACAAAATATACTCTGGCGGTGTTTGTTAATCTCATTTCCCATCCACTCGGTAATGGACCCAACTGAGATACTGGTTGTTGTTGAATAGTTGTGTTGTTGGCGTTTGGTCCATACATGCGGATATACTGTTGTCTTCTGGGATCCACCCACGTCGTAGTACGTGTGTTGTGGTCCACAAAATATGGCCGTCCTTCAGGAGTAAATCTCTGTTCCCAACCAGATGGAAGTTCACCAAGACCGGCTGTGGTCGCACCAGCATTCATCATTTGCACAGCATTAGCACCAGAGGAAGCAGCCCCCGTCGTAGAAGCTTGGCCATCTCCACCACCCGCTCCTGCCGCAACATTTGCTGCAACACCGCCAGGCACTACACCAGGACCAGTTGGTCGCGGCGAGGTACCACGACTTGGATCTTCAGGCAATGTTCTGTTCTGATGACGCTGTCGCTCCAAATCAGTTGTGTTTTGTCGGTCAACTCTTTGTTGAGCTTGCTCTGTCTCTGATAAGTTGGACGATGGACGAGTCCAAGTCGTAGTACGGGTGTTGTGATCCACATAATATGTTCGTCCGAGATTATCAGTTCTACGTTCCCAGCCGCTTGGTAGTCGTCCAAATTGGTCTTCAAACGATGACAATTGGGTTCGTGCTGCTCCCGAACCACCAGTCGATGCTGCGCCATTTGCAGCACCAACTGCGCTGGCTGGAGCTGCAGCTGATGGCCCAGTACCTCCACCAACTGAAGCTGCTCCCGGTCCAGTTAAACTAGCTACTGGAGAACCGATAGGCGTCGAACCGCTGCCAACACCATTCGATCCAAACTCAGAATTCGATCGTGAATGACCACCTGTACCATTAATCGATAGCGCACTTGGTCCAGCAGATCCATTGCCAATCGATCCACGAGTGGAACTTGCTCCAGCAGAAGCACTACCGGCTCCAGCACCACTTCGTCCAATTGGTGTGCTAAGATTGGTTGTCAGATTTACAATCAACTTTCCATTGACCACCAAGTTGTCATTAGACTTCCTGAGATCACGGGTCAACATCTCATCGCCACCTACACTCAAATCAATGACATCAGAAATCAAGATATTGATCACTCCCAGGAAGCCCTGGTCTTTCTTCTTAAACTTCTTCTGGTCAAAAATCTGAATGGCCAAAATAGATCTCGGCGTGACATCCACATCAAACGACTCATTCCAGTACGGGTTCAATGTCTTCTTAATAACAGACGTCGACTTCGTTTGTCCTCCGTCTACCGTAATCACTGCAAACGGGTCTGGCAACCGCAACAGGTCTCGCTTGTACAGCGCATCGGCTGCAATTACTATGATTGTGTTAGTGTTCTGTTTTCAAAGATTCAATAGGGCTTTTTGGTGCATCTGCCTCCGGCGGCTGGGCTCCGCCCAGACCCGTTGTGCTCGCTTCGCGAGCAACGTCGGGAGTCCGATCAGAGTTTTATTCCCGGGAGCAGGAATTGGGCAGACACTCTAGCATGAGTTGTAGCGTTAATTGTAGCAGGTGATGTAGTACGAGGTGTTGTGGCTGTACGGAAGAGTTCGGTCAAATATCTGTACCTCCGTGCTGCCATTCCAAAATTAGTCGTTTCGTCTCGTCCCTTTCCTGAGACGAATTTAATTCAATCATATCATGATATAAGTTCAAAGACCAACCATTATCAGCAGAACTGGCAATGCCACTGCTTTTCAGTCCCTATTATGGCACCATTGTAGTTTGAGCTGCCACTTCAACTTAACAGCCAATTATCAGACCACGATTATTTTCCGATACATCCACTATTCCTTCAGTCCCTAGTTTCTAATTGTCACACCTGCGATTTACACCACCCAAGCTACAGCAATGTTGCCGACGGTTCAAACTAGATATGGCCTCCTTCCATTATGGCCGAATACTACTTACCTGTCACTCGGAGTTTCGTGGTCATATTCGAGCTACCTTTAACAAGCTATCTTTTAAACCTTTTCTCAGTTGTGATGCAAATTTATGTTTGAATTCAATGCAATTTCGATGCTGATATCGATGTCGTTTACAGTATGACAAAAAAAACTTTGAATACAGTTGAACCTCCTGAGCAATATCACGGTCGGTCACGAACCTTTCAAACCGCTAGCCGATCGGTGTGGTCTATAAATCAAATAATGGATGATAAATAATGTATTGCTCTGGATTAACAGGCTTCAAGATGATGTTTTTATCTTTTTGTCGCTTGTGTGTATTACCTAACAGAGAGAACACAACGCTTAGTTCCAAGAACTCAATAATAGAAAACTCAGCAACGAGGCGTGGCTTGGACTGCGTATTCCTCGTCAGTTAAACAACGACTATCGAAATCCGGGCCTCAAAGGGCTTTCGTTAAGATGCTATTTCGTCAAGGCCGAACTGACAAACAAACCGGTAGTTAGTCGGTTTTTAGCAACTCAGTCTCGTTGACTCCAATACAAACGTAAGTATCAAGTCGAGTTGGTGAGTATAAGAGTGAGGATGTGAATGACTATGAGGATCTTTAGTGACAAAAACAAAAACCGTACGAGACCATTCCTGGCCCTGACCCTGCACCTGCACACTAAACACACATCCAAAGGGTTCTCCGACTTTGTCAAGCTGACCAAATTAGTTTATTAGGTTTTAGTTAGTAATGATCTAGTAACGAAACATGGCACTTATTACCATTCAGAATCAATAGGCTCAACTAATTCAGGTGAACACCTGAGCTGCCTTGATTTCTCAGTCCGATGTTGCCTCTTCGGTCCGTTATCCGTGCAGTATTTCCAAGCCAGCTAGTTGGCAAGCAATCATGCCAACTCTCAGCGGAACGAACCTGCTTGCTCATCGTTAGCTGGCTGGTAGATGGCTTCTAACAGCTCGATGGTCGGTTATCCAGCCAACTCTTAGATTACTATATCGAACTTGGTCTTACAGTTGCCAGCTTTCCGTGCATACGTCCCTTGATGTTAGTAAGTAAGGGGAGTTGGGAGTATTCATAAATCGAGAACCCGGCCGATGCTGCGGACTGCGCCCTTAAGTGGGCTTGACTTCCTACTTCTACGGGCAGCCAGTTCCGCACGGCATTGCCTCCGGCCCTCCCTGAGCCGGCTGTTTAATAAGTAATAGATCAGTAATGAGGGTCTGCGGTGGTAACAGGGAGTGCGTTTGGAGAAGGAAACAACAGACCCCTAGCCGTTATTTTGCTGACAAACGATCCACGAAACACAATAGCAGAGAAATTGGAGCTGATTAGCTAATTTCCATAAGCTTTTAGATATACACGTGAGAGATCACGCACTGACAGAATGATCCTCTTGATGACCTACATCTACACCTACGTCTATCTATAGCTATAGGTCTAAGCTAAAGCTACGGCTACGGCTACAGCTACACTATATAACAAGAACAAGCTGAACGATAGGGTCCATGACCTGCAAACTCGAAGGTCAGTACTATAATGAGAGCTAACAGGGTTCCCGACGTAACGACTCGAGCGTAGCGAGAGGAGCAACGGGGTCTGGGGCGGAGCCCCAGCCGCCGGAGGCAGCAACAACCTTTTTTTGAAGAGATTCCGAGCGGGAATCGGCGTCTGCAAGAGCCGATAACTGGTGCAGATATCCAGATTGCAGGATTGGTAGGGTTGGCGGGGGTCCGATGGACAGATTAACGGTGGGGATTGACAACCGGTAGGTGCATTTCGCCCGCAGCTTCTAATTGTGGTCAATATCTCGACTCGGTTTGAGAAAAAGAGCATGGAGTAACGAGGATAAGGTGCCTTGTTACGTCGACATGCATATACCGGATGACGCGACATCGCAGGGATATGCTATCAATCTGGTGGTAGTGCCGGGTGATGTCGGGTGTTGTTGCCAGTGAGAATTGAGGAGACTTCCAATTGAGTTTGTGTCGGATATTGCGATTTTCTGTAGGTGGTTTTATGGTGATTTTTTACTGAATGTGACGCAGGGATTTCGCCGAGCGGTTAGTTGACAGGGTTGTGTGGAACACATGGCGCGTTTTTGATTGTCAAGCCGATTATCCTTTTTGACTAGCGTGATATTAACGGCGTTTGCCCCACAAATCGTGGTGAGACCATATGCATAGATGTGAATCAGATGACGCTAGGCCATGCACGGGGGTGGCCAACGTCACCTGTAGACCTATAGATAACATTAAGGTATGCCGAGAGATTAGATCCCCCACCAAGACTGCCATGTGGGGTACGATTATAAATAGCGGGGCATGTTTCGTGTATTGGTCTTCGGTCCAGATATTGGTCATCTTGGCACACTTTGTACCAGTAATCTGGATTGAACAAGCTTTTTTCTTCGACTGACAGGTTCCTGATAGTGAGTGGCCGGCCTTTCGAGTGCTGCGTATGGAGTTATCTCTTGAACATTAAGCTACACCTAAATTTTCGCGACTGCTCCATCGAAGTGAGGAGCTGTGATCAGAGAGAACTGATCAAGAGCCTGCAATATAGAACCTGCCGCTAAAGAACATCTTGCTAAGAGCCTACTCATTAAGAACGTTCTGGCCTGTGTCCTATTGGTTAGAGAACATCGAGGGTTTTCATTGAGACCCACTTACTAGGATTATATACTCAGATCTAATTATGAAAGGTATGTATGGGGCCGTGAATTCATAGCCATTCTTCAGAATGGTTATCATCCATGACAAATTGATATTCTACACGCAAATAGCCGGCCTAACGAACTCTAATCAGCTTTCACAGTATCCCCGCCGAGTTGTAATACGCCCCAGGAAATTGCTGAGAGGAAAAGAGTAGCCTCTGCTATTCTCAAGGTAACGATTTCCGCACCACCTCCTGCAAGTGCTATGAAGACACATTCTCTTTTTAAGACAGCCGAGGGACGTACTGGACCGTTTCGTTTATGAAACTCTTATTTGTCCAGTAATATAAACATGGATCGCTCCAGCTCTGATTGTATCCGGTTTAAACGCATTTATTTATTTTAATTTACTATTTATAAACATTAACATCATTAAACAAGTAATAATTGACGGTGGTGAAGTGGTCAAAGAGCCGAGTTGGCACATGGCATGGTGACGTCCATGCATGCTTGTTTGACACTGTGTGCTTCGAGTTTAGTCTGTAATTTGACAGCAGTCATAACGTGTATTTTGTGGCGGGCCGTTATCATATGATATTCATATGATAATCATGCAATGACGACTAGATACATGTGGTCCAAGTCAGATCGTCTTTGTTGGTAACTGTGCATAACGGTCATGCATCAATTGTTTTGCATTCGTATACAGCGGAGATACCCTCCTCTGCTGGTCCCGGATAGCAAAACAAGGAATATCTTCGGCAGACATTGTCTGTCGAAAACCGAACCGAGTTTCTCCTATTTGTTGCTTTATATGTGGTGTAGTAGAACAAAACATGCATTAGGTGGTTCTTAGCTGGTAACCCTGGAGGCTGCTAAGCCAACAAGTTAAAGCGACAATTGTTCTTAAACGGTCCGAAGTTTCATAATACAATAACAGTTAGCCCCAGATTTAATTGCAATATGAGTCATTTCGCTGTTGGTACGAGAAAATTCGTCGCACTTAATTGAAGTACACTGCCACTCTGATTGCACCCATCGGCGTTCCGATCGGACGAGTCAACATCTATATCTGGGCCCTGCTCCCTCACTAACAAGAAACTCAGTATCAGCCAGGAACCGAATGTGAATTTACATAGTACAAGTAGTATTATTGCTTTTTTCGACACCAACTAATATCTGGGGTGGGTCATGCTTCGGAGCTGTCTGGGACCGCCGACGCAACGACACGAGCGCAGCGAAAGGAGCCAGGGGAGGGGGTCTGGGGGCACAGCCCCAGCCGCCGGAGGGACGTACTCTCCCTCAAGAACCTCAGTCTAAAAGCTCTCTACTTTCGATGTCAGCCCCTCACAGACACAGCCCAAAAAGCCAAGGACATACCCAGAGTCTCTACAGCTATTCCCATCGACTCATGGAAAAACACCTTTTTGGCAAGGTATGAGTTGAAAACGAAACTACCCTTGAGTCTATGTTATCTAGACTTCAAAAAGCGTGAATGCTGTGCTGCTAAGGAGGATTTCTATAGCAGATATACACATTGCAGTTATTCGTTTGGCCACGTGGTTGCGTTCGACCCATCATCAAATGTTATACCACTGGCTATTCAAGAGCTGGGGGGGTTGAAGGTTGAAGTTTGCTCTTGCTCAGGAACTCAACACAAGTTCATGGGATACCAGAGGCGACCAGGACAGGGCCCTGATACCCATTATCAAATGTGATATCGTAGATAGTTATAAGAGGAAGTAATGCAAATTGAGAATGTACAAAAGATATTAAACAATACAAGAAACTTTTATTCAAGTAGGAGAAGAATTGCGCCCATGTACTCATCACACAGGAATCAGGAGGATTGTTGTAGTGGTGATCTATCGGTGGGTCCATACTTGACTTGTCAGCCCCTTTCAGCAGCCAGGTCGGTCCAACTACAAAGTAAGATGGTACCCAAGAATCGTAGATGTCTAATTGAGTGGCTTGAAGGACCCTAGAGTCTGCATCAGGACTTATGGCCTAATTATCGTGGATCAGTAACAGTCACTACTGTCTTTATTCCTGCCTCTTAATCTGAAAGGCAGCAGAACGCGCCACTACAGAACCACCAGTCAACTCCTATGCCATGGCAGGAATGCCCACCACTGCACAAGAAGAAAAAACTGGCTGAGGTGAAAGGAAACAATAACTGATCTGAATCCACTCTGGACAGTCGCCGGTCGGGCGGCGCCTGAATTAGAATGGGTCCATATCATGTAGCACCGAACAGTCAACTCACGATCTCATAAGCCATTGGAAATGATTTAAAGCTCCAAGCTCCTACTTACCTCATGGGAAGATACCTACAGAATCGAGGGCCTAGGACCAAATTGCATGACCACTGGAATGTCACAGGAATTTGACAAGACTAGCACAGACCAAGACCGATTAGATTCACTGTTACTGGAACACAACATCAATCTCTCGAGTGAAGAGATTGAATTGTGACTCCGACATTGTCCAGATTTGTGGATTTGGGACTGGGTCGGAAAGTGACGGCAAAACGTTGCCAAATTTGTAACGGAGTTCTCCCCTGATGTCTCCTACAATTAATCGGTAGCCAAAGGCTAGATTGTCTTTCAGGAACTTGAGATCCCGGAATAATGTTTTCTTGTCCTGTTTAGTGGCACGATTTGTCACTGGTTGAAGTCGATAGTGTTTGGACGAGAGAATGGGACACTTGGCATTCTCGAGGGGGAGATAAATGTTGGCCTCTGTGGGATCATAACGCATGAAGAAGGCGTTGACTAGATTGGTCTCAATGAAAGGTAAGCTCTCAAGAGCAAAATATTGATTTCCAACACGATACAGGCCGATGTAATTAGTGATTTGTGTTTTTTTGTATCGGTTCAAGTGGTGGCTGAGATTGGTAGCCATTCCATACAGAGCAGAGGCCTCTGTGTGATCAATTGTATGAAGGGCGAATTTGCCGTCATACGTATAGATAATGTCATCATGACCGTCAACCAAGAAGTGAGTCCAATTAGGGAGCTTGACTCCGAGTGATTTTCTAATAGAGGTAAATGCCTCGTCATTGAAAGATTGAAATGATAAATTAGACATGTTATCAATTGCCAACTGCTTGAAGTAATCTTCAGTGAATTGAACTTCATGATTTGTTTTCTTGAAGAGTTTCGACCAAAATCTCTTGAATAGAGAAGGCGATGAGGTATCAGAAAGAGAAGCAGTGCCATCATCAAGGCACTTGAATATACGTGACCACTGGGATATGTTCTGATATGCGTAGGCATTCTGACGGTGGCCTCCAACCGACAGTTGATAAATGAAGCCTTCTGAACAATTGGCGAACTTGGTGAGGGGATCATCATTTGGCTTCTCAGTAATAGGGATGGTAGAATAGTAAACGTTGGATTTGCCTTTGCTGTCCGAAGTAGAACTGTGATATCTTGAAGAGGGAACCGTGGTGCTGTAGGTGAAGGAGTCAGGCTTAGGAAGAGGATCCCACCAAGGGGCTCTCTTAGAAGAAGGGCCGGCACCAGTCTTGTCAACATAGGGACAAAGGTCAAGAGCAACCATAGGAGTTTCGGCTAGGTAGTCAATAACTGACGAAGAGGAACCACGGACAATACATTGAGGATACTGATCAAAGTCAACTTTAGTTGTGGAAGATTGGGTGGAATTAACTTCAAGAACAGATGATTGAGAAATTTGAGTAGAACCAATAGATTGGGAGCTGGATTTGGAATGGCAAGCTCGTTTGATAGCTTTCAGGGCATTTGAACCAGTAGAGAACAATTTGGATTTGTTTGAAGATGATTGCTGGCCAATGTCTTTACCAGAAGGAGAGGACTGGGCACCAGCTTTCTTGACAGAAAGAGAAGCAAGTCTACTCATAGTGGCTAAGTAATCAACACACTAGAGGAATAACGATAATAATAGAGAGTTTGAACGCTGGTTAAAAAATCACAGAACAAAACTTGAAGTCGTAGAACCAAGAAGTCTTATTCTAAAGAGAAGAAGAGAAAAAACAGAATAAACCAAAAAAGAGCGAAGTCAGTTGCTTATATGTAATTGGGTCATAAAAATTATGTCGAGATTCCTCCCACGGGCCAGGCATGCATGCATGGTGCTGCCGGGATGGTAGCATAACTTATGCACCACATAACCACATAACTAACCGGTGAACTTCAGCAAGACAATGAGCTTTTATTTTGTTTTCTCCTGTTTAAACATAGTCGGTGTTGTCGCTAAATCTGATTCTACAACTAGCTTGTTTGGAGTTGTCTAGCAGGTCCAAACTGAGGCCTAACTCAGTTTGGAAATGCCTAGGGATATCTCATCGCAGGTTAAGCCGAACGGGCCCATATGCAAGATAACGGGCAGGCGCCATTGGGCTTATGCATGCATATCGGCTGGGCCTGGGGGCACGCTCGGGGCCCGAGCAGCATGGAGCGGCCCAAACGCAGCATATATGAGGCCCAAGCGTAGCCCTTGCTGCAGCTGGTTATTGGATTTAGTACGCCTGCTGCCTGAAACTCGGCTGAAACATTCTTAGACCACTGAGACTGGGATACCCTGCACACCTCATACATGTTGCGACCTTCATGACACTGGTGAAGATTTGGACCTCAATCTTGCGAGTTATGACCTCACAGAGGAGTAATGCTCAGGATACCAATATATATAGAATTATTTGTGTCTAACAATTGATATGTTTTGTGGTTTAAAAAATTGTGCTCGACAATCCAGCAGGCTCAACTGGCTCTTGTTGGACAGGGCAGGGTTGGGCCGCACTGAGTTGGCCTACGCAAGTCGGGCTAAACCGATTCTAGCCAGTCTATTGCGTCGTGAAGAGCAGATTATGCTGGAGATTAGCTAGGTTCTTCTTTAGAAAGCATATCACATACAGTTATGGCCCTAGTTTCAACACACCCTCTGTTTGTAGTGAAATTATAAACTTTGGGAACTAAGATTAGAACGCTGGCCAGATCTTTTTCTTATCTTATCGTGCCTTATCTAGCATAACCGTACATATGCAGCATGTGAAGATCCATCGCCTGGCCACCGATCCCAAATCTATGCACGTAATCACGTGCAGTAATGCCCCTGAGTATAAATGTGGTGTTGTTTTCGCTTTGTTTACAATCTCTTTCTCCCCACACGTATTACGTAACACTGCAAGATGTATCACTACGATATACCCCTTCGACGCTCATTCGCAAACTATGCGAGACCGGTGCGATACATGGCTCGCAACCTAATCAAATTCACAGATAACCTTTATACATGCTCTTACCTTTTACCTGAGGTACACATTCCACAGCCCCTATGGGACCGCTCAGTACAAAGTAAGTTTCACTCTGCCAATGAATTGGCTGTCAAGTACCTGGAGAGTAAAGGCTACTGCAACACCTATGTCTGTGAGAAGCTCTGTGAGAAGAAGACTCAGGAGCTTGTTCGGAAAGCACGCCTGTCTCAATCCAGTACTTGGTTTACTGTAACGTCTGCTATAGCAGATCTCAATGAAACCATTGCGATTGCTAGAGGTCAGATTGACCGCTCCGAAGTAGAGTTATGGAGAGCCATTAGAGGAGTAGAGAAGCATCTTAACTTTGTTCTTACCCTTGGTGAGACTGTCAGTACTGAATCCATCAAGGAAGTAGAGTCTCACTTGAGTGGGAGGTTATCCACTTGGGAAACGGCAGGAGAACCTCGCGCTCAAAAGCGAGTGCCTTCTGCCACCAAAAGTTCTACTAACCCTCGTGATACACAAGGAACTCGTCCTACCAGCTCACACCAGCAAAAGGTAAGTATCCCAATTACAACCAAACGTTCGTAATAGAAAAAAACACCGACTAGATCAATGCGAACCACCATTTTCTTTGATGGTGTTTACAGATGCGTCCGCACTAGTTTGGCTCCTGGTGTGAGCCATACCTCTTCTCCCACAATTCACGCTGTGGCTGGTGGTACAGTTGAGGGACATTCGCAAGATCTGTTTAATACCATTCGTAAACGACAGGGAATTAGAACCAGCGACTACCTAAGCGCATTTGACTTGAATTCTGCTGCTATTGCTATCAAGTCTCCTGGTAGATCTGGTTCCGATTTGTTCTACACTGAAGATGGTAAGTACATCATTAAGACAATTCCCAGTTCTGAACACAAGGTGCTGATTGACTTGTTACCCTCATATGTTAAGCACCTTGAGCGACATAAGAAT
Source organism: Sugiyamaella lignohabitans (assembly GCF_001640025.1). NCBI lineage: Eukaryota > Fungi > Ascomycota > Dipodascomycetes > Dipodascales > Trichomonascaceae > Sugiyamaella > Sugiyamaella lignohabitans. The sequence continues at coordinate 2,595,572 of NC_031672.1, read as the reverse complement.
AGTCTTTTGCCAGTATTCCTTGGTCACTATACCCACGAAAATAATGGCAAGCGAACTCATTTCGTTGTGATGAAGAATTTGTTCTCAGGACACAGTCAGGTTGATAGAGTCTATGATCTCAAGGGGTCTACGTACAATCGAGCCGTTGACGAAAACACAGACAATGTTGGTCGGTTCGTGTACAAAGACATTGAGTGGATGAAACACAAGGAGGCTATTCACATGAATGATGAAGAAAGAACAAAGGTCGTGATCCAGATGATGAATGATGTTGCATTCCTGAAGAGAAATAACATCTTCGACTACTCCATGCTGGTTGGTAAGTACGATAAGAGTAGAAAGAGTGTAATGGGAATCATTGACATTTTGAGACCCTATAACAAACCACAAGCTCTGAAGAGAACAGCACTGGGATTGCTCCATGATCCCACCACTCTTAGTTGTATGAGACCTGACGACTATGCAGCAAGGTTCTTCAATTTCATGGAATCCACAGTGGTGCCCACGGTTAGCACAGGCAGAGTCAGCAGACACCACCAACATTGAATATGTAGAGAATATAAATAGGTAGATGTAGTTATATAAGAGGCGGCAGTTGCTGAGTGATTGCCAAGTGCCTTGACCCTTGTATATAAGTATCTTGACGGGACTCCCTCTGATATCGATCTTTGCCTCCAGCCTCCGGAGACGGGACCCGGTCCCGACCCCGTTATTTTCCCAACTAAGTAGTCTAGTAGTTACAATTAGTTTGATTTTTTATGTATATAAAGACTCTAAGCTAATACACAATATAAGTCACATTCTAGTCATAAACCAGCAACTCGACGATACATTCAGGCAATACTACACAAGAGATAATTATTCTTGTGTAACATCAACAATGAATTTGTAACAACATACGACAGGGTACAAGAGCTTATCCACAATAATCTACCGAGGCAAAGAGCCAAGCAACACATGTGGAGTAGACCGTGCGTATGTGAGGTGCCTACTAAATTGCAGTGGAAATGGAGGTACATGTATTCTGTTTAGTATTCTGTTTGGTCGCGACACCAAGTAATAGATGCCAACCACATGTTGTTGCCTTAATTGCTTGGACAGAACTTTTCTGGGAATTTAGTCCGAAAGGCCACAGCTAGTCGATAAGCATTCATCCTGCTGATAATTTCGGCGAGGATAATATCAGCTTGTGAGAAACTGAGATATTCTATAAGTAATATTGATTTCTGCCTTTCTCTTCAATAGTGAAAAGTTCCCACTCCACTCACTCTATTTCAGTTGTTTGGCCTGGATAGTAAGCTGGAACCAGGAGTAGCTGGAACTTGGGTCTTATATTTACTAAATTGTCGTGGCGCTAGTGAGGTTTAAGAAAATAGCCACAGCATCCACTTTTAACTTTATATCAGCAGGTCTGTCTATGTTGCAAGTAAGCCGATAGCGGCTGTTAATTCAGGATCTTGTAGTTTTAGAAGTAAATGCGATTGGTTTTGCCATCTTCTCAATTTTTTAAAACGTGAAAGTAATTTTATGTCTAATACCCAGTTATTAAGGGTCATAACCGTTATATAATGTATTGTTTTTTGGGATGCAATTCGAATTCCGGTTGTGATGATTTGCCGCCGACATTCCGCCTTCGATGGTTACACCGCTGAGCTCTAATCCCAGGCCGGCCAGCGTAAATACTCCCAACCGTCTAATTTGAGGCTGCTTTCGACGTTCGACCAGCCCAAAGTAAGCGGCTGTGTCTGCCCAGGCCACCCCCGATAGCCCCCCAAGCGTGCATGCATGCTCATTTCCGCCTGCTCGTTATCTTGCATACGTTCCCAGCCGTACAGCTGGGCGACGATGAGGTTACCCCTGACATGACCAGACCAAATAAAGTTAGAATAAAGTTGGAAGATCGGGGTTAGATTGATTCCGATATTACACACAAATTACTGCTTTCAGCCTTTCAATAACCACTTCTGCTTTGTGTGTTCACTCTTTCCGACGTTCCCAAGCTTGTACTCGACGCAGGGTGCTCTCAGGTGCCCAGCCGTTGCCGAGCGAGTTTGGATACTCCCAGCATGCAGCCTGCAGCCTGCAGCCTGACGCCTGCAGCCCGGCCGAGTCCGTGAACCAAGATTATGTGGTCGGTGCAGACATCAACATAATCTTTAGAGCCCCGTGTATATATATGAAAGGAAATCCGCAGCAATGGTCTTTTTTTCTTCTCTTCTTCTTTTTTCTCCTCAGAATAAATCTACAGCTGTTTTTACACTCAAGTTTTGTTCTGTGAATTTTTAACCAGCGCTTTCAACACTATTTTTCTACTACTATTTTACTGTTGCCCATTTTAATTGATAAAATGGCTGCCGTTTTCTTTACCAACGGTGATTATCGTCCTTCTAATGGAACCCACAAGGTCCCTCGTCGTCCTGTTTTGAGTGACGTCCATTGCGGTGTTTCTGTGCCCAAGTATGGTGCTTGTGTACAACAAGAGAACCGTCGCCCTGCCAGACGTTCTGCTTTTGCTTATCACAAGGTTTTGATCCTTGAATGTTCCCCCGATGACTCTGGTGTCTCGGTTGGATCTGATGAGACCCTCAATGAACCCACCGTCTGGAAACCCATCGATATTGTTGCCGAACAAGCTTATTGTGACGAGTCGAGTAACACCTGCTCTGCTACCATTGATAATGATGATGATGACAACTCCTCTGAGTGGTCTTTTGAGGCTGGAGACGAGGCTGCCTTTTCCACCCGCCAAATTCAAGCTGCCTGGTCCGATGAGAACACTGAATCTATCTGGTCGGCCCCTGCTGCCTCTTGGGCTCTAGCTGATTGCCCTATTGAAATTGATGAGAATGACTCTACTACTGAGTCCCATGGCGATGTTACATTGGTTGAGTCGCCTTTGGAAACCACTCACAGTGACTTGGCTGAATCTGAGGAAATCACTCCTGTCGAGGTGGATGATCAAACCCCTTGCGCTATGGCCGACGCCCCTGCCCCTACCATCGAGGGCACTTGTTCTATTGACAGTCTTGTTGTTGAGATTATTGCCGTTGCAAACTTATACAAGGGTTTGCCACAATTGATTGTTTCTGGTGGCCTCAAACCTGAACCAGACTCCGAGTTTCCCCAAACAGCTCCTTTGGCTCCATCGAAGCCTATTGCTCAAACTCCCTCTGACGATTTGGTCATTCAGGTTGAGGAAGTCGACAAGTCCAAAACACCATTGTTGTTGACAAGAGCCAAGGCAAAGCTGACTACCCTTACTGGTCACGCTGCCCCTATCACGAAATCCACTCTTATGTTTAATGGCGTTCAATCTGCCGTCTATGCTACTCCCCTTAGTAGCCAAGAGCCCCTCACTATGGAGAACAAGAAGTACAGACTTGATGGAGGTGCCATTATTAAGGCCTATTCGCCTATTGTTTATCAGAACATCCGCACCCTTTGTGGAATTGACTATCATGAGTTTTTGAACTCGTTTGTTTTGCAGTCTGACTTGACTAAGACTAAATCTCCTGGTAAATCTGGATCCGATTTCTTGTTTACACCTAATGGCAAGTACATTATTAAGACCATCAAACGCAAAGAGCACAACGTCATTGCTAATGCGGACTTTTTGGCCGACTATTACAATCATATCAAGGCCCACCCCGGTACTCAGCTCCCTTTCTATCTTGGAAACTTCACCCTTATTGCTGATGGAAAGAAGACTCACTTTGTCATTATGAAGAATTTGCTTCAGAAGAAGACTGATCTGATTTACGATCTTAAGGGATCGAGCCATGACCGACGTGCTGGACCTAGAAAAGACAATCGTGGTCGTGTAGTGTTCAAGGACCTTGACTGGACTGACAAACACGAGGCTATCTCAATGAGTCAAGAGGACCGAGACAAGTTAATGGTTCAAGTGTCAAAGGATGTCGATTTCTTGAAGCGACACAATATCATGGATTATTCATTATTGGTAGGACTTCAGAGTGATACTCGTACTTGTGAACAACAACCTGTTATTGGTATGATTGATACCCTCTGCCCCTTCAGTTGGCGCAAGAGAGCGGAGACCACTGTCAAAGGACTGATATTTGGCAGGTCCGCTGTGGATGTTGTTCACCCTTCGAAGTATGGAGCGAGATTCCTTAATTTCGTTCAATCTGCCGTGGTCCCTGGACCCAGCAGATCAGTGTCTACTCGTTGCTAAGTTCTTCTTTCACGATGTGCGGTTATCTGGTCGGTCTAGCCTTGTCAGTTGCTCCCTTACCTCGAGGCACAGTACTAGCTATGACTATTAGTTCATGGTCACTCTATCTTTTTATCTGATCTTCAGACGCCACCTTGTCATGGCTTCACATTTGGTACTATTGGACTGGTTATCAAGACGATTTCCTTTCGGATTAGCGATCTTCAGTCGGCGGCATCCCGAGCCCCGGCTGATATCTGCTATCATTCATTGGCTCACAGGTCTCAAGTCTAACAATTTGCTCATCGTCCCTTGTTGCTCACTACTTCTGTCGCCTCGCACACCGCGAGCAGACGACGATTTAGACCGTTCGACTACGGTAGAACTGGTTCCTTGCCAGTCTACTCCTGGACATTCTTGAATCCTTCCAATGAGGCGCTTCCTTAGCGACATTTTGGAATTGGAACTCAAGGCTCACAATATTCATGGACGGACGATGAGCATTCAAAGACTTGGCGCCTTAGGTGGTCATTCCCTACTTACCACCTGGCCATTGGACTTTTAATAGTACCTCCCTTACCATGACAAGGACTCTGGGATCCAGTTCTACGTTTAAGAACAGAAGCTAGACTGGCTAGTGGTAACCGCGCATTTGATTGATTGAGCTTGTATTCCCCTAATTTTGATTTGATTGTTTTTTTTGTGAATAGAGTTTTGGTTGTACTATCTTCTTTATTAATACATTATTATATTATTTTTACTTTGACTTTAATCGCCCCCCATCCTTAGTATTCTACTAAAATGACGGATATTGGGAGTGGAAGGAATAAGATTATTGATTGATGAGCTAAGATCACTCATACTGGACTTTTTAAACAGGGTGTTCGGTCCAGCGCTTCATGTTGGAGATACTAGCTGGCTGACAAATACCAGACTCCGCCACCAGTCAGACTTCACGGATGTGCTTATATAGTTTAGGGTGTTACTAGTAAGCAAATTAGTTTATAACTGTCTTGATTATCCAATGTCACTATATCACAGTATAGTTATACTTTTGCAGTCAACTCGGGATTCAAACAGCCAGTAACATGATCTCACTTGGCCCAACAGCAGTTCAACCGGCATAGAGTTAGCATGTCTGTGTATACTACACGGTATTTTATTAGTCTGGCAAGTCACACACTCCAGAAGACCGTCCAAATATAAGCGAGAACATGGACATCTATCCAAGTTATGACTAACAAATCATCATAGCTTGTCCCAGTTGACTCGTCTCAATCGATCCATAATTGTAAACCAATAGAGCCTATCTCATGCTTCCACTTGCAATAAAAAGGTAATTTCAGCCAGTAAGCCATGCTGGCATAAGCTGACATATCTGAACCTTGTCACTATCCTTTATTATCGAAATCAGGGGAAGCTGGAGGGGTTCACTATGAAGAAATAACCACAAAGGTGGCTGCTCCGGCCGATTGCCAAATGCCACATTCGGAATCACATTGCTCGATCAACGCCAAACGCAAATTCACAGGGTTAGAAGACTCTCCAATAAATGTGGCACTCATCGGGTCCAATATCCTTGGCCACAGTTACCAGCTGAACCTTCTATGGTGCTAGCGGACATCTCCTCAACAGTGACAATACACCTGGGACCGCATCATTCTGAACCATAAAATATTCAAGAACTTTTTTAGCAAAGTAAGTAGCAGATGAGTCTAATAAGCATAAATTGCTCTTGCAATTGCTAGCAAGTAAGACCGTTGAGACATTGGCTGGATTTTAACTTGCAATCGCGGATGCCGCAGATCGGCAATTGCGATATCGATATCACCGATAATGCGTACTAAACCCCACCGATCGCCATTTTTCGAAGATTACACTCGCTGCATAAATACCATACTCGATCTTTGCCTCACCAGTGTTCATTCTCCTGGAACTGTACACATCATCAAAAATTTTCCCCTCGAGACCTGCTAACCTGGCACAGCTTCGAGATACAATCAATCCGCAAGGTATATGAACGGGCGTTTGTTATTTTCAAGGCTGCCCAAACCATTCGTGTCTTCATCGCTCAAGGTAAGTAGAGGCTATGCCTCGGTAGGTGGATCCGGGCTGGTTTCGTGGGACTGCCTCCGGCGGCTGGGGCTCTGCCCCAGACCCCGTTGCTCCTCTCGCTTAGCTCGAGTCGTTACGTGTACGGTCTCAGCCATCTCCTGCGAAGCAGGAGCTACGGGGTCTGGGGCGAAGCCCCAGCCGCCGGAGGCAAGTCGGGTAGTGCGAGTCGCTATGGATCGTGGGTCACTCAAATTAGGGCTTATTTCAGTGGTATTTGTTATCTCGCCTGTGTAGATTTCAGCGGTAGTAGACCTTTTGAGGTCTGTTGCAGGCTCTGGAGTAGCTGACTAACATGATTCGCAGCTTCACCAAAGGTTAGTGACCACCATGACTAGCAGTGGAATTGATTCGTCTCGGCCTACAACGGCATCTATTGTCGCTTCAAATCTTGAAAAGCCTTTATTGGACGAACGTCAATACAGGGTGATTACTCTGCCTAATAAGCTGGAAGCTTTGCTGATTAATGATGTCGACACAGACAAGGCCAGTGCTGCGTTGGATGTAAATGTTGGTTCATACTCGGATCCGAATGATTTGTATGGATTGGCTCATTTCTGTGAACACCTGCTGTTTATGGGAACTGAGAAGTATCCTTCGGAGAATGAGTATTCGCAGTACTTGTCGGAGCATTCGGGAAGCTCTAATGCTTACACATCGTCGGAAGAGACAAACTACTTTTTCGAGGTGGCTCATGATTATTTAGAGGGTGCATTGGATAGATTTGCCCAATTTTTCATCTGCCCTTTATTCTCTCCAGACTGTAAAGACCGTGAGATCCGTGCCGTAGACTCTGAAAATAAGAAGAATCTCCAATCGGACAGCTGGCGGTTACATCAGTTAGACAGGTCACTTTCCAATCCCCACCATGTTTATAACAAGTTCTCCACCGGCAACTTGACCACTTTGAATGACGAGCCATTGGCCAGAAACGTCAATGTTCGCGATGAATTGCTGAAGTTCCATCAACAGCTGTACTCTGCCAATCTTATGAAGTTGGTCATTGTTGGACGGGAATCGTTAGATACTCTGGAAGAGTGGGTGGTATCCAAGTTTTCTGCAATTCGCAATATTGATATTCCACGACCTCATTCTGAGTACCATTCCAATGGTATTGTCCCGTTGACTTCAAAAGAGTTAGGTAAGATAATCCGGGCCAAACCTGTCATGGACACAAAACATTTGGTGTTGACTTTCCCAGTCCCTGACCAGCGTCCTGTGTATACTGTCAAGCCCAGTCATTATTTCTCACATCTTATTGGCCATGAGGGTCCTGGTTCATTGTTACACTATTTCAAACAGCGAGAGTGGGCTAATTCACTTTCTGCCGGGTCTCAGCATGTTATCGATGGAACTGACTTTTTTGTTGTCGATGTTGAGCTTACTACGAAAGGTTTAGATAACTATGAACAAGTTCTTTATGGAATTTTCGAATATTTGAAGCTTCTTGAACTCACACCCCCTCAGTCGTGGATTTTCGACGAATTGAAAGAAATGACAGTCGTAGACTTCAAATTCAAGCAGAAGACAGATGCTATTGATGTTGCCTCAAGACTGGCCACTGTTTTACAACGACCCGGTCTTCCACGAGAACACTTATTAAGTCACAACTTGATGCGGGACTACAGATCTGAGTTGATCAGTGATTTCGTCACATACCTTAACCCCGATAATTTCCGAGCGGTTCTCACTGGTCAATCACTCAGTGGTCTCGATAAGCGGGAAAAGTGGTATGGAACAGAATACTCGGAACAAAATATTGATCCAGAAATCCTGGCCAAATTAAAGAACACCAAATATGATGCTAAGACGTCGCCATATCAACTCCCTGCTAAGAACGAGTTCATCCCTACGAACTTCGCAGTTAATAGAAAAGAGCGAAATAGCGACGAACCTCTGAAGCGTCCTAATTTGGTCAGACGAACTGATCAAGTGAGTGTATGGCACAAAAAAGACGACACCTTTTGGGTTCCTAAGGCACGTGTCTATATCAAACTCACCAACCCATTTGCTAACATGACACCATCGAACTCAGTGAAGACTGGTATGTTTGTCAGCCTGATCAATGATGCGTTGGTGGAGTTTGCTTATAACGCAGAAGTAGCCGGCTTAAGATATGAAGTAGCTACTGCAAAGGGCGGTATAGAGATTTCCGTCAACGGATATAACGATAAAATCCTGGTATTGATTGAACGCATTTTGGAGAAGATCAAATCGTACAAAGTAGTTGATCCAAGTAGATTTGAGGTGTTGAAAGAGAAATCTCAGAGATCAAATCAAAACTTTGGCTATACTGTTCCATATAACCAAATTGGCCAGTACACATACTTCTTGTTGAACGAACATGTTTGGCACATTGATGAAAAGAGTGCTGAGCTTGATAATTTGGAGTTACAAGACATGCAGGCTTTTATTGGTGAATTTGTCCGCCAGTTTCAGATCGAGATTCTTGCATTTGGTAACATAACCAAGGAGGAGGCGTTGAAGGTGTCTGATCTTTGTGTGGACATTTTGAGAAGTCGTCCACTGGCTGTTTCACAGAGAGTACTTGGAAGATCGTACCTACTCCCCCCTAGCTCTAGCAATTACTACAACATCAACTTGAAGGATGAAAAGAATGTCAATTCATGTATTGATTACACAATGCAGGTTGGTCTTATTACTGAAGCTGAGAAGCGTGTTACTCTCGAGCTACTTGCTGAAATCGCACATGAGCCGGCTTTTAACCAACTAAGAACCAAGGAACAACTAGGCTATGTTGTATTTGGTGGAGTACGTAGTACCCGGACTACCATGGGGTACCGTGTTCTAGTCCAGAGTGAACGTACCACGGACTATCTCGAAGAACGTATCGACCAGTTCTTGTATAAATTGGGAGACATTTTGGAAAAGCTCCCTGATGCCGACTTCAAGAGCTATGTCGAAGCTGTCATAGTGCGTAAACTGGAGAAGCGTAAGAATTTAAGTGAGGAGTCTAATAGATACTGGACTCATATCCAGTCTGGTTACTATAACTTCTTGAAACACGAGTCAGATGTGGAAATCATCAGAACTCTGAAGAAAGAGCATGTCATTAAGCTCTACAACGAATATATCAACCCCGACTCCCCTAGCCGATCGAAGCTGGTGGTGCATTTGAAGTCTCAATCACCCCCAGTCCAATCGCAGGAAGTGCTTATAACCACGGCAGTCATCAACCTTGCTTCAAAGTATAATATTGAGTACACACAAGCGGAAATGGCAGAGATGGCCGAAGCGTGTCAAGGTAAAGAACTGCCAGAGATTGTTGCAGTCATTTCGGCCAAACTCTCTGCCAAGGGCCTATCGAATTCTGATACTAGCAAGTTCCTTAGCGAGCTCAACGCTAGTGTCAACCCTACTGGCGATAAAAAGTACCCGGAGGGCGAAAACATTACCGATGTCGGCCATTTCAAGTCCCGTCTGGCTCTTACCGAAGCTCCTACACCTCTGTTCGACCTGTCTATGTACCAGGAACAAGGTGCCAAGTTGTAGATTTTTTCTTCTTTAAATACATGCTAAAAAACATATGTGCAAATGCCTCGGGCATCTACCTTTTATTTATACTGTTTCTTGAAACCTTTTGATCCGAGTCTTAAGCTCGGGCTGCCTCCAGCATCTAGCCTCTATTGATAGTGTTGCCTGAACCCTTTGGATTTGCCTCGGTGAATTCATCCCATTCTCGGGCTTTGAGAGTTTTGCGATCCTGAGCTTCCATGTCGTCCTCGTCCTCGCTTTCTTGTTTAGCACTTTGCTCGCCACCGCCCTCGATAATACCACCTCGTTTCATTTCTTCTTCGAGATACTCCTCCACAGACATGGTTGGCAGGGTCTGGCCCGTGCCAAAAGCGTTTTTGGCAATTTGGTCTCTGGTCGAGACTATTGTGAATGGTCGGTTGACCTTGCCAGATTTCGTTAGCAGCGGTTGTTGGTGTACTGGTTGCTCCAAACGAGTTGTATAGCCTGTATTTGAACGTGATGCTTCTCTGTCATCCGAGTGGGGTCTTGGATTGGTGCTAGGATCAGGCGGTGGTGGCATCGTTCTTAGAAGCTCTACTTCCATAGCTAAGTTCTGGAGCGCAGTGAACGACTTGAGAGCGTAAATACCCAGTTGTGCGAATTGTACTTGTCGGTAAGTTTCATCGTCAAATGAACTGTCTTCAGTATCGTTTTCGGAGGCCGGATGTGCTTTGTTGAATGCTGCTATTTTCTGTTCTAGTGACTTTTCCAGTTTAAACATCTCGATTTTCTGAGCTCTTCTGTCAACAGCGTCTTTTCCTTCAAGCAGTCTGAAGTCCGGCAGGCTGTCTGCATCGTTCTCTCTGCTTTGAAGAGCATCTTGTAGTTTGGACGAATAACTTTTTAGTAAGATCTTGTAGGCATCGAGCTGGGTAAGAAATGCAATATGGCTCTGAATAACTGATTTAACGGCTGATAATCGTCGACTTGGATCTAATGGACCCTCGTCTGGTGGTGGTCGTGCTAATAGTGCTGCCAGATGGTAGTCTATTGATAAATACCTGATACTGCTAGTGGATATATCTTCAGCAGACTCGTTACGACTGAATAAACCTAATCTGTCTGCCAGTTTGCGACAGCTATTGAACAGAGCCAGAGTCTCTTTATATGTCTTTGAATAGTCATCGCTACGGAATGGGATTTTGCCAGATTCAAGCTGTTGTTGTTGCTTGACTGCCTTGTCAAATTGACTCTTTAGAGATACTGGTTGATCTGACATAGCAGCTATTATAAGTTTGTGACTTTTTTTGAATTGGTACCTCTTGGTCAGAGGATATGTATAGTGGGTTGCTAGTAGACTCAATTGGCTTGCAGCACTTTTGTTTACTAATGACGCTGGATATTGGATATCGTCTCGTCCACCGAATTAATTCTATCGTCTCTATATTATTTTACCGGAAATTTGAACTTCAAACTTCCCGAATTGACAAATTTATATACCTTTCGTCTCAATACTCCAGCTTAAGCTACTACCTACCTGCTCATCAAGCATAAGTGGTAGATGTTGACTCGACTTGAAACAGGACTGCTCACGTGTTTTGTGACCCGGACTCAACAGCTAGTATTTGTTTTATTTACATCTGACAGTTGTTTTTTCACCTAGTCACCACCCATTGGTTGCGAAAAAATGTCTCTTCGTAAGTTTATGTTTTCCAGCAAGACCCAAATTGCATGGTTTTATTTTTATACTAGTATGTGACGCTAACTTTACAAAGATAACCCCCCTTTCCCGCCATATGCGAACAATGATCCCAAATCATTTGCTAAGGCATCTGCTACTACCAGATGGCCAGCTATTGTCACAGGTGTAATTGATGATTTACACACCAGTATTGGTGAGTTGGATTCTTCAAAGCAAGAAGACAAGATTGCTGAAGGTAAAAAGATTCTTGAGCAAGTGGTCAGTTTGAAGCATGAGCTCCAGCATGATCGGTCTATTGAGCCCCTGCCAACTGCTGGTGTAGCATCTGATTGTAAATCTTACAATGAAGAGCTGAGTGCTATTGGTCCATTGACTTGGCAATCAGCTCCTTGGCTTTATTCTGAATGCTACCTATATAGAAAACTGTACACATTTTTCGAATTGTCACAGCACTGGAAGTCCTATGACATTTTCGCCCGTCAAAAGATCGAGACTTTCCAGAAATCAGCAAGTGCCGTGGCCGAGCTGGCTCTTCGTTACAAGGCTCTGGCCGAACAGTTGAAAGCACATCATACCAATGCTGACTCTGAAGCTATTCAAGTGCTGTTTTCCGAGTTCACCGATATCTCTCTGTGGGGCAATGCTACAGACTTGTCATTACTCGTTACTGTTTCGTTAGAAGAGATCCAGAAATTGCAAGGAGCAGAGGTCCGTAAACAAAACTCCAAAAACATTCTCGCCAATGATCTCCCTGCTGCCTGGGAAGCTATCAGCAGTGAAAAAGGCGGACGAGTCGACTTTGTGCTTGACAACTCTGGTTTCGAACTGTACACCGATTTGGTATTTGCTCTCTTTTTACTCGATTCTGGACTGGCTGATACTATTGTACTTCACCCCAAATCACTGCCATGGTTTGTTTCTGACGTGCTTCCCCACGATATTCTACAGCTCTTCAACCTTTTACAAGACACTGAAGCGTTCCCTGATCATCGTGCTGACATCGACTATCTCGTTGAAAAGCTGATCCACTATCACAGCGAGGGTCAACTGGTGATCCGAACATCCAGTTTCTGGACCACTTATGCTCCATTCTGGGATATCACCGAGAAAGAAGACCCCTGTGGCGGCCATCTTGTATGGGAAGATCTTAAGGACTCGAAACTTGTCATTTTCAAGGGCGATCTCAACTACCGTAAACTGGTTGGCGATATTATGTGGCCACGAACCACGCCATTCCTGACTGCCATTCAAGACCTAGCCAGTTCGGGTCTGCGAGTACTAACACTCCGAACCATCAAAGCCGATGTGGTAGCTGGACTCGCCGAAAACAGAGAACAAGAACTCGAAAAAGAATGGGCTGCCCTTGGCAACTCGAACCCCCTAGGCTGGGCCTACAGCGGCAAGTACGCCTTGATCCAGTACTCGAGCGGTGAAAATTAAAATAGATTAGCACGTGTAGAAAATAAATATTTTAATCGTTGAGTGGCGGTGGAGGTGGTGGTGGTGGCGGTGGTGGCGGAAACATGCCTCCGGCGGCTGGGGCTCCGCCCCAGACCCCGCTGCTCCTCTCGCTACGCTCGAGTCGAAGCTCCGAGGTTCAAGCACCGTGATGTCCCCACATCAGCAACAACGCAACCCCCACGCAAACTACTGCGGAGCAGGAGCCACGGAGTTTGCGGCGGAGCTCCAGCCGCCGGAGGCAAATCTACCCTCGGAAAAAATACCCGAGAATACTGTAGAAGTTGGTTTTGGTGGCCAAAAGCAGTCTACGTCATTCTGTTTGTGAAGCTGCAGAACGACTTCGCCACCAGCAGATAGAGCAAGCAAGTCTGGTCACATTAGCCCTTCGGCCGTTGCGAATATGTATAAGTCGGCGCAAACGTCGGATGGCCGTCGGGTGGCCGTCGGGTGGTGTGTTTTGCCACGAAAATTGTGAAGCTCGTCACTGGTGATACCAGTGGTGAAGAAAATTGGAATCCGGTTGGCAGGGGAAAGTGATCTTGGGTGATGACTCGAGAATCATGGGCCGCAAGTCCGTCATGGGCGTTTGATATCCGAGATGGGCGAGGCGGTAACCCGCATATAACTCGCAGCTCACCGGGATCAGTGCATGGAGACAAGAATTGGCTGCTCGACGTCTTGCAGGTGACGATGTACATTACCCATTTAGCGGGAATCACGCGATTTTTTTGGACCGGGAAGCAGGGACATGGGCCAAAAGTCGAGCATCCATAAATGAGCTAAATCTATATAAACAATGATGACCCTGGGTTGCTAGAATAAAGTTGATCATGTCTTACCTCTGCATAAATATGCACTGGAAATGTCAGATGCGACCTTATTTTAGAAGATCGTTGCTCAAACTGGCTGCTATTGTTGCAAAATTGGTGCCGAACTTGAAACAGTGAAACATTAGGGGCGCTCTATCTAGCAACTTTTCATTATTCAACTTAGATTTATACTTTTTTATATTATTTTATTCTGAAATTTTTTTTCTTTCCTTCTTAAACATTTGTCTTCTCATGAGTTAACAATGAGTGTTGGAGGTGGTTTAGATAGGATATTGAACCAGACTGGCCCGGATAATCCTCCTGTAATAGTCGGTTCCAAGCGTAAGCGAGTTGCAGTTGCCTGTAATTCTTGCCGGCTTAGAAAATCAAAGGTAAGTATTGGGATTATTTGTTTTTGGTGTTTGGGTTATTAGGATGGTGATATTATGGTGTTACCAGGGCGTTATCTTGATTTTTGGTTCCTAAGGGGCTGGATAATGACCAGCATTTTTCGAGAATGTATTGATTAGATATCTCTAGGGATCAATTGTCTTGGTAATAGAGCTGATTTGATTCGATTTTACTGGTGATTTTCGGTTGGTAGGGTTGTCGCTTTGGCACGTTCGTGGCAAACATTTAAAATGATTACGTTGTCTTATGATTCGCCAATAAGGGTGAAGCTAGCGTATCGACATCCGGTCTTATCACCAGAAACCACCAAAACACCATCAACAGATATTAAAAGCACGATTTGCGATTTGATTATGAGACCCCCCATGAATTCTGGTATATATCTCCTTTGGATTCCGAATGGGTTCATTGAGTAGGAGGCTAGATGACCACCATAGCCAGGCTTAAGGATATCTAACAGACTCAGTGCGATGGTTGGCGACCAAAATGTTCAACCTGTATAGATTTGGGATTCGAATGTGTGTATCAGGAAACAGCATCGGCTTCGAGCTCGGGGTCCACTTCTGGCACCGAGGGCAGACTGTTTTCTACTAGCGCTTCGCTGAAACAGATTACCAACATTGAAACTATTGTCAAACAACAACCGTCTCTAGATGATATGAAAAGGTATGTATTCAATATCTATATATCTATACCCTTGAGAGAATGGTCTCGAGTGGTCTACACCTAAGATCAACTATACTAATCGGTAACAACAGACTTTTAAGCGATTTCGGCGACAGTATTATCAAGAAGCTAGGCTTCGCCGCGACACAAAACAACCGAGCCACTGCAGATAGATCTTCAGCCGATGTATTATACCCACAACAACGACAGTTTCGTGATGAAACTGAGTCTATTTTTAGCAGTTCTAGCGACGTGAAATCTAGTATTTTTTTCGGACAAAATAGCAGCAATAGTAGCATCAAAAATGACGATGACTATATTTATTTTGGGCCTTCTTCGACTGTAATTTTTTCTAGACGTATACTGTCACTAATCGCGCTTGCATCATGTCGAGCTGCAACCGAGGACCGAAAATTTTCTCCTGTTCAACGAGTCACTCAGTCCAGTCGACAACCCTTGCCAAAATTTAACACCTTTATCGACAAGGATGATATTTATTCTATTCCTGATGACTCAATATGTTACCAGCTGATAAACAAGTTTTTTGAAAATACCGGGATTGTATTCCCGATATTTCATAGACAGATTTTTATTGCCGATTTCAAGTCTACACGAGATTCCGGATTAGCAGCCACTCACAGTGGGTGGTCCTGGCTGGCCCGTCTAAATATAGTTCTAGCACTTGGAACTTTAGATGAAGGTCATGTCAACACAAACTTAGAACAAGGGCAGCAAGCAGAGCTATTTTATTCCAAGGCCATACAGCTTTATCACTATTACAATGGTGCAAACATAATGGCACCGGTGACTCTTGATGTTGTTCAATTTTTGTTGCTAGTATGTCTCTATTTACAAAGGACGAGACGACCACACGAGTGCTGGAATACTATCGGTTTGGCTATTCGTTCGGCCATACAATTAGGTTTACATTCTAAACATGCCCTCAACCGACTGACAAGGCTAGATAGAGAGACAAGGAAGCGAACGTGGCATGCGTGTGTATTAATAGACCAGACCATTTCGGTGACACTAGGCAAACCACAAAGTTTATCTTCTGGTATGCGCGGCCAAGTTGAATTACCTTTACATATCGATGAAGATATTCGAGACATCCATGCCGCCCACGAGACTAAATTGCATTTGCCATCGAGTCTGCTTCCTTCTTACGTTCAATCAATCCGATTGTATAACGTTCTAAGTGATATTGTCGATGATATATATGATGGAAATCTCGACTGGAACGAAGTTTCGTATCTGATAAAAAATGCAGACGAGCTTGAGGTAGTTTTTGATAGAATTGAAAGGTCACTTACAACTTGGGCAAGCGAACTTCCGGACTTTCTTCAAATCATCCCTGCAAACTTTCTCGGCCAGCTCCTTGATGAGATTATTAATGACACCAGTGATTCCTTGGTAAAAAGACAACATGTCATTCTCATATTGCGCTATCACTTTGTGAGACTGTTATTTCACCGGGCCATTATCTCCAATTTGCTCATGCTATTAGCTGATAGAAATAGCGGAGCAAGAGCCAGACCGCATTCGGAATTTGAAGGCAAAAACATTCAGGGTGCTCTGATAGCATGTATTGAGATCATAACCATAGTCCGACGTGCCAGTAATAAAATCTGTCTGCTTGGCCCCTGGTGGTCGATACTGAATTATGTATTTCAGTCGTCACTTGTACTGGTTGCAGTTATAATGTTACGCCATGAATATGAACTGGGTATTCCTCTTGTTCTGATAGAGAATTATCAATTGGTGAACCATCTGGACCAGGCCATTTCGTTTATCGATGACATGGCTAGAACCAATAGTGTCGCAGCAAAGTGTTTAGAATTCCTTCGATATCTTAGATACGCCATCAGCTCGACTGCTGGCAACCAATCTCTCAACTATCAAATGGCCAAGGATAATCTTGCATCAAGCGAAAGGCTCGACGATGAACCAGAATCCGACGTGGGAATCTCTGAATTCCTCCTGGAAAGTGACCTTCGATATCTACAACAGAAGTTCAACCACATTTCCTTTGTATAAGTACCAACCTGTGTAAAAAAAAAAGTGTATCCAAGCATGGGTGCACGGTGTATAATATAGTAACCATTGAAGTATAGCAGTCATAGATCCAATCAAAAATAGAATATCCGTATCCTCTAGATCTTATCGGTCAATAGAGTATCTCAAATATGAGATCATATCGGCAGACACTCTCTCGACGAAGTAGACCATCAATCAGTGGCTTATATTAACTCGTGGATCAACCAACTCATAGTTCAAATTATCACGGTTGATATTCAACTCTCAGATCATATTAATCCACACATAACTTTAAAAGCAATACACATCTACACAGATCACATAAACACACAAACAAAATTTATTGATACACAACCTCAGCTACCACTGAGGCACTGCGTCACATCATCTATAAACAAACTAATGGTAAATCTAGAAAATTCTAAACCTATTCTAACTCTGACGAAACTGCTCCAACTTTCGCAGTTGTTTTCCATTTGCATCAAAATTACTAGGATCTAACCAACCCTCGAATGCTTTCTTCCCCACAGGCCACTCTGAGTCCAGAATAGAAAACCACGCAGTGTCTCTAGAGCGACCCTTCACAATGAAGTGATTACGGAACACTCCCTCAAACTGGAACCCGTAGCGTAGAGCAGCTCTCCGAGAAGGGGCATTAAGGTTATTACATTTCCACTCATAACGACGGTATCCGAGGTCTTCTAATGCATATCTGGACATCAGATACACCGCTTCAGTAGCTCCGACAGTGCGCTGTAATTTAGAAGTATATAATATATTACCCAGTTCAATTGATTTATGAGTGGGATTGATATTGAGAAAAGAGATGTACCCCACCGCCTCGGAGGTCGCATTATCGATAATAGCATAGAACGCATCGTCCGTACTATTAGCGTAACTAGTAATGCACTCCTTAAACTCATGAACTGACTTAAAAGGGCCCACAAGCATATAATCCCACAACTGTTCATTCTCTTTCCCGGCAATCAGAGGATACAGCTGGTCAGCATGTCTTGACTCCAGCGGCACCAGGCTGACCGTCCTTCCCCTGATACTAATACGACCGGGTCTGCCGGCCGGCACCTCCGCATTAGCCACCACCGCACCCACAGGACGCTCACCACTCGACGCTTCCATTTCTATGTCCTTCACTCTTCGCAACTGTCCACCACCATACACTTAGTCACCACCATCAGCTCCTCACCGCATCTCGAGCCCTAGCCCTTATCTTTGTGAGCTCTACAACCTCTACCGCGGATGATACCGCCCTAACCTAAATTTCCATTTACCAACCAATTATTTTGTTTTGTCTTCTATCAGCCAATCATCTTATTTTCCTTGCTATGTGATTGGAAGAAGGTCTATCCGTACTAAAGAAACTAAAGATGAATTAACTATAAAAAGGCCACTTCCGTGCCTATGGAACGATTCGATATATATATATATATATGATTTTTCAATTACAACTATTGAAATATACCTTAATTTTACCTTAGTCTCAGATAAGTAAAGCATTACCAAAAGTAGTATTACACTGCGTAGAGTCAGCCTCACATCTTACCCGGGTGTGCCTCCGGCGGCTGGGGCTCCGCCCCAGACTCTGGTTGCTCCTCTCGCTGCGCTCGAGTCGTTGCGTCTACGGCCTCCTGTCAACTCCTGCGAAGCAGGAGCAACCAGGGTCTGGGGCGGAGCCCCAGCCGCCGGAGGCAGCGGAGCACCCGGGCCCGGCCCCCCACGGCCCAGCGGGGTCCGCCAGGCCTCGAAGAGGAGCTCCGGCTGCAAGTGTGGGGGGTCTGCAACGACCCCGCACTGTGCAGGACTAGGTCTCAGAGGCCTGTCTAAGACATACGCTGGCTACGAAGCCGGTGCTTGGCAAGGCCGTCCGTGTAACGTCGTACATGGGACAGTAGCCAGTTGGTGCAGGTGAAAATTTTTACTGGGAAAATAGGCGGAAATATTACCACACGCCCAAACACTCCTGCGACAGCCTGCGGCAGTCTGTGTACAGGATCGCTGCCGGTCGGCGGGGGTCGTACTTCAGGCCCTCAAAAGATTCAGTTCCACTGTCGTCCACAGAGAGAGGGGCTGCAAGGCGGGCTTGGGCACTGCTTTTTAAGCTTTTAAGTTCATAGCAGGCCGTTAGCCGTTTTTTTCTTCCTTCCTGGGGGCGTGGCCAGATGCCTCCGGCGGCTGGGGCTCCGCCCCAGACCCCGCTGCTCCTCTCGCTGCGCTCGAGTCGAGCGTACACGGTGCCAGCAGTCTCCTGCGAAGCAGGAGCAACCAGGGTCAGGGGCGGAGCCCCAGCCGCCGGAGGCATCAAGCCCGTCAATGCGATCTGACACCCGCTGGACCCAACGGCGACCTGTCAAGACCTGGCCTGGTCGGGTCGGCCGCTTGGCCAGAAGAGGGGCAGGCAACGCGGGGTGCATTTGCAGCGCAGCACAATCGCTTGTGGCTGACTATTTAAGATATTAAGCTACATGACTTGGCAGATCTGCTGCCCGTTTTGGGCAGGTATTATAAAGACTAACGTTATTTAAATCTCCCAATCAGTGTGCGTGCTTGCATTGTGCAGAAATAGCTTATTTTTATTTTTTACTAAGTGCGGGGAACGCGCTCTCGAGCTCCCAACAATCGCCTATCTCCATATTCGGCGATACCCGTATCCACATTCAGCCTGTGGCAGGCCGGTGAGTTGAGGGTGGATGTCTGCCTCCGGCGGCTGGGGCTCCGCCCCAGACCCTGGTTGCTCCTCTCGCTTCGCTCGAGTCGTTCGTTTGTGGCCCCCGTGTTTGAGAAGGGGCCCCTGTTGGTGGCGGGTTGCTGGATAGGGGGGGGCTGATGGTCGTTGGTCTGAAGTGGGCTCACTTTTTAGTAGATCTCTTTTATGTGGTGAGATGGTGTGGGGTTGCTTGCTACGGTGACCCATGCTCCTGCTCCTGCAACCCAGGCAGATGCTGCTGATGCGAGCCTTTCTGTTTCTGGTATTATTGACGCTGCTGAATGATGCCCTACTACTGCTTCTGCTGCTGCTGCTCGAGGTCACTCATTGCAGCGAGCGAGCGTCACAGGGAGAGGGGTAGACTGTGGCTGACGACGATACGAGCTCTATCTGGCTAGCCCGCGCCAGCCATGGTCAACGGCTAGGTTGGACACGGCTCCGGGTCTCGTGCAAGGGAGAAGAGGGGGAGGGGGGCCTGGGTCTGGCCTCCGGCGGCTGGGGCTCTGCCCCAGACCCCGTGGCTCCTGCTTCGCAGGAGTGGCTGGGACCGTGTACGAAACGACTCGAGCGAAGCGAGAGGAGCAGCGGGGTCTGGGGCGCAGCCCCAGCCGCCGGAGGCAGTCCCCCACCACCCAGCCAAGCCAAGCCTGTAGAAGCAGGGTGGCCTGAGCAACCTTTGGCACGGGGCCTGTAGGTAGCCCACCGATCTGCCCGGGCAACTGATGTTGAAAACAGTGACCGTCGAGGTCGGACACGCCGGCGGAGACCGACAGCGCAGGAGCAATCTTACCATGCCTGGATAGACGCAACTGGGCAGAATACGAACTGATCTGACTGTTTGTTTGATTGTTAGGTTGGCTATCCTGTACAGTGCTCTGTTCATCTGTCTCGGTTATAGCAACACCCGGCACCCGGATCGCTCGTTACCCCACGTTACGCAAAATTTTTTTTTTTGGCTCACTGGTGCCTGCCTCTTCGGATACTTCATTGCTTGTTACACACAGTCCAGTTCCAACCGTTTCCATAGAAAGAAAGAGGAAATAAAAACACCAAAAAAGTAAAACACGGGACACGACGTGGCCCGAGCTGTTGATGTCGCGCGTGTTTGGATGTGAAATCACGTTTTTCCGTTTTCCATCCAGCCCACGTTGGGTGCGCGTGTGCACGCTGTTTACAGGGGGGCCCCTGGGTTCACGTGGTTCACGTGGGCCAGTGTCCTCATAGCACGTCTGCTGGATCCAGCAACTGCAAATTTTTCACAACGGTTTTCCTGCCCACTTCGGCGATGCTCGTCGTTCCTGCCTACAGCTCGTTCCCCCTTAAGATCGCCCTGACCCGCCTCATACCAGCCCCTCCTCTTCCCCTCAGAGGGGTCCTGGATGACCTGGGCCTCGACCCGAGTACCGCGTGTCGGGCCAGGGGGCTGCTGGGGGGTACAACGTGGGTCCGGGTGTGCCTCCGGCGGCTGGGGCTCCGCCCCAGACCCTGGTTGCTCCTGCTTCGCAGGAGACTGGGATTTTGGAGGGACGTACTAGCGGTGAGAGGAGTCTGTTGACCCGGTGCTGAGATCACGTGATGGAGATCTGCGCTAGGAGGGGACGGGGGGTGAAGTCGGATGTTCCTTGAACCGGATGGTAAATACGCTACAACACGTGAGAAGGTATTTTTTTTTTATTAAAAAGAGGTTATTAAAGTTCGCCGACATCCGAACTCAGGGCGGAGAGCGCCTTTGTGTATTTCTGGTGCTGAACAAACCTTATTCTTACGCCCGTAAGGGGCTGCTGCGGTCGGCTGGTGGGCAGTTTCCATTGACCGATGTTTTTGTTCCATGGAAGCTTCCAGCGCATGCCTGGCTGCAGTAGTGTGCCGATCTCTTGACTATTCCACCACCTGAAGCTCTGATCCCCGCGGCACCTTGCTTTTTGTGGCACAGTCACATGCACCGAACGTTGCTCCCCAACACAGGTGAACCACCAGAAGTTTTTTTATTTATTTATTTTCACGAACCTTCAGGGGGGGCGACCCAATGCCTCCGGCGGCTGGGGCTCTGCCCCAGACCCCGTAGCTCCTGCTTCGCAGGAGATGGCTGGGACCGTCGACAGAACGACTCGAGCAAAGCGAGAGGAGCTACCAGGGTCTGGGGCGGAGCCCCAGCCGCCGGAGGCATCTGACCACCCAGTAAGTGTAGGATAGCAATAAATAATTTAATTAATTATAATACTTTTTATAGGGAGGTCCAGTGGAGTTTTGGTTTGTATGTATAGTTAAAATCCATGGAATGCTAAGTCTTTTGTTTTCGTCATTATCTTCGTCTCACGTCGTTATGCTTTTTTGAGGTGTGACCTCCACAGAGAAGCGGGTCACTTTTTGTTGGCTGTTTGTCGACTTTAGACGACAGCAGTCAACCACTTTCTATATGTAGCAGATGTCTGATGAGTTAATTCGAACTTTGTTGGCGATATTGGGCTGACTGCCGATGCGGGCTGGCCGTGGCTGCTGTATGTGTAGTAGCCATTGGTGGCTGTTGTGGCATTAGAGGGCATAATCAGTGGTGATAATGGAGGACTTGGCAGGTGTGACGATTCTCTGGTTTGTGGTTTGAGTAGTGGAGAGTCGTATAGGAACTTCTTAGTAGTAGTACGAGGAACTGAAATAGGAGCAGAGGCCGAACCATGGCTGTGATTGTGTCCACAAGAACTGGTAGTTGAACCAACAGCAGAAACTGCTGGCGATGACTTACCAGTTCCTACAACTGGAGAACTCAGATTGTGGAACTTGCCGTTCGAATACATCGACATAGAAACCATAGATACAGAGTCTAACGACTCCGACGATCGGTTCAGCTCTAACAGTTTACAAGTTTCCGAGCAGTAGACTGCTCCTGGAGAGCATTGCTTGTCGCAGACTGTGCAGTAATCCTGGGCCCACATTTGTTCTGTGATTGATACTATTATAGTCTGATATGTTGTGTAGTGTTGTAAATGTTGTGTGTTCTCAACAAGAGTAGTGACTAGATTCAGTGATATCAATATAAATAAAAATACTGGTGAATCCGGTAGTAATCAAGTTCGTAGTAATTTACTAGAGTAACTATTACTTTTGAAGTGAGGATGAACTGATTGTAATCTTGATTTTTAATGGTAGATAAAAAAGCAGTAGCGGCTAAAGCGAAGTGGGGTTATGAATAAAAGACCGATACAACCTTAAACCTGGAATGCTGGTTACTTGAAAGTATGCTGATAAGGTATGAAGCAGTTGATGACCTATTGATATTAAACCAGAATATATATTTCAACAATCAGTTGATATATATTTTTATAATTAATGAAGAATGAAATGTCAGAAAAAAAATCCACTTCCTGGCACTTGTCTAAATATATATATAGACATGAGTGAATGGCAGTGATTGACATGACACAATTAGATAATATATGCGCGCAATGTTGGTGCTTTTTTTTATGACTCTAAGCCAAGGTTAACTGCATAGTCAAAGTGGTGTTTTGCCACGGTTCTTTTTTTTTTTGTCAAGTGGGGTTATTTGCTTTTTTCGAGAATCTTCGACATTTTGCTGAACTTGCTTTTTTCGCCACTCCACTGTACCCCCTCCAGCCCACCATGTGTTGGGAAAACAGGCGCGCGCTTTCGCTCCTGCTAACCACAAGGGTGCGATTGCCAAAAGAAAAACCACGTGCAATTCAGTGATATACACCGTCCTGCTGCTCACCACCGCCCAGGCATTCCTACCTGACCCGTGTGCGTGCGTGCTCTGTGCGTGCTCTAAGCTCACCAAGAGCAATATCTCACCATTCCTCCATAACGTGGGCCAACGTGGGTCCGTGTCGTTCCGGCTCGGTTTAGTGTGCTTGCACGTGATATACAGGGGTTCTGTTGTGCCTGCAGCGGCTGGGCTCCGCCCAGACCGGTTGCTCGCTTCGCTCGTTCGCCGGCGGGCCCGGGCCTGGGTGTCTTGTTTTGGGGGGCCCTAGAGGGGGGGTCACACCCCGCTGCTGCTGCTGCTGCTTCTGCTGCTGCTCGCTCTCACACAGGTCTTGCTTCTTGACCCATGCCTGTCCCCTCCCACCCCCACACCTGCGCAGGTCTCCCTATCTGCCCTCCTGGATCCGCCGCTCGCGAAGCGAGCACAACCAGGGTCTGGGGCGGAGCCCCAGCCGCCGGAGGCAGCGGGGGGTGGTGGGTGTGCCTCCGGCGGCTGGGGCTCCGCCCCAGACCCTGGTTGCTCCTCTCGCTGCGCTCGAGTAGGGCGAGGGGTGGGGGCATCGAGGGGACCGGGTTGACCAGTGTTAAACCAAGTTATTACTGTGTGTGGATTTTGCTATTGCTCGATGCCGGTGGGGCATGAAACAGCATGGACTGCTGTGGTTACCGGCCGGTAGGTACCCAGTGGCCAGGCTGCGGCTGTTGTTCTACAGCAGGCCGGGCTGGCTGCTGGGGCAGCAGCTGGGGTGGTGGAAATTAATGCCTCAGCCGGCCGGGGCTATCGCCGAGGATTGAACGCTCTTGAAGCTCGGTTTACCAGCGCCGGAGGCCATAAATCCCGCTGCCAATGACTTAATTCGCGCAATAAATGAGCTCACCAGAAACAATCATCTGACATCTGAAATGGACGGATGATTCCACCCAGCTCCACGAAGACGTGGCTCCGGCCGGCCTGTTCTCGTGGTTCCGCCCGTAGTGGGGTGGGGTGTGCCTCCGGCGGCTGGGGCGCTGCCCCAGACCCCGCAGCTCCTGCTTCGCAGGAGATGACCAGGACCGTGTAAGCCCTCCTCGAGAGCAGCACCCAAGCCGCCGGAGACATGCCCGCACCCGCCGGGCCCTCACTTCACAGCACCCGGACGGGCACTGCATGGTCGTTTGGGGCCTGTTTCAGGCCGGCCGCGCTTGAACCACAAAGGTTTGTTAGTCACCTTTAGTCACCGACACAACCCGCTAGGTGTGATGAGCGTTACCGGAGCAACCCGGAACAAAGATCGCTGTGACTGAGCCATCATAAGGCTGCTATTCACACACTACTAAGGTGCCAATTAAGGTGCCAAGGTTATGAATATTGGTTTACCAGCAACGGTCACTATGTCGATGATGAGCCCAGAACCGGCCCGGTACCCAGGACTCTGATACAGGTTGTCAAAACCAGATCGGACTCGGACCGCGCCCGGTTTAGGTAGGTCGGCTACTCCACAGTGGTCCTGGTTGCTGGTTGCTGGTCCACAGCATCCGTTTGTGGCTACTGGACAGGGCTCGAAAAGGCTAGCAAGCACGGCGTTATACTGTCATTGTCAATTGTCATTAAGGTTAGCTCGAGAGGGCCGATCAGTAGCAGAACTGCACGTGCTGAATCGCACCTCGAGCCCCGGTAGCTCGGGTCGTGGGCCCGGGCCAGGGCGACCGTGCCTCCGGCGGCTGGGGCTCTGCCCCAGACCCCGTGGCTCCTCTCGCTACGCTCGAGTCGTTTTTTACATGGTTCCAGCCAACTCCTGCGAAGCAGGAGCTACGGGGTCTGGGGCAGAGCCCCAGCCGCCGGAGGCACGGTCTCGTCATCTGTGGACCGGGTTGCAGTCGGCAATTACATAATGCCTATGACACATTTCGCGCGATGAGGTGACCCCAGAAAAAAATTCTTCACGGTGCCGGCACCGGCCGCAGCAACATACAAGCCCACCAGTTTCAGACGCACTCGGCCATCGCATGACGAAATGGGCTCATCGCAGGACCTGCTTTTCGGTCTCGTCCGTTGTTGGAATTTGCCTGGCCCTCCTCCGTTCGAGAATCAATCATGACAACAAAAAAAAACAAATAAAAAACAAATATGGCGAACATGTGTATATACAACAAAAATAAAAATAAATGATAAAAATAAAATAATAATTAAAAAAATCCTTACATAAACGTAAAATGTAAACATATCATAAAAAATTAATCGCCGAGTTTGTGTTCTTGCACGCATTAGTGTCGAGGAACAACGACAGCTGGCAGCCGGTTGATGAAACACTTGCAAACAAAAAGGGCCTGGTTACGACTTTTGAGTTTGATTTTTCAAATTTGAAATGACCAAATATAGATCCTGTTAGGTAAATTACATATCAACAAACAAAGTAAAATGTGTGTTTTCGAAAAACAAAGAATTTCACTCAAACTAATATTATTTAGACTGTACTAATTAATGCCGGCATTACAACTGCCGGTTGACTCAAGCATAGCTAAATTAAATGCCCGCCGCTGGGACATGCCCTGCTATGCCATGCCATGCCATGTCTGCTATATTCGCCTCGACCCGCATAAAGACTGTCATTCGTGAACTGTGAACCGTGACTACTGCGGGTCCATGGTTCACACTAAGACCGCCACGCTAAATCCACTAAATTAGTGTAAACTAACTCAACAAGAACTAGACTTTACTCAACTGGTAACGTTCTAGTTCGCCTGTTGAATGCCAAGGTGGCATTAACTACAGTCACCTCCACGTTTCCGCGACCCTCGACGCAACGACTCGAGCGAAGCGAGAGGAGCCACGGGGTCTGGTGCAGAGCCCCAGCCGCCGGAGGCACACCCCTCTCTCTCCCTCAACCTAAGACCGTATACCAAGGCAAGACAGAGGGGTGAAAAAAGACGCACTTTAAACGCAACAACACGCCATAGAGTCCATGTCACGTCTGTCTTGAGCTCATATTGGCCCATTTACTGGCGATTTTGCATGCTTGCGAGGCGGCCGCCGGCCTGTTTGCCACTGGTTGTCGGCCAGTTCCCTGTTCATGGCGACCTGCCTGGCAACAACTACTGACAATCGTATATATTTTTGCCATCTGAAACAGACGCTCGACCGCTTGCGTGCACTCCCAGCCCCCACCGCCGCCATGAACCTTATACCATGTACCACGTAAAACACGGTCGTCATTACGCTGTGCCGGTTTTGGCTGGGGGCACTGCCTCCGGCGGCTGGGGCTCCGCCCCAGACCCCGCTGCTCCTCTCGCTTCGCTCGAGTCGTTGCGTCGAGGGTTACCCAGCGTTGACTGTTGTCAGTGGGACCGACCCGACTCGAGCGGAGCGAGAGGAGCAGCGGGGTCTGGGGCGGAGCCCCAGCCACAGGAGGCGGTCTGTAATTACCATGGCAATTGTTTCGAAGCGTCGTTGCGACCGGAAGTTTGGGGATTGGGTTGTGTACGTCATATTCATGTTGTATTTAATTTACGTTTAACTACATACAGATATATATTGCACCCGGCTTTTATTGAAAGTACATGGGAAAGCGGGAAGCATGTTATAGTATAGCGCTACGACGCTAGTTTAGTGTGTATAGTTGTGTGGTAGTACATTTGCTGTTAGAGGAAGGACCAGGCGCGCGAGCCTTGCCAACGCTAATCTAATATTATGTTGAGCAAACTCTACCGTAGTCTCGACGGAGAACACTGGCTCCAGTTAGCTAACTAGGTCCATTTTAGAACCTTGAGGCTAGAGAAGGCATCTAATGTAGCAGCAAAATCAATATCAATAAAATACAAAAGCCTTCAGTGCAAAACGCTAATGTTACTTGTGCTTATAAACTGCCCAAAAAATTATTTGCCATGTCTAGCGCCTAAGTTACCGTTGATTTGTCGATAGTGTTGCCCCATATTAGCTAGTAACTCACTAGTCTAGATCAATAGTGACTCTCTCGAGGTACTGCATGTGGGAACCGTTTCCTAAATAGTGTTCGAGTAATGGTGAATTAAATGAGCGGTCATGGTTGCTCCGTGTAATCTACCCTTGGGAGCTACTCTTAATCGTGAATCATGCCTCCGGGGGCTGGGGCGTTGCCCCAGACCCCATTGCTCCTGCTTCGCAGGAGCTCTCTAGCACCGGCTTGGGAATTCATGGTGAGAGGCTCCTTCGAGCAATCTGGTAACCTTTTTCTACCAAAATGTGTTGTAAGGGACACCAACTTATCTTCTACTTTCTAAGGTGGCAAGCGGAACCCTCTTTGTCAGACAGCCTTCCAGTGAGCAATAAGGTTAGTGGCCGAGCCTAGGCGCTATTTGCTGGGTCCAGAAGTTGACGACATGGGTCGGATAATAAAGTGCGTTTCTAAGAATCCATTTTCTGTCCTACATTTTCAGTGTGCTATTATTACAGTCGCATTTTGACTACAATCAACACCTAGATAGGCAGTAACTCTCTGATTCTGTATGACCCTGTCGGAAAATGAATCGGAGTCTGTTCTATGAGTCAGTATGACCGTGGCAGCTTGAAGTGCTGTTGCAATTTGGCCCCAATTGGAATACTCCTATCATCATGGACATGACGACTGTAACCACAGGACCCACGTTCATCTCCTCACCGCCGGCTATGAAACGTGATACCAGCCAGAGTGCCATCGCATATGTAAAGTATATCACCGAGCGTAGCCAGGCAACAGGAGCTGTCAATACGTGGATTGTCCTCCAGCAAAGCAAACTAAATAGTCAAGGAAATGTAAATATTCCAAGCAGAATAACCGAGAAACCGTCATAAGCGAATGAGAGGTAATTCTTTCAATATTCCGCTATAAATGTGACCTAGGTATCAGCTTGAGTTCACGTAACTCTTTTGAGTGACACGGTCCCAATCGAAGGGTAGTGAGACAAATGTTGACCAGGAGTGGCTCAACCCTCTGGTTGTTCTGTAGATATTATGAAATTCTGGTGAGAATGAGAGCCGTACTACACCACTATTAGAAGTTACTATCAGTCAGGCAGCCATACAATCTATAGTAGTTGGAGTCTCGTATGAATTGCCAACACAACTGCATCACTCGAGAAATCTTCAATCGTCAAGATGACTTCCCTAGTCTTGCAAGATGATTCAGGAGGTCGGGAAACTCTGCCTCAGGGAACTTCAGGTTCCCGCGACAAGATTCCTTCAAAGAAATGAAATGCGATGTGTGGCAACATGCTACTGACATAGATAAAGTCTCTTCTTCGCGATACCTTCAATTGAGATTTAGATACGAACCATTCTAGAAGCGAGTGAATTAAGATAATCAGCGCTCCAATAACCCAGTTCAGTTTCATTAGGGGCGAGCAATGGGCTGAACAGCGATTCTCATCATATATCGATAACAGAATTAAAAGTTAAAAGTGATGAAGCGGATAAATGGAATAGTTACGAACTGTTATGTAGTCTTCGTATAATAAGCAGATATTCCTATCCCATAGCAGACTCTCTGAAACATTCTAAAAGAAGTACAAATTGGGTCCGATCTAATTTAATGATGTTCTAACAAGTAAAGTCGCTGAATCAATGTTTCACGAGTTCCGTGTACCATTAGTCCTCAATATCGTCTGCCAGCCAGATTGCCCTTGAAAGCAGCAGCTCGGAATTGAATCAAACCTGCCAAAGGCACTCCGTTTTTCAGAAACTGTTCAGTACGGACTGCCTATACAGACCGCGTTCTGGGGATCCTGGGTCTAGAACGTAGTCGGCGCATGCAGGCAGCTCCGACACTTCCCCTGAACATCCCGTAATCGTGCTGCATAGCCGTTTATCATACCTTCCCTTGTAAAATTGTCATATTCAGTCGGTTCACTCCCAAATAAAGAATACTGGTTTATTAGTCAAAAGTATGTTTTTTCTGAATTCTGGGTTGTCTACGGAAATAATTCATGCCGGGGGAACCTACTCTGGAATTCTGCAGGGTCCAGCACATGCATATTCCATGTACATTACTGCAACAAACTCGAACCGAGATCCCCTAGTGACACAGGACCCCACGTAACGACTCGAGCAAAGCGAGAGGAGCCACGGGGTCTGGGGCGGAGCCCCAGCTGCCGGAGGCAGTCAGCACCCAGGCCAGTGTAACCATTCCTTTGAAACACCAGTAAGAGCATGGGCTATCTCATGGGGTAAGTTTTTGAGGCATTGTGTTTATTATGGTTCGGGGTTGCTATAATTATCCAGCGCCAGTTCCGCTGGTGTCTTTGTTCACTCAATTCGTTGTTGTTGTTGTGAATGTTAATGTGAATGTGAATGTGGAGAGCGATCTTGAGCTTGGCAAAGCTGGAAAGGTTGCTGTTTCAATCCTACTATGGATAGAACCAGCCATGGGAAGAGCAAATCGAGCGGAGCTCCGGTTACTCTAAAACAACTAACCCCCTACCAATTGAGAAGACATCGGAAGACCGTTTCAGAGATCTTCGGGGATTTGTCGGACCCAGGCCGACTGCATGAGGGCAAGGGTAGCATATGAACGGCCCAGCTGAGGATGACTCGGTGATCAAAAGTGAGCTGAGAATGGACCAATTCTAGCATAGAACACGGCATTGGGTCTAACCAAACCAGGTTCTAACTGATTATCTAGCAGATGACGACCGTTGATGGATTGCTTCTTGGCGGACGGGAGCCCATTGTAGAGCAGCAGGATATCGGCATATCCGGCAGGGCATATCAGATACATACATGCATATGTTACAGGGGACCACGGAGATGAAAGTGGTGAATATGCCAGATATCGCCAGCAATGATGGTATGAGAGACTGGCTGAGACAGGTTTACACGGGATGATTGGTTGTATTTTTGATGTGCTTGATCGGATCGCTTGTCCTAGTATGTGCGGAATCTTTATTCTCAGGCGGAACCAGCTCCAGTGAGCTTGAGTTACCGGCAAAAAGTATCTGCCGGTGGTGTCACAAGAACCCGATTTGAAACTCGAGACTGGAAAAGCCGAATATGCAAGAATTTACAGCAGAAACATTTGCAAGTCAATGTCAACAGAAAATGCAAAATTTGTCACAGTCGGACAGCGAATAGCAAACTTTGAATCTTTTTTGGGACAAAAGACACAGTCGACACGGTCCAATATCGCCAAGGTCAAAATTTAACTCTATCAGTCATAACACTTTAGCGAGCGCAAAGTTATCGGTGAACGGGTTATTCTCGACCGATGTGCACCAACCAAGTGTGGCCCCCTAGACTGTAGACTGTTCCCCACCATTTGTCGGAGTTACGGGGTTTACGCAGACGTACATCGACGTCATTCGAAGCCATCTGTACATATCTCCGAGTTCTTATCATGGCTCATATGCAAGCTGCATGCTGCTAATGGCCCAAAATGGTCTTTTAGATCAGCCTATTCATTCACGACGGGCTAGGATCGTCTCAGCAAAAGCTACTGCTTATACGGATCCTAGTCACCCCACTGCTGTTAATTTATCCATCAGGCCATAATAAAGCGTCTCTAGGTACTGTTTCTGATGTCGGATATGAACAGCCGTCGCGGACAAGGTCTAGTATTTTCGTTTATCTTTCTTTTAGTTGAAATCTAGCACCCTGCTTTTAGGCTAAATAGGTTCGCAACTCCGGCTGTTAACTATAATTCGGATCCAATAAATAAAATTTTCCCAAGGCGGAGGGGTCTGATATCAAAAACGGAGTGAACAGCGTTCTCCACTCTAAATTTATGGGTCATTTTATACTTTTCTAAGGTTTAAAATTCCACCAGAGTGTTAATCGGCTTGCTAATCTGGGGGGAACTTTATTGAATCCAGTCATCGTATTAGTCTATTGTTATAACGAAGTTTGGTTCGGATCGGATGTACGTCGGATATATGTCGGATGGCGTCCGTTATCCGGCTGTTCTAGACAATGTTGGCCTAGAATCACATTTTTATTGATATCTATAGATCAATTACGGTCAAACGCCTTCAATTTACGGAACGTGAATTGACAATGAGCTGAGAATGAATTGATAAAGGTCGACATAGAATTGCAGTAGTTGGCGTAATCGGCTACAGGACCGAGTACTCCTCGGACAAGCCCATCAGGACATACCTCTCCTACAATCATACAAGCCTCGCACAAGCCTCTCACAAGCCCTTCGGACAACCCCTTCAGAGGACCCCCCCAGAGGACTCCCTCAGACAACCCCCATGTCTCGTATTTCTTTGCAATTGAGCTCGAGTCTCCAAAGTATATATTTATTTTCTGCATATACACGGTTATAGTTTAGATTGGTGTTGTGGAACAGTGTGCGTCAAACACTTATCGACCTGGACCGTTTGAAATTATCCCAAACGTTTTCATGGGCAATTGCTTGATCGGGTCGTTCAACCGGCTATTATCCGGAATCATTTGAAAAATGTTTAAATGGAAAAAAAAATGGTGCAAATTATGTGAATTGTCTAATAAGGCAAAACATATCGAACCAAATCCTGGCTCAGCCTCAACAAAATTGAGACATAAAATTAATCGCTATCTACAGATATATATACAGTCAACCGGGCGTGTCTATCTACTTTTGGCCGGCCGGCTCTATTGAGCCAACTGGTATCGATGCTGCAAATGCATATGATCTCACTCCCGTAATGTAACAGACCCTCAGCAGTTTATAAGTAGAGCTCCCAATCAAGTATCAAGAAGCTCACTTAGTAGCCAAAATCCAGCTTTTCAATGTATTTACAGGGATATTCTATTCTGTAGATATTTCATTAGATATATATAGATATATATTTATATATTATTATAAACACTATGGAAGAACACAATTGACTCTCAGATGTCATCTTTGTTTGTGCCATTATATTATTAATCAACCTGCCCATCATGTCACCTTTCTCCGCTCCTTCCTTGCAGGTCACATTCCTTAGGTGGTAATTCTTGTATCGAGGAAACCACCCCACTAGAACGATTGCCCACTTACTGTAAAGATCACATCCGCAGACTTCGCTGCCCATCAAACTTAATATACATGGGAACTAAAAAGAAACGTTCGATTAGCTAGCCAGACGAATAAATTATAATAAAAAGTCCTGCTTGCCCAGGTTTCGCCCAGTAAATGTGTGTGCAGATAGATAAATATCCTCAGTCCCACTCTGTTTTCATTAAACCGATAAACAATTAGTATTAAGCGATTTGGCTGGTTATTGTTTTAGTTGACAATTCTCTGTTACCGAAATTTTTGTGGTGGTATCGTCATTTTGTGGTGTTTGAAGCGGGCGATATTTGGCGTACTTCTGTATCCAAGTGCCGACTAATTTTGAATGGAAGAAACAACTGGCGGCTTTTCTTACTCAATTTATATGTTAATCATTCCAACATAGAAAAAGTCACCTCATCCAGATGAACAGAATTATTTGTATCCGGTACCTACGACCATTTTCGCCATTGATTTTTTTTTCATATTGATATACGATTCTAGTTGGCTAGACTGATCATTCTGTTATCTCAATTCTTTTCTCTGTATATTACAGCCCAAGTCCGATATATTTCTTACTTTGGACCTGAAATTACATTCGTCTTTCTTGTCTTTGGTTCTTCTGAGTCGAGTTTCTAGTGTTGTGTGTGTGTGTGGGCGGCTTATCCGATTCATCTACCACAGTTCGGTATCCACTGGAACTAACTTAGTGTCACAACATTCTTGTACAATATAAACTGGTTCATTCATCTGGTCTTGTCTTTTAATAATGTCCGGCCTGGCTTCGGCCTCGGTATCCGCTAATGGCGATTTTGGTGACGGGATATCAAGAAGCAATAATATGCATTCCCAGTCTGGTAACGAGGGGGATAATTCACACGACACCGACTATGACCATGACAAATCCAAGCAGAAAGGACAAGAAGTCCGTCGCTTTTTATGCACTTATGAAGGGTGCAACAAATCATTCAACCGCAGGGACTATCTTGAACGTCATGCCGCGAACCGTAAGTATTTATAGCCATCACACACTGTTGTCGCCACCTTGTATTCATTCTCTAACCAACATTCTAGATCTACCAGTAAAACCTTTTTACTGTAAAGCCTGTAATCGATACTTTGCTCGAGGTGATTTGTATGAAAACCACTTGGTTACTAAACTGCATGGCAAACGCGCTAGCGGAGCTCCCGTTCCGACATATATTGGACCATCCAAATCCGAAAGGTCGACTGCGTCGTCTTTCGCTGCATCTCCTGTTCAATCAGGTCAGAGTCCTTTGCCGCGTCCACATGATGTTAACCAACCATCCATTCTATCGGTATCTAATTCAAACCAAGTGCCCAGTCAACTCTCAGCTCAGCTTGCCAACCAAGTGGGAAACCACATATCTGGCCCACTTCATGGTCACGTTGCCACCCAACCACCAGGTCAAAACCCAGGTCCCACTCATCGCATTCAGAGTACTCCTGAGAGTTCACTTTATAGCTCCGTCGGCAACATCCACTCTCCTCTGGCCAATTCAGGGCCCATGGCCCCTTCCCACACTATGCCAGTGCCAATACCTGTTACCCATCAAGTAGCGCCTCATCCAATGATATCCCCATCAATGGGTTACAACTATCCCATGCAAATGCCTCCTCCTCCGCCACAAATACCAGGATCATTCCCTGAAAACTCATCTTACAACAATAATAACCATGTATATAATTCACACCCCTCTAGTTCGACACTAACTTCGGCTATTAATTCTCAGCATCAAGCGTCATTAAATGTTCTTCGGTCTCCGCCTTCGCTGGTAAAGCGTAGACGCTCATCTGCCAGTTTGGACGGTAGTGGCTCCTTTTTTAAGCGAGCTGGCAACATGCAGGGCTTACCACCACCTACTGCAGAATTGTCCCCTATTCAGAGTCTTTCTAGCCCCGAATCGCCCAATCTTCAGCCTGCAACATCATTTGCGTGGATGTTTGATGACAGATCAGACACTGATTTTGCTCGCACTAGATATGACCGCGTTTTTCAGGATTATATCAATCATTATGAAGCTCGAGCTAGACAATATGTCACGCAAGGTGGATACAGGGCCAGAGTCCCTGCGATATCCCTTGGTGAAGAGATAGGCAGACAAACCAGAGAATTATTGGACCCACTTAATCAATACAACCTTTCAGTCGACTCATTTCCCTACTATATCGACATAGTGTGGACTTCGGTAGAAGCGATAAATACGTTCATCCATAGACCGACATTTTACTGCGATCTGCAAACTCCCCAATTGTTATCTTCATTTATAGTGTTAGGAATGTCCATGTCTCAAGATCCAGAAGTTGTTAATCTGGCTAAAATTCTTTATATGCGAGTGTTCGATGGTGTCAAAAGTGCTTTAGCTGAAGAACGAACTTCCCCGTCTGTTACCAACATTGGCGGAAGAGATGTTACGCCAACATTTGGAAAGGACATAAGCCTGCTCCAGGCGGTATGTATGTTGATGCGATTCGAAAACCACATTGTGGGCGGTGCTAATATTGACGAATCTCATTCGATTTCAAATGGCAAATGGCTTATAGAAAGATATTTGTGGGCTTTAATTCCCAAAATCACTGCTCTGGGCAATCACCCTCAGTCAAGTAACTTTGATATCAACTCGCCAAACAGAACTTCTCCGATAGATCGAAGCCGCACAATCCATTTTGTATATGGAGAGCTGAACAAAAAAGGATATCGGCTATTCGAGAATGTGGATCCAGTGCTTCAATGGCAAGAATGGGCAAAGTATGAAGCTTGTAAAAGATCTGCACATTTTGCTCTGTACTGCGACTGTGTACATACTCTTGGCAAGGGCGATTCAAGCTACCAGTTATCCATTTTCGATATAGATACACACATGCCTTCGGCTGAGTGTCTTTGGGGAGCGACATGTTATGAAGAGTTTTATGCCATTGTTGGCCCGCAACGCTTCCTTCGCAACGTTCCTTATTTGTATGTGATCAAGACTATGTTGAGGTTTCCAAGATTGGGTGAAGATGATGAAGATCCTGGCCCTTATACCGACAATCATCCATTATCCTTGTTTACATTATGTCTGCTTATATATGGCTTGCTATCTACTGCACGAGCTATGAATGGTAACAATTCATCAAGCGAAAAAGTATTGGAAAAGCTCAAAAGTAATGGACCCAATGGCTCATGGTTAGTGGACTTTTTCGACAAAGGTGTTCAAGTTCGACTTTCTCGAGGTTTCGATTTGTGGACGAAATATTTCGAGGCTGCGACTGGAAACTCTCAGAATCAATATCCTTTTAGGGTATTCGATAACAAGTTTAACAACATCAATTTGATCGGCCAAGTCCAGTTCCACTCGAAGTCTCCCATCTTTAGCGATTTTATTCTGTTGACACTACTGAATTATCATGCTGCCAAGATTCTCATGAACGAGGAGGTTAAGAAAGTAGCATCCATTGCCACTGATCTCTTGGAGTGGATTAATCATGATCCATCGCCTGTGTGGGATCACTTACATCATAATGAATATGCATATTGGGCAAGATGTGACGAGACAAGAGATATGGTTTCCACTGCTTGCGTGTATTTAGTCAGGGCTGCCGCGGGTCAACGATTGCTCAACAGAGATAGGGCTGAGAACCTGTTTTTGGGTGTTGTTACTTACTATTCTGTGCTGATGATAGTACTCTATAGTAAGTTCAAAAATGCACCTACTAGCGATGGCCCGATTGGCTTAGGAGATAGGTTTGCTGGCAGAATAGAAGACTCTTCTAGCACTCCTAATTTTGATAGTGGTATGCCAGACAATGACTCCGGCAAGGCGGAAAATGATGATGAAATGATTGATAGCGCTACGAATCGGCTTCATAAAATCTGGGCAGAAACAACAAACTCTCCAATGCCACCGAGCAGTAATAATATGGGATCTATCTCTTCTATAATACGCTTGGGAGCTTGGCTACTAGGAGGTGTTAATATAGGAATGTCAGAAACGGGTGGTCAAATTCTTCGCAAATTGCACGACCGCTTATGTCCAAGTTCAAATGGTTATGGGCAATCTACTTATTTATTTTAATAGAGACTATCTATGTTATTCTGACTGTAATTCTCCTTCGCCGAAGATTTAGAGATATTCACACCTGTCTTCCTTGAAGGACCGTGTTGGGACCCGTACTGCAATTTAAAACCTTACAAACGCTTTATCCACTGCTATACCTTCTATGTCACTTCTGCTAATAGGCGCTTATTTCGAGCTCGGACCCCTGTATTATTTCCAAGCCTTATCATCTATCATCGCGATGAGATAAGAATGCATGCATGAAGTCACGTGGACAGTATAGAATCCAGGCCACCAGCAGTTTGCCAACGACAGGTCCCAGACAACTCTGATTTGATATATAAAAGAATATGATTAGGTAGAATTGGTCATATGAGAGGCTGAAATTGTAGAATGATTACTTGGTTTCTTGCTGTTGCGTAGAAGTAGATAAATATCGAGATCGAAGAAATTTTAATTCCGACCGGTACTCCGGTGCCGGAGGTATGACTTTGCTTCACAATCCGTACGATTTTTAGTAGCTCATTTGGAATTGATTATTCCAACCAATTGGTTACTAATAAGTAAATAAATTCTCTATTAGTAGCTCACTTACTTTCATCGCTACTCCAAACAAATCTATGTCAGCCATATAACTATAACATAGTATGGGTATAGGCTGACACAAATTGGGTAGACTGAGATACTTATATTTGTGCATCATTGTCAAAAAGCTAGAATATAAGAAGACTCGTACTGCCCCAAGATGATCTGCTTTCATAATGAGCTACAACAATGTATCTTGTCACTTTGGGACCTGCATATACTGGCATATACTTGTATCCTATATGCAAGCGACCTACTGAAGATCGAGTTTTACAAGACACACTCACGCAGTGATCTGTGAAATCCACGCATTGAATTGCAGTAAAATATGTTCCCAATTTACTAAAAGTGCATTCATATCCAGGCGAAGTATAGTTTTTCCGGTCTACTACACTCTCCAAATTGATTTTTTCAGCCTATATCGCATCCTTAGTAGTGGGATCTGCGGATTGAGATAAATGAGAATGTGATTGTTTCCCTAACGGGTTTCTTTTACATATCGTCTATCGTCAGGTAGCCAGGAACATGCCTATATTCACTACAGTCATCATATTTGTACCTACTATCGTCAGTTTAGAGTTGAAAATGCTTGTGTATTTCCGAGCATAGAAAGCTTAAAAATGAGACTTGCAGTGCTGAAACCAAAATGTCTTGTTGGAAACATGTGATTGGACATTTGTAGATCTATCTCCACCAAGGAGCGATCTGTATGTCGCTTAACTATGGCCTCGCTGAGGATCAGCGTCTTATCATATCGCTGGAGATCTCTTGAAAATTAAAGTTTATTTTAAACTCTATATCTCCCACTGGTGATATCGTGCAATTAGTTCAATCAACTAAGGAGATAAAACCCGACTCTCAGAAAGTTGATTGAGTGGGGTCGACAATCTAAACTACCAGTAGCTTTATCTTGAAGGCGGCTAATAGTAGCCAGATTGTATCTGCTTTCTAGAGGGGTTCCTCTCAGATTCATCATCCCTTGCATACCCCTTATCAGTACTAAAACTATCTTGGAAGTTATCATGTTGGTCCAAGCTAGATTAGGGACTTGGAAAACCGATCGCTGTCGTTTAAAAGCCATTCAGGGGTCGATATTATATTATCACACGTCAGGGCTAGAGTAATAACCGCTGCTCAGGGTGTATTTTCATGATTAGGAACTGGCCTCCGCCGGATGCTTATCTGGTTATTCCCACACATGCGAAATTATGCTGTCAAGCGTATGCACCATCAGTTGAAGATAACTGAAATCATTAACCCTCTCCCTCGGCATCATGCGAGTTGAAGTGTAACCTATCGCTTTTTATATCAACAGTGTCCGCGCAAACTTAGTTTACTGGTGGGGATTTTAAGTTTGCAGCCATTATCGCTTCTACAGGCGGAGGTTTATTAGCATTTTGTGCTGATCGGTATAGTTTTAATACGTTGATACTCACCAGCCAGGCAAGATAAACTGATCCAGCATTCTATTTTGGTTGATCCTTGGTGCCATATGTGAAACTTCAAGCTGGCTGATACGCTGAGACAGATCCCGTCCAAAATCTGAGTGTCTCGGTGCCGGCAATTGAATCAGAGCTGCTGAGCATATATATATATTTGATAATCATTGCATTCAAGTTACTCGCTATAAATCTTAAATCTTTGTCCACTTATTCATTTCTGGTATCCCCTTTTTTTATTTCGCGGACAGCTCTAGCTCTTAAAGGTGAAAGTTCAGTTCTAGTTTAGAAATGACAATACAAGAGAACGAGATCACGACGGGTCCCAAGGACCTCGGAATCGTCGAGAAAAATGCCACGGTCGAGGTTGGTGAGGTCAAGGACCTAAATATCAAGAATGCCGATTTGGCTATGGAAGTGGCATTCCAGTCCTATGGTATGGAAATTGATGAAGCTACCAACAGAAAGATCCTTAGAAAAATTGATCTTTATGTATGTGGTCTCATGGGTATTGTATATGCTGTGCAATATTTAGATAAGATTACCAACAGTTTCGCGTCCATTATGGGACTACGAACTGACCTCCATATTAGTGGATCACAATATAGTTGGGTTGGTTCCGCTTTTTACCTTGCCTATTTGGTTTTCGAGTTCCCGGCCTCTTATTCTTTACAAAGATTTCCGATTGCCAAAACCGTAGGCGCTTTTATTATCGCCTGGGGGTTTGTTTTGTGTATGACTGCACTGCCCAAGAACTACGGCGGCTTCATTACCACCCGTATCTTTCTCGGTATGCTGGAGAGTGCTGTTACTCCAGCTTTCGTCTTGATTACGTCTCAATGGTACAAGTCAGAAGAGCAGTTCACACGCATGTCTTTCTGGAGTGGTTGTAATGGACTGGGTTCTATTATCGGTTCATTGACTGCGTACGGTCTGGCTAAGAGACAAGAAGCCGGAACTCTCCCAATCCCTGGATGGAGATTGCTGTTTGTTATTGTGGGAGTTATTACTATCGCTCTCGGAATTGTATTTATTTTGGTCATTCCAGATGTCCCTACAAAGGCATGGTTTTTAACTAAAGAGGAAAAGCTTTTGGTAGTCGAGAGAATCAGAACTAACAAGCAAGGTTTTGGTAACAGAAATTTTAAGATGGATCAAGTTAAGGAGGCATTCACAGATATGCGTTTATACTTGAACTTCGTAGTAATGATTCTTATCGAAATTCCTA
The DNA here is from genome assembly GCF_001640025.1 of Sugiyamaella lignohabitans. NCBI lineage: Eukaryota > Fungi > Ascomycota > Dipodascomycetes > Dipodascales > Trichomonascaceae > Sugiyamaella > Sugiyamaella lignohabitans. The sequence continues at coordinate 2,556,032 of NC_031672.1, read as the reverse complement.
ATGGAGGAATGACCAATTTCCAAAGTAAGTTTTGCTTGTATTTTAAACGAAAACGAAATCTGAAGAAAAGAAAGATTGATAAAAATAGGGAATTTACTAACATTTTTCTAGGTATTCTTCTGACTGGTCTTGGATATGACACTTTGGGAGCTTTAAAAATGAGTGCTCCTCAGGGTGCTGTAGAGTTTGTGGGACTTATATTAGTCGGTCTACTAGTTAGTAGATTTCAGCACAGAATGTTCATTGCAGTGCTTGGAACTCTTATAAACATCGTGACAGGCTGTTTGCTAGCTTTCCCAAAAAGCCACAAGGCTCAACTTGTTGGATATTTCCTTTTTGGCTTATCTCCAATATGTTTTATCTGCTATCTGAGTTGTATCTCCTCGAACACTGCTGGCCATACTAAAAAGGTCATTTTCAGTGCTACTACGTTGATTGGATATTGTGTGGGAAACCTGATTGGACCACAAACTTTTATTGCGACCCAGGCCCCAACCTATACATCAGCTAAAATCGCCATCGTAGTCTGCTACAGCTTAAGTCTGGTTATTATCGGCTTGACATACTATCTCAATAGTAGAGCCAACAAGATAAGGGATGAGAAGAATGAACGACTTCCCGCTGATTTCGTGAACGCTGAGTTTGCAGATCTCACTGATTTCCAAAACCCTGAATTCCGATATGCCCTTTAAAATCTGGTATTGCTAAGTTTTAGTAGTTTTGCTTTTTTATTGTTTTTTGAATAGATATGTGGTTTGTGTATATTTTGTCTAGAATACCCGGCAGCCTGGTTTACTAACAACCGACCCGATAAGACTAGTCTCATTCGAGATAGCTCACGATTCTACAACCACCCGAGTCAAAAAACGCTTAAATCGATTGTCAAAGGCAAGATAGAACGAGATAAGATAGTACCTAATGGACAATCTACAATCCAATGCTTTAGAGACCCGAGCAAAGGTAGTCTGCTCACTACCATTAACCAGAAGTGATAAAGTCCGATGTCGATGACATGTAGGCCGCACCACGGAGCTTAAGAACCTGCGAAGCACATACACCTACACTCTAACTACTAGCATCATGACATATTCTCAGCTCAATCGCGATTCACTTAACCACTTAGCGAAGCTGAACTAGCTGCTATGATGGGCTCGACTTTTTTTCAGACACAGCGGCTTGTAGAAAGGCAGTATACACCAATTGGATGGTTTCATCTTACCAGTTTTGTAAACAGCTTCCTCAGTTCGACCTTAGCTCATGCTCCCACACCTTAAACAGATCCCGGAATTTTACTCTCCCGGTTCCTGGTGCTGCTTCTTCATGAGATTCTAACCTCCTTTCTTGGTTTGAATCAACAAGCTATCCTTCATTTCGATCTTGGCATGCTACATCCAGGATGTTTACACATTATCATGTATACAGCAAATTCAGTAATGATCTATTGACCATACTTTTGCTGGCCAAATTATCATGCTAAGTCGCCAATAAAACAAAGCATACTTTGACATTGCTCATAATGTGACTGACATTTGATAAAGAAAGATTAAGTTCTTCGTAATGATACTTAGTGTCTGAACCTAACCGCAGACTGATACCGTGATGGTTTGAGGTTCCGACTTGAGAAACTTAACATCATTTTTCTTCCATTCTAAGTTCCTGTTGCTAGATTGAATCTCTGTCATTGGGGAAAATGTTCTTGTAATAATCACTTCGGCAACTCCCTGGAGATTCTATGACCTCTGTGGGGCTCCTCCGGTGGATGATGCTAATCCGACACATTCAAATTATTATTTCATTTTCTCCAACATGGATGTGAAGCTACGTTTATTCATATCAACCAATTACCCTTGTTAGGATCTACTGATCAGATTTGGGTGTTATACTATTCTTTCTTGACAATTTTCAATTTAGCAATATGCCCTACTTCTCGTCTCACTAAAAATATTTATACACATACATACAGAAATTATCCATACTACTTTAGCAATACGTTTCGCTTACCCTTTACTAGAAATTATCAACTATAAACAAATAACACAAATCAAAATAAAAAAGAAACTCATAGGAAGTGAGTGGTGGTACCCTGGACATTTAATGCCTGAATTGATATGGGTTAGGAAGAGGATTGTCAACGCCACTTCAACGCGAAGCGCGATACTATGACCGAAAACCGTTATATGATCATATTAGATCTATTGCAAGTGTGAAAATGATGACGTAATTGATATGGCGAACGTTGAAAGAAACGGTATTCAGCACAATAAAAATGGCCAAAAGAAGTGGTCTCAATAGAAGCAAGAAAAAGGATATCATCCTAAAGTCTAATACTAGAATCACGAGCAATCATTTTGTTACCAGCACCAGGCAGTCTAGCAACAGCCCGTCGTTAAGGACAACATCGCCAGCTTCTACTTCTACTGATGGTTCAAATAGTGGTGCTATATTTGTGAATGCTAGTAGCCGTAGCTTTCTGTCTCAGGACAATGTCACGAGCTTTTTTCAGTCTGTTGCCAAGAAGCAGCCAAGTTATTGTCAGGAGATTGCAGCTGCTGATGTTTTATGTCCTATCTGTTCAATGGATTTGTCTAAACATGACTTGCAAGCAAGAGAGCTACATGTAAATGCCTGTATTGAAGGATCACTGATCAATGATGTGGATTCTTCAAGCACTGGTGATGGCGCTGCAGACGTTAGAGATATGTCTGCTGATCAAAACCGAGACGTAAAGTCGGAATTTGAAGAGACCCGACGACAGGTCATACAAGAAGACGTACTGGTGAATACAGACAAAGATACGTTTAATGATATTCTATTTGATGATGTTGAGGACAGTCAAAATATTGATCCGACCGAGTTGTGGGATAAAGAAATTGACGATGATGTTGAGATATACTCAGAAAACAAATTAAGGAGAGAATTGGAGTCCGGAATTGATACAGTTTCTGAGCAAGAAAACACTTCTACGAACTTGTTAAAGCGAAAAATTGAGCATGTAGACTACACATCAGAAGACAAGACAGAGCCAGTAGTAAGCTTCGAGGAGTCAGTGACTGAACACAAAAAAAAGCCTACTGGTAAGACGGAATTAAGTGATAGAACGAACAATTTCGGAGGGTTAACAGGGGTTCCTAGTTCATTGGTTGAAGATTTGACCGGTACTGAGATTGTCATTAATGTTGGTCCATCTTCAACTACTGCAAAGGAAACAGGTACAGATCTGGTACCTAGTAAGTCCAACAGCGACAAGACTGCTTTGTCAGAATCCCAGGCCCGTGTGCGTATGCCATTTTATAAAATTATAGAGTTTGAGCAAGAGACGATTGCAGTGGACGCATTTAATTTTGGCCCTATCAATGGTGTCAATAAGTATTTTCTCAGTCATTTCCACTCGGATCATTACATGGGGCTAGGATCTAAGTGGGATCACGGCCTAGTCTATTGCACTGAAACTACTAGTAGATTGATTCAAATGTATTTGAAAGTTGATCCATCTATAATAAGGGAGATTCCAATGGACCAACAAACTTCTGTTGACGGTCTACAGGTTGTATTCTTGGATGCCAATCATTGTCCTGGGTCGGCAATCATGCTAATAGCTGGTAGCTGGCCTCGTAGTAGGGGTCGTCGGAAGGTAATTCTTCATACTGGTGATTTCAGGGCATCGAAACAACATATAGACGAGGTCAACAGGTGGTTGCCAATACTTCGGAGTCCTTTGAGTGGGAAACATGATAACTGGAGTAAGAACAGTACCATTATTGATGAGGTATATTTGGACACAACCTACTTGAATCCTAGTTACTCATTTCCTAGCCAGAACTCGGTTTTAACGGCCTGTGGTGATTACTGCTATGAAATGGTCGACAAGGGTGATATTCCAACTTGCTCCAAGAGCAAGACAATTTATAATTACTTTACACGGGTTTTAAGCTCAGATTCAAAACCAAAATCATCGACAATCAATCCTGTTATTTTTGTTGGTTCCTATACGATTGGGAAAGAGAGGTTGGCCATTCATATTGCCCAACGTCTTAATTACAAAATATTTGCTCAACGACGGAAGATGACTACTTTGCAAGTTCTCCAGGACGAGAACCTGACATCCCTGCTTTCTGATGATGGACTGAAAGCTAATGTACACATAGTGAGCATGCGAGACCTCAATCTAAAGTCACTGCAGGAACAGTGGCAGTACCTTAAAAAGACTTTTACTCATTTATTGGCATTCCAGCCTACTGGTTGGACTTTCCGGGGCCCCAAATCTTCCAAGGAAGATAGTAGCAATCTTGAAGCTCGTGAATCAATTCAACGGGACTTGGAAAATGGGCCCCACTCACCTCAATTCACTCTAACAGAACTCGAGAAGTGCAGGAAAATGTCTGGAAATATCCAAATATTTCGTGTACCCTATTCCGAACATTCGAGCTTTGCTGAGCTTGAGTATTTTTGTTCATCGATTCGTACTTCTCGGATCATTCCTACTGTTGACACTTCAAACCCAAGATCCCGTGCCCGTATGTCATATTATCTAAATTCATGGCGCCATCTTTAGATTTGTTGAATGGTATTGTTGCTTGTTTAATTATTTATTATCTCATGTATTATTTATTTATCTCATCCTTCTTCTACTTGTTTTATCATAAACATATCGTAATATAATTCAAATGAGCAAGAAAGTTCTCATAAACGCGTTTGGTAAATAGCCAAACTGGGCTAGGGTAAGGACCCTGAGGCAGATCAGGTCGGTTTCTAACCGCGTCCAAGAAATTAAAGAGTAGATCTGTTTTTTTCTGTTGTCTCGTTTCCCCTGATCTAAACAAACAGAATAAACATTACACACCAACAGCAGTAACAGTTCGTTTTAAAATACCACAAAATACCACCCAAAAGGAACTGCTTCCAACAAAGGGATATTTATATTATTAGACGGAGGAGTATTAATCGGCTTGCTATTTATTACGTTGTACAAAAAAGTTTATAGGAAAAAGGACAACGGTAAGTATAGCTTTTAAAATCGAACTTCAAAGGGCTCTAGACGCAGATACTCTCCACACTAGATGAATTCTAGAGTTCAGCCTATAACTTGTTACCAGAGCGAATCATCCATTCCAATCTCAGCACCTTGTGTTGTTCAGGACAAAATTGTACATCTTGGAACAAAATGCTTCTGATGAACAGAGTCATATGGAATTTGGATTTTCAGCTACCATCTCCATTGTGCAGTCACCCATTGAGACAACTCCTCAAATCACAAAGTTACCACACTTTTGCTTTTATCAAGACTTAAACTACCAATGCTACATGGAACAATATCGAACCACTTCTGCTAATGCTTTTCTTCATTGTTTACTTTTCCATAGACAGCATATGCGGTTACTGGTGCAACCGCCCTGTTGATAGCCGTGCACAATTAACGGCTGAAACCCTAGCCACCAACATCTTGTACACTCCAAACAATAGGTGCAGCGATGGATGTTTTCGTTCTGTTTTCAAAAGCAACAGAAGATCAATCAAATCAGTCAAGGTACAACTCTCTGAGAGTAAATCTTAGTGAGCCAATTGACCAAGCTATAGGGACAGCTTATACATCAGCAGAAAATAAATCAGCTGCTGTAATTTCAGCCTTATTTGCACTATAGCTAATTTGTGAAGTATTCAATTGGATTCGTGATTCGGTTTGATAGATTGCAGGAGAATTGCAGACAACAGGAAGCAGCAGATTGGACAGGGATAGTGTTTTAAATAGTAGCAGCGGTAGTCGTATGTACTTTGTGATGAGGGTCTTGTGGTGACGAGCTTGATGTAGTTTGGTCAATAGGGTCTTAAAGAAGTTTCGGAGCAACTGATGGAACTGTGGGATGAGATGAGTCTACAATTATTGACGAGCTCCGGAAAGTGGATATTTGAAAAAAAGTGGCAACTCTTGCTGAACTTCCGGATTCACTGATATATGATCTGGTGACTCGAGCAGTTCACAGGGAATTGACCAGCTAGGAGGGAATCGGTTTACTAACGGCAAATATAGATGGATATTGGACAGGTGTTGGAGAATGCCATTTTGGGCCGTGACCAACAGGTGCGAGCCCAGGCCGAAGCTCAGCTGAAGGAAGCAGCCCGCGAGCATTTCGTGCCTTATTTGGGGATGTTGACTCAAGCATTGGAAAGCGATCAACAACGTACTGAAGTGAGAATCTTGGCTGGTATTGCCTTGAAGAACGAAATTAGTAGTAAAGATATAAGGATCCAACTGAGTCAGACCGAGAGATGGGTATCTTTAGATGGTGCAGTCAAAGAACAAATCAAGGCTACTTCATTAGCAGCACTTATCTCCCCTGATGAGAGAGTCGGAAATGCTGCTGCTCAGTTGATTGCTGCTATTGCAGATATCGAGCTTCCAAGAGACGAATGGCCAACCTTGACTGCAGTTTTGGTTCAAAATACTACTGCTGAACAGCCTACTCATGTCAAGAGAGCTTCATTACTGGCCATTGGTTATATATGTGAGACGGCTGATCCATCCAACTCCGGCGTAGTTTCACAGGCTGATGGCATTTTAACCGCCATTGTGCAAGGAGCTCGTAAAGAAGAACCTAACTTAGTTGTTAGATTAACAGCCCTTAACGCATTGGTCAATTCGCTCGAGTTCATTCGTCTCAACTTTGACCAAGAAAGTGAACGTAATTACATCATGCAAGTGGTATGTGAAGCCACTCAAGCCGAATCTACCGAACTACAAGCTGCTGCTTTTGGTGCTCTCGGTAGAATTATGAGTTTATATTATGTTTACATGAAGCCATACATGGAGAAAGCTCTATTCGGTCTGACAGTTAGCGGTATGCAGAGTAGCGACGACATGGTTGCTTGCATGGCTGTGGAGTTCTGGAGTACGGTGTGCGAAGAAGAGATCAATCTAGCTTTGGCTGCTCAGGAAGATATATACGCGGGAGTTGATCCTTCAGTAGCTAATAGCCGAAACTTCCATTTTGCTGAGAATGCCATTGGCCATGTGTTGCCTACGTTGTTGACCTTGTTGACCCGCCAAGATGAAGATACTAGTGATGACGACTGGTCTGTGTCTATGGCCGCCGGTGCCTCGTTACAGCTGTTTGCTCAAAACACCCAGAACCATGTTGTTGACATTACAGTTGACTTTGTGTCTAAAAACCTTAGCAGCGAGAGCTGGGTAAATCGAGAGGCTGCTGTCATGGCGTTTGGGTCGATTCTGGAGGGTCCCGACCCTGACAGACTCCGTCAGCTTATTGGGCAGGCTCTTATGCCCTTGCTAGCTCTCATGAAAGACCAATCATTACAAGTTAAGGATACTGTTGCATGGTGTTTGGGCAGAGTTGCTGACTTGATGATCGAAGGAATAGATATTGAACTGCATTTAGAGCCCATGATTGAAGCTCTGCTGACTGGTTTACAAGATCATCCCAAAGTATCGACCAATTGTTGTTGGACGATAATGAACTTGACGGAACAACTATCACAAAATGGGCCCCAGGATGCTACATCTCCTATTTCCCAATACTACCCAGCTTTGGTTCCTGCTCTGTTATCGGCTGCTTCTAGAAGTGACAACGAGAACTCATCTCGTACATCTGCTTATGAGGCTTTGTCGACTCTGGTCATTTTCAGCCCAGCTGATGTGTTACCCATTGTGTTGTCCTTGTCCGGTGAGGTTTTGAATAGACTGAATGAAACAGTTGCATTACAGCAACAAATCGTTGGTACCGACGACAGAAGTAATTTGGAAGAGCTTCAAATCAACCTACTTGGTTTATTGACCAATATCATTCGTAGAGCAGATGACCAAGTGCTACCAGCAGCTGAGCAATTAATGACCTTATTCATCCATTTGCTCGAGACAAAGTTGCCCAACTCCCTCATTGAAGAAGATGTTTTCATTGCAATTGGTGCTGTTGCCGGTGCCACTAATGAGCATTTTGCTCAATATCTCGATGTATTTATGCCATATTTGGTCGCAGCTCTCCAGAACTCTGGAGAATACCAGACCTGTAACACTGCCGTTGGTCTTGTGGCAGATATCAGCCACTCGGTTGGAAAACAAATTGAGAAATACAGCGATACATTTATGAATACTTTTGTGGAAAACTTGCGCAAAGATGACATTCGTCGCGAAATCAAGCCTGTTATTCTGTCCTGTATCGGAGACGTGGCTTCATCTATCGGCGGTGGATTCATCCCCTATTTGCAAGTGGTGATGCAAGTTCTCAATGATGCTGCTCAACTACGAGCCGACGAAGATTCGTCTTTAGAGTTCCTCGATTATGTGTTTAGTCTACGTGAGGCCATAATTGACGCCTATGTCGGTATTGTTGCTGGCATGCACGACTCACCACAAGCTTTGTTGCCATATATTGAAGGAATGTTTGCATTCCTATCGACGCTACTATCCGATCACGAGCTTATCAAATCTGAATCTGTTCTCCGCTCCTTAGCAGGTTTGTTAGGAGATGTTGCATCTATATACCCTGATGGCCAAGTCGCCCCTCTGTACAGACATGATTGGGTTACCGAAATCATTCGCAAGGCCCGCGACCGCAACTTTTCATCAGCAACTAAAGAAACAGCTAAATGGGCTCGTGAACAGCAGAAGAGACAAATTGTCAAGGTGACTGGTGGCAACTAGTGCAAGGAATCTGATAATCGAGTTTAGAATCAGCTCCAAAAATTGTAGACGGTAGGTCGATACATTAGCTTCCTGCCTTTCTTGTAATAGCATAAATGTTTGTTTGTTTGTTTGTACATTTTTTTGGTTTTTGCCTCCGGCGGCTGGGGCTCTGCCCCAGACCCCGTGGTTCCTGCTTCGCAGGAATCTCTGCTGGGCTTGTTGGGATCAAAGAAGTGTGAGCAGGAATACGAGTTTACTTGTGATGGCTAGTGACCATCTGGATAAGTAGTCCAGCGACATGACAAAAACAAAGTCTTATTACTCGGGATGCAAACACTAATTATTTAAGAGAAAAATACAGCTCTGGGGTCATTTGGACGGCCATCAGGACCAATGCCGTTAGAGGCAAACTTGTTCTTCGTATACAGAGCTCGAGCATCATCGAATGACATTCCCGGGTGGCTCTTCATCAATCGCTGTATTTCTCGCTTTCCATTCGTATCCAAACCCTGTCGACCATCCCCAGACTCTATATTGCTGGAGAGGTCAAAATTTTCAGAGGAGAAACCAGCCTGCTGGTCTCCTAAAAATGAATAACGACCGCCACTAGGCAGCCACGATGGCCATGTAGGAAGGGATCGCGCAGCTGGCACTGTTACAAATATGTTAGTTCACCGCTAAGAAAACAGATGAATTGGTCCGGCATCTTCGGTAACCAGGATATACTCACACCACCATGATCTAAATAAATACAAGATTAATCCAGCAAGAATAAGGATAAATAAACAGCTCCAAAACAAATAGCCCCACCCCGAACCTCCGTCTTCTGTTGTTGGTTCTACAGCTGCCATGATGAATATTGAGTTATACAAAATCCAGACGTTAGCGATATGCCATCAACAGCGCCAAAAAATTATATTACTCAGTCGGCTTCAAAATTCTCAACTAAGTAGAATGAACGAAGTCAATAATCGCAAGGACGACAACCTAGCAATCTACACCACTAGCGAGCAAGTTCCCTTGGCAGTAACTCCACTCCACAAGACGGGTTCATCCGGACAATCGTCCCGCGCACGCGCATCGCCTCCCATTTCACCGAGTTACCCCTGAACATTCCATAAATAGAAGCTGCAAAATTACAGTAAGAATTATTGTAGCTCTCAATATCCTCTCCTGAAATGCCACCTCGCTGTAAATTGACTTTATATATTGTTTAGCCAGTAATTACTGCATTAATAAATAACAGGTATGTACTAGTATCTGAAAATATAGAGATTCATTGTGGGGTGGTGACATCATATATAGTCATACGTACACTCAACGGACCCTACGTCCCAATGAGCTTGAGAGAGGGTGTCGTAAAATCGATTTTATACACATTCCCTACTTCGTAATACTAACCCAGCACTGATGTGGTCAATGTGTTTTGAAGGGTCAATTCGAAACTTCACCTGACACATCCTACCATTATGTCCAGTTACGAAGTCCAAATTTTTCTTTTGCCTTAATGGACAGAAATATAGAGGATGCATCTGTAATCTCATCTAGTACGATAGAGCTTATGCCCACGATACAAAGATTCCTGGAAAGTGATTAAGTCGCGTGAATATTCGTATAGCTAGACAAAATTAGAATTAGACTTTCATTAAGAAGCCATCATGGTCAGCATAAGATATAATTTGAATCAGCTGTTTTAGATTAGTTAGTCGACTAGACCCTAGATCACAAACAGAGACGAATTTCTACCGCAGCCGTTTTGCCTGTTTAATAGTTTCCTCGAGAACGCGCAGGTCTTGGTCAATCATCTCTGCCCAATTTTGTACATCTCCAAACTCTTTGACTTTATTTTCAACGCCTGAAGATAGAGTTTTCCATTGTCCGGTTAAAGCCTTGAGTTGTGCTGTTTTTGTAGAAAGCTCTTTCGCTTGGATTCCAATTCGTCGGCTGTTTTCATAGACCTCTGTCATCTTGTCAGTCAGAGGTCTAGACAGCTCATCGGGAACAAGACCAAGTTTGTCTGCCAAAGTAGAAGTTGCGTTATTAACTATCTCCAGTCGGCCAGACTGCCCAATTGCTGCGCCTTTGAGTAGCTTATTGGCGGTGGGCTGTTTCATTGCGAGTAGAATGACTGGCGGCAGGCTACCATACAGTTACTGGTAAGCTATTGCCACATTAATAACTGAACTTTGAGACACTGGCTAAGCGTCACTTGAACACAAATATTCTATTGAAGACGTCCCGGAGTTCAGTTTGTTCTGTTCAAGTTAACATGACATGACATTTGCAACACAACAGCGCGATAAATATAATCACGTGACCTTCATAGCCAATTGTGGACCCAGCCCGTAGGGGGACCATTCATCCACTTATTTAAGACCCTATTTCTATTAATATGGATATCCCGTTGGGTCACTGGGAGCTTAAGAATCCATTTCACAATCAAAGTCAGGTTGCATGGAATCCCTAACATGGCGACATCAGCGGCCCGTGCTAATCATGATAAAACGGTAGGTACACCAGACCGCCGCTCAAATCAACATCGATGTTAAGTACCGAATACAAGACCAATTATATGAAGAAAGAATCAGAGGATTAGGCGAGTTGTCAGTTAATAAGAGTACTATTAATAAGAGTACTATTAAACTAAGGAGTCCATGATTTTGCACTTTCACACTACCCTTAATATAGCAAGTATCTTTCCCCTCCAAAGCATTTTATGTATCTATATTACTCCTTCACATGTGTACCAACAGAGTACGATACAATTGAAGGCACTATTGGACTGATTATACTTCGACGTGAGTGCACTAAAACTTTAGATATTACTTTCCTATAGTAATGTAAACACAAAGTCAAGAACCTTCGTCGACATGGACATTCGGTACTTAAAATTCTTGGCAATGATATAATTACGATATGATATGATCATGGACTTACTATACAGTGAGCCTTCCTCAACCGGTGGGTTACAATCGCACTGTACCGTTCAATTTCAGGAAACGGTCACGGATCGCCTGCACATTATGCTGTAAACCAGTAATTTGTGTGCTTCACCCAAGTGACTAACTGCTCAATATCGTTAAGAACTTCCAGAAAAAATCAGATATGTATTATTATCTCTAAAGGAAATCTTATCACCTGGATATACTCAAATTTTCTCCAGTAACTATCCCCTCACTTTATTCCAAATGTGGACGGTTAAGGTGGGTATTCTTCATGAATACACAAACTTCAAGAGCAAATACTAAACTTTAAACGAGGGTGGTGGGCCAGTTGATCTATCTACAAGCCCCTGTCCTAGCAGTTTTTTTATAAAAATTTACATAGTAAAGTTCTACGGTCCATCCAAGAATTTAGAGAAGTGAATCGTCGCATTATTCGTCGCTATTCCGGAAATGAATGGATCCAATGAGAACCTTCAGCCAGATGAAAAGGACATAGATCATAGTATTCTTAAGAATCTACAAATTTCATGTAAAACCCATCTTACCTTCTAAAAAGATACTCTTATTTGAAACACTTCAATAAAAACACTGCACCCCGTGGCGACCGTCAGCCGACTGAACTATATCCCGGTTAAAGAGCAAGAAAAGGCATGAACAACAGTATACAACTACTCAAGCTCCACTGAGATATTTCACTAGCCTTAACAAATCCTTCAATAAGTGATTTCCAGTTATAACTTGAGTGGTTGCCTAGAGGCTACCAAATAATTAACAGTTTCCATTGATAATAAAACTAACCAGAGAGAATTCTGCCCTCACACCGAAAATGCCTACCGATCAATATTCCTGACAACTTCAAAGGAATTGAGCAAGCCCTTGTAGCAATATTTGTTCGAAGTGTAACTATAGTATAATAAGATGATATATTTACAAGAATTGACTTTAGATATATGATTATTTCCTATCTCAGCTGACAAACAAATTCTAAATTTATCATGAGAGCATCTCAGATGGTAGGTTTAGTAACTATTAGAGCTGAAAAATGTCAAGACAAGAAAAGTTAAGATTATTACAAATAGAGATATAGAATCAAGAACCAATAATGTCATGACGGTAGAGGATGGAAGGGTCCAGTGTGACTCTAGTTCTTAAAAGGTCCATGCAAGTTGAAGGCAACCATTAGTTTCAAGTGAGGGGTAACTACCATTCCAATAAAAGACCCGCGTGTACCATCCAAAATAGAACAGGACTTGAAGATTGGATAAATCTTCTAGGTATGGCCCGGGGGCCAGTACCAAGCTACTAATGTTACTGAAATCAGTCCTCAGAACTAAAAGTAGCGGGGATTGCCTGTCAGAGGTGGAGATGGTACAGCCGATACAAGGGAATCATGGTAGAAAAAGCTCCAAGTGGGAAATGAGCTCGCTGTAATCCTAAATGGGGACTAACTCTGGACGGAAGAGGACCCAACATCAGAGTATGACTCGGGATGCCATACTAGATCTAGGCTGTCGCAGACTGGATACCACGTCGCGCCATGCCTAGTATTGGGGGTAAGATGCGAGTCGGGTGTCCTGAGTTCGTCCACTGCCCCGCAAGAGAGGAGGGCTGAGCAGTAAGGATGCCAGTGGTGGTTGCCCAACAGTCGAACTAGAGCGACCTGGGTAAATGCCAAATTAATGAAGAATTGTAATGCCGTCTGAATTGGATGATTGGTTCTTGTCTTGATTCAATGTAGTGTTAAACTAGTGTTCAACTTCGGATGATTGTTTCCGAAACAAGTGTCGAAGTCTCTTTGATTTTTCTTTACCAGTAGAAGAGGTTTTAGACTTCTTTAAAAGGTTCCATGATGACTTGTCTTCCTTTTCTGGTGTGAGGGCAGGTGTACTGGTTCCATTGGTAGTAAATTCCTGATGTCCTCTGTGTTTGAACTTTCGGAATAACTTCTCGACTGGATTTTTCTTCTTAGGAGTTACCGGTGTCTGTAAAGGCGACATGCCGGCTGGGTCCAAGATCTGGATTGATACCTCTTGAATTAAATTAGAGGCCGATGGTTGTTTAGTAGAAGACTTTCCAAAAACCTTTGTAAATTTGACCCATTTCTTGTGTATCTTTGATTCATGTTTCTGAGTTTGAATAACTGGAATATTGGTGTAATCATCAGAGAAGTCAGGCATTGAGACAACTAGGGGTTCCTTGGCCATCCTGATATCATCTTTAACTGAATTAATGGCCTGTTGGAACTTAGAAGTCACGAAACTAGGGGGAGGAAATGCCAAAGATGCAACACAAATACCTTCAACAACTTTGGTAGCAACCTTGACCGTCATAGAGACAGGCTCAGGTTGCTGGGAGTGAACGACTTCTTCAACCTCTTCTCTGACCATTGGTTTTCTGGAGTAACAGGGGTCAAGTTCAGGGTGGAGCTCAAAGTAAAGAGCCAAAAAGATAACAACGACAATCAAAAAAATCACCTGAGTAGTGAAGAGCATTCTAATCTTATCCTTGACATATTGAGATAAGAGACACATTGTTGTAGTGGCAAACATAGCAATCTTATCTAAAAGACATTGAAATGAGACACACATGACGACCAAAGTCAATAACAACAACAAATAATAATAATAAAAAAAAAACAGTAATAGAGTAGTGGTCACAGGCGTAAATGATCTTTGAAAGATTTGAATTGACTTGAGAATTGTTCAAAGAATCAGACAGACTGGTAAAGATAGAGAGAAAAGAGAGCAAAAATATAGAAAAAAACGTGTGGACGGACTCCTTATATATTTGTCTGACAAGTCCTCCATAACCTACGAAGCAGGCACCCCTCTTCGTGCATTGGCCGCCCACCGCATAAATTTCGAAGAGCAGCCCCACTGTTTTGGTCTCATATCGCATACTGCCTGCATATGCACCCCACTACCCCACCTGCATAAACAATTTATCGACATATTCCCTGCAAATCCCTGCATATATGCCCCACCACCTCACCTCCATAAACTCCCTATCGCAACTTCCCTGCATAATACCGCATGTTGGCCCCACCATCTCCACCTCCATAAACTTCCCTGCCCCCACAGGCCACTAACCCTTGACCAACTGCCGACCAAGCCTGCATATTTACCCATCCATGTCCACAGACAAGGGTTATTTGCCGCATCTTACCTGCACTTTTGCTACATATATGCACCACCTCCACCCCTATATAACCTTCCATGCGCATTATCCCATTAAGCCCGCATATGCTTGCTACCCCTCCACCGGCGTAAACTATCAATACTATGTAGCATGCAGGTCGGCAGCAGTCATCCCGTTAGCTTGTGGTAGACTCATGGTAACAATTCGCCAAGGACACCCTATCCTGTGACCGTGGTGTACACCGAGAATAAGACTCAGCTCCCTTCTATTGCTGAAAATTAAGCAAAAATTACAGAAGGGCTCAGTGTTTTTAATTTCTCTCAGTGTACCTGATCGACGATGGCCGATGGCTGATCTGTTTATACAAATCTGCATGCGAAATAACCAGGTCGATAATAAGCTGGATCGTAGCTAGTTCTCACTAGCCTACAACTTATCTATGTCTAATCTGCCTAGCAGGGGCAAAAGCCTATCCGATATGGGATTACCGAAAGCGGACCCCACTCGTTTATCATCCTCTCAGTGAGCAAATGTATGCTAATTTACTCTGAGTTCCTGAAGCCTGTCTCCGTTCCTGGCGAAATAATGCTAGCAATGCGGTGTGGTTGGGTTTTTGTCAGACCATAAATACGAAAGACAAGCTTATATTATATAGATTCTCTGGTGAGAGTGACTTCTTCTTTACACTTGAAAATTGACACTGAATTGGGATAAAAATTATTCCCATATAATTTCCCGTCACCTAGCCAAACATGCCCTGCTACAGTAGCCTCTGTTCGATTCTCAGCTTGGGTGAATTAATTTCTGCTCGAAATCTAGAGGAGTTTGTATGGAGATATTCCGTTTGATAGGAATTACCAGGGCTATACTAATATGTTTTTTTCCAGCTTCGGACTAAGATTAAGGGAAGGAGACAATCCGTTTATTATTACTTCACTCTTCTAACAGTGGCATAAGGAGGGTGTAAGTGTACAATGTGTTCACAGGCACTGGCAGCAAAAGATGCCTCAACCTCATGTAGATACTTGCAGACACAGACATCGTTTCTACCACATTTTGTTTCGGGTTGAGACAAAACAACTTAAGTGTTGCCTATATTTAATCTTCTTTTGCTGATTGTGATGTTCACTGGAAGTATCGTTAGGATCCCAGAATGGCTTAAAACAATCAACAGGGAATGCAGACTTGGCCAAGACTCTCTGGGAGTTAGAAAATGAGAGGCATTCAATCAAGCAGTTGATATTCATACAACTAACTAGAAGAACTTATAGGATGAGATACACCTGATAACAAAAGCTTAAACTAAGAGGACTCAAACCAAATCCATGGACCATGGAGACATAGAAGAGTTCATGCTATGCTTACGGCTAATGTGTTGTATCTTGGAATCTCATACTTATAATTACAGGTTCTGATAACAGTATTTAGGATACGCACACAACTTTCAACAGCTTGTGATACTATATTTTGGGAGGTGCTTCATTTTGTTTGTGTCGTGTTCTCACGAGCACACAAATGTGGCCCATGTTAGCAAGCAGCGAGTAGCTTTCTTTCCACCTATGGATTGATAAACTTCCCTGAAAAAAAAAAAAAAAACCTCAGTAGGGCTAGCCCTAAACTCGTCACTTGTGACATTTGAATATAGTCGTTTTCAAGTATCCTTCTTCAAGATACTTCGTCTGAAGTTAGTAAAAAAACAGAATAATAATACCTATGTTCACAATTCAACCGCTTTATCTAAATACATAAATGAATCTTAAATCTGATGAGGAAGGAATCCCATATCGAGAAGTAGTATAATAATATTAATATTAAGTACAAGAGACAATAAAAGAAACAACAGCAATAATTAAAACCTTTCATTCCATCAAGTAGTAGGTTGTCAAACTCAGTCAATCAAATGTGCAGTTACCGCTAGCCAGTCGAGCTTCTGTTCTTGAATGTAGAACTAGATCCCAGAGTCCGTGTCATGGTAAGGGAGGTACTATTAAAAGTCCAATGGCCAGGTGGTAAGTAGGGAATGACCACCTAAGGCGCCAAGTCTTTGAATGCTCATCGTCCGTCCATGAATATTGTGAGCCTTGAGATCCAATTCCAAAATGTCGCTAAGGAAGCGCCTCATTGGAAGGATTCAAGAATGTCCAGGAGTAGACTGGCAAGGAGCCAGTTCTACCGTAGTCGAACGGTCTAAATCGTCGTCTGCTCGCGGTGTGCGAGGCGACAGAAGTAGTGAGCAACAAGGGACGATGAGCAAATTGTTAGACTTGAGACCTGTGAGCCAATGAATGATAGCAGATATCAGCCGGGGCTCGGGATGCCGCCGGCTGAAGATCGCTAATCCGAAAGGAAATCGTCTTGATAACCAGTCCAATAGTACCAAATGTGAAGCCATGACAAGGGAGCCTCTGAAGATCAAATAAAAAGATAGAGTGACCATGAACTAATAGTCATAGCTAGTACTGGTCCCTCGAGGTAAGGGAGCAACAGACAGGGCTAGACCGACCAGATAACCGCACATCATGAAAGAAGAACTTAGCAACGAGTAGACACTGATCTGCTGGGTCCAGGGACCACGGCAGATTGAACAAAATTGAGGAATCTCGCTCCATACTTTGCAGGGTGAACAACATCCACAGCGGATCTGCCAAAAATCAGTCCTTTGACAGTGGTCTCCGCTCTCTTGCGCCAACTAAAGGGGCAGAGGGTATCAATCATACCAATAACAGGTTGTTGTTCACAAGTACGAGTGTCACTCTGAAGTCCTACCAATAATGAATAATCCATGATATTGTGTCGCTTCAAGAAATCGACATCCTTTGAGACTTGAACCATTAACTTGTCTCGGTCCTCTTGACTCATTGAGATAGCCTCGTGTTTGTCAGTCCAGTCAAGGTCCTTGAACACTACACGACCACGATTATCTTTTCTGGGTCCGGCACGTCGGTCATGGCTCGATCCCTTGATATCGTAAATCAAATCAGTCTCCTTCTGAAGCAAATTCTTCATAATGATAAAGTGAGTCTTCTTTCCATTGGCAATAAGGGTGAAGTTTCCAAGATAGAAAGGGAGCTGAGTACCGGGGTGGGCCTTGATATGATTGTAATAGTCGGCCAAAAAGTCCGCATTAGCAATGACGTTGTGCTCTTTGCGTTTGATGGTCTTAATAATGTACTTGCCATTAGGTGTAAACAAGAAATCGGATCCAGATTTACCAGGAGATTTAGTCTTAGTCAGGTCAGACTGCAAAACAAACGAGTTCAAATACTCATGATAGTCAATTCCACAAAGGGTGCGGATGTCCTGATAAACAATAGGCGAATAAGTCTTAATAATGGCACCTCCATCAAGTCTGTATTTCTTGTTCTCCATAGTGAGGGGTTCTTGGCTACTAAGGGGAGTAGCATAGACGGTAGATTGAACTCCATTAAACATAAGAGTGGATTTCGTGATAGGGGCAGCGTGACCAGTAAGGGTAGTCAGCTTTGCCTTGGCTCTTGTCAACAACAATGGTGTCTTGGACTTGTCGACTTCCTCAACCTGAATGACCAAATCGTCAGAGGGAGTTTGAGCAATAGGCTTCGATGGAGCCAAAGGAGCTGTTTGGGGAAGCTCGGGTTCTGGGTCAGCTTGAAGGCCACCAGAAACAATCAATTGTGGTAAACCCTTGTATAAGTTTGCAACGGCAATAATCTCAACAACAAGGCTGTCAATAGAACAAGTGCCCTCGATGGTAGGGGCAGGGGCGTCGGCCATAGCGCAAGGGGTTTGATCATCCACCGCGACAGGAGTGATTTCCTCAGATTCAGCCAAGTCACTGTGAGTGGTTTCCAAAGGCGACTCAACCAATGTAACATCGCCATGGGACTCAGGAGTAGAGTCATTCTCATCAATTTCAATAGGGCAATCAGCTAGAGCCCAAGAGGCAGCAGGGGTAGTCCAGGTAGCCTCGGTGTCTTCTTCGGACCAGGCAGTTTGAATTTGACGGGCAGTAAAAGCAGCCTCATCTCCAGCCTCAAAAGACCACTCAGAGCAGTTGTCATCATCATTATCAATGGTAGCAGAGCAGGTGTTACTCGACTCGTCACAATAAGCTTGTTCAGAAACAATATCAATGGGTTTCCAGACGGTGGGTTCATTGAGGGTCTCATCAGATCCAACCGAGACATCAGAGTCATCGGGGGAACATTCAAGGATCAAAACCTTGTGATAAGCAAAAGCAGAACGTCTGGCAGGGCGACGGTTCTCTTGTTGTACACAAGCACCATACTTGGGCACAGAAACACCGCAATGGACGTCACTCAAAACAGGACGACGAGGGACCTTGTGGGTTCCATTAGAAGGACGATAATCACCGTTGGTACAGAAAACGGCACCCATTTTATCAATAAAATAGGCAACAGTAAAACAGTAGTAGAAAAATAGTGTTGAAAGCGCTGGTTAAAAATTCACAGAACAAAACTTGAGTGTAAAAACAGCTGTAGATTTATTCTGAAGAGAAAAAAAAGAAGAGAAGAGAAAAAGACCATTGTTGCGGATTTCCTTTCATATATATACATGGGGCTCTAAAGATTATGTTGATGTCTGCACCGACCACATAATCTTGGTTCACGGACTCGGTCAGGCTGTAGCCTGCAGACTGCAGCCTGCAGCCTGCAGCTCTGGGGTACCTCCGCCCGCCGCCCGTTGGGACAACGGCTGGGCACCTGAGATTAGCGAGTCCAGTACAAGCACCTGAACACTGGAACAACCGAGATGCTAACCGTCAGTGGCCATTTTCGAGGTCAATAGCTTGGTTTGTATTTAAATACACCAGCATAATTAAGTTTCATTCTCGATCGAACTTTACTCCGTACGGAAATGCCAGGGGTATATCTCATCGCCGCCAAGCCGATCGGGTCCATATGCAAGATAACGGGCTGGTAGAACCGGGGTATGCATGCAGAACGGGGGTGACCTGGGCTGCCTCCGGCGGCTGGGGCTCTGCCCCAGACCCCGTAGCTCGCTTCGCTCGTTGCGCCGGGTTCCCCACTTACAGTTGGGAGAATTGCAAGCTGGGGGATTGACAACGACAGTACAGGATCGAAGTCAGGCATCGTAGTATGATCATGTGGCGAAGGTTATATCAAAGTCATGTAAACAAGTTTAAGTATACGAGGGCAATCTGAAGCTGCCCTTGAAATCAGTTTTTGGAAGCAATAGAACTTCTTGAACTTCCGAGGTAAAAAGGTCTCGAAGCTTCTTAGATATATAATCTGAGCTACTGAACCGATTGTGGACGTGCTTTTCGAGCATTTACTTTCGAACGAACGACGAGAAAACTGAATTCTAACCAAAATGCAGTACACATTCAGTAATTAAACCACCTTGGCTATTATTCCCAACTAGTAGGCCATGACTGCGTCGTGACGACCGCAGTGGAACGAGAGATGTCGTTAGCGGGGGAATCCTTTAGCTGAAGCTCTAGTCTACAAGTAGTCTTCTGAATAAATCGCACTACCCTCATTTTAAACTCTAACTGGATAATCTTGAAATCATTATTCTTATAAGTTCGATTTATAGCATTGTTTTTATTCGTCCCGTATACTAAAAATATAACCACGCTGTCCACCCAGAGGGCAGCTCTTGTTCTGTTTATCTTCACTAATCAGTTAAACATGTGGACTATTATAGGATGTTGATGAAGAGAGGACAGTTCCTCAAATTATATATTAAAGGAAGCTACAAGTTGCAAAATCTTTTCAAATTCAATGGCATTAATTATTTTGTACATTAGCTGTCTATTCTCTAGAGACATCACGACCGAAAACCTTGACCTTAACCCAGTCGGTGAGGACAAGGATCTTGTTACGCATGGAAAAGCACATACTAAGGTATGCAGATCTCCAGAACATATAAGTGAGACGACCACCAGAGGCAAAGTTACCTTCAGCCCAAAGAGTGAGGTCGGCAACTGCCTTATCGGAACCGACGTAGGCCAAGGAACCTTGGTGAGAATACTCAAAGGGAAGAAGAGACTTGGAACGTCTTAAACGTCTAGAGCGAGACTCGATTTCCGATAAGATAGACTTACGCTCAGCAGAGCCTTCAGCTGTTTGGCTAGCCTTAGCCTCCAAAGCGCGAACTTCTTGCTCAAGGTCCTCAGCTCTAGCAAGCTGGTTGAAGAGACCACCAAGGTAGGATCCTTGTTGGGCAGCAACTTGAGCAGTGGGGGCATACTTAGTGGCAGTACAGTCGCCAAGAGCCCACACACCCTCAGTACCTTCAACTACAAGGTATTCATTGACAAGAAGACCACGACGAGAGTTCTTTTGAGCCTCAAGGTTAGCCATCAAATCACGGATGACGGGACGAACGGTGTTACCAGTAGCCCAAACGAGAAGACCATAAGGCATCTCAAGGGTCTCCTTGGAACCATCGGGACGGGTAGCTTCAGCAATAATAGTATCTTCGGTAACCTTCTTAACCATAGTCTTGGTTAAAACACTAATCTTTTCAGCCTTGAATTGTCTTTCAGTATAATCAATCAATTGCTTAGAAAACGAAGGGAGGACATTGGGAAGAGCTTCAACAAGAGTGACCTTGAAGTCTTTGGCAATACCGGGAATCCACTTCTTGAGATCTTCTTCAAAGAAATCTTGCAACTCAGCAGCAAATTCGACACCAGTGGGACCACCACCGACAACAACAGTGTGAAGTAAACGCTTACGGTCAGCATCATCAAGGTTCTTGAAAGAAGCAGACTCAATGCAGTCCATGATCTTCTTACGAATCTTTTGAGCATCAGGGATTTCCTTCAAGAAACAAGCGTGATCTTGGACACCGGGGATACCGAATGTCGAGTTCATGGCACCGACACCAACAACGAGGTAGTCAAACTTGAGTTGTCTCTCGTCCTTGCTATCTTCAGTAGAGTGGTCACGAATGGTTACAACACGGTTTTCATAGTCAATCTTGGTGGCCTCGGCCTCATAGTAAGTGACATCAGATTCCTTGTTACGAATAATACCACGGATGGGCTCCATGATAGAACGGTGTTCAATAGTACCAGTGGTGCAGGAAGGGAGTAAAGGAGTGAACAAGAAGAAGTTTCTGGGAGAAACAACAACAACATTATAGTTGGAAGTGTTGATAGTCTTAAGAAGTGAAACGGAACCCCAGCCACTACCAAGGATAACCAAGGTCTTCTTAGTAGGATCAGGAGGAGATTGGTTCTCTCTAGGGTGTCTGGTCTCGTAGATTGACCATCCAGCATAGATCAAAGTAGCAAATACAGATCCATAGGTGATTCTCCAGGTAGTCTTCCAGAAACCCCACTTCTTCTTTGGGCTTGGGGGAGGAGGGGGAGGAGGAGTACCAGCAGAGCCAGTAGCAACAGGAGTAGTAGCAGTTTTAGTTACAGCTTCAGTCTTAAGAACAGGAGAAGGAGGAGTAACTGGAGTAGCCGAAGGACCAGAGACAGGTTTCTTCTCTTGTAATCTCAAAGCAGAATTGTAAAAGGATCTTTGAGCAATAGCAGGAGTAAGTGCAATTCTCCTAGTAGGAGCGACTAACCGACTGGCCAACATTGTTGAATATAACCACAATTAGAATTGGAATTAGAATTGGAAACGTGTTGATAAAAAAAATCAAATCAATTCAAAAGTTTGACCGCTTGAAAAGAAATCTAAGTTTAACTTGCACCAAATCCTAAAAACCGAGTTAAGCTGCCGGGTAGAGTGGACCTATCTAGCAAACTAACCGAGCAAACGAACTTTACGGGCTCTTTGTTCAAATGTTGGATAAGAGATTCACCAAAAATCTAAAACCCACAAATTGGAAAACCAATTGATAGTTTAATAGTAAAACTTCGATGTTTTATCAAGTGAAAAATGCAAATGCAACTCTCAAAGATAAAGAATCCTATATCTTCTCAAGAAAATATAAGTTTAAGAAGTTGTAGAAATCGAGTTCCAAAAAAAAACTTAACGGCTAATTGAAGACCACCTGAATTAAGCAAATTTCAGAATGTTACTACTCTTCAATTTCTCGCTTAGTTTTTTTCTCACGATAGTGAAGAAGCGGGTATAATTTTTTTTTTTTCCACTGTACAGTTATCAGTACCTGTACCAAGTTTTTATGTCACTTTGACGTGCTCGGTGTGCGGTGCGTCCTGCTTGTCGGGCGTGCTGCCCAATGTAAGTATAGAAATCCGGCCGGCAGGTTATAGGGACTGCCGCTGGAGTTGCTAATTTAACCGCAGTAGACAACAGAGAGAATGACTGATTGAGCTGAACGAGCGGCTTGAAAGATCAATGCAAAGCGGTAGTGGGCAGGCTCGTCAATGCAGTATTGGGCGGTATCGGCCGCTCGCTGTAAGTTAAAAGCTGGCTAAAGATTTTTATCCGGGCGGTCTTTACAAAGATGAAGCGAGGATAGGCAAGAGAAAAATTCCTGATCGGCAATTTACCCCTCTCAACTGGTCCTGATTAGGAAATGTATATGTACCCCTCCAGAGATCAGAGGTGGTGAATTTTTCCGTAGACCAATAAGAGCCAGTTATCAAGCTGATAGCTGTGCAGGCACGATTGTTTTCTCCGTACAGTCGCTGGAAATGTAATTGAGGATAAATGAATCTGTTTTATCCACTGGCTATAATTATAGAGACTGATTATCAACAGGCAAAATCGTGCTATAACAGTGAAGAGCTCTAATCACAGGAAGTCCACACAACAAAGTCTTTACAGGGAAACTGATGAATTTATATGGCTCTAGATATGTTAGCTATCTATAGGTGTCATTATATATACATTTAGCTTTAGAGCTAAGCAGGCTGCCCACATTTCGGAAACACCGCTTGTGCATCGGTCCGTGCTGTTGCCTCGCGCGGCGATTTCACCATCATCCAGTTCCGTTCCGACATGGCCGCGTACGTCGGGAGTGTGCTTCACAGATGCCCTGTGGAATAACCCTGACATCAGTTCGGACTTAATTTAGCCTTTGACCGACGTCTCTGGGAGCCTCCAAATTAAAGTTTTTATTATTATGTCAGCAACAACAGTTTATTGCGCTTCTTATTCCTCAGTAGAAGTCGCTACGTTCGCTTTCTCGATGACACTAGCCATTTACATCCGGCGGCTAAAGCTGTGCCAGGCTCCCTTCGCTTCACTTGGATAGCGGGAACCTGCAGGGTCATTAACCGTTCCTGCGATTGACAAAAAATATAATTATTACCCGATGAAAAACAAAAAATATGCGTTAACCCGGAATCGAACCGGGGGCTCATCGATGGCAACGATGAATTTTACCACTAAACCATTAACGCGCTTATTGACAAAATTATTTCGCTGTGGATTCTGAATCAACCACTCTAGATGAGCTTGTCGGCGGAAAATTCTCACTTTTTTGGGTTCTTGCCGTTTGTATAAGCTCATGGCTTGAATCAGAAGCTCTCCAAATGTTTCCGTCTTATTTGGTCTTGTTGCCGATGGTGATGTTGAACTATGTCTTGTGCTTGTGGGGTACTTATAGTACCTTGTACCTGTGGGCCTTTCTGACAGTTTTTTAACTAGATTTCTCAATAAATATTCCTAATAGCGCCTGCCAAATTTGAATCCAAGAAAAACGGAATTTTAAGGATTTAAAAGTCCCGTAATAATTAAGAATATTATCTATAATTAGTACTTGGCAGCCCACCTGCAGTACCCCTGAAACTCAGCCTCATCATAGCAGATCTATGGAGTTCCGACATCAGAAACGACATTACATTCAAAACACCAGCAACAATAGCCCGTAAAATGGCCCTAAAGGTTGCCAAATACCGGTTTTGTTTTCTGGCCGAGCGTTTCTGTTGCGCTGTGGCCAGCGCAATCCCTCGACTAGGTGTCAACTTTCTACTTGCGTGGGCCACTTATGTCCATGTTTGTGTGATATGTTTAGTCGAGTTCGACAGCTTTCTGGGTCGCCAAATTTTGAGCTATCTCGGTGTTATTCTTTACATAAATAGCGCTATTGCATACTACCGTACAGTATCTGTTGGTGGAGGTTCACCTTTGGACGTATGTATATCTCTTTCGTGATCTGGTTGATTTCTGTGTTTGGTAACGTGTGCATCGCTTGTAACGCTCCAGATATGAGCTCGGTCGTGCCAGTGAGATCAAGTAAGGGAATGGTTATTACCAGGTTGACGATGGTCCACTACCAAAAAACGATTTCGCTGAAAGTAAACACGTACTAACTACAGTAGATTCCCCGGTTCAGGGCAAACTTAGGTGACCTAGAGCAGGCAGGTTTGGCTCCAGCGCCTCCAGAAGTCACTAATAATGTCACAGCAAAAGAAAATGGGGACATGCGATATTGCAATAAATGTTCATGCTGGAAACCAGATCGCACTCATCACTGCCGTTCGTGCAAGAAATGTGTACTCCGGATGGATCACCACTGTAAGTATTTGAAGAAGGACGCGTATTAAAGTCCCTTCTGTTAGTAGTTCTAACAAGGTACAAGGTCCCTGGTTCGCAACTTGTATTGGGCACAACAATCATAAATTTTTTGTTCAGTTTTTATTATACGTATGCTTGCTCTGTCTGGTATGTGGTATCAGCTCAGTAACCGCCATATACCGGTTCGTGAATAATGAAACTAAAATTGCCACAGCATACCTGGCATTGAACGGTGTTTTCCTGGCTGTGTTGTCTACTGTTATGGGCATAGCGGTGGGCTTCTTCACCTGTTTCACTGTATACTTGGTCATGATCAACAAAACCACGTTAGAATCCATGGAGCCTGTTCGATATAAAACAGCGCTTGCATCTTCACAATTCAGATATAGAGATGCACCGTCATCAGAATCTTTGGGAAACATTTTTGATCTCGGACTGTATAGAAACTGGTGTTCTGTAATGGGCGACAGGGTCATCGAGTGGCTTCTACCAATTGTACCTGCCAACAAAACCGAAGGCATTTCGTTTGAAATTAACCAGGAGCTCTGGGACAAGGCTCAACGGGAGGCCCTTGACGAGCAGTCGCAATTCCACGAAGCAAACGAATACTACCGCCGACAGTCGGACTACCTCGAGCAGCGACGTGAGATCAGGAAACAACAACTACAGCGTTCCATAGAAAGCGACATTCGTACCAGCGAGTATCATGAGCCCGAAATCCCTGATCCGTCCGAATCTATACCACTCACCCGTTACAGGTGAACCTATATTTATTGCCATGTATATATATACACTGAATTCTTGACCGGAGACTGCCTCCGGCGGCTGGGGCTCTGCCCCAGACCCCGTGGTGCTCGCTTCGCGAGCAGCGTGATGTATGGCCCTGTGATCTGGGCAGTTCGAATAGGCTAATCGTGAAGACAATGGGCATCATTGAGCGGTGTACAGTGGCTCCTGCCACCGTTGACAAAGAGACGTAGCGAGCGTATTTTTCAAATACTTTGTGGTATTTCCGAAATGTATTATTTTCTAGTATGTACATAGATGGCTGGCTGGCCCCACGATGCTCGCGAAGCGAGCACAACGGGGTCTGGGGCAGAGCCCCAGCCGCCGGAGGCATACTCTCACCGTGAGAGCTACCCAATAATAAATAAATATCCTACTCAACGAGTAAAATCAATCATGCCACTGCCTAACACGCGGTCTCGCTGGTAGAGAACCAGGTATTGGCCGGGTGCTACAGCCCTCGCCGGCTCAGAAAACTGAACAGATATATCTGTTACAGCACTGGAGCCAGGAATACCGTTTTTCACAGTGATATCTGAGACAGATAATCCCTGGTCCTGTAAGGAACGGAACTGTACGCGGATAGAGGAGAGGTCATCCAGAGAGATATCACTGCCAAGCCATCGGAACTTTGAACACTGGGCAGTAGTCCGGAAAATCGAGGGATGATCTCGTCCTCGTACTATTACAATTTGGTTCTCCGCAGTTCGCTTGTCACTCACGTACCAAACACCCCTACATTCAGGGTCACCTTGGGGCATCGAGACTCCGCTCCGTTGTCCAATAGTAGCTTGCCATAGACCTTGATGTTTACCGACTACTTTACCGTCTTCAGTAACTATGTCTCCAGGAGTTGGAACTACATATTCCTCTAAAAAGTCCTTGAAATGTCCATGATCTTGTGATACAAAACACAGGCCCTGAGAATCGGGCTTAGAGGCCGTTGGAAGGTCGAGATCTACCGCTATTTGTCTTATCTGAGGCTTTGTATATGCTGCTAGCGGAAATAAAACCCTGTTCAGGGATTCTGGAAGTACGGTGGATAAGTAGTAACTTTGATCTTTACTCAGATCTTTGGGTCTTAGCAAGTGGTGAATGTTACTCTTAGCTTCCAAGTTTGTACCATCACGCGCAGCAGGAATTCCTACTCTAGCATAGTGCCCCGTAGCGAGCCACCACTTAGTTCCCTCAGGACTACCAGTAAGCCTTTTCTGATGGTCACTTGCCCATTGAAGCAGAGCTCCGAATTTTATGTGACGATTGCATCCGACATCTGGATTGGGTGTAAGTCCATTTTTATACATATCTATCATGGGCTCAAACACTTTAGTCCAATACTCCTTCTCAAGATTAACTCTGTGGCAGGGGATACCAATCACCTTGCTAACTTCCTTGACATCGTTCCATTCGTCTTCCGTACACCGTGCTGTTGCCGTCCAGTTGCACATGTATATTCCATGTACTTGACCAGGGTATTTCTTGGCAAGAAGGGCTGCCGTGGTCGATGAATCAACCCCTGATGACATGGCGACAAAAATATCGTCCCCTGGAGATGGATTGGGATAAATATATTGTGAGTCTCTCTCTAGTGGTTCTATCACTATTCCAGAGTCTATAGTAGTCGCTTTGTGAATGGGTAATGAAGATAAAGGCGCTTCATGATGACTACTAGTTCCCGTCGTAAGAGATCGATAGAAGGGCTGTGCCGAGGTGCCCAAGCCATGCACCCTACTACAGGGTTTGTTTATTGTAGCTCGCAAAGAGAGCTTAAAGAAGCTCTGTCTGTTCAGCAGTTGCCTCATGCTTGAAGCTCGAGTTCAACCGAATGTATGAAATCCAGGGGTAATTTTTACAGATGATGCGTAGAACTAATTTTTCTCATACCGACCCTCAGCCGTGTCAGGAAAATGTCAATACCGATAGATAGTGGTACAATGAAGGATGCTGACTCGTCACTGAAAAAATATGATTTAGAGAAGTGATTCGTGAAGCTCTTTGCTGGCCATTCATCTGCTGTTGTTATTAAGTTGGTTTTAGGATTGAAGATGTGTGGCTGTCTGGGGACGATTTTAGATCTTCACGCATGCGACCTTATCTAGAATTTTTGATAAGATAAGGACATAGATACATGCAAGGCTGGCTGTATGTTGTATGAACTTTCTCCTGAACCCTTCTTTTGTTCTTTCTCATTATTTTCTCCTTTTCTCCTTTTCTCCAGCCCGTCTTCTAGCCAGTCTGTTCATATTTACTTCATAGGTACTCTTTCTAGTTATTTCTACTAGGCCATATTGTACTATTCTGTGACCTTGACCGTCTGTCTCCTCGGTCCTAATTTCATTCTATAACTTAGTACAAAATTGACCAGCCGGTCCTATAATACTCAAATCCCATATAACTATGACTACCTTCATTTAGATACCTGTCTTATTCAATTATGGAGATGGAAGGTCGCCCCAGTATAAGTGTTCAGTTACAAAGCAGCCATTTGCCAAGTCAACTGTGAGACATAGAATAAGTTTGGAACTAATACGGTCAAAGACTATTTCCATTTGTTTATAAAGGGCGATTGACATTTTGGCAAAGTTGGGGGATGTAGAAACCTTTCAGTCTGATAAACAAGATTGGGAAAAACTACCGAATGATCGAGCTGGATAAGCCAATGTTAGACAATCATCAGCAATTCTATCACGAATGCTGAACCTGAACTAATTGGATTAAGTCTCATAATGTTAGAAGTTGTTGAATGAACTTCAATTTGCAAAATATCTTCCAGCTAGTCTTTATGAAGATAATCAACTAAGATCACAATGAAGAAGCAGCATGAATTGTTAAGAAAATTACCAGGCACCAGTTTTTGAGTAATTGGAATTGTTTTTGAACTTATCTGATCTGATCACTGTTACTAAGGTTGTTATCAATGAGCAATTAATAGACATCCTGATTAAGAATCTGGATCAAAGGAGCGGAGTGTTGAGGATATACATGACCCAAGAACACGTCAGTATGTAATATCATCAAGACCGCAACTTCTAGACGACATAAAATCCGATGGAGAGTTTTCTCATATTCTGACTTGCCTTTTGCTTTGATCCTGCAAACAGGGAACCAGATACTGGGGGACTTTGCTTCGCTGATTATGAAATGCAGCCATGCCTATCATTCAGATCAGTCAAGAATAAAATCCCTCGATAGTGCATCATTCGTGCTCCAGACTTCAGTCTTGACAAAGTAATCCCATGGGTTTACTAAAGTTGGAGGCTTCGCTTATGTTAGGATTTTGTATAGAAAAATATTTATTAATACTAGAGTCAGATACAAAACAATTCATTTTCAAGGTTGTAGAGTCAAACGCGTTCTTGTTCCTAGTTCTCCATGTGGTGAGTCCTTTTCCATAGTTTCCAGTTTTCAGGTGTGGTTTGTTGGTGGTCCCGTTTCGAGTTGAGTGTGCATGGCTCGGGGTGCCAATGCACTGGTCAGGCTTCTAGCATCGGCTAGTTCCGGGAATCTTTCAGAATCAGACACTCAGCGAAGCAAGATCGCGAGATTGTCTGTCAAAAAGAAACCCGCAAGAAAGCCAATGATCGAAGAAGCCATTCCTACTGTGTGTCTTCCAAGGAGGTGCCAGCACAATAGGAATACCATAAAGTGAAACGATAGAGTCGAAGTGGAGGAGTGGCAGCCGCCGGGCGCCAGGTCCAAGTGGTTTCGAGTGAAGGTGACCAACCATAATTGAGTAGAATGGGGGGATCATAATTAGGAATCCGGATAATAGTACCATGATGTAGGAGTGATGACATGAGGGAGTCCAGGAACGAGGTGTGATAGGAATGACCGTTGATTAAAGAAGAAATCGAAGTTCGTCATTGTAGGTGTGATATTGTCTTCTGGCGTTATTGCCAAGAGCTCTTCTTCTCTCTCTCTTTCTAGTTGGGGTGGTGTCGTATCTCAACCAATCATAAACTTTGATAGTAAGTTTATCGTGATACAGGGCAGCACCAATACGATAGTTAACCGATTTGATTGCAGACAGAAACTTCAGATCTTCAATGACTTCATGATAGAGTCTGTTTTCAAAGTCTTTGTCATCAGTAGTGGGGAAAGTGTCGCAAAGTTGGTTTCCAAGGCGGTTGAAGCCTTCAAGCCATCTGACCATGTTGTTGCCGATGTGAACGTTACACTTGTATTCATGTTGAGTCTCGTCCTTCTTCGTGTACTCAATGGCAAAAAACTCGCCGCCAACTCGGTAGAGTCCGACATATGCGGCAAGGTGGGTGGTTCGGTAGCACCACTTGTCTCTCAGATGCTTGCCAAACTTTCTCGCATAATGGTTTAGTGCGAAAGCCCTGTCGACAGTAAGAGGATGGAGAAGGAATTGGTGATCATGAGAGATGAGGAGTCCAGTGGTGTCAAGTCCGTCAGTTCGCACCCAGTTGTTACATGCGTCCATGAAGTCTTGGTCTGACACTCCAAACATCTTTCTAAGGAAAGTGAAGTCTGTTTTGTTGAAGGCCTCGAAAGTGTTGTTGTTGATGTTATCGATAGACAATTTCTTAAAGAAGTCAAGAGAGTGAGTCATCGAAGTACCGAAAGATTTATGATGAGAGTTCCATCGGAGCTTGTACTTGAGTTTGGAATAAAAAGTCTTTTGTTGTTCAATAGTGGCTCTAACACCTTCTGAAAGGGATTTCAATTTGGAGATCCAGGCGTCGCTAAATTCTAACTGGGGTTCGTTCTTGGGAGCCAATTCCAAGGCGTTACGAGTGGAGATGTTCTCAGGCACATTGGACGAGGAAGTAGTAGTGGTTGTAGTAGCGCTGGAAGAAGTAGAAGAAGTGGAAGAAGTACTAGACTTCTTAAAACAATTGAAAAAACTTCTCAAGCCCTTAAAATGAGAGCGAGAACCATGGTTGACCTCCTGAGAGTCATCAGGGATAATAATTTCTTTCTCTGACTCAAAAGACATTTGAATGCCAATAACCAATTCAATTACCTTTGTTCTGATAAAGGTAAAGTGGAAGAACATTGTTTCTGATTACAATGATAAACCAGTATTAATTGATGATGGTGGAGTTAAACAACACAATACAAGTGATGTTGATAAAAAGAGACACTTCAAGCACAAAATCAAGCTTTAAAATAAAAGCCAATTGAACAAAACAACAGTCAATCAACTAGAACCTCGAAATAGTAGTCAGAGGTTATAAACAAAAATTCAAAACGGTCAAAATTCGCAATTCAATCTCAACTGGCAAAAAATCTGGTGTAGTAAAGATAAAGAGGAAGAAAAGATCTTTTGGAGCGGGATGCACCCCTTATATAGACCTCCCACCCACAGGCCCATAACTTTCCCTTCCCCCCATAACATACTGTTTCCCATCACGCGGAAGCTCCATAACTTCACAGCCTCTCCATGTAACAGCCGTGCGGCGTCACCCCTGATTTTGAATTTACCCCAGGAGCAGACCCTGCATATGCAGGGATGAATAGAAACCCTGTCCATGGGCAAACGCTGCATTAATGCCCTTTATAAATACAGAATTCTGCGTTTATAAATGATTCAATTATGTCGCTAATCCGATTATTAACGTTATACTGTAGTTAATGAGAGTTTAGCTGTTAATTACTGAGGTTGTTTAAACGACACATATATTAATAAGCTATATAGCCTTCACAATTAGTTTATCACTCAGATCCTAACAATGTGAGTTATCGAGACAACTAGTTTAAATCAAGAGCAAACAAACGAAATTACCAAGGAAAATGATACACAAATGGTAATATTGCCACTGGTAGATGCCTATACTAGACTAAATGATCAATACCTTTAACTTGTCAAACTGGTCCATCTAATTGCAAACCTTCGAGACACCAAAGAGACATTAACGGTCAAAAAATAGATCCTGGGAGATATTTATTTTGTAGATTCTGATAATGGGCCTAGTATGTTAATGGGGTAATAAAAAAATACAGAGTATTTATGAAGCCTTCTATCGTTGTGGAGGATAGAGGAGGGAGGCGGCGGCTCTGATCTGGCGGCTACCGCGTCTAGCCAACCAATTAAGGAATGATCCGAGGTCCAGTTCAAACTACTGGTCCGATAAGCGCATATATGTGACCTGGCCGAATGTTTAATGTGTACACATCAGCAACAAGCGGGAGTACTTTTCAGACTATCGAACTTAGTGCTATCAGTTTCGCGTTTTAGGTATCAAGACATAGTAGAACACGTCGATTGGCACGATCAATTGAGATAACAATTGATTGATAAAGGTGTGTATTTATTTACAGATTTCGATCCAAACCAAATCGATTATTAAATATCTCTTGAAATCGGTTTTTTCACCGTCCAGGAGGTGCATTTTTCATAACGAATCTGAGCACAGGGCACTAACCATTGTTAGATATCATGTCGCAATACGGACACCCAGCTGGTGGTGAAGGATACCAGGCCAGTGGCAATGAAGGTGTCGCAGGTGGTCCTCCTCAATCAGCACCTCCTCCTGGAGGTCATACAAAGAGGAGAGTTTATGCTAAGCAACAGTATGATTTCAATGCTGGAGCTGCTCCATCTCCATATGGTTCTGAGATAGGTGGTTCTAGTAATGGTGATATCTATGGAGGTGCTCAAGGATATGGAGTTGGTCCTGGAGCAGGAGCTCCAGGTATTCCAGGTGCCCCAGGAGTCGCTGGTGCTGGTGTAGGAGCTCCAGGTGGACCAGGAGCTGTTTTTACCCCTGGCGTGGGTGTTACTAGTCCTGGTGCTGGAGTTGGTGGTTATGGTGCTGGTGCTTACGGTGCCGGTACTGATGGCACTGGAGCTGGAGCTGCTGGATCTGGTTATGGCATTGGTGCTGTGGCTGATGGATTAGCCAATCAATTCGGACAATTGGGATTGGGTGGAGCAAGTGGTGCCCGCGGACCTCAACCAGTAGTGGGACAACCTCAAGGTGGACAACAACCAGGAGCAAATGGTCAACAACAAAGACTTCCTTTAAACCAACTTTACAATATCGATTTGATTCAATCGTTACCTCCACCTATTACCGATTTGGCACTTCCTCCTCCACCATTGATTTTGCCAGCAGGCGCGGCAGTCAACAATAACCCCGAAGCTAATGCATCGCCAGATTTCATTCGATCCACTTTAAATGTCATTCCTACAAACTCATCGTTATTAAAGAAGAGTAAATTGCCATTTGCACTTGTGGTTCGCCCCTATACCTCATTATTGGATGCCTCTGCACCGGTGCCCATTGTATCAGATACAGTTATCTGCAGATGTCGTAGATGTCGTTGTTATATTAACCCGTTTGTGACTTTTATGGATCAATCCCATCGTTGGAAGTGTAACATGTGTGGATTGACCAATGAGGTTCCTACTCAGTTTGATTGGGATCCTATTAAAAATGAGCGCCAAGATAGATATGCTCGTAATGAAATCAACTATGGTGTTGTTGAGTTTGTGGCTCCTCCAGAGTATTTGGTTCGTCCTCCTCAACCTCCTATCTATGTGTTTGTATTAGATGTCAGTGTTAATGCGATTGCCAATGGACTGTTGGCTACAGCTGCCAGAACCATTTTGGAGAGTCTTGATCGTCTACCTAATAGTGACGGTAGAACTAGAGTTGCTTTTATTGCAGTTGATGCTGCTCTACACTACTTTTCGATTCCCTTGCCAAGTTCTCAACAAAAGGAGCCTTCGATTATGGTGGTTAGTGATCTTGAAAACCCATTCTTGCCACTGCCTAGCGGATTGTTGGTTAATTTGAACGAGTGCAGACCTGCTATCGAGCAATTGCTTGGTACTTTGGGTGAAACTTTTGCTGGTAATGTCAGTTCCAGCAATGCTCTTGGCTCGGCTCTTAAGGCCGCTAATCAGCTTATTGGAAATGTTGGTGGTAAGATTATCTGTCTTACTGCTAGTATACCCAATGTTGGTATTGCCAAGCTTGAAATCCGTGAAGACCGCAAAGTTCTTGGTACTGCCAAGGAAGGTGCTCTATTGCAAACTGCAAATGCCTTTTACAAATCGTTTGCTGTTGAGTGTAACCGTAGTCAAGTCACTGTTGACATGTTTTTGTTTTCTTCTCAATACCAGGATGTCGCTTCTTTGAGCAACTTGCCAAGATACACTGGTGGTCAGACTTATTTCTACCCAGGTTGGTCTGCTAACCGTGCCGAGGATGCTGTCAAGTTTGCCCATGAATTTGGCGAACATCTGTCTCAAGAGTTTGCTATGGAAGCTGTTCTGCGTGTTCGTGCTTCCACTGGTCTACGTATGAATGCTTTCTATGGTAACTTTTTCAACCGTTCTTCTGATTTGTGCTCGTTCCCTACCTTCCCTAGAGATCAGTCCTATGTCATCGAGGTTGCCATTGATGAGACTATTAACAAGCCATACGTCTGTTTCCAGGCAGCTGTACTCCACACTACCTGTCATGGAGAACGTCGTATCCGTGTTTTGAACGTGGCCATTCCTACTAGTAACCTGTTACAAGACATTTATGCATCTGCTGACCAATTGGCTATTACCGCTTACTACACACACAAGGCTGTTGAAAAGGCTCTTACATCAGGCATTCAAGATGCTCAAGATTTGTTAACTAATAAGCTCACGGAAATGCTCCAGACTTATAAGAAGGATCTTATGACGACTAATGTCGGAGCATCAGCACCATTGCAGTTCTGTGCTAACTTGCGAATGCTTCCTCTACTGTTTAACGGCTTGCTCAAACACGTTGGTCTTCGTAAATCTGCTCAAATTCCTTCTGATCTGAGGTCTGCTGCCTTGGCATTGTTAAGCACCTTGCCACTGAAATACCTCATCAAGTATATCCATGCTGATTTCTACAGTCTGCATGACATGCCTGATGAGGCCGGTGTGCCAAATGAAGAGACTGGTGAACTTGTTTTCCCACCTAAATTGAACCTCACAGGAGAGCGCATTGTTTCTCATGGACTGTATCTTATTGACGATGGTCAAGTACAATTCTTGTGGGTAGGACGTGATGCTGTTCCACAATTGCTTCTTGATGCTTTCGGTGTTGATTCGTCAGCTCAAGTTAAGCCTGGTAAGCGTGAGCTTCCTGAGGTTGAGGGCTCACTTCTCAATGCTAAAATCAGAAGCATCATTGCAAAGACCCGTGAGAAGAATGATTCTATTACATGGCCATCACTATTCATCATGAAGGAGGACGGTGATCCTTCATTGCGTCTATGGGCTACCACCTTCCTCATAGAAGACCGTAGCGACCAAAGCCCAAGTTATTTCCAATTCCTTTCAGGATTGCGTGATAAAATCAACTCCTAAAAGCTTCATATATATATACATACATATTTTATTTTCTTATCCTGTGTGTTTTGACATCCGCATAAAGAGTGTCTGTGAATCAAGTATCATTCTGAATACTGAACCGAATCTACAGTTATAGTCTGAAGTTGAACAGCTGCAATTCGTAATTGGGGGGCGGGATTTAATTAATAGCTATTTGTGGTGGTTTTCCATCACTAAAGTTATTAACTCTCCCAGCCAAGGTGAATGAACTCCGAAAGCGACTGAAGTCCCGCAGTCGACAGTGATGAGTTTTACACACAGCTGACTTTGACTGTTTGAAACATTCGACTCAGCACTTTATTTCGCTATCTTTTTTCCCATTTATTACAAATACCCATTCACAGTCCCTTAGTTTTCGAGGCACCATTCCAGCATACAGATCCGACTCATAGATCTACAGGGACCTGTCCAGCCTCACCATGCCAGAGTGGAGATACGGCTGGCACGAGATGACGATTATAGCCAGCAGGGCAGAGACGGGATTCATAACAAACTGCGAGTACGGGAAACGGCACGTTGATTACACGAAGCAACGGTTACAAATAGAGCAGCCAACTCGGGATAATGACTTCGTTGAAATCGTTTATCAAAGCGATACGCGCAGCTAAGACCATTGCTGATGAGAGAGCCGTGATCCAAAAAGAATCGGCTGCTATCCGAACGTCGTTTCGCGAGGATTACTCTGACAATAAAGTCCGTCGTCAGAATGTCGCCAAACTGCTATATTTGTTTACGCTTGGTGAGCGAACTCACTTTGGCCAAGTTGAATGTTTGAAATTGTTAGCGACATCTAAATTTTCCGATAAGCGACTGGGTTATCTGGGTACAATGCTATTATTAGACGAGAATCAGGAGGTATTGACATTGGTGACAAATTCCCTGTCAAATGATTTGTCTCATCCTAATCAATACGTTGTGGCTCTTGCATTGTGTACTCTGGCAAATATTGCATCCACTGAAATGGGTCGTGATTTGTTTGCTGATATTGAAAAGATCCTATCAAGTTCAAACCCGTATCTCAAGAAAAAGGCCGCTCTATGTGCTATGAGAATCACTCGACGAGTACCAGAATTAGAGGAGGTATTTGTTGACAAGGCCAAGTTATTAGTCAATGACAAGAACCACGGTGTTTTGTTGTGTGGTATCTCACTGATTCATGATTTGTGTGATAATAACCCAGAAACAATGGTTCCTCAGTTCCGTCCTCTAGTACCTAAACTTATCAAAAACCTCAAGGTTCTGTCCACATCAGGCTATGCTCCGGAGCACGATGTAGCTGGTGTTAGTGATCCATTCTTACAAGTGAAAATTATACGATTATTGGGTCTTCTAGGTGCGGGTGATGCACAGGCTTCTGAGCAAATGAGTGATATTTTGGCACAAATCGCCTCTAACACAGACTCATCTAAAAATGTTGGCAATGCTGTATTGTATGAAACTGTTCTGACTATCTTTGGCATCGAGGCTGATTCTGGTTTGAGAGTCTTGGGTGTCAATATTCTCGGTAAATTCTTGTCGACGCGAGACAATAATACGCGATATGTTGCATTGAATACCCTGTTGAAAGTTATTGATATCGAACCAACTGCTGTTCAGCGTCACAGAGCTACTATCATTGAATGTCTACAGGATGTCGATATTTCTATTCGTCGAAGAGCTCTTGAACTTTCGTTTGCTCTTATCAATGACCAGAACACGCGTGTGCTTATTCGTGAATTACTAGCATTTCTTGAGACAGCTGATAGCGAGTTCAAGACAAACATCATCTCCCAAATTGCACTTGCGGCCGAGAAATATGCCCCTAATAGCAGATGGCACATTGATACCATTCTCCGTGCTCTTAAACTTGCCGGTGCTTACGCCAAGGAAAATGTTCTTTCATCATTCATTACTCTTGTTATCAGCTCAGGCGAGGAACTGCAGCTTTATACTGTGCAGAAGCTTTACTCTGCTCTAAAGAAGGATATTTCGCAAGAGGGTCTAACTCTTGTGGGTGTGTGGCTTATTGGAGAATATGCCAATAACCTTTTAAAGGGAGGTAGTTATGAAGAAGAAGAGCTTGTACAACAAGTTACCGAAGAGGATATTGTCCAGCTGTTTGAAAATATTATCAATTCTCTCTATGCTACTGAGGTAGTCAGAGAATATGTCGTCAATGCTTTAATGAAGCTTACAGTGCGATTCTCGTCCGCAGCTCAAATCGAGCGTATCAGACTTATCCTTCAAGCAAATGCATCCTCATTGAACGTTGAAGTTCAACAAAGAGTCGCTGAATACAATGTGCTATTCGGTTATGATTCTGTTCGTCGTGGTGTGCTGGAAAAAATGCCTCCACCCGAAATTCGTGAGGATCTTAGTAAACAAGCCGAGAAAGCCAAGGCTCATAAAAAGACTGCTCGAATCCCTGCCAGCCATGGATCCACAACTGCAAGTGCTCCTTCAGATGTCGACCTATTACTGGATCTTACTGGTGACAGTCCTTCCAATGGCACAACTGCTACCAATTCCGCTGCTACCACTGATTTGTTATCTGACATTTTTGGTAGCTCTGGTAACGCATCAGCCGCTGCAAACACTGGTTCGGCTAACACAGGCTCTGCTGCAGACCTTCTGTCAGGTCTTGGTGGTAGCTCAGGTCCTACTAGTGCTACTCCACCAGCGGCGAAATCGGCAAATCAAAATATTCTTGATCTCTTTGGTTCTGGCCCATCGCCATCACCAGGTACTCCACCTGCTACAGCAACTACAGCCTCAGATCTAATGAACCACGTCCCAGCTGATGCATATGAGGCATATAACAATAACAGTCTCCGTCTCAGCTTCCAACCTCGCAAAGAAACACCTGGATCAGTAACCATTACTGCCACATTCCAGAACACAGGTTCATCACCTATCAGTGACCTTGTTCTTCAAGTCGCTGTTCCTAAAAGTCAGAAGTTACAACTTCAAGCACTGTCATCTTCGACCGTGACACCTGGTCAAACTGCCAGACAACTCATGAAGGTGTCAGGTGCACCTAACACCAATGTCAGACTTCGTCTCCGTATCGCCTACTCCGTTAATGGTGGTGAGGTAAAGGAACAAGTCGACTTTAACAAATTCCCTCCTGCTCTACTTTAGGACTATCTTTATATATTTAGATATCATTAATAATACCGTTGTGTGTAAAACTAGTCTCACTGGTGAGCCTTCTGAGATGTGGAGCTTCCCCTGATTTCTGGAGATGCAGCCGTGTGAGATGTGATATGCAATGCGTGAGATATCAACTAAACAAACAAATAGAAAGAGGTTTACGAAAGGTTTACGAAAGGTTTACGATTCGGTTTCTAGGATTGCACTTAGCTTGTGGATATCATGAGTGACGAGAATATGCTAGAGATCCCTGTCCGAGGGACGGAGCCAATATCAATAAGCTCGGCTTTGAGGGCATGTATTGAGAAAGAATACAACCAGCATCCCGATAAATATGCAAAAGAGCTTGATCTGGTGGAACGGTCTCGAACTGCTATTTCCCAGAAGCTGGATGAGTCTTCGTTAGATGATTTGGTAAGGTACGTGGTTTTTATAATTAAGCAAATTTAGTCTGCTTAAATTTGGACAACATCTGTTGCTTTACCTCAAGTTACTAACAAATGAAGATACTTTACACTATTGAGTGGAATAATGACCAAGTTTCCAAGTGACATCAGGTTGGATTTCGTGTGGTATAGTACCCTAGGCTATGCTACAAATGCAGCCAATTCGTATAGGTCTCTTCAATTTGAGCGAATCAATGTTCTGTATAATATTGGTGCTGTGTACTCCCGTCTGGGATGTAAGGTGCCCAAGACATCGCACCAAGATGGACTTAAACATGCTTACCAGTACTTTCAATTTGCTGCGGGTGCTTTTAAATATCTCATAAACGATGTCCTTCCTCAATTTGAAAATGCTCCACCACTAGCCCTTGACAATAACACTCTTGAATCGCTACTGTATTTGAACTTGGCACAAGCACAAGAATGCTTTTGGCTGAAAGCTGTCAACGACGGGCTCAAGAATATAATTATAGCTAAACTAGCAAGTGAGGTCTCTGAACTGTATGCTGCATCCCTATCTTATTCGAATCGCAGTTCTATATTACGAACTGAATGGGTAGAACATATTGCATTTAAAAAGGATCATTTCAATGCCGCAGCACAGTATCGTGCCTCAATGGACTGTTTAGATCGAGGAAAATATGGAGAAGAAGTAGCCAGGTTGAGGGTCGCTGTAAATAGCAGCGCATCTGCACTGAAAAGAAAGAGATACATTTCCCCTAGTGTGTTGGCGGATTTACAAGGACTCCACACAAAGGCCAAGTCAGACCTTGTGAGAGCTGAAAAGGATAATGATCTCATATATTTACAGGACGTGGTAAATGATAGGGACTTGCCTTCTATTGGACGTTCGTCTGTGTCAAAACCCATTTTACCACCTGGACTAGCAGACTTGCCCGACCCTGTCCCTTTTGCATCGCTATTGCCACATATTTTATACCAAACAGCTAGGGCATTCCAAGAAAAAATCGAAGCTTATGTTCAACGACACATTGTTACAGAAGTGGAGTCACTCAATAGTAAATTGCATGCTGAATTCCAGAGACTAAATCTCCCCGGGGCATTGGATGCTGTAGAAAAGCCCCTTGGTGTGCCACAGACACTTATTAGCTATGCTGAAGAAATTAGATCCAATGGAGGTTTACCTAGATTGGAGGAAGCATTCCAGGATATAGCGAGGATATCTGGAGAATGTCAAAGACTGATTAAAGAAGCTACTGATACACTGACGGTAGAGGAATCAGAAGACAATACTCTGAGAGCTGAATTTGGTACTAAACGCTGGTCACGACCAACATCTAAAGAAGCGGCACCTCACATTTGGAAGCAGCTTGATGCATTCAAGGAAAACCTCGACATTGCCGCCAAGATCGATGAAGAATCTACGTCGAAGCTGACCGCCGTTGGATCTTTACTGACTGTTCTTTCTCGTGGCCAACCGGCTCTAGAGCAATTCTTACCACATGCGACAGTTGTAAAGCTCAGTCCAATACTTGAACAGGCCATGGGGGATTTACGTGCTGCCATTTCCAAATGCCGTGGAACTGAACTCGATCGCTCACAGTATCTCAAAGTGCTTCAAGCGGAAGTAAACAAAGTTGATCTTCGTAAGTTATATCAGAAAACACTGATAATTTGAGCTTCATGATAACCAATAACTAACCAACAGTGCCTGAAATAATCCAAAAGTATGACGAAATCAAGCAGCAAAATCCTGACCAGAAGATTGAAGCATCTGTATTTGAGTCAGTGTATACGCAAAGCTTGGGTCGTTTTGATCAAAACCTGGTATGGATCCAGGATCAAACTGATAAACAGAACTATTTGATTCAAGTGATTGAGCGAAGAAACCAAACATTCTTGGACACTATGCAAACAGACAATACCTACACAGAACGACAAAACGCAGTTCAAAGCTTAGAACAGGCATACAGTCGATTTAACGAGGTGCGCAGTGGTTGTGAACAAGCACTAACATTTTACAACGTGATCTCGGGACAAATTAAAGACCTTTTGAATGAATCGCTTAAATTTGTCTACGAACGCCGTCAGCAAGGAGGCGACCTTGAACGAGTTTTTAATTCAAATACACCTGAAGTGGCTATTAATGACATGGCTGCTCACCAGAGCCCTCTCCCAGCCCCCAAACCACACCAGCCTAATACATGGGATCCTTCTAGAGGCATTAATTTTAAGTAACCATCTAATTTACATGATAATAAATAAGGGATATGTACAGAACA
This sequence comes from Sugiyamaella lignohabitans, assembly GCF_001640025.1. NCBI lineage: Eukaryota > Fungi > Ascomycota > Dipodascomycetes > Dipodascales > Trichomonascaceae > Sugiyamaella > Sugiyamaella lignohabitans. Next base: position 2,514,955 of record NC_031672.1, on the reverse strand, counting down.
TGATTCTGAATATATCAGATCTTTTGTTTTTTTTCTGACTGTTCGTCAGCAGCCACGTTGGCCTCCTTAGGAGTGTTTGGAGACAGGTCGGAATTTGACTGTGGGTTCTCCGATTGTTTCCTTTTCCAGTGTTCAAAGGCTTCTTGTTTCTGAAGTTTACGACCAGCAAGCCTGTGACGCTTGCTATTAAGATGCGTTTTCCAAGCTTCTTCGCCAATTGAAATACAAGGTTCGCTGTCAAGTCTAGTACAGATTTCACAAACATGATGTTTCCATTTGTCAGAGTTGAAAGCCTTTTCAGCACTGCGAGCTTTTAGCAACTCTTCCAATCCTGCTGGAGCTAACGGAACAGAGTAGTTAGGAATCGTACCAGGAGTGGCATTCATAAAATCCTGACAGATCTGAACACCTCGACTAAATACATTCTGATTCCATTTAGACAGATCGGTTGCATCTAAGAGTGCAGCTTCTCTATCGCCTACGGCATAATCCGCCTGACACATGGGTAATAGTTTCTTGTGGATCCATTTAGTTTGCCTTGTAGCATACTTTCTAGTTGCCTGTTTCATTGAATCAATCCCACCTGCCGGTGAGTCTACTTCTCCTTTCAGCCAGGGCAGAAATTGCTTAAACCCAATTACTTGCCAAACACCTCTTTCTAAATCCACAGACCCTGGCCCATCTCTCTGTTCAATCTTTTTAAATTCCTCATACATTTCTTTAACTTCATCGTACAGTCCATTTTCAAGCATATGATCGACTCTTGTGTCAAGCCTAGGATCAAGAACCTTCTTATCGCACCACACCCATAGAATCAAAGATCTATATCTCATGCTAAGGCTTCCTGAACCAACACTTTCTTCACTCAAATCATCAGCCGTTTTTTTCTGATCCGCATAAATATCAGAGGGTTTTCGTCCAGTAGTATAAAATACTTCCAGAGCACGTCTGATTCTTCTTGTATCATTTGGATGGAACTTTTCAGCAATAAGAGGATCTGCGTCACGGAGGTGACCCAAAATAATGGAATCTGATGAGTCCAATACCTTTTGTTGTTCTTCAGTCAATTCCCGCTGAGGAATGTCTTTCGATGACGCTATTGTACTGTTTTTAAACAACAACGATTGTATATAATAGTGAGTGCCGCCTACTAAGATGGGCAGCTTACCTCTTGAGTGTATTTCATCAGCCTTGTCAGTTAGAACTAGATCTCACTTCACAATTTAACATATCGGCTCAAGTACTTACAATCGATATAGCTTCTTCTTCAAACTGTTTTACACTGTATTCCTCTTTCCATGCGATGTGACCGAGAAGATGATGTGGTATATTATCACGTTCAATGATGGGATGCTTGTTTGTGATGTTATCTAAGCCTTTGTAGACTTGCATCGAGTCACCATTGATTATTTCACCATTGAGAGCTTTGGCTATTTCTATACTGAGTTGGGACTTTCCTACCCCAGTCGTGCCGACTACAGATATCAGCGTCTTAGCTACGGGGTTCATTTTAAAAATTGCCTGGAGAGAAACAGACTGGATCATGATCTACACTTTATTTCACAGATAAAATTTCCCTGCCCTTATCTTATCTAAGAGCATATCTCCAGGATTCAAGTATCTTCTATAGCTCTCAATAAAATATGGGATTTATATTTTATAGTTTACTTACGAAGAGGCTCAAAAATTATTTTTTCCTTCTATTAAGTCTTGCTCCATACTATAATCAACTACAATCAACATATTTTAGTGGTAGTGATTATGTAAACTTATATCGGAGCATGCGACCTATTAGGAAAACATCCATTATCATTCAACACTCAATGATATATAACATTTTCACTTCAGGTATTTCAATCGATAACCTCAGCAGTCTCACTTATACTTTCACGTGGGAAATCTCTAAAATTTAATAATTTCAGCTCAGTTGAGGGCTATTACGGTTGCGCCGCACGTTGACAGATTTCGCATCACCGTTACAGATTAGAAAATAAATTTCAGCAGATCAGCATTTGTTTATTAAGCTACAACGCCAGAGAGGCTTAGCTGACAGACGTTGTGTCACACGGTCGGACTCCACACATTCATTTAAATATAGAGTATGGGTACATCACAGAGCTCACAACAGAATATAGATCAAAGTGAACAAGAAATGGAGAAATCTTTATATGAAATCTTGGGGGTTGAGCCTGATGCTACTGATGCAGAGCTGAAAAAAGCCTACAAAAAGCAGGCTCTTTTGCTCCATCCTGATAGAAATTTCGACCGCGTTGAAGAGGCTACTACCAAATTTGCCAAAGTTCAAGCTGCTTATGATATTTTATCAGATCCACAGGAACGTGCCTGGTATGATTCGCATGGTTCAGAGGGTCGACCAGGCTCTAACGAACCTGAATATGGTGGTAAAATTACAAAGCAGGAAGAATTAGAGAGGTATCTGGATCCAGCATTATATGTGAATGTTGCATCTCAGCCAGATGATTTCTACTCTTTAATAGATACCTTGTTTCAACAACTGGCGCAAGAAGAGCATGAAGCAGCATTGGACGCTGCAGGTGGCAGCGAGAATACCAATGATCTCAATTTGCCCCATTTCCCAGCTTTTGGTAATGCTAAATCGAACTGGTCTGTTGAGGTTAAACCATTTTATGATAGTTGGTCATCATTCTCTTCCATCAAGTCATTTGTATGGGAAAACATTTATAGATCATGGGACGCTCCTGATAGAAGATCTCGTAGAGCCATGGAGATCAGGAATAAGAAAATACAAGATGCAGCCAGAAACGAGTTTAATGTCACAGTTCGAAATCTTGTCAAGCTAATAAAACAAAAAGATCCTCGAGTCAAAGCTCATAATAAAAAGAATCGCAACAAAGCTGACGATGCGAATTCTAAGGAGCAGGCAAAAAGAGATCGTAAGAGGCATACTGCTAAGAAACAAGAGGAGTACGAGGAGCAAGAGTGGGAAAAAGTCGGCCCTGATGATATTTTAGCCAACATTAATGATGATTCAGAAGACGACGTGGTGGATGTGTTCGAATGTGTTGTATGTGACAAAATATTTAAAAACAAAAAACAGCTCTCTGCACATGAACTCAGCAAAAAACACATTAAGAACTTGAAAGATTTACAAAGAGAGATGAGAAGAGAGGGTGTTGAGTTGGGATTCGACGAAGATAATGATAGTTTGAACGAGTCTGAGAATGATTTAGAAGAAAAAATCGTTGAAAATACCACTTCTGTCGAATCAGATTCACCAACACCACCTGAGGTGAGAAATGGGGGAAACTCGAAACCAAATGTACAATCTAGATTTGCTGCGCTGGACCTTTCTGACAATGATGATGGCGACCAGGACGTAGAGCCAACTCCTGAAAAAAGTCGAAACGACGAAGGTAAAGACGAAGGTAAAGACGACCGTATAAACGAGGGAACTCAAGGTGACCCCACACTCGAAGACCTACTTGCACAATTGGAGGACAGTAGAGGCAGCTCAAGATCGTCTACACCAAAGCCAACGTCAGGAAAGCCTGCCAAAGGAAAAGCAAAACAAAGGAGACAGAAGAAGAACCAGATTGAAAGCGAGTTTGCAAACAAGTGCTCGGTCTGTCAAACAGTATTCCCCAGTCGAAATAAGCTCTTTGAACATGTTAAATTGAGCGGTCATGCATCGGCCCCTAGGTGATATAATCTATTTCCTTGTATAATGCATATAACTATATTTATTGAATTAGTAGTATTCGTTACATTGCGCTTGTTTTGTCATGTGTATACAAACTGACGGCAATTTGAGCGGGCAACATCTTCTGGCTCTAGAGAACTGTCGAGTGAACGATAGTTGCATGCCTCGATTCATATGCAGGATAGAAGATTGGAGCATGATGAACCTATTGGCATTAAGAGTCTAGATTATTGCCAACGAGCGAGCAAAGGATTGACCACACCTCCAGCAGTCTAAATGTTTCTTGTTATTGTACTTCAATGAAGTAACTCATCTGCTTGAATACATACGATCGGTATGTCTCAGATATTAACCATCTGAGCTTCGCAGAATTGGCATAGGAAATAAAAGCTGGTACCGGATGCCCCACTTCTCTCAGACAAAATACTCATCAGTCAAGCACCCAACGACGCTCCGCTAAGCGGAGCACCACGGGGTCTGGGGCGGAGCCCCAGCTGCCGGAGGCACTTCGGGGTTCACCAAACTGGAGCTAGCAGACTCGATATAACAAAAGGAGAATGTTGTTTGGGGACCGAGTCCCAGTTGACAAATAAAAGCTTATCACACCAGTGTTAATGATCTAACTGAATTATTTGAGTAGTGAAAGTGATAGTTGAAGTGGTTTCCACTCATTCCTGTAAAAAAATACAGGCATTTTCACATGCTCCAAATCGCACTCCGCATGATGCCGTACACACGACTACATGCCATTCGCGGCATGATATCACGTGTGCAGCAAGAAATTCCTAAATGCGGGATGCACTTCATAATCAGGGCACTTTCATAGATCTCGCACTCTTATATAGAGTGATGCGAATCGCCGAATCCAGTGGCTTTCACATGAATCTCTAGTTATCAGAGGGTTACATGCATACAAGAATGACAACCAACAGTACCCCTGAACTATAGAACAGCGGCTGTGTGTGAGTTAGAAGTACCAGCTGACTGGAGATAGAATCAGTGGAACTTAGTGTTACCCTGTCACGAAAATATTTAGTATCCAACAAGAAATTCAACCAAAATTGAAAAAGTCCACCAATTAGTTCCGTTCTTCAATAGTTGCTCGGCGACTATCATCTGAACGCGACAAGAATCAACTGCGATAAGAACCACGAACTACTGATCAGTCAATTCGTAGCAAAGATATAATTTGATTTGTTAGATCCCTGCATTCGGCATAAACTTACGTTCTGATGCGCTGTGTGCTAGTAACTCAGGATTCCGAATTATGTCGTCTCACGAGTATATATCTTTGGGCCATACCCGCTATATTTATAATTGGTTGCTGACTTTTAAAAGCTAGCAGCCCGTCTCAAAGAATCTAGATATTAATTACAGTTGCTTCAACTTAATTTCTATTGCTCGGTATAGTGATACCACTCTGGAGAAATTGCAGGCCGCATGGCCAACAAGGCTCAGCATGGTTATAACCCGTTTAGGAGCTTTTCCTTACCGTTTCGGTATATAGCTATATAAAGATGGGCATATCTGCCCATTAGACTTCTACGATTACAAGTTTCCTGTTGAATTTTAATATTTCCCTGACAACACTTGTTGTTACGTTTTTTTGATTTTTTTTCCATATTAAATCTTAAGGATATCTTTTTTGATTGTAGTTTTTGGTTCAGACACGACTTTGCACTTTTCTTGCGTGTATTAGCGTCTCGTACATACTCGTAGTGGTAAAATTAGGGGGACTCGGAACTTTGCACTTCCTCGGTGATTACGCGCTGTAGAAGAAAAGCTAGAGCGAACGTCAAAATCCTGCACCAGTCCTTGAAAAAGATCGGATAGTTTGCTTTTTGGCTTTTGGATATAAGTTTTAAACTTCATAAGATCGTTACTTGACTTTCTTCGTGGCTCAAGTTTTACTATTACCCCGAACACGGAGTGCCGACAGCTGCAACACGATCTGTAACGCTGGAACTTTTGGCTTATATTGGTCAGGTTTGGAGTTATCAGGTAAAAGAGTCATTGACAGAACAGTGTTCAGAAGTATACGGAATACACGGTTTAGTATTGGAGATTAGCAACTAGTTCGGTCCTTTTTTCTTGTTTTTATCTCGGTTCGGATCTGTCCGTACAACTTGACTGCGATTCGTCTTAGAGTAAATCACTCAACATAAACTTCTCGAAGGGTTTTCTAAGCGTTCAAGTTGAACAAATACTCTCCTAAGTTATTTTAGTGATCTATCGACAATCATAAACATGAACAAATTAGAACCAGTGATCCTCGAATCTCGAAGATCAAAAGGATCTTCAACATCCAATGATGAAACTTCATCTGCTAAAGATTCACAAAATGATACCTCTCCGACTTTATCAACTCTTTCTCATGATCAACCATTACAATCCTATTCAGTAGATACCTCCTACGACCCTCTTTACGCCATGGAATACACTTTGACTCTCAACCAGGCAGAAGCTGCCGCTGCATCTGATCCATATTCTACCGTAAAAGAATTAGTGTTGAAGGTATTCTCTCGCAATACCACATCTCCTCCACAGCATAAGTACACCTTGGATATATCTGAACTGAAGGGCGGTATCACAAATGTGCTTCTTCATGGTGTTTATAGGACCGCTGGTGTTACATCACCTATTGAGAGACAGTTTCTAGTTCGCGCCTATGGTAATGGTACCAGTGCTATTATTGATAGGGACAGAGAATTTGCGACTCATCTGAGTTTGTATTCTCTAGGCTTGGCCCCTCCCTTGTACAGTCGATTTGCCAATGGACTTATTTATGGTTTCATCCCTGCCAAATCCTGTCATTATACTGATCTGTCTGATCCGGAAATTATTCGTGGTGTATCCAACAAACTGGCAGAATGGCATGTCAAACTGGATAGAGATATCATTCAAACCCAAATTATAGACACCAAGCGGAAATTCTCTTCTCAGCCAGGCCGCACTCCAAAGTTTGCGACAGATATCTGGGACGTTTTATCCCAATGGATTGAGACCATGCCCACTGGTGTTGTAAATGTTGATAAAGCTGATCTCAAGCGAGAACTGGTCTGGATCAAAGAGACTATTGGTAACGTGAGCCCTGAAGTTGTGTCTCATTGCGATCTTTTGAGCGGTAACATTCTCGTCCCCGAACAATGGGAAAAGTCAGACTATCAGACTATTTCCAGCGCAGATGTGTCAGAGTTAGTTTCATCTAAAGCACCATACAGTCCTTCACAGCTTGTAACCTTTATCGACTACGAATATGCTATGCCTGCACCCAGAGGATTCGATCTTGCAAACCATTTCATGGAATGGCAAGGGTTTGAATGTAAGACTGAGCTTATTCCAGAACCATCTAAATCGAATCCAGTGCTACGCTATTGGGCTTTCCATTACCTTTCTGCCTTGAGCCACTTTTCAGGAAGCTCAGCATCTGCACATGTCACCGATGCCGATATCGATAGTCTCATCCAAGAGCTGGTCTCCTGGTGGGGTATGCCCGGATTTTACTGGGGTATCTGGTCTGCTATTCAGTCTAGTATCAGCGACATTGATTTTGACTACAAAAACTATGCCACGCTGCGACTTAACGAGTACTATGCCTGGAAGAAGACTTACGAGAAAAATTGATGATGATAAAAATAGTGATGACGACGATACTTTAACGGGGGTTTGTTTTTGTTTTTTTGATATTTTGTCTTATATATGAATGCATATTTTTTATCTTGAATCTGTGGTTCTTCGGGACCCTGAGTAAGTCGAGTAGAGTAAGAGCCTGGAGCCCAGGTCGCGCCCTACTGCCGAGCTACTTCTAACACCTTGAGAATTTGTATATTGTACAGGAAATATATTGTCATACGATAAATATAAATTATTGGTTAATCTCTACTCATAACATGCATTAGTCCTTCAGCTGTGGTGAGGTCAGAGGTGTCCATTGAAGTTCTGATACCATTGTCCATTGAAGACCGTGGCATTGGTTGTTCCATACGCAGGCTATGTCTCAGCACATCTAAAGATTGTCTGGTTTGGGAATCAATTCCCGACTGTCTTCTATAGCTTTGCCTTCTAGCAGAGGAATTTGCTCGGTATGGTACCTGAGAGTTATCATTGTGGATAGCGTCAAAATCATACTCCTCTGACTTTATCTGGTCATTTCCAAATCGAATGTATTCTGGAGACGTCATTTCTCTTGGCTGGTCACTTCCGAAACTGTAGTCGGTTGCTTGTGGAGACTGCGACTTGCGCTTCCAAGGCATGCTATTGGATAATCTCTTGTTTAATGAGTTGGGAGTAGCAGATGTGGCCGTAGCACCAGATCCATCGCTCATAGAGGAGCCCATAAATGAGCCCTTATATGGAGCAATGTCAGGGCCCTTATTAGTGGGGAATGAGTTAGCGTTCTCCGCTTCTTCTTCCAAGCCATCATAATCTCCAAGATACCATCTTTCTCTGATGAGATCAATGTCTCTAGGGTGGAAAATTTGTTGATATGCCTTGAGCGAAAAGTGAGGTACCAAAGCAGCTATAACACCAACCAAAAGTACGGCCCAGTAAATAAGCGAGCCCAACATCTCGGCGGCAGCGCTATAAAACTCACCGGAAAAGGTCGAACTTGAGTAAACTCCACTCCAGAAATAGACTAGCAATGAACTGATAACGTTGATCAAAAGCGAAAGCCAATCCCATCTGAACTGGTTGGTCAAAATGTAAAGATTACAGGAAAGCACGGCAATCGAGCAAACAGCCAAACCCATCCAGAATCTATGATTCAAGGGTCTTCCATTGGAAGACTCAAACATACCGGTCCAGTAAATGAAATAGGGGAAAAAGTACGAAATGAATGATTGGTAAAAACCATCCACCATATATCGCCAAAACTTGCCTTGAGTCCATTCCAACCGTAAGATACCTCTACGATATAATTGAGGAACATGTAAAGAAATAACGTCACTAACATCTTGATCCAAAACACCCATGAAGATAACTGGCAAAGAAGTGAACGCCAAATTGAAAAACATCACATATGTATACTCAAACAGATAAGCGCCATCAAAACTTGACTCAATACCATACCAAAACAGAGCAAATGTAAACACAACGTTCTTATAAAAGAAGTTGGGGATCATTTCCGCCAGTCTCTTATACGACCATCGGCCATGAACCAGTAGCAATCTTGTTAGGAAACGGAATTGCCCAATAGCATAGTCGGACGACATGACTGCTTGACGACCCTCCTCACCAGCAATACCCACACCAACATCAGCTTCCTGGATCATAGCAACATCATTAGCTCCATCACCAACTGAGAGAGTCATGACACCAAGGGTGTTCTTTACCAAGCGTACAACAGCAGCCTTTTGGGCGGGACTCACACGGCAACATAGAACCGACTTGCATTGTTTACACAGAAGCAAGAATTTGGTCTTCAATTCATCACTAAGAGCAAGTTTAAGACTGTCACCATCGATAATAACAGCAAACTTAGGTGATGGTGGGTCGTGATTCTCCATAGCTTCCGCCAAGTCATCCAAATCACCTCTCATACCAAAGTAGTTGTAAAGATAATCAGAAATGACTCTTGTAGCACTGCTAATTGAGTTATCGTCGACACGAATGACAAGCAACTCCATCGAGTTATCGAGAAGATTACACGAAAAGCCGATGTTGATAGCAGTCTCGACCTTATCACCAGTTAGAACCCAAAGCTTGATACCAGCATCACTGAGAAGAGCAATGGATTCAGGAACACCATCTTGTAATCTATCTTCAATGGCAGTACCTCCAATGAGCGTCAAGTTACGTTCAAAGGCATCTGCAACTTCTTCAATCTTCTCTTCACGGTTAACAATTGCAGCAGCAGCAAGTTCATGACGACGGTTGAAATCATGGTATTCCTCAGAAGTAAGTTCACGCTCGGCAATACATAACGTACGCAGACCCTCGTTAGCAAACTGTTCCAAATGTAGCGCAGTCTCTTTACGGAGAACTTCTTGCTCACCAGGTTTCAGACGTGAATAAATAACACTATCAGCACCCTTACAAATAAGAAGAATCTTTTCTTTCTCACAGCCATCCTGGCCAGATTTGAACTTGACAATAGCGCTCATTCTCTTTCTAGTAGAGTTAAACTCCAGAGTGTTTAAAATTTGATACTCCTGTTCTACTCCTTGAACGTTCAAGATGACACCTTTTTGCGTTCTCTCCAAAAAGCTGAATCCAACATCACGAGCAGTAGCCACCAACGCAGCTTCGTCTGGTGACTGAGCTTTAAAGTCCAAGCGACCAGGATACTTCTTGCTCTTCTCAGTCAAGACCGAATGGCATAAAGCAAGAGCTAGCATAAAGTGGCCATTGGCCCTCTGTTGCTCTCGATCTTCTCCACTAGCAAGGTCTTTCACAAACCGAGAAGAAATAAAAGTAACCTCATCATCAATCAACTGATTGTTATCGCTAATCTGTTGCAATGACCTAATCATCTCTTTCTTGTCAGCAGCAATCTCAATTTTCATGCGTTGGGCTTCTTCAACAACATCGATGCCTTCTCTTTTTCTCATTCCAGCCATAGCCTCCGTGTATGCTTTACCATAGGCCATGCCGTTAATGGTGCACTTTTTGAACTCCATGATGTTCTGCGTCAGAGTACCTGTCTTATCAGAGAAAATGTACTCAATTTGACCCAAATCATCGGAAATATTCCACGACTTTGGCGTACAAGGATAGTCAATGGGCTCGTAGTACATATGGTAATCGCTGTAAATGAAAAACGCCTGGATTGTCTTTACAATCTCAATGGAAATGTACAGTGAAATAGGAACCAACGACTGATACAGAATGACTGCTGCCCAGAACGTAACAAGACCATCCACAGGAGGACTACCACCAATTGATCCATATTCGAAAAAGTCGATAGACGTGTTACTCTTGCCAAACTCTATACCGTTTAGCACACCAGATACAAAACAAAGAATAAATAGCAAAATAAAGTTGAACATTACCGAAATATTCAACTCTCTAGAGATTCTACTCCTCTTTGTAGGAGTTTGACCAGCATTGAGCATGATCTTGGTCTCGACACCAGTAAAAATTACCACGCCGATAACCCATTCGGTGTTTCTAAGCGAACAGCCTCTTAACAGCACGTTGTTAATAGATATTGGTTCTGATCTAGTGGCTTGCTCGGGATCATGTTGGTAGTCATAACTACCTCCAATACCCTCACCCATACCGTTCTCACTGTTATCGAGCCACTTGGCCACACCATTGTATGCATACAAATTTGGTAATGGACCCTCAGACTCGATCCAAAACTTGCTCTTCTCGCAGTCATCGGAATGTTTGATGCCCTCACCACACTTCAAAGCCTGACGAACCTTTAAATTAGACTCTCCATCCAAATTCTTAGTCTCGATATAGCAAGCTCCATCACCGTCCGATGTCGAAAGGACTACAATGTCAGCGGGAATCTCGTCGTTGTTTCGTATCCGAACAAAATCGCCCACTCGCACGTTTTTCCAGAAATCTTTTCTAAATCGAGCCTTTCCAGCTGATGGATGAGTGTTGTCAACAATTGGTGCAACTGGTGTGTCTTTGACATGCGCAGTAGAATCTGCAAAAGGGTTCCGGCTATCGTCATAGCTGTTTCTCATACCGTTTCCTAAGTCTTTTGTTGTACTATCTCCCATATCCGACATGGAGTAAGAGTTGCGCATGGAATAAATAGTAGTGGCTCTAGTGAGCTCATGGCCAATCTGGTCACCGCTAGCAGAACTGTCATAGGGTTTACCCATTTTCTTGAGCTTCTTTTTCTCTCTTTGTCGGTTGACGGCTCGAATAATCCGCAACATCAACCGCGTATTGGCTTTCTTAAACTTTCTCCATGCCGACACACTCTCGTCTGTCACATTGTAGTTGTGGTTATATGCAAGAATCTCTGTAGCAGTATTGTTCAGATCCAAATCCAAAATCGTCCGCCTGTAATCCTCAATAGCGTCTTTCACCGCCGTGATACACACAATCACAATAATCGGCACAGCAGCCATTCCTGCTGACGCTACTCCAAAAATCGGAAATGCCTGCTTCAGTTAGTCTTCTGTTTTTTTTTTTTTTTCATAGTAGGCACATGCCTCCGGCGGCTAGGGCTCCGCCTCAGACCCCGTGGCTCCTCTCGCTTCGCTCGAGTCGGACGTCGGGATGCTAGACTGTGAAATACTTACACCAAGAATGACAATAAATAAGAAATAGACGTTAGCCACGTTTTGAAACTGAAAAAACAGGTTCTTCGGCACAAACGACAGCGGCGTGTATTTCGTTGTGCGGATCTTGTTTCGAGGATAGTCTACTAATGGGAGGCCAGTCTCTTCATTTAGCAACTCTTGAGGAAGAGGCATGTTGAAGTATATTTTCCTGCTTTCAGGCGTCTCGTCGACTAGCGACTCTGATGACTCGTTATCATGCATGGTACCATGGTGGCCGTGACTATTACTCCGGCTATGGCTTCGACTGTGGCTATTAGAATGGTCGTTGGCGGTGCTGCTAGATGGATTACGACTGAATATTGACTTGGATCGTTTTGGAGCATTTAGTGGTCGCCCTTTTTTATGTCGTTGTGTACCCCATCGTGTTCTCTTCATCATAGTAGGCTGTCTTGCCATTTCGTTGAACTGAGTTCCATCTTTAGCAGTGAACTCGCCGTCATTTCCTGCCAGTTCACCTCGTGGTGTTCTTGTTGAAAATGACACTCCTGCGTGTCCGGCAGTCATAGCCGCTGCCGATGCTAATGCTACTGTGCTTGTGTTACCATTTGTCAAGTTAGAATGTAACACATCTACAAACTCATCTTCTGCTTCATCTTTTTCGTCCCATGATCTATTGCTTCTTGGGGTGCCAATGGGACTTTTACCAAAGGAAATATGTCGTTGTGGTTGTGATTTTATACGATCTGATGCTGAAGATGATGAATGTAAGATGGCTCTACCGGGTCTCTGAGGGGAGCCGGTACTAGGTAAACGGGGACTCGTTATATACGATAAAGGTCGGCCCTGCTCGACCGTTGACATGCTGTTATTTGGAGAGGTGGCTACTGCTGCAGCAGAAGGGATAGCAGATGGACTGGCCCTCTGCATTTCAACTCCCTCTTCATCCGAAAGAAACGGATTGTTCGAGCGAAATGACGTCTCTGACGTGTCGTGAGGAGGTGTCGGAGTTCTAGGTGACATGTTTAAACCTGCCAATCTAATGGCTTCTAAAATCAGTCTGCTAAATGTCTACTGTAAAAAAAACAGAAGGAAAGAATTTAGGATAAGAATATTAGCGTACTGAAGTTGACAATACAATAAACCCTAAAGGCCAGTGACTAGTGAATGAAGTCAAGCCAGCAAGCCTGAGGTGTTCAAAGGAAGTTAACTGTAAATAGCTGTATCTAAAATAATAGTTAGTTTCAACTGTTAATACTGATAAGAGCATAGGAATAATCGGTACGAGCCAGTTTGACAACAGCCTTCCACCGCCAAAGTGCTGAAACTAATCAGGCAACTCACAGTTAAGATCAAAGGAACCCAAATAAGAACAACCGCTACTCCCGGTGTTGATAACACTTACAGTATCACAAAGACAGAATGGAATAGAATAAATCAACGAAACTTAAGTGACAATAACCAACATAAGCAACGGAACTGATAACAAAGTTGACGGTTAATATAAAATAATTTCAAATGCAGGAAAATGTTTTTTTTTGGGTTCTTTTTTCACTTTTGTTAGTGCAACAAAAATAAAGCCACCACTAAGATTAACTAGCCAGCTAGCTTTTAATCTTGATTTTGATATTATTATGAATGAATGTGGAGACCAGTTTGGGAACCGGAATAATCAAGACAAGGCTATAAATAATAAGGTTAATATTGGGCGGGTTTCCCATAGCAGATGTTTCAAAGCGGTTGAGGTAGAGGTGAGACGAGCGGCAAAACCGGTACATGCGAAAGCGGTCAAATATACTCCAGATGTGAAGAAATAAATAAATAAATATATGGGAAGAAGTCGACAATAAACTTAGTCTCAACTTGTAGAGTTTTTGATTGGTGTAAGATTGAGTCGAGGGTATTATTACTGGTATCGCGAATAATGCGAATCAATTTGGGCAAGCTGAATGAGCTGTCGAATAGTGACGCCAGCTAGTAACTTTGGGTAGTTGAAAGTGGTAAAAATAGTATATCAATGTTATGGCATGGGCTCGTTGTTGATATACTTTGTAACGCAAGTTTCAAAGGTACTTCAGACAAAAATGAGTATACAAATGACTGTACCGTGCCAATTAGCTTGAATGACCACGTAAATGAATACCAAAGATAATCAGAAGCCCAGATGAACAAATCATATGGCCGGTTCAGATTTAACAAACAATCAGGTATATGTATGTCGGATAGCGCAAGGAGTTATCAGAGAAGAAAGAGAGCAAGGGTATTATCTATACAGCTTGTACTGTTGAATCAAGCGATAGCTCGACTGAAGCTTGCTGGTATTATGATGTATCAACACTATCAACAGGATCCATGCTATCCATACCTTTAATCACCAGTATTCATATCACGATTGTATATCCATCAATAGTATCAGAATTAATACCACCAACAACACCAATACCAAAAACACTCTCAACTTCGAATCTTCTTAACACAACTGGTCTGTCTGTCCAATTCCATACCATCATCACGTAGCTGGCGAAAGCAATATTACTAACAACCACTACTACACTCCATACTCAGCACTACTATTACCACTCCACCACTCCACCCTTATCAATTGCCCCAGCTTTCTCCAGTCTTCAATCTTCAACCATATTCAATCACATCCTATCACGTCCAACACATACACCACACTGATTACTACTTTGTTGCACTGTTACTGAAATTCCAACTGACATCGTCGAAATAACCTCAAAACGTGCCACGGCAAATTTCACCCCAGAATATCGACCACCGATGTCCATGAAATACCCACCCCATCCAACCGAACGTCTCCAGTTTCACCGCCTACTCATCTGACCCCAACAACCACTCACTAAACCTCGTGTCTACTTACATTTCGTTTCTATTGCCATAAGACAAAAAAATTCGTGATAACCATACACCGATGACAAACTAGATACCCCACTATGATATGTGCAGCAGCAGCGGTGACAATAATTTTTTACTGGCTCTATAAATGCCTAAACCAACGTGTTTCCATGTATCAGGGCCTTTCTAGTTAAGAGAGCGATATAAAAAAATTAAGGTTGCCGACACGGTAGATATTGTGCTCTGTGTAATCTCTTTTTTTTTTCAAAGAATCAGAAATTAAAAACTGCCAATACAGGTGTAGCCTCTTTTGAAAAAGAAACAAGCGAAAAAAAAAAAAATTGAACCAAAAATAATAATAATAATAAATGAAAAAAAGAATTTGACAATAAAATCAAATCTAAATTAACCCCAATATAAACCACAGCTGGACCGCCAATAATAGGCCTGCCAAGTCAATTGTAAAACCCCGAGGTAGAAAGTTATATTATGTGTCCTCAAACTTTATTGTCGACGTTGACGCTATTAACCAGTTCAAGATCAATTAAGCTAATCAGCGTGGTCGACTTGGCCCTTCTGGGAACACCGCCGCCGGGCCCAAATTCACGCCTAAACCCTCATCCTCTGCAGCCCGAACCTGCCGCAGCTGCCGCTGCTCACGCTTAACCCCGTCCCGTCCCACTGCCCTCTGCACCTGCGGGCCTCTACGGCTTACTTAATATTATCGCGGACGGCCTAAACGCGACTGTTCTAGTTAGGGTTAAATTCCGGGAGGGGGGGGTGTCTGCCTCCGGCGGCCGGGCTCTGCCCGGACCCGTGGCTCCTCTCGCTTCGCTCGAGTCGTTTACGTTGGGGTTAAATGTTGGAAATTAGTTTTGGGCCCCGTCGGATTTGCCCGGAATTCCCCTGGAAACAGACTCGAGCGAAGCGAGAGGAGCCACTGGTGCGGGCAGAGCCCGGCCGCCGGAAGCACACACTTTCCGGCCCAGCGTCGTCGCTCGGATCGGATTTAGCTGGACCGATAAGTCCCAACTGCATCCACTGTCACCCGTCACCCGCAGTGAAGGGGATGGGTGGCTGCTGGCTGCTGCAGCACGGGTCGACGCGCGTGTTGTCGTGCTGGAAACGCCAGCCTGAGTGGATTGGCCATGCGTCGGGCCTGCCCAAAAGTGACAGCTGCTGCCGCTGCTGCTGGTCTGGGGGGCAGTGACCTGTCGCTAGGGTCGTGGAACGGCGGCAGCCCACCGTCATTTCCTGCCGCCAGCCCCACGTCTGGCCGTTGTCGCTGTCGTTAGCCTCTCATGCTCGCTCCACCCCCTGCATAACCCACAAGCTCGAAAACGGCCTGTCTGCCTGCCTGCCTGCCTGTCGGAACGGAAGGTCTTTCGGAAGCAGCGTCCGTAGCTAATTCAAGCCTCGAACCTCTTCCACTGAAACACCAGTCAAAAACGTTCTCGTCCCGGTCATCTGACCCTTCAATGATCGAACGAACCAGCCAACCACCAAACCACCACCAAAAAAATATATCACCCTCACCAAGTAAACCAGACGCGACCCTCATTCCACCGGCCCGCGTCACCCCCTGAGCATCACCTGCTCTTGGCGTGTGTTCTATTAATACTCGCCTCGAGCCTGCTAACCACACTCGGACCCTTGCCTCATTTCTCGAGGGGATTCTGCCTCCGGCGGCTGGGTCTCCGCCCCAGACCCCGTGGCTCCTGCTTCGCAGGAGTTTCTGGGACAGTCGACGGAAACGACTCGAGCTTAGTGCCAAGGGTCTGGGCGCAGGGTCTGGACCCTGAACGGGTCCATGTGCCTCCGGCGGCTGGGGCTCTGCCCCAGACCCCGTGGCTCCTGCTCCGCAGGAGTTGCTGGGACCGTCGAAGAAACGACTCGAGCGAAGCGAGAGGAGCAGCGGGGTCTGGGGCGCAGCCCCAGCCGCCGGAGGCAGACGCAGGGTCCAAAAGTCTGGGAGTGAAAAATTAAATTAGATTGAGATATATAGAAAGTAAGGGGGTAGCGGTGGGTTAGTTGCCCTTCTTGACAAGGGGAGTGAGGAGGTTGTGGATGACTTCGGAAGCTCCTTGTTCGATGTAGTCGCCGTGACACATAATGATTCGGTCCACGTTGAGGTCGAGAAGTTCTTGGGCAGACTGTTTGTCGTTTCCAGCCAGTTTGGTAATAAGATTCTTCGCAAGACGGCCGTCGACACTGAAGAGTGAGGTGGTCAGAATGTGTTTCTGGAAGAATTTCCAGAAGAAGCCATTGCCGCTCTGGTTCAACAGCTTTTCAAAAGCTCGATGGGCTGGCAAGTTGGGGAATAGGTCGGCCGTGAACAGAGTATTCGTGGGTTTGTGGAAAAGCGCCAATTCCTGGGTCTCACTGTTGGGGAAGAAAATCGTATCGAACTCGCTGGCAAGTTCAGTGGGCAAATCAGGATGTAGATTCTTGGATCCGAATAAAATGTCGAATTTGATGGTGTGACCTCCGTCTGGTTTCTCTGTCTTCTTCAAAAGACCGTCCATACCAATAACAGTGGCATCAGGGAACTGCTGGGTCCATCCCTTAATAGCCAAGAAATGCTTGTTATCTAGAGCAATCAAGTACTTGACATTGGGTTTAATATGTGGATCAGTGATACCACTAAGTTCTCGTAAAAGACTGTTGGTCTCGTCTCCCCAGGGAGTCGGGTTGGTTACGACAATAGGGTTTCCTGGTGATTGGAGTTTGATGGCGGCACTTGTGGATGCAAAAGGAAGGAAATTGAACAAAAAAAATGGTGCTCCATGAACCCCGATAGTCGGGGTAATGATCTTGGTGTATCCTCCTACTGGCTGAACGTAACCCATTGTAAACTCAATTGACTGTCTGCTGAAATGGATGCTTAGTGTATATAAACGAATAATACTTCGAATGAAGTGATAATGGCTATGTTGTTCGTTAAACTGATGGATGTGATTTCAGGCTGGTAGAACAAAGAAATCTCGTTCAGCGAACTACCAAGCTTAAATAGCTCGCTAGCAGGCCTTGGCTTCCTGATCTAACAAAGTACAATTGCTCTAGCATCCGCCGATCCCAGCATCACCCGCGGGTCTGCCTGTCATCGATGAATAATCTCGGACGCGGCTCTCTTGCCTATCCAACGGCGCTGCATCGTGCAAGGCTTATCGCGCATGAGATCGGCGGGCTGAGCCCTGCCAGGGGGCGCTGCCTCCGGCGGCTGGGGCTCTGCCCCAGACCCCGTTGCTCCTCTCGCTGCGCTCGAGTCGGGGGTCGGGGAAGACCGTGGGGTCGAGACCGTGCCTCCAGCGGCTGGGGCTCCGCCCCAGACCCCGTGGCTCCTGCTTCGCAGGAGTTTGCGGGGACCGTAGACGGAACGACTCGAGCGGAGCGAGAGGAGCAGCGGGGTCTGGGGCGGAGCCCCAGCCGCCGGAGGCACGGTCTCGACCCTCAGGATGAATTGTTTATGCTTAATGTGCAGGATGCATGTACGCAGGGTCCTGTTCAACCGTCGGTCATATTAATTATTTAGAGTGGGGGGTGGAAATACGAGTCGGGCTATGTCTAAAGAAGCGAGAGTAGTGTGGTCGGGCTGAGGAGCGGGATGCGGTTTGGGGGGACTAGCTCTCGATGCAAATGAAACAGAGGACGCAGAGCGCTGCTAGACCGGAGCAGCTGAGGGAGGGGGTTAGTGAGTGTGTCATTGGCAGATGTGGGTGATTGGTTTGTTACTTACTCGTCTTGCCGTACTTGCTGTTGTTGAGCTGATTGCTGTTGGATGACAATGGTGTTTTGCACGTTGTTGTTGTTATTGGCGTTGTTGGCGGTGCTGTTGTTGTTCATGTTGGCGGCTTTGCTGTCTTTGGAGTGCACCTGTACAGGTTGCGAGATGTACTCGTCCGATGGAGTGCTGGGGTATCTTTGAGGTTGTAGATTTTGGTTGTAGGGATTGTAGTTGTTTTGGGGTGCGGGTGCGTAGTAGTCATGCTGAGGTTGTGGTTGCAAGGCGTACGACTGGCCGTAACCTGGCTGTGGTTGGTACCCGTGACTATTATAACTTGGATTCTGGTTATAGCCAGGTGGCCCGCTGTAATAGCTGTGGTCCTGGTTATACTGAGTCTCCTGGTTTGTTAGCTTTCCTGCTGTATGCTTCTAGTCTCAGGAGACTTACTGTTTCCTGGTAATATGACATTGCTGGTTGTTTTCTTTATATTATATTTGAGGTGAACTTTTCTTTATCGCAACAATTGTGATATCATAAAGAGAAAATGCTGGCGATGGTTCAAGCTCTTATATAATAATTACCTTGGAGTTTTCAACAAGGGGGGGACGACAGGAATTGGAACTGCTGTAACTGCCAGCTAAGCCAGCAGCAGCTAGATCTCAAACGGGATACATGCTTGATATTTCAATCCTTCAAATAACAGAAACGATCTGCTACGTTCTAGCTTTAATGATCGCTTAGCTCTAAAGTCAAGCATATCTTACATGTGTGACTTGGGCTGTACTGGTTTTGATCTTACCATGCTTGTCTTCTTGCATAGTTTTACCATGGTTTTCTTGACTGATTCTGCACAAGATGCAAGAGAAATAAACCATCTTTAGAAAAACTCAGCCGAGATTGTTTAACTGCTTGTCTCTACTTGACTCCTCACTTGACGGGTGCTCAACTGTAGACAAGTATGCTATATTTGGATATACTTTTCTGAGTCAGAAAACGCTTGAATGACCAGGCCAGATGGGCAGATTGACTCGATTTTCTGCTTATCACATGCATCCACCCGTGTTCTCCAAAATTCCTCCCTACTGTTATTTATCGATTTCTTCAGAATCTGAAAAAAAAAAATTAACCTTTCAATATTTAACAAAATAAATGCTTGTGAAGCACAATTAGAACCCACATACACTAGAAAATATTTCAAAAGAAATAGTAATTTTAATACATCCCAGGCAATAGCACAAAAAGCCAAGCCCCATTGTTTGTATCGATATTTGGACACCAGGAGGCGGATTTCAATTCCAGTCCTGTTATGACCTGACTTCCCTTCGATCGGACGGAATTAAGTCCAAATGCAGCACAGGCTATTGAGAATTAAAGTAGCTTGGGCTGCATGCGTCTGCATAAAGATGGGTGCTGCTCTCTGTATGTACATGCAATCACAGGCATGTGATATAAAACCGACTAAGCTACGGGACGAAGACAAAACCAGTAATAGCTTTCACGCCTGACTGCATCTCTTATCAGCGGGGTCAATGATATATTTATAGGTCATAGGGTTTATTCTCTTTCCCACCACACGATACCTTCCCACCTGCTCCCTCACCTCTTCCCTCGCTACCAATTCCACCACCACTCAAACCCATTATTCATGCTGACAGGGACAACTCCAACACCACCACCCAAAAGATCACACCTCGTCTCTCCGAACCGGAAATAAGGGATCTAAAAGCTAAGCTTAAATATCAGCTCCCACCCTAATCTTAACTGATTTTGAATTATATTATCGTCCATTAAAACCCGCTAACCGCTTCGCGTCCACTGCAGCCAGCAACGGTACCCCGCAGACCAGCACCACAATTGCCCAACCAAGCCGGTGCTTATCTGCACCGCCAAGCCTGCCAACTAGGGCCAAAACACACTCGCTAGTCCACTGCCTCCGGCGGCTGGGGCTCCGCCCCAGACCCTGGTTGCTCCTGCTTCGCAGGAGATACCGGAGATAGCGGGGTTAGCGGGGCAACCCGATGCAACGACTCGAGCGGAGCGAGAGGAGCAATGGGGTCTGGGGCTCCGCCCCAGCCGCCGGAGGCATGCTCCCCACCCGGACGGGCCCCGGAAAGAGGTTCGACTCGAGCGGTAGCGAGAGGAGCCACGGGGTCTGGGGCAGAGCCCCAGCCGCCGGAGGCGTCTGGCCCCCACAGAACCGTTTCCCGATCCACCCGTTGTCTGTGTTGAGACGGTTTGTGGGAAGATTCGAGATTCCAGGCCGGTTCCTAGGGTCGTGGAGGTGCAGAAAGCTTATCTAGGTTACAGGTGCTTGGCAGATACTATCATGCACCGTTGACGTGCCAAGAGGGGCCAGATAGCGGCAAGGGTTGCTGATACGGTTTTTGCCATGAAGTCGAAGCAATAACCAGTGGTACCACCTCTGAGACAATAAAATTCGTTGTTTGTGTCGTACAATTTCAATACAGTTGACCAGAAGCCAAACGACCAACAGCCCAACTCACAAACGCGATAGCTAGCCAACTTCGACGCATAAAACGGCATCGAACCACTGCACCCTTCGGCATCGAACACCAGCAAACATGCGAAGAACCCATTTCCGTCCGTCATCAGAAAACCCCCGAACCCCCTGAACTCTCGAGCGAAGCTCGAGCCACGGGTCCGGGCAGAGCCCGGCCGCCGGAGGCACACCCCCCACCCCAAAGAAAGCATGAATACTGTGAAATTACACTAATTAAGCGACAAAAGCAACCAGAATAACCGTCACGCGGCAGTGTCAGTTTAGTTCAAACAACAAGCGAGACACTCCTCGAGGGCACAGCACATACACAGACCACCCAAGCTGGCACCAGTTAGTAACGGGGGATAGTGGCAGATGCCTCCGGCGGCTGGGGCTTTGCCCCAGACCCCATAGCTCCTGCTTCGCAGGAGTTTGCTAGGCCGTCGACGTAACGACTCGAGCGTAGCGAGAGGAGCCACGGGGTCTGGGGCAGAGCCCCAGCCGCCGGAGGCACATTTCCAACTTACAAAGCACCGCAACAGCCCGATCCGCCGCTTTGTTGAGGCTGTTGTTGAACGTAGACAGGCTGTTGTTGGGGATAACCGCCTCCATAGTGAGGTTGTTGTTGTTGATAACCACCTCCATAGCCACCTTGTTGACCGTATCCTTGCTGGCCATATCCTCCCTGTTGGCCGTAACCCTGTTGTTGTCCGTATCCTTGTTGGCCGCCATAATAGCCACGGTCGCCACCTTCTTGGCCGGCACCAGCTTGCTTTTGTTGTTAGAAAAAGACCGAAGTCGAATCACAGCGGTTTCAGCAAGCATGCATCGCAAACGCACTTCATCGCATGGTTCCATCATCATACGGCAACCTCAGGCACCTCAGTATCCCATCACCACCTCCTCTTCCACTTACACCACCGCCACCGTAATAATCTTTAGCACTCATTCTGAATGGGACTGTGTTGTGTTAAAATGTTCAAAACTCGCTATAACTCAGACCGGTCTCGCCAATCTCTACTCGTCACTCAAGCTTCGTATAACTAGTATGTTATGAACCTAAGTAGCTACATACGAAAATCGTCCTAAAATAAACAAGGCGCGATGTCGGCGGCGGGTTCTGCACGGCTGAAAACCCCCATCGGGCCAGCCACCAGCCGTACAGGGCGGTGCTTCCCTCCGGCGGCTGCGGCTGCGCCCCAGACCCCGCGGCTTCTCTCGCTCTACTGGAGTCGGCGATGGGGGTCGGCCTCCGGCGGCTGGGGCGCTGCCCCAGACCCCGTGGCTCCTGCTTCGCAGGAGTTGGCTGGGTTCGTCGACGCTCGACTCGAGCGAAGCGAGAGGAGCCGTGGGGTCTGGGGCGCAGCCCCAGCCGCCGGAGGCACACCCCCCTCCCCCAGAGTAGTGAAAGTAGAAATAAATATTAGGGTCGTCACAGGAAGTATTCAACAGGTTGGGGTTGTGGGAGACCGAGGGTGGCCACGTTGGGGTCCTCGACCAGCATTTGTGAGTGTTCTTCGTTTTCGGGAGCTGCGTCGAATACGTTGAAAAACCGTTCGCCGTTGATGCCTACTTCGAGCACGGATGCTAGGTTGCCGCACCGGTAGCAGTAGTTGGGTGCTGA
The DNA here is from genome assembly GCF_001640025.1 of Sugiyamaella lignohabitans. Classification (NCBI taxonomy): domain Eukaryota; kingdom Fungi; phylum Ascomycota; class Dipodascomycetes; order Dipodascales; family Trichomonascaceae; genus Sugiyamaella; species Sugiyamaella lignohabitans. The sequence continues at coordinate 2,492,380 of NC_031672.1, read as the reverse complement.
CCATACGGTTGATAGTCGGTCGTCGAAAAGTACTTCGTAGCCCTCTTGACATAGTTGGTGTGCTCGTAGAATGTGGTTGATGTCGTTACGGTCCATGAACTTTTTCACAATGGAAAGTCCGAAGGTATATCCAGCTCCTCGTGGTGAAAGTGAGAAGTCGGGTTTAGACTCTTCAGGGTCAGACCAGACAAGATCGGCCATGGGCCCTTCATGAGGGATTTCCCTGAATCTATCGATGATTTTGATCTGGTCTATTGAGTGGATAGTTGGTGATAGACCTCCATGTACACAGAAGATAGAGTTATCAATGACTACTGACAGGGTCAAGAAGTCAAACATGTCAGTGAAATATGACCAGACATTGGCAGACCCGTATTTCCGCACACATTCCGTGTAGAAGCCATATGACTGAGTGATACCTCGACACTCGTGGTTTCCACGAATCAAGTATATTCTGGTGGGATACCGCAGTTTTAAACACACTAGGAGTGTTATAGTCTCGACACTGAACAGACCACGGTCTACGTAATCTCCTAGGAATAGGTAATTTGTATCTGGACAGTAGCCACCAATGCGAAAGATTTCCAGTAAATCATAAAACTGGCCATGAATATCGCCGACTACTGTCACTGGTGCAGATATATGAACCACATTGCTCTCTTTAATTAATAACTCCTTGATCTTGGAACACAGTGCCTCTATAGTTACTTCTGGTAGCAGCTCTCGCTTGTATAGACGCTCGATGCACTCATCGAGGTCAAGCGAGCTCACCAGCCCCGGCATGGCTGAGTCTAATGTATGTATGTCTTGTATTGTACCACCTTCAAACCAGGAGCAAACGTCAGCAAAGGCAGAAGATAGCTAATAATCAAATCAGGCAAGCCAGTCAATATTGATTGTCAGTTCAGAATCAAATCTGAATATATGGAGATCCTGTAGTAGACGAGAGGTTCTGTCACTTCTATAAAACAATGATAAAGTTTCCAATATGTCAATGTCACAAATAAATATGGCTTATGTCTGGAGTGGAGACACCTCAATTAACGTGTAGGAGCAACAGCTGCTGACAGTAGGAGGACCTTCTTGGATCTATAACACACACAAATGCCCTAGTCCAGTCTCACAAGTCAGATGACAAGACTTGAAGAAAACAACAGCTTGTCAGCTGCTTTATATTTATGTCAATTAGTGTTTTTTGGAGTGAAGAGTAGGATGTTTACTAACTGGTTCACGACATACCTTATCAGTGGGCATCAGCATGAAGTCTAAACGCCAGCGCGGCTACCTATCTCAGAGCACCTCAAATATGAACCACCTCAGTCACTCACAAAATATGCCCTTCCCCGACATAAACGACTCGAGCGAAGCGAGAGGAGCTACGGGGTCTGGGGCGGAGCCCCAGCCGCCGGAGGCAGACCCCTCCCACCCAACAACCCATTTCCCAGACCTCTAACCTCACAGACCCTGTAGGAGCCCAGCAGCCGTGCGTTAAGAGAGATGCACAGCCGCATGAGAGAGATCTGGTTGAAAAATTCAGATGAGAGGAGGTAAGTTGGAGTCAACAGCAGCAGCAGCGAGAGTATTTGCACTTCGAGAGAGAGCGAGAGTGGGATATATTTATTAGAGCTCGGTGTGGAGAGGCTGTTTGTGAGAATGCAGAGTATATTTAGAAACACATTTGCGAGCCGAAGCAGGCTGGCTGCCAATTGTTCGCATGGTACCAGATCGCTAGCATCCTTAGCATCGTCGAGCAGCACCACTGGATCTGTTCGTAACATGGCTGTTCGTAGCCAAATGACCCTAAAACCCAGTTCAGTAGCATCATTTTCAACCAAGATCGCAACCAGATCATTAAAAACCAGTTCATTAACGACCAGTTCATCGTTACTCCTGTCAAGCCATGGTCTTCGAACCCAGTTGATATCACACGCGAGTCAAAGCCAGAAAAGACATGCCACATTGAACCAGATTCGCCGTCGAGGTAACTTTAAAACGCTGAAAAAGCGTCAAAAGGCCAAATTTTCCGAGTCACCAGATCTTGAAGGAGCTCCACAACGACGAGGAGTGGTGATCCGAGTGACGACCATGAAACCCAAGAAACCCAATTCATCCAACCGAAAAATCTGTAGAGTCCGATTAACCACCGGCAAAGTGATCACCGCGTTCATTCCTGGCGAGGGCCACAACGCCCAAGAACACAGTGTAGTGGCAGTTCGCGGTGGCCGAACCCAAGATTTGCCCGGAGTCAAATACAAATGCATCCGAGGAGCCTACGATCTCAGCGGAGTGCCTAACCGCCGCAACGCTCGCAGTAAATACGGCACCAAAAAGCCTGCTGCTCCAGCATCCTCCTAAATAGTCCCCTTTCCACCTGTAAATACATCGAACTTTTCCCTGGAAAATGGGGTGCTGCCTCCGGCGGCTGGGGCTCCGCCCCAGACCCCGTAGCTCCTGCTTCGCAGGAGTTTGCTAGGACCGTCGACGAAACCGACTCGAGCGGAGCGAGAGGAGCCACGGGGTCTGGGGCGGAGCCCCAGCCGCCGGAGGCAGCACCCCCAAAACCCCCAAACCCGACTCGAGCGAAGCGAGAGGAGCCACGGGGTCTGGGGCAGAGCCCCAGCCGACGGAGGCAGCACCGGGAAGAAGTGGATAGAATGGGATTGTATTTGGTTAGACACCGACTTTGAAACGGCGGCCGGTAGCGGTTTTGCGTTCTTTGTCGGCGATTTCGGGCTTGGCTCGGTTGAGCACTTTGAGGAATTCCGAGACACGGTATCGCATTCGCGAGTGCATGTATGCTTTGGAGCATTTGATGTGGTAGTGGAAGTAGTCTCTGAAGGTTTGGATGTGACTGATACAGTTTTCTCTGCGACCAGGGGCCAGATGGCGTGGGAACAGCACAAACGTCACGTATCCCACTTGTTCAGACCCAGCACGTACTCCAGGAACACCTCGGATTTCCAGAGGAGGTTCACGATGAGAATACAGAACCTGTGGAGCGTTTTGAATGGCCCGTCGACGGGCGTCTACAAACTCCTGCAAAAATACTTTACCGAAAACTTGATCAGTTTCGTCTCTGAAAATCGTTGAGAAGATCACAGTGACTCTGTCGTGCGACGGTTTGATATAAATGGACTCCTCGTCTCTGTAATTGATGGTCATGACCTCTGTATTGCTGTCTTCTGGAACATACAAATCCAGCGACCGCTGAGCAGCATCAGCAGCCAGCTCGTCGAATTTGCTGAATGCCAATTCAAAAGGAGCAGCAAGAGCATTCCGTTTCAGCAACGCAATGTTATCTACAATCTCTTGACGTTTATCATGATCCAACTCCCACAGCTGTTCAAGGTCCAATAACAGCGAGTAGTTATAGTTGTCTTCAGGTGTCGACAGTTTGAACTGGCCATATTCTCTGTCTAGCAGCTGCTCGACTCCGTATTTCTGCAAGTCCTTGTAACATTTAATATACAAAGAAACAACCAGCTTTGTCTTGGACTCGGGGGTTGAAATGTGGAATTTGACGTTGTCGAAGTCACTGACCACCTGGTCGATAGACGACAGCAATTTGACCCTTGCTTCAGGCGACTCGCCAAGCAGCGAGTCGTCCATCAGACGCTCAGTCAAAATCGACTTGAGCAGCAGATTGTGATATTCCAGCAACAGCATCTCTTACCGTCACAACCCGACTCTAATATTATCTCTCTCCTGTATCTCCGGCTCGTCAACGACAATAACCCGCAATCACCAGCCAATTGCGCAAAACCAAACCTCAATTGAGTCACACACAGACCCTAAACACAAAAAAACGGCTTTTTTTCTAAAAAAACAACTTTCCAAACCAGCTCCGAGGTCAGTCTAACCGGGTCTCTTGTTCAGTGTCGTTGGTGATCGTGTCGGGCTCAGCCATCTGCTGTCATGCTTCACGACATCGCCCTAACCCACGTCCTGGTGAGCCGGGGTCCGGGGGTGTGCCTCCGGCGGCTGGGGCTCCGCCCCAGACCCTGGTTGCTCCTGCTTCGCAGGAGACTTTCTGCGGGGTCCGCCGGCGAAACGACTCGAGCGCAGCGAGAGGAGCAGCCAGGGTCTGGGGCGGAGCCCCAGCCGCCGGAGGCAGACCCCCCCCCAGCGTCGACTCGAGCGGAGCGAGAGGAGCAACCAGGGTCTGGGGCGGAGCCCCAGCCGCCGGAGGCAGACCCTTTGGAGTGTAAACTGGTGAGAAAATAAATAAAAAAGAGTCTAAGAGGGGTCAGACACCGAACTTCGAGCGGGCGCGGATTTGCTGGCCGTATCGCAGGAAGAGGATCGGGACCGGGACCATGATTAGCCCGAGACAGCCGATGACGGTGCCGGCCCAGTTGATTCCCAGGTTGTGGAACATGGCTCCGGCGAAGAGTGGGAAGGTGGCTCCGAAAGAGGAGCGCACAAATGTAGCGGCTGCGAGAGCACTGGCGGCATAGGTAGGGTATGCTTCGACGAGGTAGCTGATGGCTGGCTGGAATATTGCTAGAAGACTGTATCCAGTAAACATGCCAGATAGAGTGGGCACGATCCAGTGGATGTGTTGGGGATAGTTTCCAGTCCAGGTGAACCAGAAAATGCCAATAGGAAACGCAATGCCGCCATAGATCATGGCAGGAAGTCTCGCTTCAGGAACCGGTTTACCGCCATTGGCAAGTAGTTTTTTCCGGTATTGAGGGTCCAGAATATATGCTATCGACAGACTGGCTATTCCCAGTCCAATGACTAATGCAAAGTATGGCAGCTGTTCTACTCCGCCAGTCAGTCCGTATCCTGCAAATACAATAGGATATGCTTCAAGGAACAGATATAAAATGCCATAGATAAATGCAGTGTACACGCTGATGAGCAGAAGGATGGGCTCGGTGAAAAGCATGACTATAGGTCTAGCAACGGTCTTGGTTACAATGTCGTTGAGATTGATTTCTTTCTCTTCATGAGCTGCGTAGATAGCCCAGTTGCCAGTGGCTTTTCGCAGTGCTTTGGCCTTATATGCCAGTAACAATGGATGATATGTCTCTTCCACAAACAGAATATCCACGATAAGTGCTACTGCTCCCATAATTCCTGAAATATACTGGGTCCATCTCCATCCAAGATTGGAGTTGGTCAGAAATGCCCCTACAATTGGCCCCACCAGCGGTCCCATAAACGTCACAAACATAAACACAATAATAGGTTTTCCTCGATGTGAATTATCATACAAATCGGAAAACGATGCCACTACAACTGCCCAGGGCGCTGACCCTGTGAGACCAGCAAAAAACCGGCAGATAATAAGTGTTTGTAAATCTTTTGACACAGCAGCCCCAAAACTGAATATTGTGAATAGAAATATCGACACAATACTCGGACTCTTACGACCGAACTTATTTTCCGAAATAGGACCCCATACTACAGGCCCCGACGCAAATCCCAGAATATAAACAGACGTGCCGAGAATCGTCACCACCGAGCCTACATTATACTTCTTCGCAATGACTTCTGATGCTGGTGAGTATACCGCAGAGCCCATAGTCACACATAAAGACGTATAAACAAGACAAATGTACGTAACGAGTTTTCTTCTCGACGGCCAGTTATAAGGATGATATGGATCATCTGGTCCTTCATAGTCTACTCTGTATGCTTCCTTAGACAGAGCTGGCAAAGGTGGTAATGGTTTACCACCACCCATTGAAAACGACTGACCACGATGAGTTGCTGAAAACACTCTATGAGCAATTCCAGTCGACTCAGCCAGTCCATTATCATCCAATTCACAACTATCATCTTTCTCATCCAGCCTTTTAACAGGCGCTAAATTCATAGAAACCACCTCTTCACTAATACTGTCATCTTCGACAACAATCATTCTAACTATTCACGACAAAGCCAAATTATCGACGATTCATTTACAAATCTGATAATCAACCAGGAACCAGCTCTATATAAATACAAGACAAGTTTGTCAAGGCACCAACGGAGCTGAAAAACATATGAAACGACAGGGCAAAATTTCACCGATTGTCACTAGATACACAGTACATATGCAGAGCGGAGACGCTAAAAGCAGCCGATAAGCGGTCCTGCACTGATGTTTAATACCGGCCCAAAGCCAGCTAAACGAGCTCCAAACTGTCATTCTCTCGACCCACTCGCCAAATCTGTTCACAGCCGACAACTGACCGACCACTGACCCCAAAAGCTATAATTAAAACCAATCCAGACCGTATCTTCGGACTCCAATAACCTATATCCCCCTGCAGACGGTACCTTGAGTCCCGCCGATCCTGACGATCCCCGTCGTTGATCCCGTCAAATCTGACTAATACCAAGCGGAGCTCCTCTCACGATTGCGGGGGCCGTTTCCGAAAGATCTCGCTGAGGGAGGGCGTGCCTCCGGCGGCTGGGGCTCCGCCCCAGACCCCGCTGCTCCTCTCGCTTCGCTCGAGTCGTTTCGTCGGGAGTCCCTGTCTGCTGATGGGGATCCCAGCGAAATCTCCTGCGAAGCAGGAGCCACGGGGTCTGGGGCAGAGCCCCAGCCGCCGGAGGCAGAACCCTCCCCCATCGAAATCTCCTGCGAAGCAGGAGCAACGGGGTCTGGGGCGGAGCCCCAGCCGCCGGAGGCAGAGCCCTCGGAAGAGGTAAATAGCAGAAATAAATACAGGGTCTAGGGATATGCGACGTGGGTGAGTTTGCCCGAGATGAGTTGAGGGTGGTCAACGCGGCAGCAGTCGCCCATGTACGAACCGGTCTCGTCGTAGAGGATGATGGCGTCGGATTCGTAGAGGACGACTTGGCCGTTGTGGAAAGTGGGGTTGGTGAAGTTGAGTTCCGAGGTCTGGTATCGGGCGTCGAGAACAGGTCGACGGCCTCTGATGATGAATTCGGGCACAAATTTTAATCCGTCTGGTAATGGGTGGTTCAGGTCTTCGACAACAAATAATATTTCGCCTCGTGGGACTTTGTTGTTGCCAGTTAGTTTAATTGCTTCCAAACGTTGCGGGGTGGGTTGGTGGAAGAAGAGGAATTCGGGTATTGGATCGCCTCGATATATCCAGAGTCCTTTCCAGGGCATTGTGGGAGTGGGTGTTAGAAGGTCTATTGGCAGTCTGCTGAACGTTTCTACTGTCTCGCCCATAGTAACACCAATAGATCCAGACGAGTAGTTGAGCCATGTACGTACTCTTAGAAGATCAGTACTAGCAGCACTGGTTTTCGATAAATGTCCTCGAAACTCAGTCGAGCTGACATTCCGTGTTCTGTCTTGACAGGGGATTTTAGATGGTGGCCAGATGCTCATTGAGGGATGGATTCGTTCCGGGAGTAGAGCATTGGCTCGCATCAGACATCGATAGAGTCCTCGTATTTGGGAAAAGTTCACTAAAGATGCTGGGTCATTATAATCAGTTTTTTGGTTGATTCTGATCAATGGCTCCTCGTATGAAATAGCATATGCCATTGTCGTTTTTAGTTTCGGTGTAGATTCTCGTGAGATATGAGTTTGTGACTGGGGTGTAGTTGGGGTCACTGGTGCAGTTGATTGTTGCGACTGTGAATATGAATGTGAATGTGAATGTGATACAGATTGAGCAGACGAGTCTGTATCATGAGTAGTCGTAGGAGTGATAGTATTCATGCCAAACGGTGTTCCAATGGGTGTACCAATAGGTATACTGGCTATACTACTACCACTATTATGACGCTGGCGAAAAGGTATGCCGGTTATGCCACTAGCATTAGTGTCGTTAGCCGAAGTGCTAGTGGTGTTAAACCCATAGAACGAACCACGGCTTTCCCGGCTCCCTCGTCTTTCCCGACTCTCTCGACTTTCTAAACTTTCACGACTTTCAAGACTCTCTCGTCTTTCACGACGTTCACGTACCTCACGACTTGCACGACCCTCAATAACTCCCATTCCCATGCCAGTATCAGGATGGGCTATTGAAGCACGCACTTCTCCAATATCAAATGATCCAGTTAATTCATTATATGTCGAGACTGCCAATGTACCAAATGGATTCCTATCACCAAACCATATTGACGGGTATACCCATCTGTGTCTATATAGCTTTTTGAAGCACTCTTCATAGCTGCTATAAGGGTTATAATCATATACCCCTAGTTCCCATTTGCAGTGAAGTTGCCATACTTTTTCGTCATTTATCAGATACCTAATCTGTTTACAGGTACTTGATAAACTCGCCAGATCTTTCCCAGGTAGAAAATCGATAATCTGGTCCAGTATCTCTATAGGGATGTTCAAAATTGGCGCTGACATTATGCCCCTTCAAGCTCAGACAGCACCGGTCCTGCGGCAAGTTCAAGTGCAATGCCTAATGATCTCGATTTTTGTGTTCTCCAATCAAAGTTACATCAACAATTGTGGTCCCCACGAACAAAAGCATGCAACGACTACCGCACTCGATAATTTTTTGACACCAGATTGACTGATTGTAAACATAAGAGAGTATGACATGGGACGTAGATGGCGATCATGCCCTACAGGACTGACCTCAGTACAGTACTAGTTCCGACATGCAGTTTGAGCGGATTCAGATCCGGGCCGAAGCTCTACTACATTGTTCAATATAATAGACTATATAGAAAGTGATATCTCTCTGGAATATGTTAATACGCTGTATAGATCCGCTCGATAACATTGCTCCCTTATTTTAAAAGAAAAACAGTTTAGTCCAATGCTTGCCTCTGTTGACCGTTCCCAGGATGAACCAGACCCCTGAACTGCACTTATCTAGTCTCACTACCAGACGGAACGAGTGTAAATAGATATCTCACGAGCGGCTATTTTGAACAAAGATCAATCAAAAAAATTGACGATAGAAGAACAATCATTTTTGTTGTATACAACTTGAAGTGATACCAAAACATAATACTCTCTTGGGCTGACCGCTAAAGTTAAGCACAGAAATTTAAGTTTCAAGTTCCGAGTAGGCCATTAAACAGTCTAGAGTCTAAAGATAACAAAACAACGAATCATTCTGTAGAATATCTATGTACTAAGAGGTTTCTGAGGTGGTCTTTGAACTCAAAGCACTAAAGACCCAAATCAGCATTTCCAGTTCTGGTCACCAACATTCACCACTCTAGTAATGTCATTGAAAGCATTCAGCAAAACATTACAGAAGTTGTGAACGAAAACTCCAAAGGGAATTTGGTGTGGAAAAGGAAATAACAATCTCCGAAATGAAACGAAACGTGCAGCTAAAGACATGCAAAGAATAGTTTACACGGGCCCGGGATCGTGCACAGCTGTGCATTACTGAGATCAGCGATGACATCTCTGCATGAAGCATGCCGAACGGCATTTTTACATATCGCACTAACCAGAGAGTGAGAGTCATATCCCCACTAAACACTTCTCTCACGACTCAATTGATCAGAATTTATGGAACCGAGCTTAAAATCTGTTTTACCAGTCGACCACGATCGAGAATTGCGCCTAAAATACTGCCTCAAGAACCAACAAATGGATAATTTACGTGCTTAAACCAGCACACTAGACCCGTCTCCCGACCAGATCCTGATCTGGTTCTCGGTTCTTTACCCGGGAGCAATGCCTCCGGCGGCTGGGGCTCCGCCCCAGACCCCGCTGCTCCTCTCGCTGCGCTCGAGTCGGACTTCACGGTCCCAGCCATCTCCTGCGAAGCAGGAGCCACGGGGTCTGGGGCGGAGCCCCAGCCGCCGGAGGCATTTCCCCGTCGCGGGTATTAGTGCCCCCTGGAGCCAGTTTGGGTAAGCGGGGGGACGTACCGTCGGCAGGTCCGATGTGACAAAAATTTTTATATGCAGAAGGGATCGGCATGCGAGTAACGGTAGACCAAACCTTAAACGGATAACGAAAGCTCTGAGTAAGTTGCGTTTGGCAAGGGTCTCAATAAAGTTTTGGGTACATATAACGGCCAATGTCTCAGCTGTCACAAGGAATTTTTTAGGACAGTACAATTTTTTATATCCATTTCACTTCGTCAAGTGTTCGGTGTTTATAAACAGTCGGCTCTGGAAGTGTGAGAGGGTCTTGTCGGAAGTAGATCTCCGGGGTATATAGCCAAGAGCCAACATCAACAGACTAACTGACGGCCTGCTGGGCGGCAATTTCGAAACAGAGAATATCGTGATATTATCTCATCTTGAAAAAAAAGTACATTGCGTATCGGTATTGGATTCACCGTATATAAACAGTAGCAAAATGGCGGATATTGAAAATAGTCGTCAAGAGCTCACAGCGGAGAGGTCACTGGAAGCTATTGCTAGTGGACCTTTCGAGAAAACCGCTGATGTGACATGTGCCCAGACAGGGTCAAATTGTGAAGTCAAAGAAAGTGAGAATGAGAAACTCAGTCGACGAGGTAGTCGTAATAGCCATTCCGGAGACCACAACTCGACTGTGAACCCCAATCTCCCGGAAGAAGATATGGACTTCCCAGAAGGAGGAGTTAGAGCATGGTTGGTAGTATTTGGTTCATGGGCTGCCATGACCAGTACTTTTGGTATTGTCAACACATCCGGCTATCTTCAAGCATGGCTCAGTGAGCATCAACTTCAGCATATGTCCCAGTCACAGATATCGTGGATCTTTAGTATATATCTGTTTCTGTTCTTTCTTGGCGGAGTGCTTGTAGGACCCATATTCGATAATTATGGCCTGAGGCCGATATTTATTCCTGGATGTATTGGTAGTGTTGCATCATTGTTTATTCTAAGTGTGTGCAAGGAGTACTACCAGTTTATTCTAGGATTCAGTATTTTAGGAGGAGCATCAGCAACCCTGGTGTTCACTCCGTCGATAGCTATTGTTGGACATTGGTTCTACAGAAGACGGGCTGGTGCTACGGGTATAGCATGTACAGGAGGCGCCTGTGGAGGTATCATGTTCCCATTGCTCATGATCAAATTGATGCCCAAGATTGGGTTTGGCTGGACAATTCGAATTGTCGGATTTATTGCTTTGTTCCTCTTAGTGGTAGCAGTTGCTACCCTCGAGACCCGAGTACCACTGGCTAAAAGTTCAGGTACCATTATTGATATTAAATCACTGAAAGACCCGAGATTTGCATGTACTACAATTGGCATTTTCATGATTGAATGGGCCATTTTCATTCCTATTACCTACTTGACTAGTTACGCTCTGGCAAAGGGAGTGAACCAAACATTTTCATACCAGCTACTCGCTATTCTTAATGCTGGATCTATCTTAGGAAGAGGACTTCCTGGCTACCTGGCAGATATATTCGGAAGATTCAACGTCATGATTATTACGACAGTTGTTTGTGCAGTCATGTGTCTAGCATTATGGCTTCCAGCAGGAAGCAGTGTGACGGTTATGATAGCATTTGCAGTTATGTTTGGATTCTGGAGTGGAACTGGCATTTGTCTGACACCCGTGTGTGTATCACAAGTGTGTAAAACCGAGGACTACGGCAAGAGGTATGGCACGTGCTATTTCTTTGCGAGTTTCGCAGTTCTCACAGGACTTCCTATTGCCGGAGCCATTCAAAACGCCCAGAACGGCAGTTACCAGGGACTGATTTTGTTTGCATCTCTAACTTATTTATGCGGAACCTGTTTCTTCGTCCTTGCGCGAATTATCGGGGGAGGCTGGAAACTCACCGCTATCTACTAAAGCACTGAGTACACGCTCACACGAGTTCATCAGTGACATTTATATTTATTTAATTAGTGATTTAGAATGTATTCATAAAAATTAACAAATTTCTTTGCCGAGCTATTCTCATTCTACGATAGTTTTCGTGATACAAAGTCAATAAATAAATGCTGGTGACAGTTCCCACCCTCCCAAACACCGTGAGACCGCCAACCCGCTCCGCGAAGCGGAGCACAACGGGGTCTGGGGCAACGCCCCAGCCGCCGGAGGCAGACCCCCCTCCAGCAGAATCAGTTTCCACGACCACGACCGCGACCGCGACCACCTCTGAAAGAACCTCTTGCCGCTCCACGACCACGACCAGCGGATCCACCTCGGGAAGATTTAGTGAAATTCCGTGGCGGTTTCTTGGCCTCCGTGTGATAAGGGAGATTGGAAGACCCATACGTCCTGGTATGACCATAGACAGCCGAACCGGAAGGGGGAGGCCGTTTTCGGGGATGCAGTTTACGTTCCTCGCGAGTTTTCTTGCCGGGACGAGCACGACGTTTTCGGTTGTCAAGTTTCACCTGTTCTGCCAGAGCCGTATAATCAATGACCCTCCCTGGCAGTCTCATTCCCGGCAGTGGAACTGAAGAGTTCTGGAGAACAAACTCTCCAGATACCGCCATGGACTCGAACTCAGCCCGTTTCAGCTCATCGGGTTTGTAAATGTAATAAGAGTCTGGTCTTTCCCTCGAAACAGCCTCCTCATCCTCGTCTTCTTTGATAATTACTCGAGTAACCGACTCAGCAGGTTTCTCTAGCACTTTATCACCTGAATCTCCATCAGCGGCTGCTGTTTCAGCATCTGCCTTTTTACTACCAGCAGCAGAGCTCACACCGCCTCCAAACAACGGAAAAAAGTAGCCATCTTCTTCTTGGTCTTCTTGACCCAGTTCGTCATTAGAACCGGCCTCCAGGTCCACATCTACAGCCGTGAACTCGAGATCAGGCACAAACGACGCTCCATCTTCACCATTTCCGTCCGACATAGACTCGTCCTCTTCATTCTGTCTGTACAGATCCTTGCGACTGACCCGAACCGAGTCCGACGGCACATCCAAACGGTTCGCTTGTTTCTTCATGGCCCACCGTCTCTACTCTCTCCTCCGGCTGATCCACTCCTCTCTTCACTTCGTGAAAAATTTCAGCCGCATCAATCTCCCTCGACCAGGCCCTCTCTCCAGCCCGCTCCCCAGCCCCCTCGACCCCCAATCTCGGGTATTGAACCGCCGTGGCAGACTTTCAGCTTCATTTCCTGTAATTTCATTTATTTATCGACCCCTCATACTGCCCGGGATCGACACCCCTGAATGCAGGGTCCACTGGACCCTGCAGGGGCAGCATGCCTCCGGCGGCTGGGGCTCCGCCCCAGACCCTGGTTGCTCCTGCTTCGCAGGAGTCTACGAGGGGAGCCCCCAGCAACGACTCGAGCGAAGCGAGAGGAGCCGCGGGGTCTGGGGCGCAGCCCCAGCCGCCGGAGGCAGCAGGACACGGGTAGAACGAGGGTCTATTAACGGCCCAGAGGGGCCACGGCGTTGAGCATGACTTTTACTTCGAGCCCGTTCCGGTCTATGCCACCGCCATTGATGACGGACGAGCGAATGATGTCCTGGAGACGTGATGAGTGAGGGGCCCATGCTTGGGCCGTGGCGGGGTTGCGTGTCGTGAAGTCACGGACTTTGGCATCGAGACCTGAGGCGACGTCTCGCCAGTAGCTGGATACCAGTGTCGTGATATCCAGGTGCTTTTTGACGTACGGAAGAAGTATCGTATCTTTGGAAGGAGAAGATGATGCAGTAGACGGTTCTGTGACGGTAGCAGATTCAAGCACTGAAGAAATGGCGACGAGACTTCTGGCACGGTTTCGAGCATCGCTAGAAGCTCCTTCCATGCCGGCTACAGACCGTGAAAGTGATTTTGAGAAATTGGAAACGGTGGATGTCACCTGGCCTCGGAGATATGTGCTGATGGCGGTAATCAATGAAGAGGGGTCCAGCAGATACACAGCTTTAAACGAGGCTCCGAGGTCTGATTTGTCTTGTAACAGCGTAAAAGTACGGATTCGGTGTAGACATTGGGTTTTTAAATTGTCCTGGATCCAATTGAGCGAGTTTTCATGAGCCCGGATGATCTGAAGGCTTTTCAAACTGGGATTCGACTCGAGCTGTCGTCTTAGTTCCTGGATATTCAATACCGCTTTATAATTTGATTCCGCACTACTATCACTCATAAGCGAAGTCAATTGACGTGCCAGATATAAATACCAAGTCAAAGACCGTAACATACTCGATGTCAGGTGTAATCGTTTCAAAGCAGTATGCATTTGCTGGGCCTGTTCATACGGTTTAACCACGTCTCTTTCGAGCTTTGAATACGAAAAATTCACATGATCCAACGACGTTTTCAGCGACTTTAACGCGCCCTCGGCTTTCTTGACGTTTCTGGCCTGATCCAGCAGGTCTTCGTAGTTCTCCGTCGATATCGCCGACATCAACTGGTCGACCTCGTCCATCTCATAACCCAGCCGCCGGCTCGCGGCCGACAAATCCACATCCGGGTCGGTAGGCGTGTTCGTGGCCAGCACCAGCGAGTTCGCATATGCCACCGGCGAAAACCCCGGGTCCAAAAATACCTCGTACCCACTCTCCTCCTTCGACATCTGTTTACCTCTCTCTCAACCCAAGATCGCCCTGCAACTTCGTGGCTTTACACCTCTGCATCTGCGCCGCACGCAGGGTCTGGAGGAGACATGCCTCCGGCGGCTGGGGCTCTGCCCCAGACCCCGTGGCTCCTCTCGCTTCGCTCGAGTCGTTACTTGGGGCTCCCCATCGCAAACTCCTGCGAAGCAGGAGCAACCAGGGTCTGGGGCGGAGCCCCAGCCGCCGGAGGCAGTCACGTGACCCCAGATTAATGATCGGCCGATATGAGAGTGAAACTTTTTATGGTGAGACGAGGTCAGCGATGTCGTTTCAGTTTGGGTTTTCGGGTGATGATATTGAGGAAGATGAGGTGGTACAGGATGTGAGTGGCGGTAGCGGGGTTGTGGATTATAGGGCGTTTATGGAGACAGAGCCCGCGATTGAGCTGGATTACGTGCCTAAATTGTATACTACAGAGGAGCTGCTGCTACCGCAGAGCCCTATTCGCATGAGTTATTCGCTGGTGCGTCTGGCTGATAATAACGAAGGTAGGGATGAGGTTTTGGCGGTTCCTCGGCGTGATTTGTACGATGTCAAATATCAGCTGATGAAACAGGACTCGTTATCGGCCACAGAAGAGATCCTGCTAGGAACCACGAACGAAGATGTCCGAGCTACGACATATGAAGGGGGGTTGAAAGTGTGGGAGTGTACTTTTGATTTGGTTCAGGTTCTTAAAACTGAGCTGGGTTCTGGTTTTGATGTTCGCACATTTTTGGAATTGGGCTGTGGTGCTGCTATTCCCAGTAGTTATCTCTTTTATCGCATTCTGACCAGTGGTGCTACTGGTATCAAACTGGTTCTGGCCGATTATAACGACAGTGTTTTACGACTAGTCACTGCTCCTAATATGTTTCTGACATGGGTTGTCTTTAAAATGAACGAGTCAAAGGTCGTACCAGATGTCAATGAAGTGGATATCACTCCAGAGCTGATCGACGAGTTCCATCAGGATATGGCTCGTCGTAATATCCAGATCCAATATGTATCAGGAGCATGGTCCCCTCAGTTTGTTAAACTGCTGGACCAGAAATTCCAGCTCATTCTCGCTTCAGAAACCATTTATTCACTCGATACGCTGCCAGTGTTCACAGACACCCTTCTCAACAGTCTGCCCAGCAGCGACCAGGGCCATGCTCTAGTGGCCGCCAAAAAAATCTATTTTGGCGTCGGTGGTGGCATTCCCGACTTTGTCACTGCTTTAGAATCTCGCCAAATCACCCACAATGTGGTGTTCGAGGACTCGGCTGGTGTCGGCCGTGCTGTACTAAAAGTCTCTTTATAAACTTGTAATGATTGTTGATTCGTGGTGGGTGTCGTGCCTCCGGCGGCTGGGCTCCGCCCAGACCTGGTAGCTCTCCGCTTCGCGGAGAGTGCGTGTCGTAAAGTTGGCGATTTAGGGGTTATCTCCATGTGGGTTTGGCTGTGGTTCTGGTTGTGGTTGTTGCAGGTCGCGGTCGGGTCGCTGGCTGTGGTATCCTGGATTTTCCGCTGCCTGAACTGGCTGGTGATACTCGGCCTCCTCGCGACGCTGCTGGAGTGGTGGTTGTAGTTCTTGGGTTTCTGGGGACTGAGGTGCTCGTTTGTTCGGGTCGGAATCGGGCTCCTGGTCTGCCACCAACAGCAGTGGTTCTGGCAGTGGGTCTAGCTGTTGAACCAGTTTCTTGTCGGATTCCACCAGTATTACTAGTATAGAAGCCTCCAGCATAGTTTCTGACGCCAGCAGGACCACCAGCACCGGGCCTGGATCCGCCAAAATGACGGTTCTCCCCGCTGTCATCGATCACTGTCATCAGCGTCATATCACTATAGTCAAAATTGGACTCGTCAGCCTGATCTTGTTCAGCTTCGTCTTCTAGATCCTCGTTATTTTGGTTTTCTTCTGGGTCATCATCTCGTTCTTGGGTAAATGCTTCAGTATTGGGTGCCTCGCTGAACTCTACACACCAAGCGTTCATCTTTATACAGTGGAGAAAAGCAGAAAAGCTTTCATTAAACTCAGTCAGACTGTTATGAACCTTGTTTAATCTTTGTAAATTGATATCCAGAGTAGCCAGCCCGTCAGCCAGCTCCTCTATTCTCCTGGCACCACCAGCATGAGTTGGCTGGAGGAGCACCTTATCCAGGCCAGATGCATTTGATTCTAGCGGAAAATGGCCGTGAGATGTGAAAGAAGAGGCTGAGTTCGATCTCCTGTGGGGAGTCGATGGCACAAAAGCGGTTCCCAGCTCGAATTTGCCTGGTGTCGAGACCTGATCCATGATCTGAATGCCCTGAAATATTCACCGAGATCCTGATCCAGTCACTACCAGACCTCACAATTTAGTTTAAATATAAATATGAGATAATCTCACTATCTTCTAATTTTCTTGACTCTAATATTTTCAGTTGTAAGTTTTCTCCAGTCCTAACTCTCTATCTCACTGGTATCTGGATCCTGGTATCTAGATCTCTAACACAAAATAAAACTCTCCACTGACCCTGTATATAGTTAATTAAACGTTGGATCTCGAAACGCGTCTGGATTAGGCAGTTTGTAAACGGACCGCGAATCACGTGACCACGAAAATCCTCCCCGACCAAGCCCCGACCAGAAATCAATTCCCGCCCTCGAACGCTCGCGAAGCGAGCACAACGGGGTCTGGGGCAGCGCCCCAGCTGCCGGAGGCACACTCCCGGCCCCATTTACACCCGGGAAACCCCCAGTTGACCCCGTCAGCCAATGTCGGATCAGGGTGCCATACCCGTGCAGGAGCCGCGGGCGCGGGCATGACGTGAACAGGTGAGGTCTCTGACCTCACAAAGAGTAGCGAGAGACCGAAAAAATCGGCGGATGACGCACCGGGATTTTATCGTCTTACATCTGACATTTGCAGTGCAATTTCAACCAGTCCAGTGAACATACAATCCTACACACAATCAAACAGCCAAAATGGTGAGTATCACCGTCCAATTACCGGTATTTGGCCTCTAAACCAACTTCTACCGCCAATTGAACCCCCCTGGCTCTGTTCCGGGTCCACAGGGGACGGATAAACTTTTCATTGGCTGGTGGATTCTGGGGAAATAAGAGCAATTGGGGGACGAGAGTTGCCTCCGGCGGCTGGGGCTCTGCCCCAGACCCCGTGGCTCCTCTCGCTTCGCTCGAGTCGTTCCGTAGACGGTCCCAGCAATCTCCTGCGAAGCAGGAGCAACGGGGTCTGGGGCGGAGCCCCAGCCGCCGGAGGCATTGGCCCCAGTACCCAACGAACGCTAACAGGAGAAAACAGACTCGTCAATTCTTTGTTGGTGGTAATTTCAAGATGAACGGTACTCAGGAATCGATTAAATCGATTGTTGACAACCTGAATGCCGCAGATCTCGATAAGAACGTCGAGGTCGTTGTGGCTCCTCCTTTCCCCTACCTTCTGTGGGTCAAGGAACACCTCAAGGCTTCGAATGTGTCTATTTCCGGCCAAAATGCTGCTGATAGAGACAACGGTGCTTTCACCGGAGAGGTTTCTATTGCCCAATTGAAGGATGTTGGTGCTTCTTGGGTCATTTTGGGCCACTCCGAGAGACGTACTATTATCAAGGAGACCGACGAGCTCATTGCTACCAAGACCAAGTATGCCATTGACAACGGACTTCCTGTCATTCTCTGTATTGGAGAGACTTTTGACGAGAAGAATGCTGGTAAGACCATCTCTGTTGTTCAAAAGCAGCTCGACGCTGTTATTGCCAAGCTCTCTAAGGAGGACTGGTCTAAGGTCGTCATTGCCTACGAGCCTGTTTGGGCTATTGGTACCGGTTTGGCTGCCACTCCCGAGGATGCCCAAGCTGTCCACGAGGAGATCCGTAAATACCTCGCCGAGAAGGTCGGTTCTGATATCGCCAATGCCACCCGTATCATCTACGGCGGCTCTGTCAACGGCAAGAACGCCGGCTCTCTCTCCGGCAAGGCCGACATCGACGGATTCCTCGTTGGCGGTGCCTGTCTCAAGCCCGAGTTCGCCGACATCGTCAACTCCAACAAGGCCTAATATACTCTGAAATATACTCTCTTACTTTTTCATGGGACACTGCCTCCGGCGGCTGGGGCTCCGCCCCAGACCCCGTGGCTCCTCTTGCTTCGCTCGAGTCGAAGCTTGGGGGGTCTCTCGCAGCTGACAGGAACTCAACGGAACCGACTCGAGCACAGCGAGAGAAGCCACGGGGTCTGGGACAGCGCCCCAGCCGCCGGAGGCACTTACGAAACCCCCCATGAACCCGACTCGAGCGAAGCGAGAGGAGCAGCGGGGTCTGGGGCGGAGCCCCAGCCGCCGGAGGCAGGTGTGGATCCCGGAGAAGAATGCAAAATGGGGGTGGGGATTAGTTATATGCCTTTTTTTGAGCGCTGATGCGCCAGTCGTTTTTGTCTGCCGCGAACCGGTCGAAGAGGGGCTCGATTTTCTCGTTGCGTTTGCGTTTGCTGAGATTGTGTGGGTCGGCCACTTTGAAGAAGGTGGGTGCTGCTTCGACGAGCCATTTGGGGTCGATAGTTGTCACACATTGCATGTACTCTTTGGTGGTGAGAAGAAGTGTGTGGTAGATAACGTACTCGGCGTGTTTTCCAAACAGTGCTGAGGACGGATGAAGTGACACGGGTGTTTGTTCCACAAGTGTTTTGTATCCTTCTTGCGGATCTTTTCGTGCTGCGTTGCGGAAATATCCGCTACAGAGAACTCGTCGCACTTTATCGACATTGTCACCACAACTCTCGATCCGGTGACGGTACTTCTTCATAATCGATAACAACTGTGTACGGACGTCTTGAGCTCGTCGCATCGTTCGTTCTTGAATGAAATTTTCAATACACCACGCTTTTGACTGCCCGTTGCGTTTCCACGAATTGTATACATTCAAAAGAGTCAGGTGGTCGCCAGTAGGATCGTTAAACTTCATTCGTTTCTGGTCAGCTTGTTCTTTTTTCTCTCGTGGTCGATAGAAAATTGTCTGCATTGATAACATGGCTACAATTGTAAGCACTTCTTCAGCACATCCTCCTTCTACAGACGCAATTAGGACCTTGGCCATGGCTGGTTCCATAGGGAAGTCGGCCATTTTCCTTCCTAGTCTTGTTAATAATCCTTCGCTATCAAGTGCTGATAATTGATACAACTCTTCCAAGGCCGTCAACATTGTATTAGACGGTGGTGGGTCCATAAAATCGAAATGTAACAGGTCGTTTATACCCATAGCTTTGAGCATGAGAATTGTATTGGACAAGTTCTGTCGTTGAATCTCTGGAATTGTGTTCGGTAGCATCTCATTTTGAAAGGCTGATTCCGTATACAGACGGTAGCATTTACCAGGTCCAGTACGACCAGCACGACCTGACCGTTGATTGGCTTGAGCCTGACTGATGGGAGATATCACCAGCGAGTCCATACCGAGTTTAGGATCATAAGCATTGACTTTGACAAACCCAGGATCCACTACATAGTAAATACCGTCGATAGTAATAGATGTTTCGGCAATATTAGTAGCAATGACTACTTTTCTAGCTCCTTTGGGGGCAGGCTCGAAAATACGACTCTGCATTTCACTTGGTAGAGCTGAATATACTGGGAGAATAATCAGCTCGGGAATACCATCACCCAGACTTTTCATTCTTTCATAAAGAGTTTCACAAGCAGTGTCGATTTCATCTTGACCAGTTAAAAACACCAGGATATCTCCCGCCGGTTCTGATAAATGGATTTGTAACACCGTCATAAGCGACGCCTCGAGATAGTCGAACTCGGGCTCTTTAGTATACATGATATCAACTGGAAATGTTCTTCCAGGAATAAATAAAATAGGACATTCAAAAAAGTACTCGGAAAACTTTTCTGCGTCCAAAGTTGCTGATGTGATAATCAGTTTTAAATCGGGTCGGCGACGAGCAGCCTTTTTCAGCAGGGCAAACAACACATCTGTAGCTATAGTTCTTTCGTGGGCCTCATCAAGCATAATCACTGAGTACTGCGACATATCTGGATCTAGTAGAGCTTCTCTTTGTAGCATACCATCTGTCATATATTTGATTTTCGTCCTACTGCTGGTGCAATCCTCAAATCGAATGTTATAACCAACTTCATCACCAACTTTACATCCAACTTCCTCAGCTACTCTCTTCGCAACTGACAATGCAGCCACACGTCTTGGCTGTGTACAACCGATCTTTCCATGGTCGGCAAACCCTTCCTCATACAAGTACTGAGTGATTTGGGTGGTTTTTCCTGAACCTGTATCACCAACAATAATTAGAATCTGATTGTCAGCCACCGCCTGAACCAACTGTTGACGAAGTCCATACACAGGAAGAGACCTTCGCTGTTCGGCAATGCTCATGGTAACCCGTTTGCCATAAGTCGCATTTTTGTTGGCCTTCTTCCACTCTTGTGCCGCTATCAGTGACGCCAGCTCATTATTTGTAGCAGCAGCAGCATCACCAGCAGCAGCAGCAGACATAGCAGCTCTTGCGGCGAATGGGTCGCTCGACTCGCCATGGCTTTGTTTCTTCGCCTCCTTGAGTCGCAGCTCGGCCTGTCGCTGTTCCAGCTGTCTCGCCTCTCTCCTCTCCTTTGCGAGTTCAGCACCCGTCATAGCTGCTCTATTCAGCGACCCATCTGGCGCTTTGACTACCCTGATAGGACTCAGTTCCAGACTCTGTCTCGTCTGACCCGCCAAAAACGGCGGTTCCTCCTCTCGCACCTCGATATCCACATCAATCTCCGGTTCCAAATCCTCTGTCGTGTTCGTGAAATCGTCAATATCCTCCTGAAGGTCGGGATAATCAGCTGCTGACACCGCACCACTCGCAATCAGCTGCCGTATCTCCCATCTCTCTGGCGAAGTCAGTCGTTTCCTCCTCCTTTTACCGACATTCGCCGCCACCTCACCATCTCCAGCGTCCCTACCAAGACCCGTGCCATTAGCACCAGTCGCCCTGGCATCCAGGATCTCCAACCCAGTCTCCTGATCCACCGCTTTCATCGACAGATCCAGCTTTCCATTCTCGATCTTCATCAACTTCACCTTCACCAGCTGTCCCCGTCTCACTACATCCGACGGGTGCTCAATTCTCGGGCCACTTCTCATCGCCGAAATATGAATCAGACCTGCTCTGTTAGTTCCAATCTCACGTGCATTCTGCCTCCGGCGGCTGGGGCTCCGCCCCAGACCCCGTAGCTCCTGCTTCGCAGGAGATGGCTGGGACCGTGTACGCAACGACTCGAGCGAAGCGAGAGGAGCAGCGGGGTCTGGGGCGCAGCCCCAGCCGCCGGAGGCATGTCCACACCCCCGAGGTTCAGACTTACCGTCTCGTTTGGTTTCGAATCCTTGGAGGGTCGCAAATGCGCCGTAGTTGGTGATGTTGGCGATGCGGGCATCGTAGATGTCTCCTACGACAGGGTCTCGAAGCAGTGAGCGGGATCGAGACGGCGAGCGAGATCGTGATCGGTACCGTTTACGTCCACGATCGCGGTCTCGGCCGTAGTCCCTGTCATAGTCGTCGTGGTCGTTCCGACGACGGTCATAGCGGTCGTCGAAGCGATTGTGGCGTTGTTGATGATGGTCGTACGTGCTTTCTCTGGTGTAATTGTATGTATTATTCGGACTTCTGCTTCTGCTTCTGCTCCTGCTTCGACTTCTACTTCTCTCTCGTTGGCCGCCACTGGGTCCTAAAGGTCTGTCAGGAATAGCCAGACCTCGGAATATTTTCTCTTTTTCTTGTGCTGATCTGTGGGATTGTCCATCGTAATCATTCTTAGTGCTGCTATTGCCACTGGAAGTTCCATTAGCATCTCCATTACGTGAGTTTGACTTGGCTGCCTTTCTGAACTCGGGATGCATGCTAGCAATCAAATGATCCATATGCTCTATAAAAGTATCAGGAAAGCTGGCTCCATTTTCATCCAGTTTGGCCTTGAAGTTCGCTATTCGCACATTCACAACATCGTCTTCACCTATTTCTGAATCTTTAAGTCCGGCTTGCGTTTCTTTATGGCTCTCGCTATGGAGGTGGAGAATGAACTCCGCCAGGCTCTTATCTGCTACACCAACATAATTACTCAGTTCGGTTGTCAGTCTCGATACCAGTGATAGGATCTCAAGCTTTTCTATTTCATCCATTTGTCAGGAAAGCTGAGTACTTAGTCTCCAATATCAGCAGTGGTTCAAGTCATATATTTTCGAGCTTCACCATCTTCATGCGTAGCCATGCATGCTCTGAACTTTTAGCCGTGTAACATAGCGTGGTGATGCTGGCCCATGTTTTGACCCTTTTCTCTCTATTTAGACTTGCGATTCAAGGTTTTAGATTATGATATTCTAGTTCGTGCTCCATTATCTGTTTACTTATTGTTTTTTTGTGTTTCTGGGAGTCCTGTCTGAAATTTAATATCTTCGGATCATGCAGATCATACCGTAGCATATACAGTCCCTATACAGCGAGCGAAATTCTATCAAAACATGATTAGTAGTTAGAATCGACTCGAGCGAAGCGAGAGGAGCAATGGGTTCTGGAGCAAAGCCCCAGCCGCCGGAGGCAATGCTGCCTTCCCCCCCCCCCCCCCCCCAAGTTTGCCAGATCAGTAGTAGTCAACGAGTATGAATCGGCCACCGATTTCCGTGGCTTCTCATGTCCGAGTTTCTACTGTGGGTTTGAAGAGTATGGATTCTCTGTTTTATTATTTTGTTAGATTTTTATCACTGACCTCACGATCTGGGACCTGCAGTTGTGAACCCTGTGCCTTTTTGCCTGTAGTCTCAGCCAGGTACCCGTTGTCAACAGGTGGTACTACGAAGAGATGTGACTGGCGATATTGTGCCTATGTTCAAATTTATAACTCTTTGCTATCCATATTTTTAAGTGTAAATGAACCATAAAGCTACGGAGAGCTAAAATCTTAAAACTTATTATAATAATATTAATATTAAGTACAAGAGACAAAAAAACAATAACCAGTAAAGTAATAGGTGTTAAGTTCAAATCAATCAAGTGTGCGGTTACACTAGGCGGCCAGCTTCTGTTCGTGAATAGTGTCTGTCTGTCAACTCCGTGAGAAGCGAGGGATCTTTTCATCAATACGAGGAACCCCGTTAGAACAGAATCAACTAGCCAATTGAATTGAGTTGTCGAGCTCTAAATCGTAGAACTGGATCGCAGAGTCCATGTCATAGTAAACTGGAGGTACCACAAAAAGTCGAATGGCCAGGTGGGTAACTAGAGAAGAACCACGTAAGGCGCCAAGTCTTTGAATGCTCATCGTCCGTCCATAGAGATTGTGAGCCTTGAAATCCAATTCCAAAATGTCGCTAAGGAAGCGCCTCATTGGAAGGATCAAGAATGTCCAGGAGTAGACTGGCGAGGAGCCAGCCCTACCATAGTCGAGCGGCCTAAATCGTCGTCTGCTCGCGGTGTGCGAGGCGACAGAAGTAGTGAACAACAAGGGAAGATGAGCAAATTGTCAGACTTGGGACCTGTGAGCCATTGAATGATAGCAGATATCAGTCGGGACTCGGGATGCCGCCGACTGAAAATCGCTAATCAGAAGGGTGAACCAAATTGAAACCATGACAAGTGAGCATCTGATGATCACTTTGTAATTCTGTTCGCCAACTATCAAACAACAAGATAGTCTGACTATGAACTAATAGTCGTAGCTAGTATTGGTCCCTCGAGAGAAAGGGAGCAACAGGCAAGGAAATAAAAGCCTCGAATCATGCTAGACCGACCAGATAACCGCACATCATGAAAGAAGAACTTAACAACGAGTAGACACTGATCTGCCAGGTTCAGGAACCACAGCAGATTGAACGAAATTGAGAAATCTCGCTCCATACTTCGAAGGGTGAACAACGTCGATAGCAGATCTGCCAAATATCAGTCCTTTGACAGTGGTCTCCGCTCTCTTGCGCCAACTAAAGGGGCAAAGGGTATCAATCATACCAATGACAGGTTGTTCTTCACAAGTACGAGTGCCACTCTGAAGTCCTACCAATAATGAATAATCCATAATGTTGTGTCGCTTCAAGAAATCGACATCCTTTGAAACTTGAACCATTAACTTGTCTCGGTCCTCTTGACTCATGGAGATAGCCTCATGTTTGTCAGTCCAGTCAAGGTCCTTGAACACTACACGACCACGATTGTCTTTTCTAGGTCCAGCACGTCGGTCATGGCTCGATCCCTTAAGATCGTAAATCAAATCAGTCTCCTTCTGAAGCAAATTCTTCATAATCACAAAGTAAGTCTTTTTTCCATTGGCAACAAGGGTGAAGTTTCCAAGATAGAAAGGGAGCTGAGTACCGGGGTGGGCCTTGACATGATTGTAATAGTCGGCCAAAAAGTCCGCATTAGCAATGACGTTATGCTCCTTGCGTTTGATGGTCTTAATAATGTACTTGCCATTAGGTGTAAACAAAAAGTCGGATCCAGATTTACCGGGGGATTTAGTCTTGGTCAAGTCAGACTCCAAAACAAACGTGTTCAAAAACTCATGATAGTCAATTCCACAAAGGGTGCGGATGTTTTGATAAACAATAGGCGAATAAGCCTTAATAACGGCACCTCCATCAAGTCTGTATTTCTTGTTCTCCATAGTGAGGGCTTCTTGGCTACTAAGGGGAGTAGCATAGACGGCAGATTGAACTCCATTAAACATAAGAGTGGATTTCGTGATAGGGGCAGCGTGACCAGTAAGGGTAGTCAGCTTTGCCTTGGCTCTAGTCAACAACAGTGGTGTCTTGGACTTGTCGACTTCCTCAACCTGAATGACCAAATCGTCAGAGGGAGTTTGAGCAATGGACTTAGATGGAGCCAGTGGAGCTGTAGTGGAAAGCTCAAAGTCAGGTTCGGCTTGAAGGCCGCCAGAAACAATCAATTGTGGCAAACCCTTGAATAAGTTTGCAACGGCAATAATCTCAGCAACAAGGCTGTCAATAGAACAATTGCCCTCGATGGTAGGGGCAGGTGCGTCGGCCATAGCGCAAGAGTTTTGATCATCCACCTCCGCAGGAGTGATTTCCTCAGATTCAGCCAAGTCACTGTGAGTGGTTTCCAAAGACGACTCAACCAATGAAACATCGCCATTGGACTCAGGAGTAGAGTCATTCTCATCAATTTCAATAGGGCAATCAGCTAGAGCCCAAGAGGCAGCAGGGGCCGACCAGGTAGCTTCAGTGTTCTCATCGGACCAGGCAGCTTGAATTTGGCGGGTGGCAAAGGCAGCCTCGTCTCCAGCCTCAAAAGACCACTCAGAGGAGTTGTCATCATCATTATCAATGGTAGCAGAGCAGGTGTTACTCGACTCGTCACAATAAGCTTGTTCGGCAACAATATCAACGGGTTTCCAAACGGTGGGTTCATTGAGGGTCTCATCAGATCCAACCGAGACGCCAGAGTCATCGGGAGAACATTCAAGGATCAAAACCTTGTGATAAGCAAAAGCAGAACGTCTGGCAGGGCGACGGTTCTCTTGTTGTACACAAGCACCATACTTGGGCACAGAAACACCGCAATGGACGTCACTCAAAACAGGACGACGAGGGACCTTGTGGGTTCCATTAGAAGGACGATAATCACCGTTGGTAAAGAAAATGGCACCCATTTTATCAATTAAAATGGGCAACAGTAAAACAGTAGTAGAAAAATAGTGTTGAAAGCGCTGGTTAAAAATTCACAGAACAAAACTTGAGTGTAAAAACAGCTGTAGATTTATTCTGAAGAGAAAAAAAAAGAAGAGAAGAGAAAAAGACCATTGCTGCGGATTTCCTTTCATATATATACACGGGGCTCTAAAGATTATGTTGATGTCTGCACCGACCACATAATCTTGGTTCACGGACTCGGTCAGGCTGTAGCCTGCAGACTGCAGCCTGTAGCCTGCAGCCTGGGGTACCTCCGCCCGCCGCCCGTTGGGACAACGGCCAGGCACCTGAGAGTAGCGTGTCCAGTACAAGCACCTGAACACTGGAATAACCGAGATATTAACTTTCAATGGCCATTTTCGAGGTACAAATCTTGAAATGTATCTAAATACACCAGCACAATTAAGCTTTTTTCCGATCGAACTTTACTACGTACGGAAATGCCAGGGGTATATCTCATCGCCGCCAAGCCGATCGGGCCCATATGCAAGATAACGGGCTGGCGGCACCGGGGTATGCATGTATGGTTGGGAGAACGGGGGTGGCCAGGGCTGCCTCCGGCGGCTGGGGCTCTGCCCCAGACCCCGTGGCTCGCTTCGCTCGTTACGCCGGGGCTGGCTACAACTCGGCCGGACTCTACAGTTACGGCCGTTGGGTGCAGAACGCACTGGGGACTCCGACTATGCCTGTCACGCAGCCCGAGCTCAAAATGTTATTTCAAATATGGATATCATTTACCAATTATTGGGTAGTCAGCCCCCAAAAGCAAAACTGACTGACGGTCTATCGACGGCGTGGGCGCATACATGGTAGTTTCAAAGAGAGCTTGAACATGCCGCACGGATCCTGATATTTTATCATTACGATCCATATAGATTCCGACATCCTATATTACAATTCAGGCCCTGTGGCAATTGAGAAACGTTCGTTAAGCAGCGTGTACGTCAAAAGTTGAGTGAGGACTTTAATGCTCCGGGACCTTTGATTCTGTCCAAATAAGAGCTATCTGCCGAAGCGTGAGTCAAATCCTCCTGTTTCAGGCCGTTAGGTTCTAAGTTGTAGCTATACGTACCACGCAAGTGCTATATCATATAGAAAGTTAACTTCAAATACTGATCTGCCAATATGCTGATTTAATAGTTATATTGTAGGCTGTTTTAGGTGACTGAACGAACAAAGCCGAAGACTACAACTGATGTCTAACGGGTCACAAGTCACACGCTTGTCAGCAATCTATACAAGCCAATCGAACATTTCGCGAAAGATTCACTACCCTTCTGAAGAAAACTTCTACTATTAGCCCTCTGCTGTTCGGGTTTTGCAAAGTTTTTGAGCGATAAAGGGGTCTATATAGCAAGGCATCTTGCGGTACTTGAGAAAAAGTAAAACATGCCTAAAATATCACAGTACTAACATTCAGGTCAGGGGCTGCACGAAATATGCAGGTAGTCATGTGCATAAAATTGTGACTTGCCTCATCGCGATAGCTGATCAGTTTTAGCTTATCTTCGAAACAAACTGCAAGACAGGATCGAGGGAGAGTTCTTCGCATGCCTGGCTCAAGCTATAGTTTGTTGCTAAATTGTTAAAGAAGATTGGGTGGATCTCGTTGGACAAGTTATAGGCGTGGACTAATAGAGCTCATCACAGGCGGTACACATATATACAGAGAGAGCTCTTACGATACTGGTGTTGCCGTACCACAACGTGATTTGAAATCCGCTAAGAATGTGGTTGGCTTGTGATTTGAACTATATTGAGTAGTATAAAGAAGCTAATATTATCTTTTTGAACCATCTTAAACTCAACGCAGAGCTCTAAGTAGTCCTCTATGACGAAGACAGCCGCTAAAAGTTTAATGAACATCTGGTTCTAGGAACCTTATCAGTAACCAAGACAGCCGCTAAAAGTTTAATGAACATCTGGTTCTAGGAACCTTATCAGTAACTGAAAGGTACTCAGTCATACCCTGCATTGGGTTTGGTCTTATTATTGCATCGCGTTCAGCTTTATATGCTATAGCAGGATATAGTAATGGTGATAAGGTTAAGCTTTTGGCTTCAGATCCTGGGTATCCTACACTATATGCACTCCAGAAAGAGACCAAGGAATCCCACCTCATTGAGAAAGTTCCTAAACTCAGATTTATATATGCTAACTAACAAATACAAAACTTTGATCTCTGTCTCTATGTTGTTTTGCTTGTGGTATATATGAGTTTAAACCCACTTCCTGTAAAACTTACTATAGCCATGATTGATCGACCATATGTGCGCCAATCCTTACATGATATGCAGTTAATCCTGCATATTTACGGCGTTATCTTGCAGTTGGTGTTTGTAAATATCGTGGTTGTCTCGTGTATCTGTTGTTTACCTATAGTATACCACCTCTACGTTCTGTGCTTACATCACAATTCTGAGGAATACGTTGCGCATACTGTTTGTGACTGATTTGAACTTTTATTTTAACAGCTCTTGTTCCATTTGATTATCTGTCTCAATTATATTCAGCTTCTCCCTTCTAAATTGGTTTATCACAATGACTTTTATGAACGGTAGACACAATCTCTCAATTGGACCATCCGACTACTATACAGCACCCCTGGCTGGCAATCACCACGGCAAAAAGCCTTCCTCCTTTGATTCTAATGACAACATTAGTGTTTGCTCCGATAATACTTGTGTTGACTGTGGTAATCAGCCCAAGAGAGATCCGCTACGAGGTTGTACGATTCCAGAGCAGAAGAAGATAAATTTAAGATTATTTCTGCCAAAGCACAGCTTGCAAAATTGAAAGCTAGTGTTAACAAGATTCGCGATTTGACCCCCAAACTGCAAACCAAACTCACCAATATTGCCAGAGATGCTTCTCTGATTTGTTCTCATGCTTCAGTCTCTCTAAAAGAAAAGACTCTAGTGCTTTACTTTCCAGCATTTCTAATATGGATGATTCCACAGGATACGAACCCCGAATTTCCAAATTGCAAGCCAAGATCACTGAACTTCAAACACTAGTTCCTAAATTGCAATCCAGTCCACTTCAGTCAGAAACAATTATGACTCCCATGTCCTAATCCAATCCTCAACTTCAACTGAGGCTCCCATTCAAACCCCCTCTGATCTAGAGGGCTCTTCTTCTTTTTCTGCTTCAATCGCGGATAGTAAAATTGTTCGCATGGACGACGCTTTCGTCAAAACTTACTTTGAGCATGGTAATTCTGGCTCTTAAAATTACTTTTGAGATTACAACACCTGCGTGTGCAAGCTTATCTGGACTTCCAATTTTTTTCTATCAAGACCTCTTATCCAGCTTCATCTCAACAAGCAACTGATATTGATGTTATGCCGAACGGCTCCATTCGTACTTTGAACTCTTTCAAATACACCCTAGTATACTGGTGACACTAATTCTGAGAGCCTATATTTCTCCGACTCTGAACCCCTAGTATTACTGTATTGGTCCACCCAGTTTTCGAGAAGAAAAACGTTTCGCATTTACCTTCTGAAATTACTACAACATCAGCCTGGACTTAAATTTATAACAAGAGCTGAACAGAAAACCACAGACATGCTCAACATGATAGACGTCTTCACTTCTGGTCTTAATTCCCACCAACCTGGAATTATCAATGATTTATGCTCCATGGAAACCAGCCCTAGTTTGTGCAATACCGCACCGCTTAAGATCAACAAACACACTACTATTAACTCCGAAACCGGTACAACTATTATTCATGCTATTGACAAGGCTATCATTGAAGATAGCCCTTTGGTTGAGGGTACTAGTCCCAAACTATCCAGTTCGTCGGTCCCTTCTGAAAACCCTGCTGCCCATTTGATTACGTTCCAGGGTCCTCCCCGTACTGAAAAACATTATACCTCGAAAGTCATCGAGTGTGACGTCTACTATTCGAGACTCCAATACTTGAACGCTGGCATTACTAAACTGTATTCGAAGAAAAATACTATGGCGCATTTACTCTCGCACATTCCACAAGAATTCAATTACACATACCATCATTTCGAGCAGCTATCACTGAAAAATTCGGCAAACAATTCATTCCAGGCATTCCACGATAAAACATTCGCATCTATCCGTAACATCCTCGGTATTTCCCAATCAGACTACTTGAAAATTTTCGATTCCTGGCAGAAGGCAGAGCATGACACGAAAAGCACCTATACCCCATTGTATTCTGAGAATCATAGGATCACCCTACACCCTATCACATATGCTAAAGCTTTCGAACTGAATAATTTCGTAAATCGATTTTATCGCCACCTAGTACGACATCCAAACACCAAGATTGCACGATATGTTGACAGAATTGGAGGCGGCTTTTATGCCATTGAGTACTTGAGATCCAATGAAAATCTCCTTGGTAACATGATCCATATCCGCCGTTTGAATCATAGGCTTGAATATCGCGAGATCAGGGCAATTAATCATTCAATCCTGATGAAGTCTATTCCGGAAGTTAAATGCCCATCTGCGAGTACTACAAATGAGATTTTTATTGGCAGATCTTCTGTTTTTGAGAAAATTCGACCCATTTTAATATAAGCTAGTAATTGGAGAATACAAGTAAGTAATCAAGGCACCACTAGCAACATTTACAACGTGGTGCTAACAGGGCAGTCAAAAGTTATATGTTAAATTTGCAGACTTCTTAGCCCATTCTTCAGTGGCTAGGTCTCAGACCCCGAATAGAGCAACCGAGGACTACAATCTATTCAAGCAAGGAATTGAGTCTTATTTTCATAAACTTTTTTGCTGGCACCACAACCTATGAACTAGTCAGCAAAAGACACTGACTTGCATTTGGCATCTGGCAGAAATCGATCATTTGAGTCAGCACTGCCAGCCCTATACTAAGAGATGGGCATTTGACAATCACGAACTTCATTATTTGGTTTCTTGTATTATAGAAAATTTGTATTAGCAACTTGTTTCAGCAAGTTCAGTTACAAACCTCTAAAAAATTGTAAATAAATGTACTATACTTTATTTTTCACCAATAACAATCCTTGTAGACTCCACTCGCTGGGGGGTATCATGGGACACTCTGACAGAGCATGAGGATACTCACCGGCAAAACACCAGGCCGAGCCTGCGACCCACCCTCAAGAAATGGCAATGAATCGCCAAAATTGAACTCAGGATTCAATACTGATCTACCAGGAAATGAAAACGGCCCCTGGCCATTCTCACCACTGAAGTAGTAAACCTGGAATACTCCATACAATCATACATTAGAAATGGATCTATTTGCTAGTTTCAACAGTCTAGAAGTCTTCCGGCAGCTTGCGCACACCAGCCTCGTCGACTACCTTTACTTGAACACCCTTGAAGTCAATTGGCATTCTCAGACGCAACTCTTTTATACAGTCTTTTAATAGCTCAAGACCCTGTTCTTGAGTCATGTTGGGATCGTGATGACGATCTAATAGTGACAGGACATAGTATTGAGCGTAGCCATGAGCAGCGTATGGTAGCTCAACATTGGCTGCCAGATAGTCAATCCAATTGAGAGTGGCTTTCTTCTTCTTAACATCGTATCCACCAATAAGAATGTTAACTTGATAAGGTTTTCTGGATCGCAAAGCACTGGCCAATTCGTTTCTAGTGAATGAGGCAATAGCCTTGTTGGACATTTCAAACCCGTTTCGCGTTCCGTATAGTCGAATATTGGCCTGAATGTATTCAGCAAAGTTTGTCGTATCACCGGACTCACCAGAAAATGCAAGTAGCGAGTGGTCTGTTAGCTCTCTGGTCTTGTCATCATTGGTCTTGATCACCGAGACACCTCTGGCAACTGACTTCGATGTCGCAATAAGCACCGAGTCCTTGGTGGTGATTCCAATCAAAATATCCATGATGTAATTTCAGCTGCAAGCTCAATTGACTGTATATTTGGCAGTGGAAGCTGTCAGAATGAATAATAAATAAAGCAGGGACTGAGAAATGTTTGTTTAGAGGATTCGCTTGATGTTCCTTTTTGATAGTGGCGATAGTCTGGTTCATAAGCTGCTGAACCTGGATGTCGCAGATGCGCCGTGAGGTCGACCGGGTAATAAGTCACGTGATATAGTCACTAATAACCTTCTTATCACCGAAATTCTAGCGAAATATCTCACTAGATATTTCTACTCGGGTAAGTAGTTAAAAAGAGACTCATGTGTTCATAATAAAAGTTTCATCTAATCATTTTATTGGAGTAGAAGCTGTGATGCCTAATTAAGGGACACACTTCAAGAATACTATATCGAGCGTGTAGATTTCTTGGATCACGAATTTTTTCAGAATTAAACCTAGAGGTCTTGATTCCATAAAACTACTATAGAATGTCTTGAACTAGTTCAATCTAAATTGGTAACCACAAAGAAAAAAAATGAAAACCTGGAGCTCGGATCAAACCGCCAGTGCCAATAGCAACGGTAGCACCCTGCATAGTCATAGAACCTAGCCAGTTGCGGCGAAATACCCCCGATAATATGATGAACCTCCCCGAGGTACACGTATGCACGATCGAGTCTATAATTAATGTAATTAATTTATTAATTACGTTCTTTCCTTAATAATTTTCACAAAAATATTGTCGAATTTCATGACTCAGACAGTGACAAGAGAAGGAACGCTCAAATTTCAAAATGTGTCTATGAATGCAAAAGAGCAGCAATCAGACAGGTTAGATCTGAAATCAAACCCGATTTCAGACCGTGAAAACGGCGCTGAGGCGCATTCTGCGACATCGGGAAACTCCATAGTTTCAATGATTATCTGTGTTCTGGGAATTTACGCTTCGTTTCTCACATGGGCAGTACTCCAGGAACGAATCTCAACAACTCCTTATGGTGCAGATGGCCGGGTTTTCAAAGCTTCGCTGGTAATCAACACAGTTCAGTCTGTTTTGGCTGCTGTGGTAGGATTCATTTACTTAGAGTTCAAGAAAAAGGGTGATGATGCAAAATATAATGCTTCGATATTTCCCAATAGCAAGACTGTTCAGCAGTATCTATTAGTAGCAGTTTGTCAAAGTCTGGCCAGCCCGTTTGCATATGCCAGTCTCAGCTACGTTGACTATCTCACTCTTCTGTTGGCCAAGAGCTGTAAGCTGCTTCCTGTCATGACACTCCACTTGACCATCTATCGAAGAAGATATCCACTTTATAAGTACATGATTGTATTAGCCATCACAGCAGGTGTTTGCATGTTTTCAGTTTTCCATTCGTCGACGAAAGCCAAATCGGCATCGTCAGCAGCATCTTCTGCATCGTCATCCTCATCACTCTTCGGTTTCCTGCTCCTCGGTATTAACCTGTTCCTGGACGGATTCTACAATACCACACAGGATCACATGTTTCACACTAACAAATCCATCACCGGTCCTCATATGATGTGTGGACTTAATGCCATCTCTGGAGCACTCACGGCCCTGGTACTAATATCTCCCTTCACCAACCAGCTTTCTGAGGCTATAGACTTCATATCTCTCCACCCACGCATTCTCTACGACATCTTACTCTTCGGAATCTGCGGTGCCTTGGGCCAGGTGTTCATTTTCCACACGCTCGAGAAGTACGGATCCATCATCCTCGTGACGGTCACTGTCACCCGTAAAATGTTCTCGATGCTTCTCAGCGTCATCTGGTTCAACCACAAACTCCAACTCGGCCAGTGGGCTGGCGTGTTCCTGGTGTTTGCTGGTATCGGCTTTGAAGCGTGGCTCAAGTACTCCGAGAAGAAGGTCAAAACCAAGTAGACCTGGCTGTTGCCTCCGGCGGCTGGGGCTCCGCCCCAGACCCCGCTGCTCCTCTCGCTCCGCTCGAGTCGTGCGAGGGGGTCCCCAGTAAACTCCTGCGAAGCAGGAGCTAGGGGGGCTGGGGCACAGCCCCAGCCGCCGGAGGCAGGTAGGGACCCTAAAAGTTAGATAGATTTAATCATTATTTATTTATTCACAGGAAAAAAAAATGCATATTTACAAGTTTTATTTGTTGGCGGTGGGATTCGTCTCGTTTTTGACGTCCAGTCCGTCTCCACGACGACTGGTGTCGATTTTCATGACTTCTCTGAGAGCCATTGTAGCGTATTGCGACGGGCCGAGTTGGAGTTTGATGACGAGTGCTGTCTTTGATCCGGTTCCGGGCTCGCTGCTGACACGAGCATCTTCTCCGAGACTTTCGTTGAGGAGCTCCAAATCAGTTTTGACAAACTGATCGGTGCTGGCCTCGTACTTTTTACACCACCATTCGACGTTACCGGGTCGGATTACCACCTGTCTATAATTGCCGGCGAGCGAGAACTCTTTGATGTTCCGTCGCATGTTGAGGAAATCGATTCCATCGCTTTCCATGACAGTTCGGTATACATCTCTCAGATCGTTGCCTGGGTACTCGACGTCGAAACCAGGAGTGGGAAGCACCACATCGTAAATAGTTTTGGTTCCAGAAGCGATTTCTTCTTCGGTGACAACACGAGCACGAACGTATTCTTCAGTCTCTGATACTTCATCAACATCCTGGCTAGAATCTTTCTTGTCGTTGCCGTTATTGTTTGAGTCGTCGACAACTAAATCGCCAGGCACAATTTTCAGGCCATATCTTTTCAGTCGCTCACTGGCGACGAGGTTCCATATGTAACTCTGGTAAGCATGAGCGTACATAACACGAAGGTTGCGGGGGATTTGAGAGACTGCGTTGATATAGGATTTGGGATCCTTGGCTAGCGATCGCAATACAGCATGCTCAGCTACACATCTTTTAGGCATCAAGGGCAATGCCTTCTTGGCATCTCCAGTTTCTTGCCATACCTTTCTGGCTTCTACACTTTCGGGTAACACCAGATCCTGTGGAGACAATATCAGGTCAACTACTTTCTTCCAATCAGCATTGAGAACATATTTACCAACAGTGTGGGTAGAAATGGAAAAAGTTCCAAACCTTTGCATTCCAAAATAGTTGATAAATCCATTATCCCGTAACGACGTCAGCGACTTTGTGACGATATCTTCAATACTCTCAGTACCAAGAGCTTCAACCTCACGGAGGGTGATATAAAACTCATTACCTTTCAAATCACCCAGTCTCAAGTGTCCAGATTCATACTTAAAAGAACCGAGCTTGATGCCCCTCAGAGCCTTGTTAAGACCGTTAACACGCTCAACACTGATCTTGGATACACATGCTCTCTGTACGGTAACTCCTCGTCTATCTTTGGTACCAGCATATGTGATGCTCTTAGGAGGGATTCGCAGGAATTTGGATATCAGATTGGCTACCTCCATTGTCTCTTTATTCTCCTTGTATATCACAAAATGAAGGTACGCACTGTGTGATCCCATGGACGATTTGTCCAGCTTGGACCTAGGAGTTCGGGTATTATTATTTGCAAGAGTAATAATGAATTGGTTTTCTGGAGTTGTTCGAGATTCGAGTCTGGAATTGAATGCTTCACGGAGTAACTGATGAACCGAGGTTCTCTCCTCCTTATCATCAATTGTCTTTTCACTGATAATCTTTAACCCTGTATTGAAAAGAGTGAAGATTTTGTCAACGAATTCTTGACCCAAAAGCGAAACAAGTCTCTCTCTCTGTTCATCAGTTATCTCGGGCAATTTTTTGGCCTTTTCATTTAATCCAGCAGAGGCAGGAGTAGCAGCATCAGCAACAACTTCAGTTTTGATCTCACCACCAGTTGTTGCAATAGCAGTCTCGCCAGTCTTCTTCTCATCCGAACCAGTAGAATCGGTTCCAACAGCAGCAGCACCATCAGCATTGTCACCAGCGGTGTCAGCTCTCCTCTGGCGTCTGGCCTCCTTTTTATCTACCAAACCGACATCGGTCAAATGAACCACATTTCCAGAAAGATCGATCTCATTGACAAGGAAATCGGTATATCTCTGTTTCAAAATCCCCCTAAAACCAGCAATATCCGAACTGATGAACTCGGTGATTCCGACCTGGTCTTCAGTGACTCCCAGCACCTTCTTTTCTTCCTCGACCTTAATCTTTTTACTCTCTTGAGACTCGCTCTCAGGCGACGGCGGACCCGCTCTCTTCTCCGCTTGCATCTCTTTACCAATTCTCCCGAGAACTTATTCAGACGAAAACACCCCAACTCACACTCTCACATCTCCACCAAACGCCGATCACTGCAGTCCCTGAAAAACTTCACCGCCGCATATACGTGCAGGACCCTGCGTCTGCGGGCCCCGACTGCCTCCGGCGGCTGGGGCTGCGCCCCAGACCCCCTGGCTCTTGCTTCGCAAGAGATTGCAAGGACCCTCGACGGAACGACTCGAGCGCAGCGAGAGGAGCCGGGGGGTCTGGGGCGCAGCCCCAGCCGCCGGAGGCAGAATCCCGCCCTGCAGGACCCTGCATAACGACTCGAGCGAAGCGAGAAGAGCAGAGGGGTCTGGGGCGTAGCCCCAGCCGCTGGAGGCAGAAACGAGAGAGATAAGAAAACCAACTCATAATCATTAATTATACATTAAAAATAACCAAAACTAGTACTGATAGATGACCTCGGGGTTGAAGTCGCCGGCCTTCGCCTGCTCGTCGGGGGTGAGAGCGTTCCAGGCAGCGTCTCTGGCGCCGGATCTTTTTTGTTTGTTCTCGTAGTGGATGCCGAGGAAGTAGGTCAGACAACTGGCCATGCTGAACACCGTGAAACCAAGACCAATGGCAATACCTTTAGTGTAGTATGGAGCGTCAGTCGACAGGAAAGTAAACGTGGCAATAATACCACCAATATTTCCAAAACCAACCTGCCAGCCGGTTCCAACACCTCTTCGTAAGTGACCAGCAAAGTTCATGGCTGTCCAGCATACAATCAGAGGCATGGCACTGTAAGTTCCGGCAGCTACCAGGAAACAGGCGCCATATCGGGCATGAACACTTCCGTGAACAGATAACAGAATGATAAATCCAACTGAACTGAGCAGTGAGCATGCCAGAGTCAGCAGGTACCGGTGACGAATCCTGTCGGAGATAGTAGCAGTGATCATGGCCAGTGCAAAAGCCACCACCCAGGGTGGAATAGAGTGGTATTGCACTTGAAGAGGAGTGTATTTCAAAGACACAAGAATAGCATTGGCGAAGTAGGCGTATCCATAGGCAGGAACAATGAGTCCGAAATACATGAACCCGCCAAACCAGATCTTCCAGTCCTTGAAACAGCCCAAAACGTCGCGAATCGTGTACTTTCTCTCATGATACGAGTCACCAGAGTCCAAAGCAAGCTTGGCTTGTAAGAAAGCTCTCTCGTTATCAGTCAAGAACTTGGCGTCTTCAGGGAAATCTGCAATAAAAAAGAACATGATAATAGCCACAAAAGCACATACAGCACCCTCAATAATAAACAGCCAACTCCAGGCAGCAATACCCAGCTTGCCGTCAATATGAGAAACTCCGGCAGCAATCAGACCACCGAAAGCACCTGCCAAACAGGTCGACGAGAAGAAGAAAGAATATCTCTTTTGAGCCTCTTCACGACGGTAGAACATGGCTAACAAGTAGAAACAGCCGGGGAATGCACCACTTTCAGCAGCACCCATAATAAATCGAGTGGCTACAAGACCGCCAAAACTCTTGACAAATCCCTGAGCAATACAAATAATTCCAAAAATAAACATACAGAAACTGAGCCATACATGAGGAGTGAACTTTTTCAGCAAGATATTCGACGGCACCTCGAAAAGAATATATGGCACGAAAAACACCGTGAGAGCAGTATTATACTGGTTACCCTTGAGTTTCAGGTCTTTGCCCATGCCGTACACATTGGCATTACTGATATTGGTTCGCTCCAAAAACGCTAATAAATACAGAATACAGATGGCAGGCACGATCCTCAGATCGAGCTTTCGCATCAGCTTCGAGTGATTAATGCCATACTGGTCGGCCAGCTGCTCGATCTTCTCCTGCTGGGTGTGAAAATCGCTCTCAATGCGATAATACTCCTCTTGCTTCTCCGTGAAGGAGGACCCGTCTAAACCCACTGTTAGCACTCACACTTCCCACGCTGCCTCCGGCGGCTGGGGCTCCGCCCCAGACCCCGCTGCTCCTCTCGCTACGCTCGAGTCGTCACGTCGACGGTCCCAGCAAACTCCTGCGAAGCAGGAGCCACGGGGTCTGGGGCGGAGCCCCAGCCGCCGGAGGCACTACCCCCACTTCAAGTCGACCTACCTTTGGTCGGGCTGACGTTCATGATGTGTTTTGTGATGATGATGGAAAATTAAATTACAGTTCGATGAGTGCCGAAACCTTCTCTATATATACACGGGGGGTTCCTAAAAAGAAAAGAAAGTTTAATGGGACAGTCATCGCTAGTGAGGGGTGACCGACAGTCAGATCCTGACGGATCTTCATGGCCGATTGGCATTGAAACCGTGCTGGTCCACCATGATAACAGACTCTTGCATGACTGATTTATGCACTACAGACGCTGATTTTCCAGCACCGGATTTGTGTTGTGTCAGCTTTCTCTGAACAAGCTTTCTCCAGCCGGACTTTTCGGCTCTCGCCACTATTTCCGGCCCATTCTCAAGAATAAAATGAACCTAAAATCCACATTTTATTTTATGTTGAACAAACCGCGAAATTCTACATAGTTCCCAGTCAAACCGACATCGCTCGCTGCTCGCTCGCCCGGATATTGGATTAGCCGCGGACCCTGTAGCGAGTTTCCCCAGATTTTTGAAACGCATCCGTCCTGGGACTGGTGCGCGCCCCCGCCTCAAACTGAAAAATCAAATAGTGGGGGTCGAAGCTGTTTGGCCTAGCTCGTTTGGGGCTGCCGATGCTGAACCGTTTTAAACTCTTATTATTTGGCGTATTTTGTCCGGAGGGGTAACGAGGGAGGAGCGGAGATTGCCTCCGGCGGCTGGGGCTTCGCCCCAGACGCCGTGGCTCCTCTCGCTTCGCTCGAGTCGTTGCGTCGGGATACTGGTCTGTTAGGACCCCCTGCATGTTGAGTCATATGGGATATTTTTGTTTTTTAATTTCTGTCTGGTTGCTGTTGCTGCTGCTGGTGTTCTCATGAAGAATCTCTCGGTCATCAGCTTACTCCGCTGGCCCCTGCCCCCTCAGGATTTTAACATGCATGCTTTTGCTGCCGGAAACACCCCACAAACCGGCAGCTGCTAGCCACCTGCTCAACTAACTAACTAAGTAATAGGATCACGGTGCAACGGAGCTTGAAGTGGGGTAGATTGTCCTAACTGTTCTTGGGCTCTGCACCGGTCAGGCAATCAAAAAACTGCTTTTAACTAAGTAACTAATAATTAATGAGGGGTTGGAAAATAGTGAAAATAACTGCTAGGATCTTGACTGGGCTTTAGCGCCGGTTTTTTTTCATTCTCGTTGTTTTTTTTAGCTGAAACAGGGAGTTGATCTATACATTGCATTCGCCAAGATCCAAGATCCTTTTTGCCCCATATTCGCTCGCTTTGTGCGGAACTGATTGGCCACGGTGAGAGCGTGAGTCCTTGTAGAATAGAACCCCTGCTAAATTCAATTAATAATTGTCACTCCGTAAGCTTAAAGTTCTATGTTATGCTTAACTCAGTCGATGCTCGCTCGCCCACCCAACACAGTATAGTATGTACAGGTAAAAAAAATGAGAAGAGTAATGACCGTCCTAGTAATTACAGTCAAAAGTGGGTATCGGCGCTATATGTGGGAAATAGTTAGAAATAGTGGAAAACAGTGGGAAATAGTGGGTAATATTGGAACATAGTGGGAAAAACAGCGGGATAACGAGAATATTGGAAATTAATGGAATAGGGAACGATGTCGGTGCGGGGCAGAAAGTCTTGAATAATGGGCTTTGCACAGTAGGGTTGGATATCTGATTGTAACAGCGAGTTCGGACAGCAGATTCAAAGAGCAAGCATAGCCCGCGGTTTACCTCTCTACACCAGCTTCGTTATTCGTTATCTCACCAATCGTTTTTCATTGTTCAGTTTTCAGTTTATTTTCGCTCTTACTTCCTGCTTTTTCTTCATTCAGTCTCGTGCCTGATTTGGTATCGGCCGCTAGCAGCCCCTCGCATTTTTTGCCGCTATCGGGTTTTAAAGTAGCATTTAGTATATTCCTGATGCATTGAACTGGGTAGTTTAATGCACTCTATGCCCTATTTTTCCAGTCTGTTGAGCATGCACTTAAGCATGCACGGGGTTAAGGTGGCTTGCAGCAAACAGTTCCCCCGCACTTGTCCCCTCTTTCCTGTTCACTTGTCTTGTCCCTCTTTGTATCAGTCCCTACAACTCTAGCCTTATTTGTAAACTAGCCAACGGCCCTGTCAAACAAAATGAGGGGTTTTATACCCATAAACTAATTAACAAACCTCCATCTATAACCGAGACTGGGACTTCATTTCCCTCGATTTTCATGGCGGCTAGGGACACGCGGCATACCGACCGATCTCGGCACCCCGTGTGCGTTACCGGAATAACTGCTTGGTGAATCAGTCACAGTGCAGCACATCACACAATGTCTCACTCCGGTATCGCATCGACATCGCTAGCGTTGGCGATGTAGGACCTAGATGAGCGACCGACATCGCACTAATGGGCCGATGGGTCTAGAATCCCGGTATCGCTGTCAACCAACGGTCCACAACGAATGGGCTTGGCATTAAGTTTTTCCGAGATCGCTGACAACTTCTCCGGTTCACGTGGGGGCCTTCAGGGGGTCCAACTGCCTCCGGCGGCTGGGGCGCTGCCCCAGACCCCGTTGTGCTCGCTTAGCGAGCTGCTGAATCCTCCTAGTAATGGTCCTTATGCTTGGTGGAAATCGCCATGATCAATTGGTTCACTATTTTCTGTTAGCTGTACGTACTTAGACGAGAAACCTATTGGTGTTTTTTGTAGCTTGTGGCCAGGTTCATGTACCAATGAATTACGTATATATATAACCATCAATGAATTGGCTAACACCCAAGGAGACCAGATGAAAAACAATCATAAAAAACCTCGGGTTCAGAAGTCTTTGGTATGACCATCGAGCTACTCTAGTCAGGAACCTCGATCCTTTGTGATGCTCCATTAGTATATTCCCGTTTTAAGCTTTTTCTGATTCTTTGAGCAATGAATCAGAAAGCGAAAACTTTTCCCTGAGAAATATCAAAAGATAGTCTGTAGGATCCCACTCTGACTCCCCATTAGCCCGGTACTTCTTGACCCTAATGGGCCAATGGCGATTGGGTCTATTTGTTTCGAGACATAATGTGGAACAGCAATTACTGTTACATTCTTTTAATAAATTCGAGATGACCCGTGCTGTTGATTTCATTCACCAAAGTGAGAATAACACAAGTGAGACAGAAGCAGCCAACTGAAGCCATTTAGAGTGCTCATGATACGTAGGTTGTCATTTAGAAAGCCAAGGCCAATGCTCTGTTTATGAATTGACCTGTGACATAACAAACTCACTCCCATCTGAAACCATCCTTGATGCCAGGAAGTTTAATGAAGCATGGACACAGGTTTAGCACTTTTCGAAACTTTATTCAACATAAAGTTTCCCATTCGCTATGAACGATTATAAAAGAAGGCGAAGACTTTGACCCTGATATCATCACACTATTTCTTTGGTATCATTCAATATCTTGGGTTGAGCGATGAAAATACCTTCATTCTTACGCATCACTCAATATACTGGGTTGAGCGTTAGGAGCTGTTTTGCTCGTGAAGATTCACAAGACTGGTCATATCAGAGATTTGAGTCCCAGGTAAACGTGTCACCCATTCTTTGGTATCAATCCATATCTTGGGTAAAGAGCCAAGAACAGCTTTTGTTGTGAAATTCACAAGATTGGTTATATCTGAGATGCATCACATATAATCGTGTCACTCATTTTTAGGTATCGATCAATATCGTGGATTAAAAGCCAGGAGCCGCTTTTCTTGTGAAAATTCTAATACTGGTTATATCCGGAAATGCATCACAGGTAATCGTGTCACTCATTTTTAGGTATCGATCAATATCGTGGATTAAAAGCCAGGAGCCGCTTTTCTTGTGAAAATTCTAATACTGGTTATATCCGGAAATGCATCACAGGTAATCGTGTCACTCATTCTTAGGTATCTCCTCAATATTCTGAAAAATCACAAGAATGGTCATGTGGCAGAATGTGTCCCAGGCCATTCTTAGGTATCAATAAATACCCTAGGCTGAACGTTAGGAGCTCATTTCTTGTGAAGATTCATAAGACTTGTTATATCACAGAATGCGTTTCATCGCGTCTCTCGTTCTTAAGTATCATTCAATAGCCTGAGTCGAGCACTAGGGACAACTCTGTTGTGGCGATTAGCAAGACTTCTCCTATGACAACAACGATCCATAAAACAAAGGCTTGTAATCAAAAGTCGGGAACTTGCGTTGATATCCTCGCCGTACATCATACGAAGTGCCAAGGTGTCGTGAAGTCACGAATTCGAGGGTGTTCTGTACCGTGAATGAGAGGGAATAACCTGCTGTTTGACATTAGGAGATTATTTACTATCCAGTGCTCGGATATCGCTACTAAGTTTTACCAATGGTTGGACCCAGTGGTCTGAGGCGGTACTTGTATTTGATTTGCTGGCCATATGCTTGGTGGGCCCGAGTGAATTCTTGGCACCGCTTCTATTCAGAAAAAATAAACAAACCACAAATGGGCATTGTTAGAGTATGTATTTCATCATGAGATTTCTGTAGAACAACATACTGGTTAGTCTTTGAACCCAGTCCATGAAAGGCTCGATACTACCAACATTAACCGTGTGATATTAGTTGTATGGTCTGAGGAGAGAATTGAACCAACCAATAAGCACTGTACTGCCACCCAGAAACGAGCATAAAAGACTGCAAGAGATTCGAAACTCTGAGAATACCTCGGCAATTCAACTTCCAGGTTCTGCAAAAAATCGACTGGTGATGTTAGTAAGCAGTGCATATTCCAGCTACGACCACATCTCGAGGACAGCAAGATTTCCCGTCCGATCAATCATATTTAAACCTCGGAGAGCCTTGATCAGTAGTGACGTGGGAGACCAGTCGTGAACACAAGGTGTTGTAGCTCCGGATCTTTTTTTGTTGACCGAATGGCTTCCGAAAATGATGGGTTACGTTACCGCGGCACAGCCTCCGGCGGCTGGGGTGCTGCCCCAGACCCCGCTGTGCTCGCTTCGCGAGCCACCACACCCCCCGAAGCACGACTCGAGCGCAGCGAGAGGAGCCACGGGGTCTGGGGCAGCGCCCCAGCCGCCGGAGGCACGAGGGGAATGTTGAGTGCGGATACGAATTACGAGTCATTTGAAATAAATATGTCTATCTATAGATGCGTCTATATGTTATGTTCGTGTATCATTACTATATTATTAAATAACAACCCCAGAGAGGGTGGTGCCAGGGCGGTGGCAGCAGGTTATTTGACCAGGCCGTTCTGGTCGTCGGCGTAGAAGACTCCTTCATTGCTGATGAGAAGCTCACCGAGGTTCAGGTCGTCGATGGTGCCCATTTGTTGGTCCGCTAGGAGAAGGCCGGAGTCCATGTCTTGGGTTATCGGAGTCTGTTGCAGGACTGGTGGTTGTATTGGTAAATGAGGGATCTGTGGGATTTGTTGCGAGTAGATAGAACTGCTTGCAATAGGAAAGGTGGCAGCAGAAGTAAGGCTTCTGGCGTGTCCGCTGAACAAGGTACCACGACGGTCGACATCTTCGTCCACGCTGCCACTACTGCGTGCTTTTGTATCAGTCTTTGATCGAGATCTCTCTCGTAGTTTCGACTGGCCTGTGTAGAATACTCCCGGTGGTGTCGATGTTCCGGCATGGTGATGATGATGGTAATGATGAGCTCCTGATTTGTGTACTTTATTGCTGGTGTGATGTGAACTTGTACTGCCCTGTCTTCCAGACCTACTGCTCATGATAGACGCAGACGGTGATGAGGCTAGTAAGTCGTCGGTGGATCTTGAGAACGTCTGATATCCTCCGAACGATGGAGTTGTGTCGTTGAGTTGTGCTGGTGATACTGTGTCCCATGGTAGTAGCTCGGACTCGACTGTAGGGCTGGATGCTACAGATGAAATGGATCCATCCGAGCCAGATGGGTTGAATTCTCCAGTAATAGCAGCCGCCATAATAGCACCTCCCGATCTGTACTGACCTAAGTCGAATCTGTAATCGAACCCAGGCTCAACACCAGATGGGGTGGAGATTAGATCTGAGTTAGAGAACGGGCTATCGTTGTCCAATGCTGGCATAGTTTGTGATAGAATGGGCAGTGCCGATACTTGTGGTTCCAAGTTCATGTTATGTAAAGAGGTGGGAGAATGCTGGTCGTCGCGGTCATCTAAGTCCCGTTCATCGTCAGAGTCGTTTTCGGTATATTGAACAGATGGTTGTGACTCGCGGTCGTTCGACTCGATCTCGTCTTCCAATGGATCAGCTACTAATCCTCGCTTTAGAGGGTCCTCGTCATCCTCGTCTTCTTCATTAAGCTCTTCTCGTTCGAGTTCTCTCTCTTTTTTCAGTTTCTCTTCCCGTTCTCGCTCAATATCGACCTTTCGTCTTCTGCCTCTCTTCTTTTTGGGCTTTTCT
Source organism: Sugiyamaella lignohabitans (assembly GCF_001640025.1). Taxonomy (NCBI): domain Eukaryota; kingdom Fungi; phylum Ascomycota; class Dipodascomycetes; order Dipodascales; family Trichomonascaceae; genus Sugiyamaella; species Sugiyamaella lignohabitans. The sequence continues at coordinate 2,447,769 of NC_031672.1, read as the reverse complement.
TCCACCTCCACATCGACTACCGACTTGACTGGTGATGTACTTTCATCGTCTGACACATCTGTAGGGTTGAACTGGCTTCCAGAGAACCTTGAGTTGGGATCTTTGGCAAACAGCTCTACTAGATGATTAATGGAAAAGTCTCTTGTTTTTGGAATGAAATGCGACACATCTTCATGGTTCGCTAGGTTAAATACAATACGCTGTAAACATTCTTGTAAAATATCGATTCTTGTTTCTAGCAGCTCGACATAGCCACTGGAATATAGCTTCTCCTGGTGCTTCTTCTTCTCGGAGTATGTACAGATCTTGTCGTCTTGCGAACATCTACCGCATGGCTTTTTGCCGTCGCACTTGGTTTTCTTCATTCTACAATAGTTAGTACACACGTTTACAAGTGAACACCCTGAGTGAGTACCCTGACATAGCCACTTATCCCACATTAGTTAACCACAGTAGCTAATTACGACAATCAACTGCCGTTACAGGAGTAACCTGAGCATAATTATACATTCTGCACTGCCACAACCACCAGAATACCATGAAAACACCAGAACAACACCATACTAGACTATATATACACCACACTTACCGACAGCTGTCGCATGCCTTGACTACTCGCTTCTTGCGACCATCCTCGTGTAAATCAAACATTGTAACCACAATTGATGCTCTCTACAGCTTCTCAGCGGAGTAATTGTGTCAATCGAAGATACGATACTTATGGTGGCAACCAAATCCCTAATAACCAGTTAGATAGAGTTCACGATAGCACGCTTGGACTGACTGCTATTGTTACTGTTCCTCTAGCACCTCCACTTATTACTAACCTATTATGTAGACAGAGTGTTTCTGTATGCAGTTAGGTTATCAAGACAACCAGGATATCTTGGATACTGTAATAAGAGCAGAACTGAATAGATCGGGTGTTGATTCGATTGTTGATTTGCTGGAATTCGATATTTCAGTCAATATAGCGATGTCGGTTATTCAGTTGATTCGCTGATCCGCACTTGATACACTCACAGTCGAACTACGTTGAACTATGTTGAACTACTAACACACAGGATTATTCGAAGAGATCAATGTCGAATAGAACTAAGAGGTTGTTGAAACCGCTGTAATCAGATGATGTGAAATTTCGAAATCAAAAGGAGTTGACGATTCGCAGTTGAAAGCGGAGATAGATGCGGAGTCGGAGTTAATAGAGGAACCGATAGCTAAACCGACAAAACATAGATCAAACAGGATCAGTCCTAAACACTAGAAATAACTAGTAATATCACCAATAATCGAACCAGCGTCTACCAAGAAAAGTCGTTTGAAATAACACCGCAGACAAGATTGAAATATGATCCAGTGATTCAGATTGATAAGCGAAATAATGGAACAGCCGAGACGATCAAAACAGGTTGAAAATTTACCTCTCAGTCGACACTCACACAGAAATCTCGGAGTTAAGCACTCACACACACAGGCAATGGAGATAGACGGGGTGGCGCTTAGTAAGTAGACAGATGAAATATGTGATGGCTGTACAGATAATTATATGGACACGAGAAATAAAAATAGTTGCAAGATCAGATCAAACAATGGCCATATAAATAAACAAACCAAGATGTACCACAAACAGGAAACATGCCCCGGAAGTCAACAGGTCGGTAGATATATATTTGAAAGATAGCTAGATTGATAATTATCGGAGTAGTGCTTTACCAGTGTACATTTTAATAGACAACTTTTGGAAAAAGCAACGAGTTTCGATGCACAGTACACGCGCTATAAGTTCTTTTGTTCTTGTTCCCTTGACGTACATGTAGAATTGCTTTTATTTTAACATAGTTTAGTATGCGGCAGCGGCTCAAGGACACAAGTAAAAGCCGGTCCGCTCGCAAAAAGCAAACATACGAAATCCGGGCTTAGTCCACTGTCATCGCCGGTCTCTGTCCTACCCTACCAGATTAGCTTTTTCGGGCTGATATCCGTAGCCAAACCATCGGCCGTCCACTCGGAGACCTTGACTGTGGCGGGGGTGGGGTGTGCCTCCGGCGGCTGGGGCTCCGCCCCAGACCCGCTGCTCCTCTCGCTTCGCTCGAGTCGTTTACTAGGGGGGACCCCGTTCCGCTCCGCGAAGCGGAGCATAACCAGGGTTTGGGGCGAAGCCCCAGCCGCCGGAGGCAGGCTCCACCCCCCCAGAGAGGGGCCCCCAAGAAATGGCATGGCATGACATGGCATGGCATCGCATGGCATGGTCTGGACTGAGTGCTGCAAGCCGCTGAGATGGACTGCCGATGCGCCCAGTCTGCCAATATGTAAGTGGTGAGTAATAGCGTTGCTAATTACATGTTGATTAGTGATTAGACGAGCGGTTAGTGCGTATAGAGTAGTAGGCTAAAAATGGCATAGGCATGTTGCAGATGATTCGAGGTTTACTCGGAAAGGAGCACGGTTGGCCGTTTGGAAATGAAGTTTACTTTGCACTTAATTTCGCCCGCTTGCCAGCAATCTTTCCGTGGGTCGAGGTGCTTGTTGTGTCAAGTGGTCAAACGGTCCTGGCCGTCTGCATTGGGTCCCTGGTCGGTGCACCTTGGCCTGTTTTCTCGTTGTTTTGTTTTTTCTATGGCTATAAATTGTAATAGGTTGTTGGTGGTTGGTTGTTGGTGTTTTCTTACTTGTTTGTTGATGGTGCTTCTGTTGTTCGTATGGCATCCCGCGGGATTTGTATTTTAGTCATTCAAGGCGGTCCATTTACTAACTGACTTTTTTTCTCCTTCTCTTCGCTATATACGAACGATGTTAGTTCATTATCCGCCAAGGCTGTCGGTTGACTGACTGTCGACTGGCCGTTGCTCGTTCAATCGCTCCGTCAGCTCGGACTTCCAGGTTTGCTCTCCGTTCTCCCTGGACGGATGTGGTTCCGGCTTCGGGTACCGTGCTTAGCGAATAGCCGGCATCCGACCCGGCGGCTTCCTGTTTCTACTGCAGCAGCAGAAGCAGCAGGTGCTGCTGATAGTCAGGGTGGTTACGCATCCCGTCATAGTCAATCAACGGCTGGATCGAATGCCGGTCGACTGCTTCGAATCCCGCTGTAACTCACCTGCATGGCGATCGGCGGCACTGGCCACATGCAGGTTATGACATAGTGAGACAAAGTCGGTACAGCCGGCATACAGCTCGGTCCGTGGCTAACTACCGATCCGTGGGTAGATCAGGGGGAAGAAATGGTCATGCCGACCAACCAACTGGTTCTTCTTTTTTCTCCTCAATTAATCGATAATGCTATTGCTCCCCCATGTCTGCCCCTCATCTTACCCACCAACTTTAATCTGCTCGTGATCTTCTCGGATCTCGTCACCCCATATTTTACATACTGCATCTCTTCTGTTACATATGGTTCTTTTACGTAGTTTCATTTTTTACATCCTGGCCTGTCAAGTTCACCTGTTAGGCGTGGGGTAATGCCTCCGGCGGCTGGCGCTTCGCCCCAGACCCCGTGGCCCCTGCTTCGCAGGAGTTTGCGTCGGGGTAGGTGGTAGTTTGTACCCTTCAGGGGTGATCCAATTTCCAATTTATTATATTAATTTTTCGATTTATTACAATTTCACTGGCGGTATACGGCTGGTTCCTGGTTCGTCGTCGGTCGATTTGGTCGGTTGACCGATGTTGGCGCTGCTGGTTGTTGGTTTTTGACTTATTTGAAGCCTTGTTATTTTTCTGGGGTCTATGCTATTGGTTTGTTCTCTGTAAAATTGTTTTTTATAGTTTATATTTTATTTTTTTTGGAGTTTATTTTTATTCATTTGTTTTGTCATTTATTTTTTTGTTCTCTTGCACTTTTTTTAACGCAGCTTGCTAACAACGAATCTTGAAACGCAGATAACAAACTGCCCTCTGCCAGGCCTCACGCTGGCATCTGCAAGTCAATGTCATAGAGCCGAAGAAGGCTGCCAGCATGGCAGGTTCTGCTGCCTCCTTCAGCACAATCTGTCGGCCACAGGCAGGCTTGTGCTGTAGAAATCTGTACACACCGTCAGCAGTCTCCAGGAATCATGCAAAATGCACACACTGCCACCTTTCTCCGCCAGCCAATCTTACCCCCTCTAAATGTCTCACAATCGTAAAAAAAATCCGAACATAACGGATACGGCATTACTGCTTTGTACTCTAGTTCAACTCCGTATATCGGACAGCTAAGACTGTTATAGCACACTATCGACACGGCCCGCTCTTTCATCAGGGTCTGGACCCCATACCCGATCTCCTCTAGCCTCGATCCGAGTCTTGGCCCACTGCCCCCTATTGGAAAGTCAAATTGATAAACTATCTGCTTTTGTGAAAGCTTATATTTCTTTCACATTGCCAACTTTTTTTCGTTGTCCTGATTTTCTGTTTCCTTTCTAACTGGGTTTCTTTTTTTTACTTCTTTTTGGATCGCCTCCATTTCTTTTGTTCACAAATACCCTGCATATCCACGTCGGCTCCCCGATCAGTGTATAACTTCGTGCCCTAAACTCCCCAAGCGCATGGCCGTTGTCACCTGCAGCAACCTATTCCTGTTAAGGTTAGTCGACAAACCCTGGTAACTGGCCGCTGGAATCGATCGTCCATTTGATTGCCCGTGATTGTCCATGATAGTCCTCCTTTGACCAGATTGACTGACATTCAAGATTGGCTCATCAAAGAACAACTTGATAGTTTCGAATTAGGCAATTTTCATGGGCGTGATAACAAACACTGCCTCTCGACCGTGACATGTAGGGCGCTCTTCTGACAAGCAACTCTTCCGATGACGACACCTACACCTCTAGGATAATCGTTCAACCGTTCGCATATATTCTTTTCTTCTTTGCAGTTGATGTTTTTAAAGTTTCTTAGTGACACGAGACTCTTGTCAGCCGTCTTCGCATATCGCTGCGGAGCACCGTCGACGTTTATGCGACTTCGCACTCGGAATTGCTGCCTCCGGCGGCTGGGGCTCTGCCCCAGACCCCGTGGCTCCTCTCGCTTCGCTCGAGTCGAGAGGAGGGGGGTTGGGTAGTTTGCTGTTGGAGGGTTGATGATGTTTTTTGTCGAGTGTGTTTCGGGTAGAGGTCATTGTTACTTGGTATATCCGATATTTTAATAGTTCTGATAATCGCTATAATGTTCATAAGTGGTTGCTTTTGTCTCGAAGAAGCTTAGCAATCGCAGTTCCGATACTTGATTGATGCCGGAAGTAAATCTGCGTTTGTTCCGGCCTCGCACATTTCCACTCCTCTCTGGCTCGTGATTATAATTTGCGCGATTTTTCAACTGCTTGCTATGTAGTATTTACTTTATTTAAGCTTTTGGACTTGGGTCGAACCATGACGTGTCATCGTACACCTGTCCTTGATTTCATATCACCGCTCGTGTGATATTTTTTTGGCTCTTCATGCTTTGACTTGCTTTTGGGTGGTCTCGTACATGATGTATGTAGCCAACTCTAAAACTGACGTCTTGGCGTGGCCATCTTGACTCCTCCGCCTCAACGGTTTTAAATCTTGCCGAAATAAGCGTTTACACTTCTTCCTAATACCGTTAATACCGAGCCGATACGTAGAGTAACACAATGGGCTCCGGCCGATTCGTCCGACGGACTTTGCACCTGCCCTCCCTGTGTTACTAAAGTTATTACTAATCTCCCACGAACTCGATTAGTCAACTCATGGGCATCCGATGCACTGAGACAATGAAGAGCACAGCAGCATTGGGGCAATCCTGAAATGACAGCGAACAATGGAATTTTTGCTGGGCAGTGTCGAGCCGTTTCACCACTCTTCAGAGCTGGTTACCTGTCCACCAACTTACAACCGAACCAACTCCCACCTCCAAAGTCCTCTCCTGCTCCAATTTCCAACTCTCAACACCTCCAACACACCACACGTTCCAAGCCGCTCCGCGAAGCGGAGCACAACGGGGTCTGGGGCAGCGCCCCAGCCGCCGGAGGCACAACGACCCCCACCCATATATCGGACCCTGCCGATCTTGATAAGATAATAGATTAGATGATCTGCTGCTGTCGTTGAGCCGTGCCACAGTTGCATATTATGAAAATTTCGGGCAATTGGACAGTGTAGTGATAATTAGAGTGGAGACTGATTCAGGAGACGTGAGCCACCTATGGCATTATCGGGATTAAGTTGCTACGAATCGGAAATAAAATAGAATGAAAGACAAGAAAAAGAAATCCGCTGGTCCTAGTTCTGCGTCCAACGGCGGTAGTGGCTCCAAAAAGGGCAAGTCGTCGACTCCAGAGCCTCCGGCCGAGCTGAGTCCAGCCGAGATCAAAGCCGCGAATCGGGCCAAAGCAGCTGCTGGCCGAGCAATTGTCGCCTCGTCCTCGTCATGGACGGGCAAACTGCCAGCCACTCTGCTTTATGAACATTGTCAGAAGCTGAAATGGGAAAAAGTCAACTTCGATGCTGTAAGTGGATCGTAGATGTATGCTTTTTGTGGTTTTTTAAGAAGTGAAACTAACGCAATTGCTAGAAAAATAGCAAAAATGGATTTGTGGTTACTGTGAAATTGAGTCAGAAGAATCCCAAGACGAACCAGATCGAACAGGTGGTGTTTACTCCACCTTCAGACCTCGTAAGCCCTCAGGAAACGGCGTTAGAGGCTAGACACTTTGCGGCCACTTATGCTTTACACAGAATATCGTCTCATAAGAACCTTCGGATGCTTTTGCCAGGACCTCATAAAGATCTATGGGCAAAGTTAGACGATGTCAAAAAGGCAACGCCGCCGAACCAGGTGCCATTTCTGTATAATGCTGATCCGTTCCAGGCTGAGAGGGATAAAAAGGTTCAGAAAGCACAGGCTGCTGATGAGCATAAACTGAAACAGGAGCAGAGAGAGAAACAGAGCATTGTAAATAGTGTCAAGGTTACGTTAAAGAGTGAAGAGCACAGCAGGTCCAGCTCTCCTCAGCCAGCTGGAGGTGAAACTCCAACAACCCCTCCTACTCGTGAAAGACGAGTTCGTTTTAATAATGTTCTAGGTATGTCGAAAACCAGTCGGAGTCTTACTGAGAGTACAATCCGTAAATATCATGGATTTCAACTTCAGAGTTCGGAGGTTGGTTCCAAGGCTGGCACGAATCATGCCCAGCTGATGACGACTCTGAAAAAGCTCGGGTTTGAGGACTCACAAGCTAAAGAAGCGCTTGAGAACAATAGTAGTTTGAGTGGTTCATTAGAGTGGTTGTTGATTCACGTCCCAGAAGACGACCTTCCTGAGTTGTTCACGCGAAACAAACATCTCGGTTCGCAAGCAAATGTACAAGGAGGAGACTTGAAACTGGAGTATGCGGTACGCGAGATTCGCAAGTATGGATTTGCTGAAGAGGTTATTCGTGATGCTCTGGCTAGATCTCGTGGTGATAAACGGTTGGCCATGGTTTCTCTCACTCATCGCTTGGTTTCTGGATCGGACGATAAGAACTCTGTCGAGACCAGTGATAGCACGAATGAAGAAGCGTCTGTTTCTGCGTGGTCCGATGAAGTTGAAAGTTTGCAATCAATCTACCCTGAAAATGAGTTTAAAATTGACAAGGAGACTGATAAATGTACAGTGTTGGCGAACCTGCAATCGGCAAACTCCAAGTCGCCCAAGATTTCTATCTCGTTCTGGCGCTCTTCAGATTATCCTAATTCTATTCCTGGATTAGCTTTAGAAGTTATTGAGTCCGCCAAGCGTATTCCCAATTATATCTTGCTTGATGTGATTAAACAAGCTGGAACATATGCTGTTGAAAATTTCAGATCCGATTTCATGATCATGTCTATATGTGAATGGATCAATGACATGTTTATGGAGATATATAAAAGCCCGTCCAAGCTGTCGGAGATTTCTGGAGCTGTCTCTGGAGACTTTGAAAAGTCGCTCAAGGACAAGACTGCTGGTTCAAAAGGAAAGTCCACAAGACACCGTACTTCGAACAAATCAGCGTTCGGACCCAGCTCTGAAGCGCTAAAACAAGAGTATGACGAAAAGCTAGCCAAGTCATCACAACTAAGATCAATGATTGAGTCGCGAAAGGACTTGCCTGCCTGGAAAAAACAACAGCAAATTGTGGATCTAGTGACTAAGAACCAAATCACTCTTATCACAGGTGAGACCGGTTCTGGTAAATCTACTCAAGTTGTTCAATTCGTTTTGGACGACATGATCAGCAAGAATACAGGTTCAGCTTGTAATATCATCTGTACACAACCACGTCGTATTTCTGCCATGGGTGTTGCACAGAGAGTAGCAGATGAACGAGATACACCAATTGGCGAGCAGGTGGGTTATGTGATTAGAGGAGAGTCAAAGGTGTCAAATAATACTAAACTTCGTTTTGTCACTTCTGGTGTACTTCTGCGAATGATCCAGACTGACCCAGAAGGTGCTCTTCAAGGAGTAAGTCACGTTGTTGTCGACGAGGTCCACGAAAGATCTTTGGACAGTGATTATCTACTTATTCTGCTCAAACGTATTTGCAAAGCAAACAAAAATTTAAAGGTTATACTGATGAGTGCAACAGTCGACCCGAAACTATTTATTAACTATTTCGACAACAAAGTCGGATATACCCATATCGAAGGAAGAACTTTTCCTGTAGAAGACCATTTCCTGGACGACGTTATCAGACAGACTCAATACATTCCACGATCTCTCGAGGACGATGAAGATATTTCGCCCAATGACATTGGTAGAATTATTGTCGCTCTCAAAGGCGGGGTCGAGTATGACTTGATTGTTAAATTGATTAACCAGATTCATTCCAATCTTGGCAGTGATAAAGGAAGTATTCTTGTGTTCATGTCAGGTGCTGCTGAGATTGACAAATGTATATCGACTATTAACAACTCGTCGAATGGATACAGTTACTACGCACTTCCTCTTCATGCTTCTTTGACTCCCGCTGAGCAAAGAAGAGTATTTCCAGCTGCACCAGCTGGAAAGCGAAAGATTGTTGTGTCGACAAACGTTGCCGAGACATCTATCACGATCCCTGATATTGTAGCAGTCATTGACTCTGGTCGAGTCAAAGAGACGGTGTATGATCCCCAGTCCAATGTTGTGAAGTTGGTTGATAACTGGGCTTCACAAGCTGCTGTTACACAGAGAAGAGGTAGAGCTGGTCGTGTTCAGAAAGGTACTTGTTATAAGCTGTATACGGAGAATATCCAGCAGAACGAGATGCTTCCGAGACCAGCACCAGAAATGGCCCGCGCTCCCCTAGAACAGCTGTATCTCAGTGTCAAGTCCATGGGAGTTGGTGATGTGAGAAAATTTCTATCTGAAGCTTTAGACCCGCCTGAGACAGCTGCTTTGGACGTCGCTAGAAACTCCCTGATCAAGGCCGGTGCGTTAGAGAGTGTTTCTGATAATCTCACATCTCTTGGTAGACACATCTCGACAATCCCGGCAGACGTCCGTACAGCCAAACTTCTCATTCTATCAGCAATGTTTGGCTGTTTGTCTACTGGTCTTACTCTGGTGTCAATTCTCTCTTTGCGTAGCCCGTTTGTATCACCGCGTGAGAAACGTGAAGAAGCTAAGAAAGCGATGCTAGGCTTTGAGGGACCTGGCCATGGAGATTTGCTGTGTGCTGTGACTGCTTATGAGCAATGGTTGGAAAAGCGAAATACTCTCAGTTCCTCGGGTATACGAAACTGGGCAAAAGACAACTATTTATCGATTCAAACGTTACACGATATCTCATCTGCCAGAAAACAGTTTCTGTCTAATCTGCAGGAAATAGGATTTATCTCTTCCAGCAATGAACGGTCAATTCCAGCATACTATTATGGACAGGAAGGTAATGAAGCTTTGATAAGAGCCATAATAGGTGCAGCAATGAGTCCTAATCTGGCTGAGATTGTATTCCCTGAAAAGACTTTCAAAGCTGTCAGTTCAGGAACAGTAGAACAGGACGCAGAGGCGAAAGGGATCAAGTTTTTCAATGATCAAATGGAACGAGTGTTTATCCACCCAAGTAGCAGCTTGTTTGGTGTCAATAAGTTCCTGTACGATAGCAAGTACATTAGCTATGCTACAAAAATGTCTACGACAAAGTTATTTATTAATGGACTGACTCCTGTGAGTACATATGGCATGTTGTTCTTTTCAAATTCCATAACCGTTGACCCACTTGGTGAGGGTATTATTGTGGATGGATGGCTTGGTTTGAAATGCTGGCCAAGAGTTGGTATTCTTGTTCGACTACTCAGAAAATTGTTCAATTCGTTGCTAGACTCTAAATTTGCTGATCCGCGATTAGACATTTCGAAGCATGAGATAATGGACATTGTACAGAAGCTAATTCAGAGCGATGGTCAATATAAATAGGGCATGTATATACAAACAATAAAAATTTAGTTGCATATTAGTTCAAAAAGATTAAATCGTTTGGATCATACTCGAATTCGGAGTCGGGCAACTTGAGGTCGAAATCAAAGTCTTGTGAGAACAGCTGTGTCCATAACGCACGGTCGTTATACGTAGGTTGGAAATCTAACCAGTTATCATCGGTAGCTTCATTCCACTGGAGAGCAATTGGAAGAATTCCTGACTGCAACTCACTGGGAATTTTCGTACCATATCCATCATTTTTATTGTTCCTGCTGAGTAGATCTAGACCGTGGAACAAAGTGATTGTAAATTTACAAATTTTAGAATCGTTTCGAACTGATTCAATGGCAGTCCATAGTCGCTCGTTGATGCTCTCAAAATTGGGCTCCAAAATAAATAAACGTTTGCAAAACTTTGATAGCATCCAGATACAAGTCAAACCTTGGAACACCGAATACGCTAGGTACGGCGCTGAACCCATACAAGATACACCATAAGGAGTTTGACGACCGAGAGAAAGGAAAGTTTCCATTCTAATAGCAAATTCCACTCCAAAATGTGCTGCCTTGTTTAGAACAGTCTGAAGAGGTTCTGATTCGTCGGTATGTTTTGACAGTACCCGTCTGGTGATTATTTTTATGAGCAATGTGTACAGCTCTAACTGGCCATAAGGGTGAAGTTGTCCTTCCACTGTATCGATATAATTAATGCTGGATAGGGCTTCTTTCTCAAACTCAGCAAACTCCGAGCAAGCCACAGTATCTGCTTGATTAGGACCTGCTTTACTGAGTAGCATTGAAGCCTTTCTGGATAGACATAGCACTTTCCACCGCCTTTCTAGAGTGAAATCGGCAAATTTCAATGTACCCTCTCTATACTCAGCCAGAGAAGGGATCCCACCTTTTTCATTGGCAATCACAGACTCCACAGTACACAAGCCAAGATACATTTTATCTAGGGTTAGCTGACGTTTGATTCTAGCCTGGTTCATCGGATTGACAGATAAATGTAGGGTATCCAGATAACTGGCATTCTCGGTATACATTGCCAGTGCACGTTGATATGTTTCCATGGCATCTTGATATCGTTCGGTATCAGCATAATAGTTTGTACGAAGGATGAGAGCCTCGATAAACTGAAGACCATTCTTTATAGAGTACTCTGCTTTGTCATAAACAAGCAGATGTAGATTGAACAGTGTCTCACATAACTGGATACGATTGCCTTCGAATCCAAACTCTGCTGATACAGTTGCACCTCTACGGAGTATTATTTGTGCACACATGGCATACAGAGAAGATAGAGCTATTAGATCGGACCTGCCGGCAGACAGTTCTATCAGCGCGAACATGGCAGCTTCTTCGTCCACAAAAAACGATAGTTCCGGAGTTTGGATATACCTTGTAAGACAAGCTATTAGAAATTGAGTAGGAAAATTGAGATGTGGATTAGGAGAAGAAGCCGGAATACTGGAACCAGTCGATAAACCACCTGCTGATGAATCTGAAAATACCGACATGCCAACCATTTTTTCCACAGGCGATTGGCTGGCGCTACTTGCCAAAGTCGCTATATTGGGTAGCTGGCATTGGTCTTCGATCTTTCGCATCACACAATTCGAACAGGGTCCGCCATTTTCAATAGTTCTGAAGTCACATTTGCGCTTAAGACGTCTGCAGGGCTCACACGTAGTGACGGGTCTTTGTGAATATTTTGTTACTGCCATTGTTTAGTAGTCAGTTCTGTTCCCGTTGAAGCAGGAATGAACGATGTGAATAAGATAATAGAATATCTACTGTCTGTCTTTTTTGAAGAAAGGTCGTGTAAAATAAAGCTCGTAATTTTGGAGCTGAGTTGAAATGCTGATGTAGATTCGAGCAGGGGCTGAGACGGTAGTTCGCAGCGATCGACAACTGCACTTCTTATCCAAGCAGTTATCGGGTTTCACAGAGCGATTAGGTAAAATGCGAGCTGAGAGCTATTGTGGAAAAAAGTCTGATATTCGACTGAAAATTTGTGAAATTTTTGTTGAAGTACCTACTATAAGCTCTAAACACTACAACTGATTGTTTTTTATTATGGAATATTACGTTTGTGGGACAGATTCTGACGTAAAGGTGCCAAAGTAAACCTGGCGATCACTGCATCAGCCACAGCTCAAATCCGAGTAGTTTTCAACATTTGAAACAAAGTTCTTAATAATTGCGGTTGTAGCTCGCAGTTTTTATTCAATTCGTAACTACAGGCCGATTATCTCGCAGGTAAATGAGAAACCTTGGATTGATCTCGGTAATTGCTGATGCAATATAATACTACCCAGCAGCGTATATAGCGTATACGTTCTACATAAGATGCCGTTGTGTCGATATCTTGAATGATTCTATGGCGATAGTGAGATGAATGGTTCTGTTACAGTTGGTGTCACTAGTACAAGGAGAGTTGTAAAGAACTGGCAGACCATGTCGAAGTCCTCAGACCAGCCAAGGAATGAGTAGTGTGATGACCAGTTGGTACGACTGATCCTTATATCAATCAAACAGAAAGTGCCATGTTCATAGCGAATGACCCAATAAGGTCGAAAATCCCGGGAAAATATAATACATTGGTTAGAAGTCTTCAGTCACCTCCTTAACTTTCGAAGCCTTGGCTGCCTGGAAAGCTAGATTTCTAGCATGCACAAATCCAGGTATCTCATCGCTGTCGATTTTGTAAACTTCAGCATGAATATTATTCTTGGTTAGGACATTAATCCGCACTCTAATATCGCCTATTTCACTTGACCATTCAGGATCACCTGTCTCGTTGCTGTAAATAGCGTCAACAATAACATCTGAATTAGACAAGACTCTTACCTCGGGTACATTTCTCACTCTGTTAAGTGCAAGAGAAATAGCCTTTGCTTCAGCTCGGTGTAGATCTCTGGGCCCATCAGTGAAGAAATAGCTAGCATTTCTCGCATCATTAGGACCAAAATACGCTCCATATCCTGCTTTTCCATCATCCAGAACACAGCCGTCAGTGTAGATTACCTCCTCCAAAGACTGCTCCATAATTCTAACTGGCTCACACGGTGACGAGGAGTACGAGGGGTGTGGAGATGCAACCGCCATTGACAAATGAATAGGTTGATAGAAGTGGATAAGATAAAAAAAACTAGTTCAGATACAACAGACCAGACCAGGTATACAACAGTTTTGCACCCAAGCCAGTACAAGACCGACCAGAGAAAAAAAACAAACCAGACAAAACCTGAGCAGAGGCGATCAAACAGAACCTACCAGAGGCAAGACAAACCACACAAAACCTGTGCAGACGAAATCAGAACAGACAAATCGGAAAACGAAATCAGATCAACCAACTGCTAACAATATACCAACCGCCCTCACAGCTCCAATGAAAGATACGGTATTGAACTCTAAACCAAGTCGACCCCACAAACTAAGAATCAGGCGAGATATCAAACTTTATCAGCTTTCTCACCGTTAGAACACACCAAACCACGGCACTGCGTCTTATTACCACCAATCTAATCTGGCTATGACAGACTCCTCAACTCTCTTTTCTACACTCTCTCTTCCACACCTCTCTCATTTAAATTGAACTATAAACGAGATTAAAAGAACCACCAAAGTACTTATTTGCTGCCCTGTCAACAAATAACACTGCAGAAACTCCAAATAGCTGTTATCTCCGGTATCGCTCTAATAGTAGTAGATTAGCCCCGAGCCAGATTAGCTTGCTCCTACCGATACCACTACCAAAATTCTGGATGTTATATTTGATTCTACTATTCTAGCTTTAATGCTTTTAAACCAATAAAAAGCTTGTTCTTGAGAAGTCTCACACTTGTAAAAAAAGACAGGAAGAAGGATACATAACGAGACCAGGACCAGTGCGTCACCACAGACCTAATGTCTATCAGTGGTCAGATCAGTGGGTCTCCAGTAGCAGATTCGACCTGCATTTAGAGTTTACCGGTATTTGCATAAAACCGGCTGATCAGTTTTAGTGGGAAATCTGCTGACGTCGTCCATCACCGACCCCTACTACCCACACCGCAATCAGCCGGTCAACGCTCAGCTGTCCTTCGATCCGGCGATTCACCCCTTACTAAACCGAGTCCAACTATCCCCCCGGACACATTTCATATGCCCGCTCCCCTGACCCTTGCATTGACTTTCCCCGCTACGACCCCGCACCCCTCATACCCCACCTTGCTTGGGGGAGGGGACGTGCCTCCGGCGGCTGGGGCTCTGCCCCAGACCCTGGTTGCTCCTGCTTCGCAGGAGATTCTCCTGGGTGTGTTAGTACCCCGCCCCCACGTAACGACTCGAGCGCAGCGAGAGGAGCAACCAGGGTCTGGGGCGGAGCCCCAGCCGCCGGAGGCACACCCCATCCCCCGCCGGCGGCGGGCTCATGCAAGACAGGCTTCCATGCACCTGCACCTTCAGGGCCAGCGCTCATGTGGCACTAAAAGTGGGGCCCTTACCGCCGGTAATTCCGCACCATTCGCCGGGGAGTTACCCCTGAATCCACCATTCCGGGCTTTGCTGGCCAGTGGCCTTGTTCACCAGCCGTGTCCCGGCAACCAGACCCAATGGTCTGTTTACCAGGACCGACCATTGATCCAGAAATGGTCCGGTCACGAGACCACTGACAAGGCCATCAACTTCGTCTGACCGCCGAAAATGGGAGAGTCCAAGACGTGACTCGAGCGAAGCTCGAGCAACGGGGTCTGGGGCGGAGCCCCAGCCGCCGGAGGCAGGTTGGCCCGTCAAAGGAAGAACACACAAGGTCCGGGCGGAGCCCGGAAGTATGCCCACCAGGCAGCTGCAGCAGCCCGGGTCTGCAGGGCTGACGAGCGTATACGAGCATATTAGACATAACAACAAAGAAGCAGTTATCGTGCCTATCGTGGCGCGGCAGGACATGGCGGTAGATCCAGCAGGAGGGCAGCTTGGCGTTCGATATTACTTCCCATTTATCTGATTATCTGCTGAAAAGCCGGTTAAAGAGGTTGGAGATATACAAGTAACACGGGTCTGTGCTGGGTGTTTGTTGAGTTTGGTGATACGACCGGATTTTTGTGAGGAAGTAGTGAGAAAAGAGTGATTTTGGTAGGCCTGTCGTTTGGATCAGAGGTACCACCAGTGAACTGATCGGGAGATATAATTCAGCTGTTACGATTACAGAATCTCTCTTGGACCTTGTGTGGAAATTAGCTGGTTGTGCGTGTGTCTCTGGGGTAACAGAGATCAGGATTTTTCACCGAAACTTTCGTTTCGCTGCTGGATATAGTCAACCAGTCTCGTCGAGCATAAGCGTCAATCTAGCATCGAAAATCGGCCAGAGAATTTTCTACTAAAAAAAACACAGAAGTTTTCGAAAAGTTGTCACAGTCCTTTCGGCAAAGCTCTATTGTATTATATTATCTACAATTGAGACAGAACATACAACCATACCGTCGTCTATACCTTATCTTGTTGAACAGCCTCATCGTGCACTATGACCGACTATCTAAGGCCGTCGTTCTCGACGGCGACAACTACTGCGCCAACAAAATCTCGGAGATACTCTCAGTACTCGGTTGCTTCTGAAGAGCCAGTGGTTGAGGAACAGCAAAAATCGAGTTTCAATCCGTTTAAAGCTATCAAGAAGATGGTCAAGAGTGCGTTTGGGTCATCGTCGTCAAAGAAGAATCAGAAACTAAAACGACGAAATAGTATGTCTGGCACTGCACTCCGTCGAACTGATACTGCAGTGTCTTATCAATCGACCAACTCAGCCTATTCATACGCTCCTTCTATTGTCGACCAGCTGTTCTTGCCTCGTTATATCACCCCTGTTCAGTCGACGGGGGCTGGCGGCGGGGGTGCAGGTGCGGCGAGCGGCTCAATGTCCAAACCCAGCTACTTATTCCCAACTGGGACGAATAATTCGAAAAATATTTATTCACCACCTATAACGCCAAGTGGAACTCGAAGTTCTTATGGCGGTGGGGAAAGAAGAGAAAGTGAGGGTTATTTTGTGAACGACTACCATCAACAAATGGCTACTAACTCGAATGTCGGCACTCCTTTAGTATCGCCATCTGCCCCAGTCAAGTCTGATAATGCTACTGGAAATGCTGCATCTGTAAATGGATCTGTAGTTCCCAGTGCCGCTGCTGGTACCGATCCATCAGCTGTTTCTACTACTGCATCCGCTACTGCTACTACTACTGCTGCTGCCACTGTCACTGCTGATACTGGCACTACTGCTGCCACTGGAGTCGAATCAACTGCTACGGCCACTGCTGATGCTGATGAGAATGCTGATGTTAATGCTAATGCTAATGCAAAAGACCTGACAGCATCAACCATAGACAAACAAATTCATGACCATAAAGGAAAAGAGACCAAAGTACGGGAAGAGTTAGAAGACGACGAAGACGAGTCAAACATGCCCAGTTCTAAAGAAGCTGCTCGTGATCAGGAAACCACCGAGTCCACCTCTAAACCTCCTGTGAATCCTGCTACTGCTGTTTCTGCTGCCGATACAAACAACAATGCTGTCGCTAATAACCAAACTGCTGCTGCTGGCTCTACAGGGCCAGCAGTCGACGGAAACAGTGGAGCTCCAGGAGTTGCCGCCAATGGAACTGTCATCTCAGATGTTAAACGAGGCCCCGTTACAACCTCCTCGCGACCACCACTTACGACGTCGCAAACCGCACCAGCAGCAATAGAGACTGCTGCTGACAGTGATGGCGAGTTCCGGACCGACGACGAAGCTGAAGAAGAAGAAGAACGCATTAACCCCGGATATAAAGAATGGAAACGGATTCGCCGCGAGTGGACGAAAGGATCGGACCAGATTGTTCACCGAGAAAGTGCGCTTGTCAACGTGCCTCAGTCGATGTACCCTAAAATATACCAGTGTCTGGTGCAACAAGCACGTCCTCTGCGGCAACCTCTTAATCTCGCTGACGCTCTCAAAGTCATCAAAGCTGGCTGGGTCTCTGACGGTCAATGGGAGGCTGCTGCTGCCGCCTCGCGGTCTGCTGTGGCCGCCATGGCCGCCTCTCAACCGAAACCGACCCACCGTCCTGTCTACGGCATCAAAATCACTTAGACGGTTCGCTATTTATCTCATATTTCTTTGCATAATTTATTAATCTCTCCTCAAACTCGCATCCCCACCTGCCTCCGGCGGCTGGGGCTCCGCCTCAGGCCCCGTGGCTCCTGCTTCGCAGGAGAGACGTCGGGTCCCTGATTCTACTGGAATCTGCCCGATTCGATGCTGTTTATCAGTTGTTTTTTCAGTGTCAGCTCTTGCTAACGAGCCACTCGTATTTTCGCCTCAATCTCTGTATTAATCTCCTTGAAATATTAATTATATTAGTGATAATTTGTATTAAATACTAAAACCCGATAAACGGCATGCTTTAGAAGTAGTCCTATGGGTCAGCGATATTAAACCCGGTTTCTTCTGAATATCATTGGGATCCCGCGTATCTCCTGCGAAGCAGGAGCCACGGGGTCTGGGGCGGAGCCCCAGCCGCCGGAGGCATGTCCCCCGCCCGGAGTGGTATCTCATCGCCAATCGTCCCTGCATGCCCCCTGCATATGCGAGATAAGCAGGGCCCGAAGCGTCCGGCGCACGGCTGCCGCTGCAAGATGCCGTGAAGTTATGGGGTCAAGCGGCGTCGTGGTAGACGGTGGGTTATGGGGATGGGGTCTGTTATGGGCCGGTGGGTGGGTTGTATATATAGGCGGTGCGTCCTCTCGAAAAGATCGTTTCTTCCTCTTTATCTTTCCTACACCAGATTTTTTTGCAGTTGACATCAGATCCGCGAGTATTACTATTTTTTTGACCGGTTGGATTTTTTTATAAGCTCTGACTACTATTTCGAGGTTCTGGCTGATTGACTGTTTATTGTTCAGTTGGCTTTAGTTTTGAAAGCTTGATTTTGTGCTGGAAGTGTCTTTTTTCCGATTGCTAGTGCCATTAGATTCTTTTTATCTCTTCTAGGATCTTACTGGCTCTTTGACTAGCTCTATTTTTCCACTGTTTTAATTCGTGGTAGCAGAGTACTTTCGTTGTGCTCTATTTTCATTGACAGCTTTATTTGACCTTTTTCACGGTCATATCTTTTGGTTAAACTCACCAACACAACTTCTATTGTGTTATCTGATCCATTGTCACTAATAAGATTTTTTCAGACTGTTAGACTAGTACACAGCTTGCATCGTGTTGTCTAACTCCACCATCATTAATTAATATTGGTTTGGAACAATTACTTGGCTTGATCCATCATTTCATCGTCTTAATCAGAACCAATGCTCGACCATTGTAGAAGAGCTAATCTTGAAGGGGTCATTAATGATGACCCAAAGTCTCTTAAACCAAAGGGAGAAGTGTTGATGTTCTCTGATGAACACAATCCTTTTTTCTCCCCGATGGGGGACAATGGAGTCAGGGGACCTTCCAAGAGTACTTTTGGCTCTCTCTTCAGGGGCATCAAACGTTTTTTCAACTGTTTTAAAAAGTCTAGTGCCTCTTCTGCTAGTACTTCGACCACTTCTACCACTACTACTTCTACTTCGCCTTCCTCGTCCAAGGTGCCTGGTAACTACATCCCCACTCGTATTGCTAGAGAACTGGCTCCTAAGAACAAATCCCAGGCAGAATTCAGCGACTCCTTTATCGCCAAATTGAAATTCCTCACTCAAGGCGTCTGTGCCCTCATTGAAAAGGAAAAGACTTTTTGTTCCAAACTCAAGTCCACATTCGGTACTTCGAATAAATACTCTCTTGACCATTTCAAGAGACTGTCTATTGATAACATCAACAATAACAGCTTCGAGGCCTTCAACAAACCAGACTTCACTGCCCTCAGAAAGTTATTCAACGTATCGGACCACTATTTCAAGAAGGCATGTAATAACTGGATTCGAACTGACGGAATGGACACTACTGGACTCTTCATCTCTCGTGATCACCAATTCTTACTCCACCCTCTCACTGCCGACAGGGCATTCGCACTGAACAATTATGCAAAGAAGCTTGTCAAGCACCTGAGAACCAAATCCTATCCCACCACCCACCTGGCCGCATATGTCGGACTCTACCGAGTTGGCGGCGAGTTCTTTGCCATTGAGTACACGAAGAAGGATGAGACTGAATTTTTGAACAAGTGTCACGTTCAGATTGACAACATGGTGAGATGGATTGCAGGCTTTAACCGCCTTGGATCCCAACTTATGGAGCACATCCCCACTACTGACAACAAATCCACTCAAAACAGACTCTATCACCGAGTCACTGAAGATCTGAAGTTTCTTTCTGAAATCCAATCGGTCAACTATCGAATTGGTGTTGCTGAATACGACGGTGAACTTACTATCAAAGTTTACGACTGGTTGAGATACGACACCACCCCAACTGGAAAGAGAGAGAGAAGAAGAATGCTTGGCAATAACTCCAGAAGACAATACTTTACCTACAATGATGAACTTCGATTTCTTCTTCAATCAACGGTCACTCCTTTAACCCCTTGTTCCTGAATCTTCCTCACGTCATCACTCCTAAACCAGGGTACTATTATCCGGATTCTCCCAATTATGTTCCCCCACTTCACTCAATTATGGTTGGTTGGTCATCTTCATTCGAATCATCTGGACCAGGCGCCCAGCGGCTGCCACTCCACCACTTCGACTCTACCGTTTCACTTTATGGTACTCCTATTGTGCTGGCACCTCCTTGGCAGACACTCAATAGGAAAGACTTCGACTATCGGCTGCTTGCAGGTTTCTCTCTGACAGACGTATCTCGCGATCTTGCTTCGCTGAGGTCTGATTCTGACAGACTCCTCAACCAGCCGATAATAGAAGTCTTACCATCGCATTGGCATCCTGAGCCATGCGTCTCGACTAGAAACGGTACCACCAACCAACCACACTTGACCACTGGGAAACTCCGAACATAGACTCACCACACTTGACACGATTGAGGAACTGGGTACTGGGGTGAACTGACCCACTTTTAAGACTGTACTACTCTTTGTATCACCTCTTTAATAAACTAATCTGTACTTCTACCTCTTCACGGACTGCCTCCGGCGGCTGCGGCTCTGCCCCAGACCCCGTGGCTCCTGCTTCGCAGGAGTTGGCTGGGACCGTCACGGACCGCTGTCTGCCTCCGGCCGCTGGGGCAGAGCTCCTACTTCGCAGGAGATGGCCGGGACCGTCGACGCAACGACTCGAGCGCAGCGAGAGGAGCAGCGGGGTCTGGGGCGCAGCCCCAGCCGCCGGAGGCAGCTCGTCCCGTCACCCGAACAGTCAATACATTTATTAAGTGGTAATGCTAGTGGCCACCGCCAGGATGCTGGTTTTTCATGTTCTCTATGGCCGCCTCGTTCGTGGACTGTGACCACTGGCATATCGTGCACCGCAGCTTGTATCCCCAGGCTATGGGAATCAGGGGGACGAAACAGATGGTGAAGAACTTTCTTTCTTTGTACGCCATCACTGCCACATTGTGGCAGTGGGGACAGTAGAACCGGTTCTGGATGTATTTGTTGATGGGACCGCCAAAGTCGTTTGCTGGTTCATGCTGTTAGTGAGCTGAATGAGAGCCAAAGAGAACGGGCATATCTCCACGAATCCAGGGAGAATCTGGTCAGTTGAAAAACCGGAACACAGTTCAATCGAACTGAGTCTTTCTAATGAACTTTATTCTTTGAAATATCAAATGTGGAATCAGAAGCCATAGCCAGTTCACCACTGTCAAAGCCCCTGGAGCTCACAATTGCAAGTTGCACAGCCCACTCATGTGCCAGGGAACAACATCTGGAGCACGCGGATGAAACCAGAACCCGAGGAACATCTGACCTTCGACCCAATGCCGTTACTTACCACCAAACGTGAAAAAAATAGGAATCATGGCTAATATCAGTTTCTATCACCGGAGAGGAATGAGGATCATATTTCAGGCTGGAAACAGGTCGTATCTTTTGTTTGGAGGCTAGGGTTGGCGTCACCCGATCAGGGTTCAGGGGTGCAGTTTCACCCGCTTTATTGCTACGGCTGCTCATCGGATGCATGCACTTTATGGTTATCAGTCTATCGCGTCACGTGATGTTTCAGGGGGAGAATCCGTGTCCCGCTCATGTCTGTCAGATTTGAACTTCTGATCTATCTACGGTAAGTAGAGTCTTTATCGTGATATTTACTAATCAATGTCTCTAGACAGTCTTGAATACCGCTCAATTGACTTGCAAGATATACGGGTTGTACTTTCCCCGCTGAATCCTGACTCTATACACTAACCAATCAACAGTTGTATCAAACAACCAGTCTCACCTCTTACAATTCAACAGGTTTTGGAGAAAATGGCACTCCAGCAAAAAAACAAGAGCAATTGTCACGACAAAAACTATGAAAGAAGTGCCAAATTCTATGACCGAACCCCTGGTTCTTCACCGGGTCAATCCACACTTCACCACCGCTGACACAGCCCCTGATCCAGCCAACTCCTACCCAGGCTTTCTGGGGCCAATTAACCACCTACCCGTCTCCGGGCCTATTTCCAGGGCGGCCACTGCCTCCGGCGGCTGGGGCTGCGCCCCAGACCCCGTAGCTCCTGCTTCGCAGGAGAAATGGACCGTCGACGCAACGACTCGAGCGAAGCGAGAGGAGCAACCAGGGTCTGGGGCGGAGCCCCAGCCGCCGGAGGCAGGCCCCCCCAGCAGGTACCGCTGGCGGACGCATCTTTTACGATTTCACGTTTTTGTATGTGGTAAATCCATGGCAGCGGATCCCAGCGACAGCATTCCAGTCTTTGTTTAGCCGGAGCCCAGTGGGTGAGGTGGTTCGTAATTTCGCTCATTCCCAGGCTAAAGTTTGACTTTGTGGCCACTGTCGTGGCATGGACAAACTTTATTATATGGCCGGACGACGGGTGTGGTTGCGGTGGTTGACAAGGAGACAGAGACAAAGCTAAATTGATGAAATTCTATTTGGCGGAGCGAATGAAAAGAATGTGCTTAACCACTGTGAAACAGTGGTGCCGGTCGCGGGACCTGGTGTCTCGGACAGCCTTGCTGCCTGCCTCGTAATTGGATTGTGAAACTTTCATGTTTTTAAGCTTTATTGACCAGGCTATGAAAACCAAACCTAGTCGCATCAAATAAGGGAACTAGCTCATTATTGCTATCCACCGTCTACACCCCTACTGGCTTATTATAAAAGCACACCATCACCCCTCTCTCGCACTTTCCAATCCCATCTGGTCCTACCAACAATGAAATTTACAAACACACTCGTCGCTGCCACCCTCGTCGCTCTCGCTACCGCTGCCGACAGCAGTGCTGCCGCTTCGACCGTCACAAAAAGTGGTAAGTAAACACACACAGGGGAACGGGGGTGTGCCTCCGGCGGCTGGGGCTCCGCCCCAGACCCTGGTTGCTCCTCTCGCTGCGCTCGAGTCGTTGCGTCGCCGGTCCGGGAAATCTCCTGCGAAGCAGGAGCAGCCAGGGTCTGGGGCGGAGCCCCAGCCGCCGGAGGCACACCCGGTTGACAGGTTCTAACAGGGATACAGTTGCCGCCAGTGACGCCAGTTCGGGGTCGACAGTCACTAAAGTGGTCTCGAACACTACCGAGTCGACTGTGACCAAATCTGCTGCTGCCAGCGGTTCGGCCAGTGAGACTGGCTCGGTTTCAAAGACTGGTTCGGCCAGCGAGACCGCTACCGGGTCTACAGTGACTAAAACCATGAGTGGATCCTCGACAGCTGCTGCCTCGACCAGTGCCGCTGCCACCACCAGCTCTGCCAGTGGTGCCCACGGTCTCGAGGTGCCATTCGGCCTTGCCATGGTCGTCGGTCTTATTTCAGCACTGCTCTAATTTTCTCGTTTATTACTGCTACCCATTAGTTTTCTGTGATATATATATTATTTTACACAACGACCTTATGGGACCGTCAGGGGGGTCGTCTGCCTCCGGCGGCTGGGGCTCCGCCCCAGACCCTGGTTGCTCCTGCTTCGCAGGAGTTGGCCGGGACGTCGACGAAACCGACTCGAGCGCAGCGAGAGGAGCCACGGGGTCTGGGGCAGAGCCCCAGCCGCCGGAGGCAGGTCTGTTTACTAGAGGGCAAGGGTCGCGGGGTTTTTCCGGGTCGTGCATGGTGGTTTATCCGGACAGTGGAGCTGGATGCAGTCGGGGAGATAGTAAGGGGGGCCGAGGGGGGTATGCTGCGGGGCTGAGAGCTAAAATTAGAGGTTAAGTGGGAGGTTGAGCAGCCTGATAAGGGGGATTGACAGCCGGTAGCAGCTCAACAGTGGCTATCTAGCACGTACAGCAGACCCACGAGGACGCTAAGATAACGAACGAGCATACAGCAGCAGCAGCAGCAGCAGCGGGGGTATCAGGTCAAGCAGTCGCTAAGGTAGCAGGAGAAGAAGCAGCAGCACCAGCAACAGCAGCAGGGTTTGAAACAGGGGTGGTTAAAGGGGCTGTTTAGGGAGGTTGTTTCTGCATTAGGCCTGTTTGGGCAATATTGGCAGCTGGCGTGGCACAATTTATTTATTTATTACAGACTGGTGCGGTCCCAGCAGGCGCAACAACACGAGTTGGGTGGTGTTGTGTCTCTCCTGGACCAAACTTTGTTGAGTGTTGAGGCTGAGGTTGAGATTGGAACTGAGGGGTAGTTAAGTGGCCCACCAGCGAGGCTCGAGCCGAGACTGCATTTGTCACTAGTAGCCTGCCAATTCAGTCTCTGTACCCAGTCTAAAAAATCAGTATACAGACAGTTTACAGTTTGCAGTCTATCTACAGAACAGCCTTGAGACAGCCTGCCTAACATGAAACAACATCCTAACTCATATCAAATGAAAATATATTGACTGGTAATAACAGTCAACAATTAGAAGTAATAACACAGCTGTAATTGAGACAGATCATGAACTATACGCACTTATAACAATTGTGAGTATCAATTGGACTACGACTGGTCCAGTCACTGGTCAGTCACTGATCCAAAGACTCAGTTACACCTGCTGGCTGATAAGAAACCGACCTGTTACGTTAATCCATCACTCTCAATATAGCACTAGCACTTTCACTGTAGCACTAGCACTCTCACTAGCACTAGCACTAGCACTAGCTCTAGAAGTCTCTTATCACTTATCTTATCATTATAAGTATCGATATTACTACTTCTACTTCTATCAATAGCACTATCACTACTCAATTGATGGTGACAGGACTGGGTGATCTGGCGACGATACAGGGGTAATCCACGCCAAAAACGGCAATATAATCCAGATTTGGCAGCGATAGTGGCCGCTGCGCATTCCAGGGCTCAAAACGAGGCCAATCGGCCTATTATCCTATCGCAACCCTTATCTCCCACGTGCTTTAGGTATTAAATTATCCGGATTCGGCATACTCGTGCGTCCGCGACGTCATTCTAACTGGTCCCGCTCATCATCCATGCATTTACCTGCCTACGCTCTAACGGCTGGCCGGGTCGTTCTCCGAGGGGTCGGATGCTGCCTCCGGCGGCTGGGGCGCTGCCCCAGACCCCGTGGCTCCTGCTTCGCAGGAGATTTCGCCGGGGACCCCCCAAGAAACGACTCGAGCGAAGCGAGAGGAGCAACCAGGGTCTGGGGCGGAGCCCCAGCGGCCGGAGGCAGCACCCCCCTCCCCCCGTGCAGCCGCTCGTTGGCGGGTGCCGTTCTGGGAAGCGGTGTTGAAACCCACATGCATCTAATATCGATCACCAGACTGGCTTAAAAAAAATTGGCTGACGGACGGATTTAAGTCGCAGGAGCACCGACCGGGCCTGATTTTACTTACCTTCCTTTATCAACCTACCCAAACCCGGTGCACCTACTGAATTTTTTTTTTCTTTCCCGCTCTTGTGGTTGGTTGTGTGGCCTTATTCTATTACACATTCTCACTCACGCTCGACATCTCCATTGGCTGAGTTATTGGCTGAATTATTGGCTGAATTATTGACTGGATTGGCTGAACTGTTTGTTGAACTATTTGCTGAACTGTGGTTGCTGTTGTTATTGGACCCGGATCTCAGACTAGTTCCGGTTTGTTTATTTTTCGTTTCAACCTCTTTAGTACTATACTAGCAGCAGCAGCAGCAGGCTGGCTGGTGCGATTGCTGATTGACATTGTTTTGTTGGCGCGGTGTGTCAAGTGACTGACCGTTAAGTGACTGATTAGCAGCCAACTGTGCCTGATCTGACTTACCGACTGACCTAACCGGGCAACGCTTGTCAGTGACTGAATAATAAATAAAATAATATATATCGTCCCGGCGATATCGACGACATCTATCGAGCAATCCCAGAATCACTGATTAACAATCATTATCTACGAGCATCAATCGACATTATTCAGCCTGGATTATTATTAATATTTTGGTCCTGATTATCTCGTTTCGATTTTGTTTTCTACTGTGATTATAGATTTTTTTAGAACCTGAGGTTCGTGCTTCTGTTTCTGGATATACCCAGTTGTAAGCTTTACGTCATCCACATCAACTACTGTTTGAACGTCGCTTCGTCTTAGTTATTCGACATCCATCCAGTTTGTGAATCCACCAACTGACTGAGTTCTTTGGAAGTTAGTTGCTGGTCAGCTGATACAACATATTCTCTGCGATACTCTGGTACATCACCTCGCTTGGATTAAGTAAGTGGCCGCTGCTGCTGCCTCCCTTCGCTTGATTAAAGTTTAACGCTTATCGGTGTTTGGTAGAACCGGTGCAAGATAACTAACTGGCTGTCTTCCAGAACTTGCCGGTTAGTTTAAATTGTCCATTTGGTTGGGTTTTTGTCTGTAATTTGACGCTTTACTATTGGTGATAGTATAGCGGCTTTGACTACTAATAGTAGTATTACTGAACTATTAGTGAGCTGTTACTGAACTATCAGTGAGTTGTTACTGAGCTATTAGGGAGCTGTTATATCACTAAGCTGTTATTGGCTGTTTAGAACTTCGAGATATGTTCAAAGCAACTCCAGGAATGGCCTCTTCTCTTCCCGCTACTGACAGATCTGGGTCTGTCTCACCCACTTCTCCTGTTATAAACCCTGCTACAGATGTCCCTGAGAGACCACCACCTCCTTCTGAGTCTCTGACTCCAACTGCCAATGCAACTGCAACTGCCATTACAGTAGATGAGTCGGTCATTTCCAGTGTTCCATCGTCTGGCGTAGTGGCTCCCGGAGTTGGTGGCATTGATGAGGTTCCTATTTCAGGTGCCGGATCCACTTCTTCACAATCTCAATCTCCAACTTCGACGTCTCCATCGTCAAATCCATCTCCTGGAATCCCGACTTTAGGAAGGAAACAGTCGCTTTCTACTACAAATCCCACTTTCAATAGTCGGCCTCCTTCCGATACCCCGGTGGTATCCTATACAAACTCTCCTAAAGAACCACCTCTTGGAGGAACCCATTCTGCCGACAATTCTGGCAAGAATTCGCCAAGGAACGTATCTACAACCTCGATTCCTAACCTATCTCTACCGCAAAGACGGGCTACCACTCTTGATGTGCCCGGTCTGACCAGATCCAAGGTGTCTCCTGATGGTAAAATCGCTGCTAGAGATATCGAGTCGAAGCTTGTAATTGTCATGGTGGGTCTTCCTGCCAGAGGTAAATCCTACGTCACCAAGAAATTATGCCGATATCTCAATTGGCAACAGCATGAAACAAAAATTTTCAACGTCGGCAACACCCGACGAAAGGCCAATCAACATGTCGGTCCTGCCAACAGACCATTACCAGATGTCAAGTGCGATGTCGACCCAAACCATTATAAACATCACGATGCTTCTGAAGCTGAAGTCCAAGCAGCATCTGCTGCTGAAGAAGCTGGTGCTCCTGAAACCCAATCAGCTGATTTCTTTTCTCCTGATAACGACAAGACGTTTCAGCTTCGTGAACAGTGGGCCATGGATACACTTGAAGAGCTGCTAGATTTCATTCTCGAAGGAAACGGCAGTGTAGGCATTTTAGATGCTACTAACACGACAGTAGCTCGTCGTCGTAAGGTGTTTGACCGTGTTAAAGAACGCAGTGGTGGTCTTCTCAAAGTACTATATCTCGAGAGTATCTGTACCCGGTCAGATATTATTGAAGCCAATATTCGTTTGAAGCTGTCTGGTCCCGATTATAAAGACATGGATCCACAGGTGGCTATTAAAGATTTTGTCCAGCGAATGCACAACTACGAAAAAGCATATGAGACTATTTCTGCCGCAGAAGAGGCTAATGAACAGTTTCAATATGTAAAGATGATTAATGTCGGACAAAAGGTTGTTTGTGCCAATATCCAGGGCTTTTTAGCTGGCCAAGCCGTGTTCTTCTTACTCAATTTCAACCTTGCCGAACGACAGATCTGGATCACTCGTCATGGAGAGTCTGAAGATAATGCACTTGGCAGAATCGGCGGTGATGCTCCTTTGACTGAGCGTGGTAGAAAGTTTGCCAAAGCACTCAGTCGATTTATGGATTTCCAGAAAACAGAATTTCGACGTCGTCAATTAGCAAGATTTGCTGAGAGCGTAAGAATCCTTGAAAAAGAAGGGTCTCAACCAACCACGCCGCTTAACGAGCCTGAAGAGCCTCATTTCTGTACATGGACCAGTATGCTACGACGAAGTGTAGAAACAGCAGACTACTTTGACGAAGAGCATTTCGATGTCAAGGAGTTCCGAATGCTCAACGAGCTCGGTGCTGGTATCTGTGATGGCATGACATACTCTGAAATCAAAGAGAAGTTCCCACAAGAATACGGAGCACGAGTCAGCGACAAGATCAGATACAGGTACCCTGGTATTGGAGGCGAGTCGTATCTTGACGTCATCAACCGTCTACGACCTGTGATTGTTGAAATGGAGCGAATGACCGACAACTGTGTGATCATCTGTCACCGAGTAGTAGCGCGAGTTCTGCTGGCGTATTTCATGAATCTCGGCCGTGAGGCCATTGGCGACCTCGACGTGCCTCTTCACACTCTGTACGTTCTCGAACCGAAACCATACGGCGTCGACTGGGCCCTCTACGAATACAACGAGGAAACCGACTGGTTCTACCGCATGCCCAAGGGCAACCTCAGAGACCAGAACGACATCCCCGCGTCCATGCACCTCAAAAACCGCGCCTTCAGCGTCGTGGCCACGGCCTCGGAAAACGACCAGAAAAAGCTCGAGCAGCTCCGCGACAAATTCAAAAACACCACAGTCTCCGCCACCGGCCCGGCCCCTAGAAGATAGTCTCTACACATCCCACAACCTAATTCTATTTAATATTTATTATCCCACATCCACCCCCTCCCCCGCCTGCCTCCGGCGGCTGGGGCTCCGCCCCAGACCCTGGTTGCTCCTGCTTCGCAGGAGATTCACCGCGATCTCCAGTGCATACGCAGGGTGGGCGCTGCCTCCCGCAGCTGGGGCGCTGCCCCAGACCCCGTGGCTCCTTTCGCTGCTCTCAAGTCGTTATGTGGGGCTCCCCTGAAAAACTCCTGCGCAGCAGGAGCCACCAGGGTCTGGGGCGGAGCCCCAGCCGCCGGAGGCACACCGATCGTCCGTGCATACGCAGGGCCGACCCTGCATCCACCACCTCGCTCCCGACTCCGCTCGCTTAACTCGAGTAGCTACCCGGGACACCCCCAAGAGTCTCCTGCGAAGCAGGAGCTCCGGGGTCTGGGGCAGCGCCCCAGCCGCCGGAGGCAGACCAGCGCCGCACGGCCCGCGGCGGAAGAGTTTGATGGTGAAGATGCGAGGATGATCTGATGTTGGAGGTAGAGGAGAGAATGAGTTTGGCACGGATGTTTTGTTTTAGAGGGCAGGTTGTTGGGGCCGGGCCAAGGTTTGGATTGGCTGTTGGTAGGAGGGGAGTTCATTTGAGTGCAGTTCGCGGGGCGAAGACGTCAATTGTGGATTGGAAGCCGATCAAGTCGAAGACGAAACAGGAGACCAGGGGGACTCGAAATAACGTTTTTCTCGGGTTATTGTGTTTGATGCCGGTGATCTCGTTTGGTCTGGGTACATGGCAGGTCAAGAGATTGAAATGGAAACAGGATCTGATTGCACGAGCCGAGAACAGTCTGGCTCTGCCAACACTGCCGCTGCCGCCAGTGGTGAACCCGAGTATTGCGGATAAAGAGTTTGATTTCCGAAGAGTCACTGTTACTGGAACGTTCCGACACGACCAGGAAATGCTCGTGGCACCTAGATTATATGAAGGTGAAGACGGATACTATGTTCTGACTCCGTTAGAACGGAAGAATGGGTCGAAACTGCTGATATTCCGAGGCTGGATTGCCAAGAGATTTAAAGAACAATCATCGCGACCAGAATCACTTGTTCAGGGCGAGCAGACTATTGAGTGTATGTTGAGACAAAAACCTGCCAAGAATTTTTTCACACCACCTGATGAGCCAGAGAAGGGCAACTATTACTTCATGAGTATTGACGACATGGCTGCCAGTACCGGAAGTCAACCTGTATATATCCAAGCACTTGAGAACCTGACATACGACGGTCGCGAAGTGTACCCCGAGATTCTCGTTCGTCGAGGAATTCCTATTGGCAAGCCTCCTAAAGTGGAGTTCCGCAACACCCATTTCCAGTACATCGTCACCTGGTACGGGCTGTCGGCACTCACCACGGCCATGCTCTTCATCCTGTTCAAACAGCGCCAGGCGCCCAAATTCAGCACCAGCTCGAAACTGGCCCACGCTCGCAGTCTCGATCGATAGCCTGTATATTTTCTGTAAATAGTCTAATTTATACGATTGTACACAATCCCGATGGAAATGGTCCATGCCTGGTGCTGTTAGTTTCTGCCGGGGGGAGTGTGCCTCCGGCGGCTGGGGCTCCGCCCCAGACCCCGCTGCTCCTCTCGCTTCGCTCGAGTCGGGCGTCGGGGAGCCAGAAGAGCGGGTTTTTGGCGGACCAACACGGTCCAAGCCGCTCGCGAAGCGAGCACAACGGGGTCTGGGGCAGCGCCCCAGCCGCCGGAGGCATCGTGCCCCTTCCGTACTTACACCGATGTTACCGTAGAGGCCAGCCAGTTGGTAGCCAGTGGGTGCGATGAGCTCGTGGACTCCGCCGCCTGTGGAGTTGCCGTAGACAGGGCTGCGGCGATGGGAGGTGATGATTTGTGCTCCGTCGACCCATGCTCCGGTTCGGACCATGAGTCCGACGAGGGTTTCGCCTGCTTCGAGAGGGAAGTCGTTCGGTTTACCGCCTTGTTTGCCAAAGAGGGTTGAAGACCCGTCGAAAAAGAATAGCTCGATTCCGTCGAGTGCTCGGCCGGCAAACACGCGAATGGCTCGGATTTGAGCTTGTCCTCCGGGTGGGAAGAGCGTGACGGTTTCGTCACCACTGCCTCCACCGAGCTTATTCGACAGCAATCCTGGTGATTGCAGTCCGGGAATCACTACTGTACGACTGGTTTGGCCAAACTCTTCAATAGTAACTTGCTGTTCGCCGACACTGAGAATCTCCAGCTTAATTTTCTTATCGCTGGATCGATACTTTTCAGGAATATGGCTTCGCAACTCGCTTTCTAGAAGATATACTTCGGTTTGAGGCCGGTCGGGAAACTCGAGGTGTCCGCGACATTGTCCGTCTACATGGATCTCGACAAGGTAAATACCACTGTCGGATCTGGCAAACGAACCCATTTCAACGGGATACACATTGGGTTTAGACGCCTGGCGAACTGGTTCCTCATCAGGGTTTCTAAATCCAGGATGAAATCTAAATCGTAGAGCATCCAATCGATGCCATCCACATTCATCTTTAGGCAGTGCCAAATGCAGTCCAGGACTGTTGGTTCGGGCACAAAATGCCTCTCGCGTCATAAATGACCGATTCCAGGTGATATAATCTCGTAACATGACTCCATATGGCTGGTGAGGACACCCTAAAAGATGGCCTATCTCGTGCATAAACGCACCCTGGCCAATATTACACGCTTCCCACGAAGTACCAGACTGGTTGGAATCGTTGGCAACTTGAGTAGTATCGGTTCGAGTATCGTCCATAAACGCAGGAACAATCTCTTCAATACTGCTAGGCCATGAATGACATGCGTGACTGCCGAAAATTGCCAGTCGAATGTCACCCGATCCACCACCCAGTGCAGCATGACCCAGCACCAGTTTCTGTTGAGGATCCCAATGAGTATCGGCAAAAATAACCGCTGCGTGTACAGGATGACCCGAATCAAATGGTCCTCCATGTGCTTTTAAAGCATCAAGAGCAATTCCAAACAGCGAACCAGTGTCATTACCATGGGGATTCTGCTGGGCTCGGTTCGGGTCACGGATCTCAGCTACAGTCTTTTCTGACCTGACAATATGAATCTTGGCTGTAGTTCGACAGTCTTTACCTCGTACTGATAAAGTATCAGGCAAAAACTCTTCATAAAGTCTAAACGATCTGTGGCCAAACCCATTACGGTTCATTTGTTCATGTGTGAAACACGACATCATATACCCAGCCAACCGGACTTTTTTCACCAGAAGGTCTAAACCATTACCCTCTTTGTCTCGTTTGTACTTTGGAGAATCGAATTCTCCTTTACTATCTTTACCAAGAACAATACAGAAATGAACTGGCGGGTCCTGTAACAGAGGGACATAATTCAGTTCCAGAACTGACGACACTTCCTGTCCGCCAGTAGCCCCAGGACCCTCATAAACAAATCTGACTCTATTCCAGCCAGGTTCGAGATGGATAATGGCTTTAAAAATGCCATCCGACACTGGAAATCTTTGGCTTGGAAAGCTGTTCAAATGGTGATAAATAAGAATTGAACCGTCGAACTGAGTATTAGCAGGCCCTGCCCCACCATGGGTCAAAAACAGACGCTGATGAACCGTCTCGCCACTTGAAATATTCAGAAATCGCGGTCTCAATCCGGCATCTCCAGATCCTCCCGAAAACACCTTCTGATCCTGATTCGACTGAGGTCTGGTGCTATTATTAATCGGAGGTGGTGGTCCAGGAGGGTGTCCAGGAACCTCATGAACTCCCATACTCGCAACAGGCTTGTCGTTATTATGATGGCGTCGAAACATATCTACACCCAAATCAATCCACAAGCAACTTCTTCTTCTACTACAAAACAGCAGACACAACTACCAGCTGCGCCCCTAACATGAACTAGCCAGCTGGAAATTGCGAAACAAGGTTTATTTATATCTTACTACTCAAGGCGGGTCCCTCTGCAACAGGGATCATGCTCGCCGATCGCGACCGATCGCTATACCGGGTGCGATGCCCGCTGCAGGGACCGCTGGCCCTGCGTCCAGTTCCGGGGATGGGAACCTGCCTCCGGCGGCTGGGGCTGCGCCCCAGACCCCCCGGCTCCTCTCGCTGCGCTCGAGTCGGCCTGTCGACGGTCCCAGGAATCTCCTGCGAAGCAGGAGCTACGGGGTCTGGGGCGGAGCCCCAGCCGCCGGAGGCATTGACCCCCCTGGAAGTGAAAAAAACGGTTATATTTTAAGAGAACTGGCTTTCGGTGGAGCCCTCGCCAGTGCTGGAGGTGCTGGAGGAGCCGCTGACGACAGAGGTTTGGATGCTTTCGGCGTAGTCGGCGCCGGACCATTTCTGGTGGGTCAGGACGTCGCAGCCAGACTCTTTTTCTTTGGATTGTACGAGGTCCACGTATGCTTTCATGCCGTCGGTTTTGAATGCTTGTGAGAGTTGCCAGGTGGCTAGGGCGTTGGTGTGCAGACCAGCGAGTGAAATCAGTTGAAGAACAAATCCGGCTTTGCCAAGTTCGAATACAAACTCTTTCAAGTCCTTGTCGGTGAATCCCTGTGCGCTCCAGTTGAAACTGGGCGATAGGTTGTACACAAGCCACTTTCCAGGGAACTTTTCGTGGATTTTGGCGGCAAAAGACTTGGCTTGCTCGAGATTGGGTGTCTTGGTCTCCAACCAGAGAAGGTCGGCGTATGGTGCAAATGCAAGGGATCGCTTGATAGCGGGGTCCATACCAGACTTCACTGCGTAGTAACCTTCACGGGTCTTAGGAGCGTCCCAGTCGAAAAACACTTCGTGGCCAACAATGTCACGAGCAATTTGTCGGGCTTTGAAGTTGGATTTACCCTTGGCTTGCTCGAGATAACTCTCAATCTTATCAGATTTACCCACTTTAGTCAGCTCGGCGGTCACTGCCTCGTCAAAAGTCACTAATTTGACGCTCTTGGTCCAGGAAATCTCAACAGCATCCACTTCAGAACCAGTCTTTCCAGACTGTTCAGCATCACGAATAGCTTCAGCCAGAGGAATAATAGGTTCAGTGACTCCGAGAATGAATTCATGGTCGGATGGATCAACTGCACTGCTCAATAAAGTAGACGACTCCGAGTCGGTACGAGCAATTACCAAGTTCGAAGTACCCATGATATCCCATTGCATTCTAGTGGCAATCAGTCTGGAAATATGTGTCGAGGTGGGTACAATAATCTTACCAGCCAAATGACCACACTTTTTACCACCGTGCATTTGATCCTCCAGATGAACAGCAGCAGCTCCTCTCTCAGCAAAAAGTTTAGCCAGTTTCATGACCGACCCAGTTCCACCGTGGCCTGTATCACCATCAGCAATGATAGGACGTAAGTAATCTATACGGCCCTTACCAGCGGCAATACGGGCCTCTTTCTGTTCAGCACTGAGACCAATCCACTCGTGCCAGGCCTTCTTATCATGTAATTGCTGAGCTCGGAACAGTCGTTCCACCTGGTTAGGAACCGTGTCATAAGGATAATCACCAAAATCTGGCGACACCTCGTGAGTAGTAGTCAATAATGATGAACAGGCCCAGCCCGAAACATATAAAACTTCCTGATTAGCAGCCGACTGGGTCATTTGAACAGGATCTACTGATCCAATTGTATGTACAGGCTTTCCTTCTCTAGCTCTTTCCGTGAACAAATTAAACAGTTTTTCGGCCTGAACCGACGAAGGGTACTGAATAGGAAGAGTTCCTCGGTGAATAGCGACTTTACGAGCGTCGTAAGGACGACAGATGTCCTTATATCTGGGGGTAGCCCACCATTTCTCGATCTCCTCGATCTGTGAGTTGAGATACTCAGTCTCTTCCTGCGGAGTGGGATATGGGAACTTGGACAGGGTGGATAAAGGGCGGCTCATTTGCGACACACGAGTGGACTTAAGGCCAGCAATTGACCGGTTTGTCAGCGATGAGTTTCTGCCAATATACGATCTCATTATGGAGACAGTGGGCAGGTTGCGAGTATGAAACGCAACTCAAATAAACGATCCTGTATCAACAGCAGCAGATACTACCAAGACTGAGATGAACAGTAGTTAATAGATTCAGAATAATAGAACCAATAGAATACCAGTCTAGTCAGATGACAATTACCAAACACTTCAAACACCGATAGAAGGGAGGTTCAAATGATATGGAAACCGAGAGAACAGTCTAACCAGACAGCGATAGAACCTAGTTTCAAATCCTATGGATCCAGCTGATAATTACAAACCACTTTAAACAGTGACAAACGGTAGATTCTCTATCAAATCTAAACAGAAAACCCCCGCCAGAGCAGACTAACGAGCTGAAAAATAGCACAAAAACACTTCGAAATTCCGTGATTCAGCAGTCGTGCAACCAAAAAATGACACACTATAACCGCGAGTTTAATTGAACCTAGGAACCGACGAATAAATAACTTCACTTTCACACTCTCCCCGCTTCCTCAGTACCCCGGCTTTTCTTTTATATCGTGACCTGCACCGTGCATCGGAACCTTCTCGGCCACCCCCCAGCCCCTGCCCACCCTCCGAACATCGGCCCTCTCCCCACGCCCGACTCGAGCGCAGCGAGAGGAGCCGCGGGGTCTGGGGCGCAGCCCCAGCCGCCGGAGGCATGTCCCTGTGCACTCGAGTCCGGGTGTGGGGATCACGTGAGTAGCGGCGGCAGTTGTCTTTGCCAGAGGTGTGGGTCGGGCGAAAGTGTAGCCGCGCGCGCTGACGAAGCATGTTCGGAGTCGGGTGATCGGGCGGCCTGTAGGGAGGGCGTGGACCTCGGCACGAGGGTAGAGTGGGCATGGATGGGCAGGGACAGCAGGAGTGGTGTCGGAGCGACGAGGAATATTCGCCTTGGAGTACGTGCTGGGGCGAAATGGAAGTGGAGGGCCGGGAGTTGCGTTGTCGAGGCTGTCGGCATGTGAAATAGGATTTGACTGGCGATATCGAGCCGGCTGTGGAGGCCGAAAATTAATGATGGGAGCGAAGTCGGGCTCGGTTGGTGTGAAGTGAGGTTTATATCGGAAGGTGGTGGAGGTGTTGATTCAGCATACAGAGTTGAGATTTTGTGGATGGACAGCCCGTTGAATGGTCTGGCGAACGTAAATATTTACCCGAGCGTCAATGGAGTTGATGACAGTCTCGGGCCACAGTTCCGGCTGTCAGGTGTGCCTGTCAGGCAAGCTGGCGGCTGCATATACCGGCCAGTGCCCCGGTGCCCCACATCGTTTCTCCACACTGACGCCGGCAGCAGGGCCCGTTGTGGGACAGGGCTAGGGCCGAGAATCGGCAGGATTATTCCAGGGGCCGAGGAGATGGTGCTATTGCGATCGGATCAATCAAGCGAGCATAAGCATGTACCGGTCGGCATATAAAGAGACATTACCCCACCATTTGATTTAGTGTTTTTTTTTTTGATTTTCATTTATTTCTTTCTATAGTTTTATTTTGCTGTCATTGTTGTTGTACAGTCTTTGTCATTTACATAATCTTCACAATGGGCAAAGAATTGCGATTCGACGATAAAGTGGTAGTCATCACTGGAGCCGGTGGTGGTCTTGGTAAGGCCTATGCTCTTTTCTTTGGAGCTAGAGGTGCTTCAGTAGTTGTTAACGATTTGGGTGGTTCTTTGAAAGGAGAAACTGATGGAGATGCCACTGGAAAGCGTGTTGCTGATGGTGTAGTCGACGAGATTATTAAACTCGGTGGTAAAGCAGTTGCTAATTACGATTCTGTCGAGTTTGGTGATAAAATTGTCGAGACTGCTATTAAGGCTTTTGGCACTGTTCATATTGTTATTAACAATGCTGGTATTCTAAGGGATGTTTCTTTCAAGAACATGAAAGATCAAGATTTCAAATTAGTTCAATTGGTGCATGTTTACGGTTCTTACAAGGTGGCCAAAGCTGCTTGGCCCCATATGAGAAAGCAAAAGTTCGGTAGAATCATTAATACTGCCTCTGCTGCTGGTTTATATGGTAATTTTGGACAAACCAATTACTCAGCTGCTAAATTGGCTTTGGTCGGTTTTACCGAGACTTTGGCCAAAGAAGGTGCTAAATACAATATTACTGCTAATGCCATTGTCCCAATAGCAGCCAGTCGTATGACTGAGACCATTTTGCCTCCAGATGTCTTGGACAAGCTCAAGCCTGAATATGTTGTTCCTGTTGTTGGATACTTGGTTCACGAAAACACTAAAGATACCTGGGGTATCTACGAGGTTGGTGCTGGTGCCGTGACCAAACTCAGATGGCAACGTGCCAAGGGTGCTCTTTTCAAGGGCGACGACAGCTTTACCCCTTCGGCTGTTCTTAAGAAATGGGACGAGATTAACGACTTTTCAGCTGGTTCTGAATTCCCTAATGGATCCAAGGATTTGTTAGCTATTGCCGAGTCGTCTCCTAAGCTTCCTCCCAATGCTCAAGGTGAGCCTGTCGAATTTAAAGACAAGGTTGTTATTGTCACTGGTGGTGGTGCTGGTATTGGTAGAGCCTACTCACTTCTTTTGGCCAAACTTGGTGCTAAGGTTGTTGTTAATGATTTGGGTAACCCTCAAGCTGTTGTTGACGAGATCAAGGCTGCTGGTGGTATTGCCGTTGCTGATAAACACTCTGTTACCGATGGTCCTGCCGTGGTCA
This sequence comes from Sugiyamaella lignohabitans, assembly GCF_001640025.1. NCBI lineage: Eukaryota > Fungi > Ascomycota > Dipodascomycetes > Dipodascales > Trichomonascaceae > Sugiyamaella > Sugiyamaella lignohabitans. The sequence continues at coordinate 2,410,468 of NC_031672.1, read as the reverse complement.
AGACTGCTATTGATGCCTTTGGCGCTGTTCATGTTGTTATCAACAATGCTGGTATCATTAGAGACAAGTCGTTTGCCAACATTAGCGATCAAGAATGGAACATTATTCAAGACGTCCATCTTTTCGGTACTTACAGCGTCACCAAGGCTGCTTGGCCATATCTGTTGAAGCAAAAGTACGGTCGTGTTATCAACACTGCCAGTACCTCTGGTATCTACGGTAACTTTGGTCAATCCAACTATGCTGCTGCTAAGTTGGGTATTCTCGGTTTCTCGAGAGCTTTGGCTTTGGAGGGTCAAAAGTACAATATTCTTGTCAACACTATTGCTCCTACTGCCGGTACGAATATGACGTCCAGTGTTTTCACTGAGGAGATGCTGGAGCAATTCAAGCCTCAATATATTGCTCCTTTGGTCGGTTTGTTGGCTTCTGATAAGGCCCCTGTTACTGGTCATTTGTTTGAGACCGGTGCTGGCTGGATTGCCCGTACCAGATGGCAGAGAACTGGTGGTCATGCTTTCAACGTTTCAAATGGCTTGCCCATTGAGTCTGTTGCTGCTAAGTGGGAAAAGATCACTAACTTTGACGACGGCCGTGCTACCTACCCAGAGAATGCCTCTGAGAGTAATGCTGGTTTATTTGAACTTGCTGCTGAAGCTGAGTCTCTTGACCCCGAACCTTCTCCTGCTCCTAAGGATATTGGTGTCTACGAGTACGACGACAAGAAGATTATTCTTTACAATTTGGGTGTTGGAGCTGGTGCCAAGGATCTCAAGTACACTTATGAAGGAGACGACGATTTCGGACCCGTTCCATCGTTTGGTGTTATTCCCTCGTTCACTGTCCATGCTCCTCTTAACGACCTGGTGCCTAACTTCAACCCTATGATGCTGCTCCACGGTGAACAATTCCTCGAGATCAAGAAGTGGCCCATTCCTCCTGCCACCACCTTGTTGACCGAGTTGAACGTTCTCGACGTCATTGACAAGGGCAAGGCTGCTATTGTGACCACCGAGACTGTTTCCCGCGATAAGGAGACCGGCGATGCTATTTTCTACAATGTCTCGTCTGTGTTCATTCGTGGATCCGGTGGTTTCGGTGGTAAGACCAAGGCTGAGGACCGTGGTCCAATCACTGCTGCCAACAAACCACCATCCAGAGCTCCCGACTTCGAGGCCTCGTACAAGACGAGTGTCGACCAAGCTGCTATTTACAGACTGTCTGGCGACTTCAACCCACTTCACATCGACCCCGACTTTGCTGCTGTCGGCAACTTCCCCCAACCTATCCTGCACGGTTTGGCCACTATGGGTATCTCGTCGCGTCTCCTTGTCGAGAAGTTCGGTGTGTTCAAGAACATCAAGGTCCGATTCACCGGTCACGTCTTCCCTGGCGAGACCCTCAAGGTCGTCGGCTGGAAGGAGGGCAACAAGGTCATCTTCGAGACTAGAGTCGTTGAGCGTGGCACGACTGCCATCTCTGCTGCCGCCATCGAACTGCTTTCCAATGGCCAACCCAAGTTATAAAATGTTTATGATAGTTGAGTAGTTTATTAATAATAACAAAACATGTTGCTACCTGTCCACCTGCCTCCGGCGGCTGGGGCTCCGCCCCAGACCCGGGTTGCTCGCTTCGCGAGTACTGGGAATATCGAAGTTCTAACTGGCCGTCTGCCTCCGGCGGCTGGGGCTCCGCCCCAGACCCTGGTTGCTCGCTTCGCGAGTGCTGGGGAATCGTGAAGTGCTATTATGATAGTTTATCAATTGCAAAAAATACGTACGCTTTACGAGTGCAGCAGGGACCCCCGAAGCCCGACTCGAGCGCAGCGAGAGGAGCCACGGGGTCTGGGGCAGAGCCCCAGCCGCCGGAGGCACATCCGACCCCTATAACAGGTACCGGAACTTGTGGTGGGTGTCGCTGGCGATGTGGATGCTGTCGTCGTCGGTGTCGAGGGGCCCGTGCTGGCAGTCGAGTTTGTAGTTGAGTCGCGCGAGGTAGAGGTGGTATACCAGTGCCAGGGTGCCCGAGACGATGAGAAGGGCGGCACAGATCCAGGACCCGAGGGTGTAGTAGGGGCCCTGCGAGTGGGGGAAGATTCGCGTGCCAATTATGACTCCTATTTCGCCAATGACATGAAGGAAGATGTAGCTGAAGCCCTTTTTGGAGTCTGAGCCTTGGTTGTCGCCGGTCCATGTCATGTTCACACTGTTGGAGGTGTAAATGCCAATAGATGCGAGGAAGACGGCAAGATATCGGACTACTGGGCTCGTCCTGACCGTGGCGAGAAGAATGTATCCAACAGCAGCGAGATATGTGAACCCAATGACAAACACACCTCGTTTGCGAATCTTGTCTGATATACAGCACACCGTTAACATGCTTATGATGGAAATGATGTATGGAGGGACTGTGAAGGCTTGAGCCAGCTGCTCGCTGTAACCGAATCCTTGGATGATTAATGGCATAAAGAGCGGCAGAGAACTCGATGCTACGTTGTGACAGAACGCTATCAACGTTGGTAGCCATATTTTGAGATCAATAAACGATTGAGATATCTCGCCAAAGTTGATCCGCTTGCCTCCTCTGTCGGCATTACCAACTTGTTTAATAGTTCGGGCAGTAGCTATCAGCTTTTCCCGTGGTGTCAGGAAATGAGCCCGGTTCGCACTCTCTGCTATCGCATAAAATGCTATGAGTCCTCCTAGAGTACCAGGAAGCCCATCGATTAGAAAGATAAATCTCCATGGCACAAAGTTCTTGGGAGGAAATTGTGTGACAAGAAACGCAATTAATCCTGACACAGCAGCAGCCAGCGGTAAGAATGACATGAATATAGCATTTCTGCGAGCCTGTTCTTGACGGAAATAAAAGAAGCTGAGGTAGTAGTAGATTCCAGGATTGAAAAAAGCTTGGAACACTCCTAGAAGGAACCTCTGGGCAAACAGCTGGGAAAATGTACGACTTGCTGTCATTGAAGTGGCTATAACACTCCAGCACAAGATGGCACATGGTATATACACCCGAGGATTCAATACCTTCCACAGGAAGATGGACCATTGCATGACAATATATGCCACATAATAGGCCGTCAGCAAATCGGCGTAGTGAGAGTCCGACAAATCAAGGTCTTGGCTCATTCCAGCAGCGTTGGCATTACCAATATTATTCTTTTGCAAACATGCTATGAAATAGATAAAGCATATGAATGGTAGTAAATGTCTATCGTACTTGCTGACCACTTTTCTTTCTTCTGCCTTGGTATATGAAAACTTGTTGCTATCAGTACTTTTTTCTTCAAACAGATCTATACTGTCAAACGATCTTATCGTTGCATCGATATCTGCTTGTGAGAGCTCATTCTCCACCTCGTCAAACAAGCTCTTAAGTCCCCGAAATTCATGGCTCTTCTCCATTATTTTTTAGAAGACTCTTAACGATTCAGATTGAGATTGAGGTATTTTTACAAAATACAATGGGTTCCTTAGCATTCTCTTGAGCTGAAGAGTAATATATACATCTTTTAAACGGCCTTACACTATTAAACAATCTTATCGAAATTGAGTGCACACTAACTAATCAAATCTAAACCGGTTGATAGAACCTTGATTTGATTAGTGTTTCCCGCATCTTGTATCACCTTCATGGTGCAAGGCTATAGGCAACGAAAAAGCCTGCAAGCCAAAGCAAACCTTGGCTACCATTTAAAAATGACGCAATAATTCCAGGACCAGGACAGATACCCGATAGACCCCAGCCAATGCCGAACAAGGCTGCTCCTAGCACGAATTTAGGAGGTATAGCAGTGGCAGTAGGCAGATTCATTTTCGAGACAGCGGCTCCTGCGGGTAGTTTGTATTTTCTAATCAAATTCTCCACCAAATTTGGCACGATTCCGAAAAATATCACCATGGTAAGGGACGGATCGAACTTGGGTGGTACGAGAGCTAAAAAGCCCAAGGTTTTAGATGGTGAAGCCAATCCCGAGATTAATAACCCAAGTCCAAATAAGGTTCCCGAGAATACTGAAACTAAAGTTTGCGAGTATTTATTAACCTCGAGATGATTACGAATACCCCAAGATAACAAGATCTCGAATAAAACAAGAGGGATTACTGTGTAAACTTCTTGAGTTGAAGGATGAGACAATGTATGACAAGCAATAGTTCCAGCTTGTCCACATCCAGCTGGGGCTGTCTGCAAATACCAAGAAGTTAAAGCAGCCACTGAAGAAAAGGTAGCAGTGGCCACTAGAGATCTGATTGATAATCTGGATAGTCCACATAGCATATGGCCTGATGTACATCCAGAACCCCATTTAGTACCGATACCAGTGAAAAGTCCTGCAATGAGCGTTGTATACTGGCCAAAAGGTGCCAATTCATTAACGACACTATAATCAGGAACATACTGAGGTGCAAACGCCTTTACAGCATAGGTAGCCAATGCTATACCAGCTATCACTGGAACATTAAACACACTGGGGTTTGCTGCACTGTTATATAGAATAGACGAGCATCCCATGACCCGGCCATTTCCATATAAAAACGTCGAAGTAGCAGCATGAAGCAGTAATGCTCCAGCTGCTGACTGGAAATATGTAAACATAGTTGAGTATGCTATATTTTGAAGAATAATATAATAAGTATTTGTTGGTGGCGGAGTTCACTTACAGATCCTCCGAGACGTAATTAAGAAAGCCGCATCACCATTTTGGCCGAGACTATTGAACTAAAAAAAACCAGTTTGTACTGTTGTAAAAATTGAGTCTGTAATCAAAAATACAGCTCATGGTTGGACAGATGGACCGACTTTTCGTAAATTAGGTTCCGAAATCCAGCTTAAATCGAATTTTGAGTTTTTCTGTTTTATTAGGTCTGCGTTAAGATAAGATAAGAGAAGAGAAGAATATATATATGCAGGTGATATGCATGTCGTAAAGGATGAATCGTGCTCCTTTTGAAGCGGTAGCCATGGTAGAAAAAGTTAAGAGAAACCCGTATATTAAAACCAAAAACTATACAAAATAATAAAAAGAAGAACGAGGAGCAAAGTACTAAGAGCTAAGACCGAGGTGGTAGCTATCTATATAACATTTTTTTAAGCAGCAGGCTTGTCATCCCAGGTGGTATCAGTTAATTGGGAAGCAATCTCGCCTTGGAGATAGTTGAGAGAGTTGGTTTGGTTGTAGTCCCAGAAGAAAGAAAGGTATTGAGGGTACTCCTTGGGGACTTGACAGACCTTAGCATAATCAACAAGAGTAGATTGAAGCTTGGCAGTGTAGTTGGTAAGAGGACAAGAGTAACCAGGTCCGTTTTGACAGTCCTCGAAAGGAAGAACAGCTTCGTTAAGCAGAACACGGACAAAAACATCTTCGTTGTCAGAAGATGAATCAGTGCTGTTGAAAGAGCCGGTGCTGTTGGTGCTGTTGCTAGCACCGGTAGGAGCAGTACAGGTCATTCTCTCAAGGACCAAGTGAGCACCCATGGGGACAATGTCAGACATAGAGTAGACAGTGTCGTGAACAATTCTATCAGTAGGAAGGTCGGAAGGAGGAACCAACAAACCCAAAGCAGCAAGAACAGGAGTAATGTTACCGTCGTGAGCAAAGTTCCAGAACATGGTACCAGCCTGATCAGGACCTTGATTCATAGCAGTAAGAGTAGCGTTGGCGAAAACAGCACCGGCGGGAACAGTGGAGTTCAAACCAGGACCTGCCAAGTAGTAGTACATCAAGGATTGCATGTACTTGAAACTTTGCCACTCGTCAAGAGTGAAAACATCAACCCAAGGGCTGGAAGAACGAGCGTTCAACTCGAAAGGAGCGTGCAACATGAGGTTGTAAACATCAGTGAGGTTGACGTTAAGACCGGGGTTCTCAGCATTCAGACGGTCTGCAGCAGCCTGGAAAGCAGGGAATGGGGCCAATTCGGCCTCGGAAACAATCTCATAGTTAGGAACACTGTTAACAGGTGCGAAACAAGTAGGGGTCAAAGAGTTGGCACCCTCAGTAGCATCTTCGGGAATGATATTAAGGAAAGCGGCGTCGGTGTAGTTATAACCGAAGAAACCCTCACCAAATCTTCTAGCAGTGTTAATGACACGCTCATAACCAGAAGTGAAAATAGGGACTTGGTTTCCGTGCCACAGGTGACCATAACGATCACGGTATTCAACACCGACTCTGTAACCAGTGGCAAGACCAGAGTAAGGACCAGAGTAGGTCTCTTGAGACCACATGTTGGGATCATCCAAAGTAGTCTGCCAAGTGTTCAAGAATGACAAAGAACCAACAAAGTTCTTAACATTAGACTTGATCTTTTGGTAAGTCTCGACCATTGGGCCACCCATGTAAGCATCAGGGTATCTCTCACCATGTCTCATGAGCATGAACACTTGATCGACCTCACAGTTGGAAGGAGTGTTACGGTCAATACCGTAAGAGGTTCTGTCAGAGTAAGGACCCCAACCACCAAAGTGTTTCAAAACACTGTTACCATCTTGGAACTCTTGAGAGAACTGCTTTTGAGCGCTTGGGGGACCAAGTTGAGCATTGGCAACAGAGGCACCGGCCAAAAGACCAGCAGCGACAATTGTAGACTTGACCATTGCAACTATATATGAACTTTTTTTTTTCCAGTTAGAATTGATCTTGGTATTCTAGACTGGATTTTCAACTACAAACTATTGGATTTAACCGACTATTTATATTAAATTTCACCGTATCATAACACTGGACCACTGGACCATTGATGCTCGAGATCTCGGCACACTTTTTAGCCATTGTAAGTACAGAGCCATTTCCAGCTATAGAAACAGTAATTATACCCGAGGACCTATTCAATTGAACATCAATTGAAGGTCAAATTGGTTATACTTCACACGACCAAAGATGCTATCAGCGACTCATTCCACCACGTGGCATAGAAAACTATTTCCATGAGCTGTAGAAGCCATGAAAATCCACTGAATATCACCACATGCTGCAGAGACCGACGGGTCCAGAACATCTTTGATGCACGACCGATAATAGCAATAGCATTGCAACCGCGTGTGAAGATGGACAGCCAAATCCGAAGCAGCGATGGCGGATGCGGAACCCGATTAGCCAAGTTCTAGAGAAACGACGACGTCAACGGCTGCTGTGCGGCATCGCATGTCCATCGTTCTTGCACTCATTCTGAGACAAAAACACGTTCCTGATTTACGTGAACCAATTCGGACTCCAACATGGAACAAAAAAGTAACGTTGCACCATGCAGCATCTAACAAAGCGAACCCGTTTGGGGGTCAACGTATTCGGCCGATCAACGCAGCCCGCTTACCCACAACTGGTGGGGGGCGGATAGCTGTCAGCCACCATATACAGGAACCCGGGTCTAATTAGATCTGCTTGCGGTAATTATCGGGGACTCAGGCCGATATCGCAGCAGTCTCAAAATTTTTTTTCTTGCACAGGACCCATGTGTTCTGGCCCCAGAAGGCTAGCGTGCTAGGACCGGGGCACGTTGACTGACGGAGGACGGCCTCCGGCGGCTGGGGCGCTGCCCCAGACCCCGTGGCTCCTCTCGCTTCGCTCGAGTCGGGCGTCGACGGTCCCCGCACGCTCGCGAAGCGAGCACAACGGGGTCTGGGGCAGCGCCCCAGCCGCCGGAGGCAGACCCCCAGAACACAAAGTCTAATCAGCTCCAGATTATCGGTGATGTGGATTTCCTGTTTGGGTTTCGAAGAAAGTCTAGGCGCCCGTCCCGGAGGGGTTAGCGTGGCGGATTTTAAGTTGCATGCATGAACCGATTCGTCTAACTCTGCATATATTTTTTTATCTAATAATTTACGGACCTAATTGGTGCCAACGGGCTTCTCGTCCCAGGTGGTACCAGCGAGTTGAGAGGGGATGTCACCCTTGAGGTAGTTGAAGGTGGTGGTGGTGTTGTAGTCCCAGAAGAAAGAGAGGGTCTGGGGGTACTCGGCGGGAACGTCACAGGCAGTGGCGTACTCGGGGAGGGTGCTTTGCAACTTGGCAGTGTAGTTCTGCAAAGAACAGGAGAAACCAGGTCCGTCTTGACAGTCTTCATGAGGAAGAACAGCCTCGTTGACAATGGTACGGACGTAGACTCCGGCGTCGTATTGCTTGGTAGCGTTACAGGTCATTCTCTCGAGAAGGAGGTGACCGCCCATAGGAACGAACTCGGAACATTGGTAGATGGTGTCGTGTTGGACATAGGTGGTAGGAAGGTCCTTGTCGGGGATAATAAGACCAAGAGCAGCCAAAACAGGGGTGATGTTGGTGTCGTGGACAAAGTTGAAGAAGAGCTTTCCACCAGTGGAAGGGCCCTCATTCATCTTGGCAAGAGTGGCATTGGCATAGACTGAGCCAATAGGAGCAGTGGTGTTAACACCAGGACCGGCGTAGTAGTAGTACAACAAGTTGTTGGCGTAGCCAAAGGTCTCCCAGGCGTCTCTGGTGAAAACGTCGAGCCATGGCGAGGTCTTTCTAACATTGAACTCGAAAGGAGCGAATTGAAGGAGGTTGTAGACATCAACGTTGGTCAAGTTGAGGCCGGGGTTCTCCTCGTTAAGACGGTCAGCTTCAGCAGCAAAGATCTTGAAAGGAGCCAAGTTCTCAGCAGTGACACTGATCCAGCTGGGAACATTGTTGGTGGGGGTGAAACAGGTAGGAGTCAAACTGTTAGCACCTTGGTCGGGGGTCTCAGGAATAATGTTAATGGCTGCAGCAGTAGAGTAATTATATCCAAAGAAACCCTCACCGAACTTTCTGGCGGTGTCAATAACACGCTCATAACCAGAAGTGAAAATAGGGACTTGTTCACCAGTCCAAAGATGGTCGTAACGAGCTCTGTAATCAACACCTCTGTTGTAAGCATTGAGATGGCCAGCGTAAGGTCCGGAGAAACTCTCTTGAGAGAAAAGATTGGGATCAGAAAGGAAGTTGTCCCAGTCATTGAGGAAAGCAAGAGATCCCTTAGGAGTCTTGACAGAGTTTTGGATCTTTTGAAGAGAGCTGAGCATAGGAGCAGCAGTGAAACTGTCAGGGTATCTCTCACCGTGTCTCATAAGAAGGAACACTTGATCAACCTCACATTGTTCAGGAGTCTCTCTTTCAATACCATAAGATTGTCTGTTGGTGTAAGGACCCAAACCACCAAAGTGTTTTAAAGGATTGTATCCATCTTGGATCTCTTGAGAAAATGGCTTTTGAGCAGAAGTGCTTCCCAATTGGGCGTTGACGACCGAAGCGCCAACAAGGCCACTAACCAAAGCTGAAACTAACATTTTATTTTTTCAACGGTCTGTCTGTATTTGCAGTCTTGTCACCGAAAAGAAAAAACCAACCTGACGACATTCTGGCTGATATTTATCTATTTATCTGATTCACGGAGATCAGAATATGGTATCTTGTCTAGATGCGGAGTCATATGGCTATATCAAATGAAGTATCAATCGCATCACACGTGGGACGGAGATTAAGATAATAATCTATCATAAAAAAAAGTATCTCTCATGAATAAACTCGTGGATCTTCATCATGTCCAGCCAAAAGATCTTCAAACGGTTGGGGTATCCATTACGTCGGATACGGGTCCGCATCAAATATAGGTGCATAAAAAGCAACTGGGTGACGTTGAAATGATAGTCGAACGTCGTGCAGTTCACAAGCTTCTTCATATGCAGCGAACCTACATACCTGCCTAAAAGGGCCTGGTTTTGGCACGTTTAAAAAGCAATGAGGAAAAAAATTTTGTTGTTAAACCGAATGTTAATCCTATACTGTAATTGAGCCGTGGGGTCAAGTGCAAGACGATAGTTAATGGCCATTCGAGAATTAACGCACGTGGCTGCCAATTCACTGATTTTCTGCGGGGGTCACACCTCGTTATTTTCCTTTCTGGGTTTTATCCGGCTGTGGTGAACTTGATAGAGGTACCCTGAAGGTTACAAAAACTGATGTACTTGGACGATGACAAAATCAAGCGCCATAAACGAGACATAAGCATGTCACAGGCGTGCCACGATCAAGCCACAGACAAGCCACAGACCTTCCACGACCGATAGTCATAGCCAATTGCGAACCTAAGACATTATTCGTCAGACTCACTACATAAAACCCACGATTCAACAGCAAAAGAACGTGGCTGGTGATGCCATGCAATGCTGGTCCTGTGGAAAATGATTTAACCGACGAAAGAGAACCAATACATATGGTCTGCAGGGAAATCCTGAGCCCAGTTCATGGCGGACTTTAACGGCGATTAGCGACAGCTGCGAGTCGAGGTTGTCAAACCATGCGGTATGCGGTCCACTCGCTGTATGCATTTGCATTTCTTTCTGTTGAGGAACCGGCAAATACAACGGTTCCGACTCCGACATGCTCGTTGTATCATCCGCCCGTTGTTCCTGTTTCAGATGCCTGTACCACACCTGTCTCAGAATGCAGTCTCTCGATGGCCTTTAGTCTTCGTTCTTTATTGAGAATTTTTCTTCTTCATAACTTTTCATTTTAGTAACAAAACGCCCGACCGAGTCTGCTGCCTCCGGCGGCTGGGGCTCTGCCCCAGACCCCGTTGCTCCTCTCGCTGCGCTCGAGTCGTTGCGTCGTCGTCCCCGGCTCTATAATACACTCGGTCCTGAAAAAAATTCACATTAATCAGAATATCCATTAAAACAATGCACTGAACATCGGTTCTCGAGGCTCGGGTTCTATTAAGTCGGACGGTGTTGTTCTGAAAACTATCACCAGATGACTAGGAGCCGCAGAAGGGTCACAGCTTCCGGCGGCTGAGACTCCACCCCAGACCCCGCTGCTCCTCTCGCTTCGCTCGAGTCGGGCTTCCAGGGTCCAAGGTCGATCGGCAATGCATCGCATAATCTTATCATCTGCACGATAACAACCCCTCCCATCCTTTAAAAAGCTAATCTAATCCCCCCTTCCACCTCGCTGCCTCACCGATACGCTACCGACTCGAGCGCAGCGAGAGGAGCCACGGGGTCTGGGGCAGAGCCCCAGCCGCCGGAGGCAGACCACACCCCAGAAACACGTCACTGGATTATTAAATATACACATATGCTACAGGAGAGAAAACACTAATAATGGCGAGGAGGGCTCCGTTCGCGGTACGGTCTGTGGTCGCGATGCGGTGGCGGTGGTGGTGGTTCGCGGCGGTCGTAGTATCTGGCCGGGTCGCGGTCTCGTGGCCTGTCTCGGTCGCGGTAACGGTCGTTTCCTCTGAAATCGTTTCTGGCAGCAGCACGTTCGCGATCGCGGTATTCTCGTTCGGCAGCTCTCTTGTCCCAGGAAGCGGACCCGTTTCGTGGTGGCGGCCCGTCTCGATCATGATACGAACCTCGGTCATGGCCTCTGTCGGGCCCTCTGTCAGGTCGACCTCCTCTGGAATCACGATTCCTGTCTCTGCCGTTACTAGGAGCATCTCCAAGTGGCCGGCTGAGTGCACTTCTTCTCCTTAAAAGCTCTTCTTTAGTGTATCCTCTGCCACCTCTTCCACCACCCAATTTCCTGGGTTTCCATCCTTTAGTAGTCCTTCCTCTCTCGACATCTACCACCACACGTCGTCCTTTCAACGTCAATCCTAAATTTTCTTTATGAGCTATCCTCATATCTCTTTCTCGTTCAAAAACAATGAAAGCATACCCTCTGGATTTTCCTTCTTGATCTCGTACTAGACGGATCCGTTCTAAAATGCCGTACCGCGAGAACACTTCTTCCAGATCCTTTTCAACAATGTCGTAATGCAATCTTGAAAGAAACAGTGTTTTATAAGGATCTCCTCGAACTTGAGGGTCGTCATCTGGATTCCATTTGGCAATCGCCTCTTTTAACTTGACTGCGTTCTCAGCAGCCTTTTTCCGTCGGTTATTCTTGACAATCTGCAGCCAATTATCAGTTGGAACGTAATCTTTTTCGTGATCTGTCGTCATGCGACTCAAATATCCTGCTATCCCCGAAATCTTCACAGTAGACCTCTTTTCTGGCGGAATATCCTGGGGTTCCAGGTACTTCACCGGTGGGGGAGGCTCGAACAACCTCTTCAAATCTGGTGGTAACTTCGACACGTCGGCCTACAAAACAGTTAGTAACAATCCCACTCAGCCAGCACCCGATCTTCCGCGCTGCCCACTACTTTCCCAACCCAAACATACCATTTCCTCCTCAAATATCTCCTCAACACGCTCGTCAACCTGTCGATATCAGCTTGCTCCTCTCCAAATTTCACCGCCAATCTTCGACATCAAATACCCACCATACTATGCTTGCAGCCGCGCATCACGTGACATACCCCTGGCTTTTTAATTTTGGTGCACAAATTCCCTCTTTTTCCTGGTGAACTAGGGTCCAACCGCTCTTTTTCCGGTCCCCGGCCTGCCTCCGGCGGCTGGGGCGTTGCCCCAGACCCCGTTGCTCGCTTCGCTCGATACTCGAAGTCGGGAGCGCAAAACCAACCGGGTCCAGACGCTGCAAGTGGCCCGACGCAACGACTCGAGCGCAGCGAGAGGAGCCGGGGGGTCTGGGGCGCAGCCCCAGCCGCCGGAGGCTGGTCCCAAGGATACGTGTGTAGTTATATTCAAGAGTATAAAGTCTAAGTCATGGTGACGAGCTCCTCAGCAGAGGTAGGGTGGATGGCGACACAGTTGTCGAAGTCGGCTTTAGTAGCGCCCATCTTGACAGCGACACCGAAGCCTTGGAGGACCTCGGCCGAGGAGTCGCCGATGATGTGGAGACCAACGACCTTTTCTTCGGGACCGGCGACAACGATCTTGTAGATTGTGGAGTCCTTTTGTTCGGCTTCGAGAGGTGCGTAGTACATGGACACGAACTTGGATTGGTAGACCTTAACATTCTCGTCACCATAGGTCTCGCGAGCCTGGGGTTCGGTGAGTCCAATAGCACCGGCCTCAGGGTGTGCAAACACAACAGAGGGAATATTGGTGTAGTCGAGTTTGTCCTTAGCAAACTTCTCGGGACCGAAAAGACGGTTCGAAAGACGACGGCCAGCAGCAATGGCTACAGGAGTCAACTCAACAGCATGTGAAGCAATATCACCAAGAGAGTAGATATTGGGCACATTGGTGTTCTGGTACTCGTCACACTCGAGTTTACCCTTATTATCGAGCTTGAGTCCGGGAACCTCGACATTCAAAGTGTCACTAAGAGGAGCACGGCCAATGGTCCAGATAATCTGGTCGACTTCAATGGTCTGTCCATTAGGAGAGTCCTTATCGGTGAAAGTGAACTTGATTCTTCCATTAGCAGTCTTCTCAATAGCGGTGTCAGGATCGAACTTGAACAACTTATGAACATGAACGCCATGCTTGACATAGTTATCAGTAACAGCGTTTTGGATCATGGGATCAAAAGCTCGAAGAACAGTCTCACCTCTAATCAACAAATGAGTATTGGTACCAAGACCGTTGAAAACACCAGCCAATTCAACTCCAATATATCCAGCACCCACAATAGCCACGTCTTTAGGTTGCTGTTCTAATTCAAAGAATCCATCAGAAGTAATACCCAAATCGGCATTCTTGATTCCATCAGGAACCTTAGGATGACCACCAGCAGCAACCAAAATATGGTCCGCCGTGTAATAAGCAGTACCACCTTCACGAAGACTGACCTCGACAGTCTTAGCATCAGCGAATTTGGCCCATCCAAACACATATTTAACACCTTCTTTAGTCAAATTGTTGGCATAGATATCATTAAGTCTAGCAACATAGGCGTCTCTCTTAGCCTTGAATCCATGCCAATCGAATTGCTTAGAGAATTCCTTGTCAACAGCAGTGAATCCGTAACCCTTGGCATGAGTAATCTTATTAGCCAGATCTGAAGCGGCCCACATAACTTTCTTAGGAACACAGCCAACATTGACACAAGTACCACCAAGACGATTGCCTTCAATCAACATGACCTTGGCGCCATACTTAGCAGCACGACGAGCAGAGGCAACACCACCACTACCACCGCCAATTACCAAGTAATTGAAGTGTTCAGCATTCGATACTGAAGGAGCCATTGTAGACAATTGACGATAAACAGAACTGAATCGGGCTAATGTATTAGCCCTAGTAAGAAAATTCAATGGAGATATTTTGACAAGCGGAGAACAAGCCAAACAAAGATTCTATCCAGTTATAAACGAGCCGACCAAATAACAACTGTTCACCAAAAAAAAACGCCTTTTATCGTATTTATTTCACTTAATTCTTTACAATTGACTTTGTAAAGAGAAGCAAAACTGTTAAACGTTAGCGTGAACAACCAATCTGACCAGATCACAACGGGATATATCTAATATATATATGTATTCTGCACACAGACAAAGTCCAGGGCCCTCTCTGTTTTTCACTTTATTATCGTACTCTGCGTCGGCCGTATCCCCATTCGGCATCTGTTTCTCCGTACAATTTTACCCATCTATTACAAATCGGTCACGTGTGCGGCCGCGGCTGCTGCAGGGTCCGCCGCCAGTGGGGGTCCTGGGGTGTGCCTCCGGCGGCTGGGGCTCTGCCCCAGACCCCGTAGCTCCTGCTTCGCAGGAGATTGCTAGGGAACCCCTAAGGAACCGACTCGAGCGAAGCGAGAGGAGCCACGGGGTCTGGGGCAGAGCCCCAGCCGCCGGAGGCAGAACCCATCCCCATGATCCTCAGGGCGGTGGTGTTCCAAATAAGGTTTTATCATTGCTCCTGCGATCCTTAGGCACCGCAACCGCCGGTGACCGTGCTCAGTGAGTGGCTTATGAGCAAACTTCACGGATCCACTGACGCAGGGACAAATGAGGGGCATTGCAGCGACCGTCGATGCCGATGCATGTGTGCTGATCAGGGGTTAGACCCTTGACTCCATGCAAGCTTCTCTTTGTTTGCGAAACCGCTAAAAATGGTTCTTGGCACCGGGTTTGGGGATGGAGGGTGGGTCCTGCCTCCGGCGGCTGGGGCTCTGCCCCAGACCCCGTGGCTCCTCTCGCTTCGCTCGAGTCGGTCCGTCGGGGGTACCCCAGAGAACTCCTGCGAAGCAGGAGCTACGGGGTCTGGGGCGGAGCCCCAGCCGCCGGAGGCAATTGCCCTCCCCCTGAACCGTCACGATGGTTGCAGGTTTGGCGAAGAAGAAGTGACTCCGCGGACCTGACAGGTGACTGAGTAGAAACTGCGGGCTGTTTCTGCCATAGGGGAAGGGTGAGTGGGTTGATACCCCGGTGAGCAAATTAAAATGGGCTGAATTTACGAGAAAAAGAAAGAAAAAACTAGTCCCAAATTGCTTAGAGATACAAGGTCTCGACCCCCGCTAAGATTATTCAGGGGGAACTAGTGTGTCTATCACGTGACGCGATAAGGAAATTAGAGTGTTCCCCTGAGATAGCCTGTTTGTGGGGCACAGGAATCCGGGGTTGCAATGTTCACTGGTAGGGAAAATATGGGGCGAATTGCGATGGGGTTTTGTGGATCTGAATAGTGGACGTTACTCGGGGCCGGTGGCTCGGTGCTAGTGTAGTTTTGTTATGGGGGACCCGAGTTGGTCATTTGATTTTCGACCCATAATTTTGGTGGTGGTTGCACATATAATGACTGGGAACTCCCAGTTCCGTCTGTTCTTCTTCTTTTTTCTTCTTCGTCTGTTAGAACAACTCTGACTGCTAAGTTTGCACACCAGTATTGTTTCAAGATCTTTTTTAACCAGCGTTTTTCAACAATTGTTTTTATTTCCACCTGTTTTATTGAAAAGATGGGTTCTTTGGGTCAACTTGACTCTGATTTTTGCTTCCCTCCTGAGCAGGGTGAGCTTGACCGTTATGAATCGTCTTTGAGCTCTTCTGAGTTTGGTGACAGTGACGAAGAGGAATTGGATTTGAACCTCTACTTTAAACGTTCTCCTGCCGTTATTCGTGCTTTGGAGAAGTACGATCAGTTCATGGCTGAGAACCCCAATCACAAGTTCTCCCACCGCCCCGCCAGACTCTCTGCCTTTGATTATCACCAAGATTTTATTCCTTCTCATTGCCCCGTTGATTCTGACGTTACTGTTGAATCAATTGAGACTTTGGATGTTTCTGAGGATTGCGATGATTTTAATTTGGAGAATAAACCCATTGACTTTGAGGAAGATGGTGATGATACCGCCTCAATCTACTCGGATGACTTTGAGTCCGACGAAGATGAGTGTCCTCACTGGCCGGTTTACAGTGCTTCGGATTACATTCATTTGATTAATCCTGACGGTGACTCCGAGTCCGACGAAGCTGATTGTCCCCACTGGCCAGTTTACAGTGCTTCGGACTACATTGATTTGATTAATCCAGATGGAGAAAACCCATACGAGATCTCAACCGAGTTATTGGATACTCCTGAGGCTGTCATTGAGTCTTCAGTCGTCGAGCCAACCACTTCTGGCGATGACACTTTGGTGGATTCCACCGACGATGAACTTGCTGCTCCTTCTTTTGAGACTACTTCATCCGGCATCTCTGTTCTTGAGAAGCTTGCCAAATTTGAGCGATCTTATCGCGATATTGTTGCGAGAATCCCTTATCCCGCAAACCAAGCCTTTGCCAGAACAGATTCTGCTGTTGACAATCTTGTTTCCAAAGTCACTTCCATTGAGAAGACCTGTCAGGCACTTGATGCTGAGGAACCCCATGCTGAGTCTCTGGTCGAGGCAGGAAAACCATTGTCATGGCCTGAGGACGACACCTCTTATTTTGTTCCTGACATCATTGAAAATTTGGACATCCCTATTATCGACGTAACTGATGACAAGGGGTCATTTTTGAAACAGAAGCTGAAATCCAAAGTCAGCTCTTTTAAAAGAAAGTTTGCGATTCATAAGCGGGCTCCTATTTCCAAGTCTGCTCTTATGTTCAAGGGAATCCAAACAGCAATTTATGCTAATCCTCGATTGATTGATCCCGAGGTCACCCTCCCCTATGTGATGATGGGACTTAAGAAATACCGCCTTGGCGACGGATCTATTATTGAAGTTCATTCACCATTGGTTTACGACAACATTCGTACACTTTGTGGAATCTCACATCGAGATCTTTTGAGTTCCTTTATGGATTCTGATCTGGTCAACTCCCATTCGGATGGAGGCAACTTGGTCACTCCTGATGCCAAGTACATTATTAAGACCATTCAATGCAAGGAGCATAAACTCATGGGTAGTTACGAGTTCTTGGACGAGTATTATTATCGTGTCAAGGAGAATCCCACCACTCAGCTCCCATTCTACCTTGGTCATTACACCATTCACATTGATGGCAAGGAGACTCATTTTGTTATCATGAAGAATATGGCTCATATGAATCCCAATGGTTCTATCTCTGTGGAGAGAGACGAGCAAGATGAGTTCATGAGTCAGCTTAGAAAAGATGTCGACCTGTTGAAGAAGCATGGCATTACCAATTATTCATTGATGGTTGGACTTGAGTGTGACCCTCATACTGGTGAACAACGACCTGTTACGGGTATGATTGATACCCTTTGCCCGTTTAGTCGGCGCAAGAGAGTGGAGAGTAATATCAGACGACTATTATCTGATAACTCCACTATGGAAGTTGTTCCCCCTCACCAGTATGGAATGAAGTTCCTTAATTTCATTCAATCTGCCATGGTCTCTGGACCTGGCGGGTCAGTGGTCACACGTTGTTAAGTTCATTCCTTCATGCTGTGCGGGTCGTTGGCCAGTTTGGCGGATTTCGAGGTTATTTATTACCTTGTCTGTCAACTCCTTCTACTTGAAGGCCAATACTAGTTGAGACTGGTAGTCCATGGTTTGTCTATCTCATTGTTTGAGAGTTTATTTCCACTGGGCTTTTAATTCCTGATTCCTTGTTGTCATGGATCCACATCTGGCACTATTAGATTGGTAGTCATCTCGATTTCCTTTCGGATGGGCGATTCAGTTGAGGTCATCCCGAGTCCTTAATTCGTCCATTATTCATTGGTTTACCGGCCCTAAGTTTGCAATTGGTTCATCGTCCCTTGTTGTTCACTTCATCTGTCGCTTCGCACACCGCGGGTAGCTGACGATTTAGACAGTTCGACTACGGTAGCACTGGCTCCTTGCCAGTCTACTCCTGGAAATTCTTGAATCCATCCATTTACGGCGCTTCCTTAGCGACATTTTGGATTGGAATTCAAGAGTCACAATTCTCATGGACGGACGACGAGACTACAAGCAAACTTGGGACCTAGGTATATTTTCCTTTATCAAGATACCTGATCAATGAACCTTAATAGTTCCACCCTGCCCATGACATCTAATTCAGGTATTCAAGTTTTTGAGTCAACGAATCATTTGATGAAATTTCGACCTGGTCTACTGGGATTAATTGAGTTGTTCAACAGTCCTTCATCCCTCATGAAGTTGACAGAAAGGTACAATGAACAGTGGCTAAACTGGCTGATGTTTACTGCACACTTGATTGATTGAACTTGACAACCCACACTTCAACTAGACTTATGATTACCATGGATGAGATTGTTTGATTGTTTTTGGTATCGGTATTATTGTATTGAACTCTTTGTATTAATATATTATTTTATTATTATTCTACAGCTGACCATAATAGCGATGTAAACTGCCATCAGGGACGCCATCTGATGCCAAACTAATATATCTATTTCAACAGAGAGAGATCTAGCAAGTATCGAGATTGTTCTCTCTCAGAATTAGGATAATGCCTCTATCATCCGCCGCCGATACTCAAAACATTTTGCTACTGAAAGACAGGTCGGCCGGGAGCAACGGGGTCGGGCGCTGGTGCCTCCGGCGGCTGGGGCTCCGCCCCAGACCCCGTAGCTCCTGCTTCGCAGGAGATTGCTAGGGGACCCCCGACGAACCGACTCGAGCGAAGCGAGAGGAGCCACGGGGTCTGGGGCGTAGCCCCAGCCGCCGGAGGCAGAGCCCGTTACAAGTAGACCGGGAAGAGGACCCTGGCTCCCCAAAATGGAAATTCCGCGGAAAGAGTGGAGCGGTCACGTGACGGCAGAACTCGTGAAGTTGAAAGATGATCCGTCGAGCATCGCCAACATTAGCGAAGACGAAAGGTTACTATAGATATGAGTGGGGACGATGTGGAAATGAAAGACCCGGTTGAGGTCGAAGAGCAGGCAGTGGAGGACACAGAAACTGCTGGAGAAGCTGGTCCAGCCATTGGAACTGAAAGTGGACCTGCTGTGAACGCAGATGCAGAGAATCAAGAGACCGGAAGCAGCGAGCCTGCTGAGAACACAGCAACAACAGAAGCTAGTGAGAGTACAGCACCTCAGGAGACCTCTGCTACGTCCGCAGGTGGTGACGAGGAAGGGGCCGATGAGAAAACTGAATCACAGACCGATAAACAGGGCCAGGATGCAGCAGATGCAGGTGAGAACGGTAACGGTAACGGCGAGGATGTCGATATTGATGAAGAAGATATTATTAAACCAGATGAAGACGAAGATGAAGAAGCAGAAGAAGAAGGAGCTGAAGGAGCTGAAGAAACGAAAAACGAGAGAGAAGAGCCCACGAGACCAATCATCCATCCAATTCCATTACAAAGAAAAGACAAGAGTCTGAAGGAGCTGCTGAACTCCATGGACGAGTATGCGCCAATTATCCCTGACGCGGTGACAGACTTTTATCTCGCGAAAGCCGGTTTTGAGACTTCAGACAGACGGATTAAACGACTACTGGCACTTGCAACTCAAAAGTTCGTGTCGGATATTGCCTCGGACGCATACCAGTACTCGCGTATCCGGTCAGCAACTTCAGTATCCAACTCGTCCAATCCCCAAGCTCGTGCTAGAGCTCTCATGGCAGGCATGTCTGGGGCCGCGGGAGCTCAAGCTGGCGGTGCGTCCACAGGCTCAACAGCACCGGGCCCACCAGGAAACCAGGGCAAACTGGTTCTCACCATGGAAGATTTGGGCAATGCTCTGTCTGAATATGGTGTTAATATCCGAACCCCGGACTTCTACCGCTAGTTTGTGTAGATTCTTAACTTATTTAATGTTACTAGATCAGGTGTTGGTGACTCTGCCTCCGGCGGCTGGGGCTCTGCCCCAGACCCCGTAGCTCCTGCTTCGCAGGAGATTGCTAGGGGACCCCCGACGAACCGACTCGAGCGAAGTGAGAGGAGCCACGGGGTCTGGGGCAGAGCCCCAGCCGCCGGAGGCAGACCCGTTAGGTGGATGGTCAGAATGGATTGTATTAGAGCTAGTGAAGCTGGATGCAGACCCTCATTGTTGCGAAAGGAGGTTAGAGACGGTGGATTACATGATACAGCAGGAACATCCACTGGACGAGGCAATGTCTTCGCTAGATTGGATCTGGATTGTTTGTTTGTCTGTCTCGGCATGCCACCACGAGAGGACCTGTGTGTCCAAGTCGTAGACCCAACGGCCACTTGTTACTTCAACTGCCATGTCTTCTGCCGAAAAGTGGTATTCTGGTACGTATATTTCGGTGGGAGTTTCTTTCTGTGGAGCCCGCTCCGCATTGATTGTCAGTCTGAAGGTAGATTTCTGGAGGTCAAACGAGTACGAGTGTATGGTTCCTACAATCGACAAGGGGAACGGTCGAAGAATGGCCGCGACGGCTCGAACACCACTGGTGCTACGTTTCTTACGTGGTCCAAGGGTTTCAACACTGGCTTGGTTGGAAACTTCAGTACGTACTCGCGTCAAAACAGAACTGTCAGAATCATGCTCATCATTCAAGGCCACTTTCTTAGACTCTGGTTTCGGTCCATTCGAGTCACTACTCCAGAAACTGAAATCTTCTCCATTCCAGAAATCACCTCGTTCATGTTTGTTCAGTGTCGTATATCCCCAAAATGCCACGTTGAAGTTGGACGCTTCAACTGCTGAGCTAGTGGTATCAAGAGCAGCAATCTGCGAACTGTAGTCACCGTCGGAATAAGCCTTGCGATTATCCATGTCAAATGGAATCCCTGTTTCGGTCATGAAACTGGCTATACTACCCATATATTCACGTCCTTCTGCTTTAATCTCTGAGAACTGCTCCTGTAGACACTTCCGGATGTTGGATTCTCCAAGCTTGATTGCAAATATAGGACTTGAATACTTACCACGAATATATCCCAAAGTATCTACATTCCATACTCTGCTCCATCGTTTAAGCATCAACGTAATGCCGTCGTAAAAGTGTGGTGCATACACTACTCGGTTGTCAATAAGATCTGTTCCCTTTAAGTTGGGTGGAAGTGCTAGAACTGGTGGTTGACACATCAAGTACAGCTGCGGTGGTAGGTGCTGTCTATGAGCTCTGTAGAAGCTTGTCCAGTACTCAACGAAATAAATATTGACAAACTGGTCATCATCGATTTCTTTACCTTGATGGTCAAATGCAAAGTATTCTGGCTTTAGAAGCTTCAAAGATTGAGGATCCCACACTCCATGTTGTGCCCATATACATTCACCAAGTTTCCAAGTACTGGATCTTTCCCATCCATACTTCAAATCATACTTGTTATCTGTGCACCATACACTGACACCCTTGGGATCCACAGATTTGGTACCCACACGTTTGGGTCCTAAACTTCCAAATTCATAGTTCTCAACAGTCACAGCATGTCCTGAAGCTAGTAACATCGATTGAAAAGCAGTAGGAGTAGTCCCCAATTTCAAATTTTGCGTTTTAGGCACAACTCCTATGTCTTTAAACCCAGCCAAACCTGGGTTGGGCTCATTAAGTGTTTCCGAGCCTAAAATTCCTCCTCCACCATTTACTTCATCGATCTCATAGAGTTCACCTGCTTTCTCTTCAATTTGTTTGTAGAAATATATCATTGCATCCAACAAACTATCCTGTAAATAATCCTGGATGTTCTTGCCGTTTACAATGGCATTTGGTGCAAAGTGGCGACCTGCGAAAAACAATGTAAACATTACCTGACATACAAAACGGTAATAGTTAGTAGCCCAGAACATTTTGGGAAAGTTCTCAGGACCTCCTTCTTCCTTTGGAAACAAATTCTGAACAAATGCGGCATTAGTGACAGTAAATGTCTTGGGATCCATGCCAACCAGATAATAGGTCCATAATGGAGCACCTGAACCGCCAGAATAACGACCCCAAACGTCTTGATGAGGGTCAAGAATGATATAAAAGCCATATGATTTCAGCAATTTCAACACTTTGATAGAATAGTCAATAAAATCGTCGTCATAGATGCCAGGACCACTATGTTCAATAGCTTCCCAAGAATACAGATATCGTATAGTATTATATCCCCAGGACCGAATACGTTCCAAATGTTCAGGAGCTTCTTCCAAGTCTAAAGGACGTCCGATAAATGATACATTGTCACCATCCCAGAACGGGTCATTCGGGTTAGTCTCATCAACAGGAGTATAGGTCGTCAATGGTGGCTTGGCTGGCAATTTCGAGCTTCCATCTAGGTTGATACCTCTTAATACGACCACTCTATTCTTGCCATCTCTAAAGTTGCCAAGCTCGTCTACTACAAGTGAATAAGGCATTATAGATTCCTTAATACTTGTCAAATAATTCCTTTGTTGGGGGAAAAGACAAGGCGGCGGACGATATATCCGTATGCGTTATCAGCACTTCCCTAGATAACAGGCTGCATTATCGCATTTCAGGGTCCAATCTCACGTGATATGGACCGGTTCCGCGAAAAATAATTCTCTATTAGAAGTGATATTGGGCTCGTTCTGGACATTTTGACAGGTTTAGAGTACTCTGTAGTACTCGCTTCTAAGGCTGTTCAAGTGAGTTAAGAGTTAGATACTGGTTTCGTGATAAAGACCGAGTTTTTTGAGCTCTGGCGGAGCATGTGGCGTATTAGAACCAAAATTGAACGAAGCGACGACATTTGACAAAAGTTGTGTGTTGGGAAGGTGCCGTTGATATGATCCTAGCAACCAGCGAGCACAGACTCAATTGAACAGGGCAACGAGGAGTAAATCTCCTGCTTCGCAGGAGCCACGGGGTCTGGGGCGGAGCCCCAGCCGCCGGAGGCAGGTCTGGCACCTGGAATAAATAAAGAGCAGAGATTAAACCAGGATACCATAGTACTCAGCTCCCGGGTATTTTTGGGCCAGTTGAGGCCATTGGACTATGAAACGGTCCGCTAGGAGAAATAGAATCTTGCCAGACAGGGACAGGCTGTTGACACGGGCCAGTGACTCTATAAATACAATTCGCGTTGAGCAGAGACCAATGATCTATTTGGATGTTAGTATGAGAGCAAACCAATTCTTTTGACTGTAATAATTTACATACTTTTAAGAGAAACGCAGCTCCACAGAGCATGACACTGGTTCCGGGTCCATTAGTTACGATCTAGTAATGATTAGTTTCAATGATTGAAGAGGTGGGTACTTATGAGCCTAGATAATAGGTGTCTAACTTACGACATTGGGTTTAGTGAGAAGGAGACCAAAACAGGCTCGTAGACTGATCAGGCTGGTGATACACGTTGACGACCAGCTTTGTCCGACAGCTCTTGCTCGAGGGATCTGGAAGGTGCGACATTGGCCCTTGCCATTACTTATGGTTTCATCGAACTTCAATGCTTTGGTTATGGATATCGTGTCTTCCGGGTTGTATACCCATGTCCGTAGAGGATACTTGGTTAGATCTATATCTTTCAATAATCGCAGTATCTCACCAGTATGCCCGCCTAAATCTGATGTTAGTATATCCTCTTAACTGTCTTTTAATAGATAATTGACCACGAAATACTTGCCTGAACCCAGCAGGACCATGAGATGAGCTTGCTTCTTAGTTCGTGGAACCGCCTTTGAGCCAACAGATTTGAGGACCCAAGCCACTCTGAGGGAAAGCAGCCCCAAAATAGAAAGGATGGCTAGCAAACACAGTTCTATCGTAGATGATCTTGACATTTTATTCCTGTCTTTATCTCTAACTAACCATGGAGTCCACTGAGTAGCTCAGGGGAACAGTACGGCTGATTATTGTCAGGGAATGGTATTCTGGCATAACTGTAGCAGCGTTTGGAACATCGTGAAGTAGTAGAGTAGTTAGTCGACAGCCGTCCGTCTGCGATGCTATGTCTCTCATCTCACTGGTAACCACTCGCATCGGACATTATTAGCATCCCTGCACATATCACGGCTTTTTGAACTGCCAGTATCACGCGCCAATTGATAAAGTAATAATTGCCGATAGACAATTGCATTCTGTTGGTACCCTGGCAACTATGTCGTCCAGTATAAACACAACGGAAGACATCCCTTCGACCAATGTTTCAACCATGGAACCAGTACCAGTTCATGGTGGAGCTGCTGATGACGTGAAGACTGAAACAACTTCAGCAGACTCGGGATCTGGCTTGACTGAACAGCAGCCTCATGAGAATACGGCTGATGAGAACATTAAGAAGTTGCCTGTAGAAGAGGAAGTCATTCATTCAGAGTCTCAACCACAAGTCAAAAGCGAGGAAAGCTCAGTGCCAATTCAAAACGCCAAGACTGACAGCTCATTAGAATCTTCTACTCAGCATAGTTCTGCAGCGGGTGAAAGTGAATCCAATCAATCTTCTCGTCCACCTCTCAACCCGTCGAATAGTTCGTCGATGTCTATTTCAGCCATGCTTGGTGGTGCAGGTTCTCAATCGCAATCTGCCGATTCGAATAAACCAGATGATGCTTCTAGTAGTATTAAAAACATAGTCAGTCCATCTTCGAGCTCAGCTCCATTGAGTACTGAAGGTCAAAACAATTCATTCCCATCAGCTTCAACTTCTATTCCGGCTCCATCGCCATTTACTGCTCCTTCAGCCAGTGAGATTGATAACTCGGTTCCATCACAACCAGCATCTTCAGCTGCGGGTACTGTTCCAGATATCATTTCTAGACCCGAAACTGATCCAGCAGCCACTAGCTCTGCTACTACTACTGGATTTTCTACACCGGCAATGGAACCAGCTTCTGAGTCGGCGTCAGGACCTAATGCTCCTGTATCACAACAAGAGTCGGTCCAGGTTCTAACTGGCTCAAGTTCGACATCTACAGCTACAGTTGGTGCTATTTCAAACCCCAGTTCAGCTGGTACTGAGTCCAATCCTCCAATTTCACAATCTGAACCTCTTTATTCATCACATCTTCCTAGTTCACAGCTGTCAACAAGTGAACCAGAAAGACCCAGGCCGTCTTCATTCCTCACACAATTCAAAGGTGGAAGTCCTACTTTCCAACTACCGCCTGTCCAGTTTGATCCGGCTTTAGACAGAAGAAAACAGAATCTTACGGGGCCTGAATCGGCTCCAGTAAGAGCGGAAGATGCAGTAGCAAAATTAAAGAAACCTGGATTTGAACAAGAGCAAGCGCTTTCTCAACAGGAACAGCTAGAACAACAGCAACATGCTCTACAACAAGGACAGTTCTCATCGCAAAATGCTATACCTCCTACGACAGTAGAAGGTGAGCATCAATCGCAACTTCCACCACCACCACCACCTTCACAGTTGCCACCACAATCAACACTGCATAACCATCAGCATCCAGATAATGGTGTTCCAGTTGCTAACCATCTTCACCATCACCACCACCATCATCACAGACATCATCACCACCATCACCACCATGAAGATGGTGACAGTCATGAAGCCAGTCCTGGAGCTCCAGAACCATTTGTATTTCCTGGCAATGCTAGCTCGGTAACTCCAACTGCTAACAACGGCTTTCATCTACAGCCACTCGTTGATGGCAATGGTTTGTCTGTTTCATTGAAACGTCCAGCCGAGACAGGTGATGAATATCCTCCCCTGACAGTTCGCAGTCAGATAATTGTTGACAATTCAGATGTTTTAGAGGCTATTACCAAGTTCCCACGGCACATTCTTGGAGCGGTGATATATGAGCCACAATCCAAGAACAGTTCGCATGTATTATTACCGCGATACGACGACAAAATCAACAGTGTGATTCAAATTCGAATTCCTCGTCGCTTCCTTAATCACCAGACGAATCTTGCTATTCCAGAGCGCAGGCTGTGGGGAACTGATATCTATACAGATGACTCGGATATTGTAGCAGCTCTGTATCACAATGGTCACCTCAAGCTACCAGACCCATTAGTCACGACGGTGGTTGATGAATCAATCTCGCCATTAACTGATTGCATTGCTTCCATTAGAATTCTCCCCAGACTGGAACGCTACCAAGGCTCATACCGGTACGGATTCAATTCAAGAACATGGTTGGCATCTCATGATGGCGTCAGTTTTATGATTGAAAGTGTAGACTTTGTTCCATGTGGACAAGCCGAAGCATCTGCTTCATTGAAAAAGCAACGGGTATCAGACTGGAACCAACTCAGGAAACTTTCAAAGAGCAACAATCCCGAGTTCAAACTCAGTGCAGCTCTGAGTGAAAAAATCCGTCGTGAAACAAAACCAGTCGATACTATTAGTTCTACTGATAGCCCAGACGCATCAAAAACGGCATGAACTCTGTAAATTAATGATATTTTTACTACCACCCAGTAAACTCGAATATTGAATAACGACTTTGGGCAGAGCCCAAGACCCGTTCACTTTCACCGGTCAACTCATCCAACCCGTACAATTACCATCGTATCGATTCATTTTTATAGAAATACAGAGATACGGTTAAGAACCAATAATAATATATATATAATTTAGCAGAATTGCTTGCTTTTGTAGAAGCCTGTCCAATTTTACATGTCGCTTAGGTGTTCATGTAGGTGGAAGGATCAACACCCTCCTCAGGGAAAGGAGCAATGTTAACCTCGAAACGCTCTTGAATCTTCTCAAGGACCTTAGTATCCTCTTCAGAAGAAACAAATGAAACAGCGAGACCCTTGGTACCGAAACGACCAGCACGACCAACACGGTGGAGGTACTGATCAGCCTCAGGAGGAAGGTCGTAGTTGATAGCCAAGTTAATACGCTCAATATCGATACCACGACCGAAAACATCGGTAGAGACACAGATACGCTTGTTGAACTCCTTGAATGACTTATAACGGAGGATACGCTCTTCTTGAGGAATACCACTGTGGACAGCAATACTAGGGAAACTACACTCATTAAGCAACTTGTTGAGCTCGTTGGCACGGTGGGTCGACTTGACAAAGATAATAACCTGGTTGAACTCGAGGTTATCGAGCAAATCGTTGAGCTTACGGTTCTTCTCCTTCTCTTCAAGCTTGACATAGTACTGTTGCAAACCGTGAAGAGTCAACTTGGTCTCATCATCGACGTAAATCTCCAAAGGATTTTGCATGAATCTCTTACAGATAGGACGAATCTCTTGGGAAAGAGTGGCCGAGAACATCATAACCTGCTTTTGGTGGGGAGTGGAACGGAAGATTTCTTGGACATCACGTCTCATATCAACAGCTTCCAAAACCTTGTCACACTCATCAATAACAAAAGTTCTGACATTACCTAAACGAATGTGCTTGTCTCTGACAAGAGCATTCATTCTACCGGGAGTGGCAACAATGATGTGAGGAGCCTCTTCCTTCTTCTTGAGAAGATCAATGTCCTTTTGGATGGGAGTACCTCCGTAAACAACGGCAGTACGAACATCAGGAAGATACTTGGAGAAACGAGCATACTCGTTCTTGATTTGGTAAGCCAACTCTCTAGTGTGACACAAGACCAAAACGGAAACCTCGCCGTCAACAGGGTCGATTTGTTGAAGAGTCGACAAGACAAAAACGGCAGTCTTACCCAAACCAGACTTGGCTTGACACAAGACATCAGTACCAAGAATAGATTGAGGAATACACACTTGTTGAACTGAGTTTGTTAGTTGTTTGTTCGTATGGTTTTTACAGTGGTTCCAAACCGTCTGCTTTATATCTTGCAATGTTCAAGCTAGCTGCAACGGTTGTTTGTAGAAACAATTGTAACATGTATCATTCATGTCTTTGTATCTCATGTTTTGCGTGTCGCGTATCTTTGTTAAGCTAAATGTCATTCCTCTTACTCATATCATCATATCATCGTATCATCTCGCATCGCAATTCATCCACATTGTCCCATTTTATTATGTTTCGTGTAATAAATGTTGACATTGACCCTATTCACCACCAATTATGACGTTCTTATCCACTATTAATGTCAACTCCCTTCAACTGAATAACCTATCCTCCACAAAATGACCTCGTATAAAAACGTTGTTTTCATACTTTGCTTTATAGCATGTTGGCATGTTGAAGATTTCATATCAGCGATAAATATGAGATTGCTGGCAAGTTGGTATATATGTTGAACTAAACAGGGAATAGTCCTGCTTTCTCGAATTCTTGGTATTGGAAATGTTTGATACGTTTGGTTCTTTCCATGAACAATTATGAATGATGATAATGAGAATGCTTTCACAAGGCACAGATACAAGACCTTGACACGCTGATATTTGAGCACGGATTAAGCTTCATAAATAGCTTAATTACGACTACAATATACTTTCAAGAAAACTTGTGCAACACAAACATGAGATACAACACAATCAGTTGACACGTTGGCATTTAGACACGTCTCATGTTACAATTGCTTTAACACCCACCCATTGCTGCTAGCTATAATCCGCTATGCAGTGCTTGTTTAAATTTTGTAATTACCTTCAGAAGGATGCTCGAAACCAGAATCGACAATAGCTCTGAGCAACTCAGGCTTCAGCAAGAAATCACGGAAACCAGTAGAGTGGATACCAACATAGGAACCCTTCTTGTCACCGTCCTCCTGCTTGACGTTGACGCCAGCAGCAGCTGCTTCGGTAGAAGCAACCTCGGGAGCTGGGACGTTGACGACTTCTTCAGTGTCGGAATAGTCGAGGAGTTCTTCTTCACCTTCGTGAGACATTTTTTATACGCTAAACTGAAATTTGGTTGGTTAGATTATGATTCGAAGACATGGTGTTGTAGCACTTAAGTGTAGTCTAGTTGATGAACTGCGATTCCCAGTATACTTTGTATACATTCTTGTCACCAGGCTCATAGTAAATAAATCGGTCACATTTTTCTCGATCTTGCATTTTATCAAATGACTCTACGAGTTATTGAAACCATTATCGCAGGTTCGAATTGCCCAGCCACTCGAACTACACCACTTCACGACTGTTGAAAGTCGTTCAACAGTAAAATTAACTGCCAATCTATGACAAAAAACGGTAGCAACTAACGAGCAACTACAAAATTCTCTCATTCATGTGCTGAATTCATTGCCACTGTCATGACAAAACCAGTTACCTTACAGTAACTACTGGACTAAGTCCCGATGCTGGACATGACAAACATCGATGAAACCCAAGCAGGGACAGGACAATCGGTTCAAAAACAGCTTCAAACACTTTTTGGCGCTCTTCCCATCTGATTTTTTTACATACCAAATACAAGGGGATTCCTGTTTTCCAAAGCACGAGTTGTAAATCGAGCTCTTACCTGTACTAATAGAACGTGAAGGAAGACATGAACAAACTCCAGCAGATCCTCACTAAAATCCCCGATCACATCTCAGCCGCACCCCGAATCTGAAATTTCACGCGTGTCAAAACCTAACACGCACCGTTCGCTCCGGGTAATTGCCGCCCAAAACGGCAATATTCGGAGCCGCCTCCTCTGCAGGGACTACCCCCGCCCGACACGGGACTGGTGAAGCGGGGGTTCGGTTCTGGTGACTGAGGGGTCAGCCTCCGGCGGCTGGGGCTCCGCCCCAGACCCTGGTTGCTCCTCTCGCTTCGCTCGAGTCGGTTTTGGGGAGTCCCCTACGGTTTCTAGGGCTGAGTTTCGACGGGAAATGACCCCTGCCAGGAGCAATTGTCCCTCTTCTACTGTCGGCCTGGCCCCCGACGCTACGACTCGAGCGAAGCGAGAGGAGCAGCGGGGTCTGGGGCGGAGCCCCAGCCGCCGGAGGCATGTACCCGGTCAAAAAAATGTATGATTCATTAACGAAGTTCCTGGATTTTGCTGAGCGCTTTTGGGTGTTTTTGAGCGGCTGCTTTGTAGTACCATTTCTTGGCCTCGTCGCGGTCGACTTTGACTCCGATTCCCACTTCCGAGAAGTATCCGAGTGCGTACTCGGCTTTGGCAAGACCCTTTTCTGCGGCTTTTCGTGCCCAGAGGTACGCTTCGGTGTCCGATTGTTGGAGAATGCCCTCGGATCCTGTCAGGTACCAGCCGGAAAGAGCCAGCTCGCTTTCAGGTTCACCCTTCTCAGCAGCTCGACTGTACCAGGCAATACTTCGTTTGGGATCGATAGGACATCCTAGCGTTCCGTATTCGTAACAACAGCCCAGTCGGAATTGTGACGGTGGGTACCCTAGTTTAGCAGCTTTCACAAACAGCTCAAAGGCTTTGTGGTCATCTTTGAGTAGCATTGTAGAAGTACCGAGATCGTTCATCGAATCGTTGATGTATGAATCGGCTCGTTCATATAATAATCCTAGCTCATGAACCGCATGTGGGTTTTCGGCATCGGCTTTATCTGCTGCTCGCTGAAGCCAGGTGACTGCTTCCATAAGACTTTTAGACTGACCAAGAAGCCCATTCAGACTGATCATTCCTAGTTTATACATAGCAGACACATCGCCCATTTGAGCTGCTTTCTTATACCACATAACAGCCTTGACGGGATCACGCTTGGTTCCTGCTCCGATTTCGTTACAAACGGCCACTCGGTAGGCTGCTTCAGCTTGTTCTAGTTTGGCTGCTTTCATATACAGTTCATATGCCTTTTCATGATCTGTTTCCAGACCAAGTCCTCCTGAACTGTAATTAGAAGCTAGGTAGAAAACAGCATCAGCATATGGATTACCACTGAGTTTTTTGACTATTTTGTAAGCTTGGTTCATCCAGTTTTCACGATTACGTCTCTCGGTCTTGGAGTCGACTCGGGTATTTGGTTTGGCAACAGTGTTGGAGTCGGAATACTCACGAGTCAGCTTTTGACTGGCTTCTACCAATTTCTTGGCAAATTCGAGTTGAAGAGCTGGATCGTTATTATGCAGTTTGGCCAGTTTCCGGATCCTTTCAAACTCTTCTACAGTCAGGACCTTGGGTTTGGCGTTTGGAGGAACTTCATTCAGTGGGTCCACTGCTGGCTGAGTGCCATATTGTCTTACTGGTGGTGGTTTGGACGACTCGGCTTGACCAGTTGAAGAACCAGAGGAATGATGGGATGAGCTGCTGTACTGGTGTTGATGAGCTCCAGCATCTGTTACTGCTCGTTGTGTAGAGTGCTGGGAGGCTACTGTTACAGGTGGTGGTCGTACATTACTGTTTACTCCGTTCATGTTTCTTTGAGACTGTCCTTGTGGTTGTTTAGGTTGCCTGGTGACTGGTGTTTGGTGAGGAGGTACCATTGGAGGAACACTTTGATCCGATCCTTGGTATCCTCGTGCCTGAGACCTAGCAGGATCCTGAGAATTTCCCGGCAGATAGCTATTTTCGTCCTCAAGATACATATTAAGAACATCAGCAGTTTCCGCTGGTGAACTGGTATCAGTATCAGCTATAGCTCTAGCAGCGAATGGACTGGATGGGTCGTTATCACTAGGAGGTGGTGGTGTGTGGATAGATGAATACATGTCACCATCATCATAGAGTTGGATAGGCGACTCTGGCAGTTCTTTTCGATATTCAGCTGCCAAAGGTGAGATAGGTGAGATTCCTATTGTTGAGGCAGGAGGGATCTTGTTGGTTGAGATGTTAGCAGCTTTATTACCAGGAGCCTGGTAGAAAGTAGGGCTGGTAGGGCTTTTCAGAGATCTTTCATCCACTGGTGGTTGAGAGTATTCAACCTGATTTCGTTGGATGTTTGTAGCTTCAACTGGATAAGCCTCGTTCTGGTAGCTTTCCGATGGGTAGTCATTATAACCCTGGTTATATGGGCTGTGTACAGCTGGAGTGGAGTATGACCTTCCTCCTGGTCCATCATGCACACCTGAACTACCAACTCCAGGTCCATTGGGATGTCCACTAGGACCACCAGCTGATCTATGTCTAGGTTGTGGACCGGGTCTGGCATAACCACCAGCTGGGGAAGCTGATCTTTGAGGCGAAACCAAACTACTGTGGCTAGTGTCTGGTGAGTAGTGAGGATTGGCTGCAACTGGTGGATTCATACGACGATCTGATAACTCCGGTTGTGATGCCGAGTATCTTCCACCACTGGGATTGGATGTCTGAGACCGGCCATATGGACCAGGTCCCGGTCCCATTGATCCAGGGATCATATTTGGCTCTCCACGGTACCCATTAGACGCTGAAGTTGGTTGTCTTGATCCGCTATTAGGACGTTGCTGCTGGGTTTGTGGAGGAGGAGCAGCATGAGGTTGCTGATTATATTGGGCTGGAGCTGGTTGTGATTGACCTTGTGGGTACTGACTATATTGACCCTGTGGTGGCTGAGAGTAGCCCTTCTCATACTGAGTCTGCTGGTATTGACCATTCTGATAGTCCTGTTGTGGTGCAGGTTGTTGGTCATACTGTGGATGACTCTGTGGATGACCTTGCGAATGTCCCTGTGGTTGTCCCTGTCTTTGAGGCGATTGATGCCCTTGTCGAGGTTGTTGACCCGGGTATGGCTGACTGGTCGGAGCCTGTGATTTTGGCGCTTGTTGGTACTGATAACCCTGTTGAGCTTGAGGATAACCTTGTGGTTGAGAAGACGAGGCATGAGTGCCAAGACCGTGCGAAGAATGTGACTTTTGTATTTGTGGTCTTCGAGGAGGCGGAAACTCCAGCTGCTGGCTACTGGAAGCATGAGGTATTTGATTTCTCGACCCCTGCGAGGTTGGATAACCCTGTTGACCATATTGCCCATTCTGTGGATATCCTTGAGGTGAAGCCCCATAGCCAGGCTGTGGTGGTCTCCAGTGTGAGTTAGATGTCTGGCCGTGACTATTAGCAGGTGCTGGTTGCCTATAGCCCTGACTGGCATGACCCTGGCTATGAGGAGACCCGCTGGGTCTCCCTGGAAATCCACCAATTGGACTTTTTAATGGGACTTCAGTCGGGCTCTTGAGTGGAGGATTAGTGGGATATGCACCTCCACCGCCCATTCCAACAGCCCCAGTCGCACCACTGCCTTTTATTGGAGGATATGCTCCATTTCCAGAACCAGAGTAGCCAGGTTGTGGCTGTTGTTGAGGCTGGTGATGCTGATGCTGGTGCGGTTGAGAAGGATGTGGATGCTGTTGACCGCCATATCCAGGCTGAGGTGGATAATAACCAGTATTTATATTAGGCGGTCTAGCAGAACCTTGACGAGCACCACCATGTGACTGTAGGGCTTGAGCCTGAGCCTGTGGCTGAGGTGGATACTGAGGATGATAATGAGACATGACACGATCCTACTACACAATTGACGAACCCACTATACACAGTTCACACTTTTCGCCAACAATATACAATAGTAATAGCGATAATACTGAAATTTGGAAGGCGTTAGGCAAAACTGAAATCAAGATTTCGAAACTGAAATTTTAATCTGAAAGTTGTTGATCAACGTTGAAATAGAGTTTGCTATAGTGTGGAATCAACACCGGAAAAACAAACCAAAACTCAATAGCAGAACCAAATCAGCAGAACCCAGATCCCGAATCCCGAAAAATCCTAATTTGTATTAGCCGGAACCACACTGAGATCTGGATCTATGTTGATTATTACAAGACTGAATCTGCTGCGGTACACCAACTGTCAAAATCAATAACGACCTGAACATGCGCCGGATGCTACTGGATCGATACAAAAAACAAACTATAATAAGCAAACAGCTTTTTAAATCTATCTATTTATGTTAATATAAGTTCCATTAATCATCCACAACCAGTGATCTGATCTATCAACTTCTGAGTACCTCATCTACAAACCCCATCTCTCATAACAGCATCAGCCAACGCCAATCAACCAATTATCTCCATAAAAAAATAATCCTTGCCACTTCATACATACCTCGTAACTATCAACTCGATAATAACTTTTCGAATTTGAACGGCGTGAATCAAAAACTGGATAATAAACCCCAGTTTTCTCCAACGTAAATAGCAGATCGAGCCACGGCTCTCGACTCAACTGCGACAACCGGTTCTCCTTCTACCAGTTCTTCTAGTTTCAATCCGAAATCCGTGTCGTTTCCGCTTAGTAGCACGCCAATTCACTTTTTATTTCAACCCAAAACCAGTTTGTGTCTTCAGTGCTGTCAAAACTGCTGTAAAAACTTTAAAAAAAGCCTGACGATTCTGGCGTTTTTCATATATGAGTCTGTCCGCGTTTTGTCCCGCACTTACGACGCATCCGAAATGTGGAGCACTCGGGCTCGCTCATGCGCTTAACCGCGTGCTGCTGCACCTCTCGAGACCCGGGCCATGCCTCCGGCGGCCGGGCTCCGCCCGGACCTGGTTGTGCTCGCTTCGCGAGCGCGCTGGCGGGTTCGACTCTGACTGGGTCCTCAGGGGTAAAGGGTGATGCTGGCTGGCTCGTTATTTAATAGAATCGTTTGCTCTAAAGACGAAAGTGGATTCTGTATATAAATGAGACAATTCTGCTAAGCTCAGATGAGATTTTTTTCAACTTTTTTTGATTCGATTTTTTAGATGTTGGGTACTGAGGCATGTGGACCTTGCTCGTACTTCAGTAACCAGATGTGAAAATAATAAATAACCAACATAAATCTCGATATATTTTTTTTTATTTAATTCCAGAGGATGCCAATAGATTCGCCTTGCCAAAAATCTATAATACTCCACTAACCAGGCCAAGTGTATTTATGGGAACTCTGCGAGACAGATCTCAGTTAGACCATGGCTACACAATTATCAACTCCCGTGATCCTCTCTAAAAAGTTGATATTCAGTACTAGACATCAAGCATGTAGCGAATAAAAATACTACTACCAGTACATATATCCCGCTCTTCTAATAAATCTATTGCTACTAATCACAGCCATAAACTTTTGTCAAACACCATTTGCTATGTAAAAAAGTTATTAACACCTAAAGTTATGAACACCTGGTGGGTATTGGCATTTGAATTATGGTATAAGCTACATAAGCATTTTGACTTGTTAATATATATGTGTCATAATTAATTAGTTTGATTGTAGTCAATTACTAGAACCGAAGGATTCGGTGATTAGAAAGTTTTCGAAAATTACAAAAAAATTAATAATATTAATAAAGACAGAGTTCAACTTGTGCGAGTACAATAAAGTTAACAACAACAACAACAGGTAAGAAATAATAATAGGCTATTAAGCTCAAATCAATCAAGTGTGCGGGTACCACTAGCCGGCCTAGCTTCTGTTCTTCTATACTTGTCCGCCAGTTCCTTAACAAGTGAAGGATCTCTCAATCAATACAAGAAATCCCATTAGAACAAAATCAACTAGTCCATTAGATTGATTTGTCGAGCCTCTGAATCCTAAAATTGGAGATCAGTGTCCAAGTCATAGTAGGGTGGTACTATTAAGGGTCCATTGGTCAGGTTAGGAATAAAAATGTGATCACCTAAGGTCTCAAGTCTGCTTGTAGTCGTTGTCCGTCCATGAAAATTGTGAGCTTCGAAATCCAGTTCCAAAATGTCGCTAAGGAAGCGCCGTAATTGGACGGAGTCGAGAATGTCCAGGAGTAGGCTGGCAAGGAGCCAGCTCTACCGTAGTCGAACGATCTAAAGGGTCAGCTGCTCGCGGTGTGCGAGGCGACGGATGTAGTGAACAACAAGGGACAATGACTGAGTAGCGAGACTTGAGACCAGAAACCAATGAAATGACGGTATATATCAGTCAGGACTCGGGATGCCGCCGACTGAATCTCGCCAATCGAAGGGAAATCTAAACGAGATCCAATCCAATAGAACCAAAGGTGAAACCATGACAAGTGTGTCTGAAGACCGCCTTGAAAATTCGGTTGGTCGACTATCAAAGAAAAAGATAGTCTCACCCTGAACTAATAGTCTTTGCCAATATTGGTCCCTCGAAGAAACAGGGAACTGACAGACAAGGCAATAATAGCCTCTACAATGCTGACCGACCAGCGACCCGCACAGCATGAAGGAATGAACTTAACAACGTGTGACCACTGACCCGCCAAGTCCAGAGACCAAGGCAGATTGAATGAAATTAAGGAACTCCATTCCATACTGGTGAGGGGGAACAACTTCCATAGTGGAGTTATCAGATAATAGTCGTCTGATATTACTCTCCACTCTCTTGCGCCGACTAAACGGGCAAAGGGTATCAATCATACCTGTAACAGGTCGTTGTTCGCCAGTATGAGGGTCACACTCAAGTCCAACCATCAATGAATAATTGGTAATGCCATGCTTCTTCAACAGGTCGACATCTTTTCTGAGCTGAGTCATGAACTTATCTCGCTCGTCTCTCTCCACAGAGATAGAACCATTGGGATTCAAATGATCCATATTCTTCATGATAACAAAATGAGTCTCCTTGCCATCAATGTGAATGGTGTAATGACCAAGGTAGAATGGGAGCTGAGTGGTGGGATTCTCCTTGACACGATAATAATACTCGTCCAAGAACTCGTAACTACCCATGAGTTTATGCTCTTTGCATTGAATGGTCTTAATGATGTACTTGGCATCAGGAGTGACCAATCTGCCTCCATACGAATGGGAGTTGACCAGATCAGAATCCATAAAGGAATTCAAAAGCTCTCGATGTGAGATTCCACAAAGTGTACGAATGTTGTCGTAAACCAATGGTGAATGAACGTCAATAATAGATCCGTCGCCAAGGCGGTATTTCTTAAGTCCCATCATCACATAGGGGAGGGTGACCTCGGGATCAATCAATCGAGGATTAGCATAAATTGCTGTTTGGATTCCCTTGAACATAAGAGCAGACTTGGAAATAGGAGCCCGCTTATGAATTGCAAACTTTCTTTTAAGAGAGCTGACTTTGGATTTCAGCTTCTGTTTCAAAAATGACCCCTTGTCATCAGTTACGTCGATAATAGGGATGTCCAAATTTTCAATGATGTCAGGAACAAAATAAGAGGTGTCGTCCTCAGGCCATGACAATGGTTTTCCTGCCTCGACCAGAGACTCAGCATGGGGTTCCTCAGCATCAAGTGCCTGACAGGTCTTCTCAATGGAAGTGACTTTGGAAACAAGATTGTCAACAGCAGAATCTGTTCTGGCAAAGGCTTGGTTTGCGGGATAAGGGATTCTCGCAACAATATCGCGATAAGATCGCTCAAATTTGGCAAGCTTCTCAAGAACAGAGATGCCGGATGAAGTAGTCTCAAAAGAAGGAGCAGGAAGTTCATCGTCGGTGGAATCCACCAAAGTGTCATCGCCAGAAGTGGTTGGCTCGACATCTGAAGACTCAATGACTGCCTCAGAAGTATCCAATAACTCGGTTGAAATCTCGTATGGGTTTCCTCCATCTGGATTAATCAAATCAATGTAGTCCGAAACACTGTAAACTGGCCAGTGAGGACACTCATCTTCGTCGGACTCAAAGTCATCCGAGTAGATTGAGGCGGTATCATCACCATCTTCCTCAATGTCAATGGGTTTATTCTCCAAATTAAAATCATCGCAATCCTCAGAAATATCCAAAGTCTCAATTGATTCAACAGTAACGTCAGAATCAACGGGGCAATGAGAAGGAATAAAATCCTGGTGATAATCAAAGGCAGAGAGTCTGGCGGGGCGGTGGGAGAACTTGTGATTGGGGTTCTCAGCCATGAACTGATCAAACTTTTCCAAAGCACGGATAACGGCAGGAGAACGTTCAAAGTAGAGGTTCAAATCCAATTCCTCTTCGTCACTGTCACCAGACTCAGAAGAGCTCAAAGAAGATTCATAACGGTCAAGCTCACCCTGCTCAGGAGGGAAGCAAAAATCAGAGTCAAGTTGACCCAAAGAACCCATCTTTTCAATAAAACAGGTGGAAATAAAAACAATTGTTGAAAAACGCTGGTTAAAAAAGATCTTGAAACAATACTGGTGTGCAAACTTAGCAGGCAGAGTTGTTCTAACAGACGAGAAGAAAAAAAGAAGAAGAAGAGAAGGAACTGGGAGTTCCCAGTCATTATATGTGCAACCACCACCAAAATTATGGGTCGAAAATCAAATGACCAACCTCCAGTTTCCCATAACACGGAACCGGTATAGCAATGTCATCGGACTTAAAACGATAGTTGAAAAGGCTAGAAACATGGTGAACCATTTGGACTCGTTTTATTTATGTGAATCACGAACCTGTTGACCATCGACCGCCACAAATGGAGATCTCAGGGGGAACAATTAAGCTCTGCCGTGCGGATCCTGAATCGCATATATTAATCACGTGAGCAAATTTAGTGGACTTTCTGATGCTATGATACCGAGGCTATAATTCGAATTTATACTGGGAATTAAGGAAATTAGTACCTCTTGAGGCTCAGTTTTAAGACCGACAGCCTAAAAACATGAAAGACAGTTACTACTGGCGTTTGGCAGACCCAGCTTTGAAGTCTAGTTATACTCTACTTTCTTCAATGCTTCTTCTAAGAGATGATATTTACACCACGATATAAACTACGAATACCACGTGCCTTTGCCGGGGTAAAAATCTCACAATTAACTATATAGTAATCTCATTATATTGCTATTTCACACGTCCTTATCTATCTCCGAAAGACAAAAATATTAGCCGCATGGTAGAGGACTTCAGAGTGGAACTACGTACACCTGACATCTCACTCAGACAACCGCCAACACCCCTAAAACATGCACAATCGTTGGTTCCAAGCGCTCGCGAAGCGAGCACAACCGGCGGCCGGGCTCCGCCCGGCCGCCGGAGGCGACTCCCCCATCAAAAGCAAGTTACAACGGATATAAGTCCAGGATCTCGGCTGTCGGCTTTAGTGAAATATATATCCGTCTCGAAAGGGATCGGCGGAGATCACTTCCAGAAATAGGTAGTTTCAGATTATCTTCGAGACTGAATTACCAATGTTCGAGATATTAACTCCGACAGAGTTGTGAAAGTACATAAAAGGCCCGAGGTTTCAGAGTTGAACTGATATTGGATTGATATTGAGTTGCAAGAAGAATTGGAATCTCAATTGATAGTAAAAATGACTTTTGACAATCAAACTACCTCTGAGCAAGTGGGTGCTGAATTTGCTGATAATATCAAGGGCAAGACTGTGATTGTGACTGGAGCTACCTGGGGTGGATTGGGTGCTCATACCGCATTGACCATTGCCAGACACGGTGCTGAGAGAGTGATTATTGCTGGAAGAAAAGCCAGTTCTCTTGAGGAAACCATTGCCAAGATTAAGGAAGAAGTGCCTTCAGCCAATGTTACTCCATTAGTGTTTGATTTGGCTAGCTTGAAAACTGTTCGTGCTGCTGCTGATAAGATCAATTCTGATCACGATATCAAGCACATTGATGTATTGATTAACAATGCTGCTGTAATGGCCTGTCCATTCTCCAAAACCGAGGATGGTTTCGAGAATCAATTTGGTAGTAACCATCTGGGCCATTTCCTGTTCACGACCTTGATTATCAACAAGATCCTGGCCTCGAAATATCCTCGCATCGTCAACGTCTCAAGTCAAGGCCACAGATTCTCTCCCATTCGTTTCGACGACGTTAATTTCAGCAACGGAGAAAAATACGGCTCCTTCCAAGCCTACGGCCAGTCCAAGACTGCCAATATTCTCTTTACCCGTGAACTTAACAGAAGATACGCTTCCAAAGGCCTCGTCACTTTCAGTTTGCACCCCGGAGTGATCTCGACCAACCTAAGCAGACACATCGATTTCGAAAACTTGCTCAGTAGCAACGAGGTTGACTACCAAGGAAACCCCTGTTTCCAACGCGAATATCTAGAAAAGATCGTGTACAAAACCATCTCTCAAGGAGCCTCTACCACCCTGGTTGCAGCCTTTGATCCCGCCATTGTCAAGTCCTCTGGAAGCTACATGAGCGACTGTGTCATCAACGAAGACCTCTGTCTTCCCTTTGCCAAAGACATGGACTCTGCCGAGCGTCTCTGGACCCTCAGCGAGAAACTCGTCGCTCAAGCCTAATCTGCATCTTTATACCTTATACAGTAATAAACGTGCCGATCTTTCACTTCTCACGAACCTGAAAAAAACATTCTTTTACGGGGAGGGGGTTTTGCCTCCGGCGGCTGGGGCTCCGCCCCAGACCCCGCTGCTCCTCTCGCTCCGCTCGAGTCGGGCTCGGGGGCGTCAGTAGGGTCTTGACCATGTAGGTAGCATGATCCCAGGCGATCCCTGGACCCTGTCTTCCCAGAAATGATACCCACCCCCCTAGAAAACGACTCGAGCGAAGCGAGAGGAGCAGCGGGGTCTGGGGCGGAGCCCCAGCCGCCGGAGGCACCGTCCCCCTGGACCCTGATCGGCGCCCGCCGCAACCGCCGCGTCGTGTGGGCTGGGGTTGGGCTGGCAGTTTTTTGCCCGTTCTCGAACGCTATTGGGTGAGAAGGGATGCACCAGCAGTAGAAAGTTCTGAGTGAGTGCAGTGTTGGAGAGTTTGACGCTGAAACTGACATTTCGTAGATTGACGTCGAAAATTCAGATACAAAAACTAAGATGAGTCTCCGTCTTGCTACTCGTTCTTTGGGTAAGTGAAATATCAGAGCAGGGGTTTTTGTGAAATGAGCTGAGTTGTTGTGAGTTGTGCCTCGAGAAAGGGAGATTCCGGTGAGAGTAGAAATGTCGCGACAAAACGAAAACAAGTGAAAAATAGAATGGTTTTCTCGGAATTTTGAAATTCGGCTGAATGGCAGTTACAAGAGAAGTAGTTTAGTACGAGAATATCGAAAATTGAGAGAATTGGCAACCTGGCAGGTAATTGGAGTCCAGCGTAAAGGTATAGTGAGCAGGTTCGAGTGAAGTATCATTTAAAATTATAGATCCGAAAATGAAGAAGACAACTGGTCAGTTTATTCAGTCTGCTCGAAGTTAGAGCATTTACGAAGCACAAAAACAACAGTGAACGGAACTGAAAATATCGAATTGGCAACTTAGTTCAGAAACGACATGAATGCAACCGAGCTGTGACTTTCTGATTTTGTTTTATAGTGTTATGCTATTCAACAGTATAGAAATAAGCTGCTAGCAGAAATGGATTCATATGGTACAATAGATTTCGATATAGAGCCAGCATTCCGATTTTTCAGATATTGATATCATGCACTCAAGTAACACTATGGTCATGAAAAATTGATGAATATCTGGGATAAATGGCAATTGTCGAGAAGAGAAGCCAATAATGTCAGTACTGTGACATTTCGATATCGGTTTTAAAAGCTCAATCGGTGATTTCGACACGAATATGTCTATTTTTGCTGAATTTTGAATCAATTCTTCTCCCGAATAGCAGTACCTACTTGTACTGACCCCCCTGCTCAAAACACCTTTCCAATCCGTCTCTCATCTCTCCTCCACTCACTTGACACACTCCCAGCTCATTTAACACGAACAGCCAACTCCCAAATCCCCCTCCTACCCCACGAAAGCTCGCGAAGCGAGCACAACGGGGTCTGGGGCAGCGCCCCAGCCGCCGGAGGCCGACCCCCAAACCAATACTAACGCGCCCCAGCCATGCGCCCATTGGCCGCCCGTCCTGTTATGGGACTTGCTCTGCGTGGATACGCTTCTCAAGTCGACCCCAAGACCAAGGCTCAGGCTATTATTGATGCTCTTCCCGGCAGCAACCTGATTTCCAAGACCGGAATCCTTGCCACTTCTTCAGCCGCTGCTATCTATGCTGTTTCCAACAGTTTATACGTTGTCAACGCCGAGACCTGTTTGTTGGTTGTTTTCGGAGCTTTCTTGTACGTCATGTCCAAGACTGCTGCTCCTGCTTACAAGGACTGGGCCGAGGGACACATCAGCACCATTCGTGGAGCTCTTGACAAGGCTCGTGAAGGCCACGTTGTTGCTGTTAAGGAGAGAATCGAGTCAGTCAACCAACTCAAGGACGTTGTTGCCACTACCAAGGACCTTTTCGCTCTTTCCAAGGAGACAGTCGAGCTCGAGGCCAAGGCTTTTGAGGCCAAGCAAAAGGTCGAGTTTGCCCACGAGGCCAAGAGCGTTTTGGACTCCTGGGTCAGATACGAGGGTCAAGTGCGTCAACGCGAGCAAAAGGAGCTTGCTGAGGCCGTCATTGCCAAGATCGAGAAGGAGGTTTCTACCAAGAAGTTCCAACAATCGGTGCTCAACCAAGCCGTTGCCGACATCG
Organism: Sugiyamaella lignohabitans; assembly: GCF_001640025.1. Lineage (NCBI taxonomy): Eukaryota > Fungi > Ascomycota > Dipodascomycetes > Dipodascales > Trichomonascaceae > Sugiyamaella > Sugiyamaella lignohabitans. The sequence continues at coordinate 2,368,242 of NC_031672.1, read as the reverse complement.
AGCAACTGTTCGCCAAGAAGGCCTAAAAACACTCCCATCACCCCCCATCCTCTTAACGTAGGCATTTTGTGCATAGATATCTGACTATGTTAATATATTATTGAACACGCTCGGTGCCCTGGCTGCCTCCGGCGGCTGGGGCTCTGCCCCAGACCCCGTGGCCCCTCTCGCTTCGCTCGAGTCGGGCGTCGGGGGTGACACAAGCCTAAATCTCCTGCGAAGCAGGAGCAAAGGGGTCTGGGGCAGAGTCTCAGCCGCCGGAGGCAGGCAGGGAACCCCCAAACAGCTCGCGAAGCGAGCACAACCCCGTCCGGGCGGAGCCCGGCCGCCGGAGGCATGCCCGATTCCCGGTTATTCTTCGACCCAGTCTTGTTTTGTCCGCTACAGAAGGAGTTTGCCGGTGGGTGTTGACGAGGTGAAGCCTGTGTCGTGGCGGTAGATGGTGGTGCCAGCGAGGACGGTTTCGACAACGCGGCCGGTGAGTTGGCGGCCGTTGTAGGGGGTGAGTTTGTTTTTGAATTGAAGTTTGGTTTGGTCGAGCGTCCATTGGGCCGAGGGGTCGAAAATGCAGAAATCGGCGTCTTTGCCAGGGGTGATAGAGCCTTTGGTGTCGTCGAGATGGACTTGTTTAGCGGTGTTGAGCGAAGTCCAGCGTGAAATGTCCGCAAGCGTGATGTTGGACGACGAACGATGGTTCTGCACTTCGGTCCAGAGAACTACAAGACCCAGTCCTACACTCGAAATACCGCCCCAAGCTGCCATGAAATCACCAGATTCAAGCAGTTTCAGGTTGGGTGTACAGGGAGAATGGTCGGATACAATCGTTTTAATGGTATTGGCTTGGATTCCCGCCCAAAGAGCGTCTTGGGTAGCTCCATCTCGAATCGGAGGACAGCATTTATACTGAGTGGCTTTATCAGGAACTGCCTCGGCAGCAAGTGTCAGGTAATGGAAACATGTCTCGGCTGATAATTTGATTCCTTTCTTTTGTGCTTCTGCTACAAGAGGAACTGCTTGGGCAGATGCAAGATGGACAATATGGAGATTGAGATCTGGCGCGGTCGACGACGCTTTAATGACTTCGGAAATAGCAGTGGTTTCAAACGAATCTGGTCGCGATTTGAGAAATGTGTCGTAATGAGTGGGATCAGGCTCGTCATGGCTATGACTATGACCAGTGTGAGGGTCCTTATCCATCTCAGCATGGAACATGAGAATCGTCTTCTTACCATTGAGTTTAGTCATGGCTTTCTTCACATCGTCCATATCAACTGCTGGGAACTCGTCAACCCCGGATTCCATTAAAAAGCATTTGAATCCTTTAACACCAGCTTCGATCAACGGCACCAGGTCGTCTTCATTACCAGGAATCACTCCTCCCCAGAACCCGACATCGACCCAAGTCTGGCCCTTGGACGCATTAATCTTGGTCGTCAAATTAGCAACCGTTGTAGTGGGAGGAATTGCATTCAATGGCATATCAATAACAGTGGTCACACCTCCCGAAGCTGCTGCCTTGGTGCCTGTTTCAAACCCCTCCCAGTCAGTTCTCCCCGGCTCATTCAAATGAACATGTGTATCCACCAGACCTGGTAAAATCGCCAAATTGCCATAATCGGTAACCGGAAGGTCACTAAACTCATTACTCCCAGCTTTGTCCCCAGAAATCACCTCAACGGCCTGAATTTTGCCATTCTCCGAGATGACAATGCGTGCTGGGACGAGCTTATCATCCAGAAGAACCTGCTTCGACGTAATCACTCGCGACATTGATCCAACCTTCAATCAAATCCACTTTCTTATGAGCTTTCAAACCAGCAACCGGAAACCCAAAGGCTTTCTTAAAAACAATCTAAAAACCTCGAAAAAGTGGTACGTATGAAACCAAGTGCGATCCCCAAGTATTTAACATATACCTCCAGTGGATCAGCAGCGTCGATCCGGCTTATCTGCTATCGCGGTGATAGGCTCTCACCCACTTTTAAGCCGCGGCCATGCCTGCGGTGGGCCTGCAGCTCTTTCTCCGGGTCTGCCTCCGGCGGCTGGGGCTCCGCCCCAGACCCTGGTTGCTCCTGCGAAGCAGGAGAACTGCGGCGAGCTTGGACGAAACGACTCGAGCGGAGCGAGAGGAGCAACCAGGGTCTGGGGCGGAGCCCCAGCCGCCGGAGGCAGACAGGGGACCCTACTGGAGCGAGAGAGTGCGGCTCGGAGGAAGTGAAAAATTTGGTTCGGTGCGCACGTGACCCATGCGCATTACCCCTGAAATAGCTGAAATAGTCGACCTGTTATTTTAGTAGATTTATTTATGTAGAGAGAGAGGGAAAATGGTGAGGATGACAGACAGGCTTGCTACATCCAGTGAGGTTATTAAATTTGACGAGTGGAGCAGTGAGTTTGGCGATACCAGTGGCACAGCTTTGAAAAAGTCATGACGCTAGATCTTGAGTGTGGGTCGACTCGAAGGCTATTCAAAGATTAAATATACCCCTTTAGTGTGAACAAATAATATTGTATAGGAAAAGTGATAAAGCCTTGTTGCCCAGTTCACTGCAAAGATGATTCTCAATGAGTTTGATATGTTTGATATCAATTTAGGTTGTCGGTGGGAACTCGTACTTGCGGCGTCTGACTTGGCATGTTGGGTAGCTGCTCAGTAATCATACCGGAGAAAACGATATTCGACTAGAATAAGAGGACACAGAATACTGATGACCCTCAAATGTTTCCTCTGCGACATGAAAGAGATTGTTAAAGGACAGATGTAGATATTAGCATATATCAGTATTTGCATATCACTTCAGCACAGCCAGCAGGTTTGAAGGCCCTTTCTTGGCTAATTCAGATGAGTTTCTGTAAACCATCAGAGAATATAATAAAACCAAGGAATCCTTAGTTCGCCAGCCACGATCAATAGTTAGCTATTTGAATAGAAGAAGAGTGAGTTATAGTGATGATGTCACGCTGCCTTGACTTGACCCGACCACTTAATACCGTGAGACATACCTTCATCCCTGTTATTAGTCCTAAACAGTAAGGCAGCCTTGCTGGCATGTTGAAGATGTCCGAACTGTGATTCTCATCGATACTAGTCAGTATATTCCCAGTAGATTTGACGAAATCAAATTTCAAGCCTACTGAGCCAGCTGACCTTACTTCACATGCTTCTGATTGTACAGGTACTGATACATCATCAGCCAATGTGCTTCGAACTCATTTAAAATTCCAACTTCAAAGTCCCCGGTCTCGTCTCACTTTCTCCAACAGAATCACAAATCTGCCGTAACATTATAAAACAACCACGCAAGATAAAAAATAGCTTGGATCCCTGGAACCTCAGACGACTGACCTCTTCCACCATGCAGGGCTCCCGGTAACCTACCACCGTACCCCAACCCCAGTCAATATAAAAGAGCGGACGCAGCGTCAAGTGAAATTTTCTTCTCTAATGATATCCTTCCACGTTTTATACGTATATGATGAAAACTACGCGTAGTATCAGTACACACCCCTGGACTTGTCCAGAACGCTCTTGACCGGGCTGGGTGAGATATGAAGACAGCGTTCAACGTGCATCATTACCTTGTTAACCAATGAACGCGAGAGTACCTTCTGACTTGTATTCACTGGAGGGATCTGTAGTCTGTAGCTAATAAAACTGTGTGTGATACGTATGGGGCGAGGTGTGCCTCCGGCGGCTGGGCTCCGCCCAGACCTGGTTGTGCTCGCTTCGCGAGCGACGTCGGGAAACCCCGAACTCTGGAGACCGCCGACGCCCGACTCGAGCGAAGCGAGAGGAGCCACGGGTCCGGGCAGAGCCCGGCCGCCGGAGGCACACCCTGGCACGCATACGGAAGTGTAAAAGGTTTATTAACTGGACTTTTGCTTGAGCTCGACGTCGCGTTCTGCCAGCATGATGGCGGCTCTGTACATTTGAACGCCGTTTATGATTTGCTTGCCGAGCCAGAGGGGGAAGGTGATGGCGCAGATGATGGTTGGGTAGGATAGGGGGATTCCGTAGATGTAGCCGAGGTTGGGGGGTGTTTTGAGTGGGAAGCTCGACAGGTACAAACCCACGAAGAACAGCTCGTTAAATGCACAGAACAGGAACAGCACTTTGTTGTTGGTGTAGTACAATTGCAGGATCTTGCTCTGACTGCCCACCTTCTTATGACTAGCCGAACCCGTCGTCAGCATCGCGTACATGTGCATGTAGTGCGAGGCCAGGTCCAGACTCACGAGGATCTGGAACAGAAACGCGTAGTGAGGGTATGCTACACACAGGTAGCAGATGAGTGACGAAGTGGTACATCTGTCGGTGACCATGTCGAGAACCGCACCAAATTGCGACGTTTGATTATACTTTCGAGCAGCAGCTCCGTCAAGAGCGTCGAGAATACACGACAAACAGTACAACACAGTACAGTATTTGGGATGCCATTGCATGTATATCAGCGAGGCCAATGCGAAAATCACTCGCGAGTATCCAATCAGATTTGGAATGTATAAAAAGATGGTTCTCGTGGTAATGGCATGTTCACTCTTACCAGCACTTGCCGATTTACGACTTCCGCTAACGCTACCGTTGGATGCAGTGGTAGCGACAGCTTCAGTGGTGTCGGCACCCGATGATTTAGATTTGGATCGTGTTTGTGCCATGATGATGGTGCTAATAATTGATCAAGAAAGTTCTGAAATGAAAACGAAAAATTCGAAATGATACGAACTTAGTGTCTTGTATACCAGTACTGTCTAGAGTCAGGATCTGATGAACAGGATGAATAATGTCCCAACACAATCTGAATCAATCACAGATGAATGAACTAGTGATCACAGTCTGAATGACAATCTGAAATCGGGTGAATAACTGTGAATCTTAGTCTAAATTAGAAATAGACAGAATATATCACAGTAGATATTACAATAGATATCACCGTAGACAGACTTGTACCCAGTCTAAACCAAAAACCAAATAAAAAAAAAATTCAGAAATCGATAGACACGAATCTCAAAACCGAAAATACAAAAACGAAATTAAAAGATCGAAATTGTAGTATATCGATAGATATCGAGGTCACGAACGGATGAATTATGATTTGAAATGTGAGATCTGATACACGGCGAACCACCAGATGCAATGCCCCGAGAATTTCCTCGAGATAAAACTAAACGTGACTAATACAAATACAATCCGTACAGTACTACAACACACTAACAGTGAATAAACGTCAAAGCGTGGTTCTTGCCAAACTTCCAGTTTGAGTCAATAGCCCAATTCGATGCACACACAAGTACAATACTGGAATTTTCACTTTGTCGTGAGTGAGTAAGCCAGTCGGAAACCTCGGTTAACCCTTGTTTGAAGACCCGAGTTGATCCGCTGTTTTTTAAAGTTTTTTTTGTCGCGGGCAAACAAAGCACAGCTCCTGGTCGTATTAGGCTGGGGTCCTGGCACAAAATTCAAACTCAATCTGTAAACGCGCTGGCAGCTTGGTTCCAGAATACTCTTATCAGGAGGCGTGACAGTACAGAGTCTTGAATGGTGCCGGACCTTCCTCTCTCTTACATCCGGGTCACGTTTCTGTAGCGCCGTGCCATGCCAGGCCCGGGTGCAGGGTCCGGGCTCAGGGGGTGGGTCTGCCTCCGGCGGCTGGGGCTCCGCCCCAGACCCTGGTTGTGCTCGCTTCGCGAGCGGCTGGGACCGTGGCGGTGGCGGTCTGAATTGGTTTGGAGGGGTTTTTGGGGCGAAAGAGGGTGGTTTAGAGCCGGGAGAAGCTGGTTTCGGGGCTCGAACTGACCCGGGTCAGACCCATCCAACCCCAATTTCGACTGGGACCCCGCAAAAGCTCGCGAAGCGAGCACAACCAGGGTCTGGGGCGGAGCCCCAGCCGCCGGAGGCAGACCCCCATCCCCCCAGAACCCCGTTTGATCCCCGGTCAGACGGGGTTGATATGCAGGGCAGAGAGGGTGCATGTGAAGGGTGAAAAAAAATGTGCCGATCGTGAAATTTATGTGAGATGCATTCAGAGAGGTTGACGACTGTGATTGTGAAATAAAGAGTTGTTTGGTGATTTGTGATTCTTGTTTTCATTTTTCGTTTGAACATAGGTTTTTGACTGTTGGTAGTTTTGGAGATGTCGCTGAGTATTCTGCTGTCGTCGTTCCCGCCGGGAGTCGAGGAGCATGCTGTGATCCAGCAGACGGGTCTGCCTATTTTGGAGACTATAGCGTCGAAATCGCCTCAGATTTTCCTCGAGGCCGATGATACGCTCGTTCATAAGTTCAATGTTAAGATTTCGGGTCTGTTGAAAAGCAAATCACCTGTTTGTAGATGGTTTGGTGCGTATCTGGCTAAGATGTCGGTGGACGCTTCACCTCTGATTCTCAAGTCACACGGTGCTACATGGGCCAATATTCTCATTCATATTCTGGAACTTCCAGAGCCTCCAGTCACTACCCAGATCGCGGTACAGGCTCTGTCGTCTATTTTTGCGAATACAGTGGGCAAATCAGAACTGACTCGTGAGATTACTACTCCTAGACTGCCTGCATACTTGAAACTGCTGCTGAATAAACTCAAGGACATTGTCAAAGGATTCACTTCTGGCTCGTCAAATGCATCTGCTAATCAGACTACTGTCCTAATTCCAACACTAGTAAAGGCATTGACTCGCGTTCTTCGTCAACAGTCGACGTCGTTCCGTCCATTCTCAGGTGGATTTCATACATGTCTGGTAGACCTGCTCAACCAGTCTATCAGTAGTCCAGCCAGTATTCCGGATGAATTGTTACAGGATATTTGTACTGCGTATGTGTGTCTTCATATGTCGGCTACCAAAGGAACTGAAGCTGAAGAATGGCGGTCCGCTTGTATTGCCGTTATTAACGAGATTCATATCACTGCGGACCAGCTGGCTATCAAATATGTTCGTGAAGATAATGCCAATTCCAGCAGTAATAACAACTATAATCGTCATCCAGTACTTAATTTACAACCAGCTGGATTTAATACCAGTGCCAGTGCCTCGCCAGAATCAGTATCTCCTCTGGCATATGTCAAACACTTTGAAGTGCTCTTCTGTCTATTAACCTCTTTCTTCACTACACCTACTAAAATATCGGTCAAGATGCCTTTAGGAGCCATTGAAGACCTGACAGACCGTCTTTATTCTATTTCCCGCTACACAACAAAACAACCTGTTCTCGACAAAACTCTCTACTCCATTTTTCTGTCAGTAATGGACAAAGTGCATGTGTTAGTGACTGCTCTCAACATAACACTGCTGCCTGTTGTTGGCAACAGCGTGCTTGAACATTTTGACATGCTACTTCATCACATTTCAGCTCTGTGTGATGGAGCTGACCAGACAGTCCAGTTGGTTCTTCTCCAGTTTGTATCGAAACTGCTTGTACAAGTTTCAGTGGTCCCCAAGTCGTACACCCAGACCGTTTCACGACTAATACATCCTATCTCAACCAGTCTAGTTACAGACCGAACCACTTCTGACCCTCGATTCCAGCAGCTGTCTGACTTTATCTCCAACAGCAAAGCATTCCAGAACCCTGTTCCTTCATACGTCAACAACGTCGTCAGCGAGTTCTTCACTGCTGTTCTCAAAACAATGCCTGACCTACCATTAAACATCAGAGCGGAAATCGACCGTTACTTCATATTCTCGAGCAACCAGTCCGGTCTGAATACCAGTGCTCTGTACCCAGGAAACCTCGCTCGCTACAGCGTCGCACCCATGGCCGCCAGACTCGACAGCGGACTGGGTCTAGCATCGTCGCTAATCCACCCACGACTGCCACCCCTCGCTGTATCCACCCAAAACCTCACGAAAACTGCCTCTATCGACCCTTCAGCTACCAATGGCATCGCATCTCAACCAGAAAACACCCACGAAGACGACCTCTACCATTCACATACTTCCATCACCACCACCACAACTGAATATCAAGCACAGCTGTCATCGCACCCCTCTCAAACCATGGAAATCGACGAACTCCCTGCACCTGTAGAACCGACTCCTGCTTCCATCGCTCGCAAAGAACTGCCACCTCCTCTCGTCACAAACCGACCGTCTGAACCCATTGTCGCACCCCCCACCCCAGCATCGCAACCGGCACCAAACCAGCCCGTTCAACAGCTGGTGGACGACGTGGTACCCCTACCAGCACCCACTGTCGCACCCACGTACGCCCCAGACTCGGACTCAGACGACGACGTCGAGATCCCCATCATCATCGACGCCGACAGCGACAGCGACGAGGACATGTAACTCAAATGCAATAAATTAATAAATATCGGACTGCCTCCGGCGGCTGGGGCTGTGCCCCAGACCCCCCGGCTCCTCTCGCTGCGCTCGAGTCGGTCCGTCTACGGTCCCAGCAGTCTCCTGCGAAGCAGGAGCAACGGGGTCTGGGGCAGCGCCCCAGCCGCCGGAGGCATGGCCCGGCCCCCCTCACTCGTCTTCCACGTCCTCGAGGGTCACTTTATAAGCGGTAGAAGGGGTGGGGTCGAGTTTGCGTTTTTTCTGGACCGCTGAGGGGACTAGGAGAGTGCTTTCTTTGACGAGATCGCGGAGAACAGGTGCGGATTCGTAGGTTGTTTGGACAGCTGGGGCTGCTGATGGAGTGGCAGTTGAGGTGGTGGAGTGGAGAGTTTGTGACTTCGGTCGGACGCCAATTGGAGGGAGGGGTCCTGGTGGGAAGGGGATCTTCAGTAGGTCGGAGTCGATGGGTTCTTGCTGAGAATCGTCGTCTTCTGAGGGGTTGAACCATGGTCGTGGCTGGTACTTGTAGCCTTTGGGTGGTTGGCCTGAGGGATTGAGAAGGGGGTCCCAGAATATGCTTTTGCTTCCAGGATAGTTGGTCTGGGACCCTCGTTCTCGATTGTGATTGGTGTGGTCTCGATTATTGTCTCGGTAAGACGTTTGATCTGAGTCTTCTGAGCCAAGCTTCTTCTTTGCTCGTTCAACGTCTGCCAAGTCATTTCGTAATGATTCCAGTTTTCTTTCTTCAAAAGACGGTAGACTTCCCTGTGCCGCTTTCTTCTCTTCCAGTTCTTTGATTTTTCTTTCAAGAGAGAAAGTACTTCGCTGGCCGAGTCGCTCGGTTCGCTGCGACGCTCGCTCGGCCTTGGCTTTCTTGATCTGATTGGCTTTTTCTTTTTTCCTCAGCGCCTGCGCTGGGTTGATATCGCCTTTCATCGCCGGTCACAATTCAATTGAGTCTGTGACTGAAAACTCAATATTGAATTAAATGAATCAATAAATCAATTTCTGATCTGTGAAATATAATTTCAAGATCTCGTGAACCTGATCCGGCTTTTTATATGTGCACGGCTGCATTTTTCATGATCCTCGAAGCGTTCATGCTGGAAACTTAGCCACCTACGAGCAGATATAAACCGACCAAATTTGCATTTAAATTTGGCTTTTTTCTTGATTAGATTGGATTTTCGGATTCTAAGATGCCTCCTCGAACAAGAAAACAAAAACAGAACAAACAATTCCCTACGTCGGCCAAGATAACCGAGCTCGACTCGTTACAGGACTTCTCGGACTATGTTGGTCAGGCCGAGATTCCTGCGGAGACCCTCGTGGATCATATCCAGCGAGTCCAAGGACAATATGACGCTAAGACTAAGAAAACAGGGTCTCGGTCAAACGATTTACCTCCTAATATAAAAAGAACGACTGTACCATCTGCCAAAAGTCGAGCCACCAGATCCCCAGACGAAGCATCTACAGCTATTACTGAGGATGACCTGGAAGACCTGTCAGGGGTCGCAAAATTCATGTTCACAGCACTGGACTATACAATGTACCTGATTCCTCTTCTGGCAATCAATATAGTTCTAAATGTGCTTGTACGAGCCCAGTACGGCCAAGAAGTTGATTCTAAAGAGATTGTGGCCGAGAGTCTGACCACTATCCCCGTCATGACCATTGTCCACGCTGTATTCCACCCATACAAATCCACACGAGTATTCCGAATCGTCAGCTTCTTCACTGCGGTTGCAATTGGCGGCTACATTCTCTACACAACCCACGAAGAGGGTTACTACGCTGTCATGAAACGAGCTCCTCCTCTCGGCACCCTGTGGGTCTGGCTCTTCCTCGAAATGGACTGGGAATGGGCCGCCACCTGTCTCGTGGTCATTGCATTCTGGATGTGGAAACAGGGCTACTCGCTTTAACTCCAGTACTACACTATTTATTTATTGAGCATGTACTTTTCCGAGTGGTGGTGCCTCCGGCGGCTGGGGCTCTGCCCCAGACCCCGTGGCTCCTCTCGCTGCGCTCGAGTCGGGCTTCGGCGGGGCTCGAGCGTCGGGTTCCGTATATGTTTAGGGAACAGGCTGGGTTTTTCATGTAATTTACAATCTCGAGTGTCTTCACAGCCCAATAAAACGCTTTTGCACCTCTTTGGATGGTTCCTTGAGTCATCCACAACTCGGTTGAAACTCCCAGTGTTATTAATCCTGATCGCAGAACTTAATTTAAAGGAGAGGAGGGATGCCACCCATCGCTCGCGAAGCGAGCATAGCAGGGTCTGGGGCAGCGCCCCAGACGCCGGAGGCAGAACCCATCCAAGGATATGGAGGACAGAGAGTCAGTCGCTCGCGAAGCGAGCACAACGGGGTCTGGGGCAGCGCCCCAGCCGCCGGAGGCAGGGCCGGTTTCACGGGGATGTATGCAAATGTCATATAAATAGAAGAGATCATTCAAAGTCCAGTGACGAGTACTCGGGTGGTGGCGATGGGACGGCAGGGGCTTGGGTGATGGGTGGCCGGACGTAGAGCTCGTCATCGGTGATGGCTGCGAGAGCGTCGTCGAAGGATGGTAGATTGCCAAGTGGTCCGTCGGGCGAGATGTATTGGTCAACGGAGAAGTTGTCATAACGTGGGAGTTCGACGTTTCCGCCAATACATTTGGCCGATAGGAGGTTGATGGGTGTGTCGACTTTGACCTCGAAGTGTCGTCGTTTCTCGTCGTCAATGTCTTGTTTTGAGATCCGGAATGAGACAACGAGCCGGTGACGAACCCGGATGTATGGACTGGAGATGGAATCCGGTCGAAGATACTGGACACTACTGTTCGGAATGGGTGTGCCAGGGACATTGGCATATTGTGCAGGAAGCTTTTCGGCAGGCCATGTCTCTTTATTTGAAACAAGAGGGATTGTACAATTGAAATAGGTCGATGTCGACTCCTCACAGTCAGTGTCGTATCCTCGTCCCGTGTTGAGGAGGTTTCCAGAGAGCTTTCTATGGGAATTGTTGTCGTCCAAATGAGATCCGGCTACTATATTTTCTTCAGAACTAGAACTCAATCCAGCACTGGCAGTGCGAGAATTGCCATTTGAAGCAGCATTAGAGTTGGAGCCTGTAGGGGCACTCGATCTAGATGCTGCTGATGCGGATCTACTGCTAGAAGGATAGAAGTCATCTTCGATCATATGTGCCGGAATGGCTTTTCGCATACCATCATCAGGTGTTTTCTGGCCCACTTGAATAGTACCAGAATCCGTAAGCTCGACAACTCCGTTAGTAGTAGCCTTTCTCTCATATAATGCTACTTTGAGAGAGATTTCCGTGCATTCTATATGGGGCTCAGGTGAATACTTGTATTGAGTTGTCTCATATACTTGGATTCGTACTCTGTGAACCATAACTTTTTCAAGGGGTGTGAGTTTTATAGCCACTGGAATTGACGTGCCAAGAGTCACGTATTTTTGTGGAATGACAATCTCGTAGTGAAGTCTACTATCCCAAATACGGGAAATGACAATGGGATTATTGAATGAAGTGTCATAATTATTGGGAGGACTGCGGATGAGCTCGACTTCTTGTTTTTCTTGAAGATTGAGGGTGAATGCCCCTGATCGTACAACTTTGGGGACGAGGAAATATTGAATAGATCCGTGTGGGACATGCACAGTTTCGGGGGTACTGGCATCAATTGCAAGTGTAAAATTGTATACATATTCGCCAGCAGGGAATAAAACTGCTTCTTTGTGAGAAGCAGTAGCTGGATGTCGATGTTTGCGTTTTGGTGTTAGTCGAGGTGCAAATAATGGAATTTCGTTGTTAGAGTCTGCTACCGTTCGAGTAGCACTATTGTGACTGATAGTGCTTCTAGAGCAGTCTTTAACACGAACAGTATCTTCACCGCCAGTGTTGGATTTGAGTAGTACAGCATCTGCTCCGTAAAGATCGGTTGTAATAGTGGTCAGTGATTGATCTGAATCACCAGACCCTTGTGTAGAGGACCCTTCAGGGAGGAATTCCCAATCGTGACTATTGACAAATACCAGGTCTTGTACTTCAGCTCCTGGTTGATTATGCATTTCTTCTAAAGGAGTCATTTTATTGGTCTGTGACCATACGGTTTTAGAAATGCCATAAAATGACAGTGAGATCTGCTTGAGTTTGGTTGGTTTTGTGAGTTTTAATAGAATAGATCCTCGCAGTGTAGATGGTGATTGGTCGGACAGTCGTTCTGGAGGAGGCGATTGACCGTGAGTATGGTTGGCAGATGTGTTGGTAGATGCAGATGACGAAGAGCCATTATTATTTGATGATGAAGGTGCTAAAGGGTTTGTAGACGTGGTTGTAGTAGAAATTCTTGGGAACGTGGAGCCCGAATTTGAGCTCTCGTTTTGTCCAGGCTGGTTCGAATTCCGTGGTCCAAGACCAACTCTTGAACGAGCTTTGGCAGCTGCAGAGGTTGGTTCACTTGGCGATGGGATACTGATATCTGGACTGGGATGTCTATCTACAGTATTACCAGCAGTGTCGATACCCAAATCTCGATACGACAGAGCCCCTGGAGGACAGCATGACAAAAACACTGCTGGCTCCTGAACTGAAAGTGCCAGGGTGACTGTTCCTGAATGAGAACTAATGAGGTTCCTGGGTTTGCCCAAACAGTATGAGTACAGGTTATTTGTATTAGTAGGACCAAATCCATTTGATTCCACGCGTGACAGGGTTGATAAATAACTATCAGCAGTGGTAGTAGGTCTTAAAGGAGGCTGTGAGTTCAAAATAGAAGCATTTACCTCTTGTTCAGATGGTAATGGACCAAGTGTATCAGTTTCTTGTCCACCAACGTCACCAGGCATATCAGTTCTGGAGTTGGTATCCACGGCCATAAGAGCTGAACCAGCACTATTTGAACCACGTCGTCCTGCTGATACCGGACCAGATGACGGCCCAGGACTCAGACTCATATCAGACCCTGAATTTAAAGCAGCTCTAGACGGCGTTGCACTTGATCCATTAGACGAGGACTCTGATCCATTTGGAATATGAAGCAGATTATACAAGTTCTGCTTTGGCCCCGCAAATGGATTGCGTAATGTAAAATGTTTCTCAGTCATTTTGAGTTTGATTCTTTCCTGTCCACACCAGCGAAAGTCAAAAAAACCGTCTCAACGTCTACCAAAACAAAATGAATAATACAGTAGCTAATATGACAAAAATATAACCCCAATTACCAGAACTGGCCAAAAAAACGTTTCAACTCTTCAGACTAACCCTTATAGCTGAGTTTGACCCTATAACAGGTTGTAACAGGTTGTACAAGCTCCAGATCCTGCTACGTCTTCTCCTGATTATCAGTTCACTAACAAATTACCACAGCCAGCACCCTATGGTATCAGCTGAGTTAACTTGATACCAAAATAAATATGCACTTCTGATAAACACAAGGCGCTTGGATCAACTGTCAGATCCAAGATCAGATTGTGATTAAGCTTTGACTTGACAATTATGACAAAAAAAAAACGGAGATCAAACTCCCAAAAAATACAGAACTTATGTCCTCTCAACTGAAAAACGAATTTAATTTCTAATGATGTTTTTTTTTCTGAATCAACGACAACCCTGTTGATGCCTTACCTGATAAAAAAAAGGAGTAGAAAAATACTGATTTCCCATTCAGGTCCTGGAAGTACTTGCCGGTTGATTTTTACTAAAGGGGACCCGTGCACTGCACACCAAGCAGCAATCGCAAACAGGGTCAGGCGCACGTTGCAGGTCACTAATACCGGGGCGGAATCAAATCACTGTCCAAAAATAAATGTCCAAAAATAACGAGACAATCCACCCTGATTGTTGTGCAACAACCCAATTTATTTATCGCGTCGGTTCATGTGTAAATAGTAAACAAAAGCACAGATCGGTTGTCTCATCATTAATCCTAGGTTAATTAGGTCCCATTATAAAAATGAGGGGTACCCCTGTACTCCTCTAACTCTCTAAGGTTAAACCACCCAAGCGGCTGACCTTATCTGTGTGCAGCAAGGCATGTCAATCCTACCTTACATTGGCAACCATCGGCCTCCGTGCGCCGGCATTCGGCAGAAACCTACTCAACCTCTGGTTCCTGCCTCTTTCAGCTTCAAAACTCCGACCGCCCTTGCCTCCACAGGCTCGCTCACTTCTTTGGCCTTTATCTGTTCTGGGAAGGGGGTTTGCCTCCGGCGGCTGGGGCTCCGCCCCAGACCCCGTAGCTCCTCTCGCTCCGCTCGAGTCGAAACGGGCGCAAACCTGGTCTTTTCTCTTGGGTCCTCATTTATCCTCGCTTGATTTCTGGTTTTATTTTTAGTTGGTTTCAGTTTTTCTGAACATTTTGCTAATTGAGAACCTGCCCGTAATTGTCATTGTCATGCCAGATACTATTGATAGTCACTTCACAGTCGTATTCGCCATTTTGCTAGAAAGATTACTCGAATTTTAAACCACGTCTTCAATTAATCAATCCAGCACGTATAACCAATCAACCTAACAACAGACGAAAGATTATTTGCTTCTACTGAGACGCAGGATAATTCAGGGGTCAATAGTACCCGCATAAATATGCAGGGATCAGCAACTGGTCAGCATGTCACTAGGATTTATATCAATAGACAGGTTTTTAATTTCTAATATAATCAGTGACAGCTCTGAAATAGCAAAAAAAGATTAAAAATAATACCAGATATTATGTAATTAAAGGGTATCCTTGCTGGTTATATGAAAAATGGGATTTGAAATTATTTACTTGAATTAATTATGTATACAGAACAATTAAAACAGGGTTGAGTACAATATGAGCACCCGAACCGTTGAATTCTATAAGAATGCGCTGGATATTATAAATATGCTTAATTACCACGGTTAGGGCCTAGAGCTGAAACTTCACACTTCATTGTACCTAATTCAATTTTACCTGATCACAGAATTCTGCGAGTCAAAATGGCCATTTCCTTAAATCCGTTTAACAGACTATTAAATCTCAACAACTATGTGGTAACCATTGTCAATAACTGCTATCCGTTCCATACGTTTTTCATCTGTTTTACAAAATCGAAAAACGAGTCCAAATGCTTCTGCATCCTGTATAAGCATTTGGAATCGTGTGATACCAGCAGCTTCTTCCCCAGAAGCAAGTCAACTGGGTGTTGCTAGATTAAGTAATTGTCTGTAGCAAAACAAAAAGAGATAGGGCAAAAAAATAATGAATTACAACACCTTCTGTTCACGCCTGGTCTCCCACGGCATTACTGATCAAGGCTCTTAGAGGCTTGAATATGATTGATCGGACGGGAAATCTTATTTTACTCTAGATGTGGTCGTAATTGTTTGTTCTTATTTGTCATCACACTTCTAATTGCTTCATTTTACAAAGCCAACTTCGCTGTTGGCTTCCAGAGCTGATAATACCTGCCGAATTTGCCTTTAAGAAATATTGTAGATTATTTCTTGTCGATTTTCCACTCTCTCTACTGGTTTGGTAGAGCTTCTGGTAACACCTGCAAGTCTCTGAACCACCTTAATTTGCGAGTTGAGTAATAAAGATTGCAAATATATAATATAACGTAGCTGGTTACCGAGTCTGTGGATACCATATGAAAGAAGACCATATGGCTTAGCCATCTAGATAGAATGGCATGTAGAGCAGACCTGGTAGGTGACCATTGAGCAGAGCATTTCGATCATGCTGCTGGATACAAGAGTTGGGCTGAAACAGTTCGGTTGCCAAGCTTTCAAGCTATTTGAACATTGGCGTTCCTAATTCCTGCAATAATGGATGTTTTTAATCTCAATTTGAATAAAATTTCAAGATGTGGAGTGAAATATCGCCATTTATCTTTACCGGTCTTCCCTCATACTCTCAGTCGAGATACTAAAACAGCAAAAAGAAAAGCAGTTACGACCACATCTAGAGTAAAATAAGATTTCCCGTCCGATCAATCATATTCAAGCCTCTAAGAGCCTTGATCAGTAATGCCGTGGGAGACCAGGCGTGAACAGAAGGTGTTGTAATTCATCATTTTTTTGCAGAATCATTTTGCCATATCTGCCAATGGTCCCTTACCGAGTCCAACAATCAGCAGTGCTGAGACCGCCAAGCCCGACTCGAGCGAAGCGAGAGGAGCAGTGGGGTCTGGGGCGCAGCCCCAGCCGCCGGAGGCAAGACCCCAACCAAAGTACAGCGAATAAATAATATAATATACATAGCTAGTCATCATCGTCGTCGGAGTCGTAGGCACTGGCCAGGAGAGATATTTTCTTAGGAGCAATCGGTTCCGGGGCTGGCAGCGCCAGGGTCTGCTGGAGGTCCCGTAGAGCATCCTCGGAAATGATCCCGGACGGTTTAGCGTCTTCGATTGCGGGTATATCGTCCACGTCATTTTCAGCTTCAGCGTCAGCTTCAGCTTGTTCTGAATATGCAGATTGTTCTAACATCCTGGCTTCGTTTGCCTGTTTGTCTTCCTGTTCTTTTAATCTTTTAGCGTCTTTATGCCTGCCTTCGATCTCTGCTACGTAACTGGCTGGCAACAGTCTCTTAATAGCCTCGGCGGTCTGTTCTTCGAGACGACGTTTTTCTCTTCTTTGAGCATGCGGATTAGGATCTTCAGTTGCCCAGCGCACATTAAGAACCTCGTCGTGGTCTAACGACTGATGTGCCATAGCCTCTTTTGCAAATTGAGCATTGGCTTCATTGACATACGTCACAAACGCTACACCGCGATCATTCAGCACTCTAATACGTTCGATATCGCCCCATTCAGCGAAATGTCTTGAAACAGTCTCCTCCATTTTATTCTCTTCACTCGAAACATGCATCCTGCCCACATATAAAGTCCTGTTCTGACGTAGAAACGAGCCCACACCGCCCATATCATCACGGTAGTCGGAAAACTTGTCTCGTCCAAAACAGTCCATATTCGGAGGAAAAATATCTGTAATCGCCGGCAATCGATGTAAATACTCGCAACTCTTGCCTTTCACACACAACCCTTTAGCAAAATAAACACAAAAGTAGCTTCCTCGCACTTTATCTGCTTTGGTATACCCCGAATCTCTCTTGATATTACACCGGCCATCTGCCTTGCGCTGGCTGCCAAAACTGTCTTTATCACCTCCACTCCTGTTTCTTGTTAGTAACAGCTCTTATCTCTCGTTGACCAGCTGCCTCCGGCGGCTGGGGCTGCGCCCCAGACCCCGCTGCTCCTCTCGCTTCGCTCGAGTCGGGCGTGGCGTGCCCCGTGAACTTGAGATCTTCGAGCCCGATCCTTCGAAAACTCAAACTCTAAATTCCAAGAAGATCCTGTGTAATACTCACCATTTCAGGTACCAGATATTGAAAATACTTCCCGTCTGAGGCGGCCTGTCTTCTTCGCTGACTGTAGCGGGATCCACCTGGACCCTCGCTGGCCGTCGCTTCTTCTTCGCATTTTTCTCGGTAACCAGAGCCGTGCTTTTCACAGCAGCCTCACCCTCACCAGAGGGCACCGCCACAACACCGGAATCGTTGTCCTGATCCGGCATTCTACCAAAAAAACTGTCAAAATCAGCAGATGAATGAACTTACACATCTCCATCACATGAGCATGATATTTCACTCCTATCAACATCGCACGGCTGAATAACCGGCACATATTGGCTGGTGAACCTCTGATACCGTCGCGAATCAATCGATGTTGGCGAACCATCCAATACGACACCCAACCGACCGAGCAATTATGGCGGCCGAACCGATCTATCTCTCCCTGGAACCCGAGGGATCCAGCGGCGGCGGTGGCAATGCGTGAGTACCGGGTTCTGACATGCCTCCGGCGGCTGGGGCTCCGCCCCAGACCCTGGTTGCTCCTCTCGCTCCGCTCGAGTCGTTTCGTCGACGATACCCGCAATCTCCTGCGAAGCAGGAGCAACCAGGGTCTGGGGCGGAGCCCCAGCCGCCGGAGGCACACCCCCGCCCCTAGAAACCGGACTAACAGGAGCAGGAAACTCAGTTTGGGCCAGATAATCCCGCGGATCATCGCCGAGCGCGGGTCGTTTGCCGGGATCACGAAAGAGTCGCTCGAGGCTGAGATCGCGGGTTTGGACGAGGACGCGGGTCGCGACGATGTCGGTGCCGTGAAAATGGAAATGGACGTCGACGAAGAGGAGCAAGAGTCGCCGAACGAAGAATCCAAGGACCAGAATGCGTCAAAGGACGCGGATCCAACTGCAATTGCAAAAGAATCAACAGAAACAGAAACAAAAGAAGAAGAAGGAACAGGAGATGCTGATGCTGTTGAAACAGCAGCAGTAGGCCCGATGTCGAGTAAAGATTTTGAACAGGCGCGGATCGAGCTGGTTCAGCTGATCCGGACGGCTCAGAACGAGTCGGCGCTATCGCTGGATTTCGTGTCTCTGTTGTTATCGTGTTTACGACCAGCAGCTGGTACCACGTCCATGTCTCCTCATTTGAAACAGCATGTGGCTGTAGGGTCGCTAGGAGCAGATGCTCTATGGATCCAGCCTCAGGAAGAAGATCCCATAGTAGGAGCAGGCTGGAAAGTCCAGTCTCTAGGAGAAGCATCCAAACAACTCAAGAACGCCGCTTCACGATTGCGAGGAGAAGTTGTTAAAGAAAAGAAATACTGGGACGCTGTAATGAAGACAGTCGTCAATGACGGTGAAGTGATGTTCAAAATCCGTCGTGGAGATGCTCGAGGATTGGGATTGAAATACGGGTTTGGCGACTCGGGGTCGGAATACAGAGATAAAGGGCTTGCGATGGTTCGTCGTAAACCAGACGGTGAACTATCGTTTCGATTTGACCGCACAAAACAGAGAAAAGCGGTTCGTGTGGTGTTATATGACATTACATCTGGCGAGAAAGTGCCTATTGGCACGTCCACACCCGCCAGTCTGTTAGTAGAAGACCGAGTCGAGAACGAGATTAAGAATGCACGAATGATCCTGTTTGAAGAAGAACTGTTTTTCGAGATGGTGCAAGAAGCACGACTGCTATCGTCGTACAAAATCACTGTTTCCGACAATGTCATCTCGGTCAACCTGTTCGACGAACTCCTCGAAATCGAGTACGCCGACCTCTCCCACACCCATCCGGCCGAAGGTCTCCCCCAACTCAAAGCCGACCTCATCTGCAACGCTCTCCATATCCTCCTCTCCTACTCCCACAAACGGCGACTCGAAAAACGCCGTGCTGTGCCGGCCCCCCTCACCAAAACGTAAGTGTGCTCCTCCTCCTCCTGGGGCCGTGCCTCCGGCGGCTGGGGCTCCGCCCCAGACCCTGGTTGCTCCTCTCGCTTCGCTCGAGTCGTTGCGTCGACGGTCCCAGCGAAAACTCCTGCGAAGCAGGAGCAACCAGGGTCTGGGGCGGAGCCCCAGCCGCCGGAGGCAGCACCCCCCTCACAGACCGCCTACTAACGAACTCCCAGCCCGCCGGTTCAGCAACCGTTATTTATTTTGCGGCCGCTGGTCGCACACATGCAGCACCGGAAGATAGTCCGGCGGACGACCCGGCTGCTGGACATGATTCTCGAGGACTATAAAGGGGCCAAGATGAGTTTCCAGTCGTACCAGGACACGGGAGAAAAAGCGTCGGCCAGTTCATACCTCGGTTTGCTGTTGTATCCACCGGTGTCGAAATACAAACTGGAACTCGATTCCGGAACCGTGGTCGATATCGTGGCCAGCTCGCCGCTCCAGTCGCATAACCCGCTCTACGAGGTCCAGGCGGTCTCGCCCGACGGATCAGTCTCCAAAACAGGCCTCTACGAACTCAGCGACCTCGAGAACTGGATCAACTGGATCCTCAAAGTTCGCCGCATGTAACACTTTCACCCCCCAAAATGCATCCTCTTCCCCACGCAATCTCCTGCGAAGCAGGAGCCACGGGGTCTGGGGCAGAGCCCCAGCCGCCGGAGGCACACCACCCGGGTCTCCCTCGCTGCCTCCGGCGGCTGGGGCTCCGCCCCAGACCCTGGTTGCTCCTCTCGCTCCGCTCGAGTCGGCGCCCCTGCCTGCAGGGGTTTTTCCGGCGGGGTATTTGGTTCCGAGCGGTTAACCTCGGCGTGCAGGGAGGTGGGTTGCATCTGATAAGCGCATGAGGGGCAAGGGAAAGTGCTGGGGGAGGAATGACCAGCCGAGCCGACAACGGCGGCAGCGTTGGGTGGGTGGTATTAACCCCACAATTTATCCTGATTTCGGTGATCTGACAAATCTCTCCGACAGGTTTTATCGCACTTCGTCAGTTGATTTCGGGTCTTTTCATCCGAATTTTCGTTTCCCGTTTTCTGATTTCGTTCGTGGCTGTTATAAACTCGCAGCTCGAACTCGGTTTTTTTTGTTTTTAGTGGTTGTTTACAGTTGATACTAGTGCCACTGTCAACGTCACAGTCTGTCAGTGTTAGTTTGTTTCTCCGGTTAGTCACGGTTGTTTTTTAATGTCGTTTATGAATTCAGGAGCCGAGTGCTCTACTGCTAGAAATCCGCTGGCTCAGTTCACCAAACATGCTGGTGAAGACAGGTCGTTACAGTATGACCGGATGAACCAGCGGCCTGGTGCTGCCGGTCCTATGTCAATGAGATCCGATGCTAGAGTCATGTCTCAGGAAGATAAGCAGATGATGGACCGGTTTTCGCAGCAGGGTCGGATGGGTCCTGGTCCTGGTCCAGCTGGTCCTTTTGCTTATGATCAAATGAGACAAGAAATTAATGGCATTCAGAATCCTCAGAAACCAGGTGCTCCAGGGTGGGTCGACGATTTCAGATCCACTTCTGCTTCTCCCATTCCTCAACAACAACAACATAGAGAATCTCCTGCTACAGCAGGTGCTGCTCCTCAGGGTAATCGTTGGGCTGGTGAGTTCCGTCAGTCGCCTGCTGGTCCTGCTGCTGCTGTTGCCGGTAATGCTAATGCCTCTCATATGGCTATGGGTGGTGGTGCAAGATTCTCGTCTATGCCATATACTCCCATGTTTTCCAGTATGGGCCCACAAATGGCTAATCAGGCCATGGTCAATCAAACACAAAGTGCTCAAATTGTCGAGCTGGATCATGATAAATGGGAAGAACAGTTTAATCAGATCGAACTCAACTCAAAAGACAAAGGTAAGGAGAAGCTCACTAAAGAACAGCAACAACAGAATGAAGAGTCTACTATGGAACCCGAACAGGAGGATCCTTTATTATCGGAATTGAATGACGACCATTTTGAAAACATCTGGGACAGAATCAAGTCTCAAGTTCTTGATAATGTCGAGGATTGGTCGAAGAGTGCTGAAGATGGACCTGCTTGGGACAGGGATTTCGACGAGTATACCACATCACGTCCTGATTTCGGTGATTATGAATTTGAAGAGGGAAACCCCTATGTTGCACAAGACGATCCATTTGCCATGGGTGTAGAACTCATGGATAATGGTGCTAAATTATCAGTTGCTGCTCTATGTTTTGAAGCTGCTGTTAAAAAGAATCCTGACCATGTTGAAGCATGGGCCAGATTAGGTGCATGTCAAGCCCAGAATGAAAAAGAAGACCCTGCTATTCGTGCTTTAGAACGAGCCATCAAACTCGATCCGTCGAATTTGAACGCTCTTTTGAACCTATCTGTGTCGTATACCAATGAAGGTTATGAAAATGCTGCCTATGCCACTCTTGAACGATGGTTAGCCACTAAATATCCCGATATCGCACAAAAGGCCCGTCAACAAGAACCCAAACTCGAGAATGAAGACAGGTTCCAGCTTCACAGTCGAGTCACCGAACTGTTTATCCGGGCTGCTCAAATGTCGCCTGACGGAGCTAGTATCGATGCCGATGTACAGGTCGGACTTGGAGTTCTTTTCTACGGCAACGAAGAGTATGAAAAAGCTATTGACTGTTTCAACACTGCCCTGTCAGTGCGACCCAACGACCCACTTCTGTGGAACCGACTGGGAGCCACATTAGCCAACTCGAACCGATCCGAAGAGGCCATTGACGCATACTACCGAGCCCTCGAACTACGACCATCATTTGTCCGTGCTCGATACAACCTGGGAGTTTCATGTATCAACATTGGCTGTTACAAAGAAGCAGCCCAGCACCTGCTATCAGCGCTGTCCCTCCACAAAACCGACAGCGCCGACGACGACGTCCTGGCCAACCAAAGCACCAACCTCTACGAAACGCTCCGCCGCGTCTTCCTCGCCATGGAACGCCGCGACCTCGTCGAAAAAGTCGAAAACGGCATGGACGTCAACGAGTTCCGCTCCGAGTTCGACTTCTAACCCCGCCCCCACACTACCCCTCCATAGCATAACCACTCATTCCACTACCCCGCCGGAAAAACCTCCCCTGCAGGTACCAACGGTGCGCGGGCACTGCCTCCGGCGGCTGGGGCTCCGCCCCAGACCCCGCTGCTCCTCTCGCTCCGCTCGAGTCGGTTCCGCGATGGTCCCAGTCTCCTACGAAGCAGGAGCAACCCGGGTCTGGGGCGGAGCCCCGGCCGCCGGAGGCAGCACCGGGCCCTCACGTGCCTCCGGCGGCTGGGGCTCTGCCCCAGACCCCGTGGCTCCTCTCGCTTCGCTCGAGTCGTTACGTCCGCGTTCCCCGGTATCTCCTGCGAAGCAGGAGCAACCCGGGTCTGGGGCGGAGCCCCGGCCGCCGGAGGCAGCACCGGGCCCTCACGTGCCTCCGGCGGCTGGGGCTCTGCCCCAGACCCCGTGGCTCCTCTCGCTTCGCTCGAGTCGTTACGTCCGCGTTCCCCGGTATCTCCTGCGAAGCAGGAGCAACCCGGGTCTGGGGCGGAGCCCCGGCCGCCGGAGGCAGCACCGGGCCCTCACGTGCCTCCGGCGGCTGGGGCTCTGCCCCAGACCCCGTGGCTCCTCTCGCTTCGCTCGAGTCGTTACGTCCGCGTTCCCCGGTATCTCCTGCGAAGCAGGAGCAACCAGGGTCTGGGGAGGAGCCCCAGCCGCCGGAGGCAGCGCCCTACTGCGTGCGGCGTGGTGATATAAACCGGTGAAGTGTGGAGATAGAGGAGAAGAGGTTAAAGATGCAAGCGAGTCAGGAATTGAGTTTGGAGAGGGGGTATACGATTGGCGCGTTGGCGTGTGGTACGATGGGCACGGCGGTGTTGAGTGCGATTCTTCGTGGAGTGGGTGAAATTGGGGAGAGTGAGGGTGGTGGAGAGGAGGAGGGGTTGGTGCTGCCTGGCAAGTTTTATGCGACCGTTCATTCGGAGAAATCGTATGACCGATTGGGAAAACAGTTCGGGTCGAAAGTGGAGTTACTGAGATCGAATGAGGAGCTGGTGGAGAAATCAGATGTGATTTTGCTCGGATGTAAACCGTTTATGGCAGAAAAGATCTTGTCGGCGATTCCCGAGTCGGCGTACACGAAAAAGAAGATCGTGGTCAGTTTATTAGCAGGCAAAACTATTTCGTTTCTCAAACAATTGACTTATTCTAAAGCATTAGTAGCTCGTGCAATGACAAATACACCCAGTAAAATCGGGGCTGGAATGACAGTTGTCTCAGTCGACCCAGCTGAACCTGCATCTTCGTCCGTTCAAACTTCGGTCGGCTGGATCTTTAAACAAACAGGTCGATGTCTTTTCCTCGACGAAAAACACCAGGACGCTGCTACCGCGCTCTGTGGAAGTGGTCCTGCCTTTTTATATGTGGTGACTGAAGCTCTGATTGAAGGAGGTGTGCGAATGGGACTGCCTTACGCCATAGCCCAAGAATGCGCTGCCCAAGTCGTGGCCGGATCTGGCCAAATGGTCCTTGAATCGAACGAGCACCCGGCAGTCCTCAAATCCCAGGTCTGTACACCCGGTGGAACCACCATTGGCGGGCTCCTGGTCATGGAAGACAACCACGTCCGCTCGTCCATCTCCCGGGCCGTCGAAGAGGCCGCCAACATCGCCGCCAGTTTCGCCAAATAAATCCGTTTCCGTTATCCGTGACCTGCCTCCGGCGGCTGGGGCTCCGCCCCAGACCCCGCTGCTCCTCTCGCTCCGCTCGAGTCGGGCTGGAGTTTCGGAGACGGGTGCTGCCTCCGGCGGCTGGGGCTCTGCCCCAGACCCCGTGGCTCCTCTCGCTCCGCTCGAGTCGGTTACGAGGGGATCCCCAAGCAACTCCTGCGAAGCAGGAGCCACGGGGTCTGGGGCGAAGCCCCAGCCGCCGGAGGCATGTCCCCACCCCCCTCAGGACGGCAGTGAAGCCTGGAGTTTGGCCAGGGGAGGTGTGGAGTTTGCTCCGGGGATTGTTCCGCCGAGGACTTGGACGTTGGATTTCTTAAGCATGAGCACGTTCCGGACTGTTTCGATAGATCCCAGGAGGAGCAGTTTGGCTCCAAGGGGGCTGATGGCGGTGATGGATTTGGTGTCGATTCGGTCCAGTTCAATGGCATAGACGGCCGTTCCAGCTGTATCTTGAAGTGTCAGTTTATGAACCGCTGACGGGCTTTCAAACAGTCCTGTTAATCCATTACCACCAGAATTGGTGGATTCTCCGGTTCCACCAGAGAAAATTGATCCATTGGATCCATCGTCGGCCGGTGAAGACGAGTCGTCCTGAACTCGAGTGACCATTCTCCTTCGTCGAGCTCCGCGAACTCGGTCCGACGCCGACTCCGCTGTTTCCGTAAGCGCCTGGATCTGACTGTATTTCGACGCGCTGATGTTATCTATAGCCATAATTTGCACCAGGATCGGGCCCTGAATTGTCTCACTGGGGCCCATTCTCGCGAACCGCGCTCTCGCTCCAGCTGCCACTTGACCGCCGACCCTGTCCCACTCATCCGACCCGACTTTCGTGATATCCTGGTTCAAATACGACATAATCCCCACACCAACAAAAATCTAAAAAATTTCAAATGAATCAATCAATCAATCACTCTCAGAACAGGGCCCCATCCGGTATTTATAAACATACCCACATGCATAAAACTGGTGAACCTCGTCCACGCACGGCGATTTCAGGGGAAGCCCCCTCCCCCTGAAAAACCCCGGGTGGGGGTCGCGCCTCCGACGGCTGGGGGTCTGCCCCAGACCCCGTGGCACCTGCTCCGCAGGAGTTTCCCGGCGGGTTCATGGGTGCTATGGGGTGGGTGCTGCCTCCGGCGGCTGGGGCTCCGCCCCAGACCCTGGTTGCTCCTGCTTCGCAGGAGATACCGGGGATCGCGGACGTAACGACTCGAGCGCAGCGAGAGGAGCAGCGGGGTCTGGGGCGGAGCCCCAGCCGCCGGAGGCAGCACCCACCCGGACCGGCGACCATGTGTACACAACTATGGGCATATACTAGTAAGCAGTATGGGTAGTAGAGGATACAGGAGTAGAAAACGACACGCGGTAAAAGAACATTGGAGAAAAGGGGGGGTTATATAGAAGTGGACGTGTTTATATTTAGGCCGAGGGTTCTTCAGCAGCAGGAGCGGCAGCAGGAGCAGCAGCCTCTTCCGTGGTTTCAGAAGCAGCAGCAGGAGCAGCAGCGGCAGCGGCAGCAGGTTCAGGCTCGGTCTCTCCATCAGCGCCCTCCTGTTGTAAGTTCTCGAGATCGTTTTGCCAGAAAGTCAAGTTGTCTCTGAGCAATTGCATGATCAGAGTCGAGTCGCGGTAGCTTTCCTCGGACAACGAGTCGAGCTCGGCAATGGCGTCGTCAAACGCTTGTTTAGCAAGGTGACAGGCACGGGCAGGCGAGTTGAGGATCTCGTAGTAGAATACCGAGAAATTAAGGGCCAATCCAAGACGAATAGGATGAGTAGGCGACAACTCGGTTTGAGCGACATCAGTGGCCTTTCTATACGACTCGTGGGCATCGGTAGCAGCAGCCTTCTTCTTATCACCAGAAGCAATCTCTGCTAAGTAACGGTGGTAATCTCCCTTCATCTTATAGTAGAACACCTTCGACTCGCCGGTCTCGGCCTTGGGCAACAAGTTCTCAACAAGAACGTCCAAAACATCCTTGCAAATATCCTCGAGCTCGTTCTCGATCTTGGCCTTGTATGCCTTGATCTGTTCCACATGGTGGGTAGCGTTCTTGGCCTCTTCCTTTTGTTCTATAGATAAAATCAATCTCCAGCTGGCACGACGCGTTCCAATCACGTTCTTGTAGGCAACCGACAGCAGGTTACGCTCGTCCACAGTGAGTTCCTGTCCGGCCTTGGCAACGGCTTTCATGTACGTCACCATCTCGTCGTATCGCTCGGCCTGCTCGCAAAGGCGGGCCAAAAAGGTGTTTGTTTCTCTCTGCTCACTGTTAGTACGCTTCTCCTGTGACTTTTTCAGGGGGGAGTTGAAGGGGGTGGGGGTCTGCCTCCGGCGACTGGGGCTCCGCCCCAGACCCTGGTTGCTCCTCGAGCTTCGCTCGAGTCGTTGCGTCGGCGAGTCCAGTGGTTTCTGGAGTTCCGGGATTGGGGTAGTGGGAATTCAATCCACAGTTAAACAACTGCGAGTTGGAGTTTGGAACGTTGGAAAATTGCAAGGGCTGGTGAACTAGATATTTGGACTCATTGGCTCAAACTGGTTGGAATTGGACTGTGGATTCTGGATTCTGGAATTTCAAGCATGGACTGGAGACAGTAAATCAAGAATTGTGACTCGTGAAATGACAATTGTTATTTTTCGGCTTTCTCGAACAAAGTGTACTCGGCACTTGAACCAATGGACTGAGTTACGACGACTAAAACCGTGAAAAACAAACACTGCTCGAAAATGTCAATTTATAGTTGATTAACAACTTATCAATCAAATACCAAGCTCACAGGCCAAAAACACGGTGACTAATGTCGTACTCTACCAAAAAATCTGTTCGCTTCTCTCAAGAGCTCACGGTTATATCGGGACTGCATCAGTCCCACTTCGAAATTTTCATCAAACATCACAGCCAAAAGAAGCAGCTCGTGTGATAATATTTCATCCAAAAGATCAGATCCTATCGCGAAAAGTGACTTATCGATATCGATATATTGCTCACTGGGTCTGAACAGAACAAAAAAAACTGCTGTATTTCATGTCATATCAGTAGCACTGCACACAGCCAGTCCGATCAATCGCGTACTTCATCGGCTGTGAATCATTTTCACCGCCAAATCTGATGAATACTCTCTGATTTGTTCTGTATCATCCTCATCACCAATTATAGCTCCAATTCCATTGTCTTGTTTTTGTCGTGTTCTTTACTGTGTATTGAATGAACCACAATCCTTGTATTCTGTCTTTTTCTGTTGTTTGCATTCTCAAGGTTTGGTGTGTTTGGTATCCGGAATTCCTCTGGGCTCTCCAGATATCCAAATCCAGGAGACCAAATCCAGAATCCCAAATTCATATCCACGTCCATGTCCCAAAATCCAAAATCCAAAAGCCATAGCCTGTTGCAGTGCGTGCTATCAGTCCTATCAGCTGTCCGATCTTTTCGCTTGATATGAGCCAATTCGATTCGAGTGATCAAAATATCCGCTCATTGTCCTTACAAACCCGCTGATATCGATAACATCACAAGAATTACCGTATCTCATCACAAAATACATCCTAATAATCCATTGTAAACCGCGTATTCCTTCTTCTTTATTACCAATAAATTACAATTGAACCCCTCGTGGCCCGACTGGACCCCTCCTAACCCCTCGCTGGTGTCATTTCCCACTTCATCCGACACCCCTCTTGACCCCTCCCTAGTTCAAATTGAATGTCTACTCACCTCTGAAGCCATTTTTAATCACTCCTAAACGTCGATTGTGAAATTGATGAAAAAATTTTATTTTAAAAACAAAATCAGTTTCTTTCTTTACGTTGTTATCAAAAGGGCAGCTTGCAGTGATGTCTGTTAGCTGTTCTGTTCGATTTGAGGGATGGAATGTTGTAGATTGGGAGGAAGAGAACGATACACTGTCTCTCTGGTGGATATATGTAAGAAAAGGCGCAAGGGCCATGCGCGCCACGAGTGGACTTTTTTCTTTTAAGCGGTATATGCATGTCCCCCCTCGTCCCCCCCTCTCTCGCTCACTCGCTTACTGGCTCACTCACTAGCTACCACTCCATCTCCCGCTCAGCCAATCCCCTCCACCCCTCGCTCTGCAGCTTTTACCTCCCCTCCGTCGCACCTCCCTCCATCGCCCCTCGCCCCTCGCACCTCCCCTCCCCTCCATTGCCCCTCGCCCATCGCCCGTCCCCTCCATCCCCTCGACCTCGCCCCTCGCCGCTCCCCTCTGTGCCCCCTACTCCAGCCTCCCCTCCCCTTTGCGCCCGTCGCAGCCTGCATCGAACTAAACACACTGCCTAGGGCCAGGGCAGGCTGCTGCTGTTAGCGGTGCAGCTGCTGCACGAAATGAAAACAACACCCCACTACCGTGAGTCCTCTTGACTCTTACCCTGCTGGCTCGGGGGTGGGGTGTGCCTCCGGCGGCTGGGGCTCCGCCCCAGACCCTGGTTGCTCCTGCTTCGCAGGAGTTGACGGGGGCTCCCCAGGTACCGACTCGAGCGGAGCGAGAGGAGCCACGGGGTCTGGGGCGAAGCCCCAGCCGCCGGAGGCACACTCCACCCCCGAACATGAGGTGATTACAGCCAGCCCCAAAGGGTATTCTGCTCACTGGCAGTCGTACAAAAAAGTGTAAAATAATCCGAGCCTGAGGGCTAAAGCGGCAACGAGTGTCGCACGGGTCGAGCCCGATTGCTGGTCGCTTCAGCCCATGCAGCTCGCGTCGAGCGTTGTCGAGAGATGAGCCGGCCTGGCTCGACCAGTCAACCACCCCTCCCTCGTCCCGAGAGGTGCCCCTCTCTGCCAGCCCATGGCCAGTATTCCAGTCAATCCGGCCGGGCGAGTGTGCCCCGCCCCGCCCAACCAGGCCCCAGCCAGAGCCTGAACCGGCCGCCGATTGGCTTTCACCGCTAGCCTGTTCAGCCGGCAGCCTGGCTGCCTCGTCGGACCCCACCAGACTCGGCCGCCAACACCACCGATCACGCGGCGCGACTCGTCCAATGCATGGATAAATGCGTTTACCAGAACCGGTCTGTGCCCTAGCCCCGGAGTATGAAAGAGGCACGCTCGATACCCGTTCAGGAAATGTCATTAGTGCCGGCGCTCGACGAGGGGGAGGGGCATGCCTCCGGCGGCTGGGGCTTCGCCCCAGACCCCACGGCTCCTCTCGCTTCGCTCGAGTCGGGTACGTGGGGAATCCCCCCCCGCCAACTCCTGCGAAGCAGGAGCAACCAGGGTCTGGGGCGGAGCCCCAGCCGCCGGAGGCACACCACTCCGATTAGACTTCGGAAAGGCCGCTCGATACACGGTTGGGGCTAGGTTTGAAGGGCTGATCGGACGCGACCCAACGACGACGGATCTGGCAACCGAACCAAGCAGCCCGACTCCGTCCTCTTTGGCAGCCAGAGCCGTCAGGGGCTCGAAACGACCTTTGATGCCATTGGCTAGCGGCCGCTGAAAACAGCCCTGCTCCCCAAAACCGCTGCCCTCTCTCTCTCTCGGCTGCCGTAATCTGGTGGGGTCATGAGGGGCCCCCCGCCGTCCGAACTTGGCCCGCTACGACCCCGCCACCCCACTTGTTACCCCTGAGTTTCGAGGAGGAGCATGCCTCCGGCGGCTGGGGCTCCGCCCCAGACCCTGGTTGCTCCTCTCGCTTCGCTCGAGTCGGGTGTCGAGGTCAGTAGCGGCTGCTCGAGCCGAGCTGAGATGTCTCTCTCGGGTCAGCCAACCGACAAGAACCTGAGCCAAAACCCAATTCCACCACTCAATTGCTCGTGACTCACCGCCCCACGCCCGACTCGAGCGCAGCGAGAGGAGCAACCAGGGTCTGGGGCGGAGCCCCAGCCGCCGGAGGCAGTCCCCACCCCTGAGTGCCCAACTGCAGCCGTGCTATGGAAGTTCACCAGCCAGCGAAGCAGGTGTTCACTGATCAGAGAGTGTCAGAGAGAGAGAGAGAGAAGAGCAGAGATGGCAGTGCAGTCGGTTTATATTTTGAACAAGGCAGGGGGTCTGATTTATCAGAAGGATTTTAAGCCGGGGCTTAAGAAACTGTCGACCAATGAGTATCTGATGATGGCCGGCACGTTCCATGGAGTTCATGCTCTGAGTGCCCGGATCTCGCCAGTCAGTGGGTCGTCGGGCGTAACTGTGATTGAGACGGCCAGAAACGCTATTCATTGTTTTCAAACGCTTTCTGGGATCAAGTTTTTGGTGATTACGGATTTGAGACAGTTCAGTCCGGACGCAGTTATTGCTCGCGTGTACCAGCTGTTTGCTGACTATGTCATGAAGAACCCGTTCTACCAGTTGGACATGCCTGTTAGATGCGAGCAGTTTGACCGCCATTTAGAAAGTTATCTTATGGGTGTTGCGTGATTTGTTGTTTCTATCAGCAGTAGCATAGAACACAGTGAGCAATGATTGGTTCTCTGGTTTCGGCTTATAGCATCCAGCTTGGAAGATGTGCAACTGCAGGCCATCAGAATCAATTATCACGATTAAGAACTACTATGGCCAGCTAATGGGTTTAATCTCCTGTGAATTGATGAGGACAGGACATGGTCTAGCAAGTGCTGATGAGATAGTTATTGCTGACAATGGCACAATTGTGTCGACAGTAGACATCAGTCGGTATACATTGACTTACGAAGATGACAGTCGAGAGCGACTGAAGATAGTCAATTATCACAGTCGATGATCAGTCAATTGTCAGTCAATAGACAGTCAGTAGACAGTGAATAGACAGTTGGCTGTTGGTTGTTAAAAGATTGATTATCTATCAATAGTGACAGACGATGACACAGTCAGCAGAATGACCTTGTAATGAGTTTATGATATTATATACGTACAAGTTTATGATATGATATATGTACATATATAAATATTCCATGGAATCAAAAAGCATATGTTATTTGAAAGATCAGAAGTTGAACTGAGAGCCTTCCTTAGAATGACTGATGATATCTCCTGGTAGTAAGTAGCTCTGCTAACCTAAAGTTGTACTGTAGTTTCGTAGGAACCTGACTGGGTTGTCAGTCTTAGTTAATATCTGCACTGGTAGTAACTGTACCGAAAGCATCAGCGAGCTCGGCTAGAGCCACATCGACGAGCTGCTGAGCTGACACGCCAGGGATATCTCGGTCGCCAATTGCATCTTTTGGAAGCAGGACTGAATACTCTCTCTCAGCAGCCTGTCTAGTAGTAGTACTGACACACACATGAGCCATATAACCAGTAAGCACGAGTTTCTTCTTTCCAGTAGATTCAAGGAATTCGCCCAAATCAGTACCAGTAAATGAACCAGGATGTTCTTTATACACCACCTTCTCATTACCAACCGGTTTCAATTCCGAGAACTCTTCTTCCAAAGGGGTTCCTGGAGTGAAAATCGGAGCTCCCTCAGGAACCTTGTGAATGACATGGACAATATCACTCTTTCCAGCACGATACTTCTCAAGCAACGAAGCAATCTGTTTTCTGGTCGACTCGACATTGGCCGTCTTCAACAGCCCGTCAGCATACTCGTTCTGAGCATCGATAATCACCAAAACACTCTCCTTCACCGAAGCCGAATCTGGACCCTGTCCAACCAACTCGTTCAAAGACTTTACCGACATTTCTCACTCTTTCTTCACTGAACTTTCACACAAAATTCAAAACCACTCTCGACAAAATACAACTCCAGCTAGCTGTCGTTGTCTAAATAGAGTTCGGTGCTTTCACGTTTCATATCCGCATCTCTCCAGGCGGCTATATCGCCTGCACCGGCGATCCACGACCCGCATATCACCGGTCCCTGCGTCCAAAGCCCTCGAACAGGTTTTTTACCGGGAGGGGGGTGTGCCTCCGGCGGCTGGGGCTCCGCCCCAGACCCTGGTTGCTCCTCTCGCTTCGCTCGAGTCGTTTCGTCCACGGTCCTCGCAATCTCCTGCGAAGCAGGAGCAACCAGGGTCTGGGGCGGAGCCCCAGCCGCCGGAGGCACACCCCCTTCCCTTCCCCCACCACTGGACCCCGGTCTGGCCACGGAAACGAGTGGTGGGCCAGGGAAAGTGTGAGGGTGGAGTGGTCAGGGGGTGGTGGAGGGGTGAGTGATGTGCATGCAGATAAGCCGTTTTGTTGAGTTATCGTGCATGTCAGGGGGGAATGGGA
This sequence comes from Sugiyamaella lignohabitans, assembly GCF_001640025.1. Taxonomy (NCBI): domain Eukaryota; kingdom Fungi; phylum Ascomycota; class Dipodascomycetes; order Dipodascales; family Trichomonascaceae; genus Sugiyamaella; species Sugiyamaella lignohabitans. The sequence continues at coordinate 2,335,842 of NC_031672.1, read as the reverse complement.
TGCATGTGATGTGGGTTGCTGTTTCTGGGGATCCGGTAGTAGGGCACTAGTTTGGTCGCAAGACTTGTTTGTGGACGGTTTGTTTTGTTCTGAAGTCGTGGTTTTTTTGAGTGCTGGTGAAGAAAGAGTGTGTGTTTGTTTCAACTCTTGAGTGGAGTGGACTGTGTGAAAGATACTTCCTGATCGTACAGTTATCCAGTTCAGTGGTTGGTTGCTGGTTCGGTTGTTGCCACTTTGTGAAACGGGTCGGGTGTCGTCTGTTAATGTATTTTGAGCTGAGTCTGATACTCATTGGCGTAGGATTTCTGATTATATCGTCGGCAGTGATCTTGTTTGTGGTAGTTGTCAGTCTCGACGAGATTGAGAATCGTCTTTAAATTGACGCACGGGACTGGGAAATCCAAGTCCTATCGATAAACACGGTAGGTCGGTCTTGTCGACCAGTTTTATGGTATTTGAGTTCATCCTCTTCCTGGTTATTCTTGGTAGTTTATTGGTAGTTGTTGGGTTGGTTATATTGGTACTCTGCTTGTAGGTCTGACGGGATATGGCCGAGTCGGATTCTGCGACTGCTGTGTGGGTCGTTTGGAACGCTATCGAGATTTGCATACTTCTGTCCACTTTACTGGCCATAAAAGGCATCAAATTCATCTGGTTTAGTCTCAATCCTGAAGATAGAAGGAAATATGGTCCCATGTCAGTACCATCTTAATCCGCTGCAGCAGGTGCAAACTGCTGCTATGCCAGAAATATCATCAGTGGGCTTGAACTCCACTGATCCTGTATATATTTTGCCAGTCGAGGTCGTGAAACTGATATTTGAACAGTTTGTTTCTTTTGAAGACACGCTGAAATGCTGTTCTGTATCAAGACTGTGGTGTCATGTGTTAACCAACCAGTACAGTATTTGGAGGGATAAAGTCGATGTCCGTGATTTTCCCCACACTCCTCCCCAGGATCTTCTCATGAAATATCTAACTCTCGCTACTCATTGTCCACTAGAAATATTTCACATTTTTAAGGCCGACCTCAACTTTTCAAATCATGTCATCAATTACATCTTGCCTTGTAGAGGCACTAATCTAGTCAATAACAGGGTGTTCGTCAACCAGCCTTCTATTCTGACTACCAACATCATTCAGACGTACATACCCCCTAAATTCGCAAGCAAATCGCTTTCTTCAGTCACTGTTCATACTCCTAAAATAGACCACTCTGCATTTATCGATCTTCTGGTGAACTATCCCCAGCTCACCACCGTCAGGCTCATCGACTTCAAATTTGTAGGTCCATTCCGCCAACTTCCTTCACAATTCACACCTCCCAATTTACTGAATCTCACTCTTCTAGGAAATGAGCAATGGGCTGGTGAAGGCGACCAGTTCCTTCCTGAACTACTACAAAGGCTCGACAACATTCAATCGCTTGAACTGTGTCTTCACGAATCAAGCATTGTCGATATTATATCCAGAATAGTCTCTCTGAAACGGTTGTCGCTGAGGTTTTCCCAGCACGACCATGTGGCCATTCCCTCGCTCCACTGTCCACTTCTCGAGGACCTCGCAATACGTGCGTGGAACCTCGAGCTTCCATCCGTCCACGCCCAGCCAAAACTCGCACTCCGTAAACTAGACGTGGTCTGCAATAACTACAACTACGGTTCCAGCTTATCATCTCTACTAGACTTTTATTTCTGCTGGACGACCATCGAGGAGCTCATCCTAGTTTCTGACAGAATATGGACAACACTCGAATTAAAATACCTCTGCGACCAGGCACCTAATCTGAAGCAACTCGAACTCCTCTGCTCTCGAGTTTCTCTCGGCGACATACCCACACTTGCCCACGCATGTCCCGACCTAACTGTCATCAAAACTAATCCCATGCTCGACGATATTACCGACCACATGCTCGGATACTCACAACTCGGCGACGGCCACTGGATCCAAAAAAGCATCCTCGACATCCCCGTATTCTTCGAGAAAATCGATCCACTCTCGGTCAATTAGTGCTCTTTTTTCTGTAGTGAATCATAATTCTATCTGACGGTCTGCCTCCGGCGGCTGGGGCGCTGCCCCAGACCCCGTTGTGCTCGCTTCGCGAGCGAACGCAGCGGTCGGCACGCGATGGGATCGGGTCAACTTCTTGAACCGAGCGATTTGTTGAACCTCTGGCGAAGTTGTAGAGTTCCTGATAGAGACCCAAAACTCAAGGAAGTAATTTATAGAGAAAAGCTGCTTCCTCTAGGTATACTATAAGCTCCTTCACTTATTTAGCAGATATACATATCATTGTCAGCCCGGTGTACCAGTAGAGGCACGTGGGGGACGATTCTTCCAGCTACGACCATATCTCGAGTACAGCAAGATTTCCCGTCCGATCAATCATACTTAAGCCTCGGAGAGCCTTAACCAGTAGTGCCGTGGGAGACCAGGCGTGAACAGAGGGTGTTGTAGCTTCACATTTTTTTGGGTTCGCAGGATGATAGGTTACCTCACTATGAAAAGATTTGCCCTTCCTATGCAAATTTTGAACAGACTTGATGAATGTCAGACATGAGCGTAAGTTTGATCTTACTTTCGTTGGCTTCGTAATGAGAAGAGAAGTTCATTAAGCATTCAACTCAGTTCACCGAACAGTTCAGATGCTCAAATGAGTCTGGAAAGGTCTTGTTGAAATTATTTCTATAGTTTATATTAAAGAATGTTCAATTCATGACACACTAGTCTAGTCGAATTAAAGTGGACGGACGACGGAGGCAGACAGTTACGACCACATCTCGAGTAGAACAAGATTTCCCGTCCGATCAATCATATTTAAGCCTCGGAGAGCCTTGATCAGTAGTGCCGTGGGAGACCAGGCGTGAACAGAAGGTGTTGTAACTCAATCTCTTTTTCTCTTTTGAATAATTTTTGACAGTGGTAGGTTACAGGAGGAGCTCGAAGTTAGTGGTTGAAGTAGGGTGCACAAGAGCGCTTGTCAGCTACGACCACATCTCGAGTACAACAAGATTTCCCGTCCGATCAATCCTATTTAAGCCTCGGAGAGCCTTGATCAGTAATGCCGTGGGAGACCAGGCGTGAACAGAAGGTGTTGTAGTTCGCTCAATTTTTTTTTTTTCATCCTCACCAAATTGATAGGAGACCGCACCCCCGACGCCCGACTCGAGCGAAGCGAGAGGAGCCGGGGGGTCTGGGGCGCAGCCCCAGCCGCCGGAGGCCGACCCAGCACCTCGCGAATCCGGAGTAAAGAATGTCATTAGCTATATACATACACATGAAGAAGAGAAATAAATCACTCGATGTGGTCGAGTTGGATGGCGTCGAGGATCTTTTTAGCACCCTTGGCCAGCAGGTCGGCAGCCAGGTCGCGGCCCACTTGCTCGGCCTCCTCATCAGTGTTGGCAATAGCACTGACAGTTCCTTGTACACATTCCGTACCGTCAACACTAACAACGATACCGGTGATTTCCAGCAGCGAAGTCTTAGACTCGAAGTTACTCTCAACACCAATTGGTACCGAACATCCACCTTCAAGTGTCTTCATGAGACTTCTTTCAGCCAGACAACACATGGAAGTAGGACGATGGTTAATTCGTGACACAAGACGCTTGATCTTGTCATCACCAGCTCTGATCTCGACTCCAAGCGCACCCTGGCCAACAGCATAGTACATATCAGGAGCCTCTAAGAAACTGGTGATTCTCTTCTCAAGACCCAGACGAATCATACCAGCAGCAGCCAGAATGATACAGCTGTAAATGCCTTCAGGATCGTCAAGTTTAGAAAGACGAGTGGGCACAGCTCCACGCACACTTTCGAACTTGAGTTTGGGGTATCTTCTTTTAAGCTGGGCCGAGCGACGAATCGACGAGGTGCCCACTATACTTCCATCAGGAAGATCTTTCAGATGCTTATAGGGAGAGTTAAGGGGCATGACAAGGGCATCACGAGGGTCTTCACGCTGGGTGATGGCGCCCAAAATACAGTGGTCGGGTAGTGAAGTAGGCATGTCCTTCAAAGAGTGAACAATCATATCGATCTGCTCAATACCTTCTAATTTGTTTAACAGAATGATTTCTAATTCTTTTGTCCATAGAGACTTTCCTCCAAAGGCATATAAAGGTCTGTCCTTGACCCGATCACCCAAAGTCGTCAGAGCAATAACGGGGAAATTCAGACCTGGATGGACGTTTTTGAGACAGCTAGCAACATAACGAGACTGGACAACCGCCAATTTCGACTTTCTGCCTCCAACATAAATCCGTCCACCGGGTTCACCTTCATTAGTGTCGTATCTATCAACTCTCAGGTCCTCTTCTGTTGGAGCAGGAGTCGGAGCATATGGTGGAGGGGCGTGGATTTCTGGAGTGAGAGGAGGAATCGGTGCCTCCGATGTGTTGGTAATGCTGGTAGTCTCAGTGGCAGCAGTCACATTGGCAGTGGCAGCAGTGCCAGCCAAAGAAGCTCTCTGAGGTTGAGGGGATTTCACCTCGACAACGGTTGTAGTAGACGACATGGCCAGTGGTAAATCTAATGCAAATTTTCGGTCTTATTTCGGTCTCGGTAGTTACTTTTCAACCTTTTGAAGTTCTTACGAAGTCGTCGCTTCGTTATCTTTCGTTAATCTTCGTTATTAATACTTTTGTAATCTCTTCAATAGTTGTGACTCTCGACACACAAATGAACAGGTTCTGACGATATCAATCTCTGTTTCACCACTCAATCAAAAAGACAGTTACCAAAGTCCGCGATTTAAAAACCAGGAAATTGCTTATCAGTTGGTGGGTGGTTCACAAAGATTTGCGTGGATTGACGACGACGCTTATGAACCTGAAAAATGCAATGTCGGCAACTGAACGGTCCAGACTCAATCAATACACGTTCTTTTCCTGTAAACAGCAGCTTCTCCGTATTTAAACAGATTCAAAAAATCGCAAATAAACAACAAACCCCAAAAACAAAAACGAACACAGACGAATCAAAAGTAATCCAGGTTGCAGCGACCAAGCGATCAAACAGAAATCAACTCTTCAAGCTCGGTTAGTCGCTTCTGCATCGAATGAAATTTATCTGCCTCGACCGGCGGCCAATAACACCGGTCCCAATTGTAAACCCCTCTGTCACAAGCCACATCCCTCTCACGGAATCATCCGCAGTTGGGACCATGAGCCGTGGCGGGGCTCCCGACATGGGCCGCTGGCGCGGGTGGCGGTGGACGGGGGTCTGCCTCCGGCGGCTGGGGCTCCGCCCCAGACCCTGGTTGCTCCTGCTTCGCAGGAGATACTGGGCCCCGTCGACGCCCGACTCGAGCGGAGCGAGAGGAGCAGCGGGGTCTGGGGCGGAGCCCCAGCCGCCGGAGGCAGTCCCCTCCCCCCCCGCTGTGAACCCGCTGAGATGAGCCGCACGCGGCGCGGCGGATGTAGGGTTGAATGAAGTGACGCAGGTGCAGGTTGGTGAAGAAGAGGTAGAGCGAGAAGATCGAACCGGTCTGAAGAGAGAAAAAAAATAGTATTTTAGAGGATTAAGAAGTAGAAGAGAAGGGAGTTTTTGGGAGGCGAAGAATGTCGAATGGATTCTCGAGCCATTGGCATAAGCTGTATAGTAAGATCGAGGAGACGCCTGATGAGCTTGAGTACTGGGAGGATCTGGTTGAACATGTGGAGTCGGACGAGTTTGGTATCTCGCGAGGGTCAGATGAGGATGTTTTTAAACTTTTTCGTTTTAGCTTTGACGGGCTGCTAGAGAAGTACCCGCTTTTGTTTGGATACTGGATCAGATACGCCGAGCAGGAATTTCAGCTTGGTAATACAGAAAGGTCGGGTCTGGTGTATGAACGAGCAGTGGCTGCTTGTCCTTATAGCGTTGATTTATGGGTTCGATACTGTCAATTCTGTATTGATACGTTTGTACGAGATGAGAGTAGAGTCAGACTGGTTTTTGAACGAGCAATTGAGCTTGTTGGAAGCCATTTCTTGAGCCACAGTCTGTGGGACCTGTACCTCAATTACGAGGAGAATATCATGGAATCTCCTAAAGAAGTTATTTATAAGATCCTGGCACACATTGTGACGCTTCCTATTCACCAGTACTCGCGGTATTTTGCGAGATACAGACTGTTGACGCCGAATATTTCAGTCGAGCTGACGGCCCCAGAGCATGTCATTGAACAGTTTCGTGCTGAGTATGAGTTAGAGCTCGAGGAGGAGAAACTGGCTCGTGAGGCAGATAAATCAAGAGTTTCTAGTGGTCCAGCGAGTAAAAAAGAGCACCCTGTTGCTAGTACAAATAGCGGTTCAAAGACTGCTAATTCTGGTGGCTCTGGTGACTCTGGTGGTGCTGTTGCTGGTGCTGGTGTAACGGACGATATGGACGATGATGAGAACTTGTATGGCGATGATAACGCTGAAGAAGACAAAAAGGACTCGAGCAAGTCTAGTAGATCGAGAAAATCAGGTGTTTCAGATCAACCAAAGGCCGAAACTACCACCAATCTACCCGGGTTAGCTGCACTTCCTGGGCTGCCAGGACTGTCAGTTCCTACTGGACCAGCCAACCAGCGTGGAAATACCCCTACTACCAAAACATACCATTCACAACCCAATGCTTCTGTGAATGGCGGTTCACCACTTAGAAACCCGAAAGAAGACCTACGAATGAGGGTGTCTGAATACCACCTTCGACTGTATAAAGAAACACAGCTCGAGGTGAGTAAAAGATTCACTTACGAGTCTCAAATCACAAGACATTATTTCCACGTCGCGTTTGTAGACGAATCTCAGCGTGTGAACTGGAACCGGTACCTTGATTTCGAGGAAATCGAGGGCCATGAAGACAGAATCATGTTATTATATGAACGAGCATTAATCCCGCTGGGTCTCGACGAATCACTATGGTTTCGATACGTGCGATGGCTAATAGGAACTGGCAAGACTGACGAGGCGATCAATACACTCCATCGAGCATGTCTGATTCTACCAATTGGCCGACCCGATATACGATACTACTTCGCTACCGTGCTACTCTCACAAGATCTGTATGCCGAAGCACAGGCCCTCGTACATTCCGTGTTACAAGCATTCCCATCAATTAAAGCCATTAATTTATTAACCAGCATCATCATCAAGACCAACGGCCTCGACCAAGCTATAGACTATCTCAAGAGCACGCTGGAATCACTCGACAGCAGTGGTAACGCCAGCAATCCAGAAGACGACGACACGCTGTATCCTGTCGGAATCATCAAACTGATCTCTGACCTGTACACCAACTCCGACCGTATCGATGAAGCCAGGTCGTTGTTTGAAATGTACTCATCCACATACTCACTCTCACCCACCTTCTGGCGATATTACATGACTTTCGAACTGACACAAGCACCCACCGTTCAAACGGCCGGGCCCGACCCAGCGTCTGCCCTGCTCCTCAACATCCAAACGAGCGGGCTCAGCAAACCCGACACCAAAACCCTCATGCAAATGTACATGACCCACCTCCTAACGACCAGCACCAAACCCAGTGCCGTCGCCGAGTACATGTCGCTCGACCGTAGTATATACAAACACTAGCTGATGACCTTTTCGTAGTGCCGTGTCTGCCTCCGGCGGCTGGGGCTCTGCCCCAGACCCCGTGGCTCCTCTCGCTTCGCTCGAGTCGGGCGTGGGGGGTCCCACGGTTCATGGGATTTCCACGAGAAAAACGAGCGAAGCGAGCTACGGGGTCTGGGGCAGCGCCCCAGCCGCCGGAGGCAGTCAGGGAACCCACAAGCCCGACTCGAGCGAAGCGAGAGGAGCCACGGGGTCTGGGGCAGAGCCCCAGCCGCCGGAGGCAGAGGAGGGGAGGAGGAAGATGCGTGGATTAAGAGAGGAACTCCAAGGCCAGGGTGATGGCGATGGAGGCCAGCCAGAAGGTGATTGTACAGAGTCCGATTGTCCGGGACATACGCCAGTTATTGAGGGGCACGAATATGAGGAGGAAGAACGAGGTCAGGAGGAGCGTAGCGCCCGAGATGACGAGTGTTGGTGACACTTCGATGCTGTAGGACCCGCCTCGACCGACGTCGGGACGCATGGACGCGGGTCCAAGCATCACTGCTAGACATGAAAGGCCGATGCCGACGAGGATGTTGAGAAGGGGACTGCCAAAACAGGCGGAAAGGGCCATAGTGGGGAATCCGAGTCGTGCTAGGGTGATATCAGTGATCAGGTCTCCGAGAGAGTTGCCAATAGCAAAGACAGTAAGACCAAGAATGGCTTCGGAGAGGTGGAAGATAATTCCAAGTGCTTTCAGAATAGCTACTACTTCAGATGCGATGGTGGCTATCCAGGCAATGACGACGGCAAACCCAAGAAATGACACAGTTGGAAGTGCATGGGGATGTTGGTCGATGAGATATAACATACACAGCAGGCCAGCGCTACAGAGAAGACAGATGGATAGCTCGTGCCAGCCCAATCCGCCAGTTACACAGAATGCTACTGCTATTGGCGACATCAAAGAATTGACGGCAAGAAGCCATAATGGCGATTGTTCGCGTTCTGATTGTTCTGCTGCTGCCAGAAGAGCGTCAGGTGGTATGGCACTGACTTGTTCGGTATCAGGACTGATGATTTCTTCGTTTTCGTTTGATGGAGTGCTTTCGAAGACTGGCACGGTACAAGTGAGAATGAGTATTGATGGCACTGCCAGCAGACTGGAGAGTACGTTGTACCAGCTCTTGGCTGATAATGCTGACAAAGATGGAAATAGAATGCGCAGAACTTCAGGTCGTTCTGAGTCGAGATCGTCTTTGTATTGGTACAGGTGCTCGAGTTCTTCTATTACGTCGGCACTTGTGGGTTCAGACAGCTGTGTGCTTGTATCGATGGTGAGAGTAGGCCGTTGCCGTCCTCGTAAGGCGTCGTCGATGTTGTGTTCATGGTGGTCGTTCAGCGGACTAGATATAGGTTTCGAGTTTGGAGAGTGGACTGAATGGAAGAAATCTATGTCGGTTCCGCCAGTTCTGCTGATTGGAGGTGCACTAAGTGGACTGGCAGGCGCACTGCCTGATGATAGTTTAGTTATGACAGGGTTGACCGGACTGTTTTTGTGATGTGATGGAGGAAATGAAGTGGTTGTCGGTGATTTGTTAGAGGTACCACTGTCTTCGGTTATTAATAGTTGGGGGACTGGATTCTCCTTGCGATGCGATAATAATGGTAGGTAGGATGTGGATAGAGTGCGAGTGGGTGGTCTTCCAGTGGCACTGTTGAGTCGTTCAAAACTGGATGTTCGTGGGCTGTACGGTCTATCGAAGGCTAAATGTCTATGAGTGGGTATTCTAGATGCGATGTTGTGGAAATCAACTGCACTTACTACTGAAGAGCGTACGGGTGGGAGAGGAGAAGGTGACCGGGAACGAGATCGTGATTGTGAATGTGAATCTGACATGGAAGGTGATAACGATTGAGAAGGAGAGCTTGATCTGACAACATGAGATTGGAGTTCGTGAGAAGAGTGTTGTTTAGAATGGAGATGTGGTCGCTCGTGAGAATTGTGTGTTTGGTACAAATGAATGTGACCAGGAGATCTGGATCTGGATCTGGATCTTGAACTGGACCGAGATCGTGACGAGGATCGTGTTCTCGAATGAACAGAGAGATGCTGGCTCGTAGGTGATGTATTATGAGAGCCATCTCCAGGTGTGCCAGGTGTTCCATGAATTCCAGCTGCTCCAGCTGCTCCAGCTGCTCCAGCTCCTCTTAATGACTTTGCTATGTCTGTCTCGGAAGCCAGTGCTCGTCTGTACGACCTGTCTACAAAATCCGACTGCAAATCCGACTGTAAATCCGACTCTTCAGATATCGCCTGATAATTAGTATTATGATGAGGACGTCTGTTGACACGCAACAATCTGCTTATTTCACTGGCATCATCAACCATATCTTCTTCTTCAACCTCCAAAATTTCGTCATGAAATGTATCAGACGAAGACTGTCTTTTCGCAACACTACCACCACCACCACCCTCACTGAGAACTTCTCTAACTCCTCTACCCAGTACATTTCCCTGTTCAGCAACCCCAATATCCAAAGTACGACCACTGGAAGCAGATTCTGGCACGCCCTTCACCTTCAACAATCGTTCCTGTTTCTTCTCATTGTGTCTCATCTGCCAGTAAACTACTGTAACACCGTAACCAACATACAGCAACAACATAACTGCACACTCCCAGGGCTGTAGCAGTCCATCATACATGAAATAAAGAGAAAACGACACAGACACAGTGAAAAAAGTCATGTCTCGAAGAAACGGTTTGCGAGACACTCGAAACGGATTGACTACCGCCATTGATCCAGCTACCACGGCAATAATAAACGTAGCAGCACCAATCAGTTCACCTACTGCCAAAGAACCAGACCCGATTCTCACCGCAGCATACGTGCTAAACATATCAGGAGCACCATTACCAAAAGCCAGAAAAGTGACTCCCACAACAGACTCGGCCAGTCCTAGCAAATTAGCCATTGTCGACAGGTTCGGGCACAGAAAGTCATAAGCAGCAATGCCAATCGTCATAAACAGGATACAAAGCCATAATATAATTACACCTAACGAAACCAATCTCGACACCACCGACGAATCTTTAACAGGAGGAGGATCAAGATCACCTTCGTCACCCCTACCGCCATCAGTCAACCCACTACTGCCACAATAGTACAGCGAAAGATAGTCCACAAGCCCGAAATTCTCGAGACGACAGTGATCCTGGACAAACTGGCACTTGTTCTCCGCTAACCGAACGTCTTCACACTTTTCCTCGGCCAAAATCTCGACGCCAGCATCATTCAGTCCAGCCTGATCCTCTTCAAAAAAATTGGTACCTGAATCATCAGGGGCCTGAGTCCTAAGACCAGCACCGGCACCAGCACCAGCCGGTCCAAATCCCACTGAATCAACTGCATTCACATTTATCAGCTCAACAGCCACATTTCCCAACTCACTGCCACCAACAAACCCGCTTTCTATAATACCAGACTCGACTGAATCAGCCAGTAACGCCACTATAATCACCCACCTCAGAACCGGAAATAACAGTCTCGAGGAAACCTGCCGGCCCATTCTAATCACGCAATGGCCAGAGGACTCTGAAAAGTTCCAGATCAAGAGCAAAAAAAAATTAGCGAACGAGCCCGTCAAAAAAAAACTAGAAACAGGCAGCAGAAAATAAATATATATCCTCGACGAGTTCAACTTTGACCATTGGAAATGCTTGCTAACGTTATCTAACAGCCGATAATAAATTAAAGTAACCTTGCATATCTGTACATAATCGAGATGGCAGATTACGAGGCTCAGATTGCAGCAGCCCCACCGCCGCAAGCAATCCCTCACCACCCCAGGGGGGCTATGTCCCCCGCTCACACGGGGTCGCGCACCTGCCTCCGGCGGCTGGGGCTCCGCCCCAGACCCCGCTGCTCCTCTCGCTGCGCTCGAGTCGGTACGTGGGGTGCCTCCTCCACCGGGGGGTGGGGTTCAGCCTCCGGCAGCTGGGGCTTTGCCCCAGACCCCGCTGCTCCTCTCGCTACGCTCGAGTCGGCGAGTGGGGCGCCCCACCACCACCCACCACTAACCCCCTTGCTGCCTGGCCACCCCACTCACCGACTCGAGCGCAGCGAGAGGAGCAGCGGGGTCTGGGGCGGAGCCCCAGCCGCCGGAGGCAGAACCCCCGGAGCACATCTGAAACGGCCGCATCCGTCTCGGATTAAAGTTCGGAGGCGCGGGTGGCCGAGCTGCGGGCGGGTCCGGGTCGGGAATCAGCCTCGCTACAGAACAGAACCCACAGAAGAGAAACCCAAGAGCCACAAGAAAAGGAGGGGGAGAGTCTGGGGGACAAGGGCCCCACGGAAGGGAGAGGGAGGAGCTAACCCGTGATCAGCCTGGTACAGACCGCGCTAGCGCTGGAGTGCCTCGAGCTGCGGCATGCATGCAGCCTTAGCTGCGATCGGCCCGATTGTGGTGCATGCACCCGTTTGAAACAGGCCTTGGCAAACGTTAAACGTTCAGCCAACAATGTCACGTCAAGAAGCCCGGTTGGTGAAGTTGGGAGGAGGGGGTTGCCTCCGGCGGCTGGGGCTCCGCCCCAGACCGGGTGGCTCCTCTCGCTGCGCTCGAGTCGGGCGTGGAGGTAGGTCTGTGTTTGGGGGAGTGGGCAGTGCTCTGGGGGTTGGAATGCTTGTTATTATTATTTTTAACGTGAAAATGGCCGTCGCGCTAGCGCTGCAGCTGGCACGGCGATCCAGGAGTGTCGAGACGTTGTCGCATGCTGAAAAAAGTAATCTCGGGCTGGCTGTCAGACCCCTCTCTCGTGGCCTCTTTCCTCTTCTGTGACCAACTTGACACGTTCTGTGCAACAATGAAAACGGTCACCCCCTCCTCCTCCTCCTCCTCCTCCTCCTCCTCCTCCTCCTCCTCCTCCTCCTCCTCCTCCTCCTCCACCACCACCCCTCCACCCCACCACAGCACAGACTAGCAGACCAGACCGGACCCAACCCCCGACACGCTCGCGAAGCGAGCACAACCAGGTCCGGGCGGAGCCCGGCCGCCGGAGGCATGTCTGTCCCGCCGCCGTGTCTCCTGGACCCGGACTCATGAGTTTATCGGAATGCCAAGCCAGCCTGAGATATAGAGAGAGTCAGATCGGGATTTTGGGATTCGATTGGGACAGCGGCCGCTGGGGGGTATTTAGTTGGCCGCTAGCAGACGCTAGCACGTATCGCGACCGCTCGAACCAGCGATCGGCCTGGCTGCCAGCTGCCAGCCTGCATCGGCGCATGTCATTTACCAGCAGAAGGGGACCAATGGTGGGCAGCAGCGGCAGCATATGCTCGAGCCTCGAACGGGCTGCAGCCCGGGCCGCCAGGACGATGGTGGGCTGCGGGCTGGCTAGCGGGGAGGGAGAGAGTGCCTCCGGCGGCTGGGGCTCCGCCCCAGACCCTGGTTGCTCCTGCTTCGCAGGAGTTGGCTGGGATCGTGGGGCCAGGGTCAGGTATGGGCTGCTGCTTGGCTAGGAGAGAAGTCGGCGTGTGTATTGTCGGCGGGCTGGCTGGTCGAGTGACTGATTGACCGATAAGCCTGGATTCTGAGCTCAACCTGATTTCACAGTCAGACTCGGATTATAGTTCAGTTTGTTTTCTCGGGCTTGATTCAGCTTTGTCAGACGTCTCAGTCATCTGTCATGTCTTCCAGTCGATTTAATTAGTCAGCCAGTCAGCCAGTCAGCCAGCCAATCAGCCAGGTATCAAATTAGTTGTTAATTTGCTCACGATCTGACTGACCGGCTGCTGACTGTCTGATTGACAGGCTGTCTGACAGGCTGAGTGACTGGCTTATCGAAGTGCTTGTGCGTCTAAATCAAGGCTGAAGCCTGAGGCCCCAAGCCTCAAAGTCCAAGCCCAGGGCTGACCAGCAGGCAGATACCGTTACTTTTTTAACGTGGCTGCTGCACCGCCAGGCAGCTATGGGCTATTATTCACTGCGAATTAGGCCAAGCCCGACTCCTCTCATCAACCACCATTCCATAGCCACCCAGCCCGTCCTATCGCTCCTCGCTCCCAGTCAGCCCCTGCCATCGCTCCCACCCCCTTGTTCCGGTCTCTCCCGTGCCCCTCCTCCTCCTCCCATCCCTCTCCTTCCTCCCCACCTCTCGCCTCGTCTCCCCTCCTCCCTTCCCACCAACTCCCGCCAGCTCCCACCATCCCCTCCGTGCCCGCTAGCACCCCCTCATCCGCCAAGCATCCCCACCCCCCGCTCTCGAGCGAAGCGAGCTACGGGGTCTGGGGCAGCGCCCCAGCCGCCGGAGGCAGACCCCCCCCTCCAGAAGCGTTAGTTCATTCAATCCTTGTTGAAACAAACATAGCTATAACCGGATTGGGTATGCTGGCCAAAGCACCCATCTCAGTAGGGCATGCACTCGGTTTATCACTACAGATTGGCTTGAAAACGTGCAGACGATCTTGCTAATCCCTGGTGCATAAAATGATATGTAGTTAAATATATCCTGCAGGTTGCTGGGCAGAAAAGATGATGCGCTGGTGAGGTCGCACGAGAGTATATTAATATAACCAACTTAATTGTGGGTTTAGTTTTTATTTTTATTTTTGTCTTTATAGCTTGGAGATTTTGCGTGAAAATCACTTGACGGAACTCGGGAAAGCTTGTCTTTTGATAATATTAAGAATACGAACAACAGCAGGTATCACCACCAGCTTTGTTGCTTCTGTCTTATCTTTCAGATTTGATCTCTCGGCTGTTGAAAGACACGACTTTTTTTCTTGGTTTCACTCTGACACGAGATCTTGGTTTGGTGGTGTTTGGATTTGAAAGTAGTGGGATAAGCGACTGAGACACTTTTTTATTTTAGTGGTATTTCCGTGGTATTTCAGCGGGAATTAAAGTATTTCACAGGGTTTTCATCTGTGTTTAACGATACTTGGAATTGTGTCAGTTGCAATTGGGGATCTGTCGATTGACTTTTGAGTAGTGACTGACTGACTACTGACTATTGACTGCTGACCGACTGTGGCTGTATTCGTTCATTCATTCATTGATTCGTTGATTCATTGACTCGTTGACTTGCCTATTCACTGCTGGCTTTCAACTGTACTTTATTATCGCTAATTCCAGCACTTTCGACGTCGCGACTAATAGTTAATTGAAATCGATCAAGTTCGTTTGTTTGTGTTGGTTATTTATTACTGGTCTGATTATTTATTAGTTCCTGTTTGGTGTTGCCATTGCTATTGCTGTTGCTCACTTTCTCTTTAATACCGTTATTAATCCCTTGTCATCGCTTTGTCATTTATTGACTGGCTCATCCTATCTCGATTCATCTTGATCTGGATTCACTCTTGGATCAGTTCATAACTTCACATTCACATCACATTCACGTCACAATGTACCAGCCACGAAGAAAAACTTACGTCCTGGCCATTGGCCTGTTGTTCATAGCCACCTTCTCACTTCTATCATTCTCGCATTTATCCGGAATAGACGGTGGTGAAGGATCTTCTCTTGGCGACAGTATTGAGAAACTGTCTTCGCATTTCCAGGGTCCCGACCCAATAACAGGTTCTACTGGCAGTTTACCAAATGAAGTAGAAACCGAGTCTGCTGGCGAAGAGGTTGTTCTTACTGGCGCACTCACTACAGATGACTTTGATCCTCATAAAATAGCACCAAAGACGCATCACTCGTACATGAAAGACTTTGATAGTATCAATCGTTACGAGACTGCCGAGACCTGGAGAAGTCCCGATACTTTTGCACCCACATATCCTCCTCCTAGTACTTATGAAAGACCTAAGGTGCCTCACTGGTCGAAATATGCTTCCAAAGGCGAGTTTCTTAAACAGCCTTTGGTAGCGGATTATGCAGATGGTGCTGAAAAGATCTTCCTGATGATCAAAACCGGTGGTGATGTGCTGTGGAACCGTCTTCCCATCCACCTCGTAACAACCCTGACCAGAGTGCCATTTTTCGCTCTGTATGCAGATAAACCAGGTTCTATTGGCGGTTATGAAGTCATTGACATTCTTGCTAATGTGACTCAGGAGACTTATGAGTCTCGTCAATTCGAAAAGTACAGAAAAATGCGATATTTGCACAACCAGCATGGAGTATACGATGCATCTCAGGTCAAAATCGACGGTGGCTGGGATCTTGACAAGTTCAAGAACATTCCTATGCTTTATCACGCATATAATGCATCGCCAGAATCCGACTGGTTCATCTTTATGGATGCCGACTCGTATATTATGATGGACGTTATGACCAAGTGGTTAAAGACTTTGGATCCTAACGAGATTCTGTATATGGGATCTATTGCCATGTATCTCGACCTGCCATTTGCACATGGAGGAAGTGTAGTTGTGCTTTCCAGAAAAGCTCTTGAAGAGACAATTGGTACCCATCCCGAGTATCTTGCCGAGTACGAGAAAAAGGCGTTTGACAACTGTTGTGGAGACGTTTTAGTTGCCGAGATGTTAAAAGACAAGGTTAACAAGTATATTTCCAGTGGACCTGATTACCCACACGTTCATTATCGATTCCAAGGCAATTCGTTCTACGATTTCTATGCCAAGGCTGACAACTGGTGCGAGACTATTACCACTTTCCACCATCTGACAGCACATGAGATCGAGGTTCTGTACGAGTACGAGAAACTGCGCGGTCCCAACAGAGACCACCTGACCTACTACGACATGTACAGAGACTTCTACCTTCCATATGTGGACGAGAAGATCGAGATGTGGGACAATCTTGCATCGAGCCAAAGCTGGAAAAAGGAGAACACCGATAGAGAGAAGCCGTTTGACGGCGAGATCCTGCCTTATGAGAGTTTTGAAGAGTGTAAAAAGGCATGCGAAGCCACTAACTGGTGTCTTGACTACCGATTCAACCACGATACCCATGATTGCGGACTCGGAGACAGTATCCAGCTCGGCAAGCCTATTCTCGAGTGGGAGAAGGAAAAGAACGGCGAAAAGCAGCACCGAATCACCTCTGGATTCAACATCAAGCGTATTCGCGAAATCCGCAAGACCAAAAAGTGCGACGCCCTCTTCGAATCCAAAACCGAAGAACACCCGGACGGCAGCGACCACGATTTCTACGAAGGCTGGTTCCTGCGTCGAACCGAGAAAAACCTCGAAGAGCAAAAAGACCCTGCCCGTAAAGAAAGGCTGGAAAAAGAAAAAGAGCGTGCCAAAGAACAAGAAAAGGACCACGCCGCCGACTCCAAGGACTCGAACTAGAAACCGAAATAGACTCAATCCTGCTACCCGGACTCTGCCTCCGGCGGCTGGGGCTCTGCCCCAGACCCCGTGGCTCTTGCTTCGCAGGAGAATCTCTCGTTTTTTACGGGTTCTGCCTCCGGCGGCTGGGGCTCTGCCCCAGACCCCGTAGCTCCTGCTTCGCAGGAGAATCCCGGGACCCCCCACGAACCGACTCGAGCGAAGCGAGAGGAGCCACGGGGTCTGGGGCAGAGCCCCAGCCGCCGGAGGCATCTCCACTCATCACGTGACCAGTGAACCCCAAAATCACATGTTCGTGAAGTGGAACCGGAAGAGAGCAGTCGTTATGGGCGGTATTCTGGAAGTGGTGGGGAGCAATATCCCCGTGGGGTATACGGTACCGTCGTTCCCGTCACTGTACTTCCCGTTTACGAGCGAGAAGTACCAGCTGTCGTTTCTGTATTTTACGTACGATATCTGGCGGTTCACGCTATTCTGGACCCTGATTCTGAGTATGGGGGTGCATCTGTGTTCGGCTGTGATTGCGGCCGTTTCACACCGGAAAGTCGTTGGTGGTGTGTGGATAATAGCCACGTACCTGGTATGGAGTGGAGTTCAGGCGTTTATCTCGGGAAGTATTGCCGGACTCATGCTGGCCGCTATTTATCGAGCTGGCATGTTCGGTATGACCACATGGATGCCCGTCATCTGGGCTCTGATCCAGGTCGTTTACATGATCATATCCTCCTATTCTATGATGTCTACAACCCTCTAATCCCTGTCTTGGACCGGTCTTCTTATTTATTGTAATGCCTATTTATTTTTGTTCGCTTCTGTCCTCGCTGCCTCCGGCGGCCGGGCTCCGCCCGGACCTGGTTGTGCTCGCTTCGCGAGCTTTCGGGGTTCAGAGAGCTGGGTCTGCCTCCGGCGGCCAGGCTCTGCCCGGACCTGTTGTGCTCGCCTCGCGAGCGCTCTGAATACTTTGGATCCTCGGCTCTGTTAACAGGGGTACGTGAGGAGTTTATTAGAGAGACGACAAGAAAGCATAGATTACTTTCACTAGTCATATACTTATTATTCAAAGCTATATCATGACTGTTATTAATATTCCAAAGCAGAAGGATGGCAATTCCCCTCATTTACCTAACCATATGGGAATTAAAGCCGACATGTTCTGTTCAGTGGAGCGTGTGGTTGTGATTGTGATTGCCTGTCTAGATATCCAAAACGTCTAAGAACCCATTTATGAATCTGTGAAATACCCAAACAAACAGATCATATATGTGAGAAATCATTATAGACTGCAGTTTACACTGAATTCGGCTCTTTCTGGGGTCAGGTAGGAGAAAGTAGGCCAAGATGAAACCGGCTCAAGAGCGAGGAAAGACCCTAACACTTGAGACACCAAGAAATGTGTACTACACTGTTTATGTAGTCCTGCAGAACCACAAGCTTTCAAGCTTTATATGTGAAATTTCTCAAAAATAGGCTCCTAATTCTTGACGATATATATCACTTGACCAGAATGGATCATGGCAGTAGGTCACAGAGTCAGCTGCTCAGCTGATGTGAAAACATCTTTCGGGATCCAGTAGATATCAATCTATTTTTGAAAGAATCTCCACATTTATATCATTTAGTTCAACTGAGCTTTCACGTTCTTCGACTATTTGAAATTATCTCAAGATGATGGTTAGATGGGTAGAACTAGTCATCTTTGAAGCGGTGAAACAGTTTATAAAACGTCGAGTGAGTTACAAATGAGAATTTGTTATTCGTCATTCTTTCCCTTTGCCAAGGAGTGAGCTTGCTAGCTGGAATCACAAGTAGTGAACTTCGTAATTTCTTGTCGGTTCTCTCTATTGATGGGCTAGCCTGCTCCATTCACACCTGGTTATTGTTGCTTCATGAGGGAGATGACAGCTACTCCATTAATTGAGTTACTTCTCAGAATTTGTCATAGTGCTCTCTATGTGCGAGTTCCTTCCTTCCATCCAAACCCGGTTATACTTGACTCGTGAATTGAAGTAACAAATTCACCATTAGCTTAGTTCTATTGAGAATTCTTCATTCATCTGTTTTTACGTTTTGTCGACGAGTGATCCTGCTCTCACTGCCGGATCGCGCAATCGGCTGAGTTGAGTTTGGTTATTTGCCATTTATGATCTCACCTCTCTATCAAAGAGCGAATTCACTCCATCCGCTGAATTACGCTTATGATCCGACATCTGCTATTCCTTCTCTCTGTCAACGATTGGATCTGCTGCTTCCAGACCTGGTTGAGCTCGATCATGAGCCGAGATCACAAATTCACCACTCGGCTGACTTACTCCTGAGAATCCATCAAACGCAATTCGTTTCCCCTATGAACAAGCGAGTGTTCTCCCCACGATCCCATCGCTCGCGAAGCGAGCACAACCAGGTCCGGGCGGAGCCCGGCCGCCGGAGGCAGACCCTCCACCCGAATTTCCAGCGACAACGGGTCCGCGCGGAGCCCGAGGGAGGCAGAATGCACAGAAAAGTAGTGTATTAGTGTATTAGCGGTTGTAGTTAAATTAGTTTATGATTTTGCATGGAGAGACCCAGACAGACAGAGAAAGAGAGAGATTATGATTATGAGATAAAGGTAGCCTCGCTGAAGGCGTATCCGTCTTCTTCGTAGTCTTTGCCGTCGACGGACAGTTTGATGGTGAGTTTGTTCTTGTACTGATAAATATATGGCTTGGCGCCTGACACACCCGACACCACGCGCTTGACGAACGAGGGGATCTCGGCCATGACATCAACCCGGTCGACCAACTTGTCAAGGGCTCCGTACACTTGAGCAGTCACAGCAGGCTCACTACCAATCTCAGCGTCAGGAGTCTCGATTTTAGGCCCGGCCAGTTTAAACTCGATTTTATGAGGAGCGGGCCATCCGACCTCGTCCACTTTAGTCTCCTGATGCTCGACTTGACAGTCCACAGCAGTAGCAATCAGTTTACCATCTTTAACAATTCCGCCAACAGACGAGGTCTGATCTCCATAAGAAGGAGGGGTAGTAAACTGCATCACCACTGCCGAGATAGTAGGACCCTGGAAATTCAAAAAGTTCCACTTAGCAGCAGCATGATGAGGTTTCATGCCCTGTAAAGCCATGACATACATAGCCGACTCGTTGTTGAACGCGATTTCCAGCTGGTCTCTATCAGCAGCAGGAGCGTCAGTCGAGCTAGCAGCCGATCCATCGACATTATCAGTGCCATTATTGCCCTTACTATTGACAACAATCTTACCAGAAGCCAAGCATCGGGGCCAGAATACATGTCTCATCGATCCCCATGGATTGTTCAGATCCTCGCCATAAACACTAGTACCATCAGCCCCGATTTTAAACCCATCACTCTCCCGTTTAATCTTAAGTTCGACTAACGATTCTTCATTGACAACAGACGTGATTGTATACTCATCCTCGGACTCGTTCAAACTGATACTGAGCCCATCAGCCGTGAACTCAGTGCCCTTAGCAACAAAGTTCTCCAAATGAGTGGAAGTCCACACCTTAAAATCGGGCTTGCTATCATTCACCACTAAACAAGTAAATTGAGCAGTGAAATGTATACCGACTGGATTCGAATGGATCACCTGGACAAAACCGTAATAACCCGATTGCGAATGGAAATAAAAAGTCTGCGTCTCAACATTGGACGAGTACGGCGCCTTCCAAGACAAATCATCCTTTGTCAACTTCCCGTACGGATTCTTGTTCTCAACGGTCTTATCAACTGATCTAAACGCCTCTGCTCCATAAATGGGCTCGGCCGAACCTGTGAGGGCCGAAACGCTTCATTGCTGTTAGTGTTTTCTGTCAGGGGGGTGGGGGTATGCCTCCGGCGGCTGGGGCTCTGCCCCAGACCCCGTGGCTCTTGCTTCGCAAGAGATTGCTAGGACCGTAGACGGATCCAGCAGACGGTCATTGCTCCGCGAAAACTCCTGCGAAGCAGGAGCCACGGGGTCTGGGGCGAAGCCCCAGCCGCCGGAGGCAAGTGCCCCCCTCTCCCCGAATTTTGATCCACATACCCTCCTTGGACCCACTTCAACATTGCTGGGGTGGGTTGGCTGTGGTAGCGGGTGAGAAAAGTGTGGTTATTGGCGAGTCGAGCGGATGTGGACCAGTTCGAAGACCTGGATCGGATCGTTAGTTTCTACTGCTCCAGCGGTTGCTTCCTGGTTTGCTGGTGGTTGGTGGTTGGTGGCTGGTGGATGGGGAAGAAAGAACTCACTTTTCACAAGATTTGACCGTGCAATTCTAAAAAGTTTGTAAAATGAACTGAAAATATTCGCCGCTGCTGTTGCTGGTGCTGGTGCTGGTGCTTGGCTGATGCTTGGCTGAGGTCTGATGTTGAATTTTGACGCTCCTCCGGCTCCTGCTGCTGCCGGTCGCTGCTACCAGGAAAAAAAAACAAACGCCTCTGCCCACTCCGACTCCTGCTGCAGCTGACTCTCTGTCGCTTAAGCTTAAGCCCTGGTTCTCCCGCTCCTGCTGCTCCTGCTGCCAGAGCCAGTGCTCGGAGCGCTCTATTGAGGTTTTCCCTGCACGATCACTGGCCTGTCCGCTCCCAAATCGCTGTACAGCGACATACCAGCCAAGACGGGGCCCCTCCTGCCGGATGCATTCTCCCAACGATGCCAGGGGTAACCCCCTGAAACTGTTTCAGGGGTTGCGATTCAGGGGGGTTTTAATTGGGAGGGGATGGGGTCTGCCTCCGGCGGCTGGGGCTCTGCCCCAGACCCCGTGGCTCCTCTCGCTTCGCTCGAGTCGGTTGCGTCGGGTTTGGCTGTGTTTGGGGCTGCTGACCACAGCGGAGCTGCCGGTGGTACCGGCGTGTGCAGGTCCGCTAGACCCGGCTGCTCGTTTTCTGGTCAGCCCGCTGATGGTGACTGACTCGTCTGTGGGCTGGAGAGATCGTATGATCTCGGTTGCTGGTTGCCTCTCGAGAGGGCAAACAAGTTAGACCGCGAGACTGTGAGTTTGCTCTCAATTGCTCGAGCCAGGACTGCTACTTTTCTCTCGTCTCTCTCGAGCCCGCTCTGAAATATAAATAACAAATAATAAATATAAAATATCAACTATAAAATATAAAATAATAAATAATAATAAATATAAAATAATAAATATAATATATTATAAAGAACATATTTCTTCTCCCGTTCTTGGAGCTATGAGTGAGTTTCCAGTGTTCATCCAAGTCTTGTAATAGTAGCAGTAGTTGCACGTGCAATAGCTGGAACTCTGTATGTGTCGTATCTGTAGTTGTAAGTTTTGGTTGCGATTGCTAATTTGGCTGATAATGGTAACAAATTAGTCGGATGTTCTGCGGAACCTTCGCTCGCAGCAAGCTAGCGATTTAAAGTTGACGGGCAGCATCTTCGCTGAGGAAGCATGCAAGCTTAAAATGCATCCAACGGTGGAACCCGCCCTACTATCGCGCTAGTCCGACAACAATGGCCCGTCGGCCGATGAACAGCCAATTTCGTTTGATTAGCAGGGTCTGGCTAGCCAATTGCCGTTGCATATCCGTTATTTCACCTCAAATTAGCTGACTGAAACCCCCCACTCTGGTCAGAAAGCCCGTCTCCCCCACGCGGCTCGCGAAGCGAGCACAACCAGGGTCTGGGGCGGAGCCCCAGCCGCCGGAGGCAGACAGGGCCCCTCCACGGTCCCTTCTCCCGAACCTGAAGATTAGTGTAGCCGAGTGTAGAAAGTATAAGACGTTAGTACGGAGTAGAAGTTAGAACATGCAGCGTGTTTGTGTATAGATATAGAAATTAATATAAGAACCCAGTGTTAAATAAGATTTTGATACCGTTTGTAGGATGCCCGGATGGAGATATGTGAATACGGAAGTGGTTGTGGTGATGGTGGCGGTGGTGGAGGTGTTTGTGGATTTAGAGTCTAGGACCGGCGGCAATGACTTCGGGAGTAGCTCTGGACTTGTAGGTCTCGAAGTTGTTTTGGAAGAGCGAACCGAGTTTGTTGACCTCGACCTTGAAGTCGTCGGCACCAAGAGTCCACGATCTGGCGGGGTTGAGGATGTTGGCAGGGACATTGGGAACAGAGGTGGGGATTTGGAATCCGAACACATCAAAAGTCTCGTAGTTGGCCTTGGCAAGCTCGCCAGAGTGAATGGCATCAAGAATAGCACGAGTGTACTTAAGAGGACATCTCTTACCGCCAGAAGTGACAGAAGCACCAATCCATCCAGTATTGAGCAACCAGGCATTAGCCTTGTGCTTGGTGATCTTGTCAGAAAGCATTTGAGCGTATTGCATGGGGTGTAACACCAAGAAAGGTTGACCGAAACAAGCAGAGAAGGTGGCTTCGGGCTCAGTGACACCCTCTTCAGTACCGGCCATCTTCGAAGTGTAACCAGAGATGAAGTGGTACATGACTTGCTCGTTAGTGAGCTTGGAAATAGGAGGAATCACACCACGGGCATCACAGGTCAACAGAATGATGTTGGTTGGGTGGTTATTGGTCAAACAAGGAATCTTGGCATTGGGAATGTACTCAATGGGGTATGAACATCTGGTGTTCTCTGTCAAGGTAGTGTCGTTATAATCAACAACACGAGTATCGGGGTTGAAAACAACGTTCTCCAAAACCGAACCGAACTTGATAGAGTTGAAAATATCAGGCTCCTTCTCGGCCGACAAACCAACACACTTGGCATAACAACCACCCTCGATGTTGAACACACCATCATCTGACCAACAGTGTTCGTCATCACCAATCAACAAACGGTGAGGATCAGCCGACAAAGTAGTCTTACCAGTACCAGAAAGACCGAAGAAAACAGTGACATCACCCTTTTCAGGACCCTCGTTAGCAGACGAATGTAACGTGAGAACGTTATGCATAACAGGCATGAGGTAGAACATGACGGTGAAAATACCCTTTTTCATCTCACCAGCATACTCGGTACCGAGAATAAGCATCTCCATCTCCTTGAAGTTGATGTCAACAGACGTATTACTGGTCATACCAGAAGTATAACGGTTAGCAGGGAAGGCACCAGCATTGTAGATAGTGAAATCGGGCTTTCCAAAGTTGGCAAGCTCCTTTTCAGTAGGACGAATCAGCATGTTTCTCATGAACAAAGCGTGGTAAGCACGAGCACAGACAACACGGACCTTGATACGGTACTTAGGATCCCAACCAGCATAAGCATCAACAACATAGATTCTAGAACGGGTGTTCAAATAGTCAATAGCACGCTCACGGTTAATCAACCAAGAGTTCTCGCTCAACTTCTTGTTAACAGGACCCCACCAGATCTTGTCGACAGATGAAGGTTCGTCGACAATACGTTTGTCCTTAGGAGAACGACCAGTCTTCTTACCAGAAGAAGCGACAAGAGCACCAGTCGAGTTGATGGCAGAACCAGATTCATAAACAAGAGCATCTTCATAAAGAGAAGCAACTGAAGGATTGTGTTGAATATGGACTCGAGTATAGTCGATATTGGCAGTTTCGTAGATCTCCTCTTCAAATTCAGTGTGATCTGGATTTGGCTCAACACCCTTGGGATGGAGTTTAGTGATGTTAACAGCAGGTGTCATTGTGAATTAAATGTGAATGAATGCTATTCGACTGTCGAAATATGTGATACAATTAAGATTTAATTGATCTGTTCGATAAATAAAAAAATGCTGATATAATTAAAATATCAATCAGGAATCAATCCTATAAATAATGGATAGTAAAAGATAACAAGCTAAAAAAAGTTTAAACTTGAAAATTCTTGAATCAATAAAGATCAATGGATGGATTGATGTCAAATGTCTAGTCAAAGAGAAAACAAATAAAAAAAAGTCGAACCAAACGAGGGGATGTCAATCATATTTATATTCAGAACCAGCCAAGGTTTAACTTTTATCCATTACCGGCCTATTACAATAAAAAGGCTCTGAAAGGACCCCCCCCCCCCTCCTTCACCCCTCACTAGACATAAAAGGTCTTGGTCGTTATCGCGTTATCGCGTGCCCCGGTTTTTCGGAAGGGTTTCTGAAAATAGTTACGGCAGCGTCGATCGATGGGTTTTACTTCGGAGCAAGACGGGGATGAGCACCTGGTAACTACAAATGTATTCGCAGGGTAAGGGCGTGCCCGCCAAATCCAGGTGTGGGTATTTTTTAGGAAAGGCTGTCAGAGAGAGAGAGAGATGAGGCTGGTTCCAAGAAAGAAAAAAGATGGGGTAACTGAGAGGGGAGATAAGCGATAACGGGAAGTGAGTGAGGAACGGGTTGAATGATAAGGGGATATAGCCGAAACGGACCGAACTCTTTTTTCTGTCGAGCCCCAAATGAAATGCTTGGAAATGAACTTTTTTTTCGTTTCTTCTAATTTGTTCTTTTTTGTTTCGTCTACATGACCATTTGGTGGTGTCGGTTGGGGGGGCATCCAGTCGGTTGCGGTGAGTTATTTGCGGACAAGTTTCTTTTGCAAGTTTCTTTTCCAAGTTTCTTTTCAACACTGAGATTCGGTTCACCAATACCTCAAGTTTCTTTTGTCCTACCAAAACAAGTGTAGAACCATGAAGGTGCGGCGCTTACCGCGAAAATAGATCGGAACGAGAAAAACAAACTTAGACACCAAAAGCTACAAAATTACCGCACACACACACTATGAATAGTATTAAGAGCTATTAAGAATGTGAACGTCGGGCTAGAACTGACATGATATCTAATTCCGCCGTCGTCTCCGTCTCCGAAGCCCTCCACAGCCACCTCTGTAACTACAGTACCGGCGGATAACTGGCAGGCTCCGGTCAAACTAACAAACCTGATCAAAACTATAAACTATGTCTCACTGATCATATTGTAATAAATTACACTGGCGCGAGCGCGGACCACTGCTGCTGCAGGGCCTGCATACTATGACTATCACGAGCGGGAAAATGTCCCGAGGTAGATACTTCCGCCGACAGAGGCCAGCGGTTAGATCCACATCCTCTGCTGTATCAGTATTGTCATTCGAGGCGCCGGAAGAACCACCCAAAGAGCTACCAGCACCGCCAGCACTGCCAGCACCGCGAGAGAACCACCAAGAACGCCGGTAAAGTAAGCGGCAGAGCAATCGGTAGGCTACAGCAGGCTCAACAGCAGCGATTAATTACCGCATTGTTGTTGCTTTGATCTTGCTTCTGATCCTGCTTCTGATCCTGCTTCTGATCCTGCTTCTGATCCTGCTCCTACGGATTCTGCTCCTGTTCCTGCTGCTCCCGCCAACGTCTTTACTGCTATTTCTACTCCTGCTACAATTTCCATGCCCTGCCCTGCCTGATTCCATCAACCGAACCTTGCTAATCCTACCAGTCTAATGCGACTATTCCTATCCACTGCTTAGCACCCCAGCAATCCATTGCTTCGCTACCCTTCCATTATCTCCACCATTCCCTCTACCACCCTCGCTACCATTCTCAAACCGTTCTAGCCTACGATCAATCCCAGCACGATTCCCATTCCTTGCTATTTCTAACACAATAACTAATTAAACATCTCCACTTCGGGACATTAAACCGAGTCAAATGACGAGGCTGATATTTTTTTTAAACATGTATGCATACTTCCAAAACAGGCAACATTGCCCTGTCGTTCACAAATTACACAATGTAAGAAATGAATCAGCAACAAATAAAGTATATTCTCAACAAACAGGGTAGAATACGTACAAAAAGAATAATACACTCTGCCAGACGGCGATCCGTCGCGGTCTCGGAACATCCCGGTTGATATTTCCCTCGTTTCAACCTCCCACTAACAGAATGTAATCTCTGCATCGTTCCCGTTAAATAACGTGCTCCACCGTGTATCTGGTTTAGGCGGTTAAACCTGGCTCGGCAGCACCCCACATCCCAGAAAGGCCTGATGCCGCTGCCGCTGCCTGAGATTCGTTCTGTGCAGTTGCCGATTCTCGCACCAATCGAGCCCGCCCCCTTTAACCTTACTAAAATAGTGGGGGGTTTCTCATAAGCTGGCACTTGTACCAAACGAGCATCGCTAGCTGCCCTACCCTCGCACTCCTCGGGGCCGAGTCCGGCTGCTCTCGACACACCCCCTATCGTTCCGGCTTCTTTTCGTGGCATGCCTGATACCACTGATAAGAAGACCGTTTCGGCTCGACATTACCCCAGATGGGGCCCGTCATGCCTCCGGCGGCTGGGGCTCCGCCCCAGACCCCGTGGTGCTCGCTTCGCGAGCGTCTGGATCCTCGGGAATCGGACTGGTTTCCCCTGGCTGGCCCGGTCATGCCTCCGGCGGCTGGGGCTCCGCCCCAGACCCCGTGGTGCTCGCTTCGCGAGCATCTGGACCGTCTGGAATGGGGTTGGTTTCCGGTCCATGGTGCTGTTCCTGTTTTCACGAACCTCGTATTCTGTAGCGGCACCAGAATTGCGGCCCTTCTCGACGCCCGACTCGAGCGAAGCGAGAGGAGCAACGGGTCCGGGCAGAGCCCGGCCGCCGGAGGCACCTGTGTCTGAATGAATTAATAATACAAAAGAAAGAAGTAGTCGATGGACCCCTGTCTAGTCCCCGTGCTTCTTATTCTGTTGCGACATCCGAATGTCGGGCATTCCTCGACGGTCGACTCGAGCGAAGCGAGAGGAGCAACGGGTCCGGGCGGAGCCCGGCCGCCGGAGGCACCAGTGTCTGGATGTACTAGAGTTTGAGATAATATTTATTAAGGGTGAAGTGGTAACCATTCCGTCAGTTCACATCCAGTTATTGCATGCCTTCTTGAAATAGTGATCCGACGCTTTAAAGTACTTTCCGAGGGCAGTGAAGTCTCTTTTGTTGAAGGCCTTGAACATGTTATTGTGGATATTACCAACAGACAAGTCTCTTAAAATGGTCAAGAGAGTATCACTCCAAGTACCGAATGTAGTTGATAAAATGTAGGGTTCCCGGCATGTTACCCAAAGAGGTAGAATCAGGGGTGAAGCTCTAGAACAACAACACTGCAAAGGGAATAATATAAATTCAACAAGCAATTTGGAAGTCCGAAGTTGAAATTTGTGGGGACCGCCCACGTAACGACTCGAGCGAAGCGAGAGGAGCCACGGGGTCTGGGGCAGAGCCCCAGCCGCCGGAGGCAGACGAGATGATATAATATACAGTGCATTAACGAAAAACAAATCTAATTATTTAAAGCAAGTTGGCGAAGTTATTTGAGCTTGAGCCTTGAGCAATCCATCCATTGACAGTGGTATCAGAGAGCGACGAAGGGAATTCAGTAGAGCTGTCAAGTTGGATCATGGTAACCGATTGGTCGTCACCGCTGAAGACAATAGCGGCTTTTAGGGTGCCAGAAGTGGGTCTGGCAAAGTAGTCAGCAGAGCCACCACCGCCTTGAGCACCGCCACCACCTTGACCGGAGTGAAGATGGTTGGTAAGGAATTGGTTACCGGGGCTGACAATTTCGAAGGCATCGAACTCACCGCATCCAGTGCTCCAACAAGAACAGGAAGCAGCACCGTATTGGAGGGTACGGGGGATTTGGGCGTTGAGGAACCACACAGCAGGCATATCACCATTAGGACCAGAGGCACCAGAAGCACTGGGCATGGAGAACTCGAAGACGAAGACCTTGTCAGCACCTCCGAATCCGTGGTAAGCTGGAATACCGGGACGGTAGTATCCACAGTCGTCTCCGCTACATTGGTTGCTGGAGAAGATGACGACCTCCTCGTTGGAGTTAAGAGTCTTGTCTTGAAGGACTTGAGGACTGCTGGCACAGCTAGTACCGTCAGAACCGGCATAAGAAATCGAGTTACCGAAGTTCATATCCCAAACACCAGATCCGGAACCACCTTGGTGGTTCATGAAAGTGACGCCATTAGCGGTTTGAGACGAGGAGTCATAGTAAGCAACTTGGGTCCAAGAACCTGCCGAAGAGCCTCCAGAAGGAGAAGCAGCGCTGCTAGATGACGATGGAGAAGCGGAAGAAGAAGTGACAAAAGTCGATGAAGGGGGTGGTGGTGGAGTAGATGATGAAGATGAAGATGGAGGTGGTGGTGGTGGGGCCACTGATGAAGATGTGGTTGTTGGTTGTGGAGGAGGTGGTGGTGGAGCAGACGAGGATGGTGGTGGAGGAGGAGGGGGAGGAGGAGCAGCTGATGAAGGAGCTTGAGCGACAGACGAAGTAGCTTGTTCAATAGCCTCATAACCATCGCCGAAAACGGTTTTAGTAACATGAACGTATTCCGTGACAAAAGCAGGCTCACGCTTGTGAAGGTTGTGAACGTGGTGACCAGCTCTCTTTTGAATTTGAACCTCGTCTCTCTTTTGGTTGTTGTTTCCACCAGGGTAGTAAACACCGAATTGTTTGATACTGATAGGACCTCTGAAGTGAACAGTAAGTTCCTCATCCAAAGGACTCAAGCTTCCAGAGAATGAGTAAGGAGTAGAACTACAAGTACCGTCATTATTGAACGAAGTGACTTTGTTGTAAGAACCTTGGTATCCAACGCCCTTGTAAACAAGTTCTTGGACCTGGTTACAGTATGAGGTACCGGCGATATTTTGACAGTTTTGCGCAGTCACGGCAGTTGCCAGTAGACCGGCCACAGAAGAAGTTGTAAATTTCATTGTGAAACGAAAGTGCTTTTTAGAGGCGACTGGTTCTTTTTTAGATTATAATTGCACCAGGAATTTCAATGACCAGCAATGAAAGACACGGGCAATATAGTATGACGAGTCGACCAAGCAAAAAAAAAAACTTATAGTCAGAGTTCAAGAAGAAACCTGAACGGGTATTGAATATAAATTATTGAACGAGCGGCGAAGTCAGGGGTCGGAATTGAAACAGAAACTGCGTGTATAGAGCGAGACGATACACGTTTGACGGGTTTCTATTATAATGTCGACCTATAAACACGCGACAGGGGTTCAATATCAATCGAGATTTAAACTGAACGTTGGCGAGTTGCAGCAAAACGATGTTGATAATAATAGAAAAACAGGGGTCAATAAAAAAAATAATACCTGTTTATTCTTGTGACAACAAATGAATAAAAACAATCCGTGCCAGCAACGATTGTAGATAAACGATAAAGAGTGACAGTATTCCACGAAAAATGAGGAATAACGAAGAGTTTTGTAAAAGGAGAGACAAAGAGTTGGAAAGGAATGGATAGCAACGGGGCCAAAAGTCAAAATACAGTGGTCTGTGGCTGTAAAAAATAACACTTGGTGGTCTGTGTTTCAAAGGAATGTATGCGTATTTAAGTAAGGGGTTTCGAGATCTCTGGCATGCATAACTACGATGCGCGTATGGATCTTCGTGCATATTTATATCATATGCATAGCCAAAAGCAATGTTAATAGTAAATAGGAGTACTTTTTCATCTTCCGACTGGCTCAAAACATCGGCTGGGTCCAGCCATTAAGTTTACTCCGGGCGTACAAGAGAGTTTGGCCTGCTCGTTAGGCTGGCTCAACCGGTTGCAGCGAGCCATGGCCTCCTGAACACGTTCGATCTGCTCATCTCCCTCTTCTACTCTCAGCACGACTGATGGACCGGCGACTGACGAAGGACTTCAACGAGTGAAACTCTTGACCACCTGTGAGCGACAGAAACATTACTGAATATCACCGGATCCAACGTCACACGGAAGAAAATCTTTTTTCATTGCAAGCCACTGAAATTATTTTCTGCCTCGTTCTGTTTCCGTGCTCCTACGGTTGCCTGTTCCGGTCGAAGTCCATTCATAAGTTATCTCCGTCCGCTCTATCTCGTACTGGTTCATCTCCTTCTAATAATTAATTAATATTTAATATTCTCGTCATATGGACAGACACACTCGTTAATTTACGCTTTTATTGCCGGCATGCCTGCTGATGCCTCCAGACTGCCATTCTTCAGTAAATAATTTATTAGGCAATCAAAAGACAAACTCTATTCCAAAGTCAATCAGCCAACTCTATCTTCTGCTTGCTCACCCCCTCGCTCGCCAATGTCCCAGGTGGCTCTGCAGCCCCGCAACCTAATCGGTCGGCTTCTGGAGAACTCGCCGACGCGAATGGATTTCGGGGGATGGTGGACCAGCCTTCGGCGACTGGGGCTCCGCCCCAGACCCCGTGGCTCCTCTCGCTTCGCTCGAGTCGGGATGGGGTGGTTGGGATCGGCTTACTGATTAGGGAAGTGCTAAAGACTTGACTAATGATCAGTTGGCTTATTTTATCTGATGGATTTGAACCGTTTGTTGAGCCGTTTGGTGATCCTCCGAGGCTTGTATCGTTCGCGGTATCTCGTCGAACTAGCCATGTTTATTTTATGCACGACTGGTGCTGATCTACCCTCACCGGAATGTAGAGCTATGCATACACTTCCCAATTTGGTGTGTCACTTGCCTAAATCGCTTTTCCACGTTGACCCTGGCATCCCTGTCACCCTTTCCCTCTAGCTAGAACCGGTAATTGCTCGACATTTTGACATTTATACAGTATCCTCACCAAAATCTAAACTAACCTAGCCGTATTCATGGTAGTTTTATTAAAGATAAGACCCCTGTTGCTCACCTAACCGAAATAGCGTCTTGCCAACAAACTAGTCTCGGTTAATTTGGTCTCTTACTCTGATATATTACTCCTATTTGGCCTCTTTCGTCCCTTTCGTCTGTCCAATATCCTCAATCTCTTTCTCTAGTCTTTGGCCCCTTTGTCTGCCTTTTCCTCCTTGGGATACCATCCTGGTCATGCTAACCAATTGCTAGTTTTGATACTCCTATTCAGCCCACGCATCTCCTTCAGAATACTCAGTAAAGTTGCTTTGGTTCGTGCTGACGTTGCAGACCAGCCATGCGTTTTTATGCATCATGTTAAAAAATTAAACAATTACCGAATTAGATAGTAATCGCCAAAGTATCGAGGAGACACCTGGCCTAATTAGGAAACTGCTTGGACCCAGTGGCCTATCCGCGTTCAACTGGCCAAGCAAGCCTCAAAACAAACACAACAAATCAAGTAAACAATAGAATGCAACACACCTTAATCTAAATAACTATATCCACCATATCGCGACGCCAAGCTATATTACCTGTCAAAAACAGACTTTCTTTGTTCTTTCTGAATTCTCCCGCTAGCGTCCAATAATCCCAGCTGGAGCTCTCTGGCAGAAAACCTGCTCTTATTATTACCCCTTACAGATGTTCACCCGTGTCTACAAGATCTACCACCGTCGCACCTGGCCTGTATCGTGTGTGTGGATCCCTCTGCAGACTGCCATCTGCGGTGTCGTTTCAACATAAAATCGCTAGAAGTACTGCACTCCAGTCTGAAGTCTGATGTCGTCACTGTCGCTGGCCCAGTCCGTGCTGTGTATGTATCTTTAAAACACTATATGAAACATGAAATGACGTCGAAACGGTTGTAAAACTCCCTACGCTCTGCACCTCAGTTCCTCTGCACTCTACGAACTATTACCAGTAGCCAATCAGCGTTCCACTACGTGCGCCCCCTCCAGCTGCCCTATTTAATACCCTCATATTCGGGTGCACAATATTAAGCGATCTCAACTCCAAAAATACCAAAAAAACGTTTGTGCCCCTGAAAAATTTTATATACAAATTCGCTCTGCAAACCGTAACTGCACCGGTGATCCTGTCAATCAGCATGACATCCCGGATATAGAAATGCAGATCATTTCATTTACCCAAGTGAAAAGTGCCTTCCAGTCCATCTACAACCGTGAAACCCACACAAATCAAGTCTCTGTCTCTCCCTGAACGCTTTAATTCTACTTTCAAGACCGTAACACACCCCTCTCGCTGGCTGTGCCAGGTCAAAACTGCGTAAACCCCGTTAGAAGCATCTGTCCGTTTACGGTAACTCAGCACCCCCTGAGAATCTCGCGTATCAACTCCACCTGTCAGAGCTTCCCGGCCTCATCAGCCGTCTTTTCACTTCTGGTGGGGTTCTGCCTCCGGCGGCTGGGGCTCCGCCCCAGACCCCGCTGCTCCTCTCGCTCCGCTCGAGTCGGTCCGTCTACGGTCCCGCAATCTCCTGCGAAGCAGGAGCAACCAGGGTCTGGGGCGGAGCCCCAGCCGCCGGAGGCAGAGTCAACCTCGAGATTGGTCAGGGAACGGTATACGTTTAGTGTTTGGGGTTCGTATTTTCAGATCGCAGTTGCTGGTGAGGCATTTTTTGTCATCGCGACTATGACAGTTGAAATAGACAGGACCGTCTGTTAAGGGAGGGAAGTCTATTTATTTACAAGTTAAGTTACAGTCTGAGATATATCACAGGAGATTAGAATATCTACCAGCTGAAGAGCTGATATGGGCAGCGAGGATGCGAGTTCACAGCATTAGCGTTTTATGGGACCAGAGAGTTCTTCAACGGGCCACTGATACAATGTGGCAACAGCTGAATTATCAATTGAGCCAAGTCTTTAGCTGCAATTCATCTGACTGGCCAATACCCAACGATGTCAGGCTCCCCCAAGCACCGACTCGAGCGCAGCGAGAGGAGCCACGGGGTCTGGGGCAGAGCCCCAGCCGCCGGAGGCAGCGCCCCGGCAGTTAGAACACAACAGGCTCGGGTCGAGAGTCGAACAGGACTTTGTGACGGATGATCTCGACTACAGGGATATCAATTGAGTTGGACGAGCTCGGAGTGGCCGAGGTTTCTCGATTGAGCATTTTAAGCACTGCCACTGGTTTCTTTAAGGCGACGATTTTACCTCGCAGTCGCTGGTAGTTGCCCATGATAAGCACCACGTCTTTCGAGTCCTCGGAAAAAGTGAATTTCCCCAGCAAATTAAGATCTGTTCGAAACGAATTGCCCGACTCTCGTGGCAGCTGGTTCATATCCAGATCACCATCACCATCAAAAGAAAGAGACGACTCTTTAGTATTCAAATTGAGCCCCGAATCAGTCAGAGCATTCGATCCAATGTGCACCGTTCCCTGGATCTCCACCAGAGCCAGACCCGACGGTGTTCTCAAAACTTCCGGAATGTGCACCCGGCCAGCAGGCTCCGGCCTGTATTTCAAAATAGCAGACGGCATTGTTTCTCGGGACCCTGACTAACCAGTAATCTCGCGATACAAAACAAAAACGCGACGCGGCCTCTAATTTAACCTTGCGTCTCTTCATCACGTGATATCGCGGGGGGTGGGGTGTGCCTCCGGCGGCTGGGGCTCCGCCCCAGACCCTGGTTGCTCCTGCTTCGCAGGAGGTTCAGGAGATTAAAGGGCAGGTGGAGGTAATAGAGGTAGTTGAAGGGTCGAGAGGGGGAGAAGTATTTGGGATGTTCTTGTTTCGCAGGAGGTTCAAGGGCTGCAGGGACCGTCGACGCACCGACTCGAGCGAAGCGAGAGGAGCAGCGGGGTCTGGGGCGGAGCCCCAGCCGCCGGAGGCACCGTCTCACACAGAAATAAAAGGGCTACGGTGCCCAGAACAGCAGCAGTTTCCACAGTTGCAGGGCCCAGTCCCTGCAGGGATCGGCGCGGCGTGCAAAGGTTACAGAAAGTGCCAGCCTCGCGCCGTGCCAAACTTCGTGTCATTTAGAAGTGAGTGAGAATCTCACTTGTCAGATCACCAGCATAGACAACATCGGCGGCCCTGACACGTTGAAACATTCACACACATTGTAATAACACAAAATGGCTTCAGACGGACTTGAGAAGATCACCGAAATCCCTGTGGAATTTGTCAAGGATGGCACCACTTTCATCAACAAGTGCACCAAACCTGATCAAAAGGGTGAGTAATTATGACTGACTGAACCTTCGATTGGTGTGGAGGGGTGGAGCTGGGGGGTCGGTGATGCCTCCGGCGGCTGGGGCTCTGCCCCAGACCCCGTGGCTCCTCTCGCTTCGCTCGAGTCGTGCTTTGGGGTTGTCACGTTTGCTGGGTGTGATTGGTTGTTACTGATGTTCAGAGTCATCGAGAACGAGATGTCCAAGGCCAGTGGACCAGAGTTGCTGTTAGGTTCATGTTTATCGTGTGTATCGATGCTGTATGGAGTTACTAGTGTAAACTATTCTTTTGGTTAGTTTTGTTTGCCTTCGCCTTCAGATAGCAACGCACTGATACTGATAAAGACTATAAAATGCATGATTCTAGTCGATCTGTTTCTGTTTACACCATAGAAGTTGACGGGGTCTAGCTCTTGATTCACTGGTCAAATAATCTCATGACGATAGAATGATCACACCATCCACTTTAGTTCAACTCCTCTAAAATAATACTAACCCATGGCAGAATTCATGAAGGTTGTCAGAGCTGTTGGCGCTGGTTTCCTCGTTATGGGTGCTATTGGCTACTTTGTCAAGCTTGTCCACATCCCTATCCGTCACCTGATCACTGTTTAATTACCGCTTTGTAAAAATATAACTATTCTGCTTGTTTGAAGTGAAAGTTTCACCTATTTGAAGTATTGGCTGTCTAGGATCAAAACTGTGTCCTCGCCAAATGTGAGATCGATTAATCATTGTTTAATCTCGAATTATACCATGTTTAAAGACCAGTCTAAAACTCCTCACATTAGAATTATACATTTGACCCTCCGCTATAGATTACGACTTGGTTTAGTCAAGGGGAGTAGACATTGGATCTCAGGCAGTTGAATGTCAACTTGCAATGACATGTTGACTCATGCAGTGAAAAATGTCCAAACTCCTATCTCCGGCCGATATAACCCCTCAAATTAACTGTCCAGACCACCACTGGTTCGACTAGAATCTTATATTTAACCATCAGCTATATTTTTCAGCTATAAACTCTTCAAGACTGGACTCCCTCTCATGTCCGTACGGCTGCAAGCAAAGTCAGATCGTCTGCAAGCAAGTCGGATCGTCTGCCAAAATTCATGTTGCAACAGAACGATCGTCACATTCGACATATATTATTTCCACCAAGAGACCAGTGTTTGTGGTGTTTTAAATTGTAATGGGTAACGTCATGTCTGCGAGTTTTGCTCCCGAATGCACTGAGGCCAAAAGAGCCTACGACAACTGTTTCAACGAATGGTACAGCGAAAGTACGTATTTCGCACCCACCGGCCCTGTCTTGCGGTCCACCGGTCCTGGCCATCTCCAGAACTCTTATTAACCTCTGCTTAGAATTTTTAAAGGGCAAATCCGTCTCCAACGAGTGCGAAGAGACCTGGGAACAGTACCAGAACTGTATTAACGTAAGTGTGGATGTGCCTCCGGCGGCTGGGGCTCCGCCCCAGACCCCGCTGCTCCTCTCGCTTCGCTCGAGTCGTTACGTCTACGGTCCCAGCAATCTCCTGCGAAGCAGGAGCAGCCAGGGTCTGGGGCGGAGCCCCAGCCGCCGGAGGCAGTGTCCGGAAAATATTAGCTAACTTTGTGGTAGGTTGCGCTGCAGAAGAAGGGTATCAAGCCCATGCTGGACGACGCTCGTAAGGATGCTCCTTTTGAGACTGGTGGAGTTCTGAACCAGTCGGACGACAGCTCGAAGAAGTAGCGAGAGGTTGTCTTCGAGCCGATTGACGGCGTTAGGGCTTCATATTTATTGAGTGACATCTGTACTAAACTACCTGTAAATATTATTATTATTCTTTCTTTTACTTGCCAGGATCCTTGAATCGATTCCAAGGGCCATGATACGGGTCATTTGGGTAATTGGGAGTGAACAACTTCAAAATCACCGAAAAACCCTTACATTTATCACTTTTACACATCTCACAGATCCAGCACTGATACTTTGAATATTAAAACCATACTAAAACCCCAAAACAATGGCTTATATATTAACCAGCTGGCTTAAGCAACGCTACAAGACAAATAAACAGTTAATTATTATTTATAATATTAAGTCAATTGACAGAATTCTTACCGAGACCGACTCTCCGGCTTAATCTCAACAGGACCCTAACCCACCTGAAATTTCACTTCACGACATTTGATCTATGCAATGTTCATGTTGATAGATCCTGAAGCTTCTCATCACTCATTTCTATCATGTTCAATCTGTCTCTTTTCAGATCTGGCATGCGACCCCTCGGCTCTATGGCCTCTGCATTTATCAGGCCCTCGCCAGTAGGCTCCAGTCTGAACATCATCAGAAACCTGTCCCTCAAGACCCACAAGGGAGCTATCAAAAGATGGAAGAAGCTCGGCACCGGTGCCTTCAAAAGAGTAAGTTTTGAAACAAATTAGATTCTGTTTTCACTCTCTATATATAGAGTTCCCAAGTGCAGTGACTAACAAGCTTCAGCGCCAAGCCGGCCGCCGCCACGGCAACGTAGGATGGTCGCGAAGCAAGGTCCTGGGCCCTCTCAACTCGAGCGTCGGTGCCAAAAACAACAGCAGCCACAAGAAACTGCGAAGCCTGCTACCGTACTAAACCGCCGAAATACAACTGTAAATAGCATGTAAATAGATTGATGACCGTCTTTTCGCGGGGCTGCCTCCGGCGGCTGGGGCTGCGCTCCAGACCCCGCTGCTCCTCTCGCTCCGCTCGAGTCGTCACCTCCACGGTCCCAGCAATCTCCTGCGAAGCAGGAGCCACGGGGTCTGGGGCGCAGCCCCAGCCGCCGGAGGCAGACCCTCCACCCCACGGAGTAGAGAAAAAAAACATGCTTAAATTAATTTACGTACACCGTCCTCGAAAGAGAACGATTCCCATTTGCCGGCAGCGTTGCGGACACGTTCGGATGTGGGGAAGTAGTGGTAGTTGGTTTTAATGGAGCAGGCGCATGGTAGGTTGTCGAAGGTCACGATGCGCAGCTTGACGTAGGTGTTGTCGGGGATTTTAGACACCACTTCCAGGAACCTGTCGAGGTTCGGGGTCGGCTCGCCGTTGACGTCGGTGATGAAGTAGGTTGATGAGATGCCGTATTGGTTGGCAGGAGATCCGGGCTCGGAGTATACAACGTACACGTCAGATGGAGACTTCTTCAACTGCTGGACAACAGCGTGATGGGGTTTGTGAAGATTAATACCGCACCAAGAAAGCACTCGGTCGGTCGCGAGGTCGTCAGTAGCGATTGTGGGAACAGTGACGGTCATCTCTTTTCGGTTTCTTACGAGGGTGACTTCTACCTCATCGGCATCCTGTGCAGCATTGAGATCGAGAACTCGGGTCACGAGCTTTCCGTTGATAGCAAGAAGAATATCACCTTCTCGAAGGGAACCAGCAGCTGATTGTGCCACTCGGATAACATTGAACAGTTGGTGACGCTCGTTGTTGCTTTCTTCAACCTTTCGAATCCACTCCTCACCGACACCTCGAATACGCGAATTCACTACTTGAATAGCATTGACTTCGACATCAAGAACTCGAGGGTTGGGGCGTTCACCAGCACGAAGTTGGTCGATAACACTTCTCATAAGAGTTATATCCAGGGCAAGACGGTATTGACGGTCCCGGCCGTTTCCAGTGCTGTCGCCAAGGAAAGACATCCACAGAGCTCGAATAGTACCATCCTCATCAGCAAGCACGCCTGATCCACAGTCTCCACTGAGAGGAGTGTCAACAGCCACTGAGTCTAAATTGGTTCCTCGGTATCTGGGAGATACTTCTGGGGAAAGAGGAATCACGACCGTACTGATATCGGTGACACGAGTTTTCGTGGAAACAACTCGAAGGTTGTGGTTGTGTCCGACAAACACAACTGGAGTACCCTGTTTCAGAGGGGTACTGCTGAGTTTAGCTGACTCAATAGGAGCATCAACAAGTGAAGGATCATATTGAACAATAGCGTAATTTTGAAGAGGATGCATGAAAACCACCTTACCAGGGACAATAACAGATTCAGCAACTGTCACGTAAATATCGAGGAGATCATGAGGAACAGTGTATCTCGTAACAAGAACATAACCCTTTTCAGCATCAATAACGAGGCCATACTCGGTCATAGAACTGCTGTAATAACCTTCAATCTTAGAACCGACACGGGCTGCGACCTTGACAAAACTTCGCACTAATTTTGATACTTGGTCGTTTTCTAAATAAAGATCCACAAACTTGGCCTTCTGAGGAAGAACTGGCTCTGCGGGAAGTGGCTTTCCAAGCTCTTCGTAATCCCATAATCCAGTGACATCGTTACGAACAGCAAGGGACATGGACTTGTGCCAGTGTCGGTCTATATATACAATTGAGTACCGAATGGTGTGGAGATCGGTGACATGACGGAATCTAGCTGACACTCTCTTACCATCAGCAATAGATTTCATCACTTCAATGAAAGCATCGAGATCGGGTGTTGGCTGGTCGTCCAGTTCGTCAAGAATCCAGCCTGTAGCATCACCACGTTCAGGGCCGAATGAACCACCAGCATCTGCAACATAAACTCCACGAACAGGAATAGAGTATAATCTAGCAATTTGATATGAGATATTGTGGAAAATAGATCCATTGACTGTGACAAACCTGTCAGGAGTAATAGCATGAAGATCACCAACTAAAATAGACGAGGTGATATTTTTACCACCTCTTTGAACAGTAACTGAGATTTCTTTGCCAATGGATTCATCGAGAATAGCATCAACTCGAGAAAACCTACTAATCTGTTCTCCATTGATTGAAATAAGACAATCACCTTCGCGAATCAAACCATCTGAAGGACCCTCAGGCAGAATAGTCTCAGCAACCAGCAAACCAATAGCATCTGGGAAACTCTTACGAGCGAGATTTTCAGCCTCTTCAGTGAGCCCCAATCTTCGACACTCATCGAAAGGTTTCAGCAGAAACTGAGCTTGAATGGTACCTCTAGTCACAGGTTGGCCAGCACGAATGCACTCAAGAGCCCTCTTACCTCTATACAATGGCAAAAAGAAATCAGTCGAGGCACTGGTACTACCACCAGCTTGTAAAGCTACCACATTTCCATCGATATTTACAACTGGTGAACCACTGGATCCACCTGAAGTGGATGCAGCAGCCTGGATATACTCGGTGTTGAAATCATTGTATGTCAAGTCTCCGTAATCCGGAGCATTTCTATCCAGTCTACTAATAAAACCAGCAAGAATACTCAACTTTTCACCAGCATCATTACCAACAACTCTAATTTCACAACCGACCCTGGCAAGGTCAGGACGCAGCTCCAAGGCTTGAACTTTCATATGCTTGATTCTTTTTGGGTCGAACTTGAGAAATCCAAAATCATGAACTGGATCTCTATAAATAGGCTTAACATCACACTCCTCATGGTTATCAAAAACAGCGTAGCCCACAAAAGGGCCGGATCCAACCACATGACGGTTGGTCATAATAATACCCTGCTCAGCATCCACTACAAAACCAGTAGCCTCGCTGACAAAAGCACCTTCAGTATCAAACGAGCACACACTTGCAAACTGTACAGAAACAACACTTTTAACAACTCGTTCAGTAGTTTTCTGCCATTCCACAGACTCCATAGCAGTAGTGGTAGACGAGGAAGTCACAGCGGCAGTTGTCGAAGAAGGAGGCAGAACCTCTGTTTTCACTAATTTTTTATCGTCGAGAATGACAACATTATTGCTTTCATCTTCAGAATCCAGTTCAGACTCTTCATTATTGGAAAATTGTTCGTTATTTACATCGTCCATAGAAACGTCAAACGACGTGCTGACAACCGGATCATTTGCTAATGCTGACGAGTTACCGTCCACGATAACATCTGAAGACGATTCGAGTCCATTAATAGTTTGGATAGTAGCATTTGACTCGGGATCAGTCCGCAATCTTTTGGACACACTATTGACAGAAGAAGAAGAAGATTCCGGAGAGCTGTCAGCTATTCCAGAGGTTCTCCGTTTAATGGGTATATTGGACAATCGCGAAGACTTCCTGCGGAGTGGGGGACTAGCCATAATGAGAGTTGAAAACTGAGGCTGGCACACTGGAGATACCACAGACAATTTCAACAGAGAAGACGATCTAAAACAACCGCCACACTGTAAACCTTTTGGCGGTAACAGCGATTTTCTGAGTAAAGACAGAATATTGCCGTGTTTTTATAGAGAAGCTAAGGGCACAGAGTGAACACTACGTAACAATCAGGCCCGTGAAAACTTTTTTTTTCCCTCCAAAACTTTTGAATGACAAACAAAACAAAACCAAAAACCAAAAAACAGAATATTCGCAACCGAATCCGAATATCCTTGGTAAACAATATCTCACCCCTCGATATCTCGAAGTGAAATTTCAAATCAAGTCTGCCGATCACCAACCTCAGCCGTGTGAACAAGAGGATAGAGGGTAATGGACTATATCCTCTTTCAAAAGCCAGCGACCCCCCACTTTCCCGTAAATATCCCCTGATTCACACTAATCGAACTCATCCACTACGGTAAACACAAACGAACGCGCGCAGCTCATCCTATCGACACACTGCAGGGTCATTTCATATGCAGGGAAGCCCCTGCATACACCTGCAGACGCCTCCGGCGGCTGGGGCTACGCCCCAGACCCCGTAGCTCCTGCTTCGCAGGAGATGGCTGGGATCGTGGACCTAACGACTCGAGCGCAGCGAGAGGAGCAGCGGGGTCTGGGGCGAAGCCCCAGCCGCCGGAGGCATGTCTAACACATCACGATTAATATCTAGTACGGGTAGACCTTGGCCCGTGAGATCCAGCTGCTGTCCCGGTTTTGAGACTCTTGCGAGATCTGGTAGATCTGGTCGATCAGAGCAGGCACGAACGAGCCAGGGCCGTGGACCCTGCCGGTCTCGACAGCACGCTCAGATGCGATTGTGTATAGAAGGAGGGCTGCTCCTGTAGCGAGAAAGGCGTCTTCGAAACAGGCACTGAATGCGGTGACAAGTGAGCCTAGTACACAGCCAGAACCAGTGATTTTGCTGAGATATTCGTGGCCGTTGCGGAAGAGAAGCTTTCTTGTGTTCTTTTTGTCGTGGTGAACTAAGACGTCTTCTTCGCCAGTCATGAGCACGACAGACCCAGTCGTCGAAGCAAGCTTCTCAACGATTTCAAACCGTTTCTCAATAGATTCACTGCCAACACTGTCAACACCTCGGACTTTGGCTCCTTCAACGCCAGCAGCAGCAGTGATTTCTCCCTCGTTTCCTTTGATAACTGCAAATCCGCCGAGCTCCAACAACTGCTGAAGCACATTTTTACGATGCTGAGAAGCACCGGCACCAACAGGATCAAGAACAACTCGTCGGTTTTGTTTATAATAGGCTTTCATTCCCGCCTGGAACCGGGCTAGACCTTCGAAAGTAGCAGTTCCCATGTTGATAAGAAGCGAGCTGTTAGGAATCTTGGCAAAGTCGTCAAACTCCTCTACACATTCAGACATAGCTGGAGACGCACCAACTGTGATTGTCATGTTGGCAGAAAAGTTGGTTACAACAGTATTGGTCATATGATGAACAAATGGCGATGTCTCTGCTACTGCTGCCACCATATAAGTAGTAGCAGCAAGTAGTTCTCTAATAGTTCTGGATTTCATGATATCAAGTGCTTCAACAACTGTTTCTTTCAATTGTTTAGTAGCTTTAAAAGCATCTTCAGCACCAATGATACATGATACTACAGCAACACCGTCCAGATGATCATGTGCTGAAAAGCTCTCCTTGATTACCGACTCAGCATTAGATTGGTTGATACCGCCAATTGCAACAGACTGGATTCTGCGTGCTAATTTATTACCATTTGTTTCACCACTGGCACTTTGTTCTTCTTCTTCGTCATCGTTCAAGACCATCAATATTTCACTGACTCCGCCGGTACCCATAGGACTTTTCTTCAAGTTCTTTGTTTGAGTACCGAATACAGCGCCAATGCCAACATAATCCACATCATCCACACGAGCCTGACGAGCTTCTTCAATATTACTAACACTGACTCCAATAATCTTTTCTGGACCAAGATGCTTTCTAATAGTCGGAATGTCCATATCGTCCTGACCAACATGAATTCCCTCAGCATCTAAAGCTAAAACCACATCCAATCTGTCATTAATAATTAAAGGAATACCAGCTTTTCTAGTCAATTCATGAATTTTTTTACCAATTTCTATGAAATCCCTAGTCTCGGCTTCCTTCTCTCTCAACTGGACAATAGTAGCTCCACCTCTGATAGCCTCCTCGACCTGGCGAACCAAACTCGACGACTCCGGCACAAGCGACGAGTCCGTCACAAGATACACCGAATAATCAACAACTTTTTTATCAATTGACATCTCTCTACTCCACCTTCACCACTTTACAACTTCCTCAGTCATCACTTCCTCATATAATCTCGACCGACGATCCTAGCGCCGCATCAGGGTCCAGTTCCGCGACCGGAGGTCATGCCTCCGGCGGCTGGGGCTCCGCCCCAGACCCCGCTGCTCCTCTCGCTTCGCTCGAGTCGGTTCTAAAGGCCCAAGCCGCTCCGCGAAGCGGAGCACAACCAGGGTCTGGGGCGGAGCCCCAGCCGCCTGAGGCAGACCCCCTGAGGGGCACGGCTGAGGTGAGCTACTTCACGAAGTCTCATGTCCATCGATTTCGTCGGTAGATATATAAATATGAGGCTGACGGCTGACCTGTTGTTCCAGGCGCCGACGTATGTTAATGCCATTAAGGATCGCGAGTTGTTGTTGAGGAGCCATCGTATTCCTCTGATAGAAAATCTTGGAATCACAAAGGATCTTAATGATGTGATAGATCTGTCTGATAATGATATCAGGATTATCGGCAATTTCCCCAAGATGACGAGACTGAAGGGTCTTTTATTGTCTCAGAATAGGATATCAAATATCCAGGCGAATATTTCAGAACTGCTACCAAATCTGGAATCACTGATACTGACGGCTAATTCGCTGTCGCAGCTGGCTGACCTTGATCCGCTGGCGGGGTTCTCCAAACTTGAGCATCTGTCTCTGGTTGATAACCCAGTTACTGCCAGAGACCATTATCGTTCTTATATTATTTGGAGAATTCCCAGTTTGCGAGTGCTTGATTTCGAAAAGATTAAAGATTCAGAGAGAAAGTTCGCTGCACAACTGTTTGGCACGGTTTCTGCTCCTACTGAACTGGCCTCTCAGATCATGAAAACCAAGACAGCAACTTCAAAAGTGGATCTTGGACGTGGTGCATCCGCGTCTATAGTGAAATTGACAGACGAAGACAAGGCAAAACTCAGAGAGAGTCTCAAAAATGCAACGAGTTTGGCTGAAATTGATAGAATCGAAAAGGCACTACGGACAGGTGTGCTATGAGAGGAAGGTGTCTCTTATTGTAATACTAATGCGAAACTTGTACAGTTCTTAATTTTCATGATTTATTATATATAATGTTATATGCATAGACAAATAAACGTCTCTTGGTGAGCTAGATATCAGATTCAACTGGAGCCTGAGTGTGCTGTGAAGGAAGATCGGTTGTTGCTGTTTGAGTGACACCAGCCGGTTGAGATTTGTCAGTTCCATTAACCTCGACAGGACCATTAGTGTCTTTGACTTGTTCTGGAGCTTCTGACTCTGTTAGATCTTGGGCGTCAGTTGTGGTCTGAATGACCAGTTTCGATTCTTCAGGGACTGCGTCTGGAATCTGGTCAGAATTCTGTGGCTGGTCAGCTACTTGGATTGGCAAAGGTAGCTCGGATGGCTGATCAGATTCCTGGATTGGCAACGGCAGCTCAGTTGATTGATTAGAAGCTCTGTCAGGAGCCTGAACTTGCTGCTGTGACTGTTCAAGAGGCTGTTGAACAGGCTGTCGGATAGTGAGATTCTCTTTGACTTCATCCTGCTTGTCTGAACTAGTAGTAAAACTGCTGCCACTATCTACATCCATACTTTCTGATTCCCCCTTTGTTTGCTCAATCTCGACTGGCTCGTCAACTTCCATGCTATCAGGCTCGATCTTCACCGCCTTAGGAATTTCCCTTTTGCCAAATTCCTCAATCGATATTTCTTTGTAGCGGGTAGAGTTGTCAGCAAGAACAATCCTTTCGTCGGAAAATGCCTCTGTAAAAGCTTCTCTATCCTTGTCCTTCCAATAACATGGTGGACATTGAAGCTTATGCTCTTGAGATTCAATCCAAAAAGCTGCTTTAGAGTATCCACACTGGTGACATGTTTGTTCAAACCGGCCATATTCAGAGTCATGAAGATCCCTAAATGATGACAGCACCAGAGCAAGAGCTGTATGCATGGTAGTAGCTGTTGGTGGTGCTGGGGCTGTTGACCGAGAAA
This sequence comes from Sugiyamaella lignohabitans, assembly GCF_001640025.1. Classification (NCBI taxonomy): domain Eukaryota; kingdom Fungi; phylum Ascomycota; class Dipodascomycetes; order Dipodascales; family Trichomonascaceae; genus Sugiyamaella; species Sugiyamaella lignohabitans. The sequence goes on along the minus strand of NC_031672.1, from coordinate 2,290,934 downwards.
CCTTGGTGGTGGTTGGGTATAATGAAGCTCGCTTCATTGCGCCAGTCAGTTCATTATCTGCTGATTTGTATCCTTCGCAGTAAATCTGCAGAGCTGACTTGCCAGTACTGGGATCAATATCATCCAAGCCAATAAGCTTTTTGGGGGAATGATTAGGACACAAAATCACAGCACTCATCACACCTGATTTATCACCATACTTGACGGTTTTCTGACCCCCTCGTTTACCCTTGGCAGACTGAAAGTCAAACCCAAATGTAAAGTGGTTTCTATAGGCACAGCCAACGTGGAACGAGGTCGGACACAGCGAACAACTTACACAAGCACCTGATACCGATCCACAGATTGCACAAACCTGTTTAAATCGTTCTTCTGGGATCTTATAAATATCATCCACTGGTTGTAAGGTCTGGGTATTGCCGAACTTGATTTCCGGTTGGAACACTGAACATCTGATATGAGCCCAGTTGTTGTCCGTGGTTCGCTTGACTGTGTCTGGAGCAGAAGTTGTCTTCGCAGAAGGATTGTCATTATTGTAGAAGGTGACATCTCGAACTGGGCACAGAAGACAGCTATAAGTAGTAGAGATAAATGGCTTCTGGTCGTTACTGCACGGGTCACACAACCAACCAACACGATCGGTTGTTCCATAGCATCGAGCGTGGACATTTAACGCACAAGATTGACAAAATAACTGCTCCGTCAATGGATCAACTCCGCCACACACTGCACAGGGTCGTGAGATCTTATTCTTTTTGGACTTCGATGATTTAACTTCCGACTTGGCTTCATTGGATGGTTTGATCTTGAGAAATTTGAATTCCTTCTCAGAAACACGATCAGCGGGTTTGGATTCGACAAGAGAACTATCGTAATCAGACGAGTTGTTAACAGATTCTTCAAGCACAGAGGCTTTTGAGTTGTTCCTAACCAAACCATCACCGGAAGGTTTTGGCAGTTTGACACTCACTTTAGCACTAGTAGTTTCGGTGGCAGATTTCTTTCTCTCTTTGGTATTAGCCGTCTGAGTTGAAGTACCAGCAGAAGGTGTTTTCACAGTAGGAGCAGGTGTTGGTGTAGGTGTAGGAGTCTGAGATAGACTCTTCTCCCGTTGTTTCCCATTTTCCTTGGGTTTTGCTTGGTCTTTTGATTTTACAGCGTCCTTTGGTTTTGTGGCGTCTTTACTCTTGACCGGTTCTTTTGCAGACTTTTCAACCTTCTCAGCTTTGACCTGCTTCTCAGGTTTGTCTAGTTTGTCCACCTTCTCAACCTTGATCCTCTTTCTGCTTCGATCAGCTTCTCTATCTCTCTCAGCAAGAATCATTTGTGCATCATGAATCAGCTCCTCTTCAACCTTGCGCTTGACACCATTGCCACTCCGTTGAACGATTTTCTTCATAACATCTTCTGGCGGCTCCCACTCTACCGCATACTTCTTCCAGAGTAAAGCACATCGGATGCACAATGCAATAATAGGATCCTCTTTACCAGCCACCGGATGGCCAGGTGCCCTCCTCCAAGCAGGAGACGTGTTAGTCTCACAAAATTTGCACACCAGTGTTCTGTTAAACCGTCTGATTTTTTCGTTATCATAAGCAGCATCATCTTTACTATCGGCCACTTCGTCAGTCAAACCATCATCTGTAGTATGTACACTGTGTTTCTTCTTGCCCTTCCTACCTTCGTAATTATCCCAGATTTCATGGCCCGAAGGTGTCTTTTTCCACATATAATAGTATCGAACAACATCAGCGCTTGACTTGGTTCTGACTTCTTTATATACAGGGTGAAGCTCACTACCGTATTTGCGGACACCATCTTCGAACCTCTTTTTCTCTTGGGCTGTGAACGTGGGTTCTTTGAGTGACTTCCTTGTCAATTTAGCAACCTCTTTCAAAGCCTCGCTACCATCATAGCTACTGTCTAAATATGCTTGGAGACAGGCATCGATAAAGTTAGGCGAATCTGGAGCTAATGACAGAGACTGGGCAAACGGCACTGTCTGCTGCAAAAAGGCTTGAAGCTTTTCCTCACCACCTGGAGAAGTGTCCATTTTCCACATAAGAGTAGAAGTAGTATCTCCACCACGCTCAATATAGCCTGAAGGCTTCTCTTGCATCCATGGTTCTCGGTCTTTTTTGGGAATAAATACAGGGGTCACCGCACCAGGCGGCGTTTCCTCGATCGGTGTGACGGGCGCCGTTACAGCTATTGCCTCGACTTTCGTTTTTGACTTGCCCTTTTTCGACTTTTTCTCGATCTTTTCTGGCTCGTAGTAGATTACAGGCCGTCCTGGCCAGTCAGCCACATTGGCCTGATGTTTACTGCCTAGTCTTGAAGCAGCTCGAGGGTAAATGCGGTCATCTGTATCTAAAATATCCTCCATTTTCGAATGAACTCCCAAATACCGGAATGGCCATAGTTTCAGCTGATGTTCTTGTTCCTTTGTAAGCTTCTTCTTGACATGATCAGACGACAGAGCCGCTTCAAGCTCTTCATACCGTGATACCGGCTGGCTAGACGGCGACCGAGAAAAGGCAGCCGACGTTGGAGATGCAGTATTTGACTCTGTTCTAGCACTAACACCTCCAGCTCCAGAATCCCCATTCACTGCTGAAGTCGTCACAGCACCAACTGAATTAGTTTGAATCGAGTTCGTAGCCGGTGAGCCTGAACCAGAACCCGAACCAGAACCTGACCCACTGGCAGGACTTAAAACTGCATCAAAAGAGATCCGGTTACTGACAATGCCTTTATTTTCTTCGAGTTTTCGTTCAAGAGCGCCACTGCATTTAGCACACGACCAGCCGAAACCACGAGTGGGCTTTCTGCTCAATGGCGGGTCTACACACAGCATATGATAATAGTCTTTACAATGAGCACACTGAACCGAATCATCAGGCGAGCACCATTGAGAACACTTCTCGCAGTTCTTGGGACTCTCACACAGTTCCTTCCCTCTACCAATCTCGACAATAGCGTACTTAAATCTGCTGGTGAGAATATCGTACATTTTTTTCGGGATATTAGTGATCCGTTCTGTAGCCACAACCTCGTAAAACCTTAAAATATACCGGTCATACAGCTTATCAAACCAGAAACAATCTGGAGTGGCCCTATACTCCTCCATATTATCGATATGGTCCCTTAATTTAACAGTACACTTTCCGCGAACACTCTGTAGCGGCAAAACATCGCTGTGCATCGTAGCATATAACAACCGAGTATCAGAAGCATGTTTCGATATATCCTTGGGCCTATACAGCCAGTTTATCCTCAACATAAAGTTCTCGGCAGCGGTCCGTTCTTGCTCCGACATGCTATCTTTCCTGGCCTCGGCAGCCTTCTTATACACAAACTCCATAATCCGGCCAATATAATACGGTTCGCCAGGCGGTTCTGACAGGATATAAATATGATCTGGCCTGTGTTAGTACTCGGTTGACCGTGTGCTGCCTCCGGCGGCTGGGGCTCCGCCCCAGACCCTGGTTGCTCCTCTCGCTTTGCTCGAGTCGTTGCGTCGAGAATCCCTGCGAAACTCCTGCGAAGCAGGAGCAACCAGGGTCTGGGGCGGAGCCCCAGCCGCCGGAGGCACACCCCTTCCCGAAAATACCCACCTTCCGGACCGAGAGTAGTACCGTTTTTGAGGGTCAAAATGCCGTTGAGCACCCGGGCCCCGGCGAGATCCAGCAGCTGAGATGACGATTTGCCGAGATTGGGGCTCTGCCAGTTCATGGGGAATCGGTCGTAGGCAGCCTGATCGAGTCCTGGTGAGGTGGTTGCTGGCGTGGAGCTCGATAATGAGTTTCGAGCGGTTTTTTTGGACGGGCTGTTGTTGGCAGATTTGCTTGGTTTGGATGCTGAAGAGCCTGTAGACTCAGCTGAGCGGCCGTTGGCCGTTGATGCTGTCGAGGATATGGAGTCGGCCGCTAGAAATGAGCCTGATTCGTCATATTTGTCTTCGGCGTAGTTGACTCGAGACACATTTTTGCGTCTCGAGCGAGAGGTACCTCCTCCTGCCGCTTCATCCATTGGTGGTGACACTTGCCGCTGTCGCAATACTGATAAAAGTGGGTTTCCTGATAACCAGCCAACCTAGCAAAAGTCCCCAATGGACGTCGAAGTGCAAATGACCTGGTTGGTAGGTGGAATGTGTGCAAATTTGGCAATTATGTCAGCTGGCTGGGATAAAGTTGTTTGAAGATGCGATATGATATGCGGTCCCGTACAGGATGAAATCTGCGAGTCCGTTTATACCCTGTATCCCGACCAGATGCGTTTGGCCCTCTAACATACCAACCTAACTCAAAAAATCCCCTCTATCGCCTCTGCTTCGGCCAATACTCGACTTCTTCATCACACTTGGCTCCTGCTTACTTTTATCCACTTTAATCAGCCTTTTCACTGGAGCCAGATGCTGTGTTTTCGAAGTCGTTGCTGAGAGGGGGGTTCACGCTGCCTCCGGCGGCTGGGGCTCCGCCCCAGACCCCGTGGCTCCGCCCCAGACCCCGTGGCTCCTCTCGCTTCGCTCGAGTCGGGCGTTGGGGTCGCTGGCTGATAGGGGTTTGACGGGCTGTCGGGGTCCGGAAGCAGTTATCCGGGTTCCTGCCGACTGCAGGCCGCTGTGGTCATTCGAGGTGGGTTGATATAAAGTAAACAAGAATAAAGTGTCGGGTATCAGCAGAGATTGGTGGTAGCAATCCGTCAGAAGCACTGGATGGTCTTATTTTCTCTATTTTGTGAACTGTGGGACCGCAGTTTGCGTGACCTTGATCCAAGGAATGATCCGTGTATGCTAGCTATATAGCATTCTTATACCTCCGCTCGTGCAATTGTCAAAACAAAGTTTATTTCATTTTTTGTATCGTTTGGACTCTTCTAGACGAAATAGCTAAGTGATTCGAGTAAAATAATAAAAAGGGCAACAAAAGAAAGAGTTTGCGAAGAAGAGCTGATAGCGAGCTTTGACCAACAGAGCGATAGTTCTCACACCCAACTACGATGTTTTGCACACGAATTACGGCCCCAACGCCCTTGCAGCCTCTTTTCAGAAGGCTTCTGGACGGCTCGAAGTAACGACTCGAGCGTAGCGAGAGGAGCAGCGGGGTCTGGGGCGGAGCCCCAGCCGCCGGAGGCAGTCTGTCAGCGCCAGAGATCGAGCCTCATGCTCATGAAGCTACCAAAACCCGGTAGAGAGACTAAATACAGTTTTCCGCCAGCACAAAAGAGCCATTAGCAGTAAATAAGGTAGTATTTACTTGTTGAATTTGCTACCAGATGAGATGGGTATTGGTTGGCAGTGGTCGAGGCTATGAGACCCCGCCAAGGGATCTAGATTTAGCCGGAGTATTGAATTAGGGCATATGCAATTTGAGTATAGCCAGAGAATGTAGCCAGAACGACCAATGTGCAGAAAAGTTAGCGGGAACGATTTTTGAAGAAGCGGTTTGTGAGGCAGTCGGACTGGTGTGTTTTTGGTCAACTCAGGGGTAGATTTTAAGGTTGCATGCACCAGCGACGATCACATGCAGATGGCTCATTTAGACTGGTTTCCAGGGATATCCATGTGAGAGGGCCTGCATCCAAGAAGCTACCATTCCGCTTTCGTCGGAGATAATAAAATGAGCAAATCATTCGAGAATTTCTCAGTTTAATCCAATTCCAAATGTAAATTGCGTTTGACAATCTCCTATTTATTTCAATGGCAACTGCCTGCCTAACAAATTAATTCATCGACAGAGCTATCTCCGATCACCACAGCAGAACCATTCCTTCCACCTGCTTCTACCCACCAACCAACCACCAAACCCCCACCAGAACCAACCACCTCCAAAACCTCCAAAACCTCCAAAACCCCCAAATCACACCGCCCCAACATTCCACCCCTCCCCCTCGCCCGACTCGAGCGCAGCGAGAGGAGCCACGGGGTCTGGGGCGGAGCCCCAGCCGCCGGAGGCAAACCCACCCTACCTCCCGCCAAGTGGACCCCTAAATCCAATCACGTGACAAGCGGCTACACATAATAAGTTTTGAAAAATTTGTAGAGAGGCAGAGTAAGGTTGGTGAAATAATTATTAAGATACAGTAGGGAACCTCACCTAACGACATATACATTTTTTTTCACCACGTGTATTGCCACAAAACGCATAAACAGAAGACCAGCTTGCAAGCGAAATATCAGGATATCAGATAGTGCCAGGGTATTTTCAGCCAGCCGTTACATTGTGATTTGCCAGATTAATATCATATTAATCGTTAGTTATTGTAACCCCTAGAACCAGATTGTTAGACAGCGTCCGACCACTCTTATGCATTGGTCCCCTTTGATCAAATCTTCCCATTCGCCTTTTGTGTTTGTAAATAATTGCACGAAACTGCTTTGTCATTTGAAAAGTAGTTTTGATACCGGAATCGATATATCGTAAAGTTCCGATCGCGTGAGATCAGTTTTTCATTATTATTTTGTTTCAGCGGACCTCATCACCTTTTTCCAAGAGTGGTTTTTTTTTGCGACAACAAAAATTAACAGAAAAAATTGATTCCTATTAGTTTTTTAAAAAAGAGTTTGAAACAACCAAAAACCGTTTTTTAAAAATGTCTTTGGTTAATATTCGTAGGGATAATAAGGATCCCTTTTACCGGTACAAGATGCCTCTGCTGATTTCCAAGATCGAGGGCAGAGGTAACGGTATTCGTACAGCCGTGGTCAACACTTCGGATGTGGCTAGAGCATTGTCGCGACCTCCTTCATACGTGATCAAGTTCTTTGGTTTTGAATTGGGTGCCCAAACATCGATTTCTGAAGCCTCGGACAGATACATTGTCAATGGAGCCCACGATGCTCCTAAGCTCCAGGATCTCCTGGATGTATTTATTGCCAAGTTTGTCTTGTGTTCTGCTTGTAAGAACCCCGAGACTGATATCATTGTCTTGAAAGACGGCAACTTGACTAGAGATTGTAAAGCTTGTGGTCAACGTACTCTGATTGACCCTCGTCACAAGCTTTCTTCGTTCATTCTCAAGAACCCTCCTTCTTCTGCCAAGGGTAAGAAGAAGGCCGCCACTGCTTCTGCCCATGTCGGTGGTGGTGTTTCTCCTTTGACCATCAATGGAACTGGTACTGAAGGTTCTGGTGAAGACGGTGCTGCCAATGGAGCTGATGTTTCTGGAGCTACCAATGGGGCTGATGGTGAAGATGGTGATAACTCTGATGACGAGTTGACCCGTCGTATCAACGCCGAGGCTTCGACCTTGCCCGAACTCGACGATGCTGCTGACGACGACGATAACTGGGCTGCCGATATGTCTGAAGAGGCCATTCGTGCTCGTCAAAAGGAGGTTGAGAAGAGTCTCGCCGTTCTGAATATCGATGACGACGATGAGGAGGGTGCTGACGATGTCCGATACACCGACTTTGGCGAGTGGATCGAGTGTACTGAGGACGCCACCGATGTCGATATTTACAAGAAGGCCTGTGATCTCGGCATCTCGACGAAACACCGTACCGTGCAAGTTCTCGCCCAAACTCTGTTCACTGAGGAGATTGTGAAGGAGATCCCTGAGCACGCTGGTCTGCTTGGCAAGCTCATTACCTCGAAAAACCATGAAAAGGCTCTCTTAGGAGGTATCGAGCGTCTGATCGGACTCCAGTACCCGGACAAGATCAAGGACGTGCCCAACGTGCTCTTCAAGCTGTACGACCACGACCTGGTCTGCGAGGAAGTCGTCACCAAATGGGGTTCTCGAGCCAGCAAAAAGTACGTCGACAAAGAGGTGTCTAAAAAGGTCCGTAAGGCTGCCAAGCCCTTCCTCGAGTGGCTCGAAGAGGCCGACTCCGAGAGCGAGGAAGAGTCCGACTAGTTTTCTACTTAATTAATAATGGTTACGTATTACACTCTTTCGTGTTCCCCCTGTGCCTCCGGCGGCTGGGGCTCCGCCCCAGACCCTGGTTGCTCCTGCTTCGCAGGAGATGACTGGGACCGGAGACGAACCGACTCGAGCGTAGCGAGAGGAGCAGCGGGGTCTGGGGCGGAGCCCCAGCCGCCGGAGGCACGGGCCCCGGACCGCGTGTTCACGGCAGTTCGTGGAGGATTTTTGCGACTGTGGATGAGAACTGCTGTTTGGTGATGTTGTGGTTGGCTTGGGTGTAGGACCACAGTTGGTGGAGGGTGGTTTTGATTGTTTCGTGGACCGAGTCGGGTACCGGTTCGATGGTTTGTTCGGAGTTGTGTGGTTGTTCGGGGTCTGCTGTGTCGTCGTCCGAGGTTTTATCGTACATGGCATAATAAGCGTCTTCGTCGTCTCGGTCTGGTTCGTCTTCTTTAGTTTGTTTTTCGTTTTCGTGCATTTTATCGTCGTCGTCAACTTCGTCGTATTTTCCCCAGTAATCGTCGTCAGACTCATCGTCATGCTGGTGCTGCTCTTGGTCATGCTGCCACCTCGTCTTCGCTTCACTTATACTTTTAAAGAATTCTCCTTCTAACGAGAATCCTGGTAGAATCGAAAATAGACCAATGAGTTTCCACTGGCTCGTCCCGTCATAGTCATTATTTTCTCCTGTTTCAAGGACCAACAGACCACCCAGCCATGAACTCAGCTGAACAATGCTGTGACATGACAGCTCATCTTTTATTAGGTACCATATATCGTAATTGACATCCGACTCTTCATTGGCTATCTCACTAAGTTCTTCTACTGAAACAGCCTCAATGCTCTTGTTTTGTGTGTAGTAACGAACCATCTTCATGCCCTGATCTGACAGAGTTGTCAGAATATTCGCTGCCACATCCCATTTCAATTCTCGTGGAACATATGTATCTGCTAGTCTTGACGAATCTAAAACAACCTTTTCCTGGATAGATTTGACCAAATCTTGCACAACTTCTTGACTTAGTTCTTGGAAGTTGGTCGACATCATTGGTGAACGAATGAAACAGATCGAAGATGGATCAAGGGCGATCTCATGCAAGTATCTATTATCTACAGCCAAAGCTCCGAGTGCAGAATGGGCTATTGACTATTGACTATTGACTATTGACTGACTATTTAGTATGAAAACAATTACCAGATTTTGAGCTCGTTTTATTCGGTTTCCAGTTTTCATCGAGGAACAGGACAATTGATATAGAATTTGAAATTTTCACTTCAAACTGAAAATAAAATCTCCCAGAGTCTACCAATCTGATAATTGAGTATTGTTGCAACTCACATACTATAGTGATCCAAAAAAACTTTTGATCTCACTGTTTGCACAGAACTATCATTCAGATTTAGGGTCACACAACGAAAACAATTATAATTAATTTATTAGTTTAATTTCTTGGCAAATCAGACAATCTCGAGTTCGACTGACTCCCCCTTGGCTGAAAAATCAGGGATCGGCACCCCTGAATTTCGGCACAGCCGTGCGTGATTCAAAAGTAAACAAATGCCCAACTTCACGAACTGGACACCAAACAACACCCTCTGGACCCCCATTATTTATTCTCAACAGCCACGAAACGCCAATGTCTGTTGCTCCAGCGAGAAAGCGAGGCGACGGTGCTCCCACACGCTCCAACCTGCCCCTGAAAGGCTCGGCAAGACTAGTGTCCGAGTTCTTTGGTAAGTGCAACCCATGCCTCCGGCGGCTGGGGCTCCGCCCCAGACCCCGCTGCTCCTCTCGCTTCGCTCGAGTCGTTACGTCCACGTTCCCAGCAATCTCCTGCGAAGCAGGAGAAACCAGGGTCTGGGGCGGAGCCCCAGCCGCCGGAGGCAGCCACAACAAGCCCAGTGTCTAACAGAGCCCCAGAATACAGTATCAACAGCATTTTATATCAGCGAGGCATTTATCCGAGTGAGGACTTTCAGACGGTGCGGAAATATGACATGAATATGCTGGTCACAATTGACAGCGAGGTTAAGGCGTATATCAAGAAAATCATGGGCCAACTGCACAAATGGCTGGTGAGCGGAAAGATTTCTAAACTGATTGTTGCAATTACTTCAAAAGATACAGGCGAGGTGGTCGAGCGATGGCAGTTCGATGTGCAGGTTCTTAGCGGGACTGTATCAGCTGCTGAGTCTGGATCCAGCGAGTCGGCTAAAGAACCAGACCACTCGAAACCACAGGAAGAGATCCAGAAAGAGGTCCAGGCGATTATTCGTCAGATAACTGCGTCTGTTACGTTTCTACCAGTTTTGGAAGGTCGATGTACATTTAATGTCCTGGTATACGCAGATGGGGACGTGCAAGCTCCTGTGGAGTGGGTGGACAGTGATGCCAAGACCATAAAGAATGCTGAACAAGTCCAGCTACGGAGTTTCTCTACCGATAAACACAAAATTGATACCCTCGTTGCATACAGTTTAGGTGACGCTTGATGATTTTGAAAAAGCCAGAAAGTTAAGGTTGTAAATACAAAATGTTCAACCGGCTCAGGAATTTGCCCGTAATGTCATACGTTTTATGTCTGCGAATCCCAAGAGTCGATAGCTCGATTCTACTCTAACATTGCTGGGTATAATTAAAGAGTAATGAAATGAAATTGTGAAAGTATTACGGCACCTGATATATTATATTATACAGAATAATGAAATTGTGAAGTACAGATATTACTTGTTATATTATACATTCTAACGAGATTGTGAAGTTTAACAGCAAAGAAAGTTCTCTACAGCTTAATAGAAAGGTGAAAGTAGAATATCACTGATATATTTTACAGAATAATGAGATTGTGAAAGTATAATATCACTTCTCTACAGATTAATGAGATTGTGCTAGTAAATAACTATTCTTTAGATTAAAAAAATTATTCGATATCACCGCTCAATGAAATTCTGAAGTATAGTATTACTAAATGTACTCTAGCGAATAAGATCAATGAACTATGAAAGTACGATGCCGTATATCTTTCATAGGAAAAGTACACCCAGCCGGTGTAACAAGCCCGGTCGAAGCTGCCCCCTACCCCCAGTCGCTCGCGAAGCGAGCACAACGGGTCTGGGCGGAGCCCAGCCGCCGAGGCAAAATGGTCACAACAAAAAAATCAAATCAATTACATTTTAATTATTATTTAATCTATTTTTTACAAGTCGTCGTGGTCGATGTAATCGTCGTCAAAGTCGTAGCCGTCGTCGCCGCCAGATTGACCAGCAGATTCGTAGATCTTTCTGCTGATGGGGTGGGCAACAGCCTCGAGCTTCTCCTTTTGCTCGTCGATCTCGTCCTTAGTAGCAGACGAGCCGTTCTCCTCGAGCCACTCGACTGTGTCCTTGATGGCGTCAAGCAGAGTCTCCTTATCGTCCTCGCTGATCAAAGAACCAAATTTGCCCTCACCTTCCTCGTGAACTTGGGACTTAAGAGAGTGGGCGTACATTTCCAAACCGTTACGGGCCTCGATTCTATCTCTGAGAAGAGCATCTTGTTCAGCGTACTTCTCAGCCTCTTCAACCATACGGTCGATTTCCTCTTGAGAGAGACGACCCTTGTCATTGGTGATGACAATCGACTCACTCTTACCGGTACCCTTATCGGTGGCACCAACCTTGAGGATTCCATTGGCATCGAGCTCAAAGGTGACCTCAATTTGAGGAACACCACGGGGAGCAGGAGGAATACCAGTGAGCTCGAACTTACCAAGACGGTTATTGTCCTTAGAAAGAGTACGTTCACCCTCAAACACTTGAATAAGAACAGTGGGTTGGTTGTCAACGGCAGTCGAAAAGATTTGCGACTTACGAGTGGGGATAGGAGTGTTACGGTTAATGAGCTTGGTCATGACACCACCTGATGTCTCAATACCAAGAGTCAAGGGGTTAACATCGAGCAGGACAATGTCATCAACACCCTCCTCACCAGACAAAACACCGGCTTGAACAGCAGCACCATAGGCAACAGCCTCGTCAGCATTAATACCCTTAGAAGGCTTCTTACCATTGAAGAAGTCCTCAAGCATCGATTGAATCTTGGGGATACGAGTAGATCCACCAACAAGAACAATATCGTCAATCTCACTCTTCTTAACACCGGCATCCTTGAGAACCTGCTCAACAGGCTTAAGAGTCTTCCTGAACAAGTCAATGTTAAGTTCCTCAAACTTGGCTCTAGTCAAAGTCTCGCTGAAATCAATACCGTCGTGAAGAGCCTCGATCTCAATACGAGCAGACATTTGAGAAGACAACAAACGCTTGGCCTTCTCGACCTCACGCTTGAGCTTACTAACAGCCTTGGGGTTCTTGCTCATATCAACGTCATGCTTCTTGTTAAACACCTTGGTAAAGTGTTGAATGACTTTTTGGTCGAAATCCTCACCACCCAAGTGGGTATCACCAGCAGTGGCCAAGACCTCGAAAACACCAGACTCAATCGACAACAAAGAAACATCAAAAGTACCACCACCCAAATCGTAAACAATGATTTGACGCTCGCCATCAGTACGGTCCAAACCGTAGGCAATGGCAGCAGCAGTGGGCTCGTTAACAATACGCAAAATAGTCAAACCAGCAATAGTACCGGCATCCTTGGTAGCTTGACGTTGAGCATCATTGAAATAAGCAGGCACAGTAACAACAGCATGAGTAACCTTCTTACCCAAATAATCCTCGGCAATCTCCTTCATCTTGCCCAAAACCATGGCGGAAACTTCTTCGGGAGAAAAGGTCTTCTCCTCACCACCATAAGTGACTTTAACAGCAGGCTTACCATCCTTGTTGATAACCTTATAAGGGAAATGCTTAATATCTCTTTGAACAGTTTGATCTGAGTACTTAAGACCAATCAAACGCTTGATATCGAAAATAGTATTAGCAGTGTTAGCAGAAGCCTGGTTCTTAGCAGCATCTCCTACCAAACGCTCTTCATCAGTAAATGCAACATATGAGGGGGTGATACGAAGACCTTGATCATTGGCCAAAATCTCAACCTTTCCATTTTTCATAACACCAACACATGAATAAGTAGTACCAAGATCAATACCGATTACGGTACCATAGTTGTCGACATCACTGGAGTTTTCTGCAAATACAGACGATGTTAAAGTAAAAGGAAGTAAAAACACACCCAAAGCGTATACTAGCACCGCCAAGGGAGCTACTAATGATCGTCCACTGGGTCTAACCATTGTGAATTTTGATGTTAACTTGACAAATTAAAACGACCAAATCAATTAATTTAGTGATCTGGGTCTGAAAAAATCTGATAACAAAAAAAAGGTTAAGATCTTATGATCCAAATATGACTAAATTAAATAGCCACTTAAATAACAGTACCAGAATGGACTGGAACCTCTAATTCTTATTTTTTTTATTAATTCTTTTGGAAAATTAATATTGTGGCACAATCCGAAAATTAATGGATATGTGAACCTCGACCAAACTATTCAAATCTGTCTAACTACTGTTTCAACCTCGAGCTAGTGATTTACCAATATAATCAAGATTACCTGTTGCTGAAAAAAAAAATTCTTTCCTACAATCAGTGACAAAAGAATCTCCGAGTATTGACAACGAACAGAAATTGCAAATAAAAAATTCAAGACGATGGACGTAGCGAAAAGAATTACCAAGTGGGACTATACTTGCCTATATATACACAGTGGTGATATGCACAGTCGGTCCTAGTAAATATGCGTATAAACTTTCCTTACCTTGAAAGACACGTAAACTACAATTAACTGTCGCCCCAAATTTGGCCACCAAACGCTACCTCGCGTAGCACGGCTTCTTATGTCAGAATTCTACAACGTTCGGTGAATATTACTTGGGACTTCTTTTTCTGCCACCGTGGCAGATTTTGTATGCATATACGGCTCGCGGCACCATATGCCGCGGCTCCCCGTGTGGGGGCAATTCCCTGACGATCCATCCTGCAAGGTGCAATAAAGTTCTCGAGCATGACGTGTGAGCGTCATGGGATTGGAACATTTGCCTCCGGCGGCTGGGGCGTTGCCCCAGACCCCGTTGCTCCTGCTTCGCAGGAGTTGGCTAGGACCGTGGCGGGACCGGTTTTCTGCCGATGTGGACGTGGACGCAACTCCTCGAGCGCAGCGAGAGGTGCAACCAGGGTCTGGGGCGGAGCCCCAGCCGCCGGAGGCAGACCCCCATCCCCGGTTTTTAGTGAGTGGTGGTCACGAGCTTGATTCTCGTGACTATTCACGAGACAGTAGCCTAATGGTCACTAGTGAATTGATTTCCGAGTCTAAAAGAGGCTGTGAGAGAGGCGGTGGCGTCTTTCTCTACTCGGAAGCTGTTTCTTGTGTAGAATAGTAACCTAACAGATTTATATTTGCTGTGCTGCATAATTTACTGCTTTAGCTCTTTCGTTTAGTATTTTTTTGAAGAGTTTTCTCCAATGCGGCTCTGTGGTAGCAGTTTCATAGTTTGATTCAGTACTTCGAGGGCTGCATTCTGAACGAGTATTCATTTCACGAGTCGGTAGCAGTGCAAATATTAAATATATGGAGAGGAGGTAGTTCAATGCCCTTTAAAGTGGATTATAAGAATGTGATTGCGGAGGACAAGATTGTTAGATTATTATGAGATAGTTAGAAACTGCCAGCTCAGTCAATTATAATCGGGAAAGTGTTATGTAGAAGGGAGTGGAAAAGAGAGTGTCGAAATTACAGAATCCATGCGAAGAGAAGTTGGATGAAAGGATATATCAAAGCACTAGAAAGCTGAGATGACCTGCATCAACCTGAGAAGCAGAGTCTGTAATTTCATCGTTTAGTGCAATTATAGTAGATAGTAGAACTATCAAATCAGCAGACCAGTGAATTTCATGGGCATCCCATTCCAGTTGTTCGCATGTAGCAATGCTCATTTTATGACTCAAAACCCGTCTTGGGTGTCATAATATCATGGGATATAATATGGACTAAAAATAAGTTAGGAAGACATGAATTTGACCTATAGCCATGTTCAAAAAGGCATGGACTGAGTGAGTGGTTATTTTTAACCTTTAACTCTCACTATCGGGGAGCGTTCTTTCTTCAATATTTTACATATTTTCTTTCTCTAAGAAGAATTTAGAGATGTTAAGAAATCTGAAAGGCCTTCAAGGATACTATTCTACTGAAAAATTAAATTGAAACTTGGAAATTCGAGCAAGAGAATGTACACGAGAGGGAACAAAAAATACTACAGTTACCCGGCCCTACAAACATGGTAACCATAATGTTTTTTGAATCTGTAAATAAGGGAATCGAGCGAGAACTTTGTCCGTGTCTAACCCGGCCATCTTTAAATACCATATTACTAGGGAAAACTCATTGAAAAGTTCTACTCATATTTTCAAAGCCATTTTTTAACCGAACGGAAATACACGTTTGTATTACCCGGCCTCGAATTTTATGTTTTTTAACATCGCTATTGCAATGCATTGCAAAATATATAGACATTGCATGTCGGGCTGCAAGCATTACTAGGAACTGACGAGTTTAAACACGCTCCACCAATGATATTGTAATGAATTTGATATATATGTGTATGTGTGACCCATGACCATTTTCTGGGAATCAATGAATGCCTAGAAAAGAGAAATTGGATATCAGAAATGCTAATAACAGAAAACGATAAATTTTACTGAGATAATAATCGGTGAAGGCACATTACTGTGATCACACAAACCAGACTACTGACGACGGGAATTAAATAATATTTTGATCTGGATGTTCATTCTGGAGTGTTTATTTGATGATCCAGCCAGTGATATAGTCTAGAAATGCTAAAATTATCCCCAGAAGCAGGGACCCTTCATATGTTACCCGGAGTTTAAAAAACTAAAGTATTGTGAATTTCACCCTCGCGCTTTTTGCTTTAATTTGTTTTAAATTTTTCTTTTATTAATAGGCTTATCTAATTAATTATAAGTGCTTTCCCATAAAAGAGTTATTTTCAGTATTTCAGCAAAGATTTCTGATCCAATAATATTTGTGTTACCCGGCTCACTGAACAGAGTGGCAATCTGAGTGGCAATCTGAGTGGCAATCTGATAACATGAATGAATTTTGAAGGGTAGTCTCGTCCAAATAGATGACTCTTGACAACATAATACTTCCCCCCTCTGCCGAATAAAGTTCGCACACACCTGGCAACATTGCTCTCGGTATTTAAGAGCATCGTAGTCTCTAGACTGATTGATAAGCTGTACCGTTCATGCGGGGGTGCTGCAGGATGCATTGCGATAAGGCAAGGACAAGAACCTAAACCCATATGTAACCATATCTACGTAAAAACTAACTTCCTAATAAGAGTTGCCGCTTCATGAAGTTATAAGCTTCCAACAACCAGATATTTCAAATGACACTATATCACTATATTATTCAAAGCCTGGATCAAGAGTTCTACATGTCAAACCATAGAATTGAGCTTCAATATATGTTCTCCCTGTTGTGTCCATGAGCCAGGACCCATACCACTTTAAATCAATTAGCTGAAGATTCTAGTTCAGACAAGTCATGTTGGATGAACGGATAGATACTAGTTTCAGATCAAACCGAGGCTCCCGCAGCCAGCTGGTCAACGCTCTAGACAGCGCTTGCTCCCTGATTCGCAGGATATGCCTCGAACCGCTCACGAAACTTCTGCGAGATGAGTGAGAGAAGTTGCCAGGTCTGTGGTGGAGTCTTAGTCGCCCGAAGAATCCCGATTGATAGTCGTCATATGCTTTATCGCTGCAGCATGCATGTTCGATATCGCTGTCAGGATCGGCCCTCATCGCTGATCTTAAACTCTAATCCTCGTAAAGCGATCGAGCCAACGATATATTTGAATTTATACAGTCAAATCCTCTGGCCAGAGTGATAAAAATTGATCTATCTCCTCAGCTTGGACACCCTCCATAACCATTCCTTGATCGGTTATCACGTGCCTGGGGCCATAATGCACGCGTCTGCCTCCTGTCCCTGCATTTATTACCCAACCCTATTTCAAGCATAATCTTTCCTACTACTGCATAATCTTTCACACAACAATATATATATGGGCCGCTTCGCTCACATCCTCTCTTCTTCTTACTTATCACTTATTCAACTCCTCACTGCTGACCACGATTGTTGAAGACTGACTAAACGCTAATTTCTCTGAATTTTTTTATTAGTTGATTTTACAACTTTCTTTGAAGTAAAATCTGTGCTTCGGTTAAATTCGAATCGATCTTATCAATTCTAATTAATCTGAGGTCTTTTACTATGTTTCATTCTCACTGGGACAAGATCAAGTCTTTGGGCAATTTGCTCCTACCTACTACTTACGTCTCTTTTTTCTTCGGTAAATATGATGATGAGCCGGTTCTCAAGGAGGAACAAATGGAACAACCAAAGGAGAGAATTATTATGAACGACTACAGATGGTCGGTTCAAACCACTGAGATTTGGACACCTCCCCCTCCACCCCCCTCAAAGATGAAACGGAGACTGGCCAATATCAAAGAAAAGATAGAAATTACTGCTCTCGTGGTCGTACTGGTTGGCATCATATTCTGCCCCATTCGGGAGAAGGAAAACAGAGAGGAAAAACAGAGAGAGAGAAAGAAAGCCGAACTGGCTGCCACCAAGAGATATGTCGGGGAGAAAAAGACAACCGAAACAAAATTTACTTCATCAGGATCCACCAAACAGAAAGGATCCACCGAATCATTCAAGGCATTTGGAGTCCCAAAGAAAACTGTCAAACCTCCCACTACTGATTTACAATCTACTTTAGACTCAGTGGGGAATGAAAAGAAACAAACCACAGTCAAGAAGATTTTCAAGAAACTTTGGGGAAAGAAGAAGAAATCTCAACCTGTTACCAATACTCCTCCAGTATCTACTAAACCAATTCATTGTAGTCCCACACCTACAGAGAATCGGTTCAAAGTACCAAGAAAACTAGTTGGAACTCCACCATGTCCCCCTCCAAGGTACCACATGGTCGTCTGGTGAATCAGTCATACAGTTGGACCAAACATTCTTTCCTCCACACACGGTTAGAATCAGGACATTGACTAGTATCTCTTGCGTCTCAGATCTAGGATAGTCGGTAGCTGCACTTCGCGCTTGATATCCTTAACATGAGATGCTCTAGTATTGGCATCCCGAGTCATACTGGGATATCTAGTCTTGTCATCCTCTGTCCACGCCACTCACAGACATATTCCAGCTGAATTCCATTCCCACTTCAACTCATTCAGGATTCACTTCTTTCCTCTTTTTATTATTATTATTAGCCTCTCGGGTCAAGGCTGGCGGCGAAGGGAGCTGCCGGAGTGAGCACAAATTGCATCGTGCCCTCCAAATTTCGGCTCATGGACTAAGGCTGCTGGAGCGAACACAAAATGCATCGTGTCCCTCCCCTATTTTCTACCAGAGGATCTTCCATTAATGAGAGTTTGCATCATCCACTATTCTGCATTGCCTCTCACCATCAGTTAGATCCTCTGGTAAGAGTTTGTATTATTGAATGCAGCAAGTGTCTAAGCCTCTTTTAATTAATTGCGTCGTTGTGTCTTTGTACTCTTACAGTTGTTCTAATATACTCTATTTCTTTATTAAACTATTCTTCTCTAGATCCTCCAGTTTAATCAAAGAATCCAGATTGCCCCATGCTATTGGTTGCAAATGCTAGAATTAAGATCCTACGTGAGGTGCTGGTCATTTAATTGTATTAGCTATTTGCTTACGTTGAGCTTAATTGTTTGAATACCTGATCTGCCAGTAAATTGCATCTGGGGTATCCCTCCTGGCCACCGAAAACCATTTATACCCAGACCAATATTTCTATAAGCTCTTTAATAATTACGCTAGGTATGGTATACGGTAGGGACATTACAATTGATAATTGTATAAAGCCAACTTTTATGACTGAGAAACATCCTTTCTGCCGTTTACAACATGCTTTTAGGTTGAAGGTTCAAACTAATAAGCTACTAAGCTACTTGCTCTGTTGTATTACTATAATTCTTCAAATGCATAGGCAGCAGTTAGCCAGAACTTGATCTAGTTTAAAACACAGTTCATTTCTTACATATACTACATGTTCGTCCAAGTTTACCATCTTTTGGAAGCCTTTTCAAGAGCAGAAATAATTCCATTGATAAGAGGAACCTTGGGATTGAGGTTTTGATCGTACAAGTCAGCATCGCCTTGACCAGCAAAAGTGGATGGAATCCAAGAGTACTCGTCAGCAAAGTCCCAAACGGAAATGCCCATACATTTCTTGCCTACAGCGATACAGGCATTGATGGACGAAAGGTAGTCAGTGACTTGTTGAGCTTGTCCAGCAGCAGTGGGGGGAAGCGAAGAAAATCTGACGTCAAGTTCAGAGACGACCACATCAACACCTAAGTCAATATAGGCTTGCATTTGTTGCTGTTGCTGGGCCTCATCAGGGGTCTCACCGACAATGAAATGAGATTCAAGACCAATAGCGTCAATAAGTCCCTTCTTTCTGAGAGGCTTAATAATATTGTTAGCAGCAGCAGTAGCCTTGGCACCAGGAGACTCAATATTGTAATCATTGTAGTACAATTGAGCGTGAGGATCGGCTCTACGGGCAGCAGCAAAAGCAGTTTCAATGAAATCAGTACCAGTAACATTGTAGTACAAGGTTTCACGCCAAGTACCGTCGTCATTCAATGCTTCATTAACGACGTTCCAAGAGAAACACTTGCCCTTGTAGTGAGAGACCTCACTAAAGACGTGTTGATCAATGACCTGAAGAAGTTCTTCTTTAGTCCATTCCTTCTCGTCCAACCAAGCAGGATACTCCTGATGCCAAACGAGGGTATCACACAACAAAACTTTCTTGTGCTCCAAGGAAAAATCAGCAAATTGATCGCCCTGAGTGTAATTGAACACACCTTGCTCAGGTTCAGTGAATTGCCACTTCTGGACATTAGCAGGAGTAAGAGAACCAAACTGCTCGAGCATAATATTGACATATTCCTTATTACTCCACTCAGGATCCTGGTTGGTAGCAGTACCGAAGTACATTTTACCAGCGGCCACAGCAGCCTCGTTAAGGGTAGGTTGACGAGGAATAGGATTGGCAGTAGCCAGACCGGCCAAGCAATAGAGAGCAGTAAGGATTTCGAATTTCATTGTTTGTTTTCTTGGCTAACCAAAGTTAAATGAGAAGATGAACGAGAGAAAAACAAGAAGAAATCAACCAATATTTATACTTTGAAAATCCATGACCATCACAGCTGATCCAGAAGAACATTTTACCCGACAAAGATCAAAAGAACAGTCTCAATCGGCCCAGATCAACGCAGAAAAACGGGCAAGAACTGCGATTGTCCACTGCTAGACACTTTTACCTTGCATAACTTGCGGGATTCACCCGTTAAACTGTGGGGAAATCTCAACAGCGGGGATCTGTCACACCCACTCTCTCACATGGCACATGTCAGAAGATCAGGAGCTGTTAAACTGGTTTTGGGGGTACCAGAGTGCCTCCGGCGGCTGGGGCTGTGCCCCAGACCCCTTAGCTCCTGCTTCGCAGGAGATTGCTGGGACCGTCGACGAAACGACTCGAGCGTAGCGAGAGGAGCAAATGGGGTCTGGGGCGTAGCCCCAGCCGCCGGAGGCAAAACCCCAGGATCGGTTCACGGCCCTGTATGATAGAACGGGTTAGACAGACGATTCTACCGTGCATGCAGGACCACCCCTGATTTTATTTTACCCGGCAAAAGCAATGTGTGGGGTATGGCATCAGCAGCAATTTTGACGTGGAGATGCCAAGAAAGCTAAGTCTCCTTCTGTCTTAAAGATCGCTCTCGCCCGTTTCTCACAAGGCGGGAGCACGGGCTTTGTTTCTCATGGCAGTCTCACACTCTACAGCAACTGCAACCATAATTGTTTTTAAAAAATAGAAAAACTGGATGTATATTTTACATTATCGTGGTGAAATGCACGATAATAGCTTGTCTTGTGACAAGTTACCGCAAGTGCCAGTGTGGTGTGGGTGTGGATGTGGAAGGGGCCGATTAGCGAGTGCGTTAGCAGCAAACAGAGCGGAATGTGCCTGACTGGCTGCCGTAGAACTGGCAGTTGCTTTAAATCCAGCAGGTGAAACAGCAGCTCGTGCAGGTGCTGGCGTTCCTGGCAACTGTGATTAGCTGCATATTGACATGCACGAAGCGGGGTAGCTACCGCACCGGCGATCCAAGAAAAAATATCAAGGGCTATCAACACTGGATAAAAAGGATAATATCTCACTGAGGAGATCAGTCCACAAGAACAACAAGCGAGATAACACTCACTGCACCGTTTTCTGGGGAACCAGACCCGGCATTGACATTTCCCGGTCCCCGAATACCCAACGGCACCTGTCATGCACCGTCTCCTCCAGTTCTAGACCCTCGTCTCTTCGACAATTGAACCGGCTGGCTGGAGGGGGGCGTGCCTCCGGCGGCTGGGGCTTCGCCCCAGACCCCACGGCTCTCTCGCTTCGCTCGAGTCGTGCGTCGAGGGTCCCGTATCTCCTGCGAAGCAGGAGCAACCAGGGTCTGGGGCGGAGCCCCAGCCGCCGGAGGCATGTGTCAGGAAAGAAAAAGAATGTCTTGATTAGTGAGAGTACGATTTGGCGAGGTCGAGAATTTTGCTGTTCTCGTAGATTTCGACAGCAGGTTTGCTGGAGTCGGTGGGCGGGTCAGTTTTGAGGAGCTCCAGGGCGGATCTGGCGACATCCACGCCTTTGGCTGCGCTCATGGGCGAGATCTTGGTGAAAACGGTGCCGTAGACGAGACTTGTGAACTTCTGCATGACCACCTCGCCAATGCCGTGAGACACTTCTCGTTCGCCAATTAGCACACCGGGACGTAAGATAATGGTTCGTGGGAATTCAAGGGCAATAATGTCTCGTTCAATTTCGCCTTTCATCTTCAAATAAGGGATCATTGATCCAGCAGACGAGCCGGCAGAGGAAATGAGGACATAGGTTTTGACGCCCTTTTCTTTGGCAGCTTTGGCAGCAGCGACATTGAGATCATGGTCGATTTTGTACTGGTTTTCAAAACTGCCAGCAATAGCTTTAGTGGTACCCAGACCCGAAAA
This sequence comes from Sugiyamaella lignohabitans, assembly GCF_001640025.1. NCBI lineage: Eukaryota > Fungi > Ascomycota > Dipodascomycetes > Dipodascales > Trichomonascaceae > Sugiyamaella > Sugiyamaella lignohabitans. The sequence goes on along the minus strand of NC_031672.1, from coordinate 2,268,918 downwards.
CATCACGTCAGGGGTAGATTCCAGCTCAGCGATCTTGTCAGGCCATTTCGAGGTATCGGGGTCGAGAATATCCGACACCTTAGCAGACTCGACACCAGTGGAACGTCTACCAATGGTTTTCACAGACGAAATGAAACTGGCTTTGGATTCGGCACTTTCCTTCACAAAAAGCTTTCCAACCAGGCCGGTGGCGCCAAGAACAATAACATTCAACGAAGAAGGAGCCATTGTGCAATCAAACTCTTAGTTAGCAATTAGCAGTGAAATATAGTGATAGCAGAGCAATAGCAATAACAATGGCAATTGCAAATCAATTAGCAAATATAGTGTATCAAATAGTCAAAAAAAACAGGTCTGTCAGATCAAATCTTATCAGGTCTGTCAAGCCAAGTCAAGTGAGATCAAATCAAAACAGATTGAATCAAATCAAATCAAATAAATCAAATGAAATTCAGATCAAATCAGATTTTGCCAAATTCAGTAGCAACTTCTGGAACCCAAAAAAGCGAATAAACCAAAGGAGAAGCCAGAAATAACTAAAATCAGATCGATGTGGCGATGCAGATCAAACTGATGTAGATGATATGATCAAGATAAAGGGGTCCCAACCGCTATCTAACGATAATGATATGATCACATGATCTGACAGAATTGATAGCCCTGAGATATATCATACATTTCGATTTGCCGCGCTGGCGGTTAGATGTGCATCTTGGCGACCGACCACCGATATCTCAGTCACAGAGGAGCTTCACCAGATCCACGAGCATCAGAACCACATCATAAACACATTGATCTGGAAGAATATTCGATCATAAATGGCCACTATCAAGCAATTGATCGCGGGCATCAAGCCAGGCGAGTGCTACTTCTCGTATGAATTCTTTCCACCCAAAACCAAGAGCGTAAGTGTAGTTCTTCCTTGGTTCTTTCCTCAGTGAGCATGAATCATGTCCGATCCCATTATCGGTCCAATTCCGGTTGATTCCCTCAAAACGAGTTGTCGGATCCCCAAGAAATCTCCTCTCGCTTCGCTCGAGGAGCCACGGGGTCTGGGGCAGAGCCCCAGCCGCCGGAGGCACACCCGATCCCCGACTAACAACCCCAGGGAATGCAGAACCTGTCGCTCCGTTTACAGCGGATGTCGAAGTTAGGCAATCTGTTTGTGACAGTGACATGGGGAGCCGGTGGTTCGTCAGCACAGAAGAGTTTGGAGCTGGCAGGGCTGTGTCAACAGGAACTGGGTATTCCCACTTGTATTCATTTGACATGTACGAATATGGATCGAACGATTCTGGATGGAGCTTTAGAGCGTGCTAAGGAAATGGGCATTCGCAATATTTTAGCGTTGCGAGGAGATCCTCCTCGAGGCAAGGAGTACTCGTCAATTGACCATGAAAAGGAAGGCGGTGAGGATGACGAGGTGGAGTTCAAGTATGCCATCGATCTTGTCAAGTATATTCGTGCCAAGTATGGAGACTATTTCTGTATTGGAGTAGCAGCATATCCTGAAGGCCATGTCGATGGTGTTGATAGCAGTGACCAGAATCCCGATAAGGATATCCCATTTCTAGTTGAGAAAGTCAAGGCCGGAGCAGATTTCATCATTACTCAGTTGTTCTATGATACACAGAAGTTCCTTTTATTTGAACAGAAACTGCGTGACCATCCGTCTCATGTATTTGATAATATTCCTCTGATTCCAGGACTGATGCCTATTAATACGTACTCGTCGTTTGTTCGAGCCGCCAAATTAAGTCATGCCAGTATCCCACCTCAATTGACAGCTCGTCTTGATGAGATTCCAGTTGGAGACGATGAACAGGTCAAGCAATTCGGTGTTGATGTGGTTACTGATATTATTCAGAATCTCATTATTGGATCTCATGGCAGAATCCGTGGATTTCATTTTTACACCCTTAATCTGGAAAAGTCGGTAGCTCTTATTCTTGAGAAGAGTGGCTTACTTCAAGTTGATGATGAAGACGAGTCTGGCCACACTACCGGCTCGACTGTTGATTCTAATGACGCTGTTCGTAGAGGTAGTGCTATTGTAGAAGATGAAGAGCTGACCGTAGCTAATCTGCACCCAGGTCATAAATCTGTATCTCGTCGTCGGTCGTCGTTACTGACTCATAACAGGCTTATTACAGCTGATTCAGATGCTATTTCGGGCCCATTGAAAGCAGGAAAGTCGTCTGAATCGTTGAAAGATGATTCTATTTCAGAGAAAGAAGCAGGAATCAAATCGTCTCAAAGCAGCACCACCAACGATGTTTTGGCTATTTCTTCAGGAGAGGGTGATCTCGGTCGTGAAGCTACATGGGACGACTTTCCTAACGGTCGATTCGGTGACTCGAGGTCACCTGCCTACGGAGAAATCGACGGATATGGTCCCACACTACATGTAGATCCCACCAAGGCACTTAAACTATGGGGATACCCAGTCGATATCAGTGACATCAACAACCTCTTTGCACGTCATATCCGCAATGAACTAGATATTCTACCATTCTCAGACCAAACACTAAGTGCCGAGACTGCTCTCATTCAAGAAGAGCTATTACAACTGATCAACAAGGGATACCTCACTGTAGCATCTCAACCTGCTGGAAACGCTATTAAGAGCACCGACCGAATCTTTGGATGGGGACCTCCTGGCGGAAGGGTGTTCCAGAAAGCGTTTGTCGAGTTCTTTGTCAGTGACGAGGAGTGGCAGAAACTCAAGCCCAAGCTCGACTCGCTCGGAGACGGTACTCTTTCGTACTACGAGGGAACCTACGAACACGACAAGATCCAGCACACGAACCTTACACCGGGTTCGTCCAATGCCGTCACCTGGGGCGTATTCCCCAACCGAGAAATCCTCCAGTCCACCATCATCGAAGAAGAGTCCTTCCTCGCGTGGCGAGAAGAGGCCTTCAGCATCTGGGAAGAGTGGCGCAACCTATACAAACCCAAGACCGCCTCATACGACCTACTAGACCATATTTATAAAACATACCACCTGGTCTCTGTCGTTCACCACGACTACTTCGACGAGTCGGCCCTGTGGAATGTTTTCTAACTGTAGATAATAGACTCACGAACTTCACTATGGGGCCACGGTGCCTCTGGCGGCTGGGGCTCCGCCCCAGACCCCGCTGCTCCTCTCGCTACGCTCGAGTCGAAGCGTCTACGGTGCCAGGATCTCCTGCGAAGCAGGAGCTACGGGTCTGGGCGTAGCCCAGCCGCCGGAGGCATGACAGTTGTAATATATATTGAATAAGTTAAGGGGGTATCAGGATCAGTCGTCGAGGTAGCGGCGAGTGTTGTCGCAGATGGTTTGTAGCTCTTGGACGGTGAAGGTGAGTTCGAGCTCGAAGCACGAGCCTTGGTGTTTTTGGAAGTCGTCGTAGCAGTATACTTTGGACTTGTCGTCTGTTGGTATCAGTCGTGATATGTAGCAGAGACATGAGCAGATACAGCATTCGTAGCTGTCCTCGTCGCAGCCGTTGATGGTTCGCTTTTTGTGGTCGATAGTGTATGAAGACAGATCGGCTAGTTTGGCCTGGTTCTCAGTTTCTTCCTTCAGCAGCTCGAGAAGTTGAGGGTATAACCATTCGGCAGTCTCTGGTTGGGTGCAGGTTGCAGCATTGCGAATAAGGATCTCGTCATGTGAGAAGATGGGTGACTTCATTTGTGATTTGTACGACTTGACGGCTGCTTTACCGTAAACAAGCCAGTCTGGAGGTGCGTAGTTGACTGCTTCGTTGAAATTGAAACCGTGGTTGAACCCCGCGTGATAAGCATTGGGGAATGTAATAACAAACTCCCCTGGATGTTGGTCGACAACATAGACGGGAATGCCCATCTTTTTTATCGTTTCGGGAGAAATCATCGTAGCTCGCTGGAACAGGATATCTGGCTGCTTTTCAAACAGTTCGGGAACAAGCTTTTTACTGGCCTGTTCAAACTCATCACCATGGCATCCTGGTATACCGTACCATGTCTTGGTATCACCAAGATGCTGGTAGTTCACTGAGTATGTATAATGGTCTTCACTGTGCCAGCAGAATGCCGAAAACATCATTCCCACATATGCCCAGGGAACTGTAACTCCAGATATATCCGACTTGAGTCCTCGGAAAAGTGACATTTTATTGAGTGGGAAGTTGTTCAGGTTCCATGGATGCTTGGCATATCTATTGAACGGATCTTTAGCAATCGAGGGGAATCCCGAGCCTTTGGTGTCACATGGGATATCTGCACCGTATTCTACAGCGATTTTGCATTTAGGGTCGTTGACATGGTGCCAGAAGTTCTGTTCTACCAGACACTCTACTACAGCTCTATCTTCCGGATCGACGATTGGTAACTCTGTCTCCATGTATGTGTTCTTGAAATCATTAGCCATTTCCTGGAAACCAGGCAGGTCATATTCTCCTCCTACATCAAAATAAAACTCACCGGTTCCGACAAGGCATTTAGGACAGTACCAAGATAGCACTTTGGTGTTGATTGCTAGCAGTGGAGAGAGACACCTGTCATGATAGTGGCAGTCGCATTCCAAGCAAACAAGAGCAGATGTGGTTTCAATCACTTCGTCGTCGCACTCTGGACAGATATCTACTTCGTCATCTTCATCGTCTTGGCCATCTTCGTCTTCTTCTAAATCAACTTCTTTGTATTTTTGTTTTGGAGTTCGTGTTTTAGAGCTGCGGAACATTCTGCCTGTTGGTGGTGGAGGTGTGGAATTAGACATTGACGTGGAATTAGATGTAGATACTGAACCAGGGGAATGGTGGTAAATAGTATCTTTATAATTAACAGCAGTAGCAGTTGAGCGTCTCTGACGGCGTTTCGAAATAGGCATTTCTCCCTCGTTGTCATCCTTTCCATTCTCAGTGTTGACTTCTCGCAGTCGTCGTTTCGAAGAAGCTTCTGGAGGAGGTGATAACGGTAGTCTAGAAGCTGCTATATTAACACCAGCAGTAGAGTTGCCCAGTAGTGACGAGTTTTCTCGTTTAACATGAATTTCGGGAGAGGGCATCAGTCCAACTACCGGCGTCAGACCACCCTGATAACTCAGTCCATACTTGTTATCTCTAGCATCCACAGGGAAGACTGTATCCGTATCAGAATTCAAATTTCTGTTGTTGCTCATGTTGCTGCTCATCTTGATTCCTATATTAGCAATATTGCCCATACTCGCTTCTAGAGGAATACCTCTCGTAACTGTAATGATACTAGCAGTTGAAGAGGGTGGAGTAATAAGATTCCGACTAGGAACTACTGGAGTAGATAGTCTTGATCTCTGTTTCGAGTTCCATTCGCTTATATACGCATTAGCCTCTTCCTTCTGGTAATCCAAAGAGCCCGACCGCACCTTAGCAGTCTTCCTCGCTTTCGTGCTCTCGACATAAGCAACATAGCGCTCATAAGGCAACAGATATGTATGATACAGCGATTTGACATACTGGGCAGTAGCGATATCTGCAGTAGTGGAAAGTTCCAGCTTGGCACATACCAACGGCCATAGATTGCCGTCATCTACAGCTTTATGTCCACCTAATCGATGAACAATCTCTTTCAGGTGATAATAGTACAAAACTCCATTTCCTACGGCAGGATACTTTTCCATGGACGTCTCATTGGACATGTATATAGACCGCTTATTCGAGTTCATATTAGACACATTAGACCCAATATCCGACATTTCAGTAGACATCTCATTAGACCCCTCATCGAACATCTTATTCGGCATCTTATTCACACTGGACAATTCACTATTTGAACCCGCATGACTACCTATACTACCGAACAGCTGATGGAAATGAGCCATTCTATCAGCCCAACCCATAGTCGATCTGGTCATGGCACCCATAGTATTCAAAGTCTGTTTACGACATTCGAAGTTGAATCCACCAATATCTATAGCAAATTTGGGATTCCATTTTTCTGGCGCAACCACCTTGAGAATTCCGTACTTCTCTCCCAACTCATACAATGAGTTTATGTACGAGTACGGATCCTTGAACTCTTCGATGGTAGGATACAATACAGGAGCTTCCTCGAGATTAAAAGGTCTCTTCTCTTTCTTCACTCCAGAAATATTACATGACTGACTCTTGCATTCGACAGAATCCAGACCTGGAATTGATCCTAAGTGAAGGCACATTTTGAGCTACTACAGAGCCAGAATCCAGTACATTCACACTCCAAACCTGGTACAAAGCCAACGGAAATGAAAGAATCGAGGAGCAAATAAGTTTAGAAATAATAATAACAACAATAAAAAATCACAATAAATACAAAAAAAATAAACTTTCCTCGAATTTGAATACCCAGCTTTTGACAACCGCCGGAATCGCTCAGTCTCAGACCTAATGCAAACGGCCCACACGTTTATTCGGTGGGATTTTCTGCAAAACCTAATAACGAAGATACGCCTGCCAAATACAGTTCATAAACCGACCAATAAAAAAAATTAATTTTCTTTCAAACTCGGCAAATATCAATAACCGCAAAACCCAATTAGCACCGCACGATCGAGCCACGGCCTTTTCTCGACGTCGAAAACTTCCGTTTTAATCTTTCCACTGTCTCTCTTTCAGGCAACCGCCGCCCGACCTCGAATCGCTTTGTGACAGCCTCTCCTCGGCACGTGATCTGCGATCTCCAGGGTCCACTCCCAGGTGGTTTCGGGTCGGGTTTTTCCGCCTCGCTTCGCAGAGAGGGGTGTGCCTCCGGCGGCTGGGGCTCCGCCCCAGACCCCGCTGCTCCTCTCGCTTCGCTCGAGTCGGCCGTGGGGACCCTTGCAGAGCTTGGACCCTGTGGACCCTGCATGCGGTGACTCCCCCACGCCCGACTCGAGCGAAGCGAGAGGAGCAGCGGGGTCTGGGGCGGAGCCCCAGCCGCCGGAGGCATATCCCCGTTCGTGGTCTAATAGATTATATTACGGAGAGGAGGAGTCTAGAGTTCGAAGTCGTCGTCGTCGTCACCGTCGGTGCCTTCTTGGATCTCGGTAGCAAGCTCTTTTTCGCGCTCGCGGGCTTCTTCGGCGGTTTTGAGGTCGACTCGGTGATGGTTGAGGAGGTAGCGCATGGATTTGACCGAGTCATTGTGCAGTGAGATGCAGAACTTGATTCGGTCGTGGAAGGTGTTTTGCGGCTCGGTTGTCGAGTAAATGTCGAGAACCTCTTTGGATTGCATGTATCCCTTTTCGTGGTCGATAGTGGCATCAATGACTCCGTCGCGGATCGCTTTAGCCACCACGTATTCAGCCGACTCCTCAGATCCAAGGTTCAAGCGAAGACAGATATCCTTCAACGAGATCTTGGAGTATGTCAGACTCATAATACGAATGCCGGTTTTAATCACGTTCTGGCGTAGTCGCAAAACAAGTGTGTATGTTCCGTCGGCTTTAAGTGCCTTTTCGTGCTTGTTAAGCGTCTCGGAGAATTGAGCCAGATCGCCGATTCGTACTGCCTTGGCTACATCGAAATATGGAACCAATGACTTTTCCAGCGTTGGTTGGAAGAAAATCGATCTGTCGGGAATGTCGCCCATCAGCAGTTCCACAACAATGCTCAGTTTATTAGCTGCCTGTAAAAACCCAACTGCAAGTGATGTTTGTGGAGCCTTACGAATAGCAGCAGTTACCTGCTCAAAAGCAGACGAGTAATTGAGCTGGATAGCGTTGATTCGTGCCAAATAATACAAGTATCGGGCACCCAGAGCGTTGGATGCTGCCGACTCGGGGAAACTGGTCTTGGCTACAAGATTAGCAGCTTGAGATACTTTATGAGAAGCAAGATAGTTTCGCAAAATCAAAGTGATTAATGAAGCTTGAGTCTCTAAATCGTGGCGCAAAGTGGCGGTACGCAATGCCTGAAGCAGAGTAGAAGTGATACTAGTGAACGAGCTGGATCCCTGCAATTCGGCAATACGCGAGTAGTAAAACCATAGTTTAGCAGCCAAGTAATCCAAAGAACGACGGTTATAATGACGTAGTTTGTTAATTGAATGTTCTGCCACCGACTGGATGTATTGTAGATTGGCGGGTTCGGTAGCACCTTCCTGGTTCAACAACCACACAATCACCAGCAATTGCAAGAAAATATCCACTTCAGGAAGAATCGTTGATGGAGGTTCGTTATCACTGGCAACCTCATCAACTGCCATTGACTCGGAATCAGCACCACCAGCAGCTCCCTCGGCATCTTCTTTGTGATACTTCTGAACTGATGCTAGAAGGATCTCTTTTGAAGAGTCGGTGGCTGGATATGTCGATTCAATCACTTTTAAAAGTGAGCCGGAATCAACTCTCTTTCGCAATGCCGGAAGTCCTCGAAGAACACGAAGTGTGAACCGCGGATCGAAGTTGGAAACTGCCTTCTCCAGATACGCAAAGTTGTGTTTTATGTCATCAATCACCAGCAGGGTACTGGGCTCTCCAGCCTCAACATTTTCTCCCTCTGCCAGTCCTCCACTGGTCTCTACATCCACTGCTGGCTTATCACTCATATTTATATCTTCAGTCATGGCGAATCGATCGAATTGGTTCGAATTTTCTCTTGTCACGTACACAGAGGCAACCTGCTGTCTGCTTCTTCACCTGTTGATTACGAACCGGTCTCCAGGCCTCCACGCAAGTCTCACTCATGCGGCGGGTGCGGCGTGGGAATTGGTCGGGGATGGCTAGGCCTCCGGCGGCTGGGGCTCCGCCCCAGACCCCGCTGCTCCTCTCGCTTCGCTCGAGTCGGGCATGGGCGTGTCCAGATCGTGTTTTGAGGAGTTGTTTTCTATTGCTATTGAGTTTTGGTGGATTTAAGCGGATTGGTTGTAAAATTGACCCAGTTATAGTACACCTGCAGGGTCTAAGATCTGTAGATTACCTCTTGTATTTTCATGAAAATAGTATATAAACGACTGGATTTTTCTGATAGCACACCAAAAAGGAATTTACTAATTGGCAGGGTGTTAATGACAATGGTATTTCGTTTTTTGGATTATTCCAGCTCAACATCGACTTTGCTGTTCAATCTTGGTTCTCAGCTTATCAAGCCTTAACAAGCCTCACAGAGTCAGCAATTGCTCTGGAAATACAATTGAAAATACGCAAAGTATAATTTTCACTCAATGGCATTTGAACCCTTCTGTCAAATAATTACTTACTGGAATCTTCCTATTCCAATGGATAAAGTTTGAAAAAGAATCGTTCTCCTTCTTGCATATAAACTTTAAGCCCTGCATATTAATATTGATCTACGAAAATTTCATGCTAGAAATCTCAGATTCCTGACATCGACCTGTGAAATAATGGCCAACTCCAGGTGAGTACACTTTCTTTATTGTATAGGGAAAATGTCATCTCCGGTGGATCTTTTTAATCATTTTACTAACAAAGTCACAGGTTCGAGTATGTCAAAGGCTTTGAGCGCGAGAATCACCTGCTCCCTGAGACCTGGATTGTCATCCGTGTGGATGGCAGAGGCTTTCATTTGTAAGTGTTCTCTATTTATTTTGGTCCCGTATTTTCTGATGATGATCATGTCTATGGAATATGTTCTGGATACTCCAGCTTTTTCTCTTTGCTCGATTGGTATCTTTAGCAGCTACTTCAGATCATATCTACAGTTTTTGGCATAGACACAGGACCCTCTCCGTTTCGATTTTTGTCCCTAATGGGGTTTTGTCGATTAGAGTCTAGTGTCAAGAGACAGAGATACATCAATACATATCTAACACCGAGCCAGATTCTCAGCCAAGTACGAATTCAAGAAGCCAAATGACAGGAGAGCTCTGGATGTCATGAACGGTGCTGCTAAAGCTGTCATGACTGCTCTCCCTGATATATTTATTGCATACGGAGACAGTGACGAGTACTCATTTGTGCTAGATAAAGACTGTCAATTATTTGAGAGACGTGAAAGCAAACTTGTATCCACTGTTGTCAGCACTTTTACTGCTCACTACATAAGCTTATGGGACGAGTTTTTCCCAGGACGCAAACTGGAACTTAATCATCTGCCTACTTTTGACGGTCGTGCCGTGGTATATCCATCCAAGACCATTGTCAGGGACTACTTAGCATGGCGACAAGCCGACTGCCATATCAACAACCTCTACAACACAACATTCTGGACACTGGTCCAAGATGGAGGTCTGACAACGAAAGAAGCTGAAGAAAAACTAAAAGGCACTCTATCAAGCGATAAAAATGAGATTCTGTTCAGCCAGTTCGGAATTAATTACAATAAAGAGCCCGAAATATTCAAAAAAGGGACAGTGATTGTGCGTGAGTACGAAACCCCCAACACAGACGGCCCATCTCCCGTCTCCACACCCACCCCAACACAGCCATCAACTCCCCCAGCACCATTGACACAGAGACAACTCCAACGACGGCTGAAAAAGAAGTCGAAGGCCACTATTTCGACCCTGCATACAGACATCATTGGCGACGATTTCTGGAACAAACGGCCCTATCTCCTGGAATAACTGTCAGGCTACATGCCTCCGGCGGCTGGGGCTGCGCCCCAGACCCCGCTGCTCCTCTCGCTTCGCTCGAGTCGTTCCGTCTCCGGTCCCTTATCTCCTGCGAAGCAGGAGCAACCAGGGTCTGGGGCGGAGCCCCAGCCGCCGGAGGCACACTCCGACCCCCGAATGCATGCTAGATTCTGATTATAAGAAATGTTTAGGATTTGTATTATATCTAATTTTTTTGTTTTATTTATCTGACTGCTTATCGGCATGCTCCACCGTTCCTGCAGTTCGGTCGGTTCAGCCCCACAGATTGCTATCGCGGGGGCTGATGCTGCACTTCACCATTGTCCCTTTGCCACGAGATCCAGAGTCGGTTTTTGAATTGCGCGAATTGAGACTGAGATTTTTTGATTTTCCTACTTTCTGAATTGATATTGTTCAGTGGATTTGAGAGTTGTAAACTGATTTTGTTTGGATTAGCAACGGAGAAGATTTTTAGAGACTGCTGCTGGTTCGAGCATTGTCAGCAAACAACATAAACTGTACCACTGAGATATTGAATAGAAGAAACTGGTTAGAAGAATTCTGGTTGTTATATTGGAATAATCTGTTCTGATTGGGTGCAACAAAGCAACGAATCAATAAGTAGAAGATACTGAAACAAACGATAAAAGATAGAAAAAGGGTGGGGTAATGTCTGACTTCACAAACGTCACTTGGGACTCAGCAGATGCTGATGAAGCAGCGGCGAGTGAATCTTCTCACAATGCCGCTGGACCATCGAGTGCATATAACGACGATACATTTCATCCTACAGATACGGATTATGTGTCGAATGGTGATGAAGGTGGAATCGGGTCTAGTTCTGAAGCAGGTCCATCTTCATCATCCCATCTCTTTGCATCTACCAAATCCGATATTTATTTCAATTGTTTAGTGAATGATCCTCAGAAAGAACAAGACGGCCAGAACGCCTATATCACATACTGTGTGTCCACAGAAACCAATAGTCCTAGTTTCCAGAATGCCACGGCAAGGGTGCGACGACGGTTTTCAGACTTTGTGTATTTGTATAACACACTGCTGAACCAGTACCCGGCAGTGGCTGTACCTCCTCTACCAGACAAATCTCGATTAGAGTATATTAAAGGAGACAGATTTGCTAGTGAATTCACCCTTAAAAGAGCAACTTCATTAACTCGCTTTCTCTCCAGAGTCACTCACCATCCTCTGCTTAAGAAGTCTAGATCTCTTTACACTTTTCTTGAGAGTGATGATTGGAACGCCTATAAAAAGCATAAAGGCGGTTCAAGGTTATCTAGTGCCAGTGGCGGTGGTACTGACTTGGTCAACCCAAATACTGCTCCTGAAGTGGTTTCTGTCCTTGATGGTATCTCTGATACCTTCCTAAATGCATTCGCCAAAGTCAACAACCAGTCTCAAGAGCTCATAGAAGTCAAAGAAAGAGCTGACAAACTCGATGATAACCTTGGTGCGATTATCAAGACGTTTTCTCGAGTTGTTCGCCGCCAGTCAGATCTCGTTCATGATTTAGACGAGTTTTCTCAGCAGATGAAGAAGCTGTCCACTTTAGAACCACAGTTGGGACGGGAATTTCAAGAATTCGCTAGAGGTGTTGAGTACTTTTCGCAAAATGCCAATATTCTTCGCGAACAAGTCGATAACGATTATATTGTGTCGTTACGGGACATGGAGAACTATGTAGCATCCATCAAGGGCCTTATTCGAGCGCGTGACCAGAAACAATTAGACTTCGAGGGTCTTTCAGACTATCTCACTAAAGCCGAATCTGATAGGAATACACTACTTTCTGGTGGAGGTAGCAATTTCCTACGTAACAAGGTCGAGGACTTGCGAGGAATCAATCATGAAGTCGCTCGTAAAGAGCGACTCAATAAACTGGAATCGAAGATTAAAGATCTTCAACAAGAAGTGTCTGGCGCTAAAATCACCTCGGAAAAGTTCGAGGAGGTTACTCTTAACGAAGTCGCCATCTTTGAAAGCATTAAATCGCTCGAAATGAAAGACACTCTTGCTGGCCTTGCTGACGGACACATCGAGTTCTATCAGAACATGATCAAGGAATGGTCCTCCATCGCCAAAACCATCGGTGCCCAACCTGATGCCTAACGATCCTCTACCTATCTATCTAGCTATATATTTTTATGATTAATTAATTACTGGACTGTGGTCTGCCTCCGGCGGCTGGGGCTCCGCCCCAGACCCCGTTGCTACTCGAGAGAAGCGAGAGTAGACCAAATCCAGGGGAATAAAAAAATTCTGGTCTATTCATCTTATCATTATCGTTACAAATAAATTACATGCTCAATGCTGGCGGGTGAAGGTATTGATTACAATCGTTCATATTTTCACTGCATATGTCTCTGGAAGCTCTATGCCCTTGACTTCGATGGACATTTTCCGTTTCTTGGGGTGTAGATCGTACTCCTCGCTCAGCTCTGAGTCGTCGTCTTCGTCTGGCTGTGCTATCGCACTGTCTTGTGACGCACTGAGTGAAGCTCGATAGATGAATAACTGGTCTTCACCATATAGCTCAATAAACTCTTCTTCTGATGCAATGTACTTCGAGTAATCAAGAGGCATAAACTCTGTCTTGAGCTCTCTACTTTTCTTCGTTTTTGGCACTGGAGCCTTTTCATTCTCTTGGATATAGAACCTCCTCAGAAGCATAATCGCTTCCTCCCTATAAAACCCTGGATAGCACTTGTATGGCCGCTCGACTGCTGGACTATTCTTGTTAGTTGGAGTTCACTCTGTCAAATGAGATCTCCTGCGAAGCAGGAGCAACCAGGGTCTGGGGCGGAGCCCCAGCCGCCGGAGGCACATGAAAAACTTACTCAGAATTTACTTGGAGTACGCTTCCACAACCTCCAAATCGATCGTTAGCACATCCAAAATAAACAGTTCGGATTTTGAGCTGGCGGAGCGCTGATGCGCACATTACACAGGGCTCCACGGTTACGTAGAGATCTGTTTCTTCAAAAACTTCAGGAGGATACTGTTTAAGAATAGTCTCCACCCCTAAAAACTCCGCATGCCTATGACCACAGAGAGATCTATTAGTATCGTTCATGCCTTTGGCAATAACTGTTCCTTTGTAGACATAAACGCATCCCACTGGAACTTCGTCTGCCTCGAATGCTAGCTCGGCCTGGGATCTGTTAGTATCTTCTCCAACATTTTCTAATCAAGTCAGAGTTTCTATGAGTCAGTACTAACCATTTCCAAGGCATATTTCATGAATTTATGATGGATCGTGCTCATTTTGGCTGGAGCTGGGCAATTTGTGTCTTCCGGATCGAATTTTTCAGCAATATCTTATCTATGCACGATAATATTGATTCACACGGCGCTATCAACAGTGATTCGAGTTGGGGTACAGAGTTAGCAGCTTTTATAATATAAACCCGGTTGTTCTCTATGGTTTTTAAACTTTTATTTTATAAACTGGTTTTGAGAGCCATGTCTGATTTCAACAGATTTTTATCCTATATTTTCTAGTGGTTCTTGCGATACTGACTCGTTTGTTTCAGGATTAATAGTAGTAATCATACGTAAATGCGCTTGGGCGGCTACCGATTAACACTCAGTATGCAAATGACATGTCACTTCAGATTGAATCTCAAGTTATATAGTCCAGGGATGAAACACACTTTCCTCTTCAATTAAAATGAGGCTATTCCGTGTGGACACAGCTTATTTTGTTGTCACTGTGATAGCAGGACTAATTGCATATGTGAACGCAAATGATGTTCAGAGCGGGAATGTTCAAAACCATGTGCATGCTGTTGCTAATGTCGAACCTATAAATGCTGAACCTGAGATTGAGATTGCCACTACGGAAAATGAACAAAATAATTTGGTATTTCAGGAAGCAGATGACAATAGCCAAGGATTCTCTGACCATGAAATTGAATTAGATTCTGATGAATCTGAGGTTTTCGTTGGGGAGGCAATTGATAGTGACTATGTTCATAGCATTAATAATGAGCATGTGATCGTTGAGGACAATTATGATTATACTGATAGTGGTGAAGAATTTCAAAAATATGATGAACATGTTGGTGATGTTGAGCAGGCTCACGTAACGGATATCAAAGATTCATCTTCTTCAATTGTCGAAACAGGGGCTGAAACCACGAGCGTAAACGCAGCCGATGCAGCAAAAGGCAATTTACTATTTTCGGAAGCCATGGCTATCTTGGATTCAATTCAGCAGCTATTATCTGATTCAAAGGCTACGGTAACACCATCTCTTCCATCGCATGCAATTCTGACTTCTTCTAACATGCCCTTGCCACTAAGAGCACGGTCTGGTCCAGCTCAAATTAGACGATATCTCGTACAAAAATTGCGGCACCCGAAAGAGTTGATTAAAAAATCAATAACCAACCTGCTGGGTCCATCTCTTCAAGAACAAACTGATTATGAAATCGATCTCGAAAACAGAAATCACGAAATTTCAGAAAAGCTATCTGAAGCAATAAGCTTACTAGAAGAATCAGCCCAGGTTGGTTCGGCCGACGGTTTATATATGTTGGCTGATATGCATTTCTATGGAAATTATACTTGTGAAAGAGACTTCCCCAAGGCAATTGAGTACTACGAGCAATTAGCGGATCGTGGTAACTCTACTGCTCAGTTCATGATTGGTCTTGCCTACTCTACCGGCTTGTTTAATACGGTACCTGTGGATCAAGCCAAGGCTTCATTGTATTATACATTTGCAGCATATGGAGGAGATGTCAGAGCTAAGATGGCCATGGGATTTCGTCACCTAGCAGCTATTGCTGGACCTACCAACTATGAGGCGGCATACGGATTTTATAGGTCTGCTGCTGAGAAGAGTTTAGATTATTACTTGAACAGTGGTGTTCCTGCAACTCTAGGCAAACGTCATTTGGGCCATAACTCGTTTATTATTGCTGACGAGTTTTACGGCGGTATTTTTGGTCAAGGTGCTAGTGATACCTCCTCTGGTAGTGGATTAGCTAGGTTTAATAGGAACCAGTTGTATGGTTTAGGACCAATTGAAGGTATTTTAGAATTTGACGAATTTGTATCTGATGAGTCATTAATTGTTCAATTTGCACTGGCAGCTCTATTTTACGAGGGTGGCATATACTCAGAACCCGATTATAAAAGAGCCGTTGGTCATGCGCTACGAGGCGCGGGTCAAGTCTGGGACATTAACAGCTCAAGTGTGGAGCCTATCCGAGGAGCTACTGCAAAACTTGACAAAGATTCGATGCATTTTGCTACAAGGTGTGCTGGGTTCTTGGGCCAACGGTATCTTCGAGGTGAAGGTGTGGCTCAGAATACCACCAAAGCGCTGGAGTGGTTTCGAAGAGGAGTTGCCAATGGTGATGCGATCTCGCATGACGGCCTTGGGCTTATGTTTTTATACGGAGTAGAAGTACCAAGAGATGTTGACCAAGCTTTGGAACATTTGAAGATAGCTGCTGCTAAGAACCTTCCTGGAGCTCAAATGAACCTAGCACGTATTTACAGAGCTCGAGGTGACAAGGTTAGCGAAATGGAGTTTGTTACAAACGCTGCCAACGCAAATCATCTAGAGGCTTTGTTTATTTACTCTGACCATCTTATTTCAAGCCAAAAGCATGCCGAAAAAGATGACGGCAGCGGAAGAGGTATTACATATGAAGAATCAGTGCTCTTGTTGAAGCAGCTAACTGAAAGAGTTGAAGATTACCATTCTCCTCTCAGGTGGGCCCAGAAAATGTATAGGGAAGGAGACACTGTGTCAGCACTGTTGGGATTTCTTATTGCTGCTGAACAGGGATACGAATCTGCTCAGGTCAATGTGGCATATATTCTAGACGAGTCTCCTGGTTATATCGACATGACAAATGGCAGTGCTGGTGTGAAAAGCATATTTCCTAACTCTTCGTTGACGAGTCTTATTTACTGGACTCGAGCATCCAAGCAAGTAAATACTGATGCCCAGGTCAAAATGGGTGACTATTATTTGAAAGGAATTGGTACAACTGCTAATCCCGAAAAGGCAGCTGCTTGTTATAGCGCTGCGTCAGATCGAGGTAATGGAATGGCCAGCTGGAATCTGGGATGGATGTATGAGAATGGTATTGGCCACGAAAACGACTACCACCTAGCGAAACGATATTACGACCATGCTTTAGTATCTTCACCAGAAGCGTATTTACCTGTAAAGCTATCACTATTGCAGCTGCATCTAAAAGCATATTGGAACACCTTGACTGGTGGGAAAATACGAGACATTATCCCCGAGGCGAAGCCAAAGCTGTCATTCAAAGAACAATGGGACCAGTTCTGGGTGAGATGGAAAGAGATGGAGTTCAAGATCTGGAACGAATACGCTGAAGAAGCGGGCGAGTTCAATATCTCTAACCTCGACTGGATAGATGCAGAGGGTGATTTGGTGGATTCTCTTGTAATTGTAGGTTTCTTTTCTGCTATAATTTTGTTCTTATGGTGGAAGCAAAGGCGAGATGAAGCAGCTCGACAACAGCGAGCTCCAGATCAACCACAAGCCCGTCAGCCTGAACCCGAACCAGTGCCTCGTCCAGCTACAGAGAATCATAGGGATGATGCTGGTGGTCACCCAGAGAACGAACCTGTTCTGAACAGAAGATTTGGTGCTAACCTTGGTCGACCAAACGGGGAACCCAACCCGTTCACTCTCCCAAACATATGAGAATAGCATAGCAAGCATTAGCATTTATGTAAACAATTTATTTATTGCCACCGCTCGACTAATGTTTCTCCATCATAGACCATTGTGTCTTTAAGCACACGGGTCGCAATGTCTTCTAAATATCCTCTTGAAAACTGGTTTTTTCCTCTACTGCTTAATGGTCATGAGAGCCAGAAGCTGCCTCCGGCGGCTGGGGCTCCGCCCCAGACCCTGGTTGCTCCTGCTTCGCAGGAGACTCTCACAGTCAGTGCTGTTGGCAAGCATGCATTGGCTTGACGACAAATTCCGACATTGAATTGCCTATTCACTAGAACATAGTAGTAGTGGGTCAACAAGTGGCCATAGCTCATCTATTCAGTCATTTACTTCACTAGGTTATGGGTGGAGTTCAGTTTATCTGATCAATGTTTTTTTTAATATTTCCTGTACACGATATCAACGCCATGTTTTTTTATTGAAATATAGACTGGAATTGCATATCAATACCGGGTAACCCAACTTTTAAACCTGATAAGTTGTATGAATACTAAAACAACGCTATGACCGTATAGCACTTCATAAAAAAAAGAAAAAGGTTGGATAAGCTTACCCAAAAGGAAATAAAACTAAAAAAAAGGGAACAGTTCATCATGCCACATTCACGGAAGTGACGGCTTAAATTTCACGCCATAATATTTATGGTTGTTACCCGGCATTATTGTTTGAATTATTATCCTTACAATTCGGTGACCACTCCAATTGTTTTTAATTTTTTTTTTACTTTTTTCCCTTTCCCTTGGACAAATCCAGCTGTATTTTAAGATGCTACAGTCTAATAACAAAAAATTAGATAAAAAGTCTCAATGTCTGGATATTTGTCCGGTACATTTTTTTATTATTGCATGAATCAACCTGTACGTGGGCTGGAAATGCTATCAACGCTACGTAGCGTTGTGAATATCACCATAAGGAGAATATTTCTGGTTTAATGGTTTTCCTGGCTTTTCATTTCTTACTCGGGTATATTCTATCCAGGGCCATCTTAACTGCTATATCACGGAACCAACTTATATCAGGATTGTAACAAGTATCCTACGTCCTAAGCTAATAGTGTTACCCGGACTATTTCCTAGTGGTAGAAACCGGCCAGTTTATCACTCGATATTATATTAAGCTAAATATCTGGTACCAGTAGTCAAGGAAGGAGATATTGGATATGTCCGTTCGGAGATTCAATTTGCCAAATGTATTGGATTTGATATTCCATTTCAGCAGTAGTTAGGATATACCCGCATTGCATGCTGATTGATTGATATTCACTTGTTTGTATAGGAATAAACCAGCGACACAGTTACATTTTAGTATCATTTTATTAATATTTTCATTTGTTTGCTTTGAATTAAAAGAATTATCCTGAAAAACTCGCACTTTCAGAAGGTAAACGTTGTATGTCATCATTTAAAGTACTAACGATGTGATTACAGTTTGCATTGCATAATTAAACAGCAACCTATATGGAGGGCAAAAATATTAGGTTGAGGGTATTATAAATCGGAAAAGTTGGCTGTGAACGAGTGGGCTGTTATTAGGTAGGATGATTCTAGGTAGCAGTAACTCTGCAGCGCAAGCTACAGTTACTGGCCCGATCAGCATTTAAGCTACTCGGCATCCCCCCGAAGAACTTGAAGATAGTATTAATTCTGGTTTTTTTTTTCACAAATTTTTTTGCCTATTCAACAAAAGATTTGAAAATTAACTCATAGGAAGTTTCTCTCAGTATCCGTCAGCAATTTCTCATCTCACACGAGAATCAGGTCTAGACTCGGTAGACCGGCTGCTTATCATTGTTTTCCATGCAGGGCCTACTACAGCAGACCCTTCCGCTGCATGCAAGCAAGGGTTGCTGCATGTAGTACAGACTCGGAACCCTTGCTTCTAATCGAAGCAAGAACATGTATCGCTAAGCAAAACAAGCAACATGTAGGAAATTATAAAAGCAGCCATTGACACCTAGCTACTTTTATTCTGTTTTTATTTTGTTACTGTACGAACTGTAATAACGATTATTATCTCTCTGTGAAGCATCAACAACAAATAACTCTCTGTCAACTAACAAACAATTAATAATGTCGCAAACTTATACTCTCAACAATGGAACGAAAATCCCTAGTATTGGATTTGGTGTTTGGAAAACACCTCCAAATATCACTGATACGGTAGTAGAACTGGCCCTGGGTTTCGGATACAGACACATTGACACTGCAAAGGCATATGAGAACGAGAAAGAGGCAGCAGATGCAATTGCAAAGTTCCTCAAGGAGAATAAGGATGTCTCTAGAGAGGATATTTTCTATACGACCAAGATTTTTACTGATGACTTCGGCCATGAAAAGACCAAAAAGGCTATAGAGAAAGCGCTGGAGGCCGCATCATCTATTGGCTACATTGATCTCTTATTGCTACATGCACCTGAACGACCAGCTACAGCCCGTCTAGGAGCATATAAGGCACTCCAAGAGGCTGTGGAAGAAGGAAAAGTCAAGAATATCGGTGTTTCCAACTACGGAGTATCCCATCTTAAGGAGCTGTTTGAATGGCCGGAATTTAAAATCAAACCTGTGGTCAATCAAATCCAGATCAACCCATGGTTGCAACATAACGACATTGTTGACTACTGTGCGAAAAACGATATTTTAATCGAGTCGTATTCCCCTCTACTTCGAGGAGACGGGCTCAATAAACCCGAGTTGGTGGACCTGGCTAAGAAATACAAAGTTGACAGTGCACAAATCCTGATCCGCTGGAATCTCCAAAAGGGATATCTTCCTTTACCAAAATCAGCCACTGCCTCTCGTATAAAGAGCAACTTTACAGCTTATGATTTCGAGCTGTCGCAGGAAGACGTGGACACCCTGGGTGACAAAAATGCCTACGAGCTCGCTGAGGGCACCGCCTGGGACCCGACCAAGTGGGATTAGTCAACAACCTATCTAGACTTATTTATCTAACTAACCTCTAATAAACTTTAAACAAACCCAGTCCTCTTATCGAACTCTGCAGCCGGAGTCCGTATTCTTTCGGTCTCGTAATCTAATCTGAGATTAAACACTAGCCAAGCTAAAAAAAGCCGTTGCATGTCTCGCATCATGCAGGTCCCGAGCGATCATTCCAACGGCTGTCTGCGCCTCCGGCGGCTGGGGCTCCGCCCCAGACCCCGCTGCTCCTCTCGCTGCGCTCGAGTCGTTCCGTCGACGGTCCCGGAATCTCCTGCGAAGCAGGAGCCACGGGGTCTGGGGCAGAGCCCCAGCCGCCGGAGGCACTGACCCCCCTAGAAGATTCAAAATGATCACGTGACCGTCTTTTTTTTTTTCCCGCTAGTGATTTTCCATGCAGATGCAGCAAGGGTCAGGAGTTGAGTCAGGAAATTATTTTTTTTGGTTCTGAAACAACTTCGGGATATTCGTGATTTGAGTGATTTATGCACAATATGGTCCCAGGTTTATGAGATTGGAGAAAGCGGTATTTATATTGTATAGCCTAGAGGTATTGGAGACTTTCTTTCGTTTTGCAGTATAAATAGAGCCTCGGTCCACCCCGTCTCACGGTCATTATTCACCCCATCAGCCAGCTGACTCACACTTCGTTAGGAAGATTCAGATAAAAGAATTATAGAAACAGCCAGAAAACTGAATATGGACTCGACAGTTCGATCCGGCAGTGGGCTTGAACCCATTAGATTAATACCTGAGCTGAATAATCAGCCAGGGAGCACAGCATCAAACGTTCCAGTTGATCCAGAGAATTCCATTTCAACTGGTACTACCACGGCCACATCCACAACCATATCCACATCGTCTACAACATCGTTGGCAAATGCTGTTAAAGACGTTAAAGAAGAGGTTGGCGACCCGATTTCCGATATCATCTGTGGTTCGCTAGCAGGTGCTACAGGCAAACTTATAGAGTATCCATTTGATACAGTCAAGGTACGATTACAGAGTCAGCCAGTGGATTCTCAACACACTCAGTTTCGAGGACCTTTAGACTGTTTTCGCAAGAGTATACAGTCAGAAGGTATTCGAGGACTATATCGAGGCATTTCGTCTCCTATTGTAGGAGCAGCTGCTGAGAACGCAGCGCTCTTTTTTGCATACAACATACTTCAAAATTTCATTAAGGACAATAACATTCAACTCAGCACCTCCTCGGCTTCTCTCGTCTGTGGAGCAGGAAGTGGAGTATTTGCATCGTTCATTCTCACCCCTATAGAGCTCGTCAAGTGTCGAATCCAAGTCCAGATGATGCAGCAGACCGGGCCTCGAGTGGGTGCTTTCAAAACCATCCTTTCTATTTATAAAGCAGACGGTATTCGAGGATTCTGGCGAGGTCAAACCGGAACCCTGATTCGTGAATCTGGTGGCTCGGCAGCCTGGTTTGGCGCCTATGAATACGTCAGTGCGCTTATGAAAACAGTTCGAGGCAAAGAAGCCGCTGCTGCCAGCAACAACACTGATTCGATGCTGGCTGGAGCTGCTGCCGGTATCTCGTACAATCTGTCACTATTCCCTGCTGACACCATTAAATCCCGCATGCAAACCGAACAAATTCTCAACACCACCACCACCACAAACGCAGTAAACAGTACCTCCAAGGGCTTTTTTGCTACCGGAGCCACTATCTACCGCCAAGGAGGTATCTCCGCTCTGTACCGGGGCTGTGGCATCACCCTTGCACGAGCAGCACCCTCCAGCGCCGTCATCTTTCTTGTCTACGAGAATCTCAAGGGATTCAAAAATAAATATTTATAGACTTGTACACCATGCCACGCTGCCTCCGGCGGCTGGGGCTCCGCCCCAGACCCCGCTGCTCCTCTCGCTTCGCTCGAGTCGGGCGTCGGGAATCCAGAACCGACTCTGCTCCACGGTCCAAGCGCTCGCGAAGCGAGCACAACCAGGTCTGGGCGGAGCCCAGCCGCCGGAGGCACACCCACCCCCAAAGACACGAGAGAAGGTCATTATTATTAAATACATATATGCAACAAAGGAGGTCGTTAGGCAGTGCCGGGCTGCTGCTGCTTCTTCTTTTTGGGCTTGTCTTCGATTTGCTCGACCTTGACTTCGTCAAGACCCTTTTCTTCTAGCAGCTCTTGCACGTACTCCTCGACCTCGTCGGCAACGTCTCCTTGGATGATGATCTCGTCTCTTCCGTCAGGTGTTTTCGTCACACTGGCTCCTGTTGCGAACTTCGAGGCAAATGTCTTGGCCAGCTTCTTCAGATCAATGCCGAATACTTCTAAACCGGTAATGGAGACGACGTGCTTTCTCTTTGATCTCTCAATTCGCTTGATAGTCACTTTAGTAGCCATCTTTTTCTGCAGCTCTCTTTCGGCTTTAGCTTCTTCTTTGGCCTGTTGTTTTTGTATTTTACGTTCGATTTCTTCTTGTTTCTCAAGAGAAAGTCCAGAAGTCGCCTGTTCCAGCGACTCTACTGAATACAGCTTCTGGTACATGTCGGGATGTTCCTTCTCAAGCCATTCTCTGCATCTCTTGGCAACACCGCCAAATTCACAGTACTCGGGTGGAAAGCTACACACTCCACAATACACAATCGTACTCATTTTTTTTTCAGTATCAATCTTTTAATCAACCCACACTAATATAGTACTGGCGTTGATGCTGCTCACTGAGTATCTGATATCTGATGTTCGTGAAGATATTCAGAGTAGACGTAGGGCTGAAATTTTCACTGAAAAACCTCTTTACAGCACTTGGCGGGCCAGTTTCACACAGCCACAACTCATTCTATGTCCATTCTATGCCTTTAAATCATACTACTTCCCTTCTCACCTCATCATTATAATACAGTGAGCAAAAATAAGCTAAAATTGACCGCGGGATCCAGGAAAAATACCGGTACCAGCCTACCATCACGTGATGCGGATCAACCGCAGACTGCTTTCAGAGCATAAATAAATATTTCGACCTGACGATCTTCAACATCGAGTTCGAAAAACAAATCCGACACCCTCTGAAACTTGCTATACACAGACTTGCAATGTCGCGGTTCGAATTATACTCCCCCGAGGGGCTCAGAGTGGGTAAGTAGATACCTGAAGTGGCCATAATGCCTCCGGCGGCTGGGGCTCTGCCCCAGACCCCGTGGCTCCTGCTTCGCAGGAGATGACTGGGACCGTCGACGAAACGACTCGAGCGAAGCGAGAGGAGCAGTGGGGTCTGGGGCGCAGCTCCAGCCGCCGGAGGCACACCCATCCATAAAGATTCTAACGCAATTGGCAGACGGAAGACGGTGGAACGAGCTGCGACAGTTCTCGTGCGGGTTGAACACCCACGCCAACAGTTCCGATGGGTCGTCGTTTGTCGAGGTTGGTGAGACCAAAGTGATCTGTCTCGTTCAAGGACCGAAGGAGCCAGAGCTTAGAAGTCATATGAATTTGGATTCGACCTTTTTGTCGGTGAATATCTCAGTGTCTCCATTCAGTACAGTGGACCGTAAGAAACGGCCACGTAATGATAGAAGAATCCAGGAATGTGCCATGTCTATTCAACGGACGTTTCAAGAGGCTATTATGGGTCATTTACATTCTCGGACCGAGATTGTGATCTCGCTTCATGTTCTGGCACAAGACGGCGGGTTCTTTGCTGCGTGTATAAATGCCACCAGTTTAGCATTGATAGATGCTGGTGTTCCCATGTACGACTATGTCAGCGCATGTTCGACTGCTTTATACGACTCAATCAGTCCTCTTCTGGACCCTAACAATGCCGAAGAGTCAGATCTGCCTTTCCTCACTGTAGCCACTATCGGCAAGACCGAAAAAGTATCTATGCTTCTCCTCGAAAGCAAAGTACCACTCGACCGTCTAGAATCGCTCATTGCTGTCACTATCTCGGGCTGTCATTCCCTTCGCGACCAAATGGACCGTCAAGTCCGCAAGCACGGCCACTTACGCATCACCAAACGCTCCGAATAGCTCCTGTACTACTTTTTTTATTCTGCTAATGACCTCGCTAATGACTACAGACGCTTGTGACTGGGCCACTGCCTCCGGCGTCTGGGGCTCCGTCCCCAGACCCCCGTGACTCCTCCTTCACAGGAGTTGGTTTGGGTCGTGGAATGCCTCCGGCGGCTGGGGCTGCGCCCCAGACCCCGTGGCTCCTGCTCCGCAGGAGTTGGCTGGGACCGCCGGCAAAAACGACTCGAGTGAAGCGAGAGGAGCAGTGGGGTCTGGGGCGCAGCCCCAGCCGCCGGAGGCATGCCAGGGTCCCGGACCCTTGCACGGCTGAAAATTTTTTTTCGCCGATCCATTTATGAACATGCGAGAGGGATATGGTTCATGAGACAAGATATTTTGCTGGTGGTGAGATGTCGTTTGAGTCGCTGGGTGTGTCGAAATGGCTGGTGGAGGCGCTGAATGTGATGGCTATCCATTCGCCGTCCGCTATTCAGAGTGCCTGTATTCCTGCTATATTAGACGGACGTGACTGTATTGGAGGAGCCAAGACTGGTTCGGGTAAGACTATCGCTTTTGCTGCTCCGATGTTGACGAAATGGTCTTTGGATCCGTTTGGGATTTGTGGTCTTATTTTGACACCCACAAGGGAACTGGCTATTCAGATCGCTGAACAGTTTGCTGCTCTGGGTGCAAACATGAACGTGCGAACTGCCGTGATTGTGGGTGGTGTAGATATGGTGAACCAGACTCTCGAGCTTCAAAGAAGACCTCATTTTGTTATTGCTACGCCTGGTAGACTGGCAGATCATATTAAAAGTAGTGGTCCTGAAGCCATGAATGGATTGAAAAGAGTTCAATATCTTGTTCTCGATGAAGCTGATAGATTGCTGAGTAGCAGTTTTGCAGAGGACTTGGAGGAATGTATTAATATCCTTCCTCCTCCTGAGAAACGCCAGACATTACTATTCACTGCTACTATCACAGATGCTGTGAGATCGCTTCAGGATGCTCCAGTTAAGCCTGGTAAGAAGCGACCATTTATGCATGAAGTAGTTACTGATGATGCAGTGGCTATTCCCGCTTCTCTGTCACAGTCATTCCTTTTAGTTCCCTCTTATGTCAAAGAGGCTTATTTATTCAGCATTCTCACTCATGAAGATAACAAAAACAAATCGGCTATTGTTTTTGTTAATAGAACCAAAACGGCAGAACTGTTGCGACGAGTGCTGCAAAGCTTAGAAGTGCGAGCCACCTCTTTACATTCGCAAATGCCACAATCCGAACGAATCAATGCTCTTGGTAGATTCCGAGCTGAAGCTGCACGAGTTCTTGTAGCCACTGATGTTGCTGGTAGAGGTCTGGATATTCCAGTGGTAGAAATGGTCATTAACTTTGACATTCCTGCTGATGCTGACGACTATGTTCACCGAGTAGGTCGTACCGCTCGTGCTGGTAGAGCTGGTGAGAGTATATCTCTCGTCACAGAACGTGATGTGAGTCGTATTGAGAACATCGAGAAACGAGTCGGCAGTAAAATGGACAAGTACGAGAAGGTCACCGATACCCAAGTCATCGAGACATCTCTCAAGAAAATCTCCACTGCCAAGCGTGAAGCTGGCATGGACATGGACAAAGAGAACTTTGGAGAACGAAAACGTATTCAGAAAGAGAAGAAAGCCTCATTCGTGTCCAAACGCTCGCAACGAAAGCATATGTAATTTTTTAATTTATTTTTTGCACTCTACTCAGTACCTCCTGCGAAGCAGGAGCAACGGGGTCTGGGGCAGCGCCCCAGCCGCCGGAGGCAAATGCTCATTTCCCAAGAAACCATCAGCTGCTCGAATTACCTGCCCGTTCGGAGCGACCCTTATGAAGACCTTGGTAGTAGCCGGCCCAGTACCAGGCCATAACGAGCTCACGAACCGATGGCGGCAGTCCGTCAAATGGATTGGGTGTGGACCCGTCTCCAGAGACTGCTTCAATGGTCTGTTGTTGGTGTTCTTGGGGTTGTGTGGCATTGAGTTCAGGTTGTGGGACAGCAGCAGGCACCTCTGATATGGCCACTTCCTGGTCCTCAACTTTTCCTTCCAGACCAGATTCATCCTCTTGATTCTTTGCTTCATCCTGTGAGTCCTGATCCATCTTCGACTCTTTATCACCATCTCCACCTGCCCTTGCTCGGGCTTCTTCTGTCTCTAGACTGTGGTATTTCTGCGCCAGTTAGTCTTCTTTCCTCACAATTTCGACACTGTAAACCTACCTTGTACTCATTGTACAGACTGTCCCACGATCGGACCAGTTTCGAGTCATCCCAGGCGTCTTTATCCCCGATATCGATCTCGGACATTGACGACACCCTTTCAACATGAAACCGTGAACCTTGACTTGCTTCACGACATCTGTGCACAGCCGTGCATCCAGGGGCCTGCCTCCGGCGGCTGGGGCTCTGCCCCAGACCCCGTGGCTCCTGCTTCGCAGGAGATGGCTGGGACCGTCGACGGAACGACTCGAGCGAAGCGAGAGAAGCAGCGGGGTCTGGGGCGGAGCCCCAGCCGCCGGAGGCACCTGCCCCCCTCCGGAGGAATGTAGGTAAAATGAAAATGCAATTGAAATCTATAAATGTGTTTTTAGAAGCCCTTTTTCTTCTGTTTGGTGATGTGGGCTTGGAGGACTTTTTGTTTGTCGCGAAGACTGCGTTTTGCTTTGCCTTGGACGTCTTTTTTGTGGATCATCATCATGAAATTCTTCTTACGGGCCTTGTCCTTGTTGGTAGTACTGTGTGCCTTTTGAAGATGTTTGCTCTTCTTGGATCCGAATTCTCGGTCTTCTTTGCCTTCTCTGGCAGCAGCAATCTTCTCTTCACGCAGTTGCTTGAATTTCATGGGTCCAACAAGCGTGCTGGCTTCGACCTGGTCCTCGTTTCGCAGACCGCGGTGCTTACCCATAGCTTTCTCAACACCAGCAGCAAGCTTGAGTTCGTCGATTTTGGCAAAGTCGGCAGGGGTTAAAACAGTGGTAGATGCTAGTTTCATGAATGCGTCGGCGTCAGCAGCAGCATTGACGGCAGTAGCCTCGTCCAGTTTCGATTTCTTGGCATCGGGCTTTTTCTCACCGTCCTCGTCTTCTGAATCAGAGATCTCGTACTCTTGGTCACTCTCAACTTGAATCCAGCCATCATCCGACTCGTCGTCAGACTCTTCTTCTTCATCAGTGGCAACCTCCCATCCATCATTGCCGTCTTCATTGGCATTCTCGTCGATTCCTTGTTCTTCACGCCATTTTCTGAACAGCTCAAGACCCTCAATACCGTTGACAGTACCACTCTCAACACCAAACTTGGGTCCGGCAGTAGCAGCATCTCCATCCTTTAATGCCATGGCAGCTACCTTGCCTCTGTCTCTGGTATGAAGCATCGAGGGGTCGATTTCTCGGTACAAACCAACCAAACCTCTGGCGGCCATCATTACAGGCTTGGATTTAGATCCCTTGTACTCAATAAGATCGTGGAGCAGTGTCTTGTCAATAGCAAGAGGTGCTCGACTAAGGATCTCTCGGATCGTATTGATACCAGCAGCAGCAACTTCAGCGGCAACACCATCACTTACAAATTCATCAGCCACTTTACGGATAACAGGACTAATCACATCTGGTGGAACCAAGTCGTGCGAAGCCTGTGCAGCAGCAGCCATGATCTGAGTGACGTCCTGTTGCTTGGGCGTTAGGTACTTGAGGAAAAAAGAGTATAATCCAAGAACTGTCAGTTTGTGTACACCCACTAGTCGTGAAATAAGGTTCATGAAGATGATTTTCTGTTCTAACTTGAGTCTAGATCCGCCACGGGACAAGTGCACGGAGAATAAATTATCGGCAAATCCTTGAGGATCTCGTAATAAATGAATAGCAGAGAAGTTGAGATAGGTAGCACTGTGATGAGCTTGACCCTTCTTCTTGACTGCCTTGAGTGCCTGTTCCAGTTTCTTACCACGCTTACTCGTCTTCTTATTGATAGACATCTTGTGACGTAGAGCAGTCATGTCGACAGAGTCGTCTTCGTCGTCCGACTGTTGTGCCTCTTCTCTTTCCTTATCAGCACCCAAGAAAAACTTCGCTGCCGAAATAGATACCTTGATATTCGAGTGTTGGGCCGCTTGGGTCATGATTTCAACTGTTCGTGAATCGTCCCAGATACCTCTTCTCCATAACTCTCGAGTGATCTTGGTAGCCCATAGACCGTTGGACTCGGCATCTGTCAACAGATTAAACAGTAAAGCCTGTACACTTCTATTGACTTTTTGATTCTTAGCACCTTGGTTGACGCTTTTGATTAGAGTAATGATAGATGAATATACTTGGGATCGTAATTGTTTCGAGTCTGTCGAGACAAGAATAGGAAATAGATTTTGAATAAGAGCTTCTGAAGTAATAACACCTTTGTTACGCAACATTGTAAGACTCTGAACGATTTTCTCTCTCAAATCAGATGGCAACTCATGATGGCGTTGAGCCAGAATCTGGAAAAGAGTATCTGGAAAAGTCTTAGTCTCTTCAGGAAAGCATGTACACATTTGAGACACAAATCCGATAAGATCTGAAAACTCTTCAGATCCTTGTTCAGCTCCAGTATTCTCCAGAAAGATGTCTCGAAGTGATTCATAGTGTCTATATTGAAGTAAAAACTCTTCTTTGTATGAAGGAGGGTCTCTTCTAATCAAATTTTGCAGCAAAGCAATGTTGGTTGGCAGCAAAGCTGCTCTCTTTCGTTTCACCATTTTCTTCTGTTCTATAAGACCTTCAAAATCTGTTACTCAGACACTGACAGTTGATATAACCGTTAGAAACAAGTGTTAATGTGTGAGTGACTACTGTGGAAGTTGAGGTCGACCGTCTGAATATTTCAGTGCAGGTGAATTTCAGTCCGTATCTGCCAGTTTGGGAAGAAAAAAATTCTGCGTTAAAGTTGCATGCAGATGATCTAGTACATGGCAAGTGATCTCCTGTAGATCAGGGTGCTGTCAACGGTTGCTGTCAGCAGCTACAACTTACAACTCTGCAAGAAAAGCAAGTGGTCTATGGGGTTTGAATTAATTTAAATAGCTAGATTATCCCATAAATATAGATTTCATACCTTAATCTTAACTATTTTGAGGATTTAGACACCAAGTGAAAACGAGATAGATATGATGCGGCTATTAAAATTTCACCCTAAATAGGTCTACTGATCTGTTGATTTTAGCTGCATTATTTGAACAATTAGTGTGGTAGATTTTGTTAATTCGCAAATTCATCTTTTTGAATCGTTTGCTTCACTGTATTAGTTGTTCTCCAAGCTTTCGTCAAGTTGGCTTTCATTCTTAGATCCCGTACTAGCATCCTTTCAAGGGCATTTTCGACGGTTGGTAGCATGGCTTCACCCAGTCCAAGTATCAGTGATACTCCTACACCAGGACCAGTATCTGAATCAGAAGCACCAGAAAATGTTCTATTAAAAACTAGGCGAAATAGAAGTCGAAGTAATAGTTCATCATCTGTTACCAGCAGTACTAATAGTGCCAAACAGCTACGTGATGGCCGTAAACGTGATGAGGGTGGATTCCGAATCAAGAGACAGCAAATTGAATCACAAAGCCCTATTGGCAAAGGCGCCGTGGTATCTATTAATGACGAAGTAGCTCAAGGTGCACAATATATTATCGATGGTCCATTACGTCGCGTTCCACCGTATTACTTCACATACTTGACATACTGCAAACTGCGATGGAGAGACCGTCTGTTGTACGATATATTTGTAACCGAATTCCGGGATAGGGACAAGGACTATTATGTAAGTTGTGGTGGATCTAATACCAATTGGATTGTGTGTTATTTCTCTTACTAACTCTGACAGAGACAAGCTATAGAGAGTGGACAAGTATACGTTAACAACCAGATTGCTACTATGGCTACAGTGGTTCGTAATGGAGACCTGATCTCTCACCGTACACACAAACACGAGCAACCTGTGACCTCGAGACCCATTGGCATTGTTCACGAAGATGATCAACTTATCGTTATTGACAAGCCCTCTGGAATTCCCGTAAGTAACAACCTAACAACCTATTGTGGTCTCGACAGTCTAGGCTTCCCAGCGTCTGAAGTCACTGTTGTCGACAGTTTGTGCAATATTTTTGCCAATAATTCGCAATACTAGGGTTGTCATATAATTCCCTCAAGGTATATCTCAACAGCGGGACAGGTTCCACTAACTCAGATAAGGTTCATCCCACAGGACGATTTAGGTTTAACTCTGTAATTATGGTCCTTAAACATGAGCACGGCAAGATTGCTCATCGTAAGTTTTATCTGATCTCAAATTGTACTCGTCCTGTGTAGACTCTAACATATCCAGCTTGTAATCGTCTTGATAGATTGACATCAGGACTCATGTTTTTAGCCAAGAATGCCAAGGGTGCTGACCAGATGGGTGCACAACTACGAGGACGAGAGGTTCGAAAAGAATATCTGGCTAGAGTAGTTGGCGAGTTCCCTCTAGGTGAAATCACCTGTAATGAACCCCTGCTAACAGTGGATCCCAAAGTTGCCTTAAACATGGTGGTAAAAGACGGCACTGGCAAAGAAGCTACAACTATATTTAACAGAATTAGCTACGATGGTCAAACGAGTATTGTACGATGCCGTCCTTTGACTGGCCGAACTCACCAGATCAGAGTTCATCTCCAGTATCTGGGACATCCTATTGCCAACGATCCATTATATTCGAATGTAAATGTTTGGGGACCGGATCTCGGTAAATCAGGTTCTGGTGACCCACTGGTAATTGCTGCAAAACTAAATGAAATTGGTAAAACCACTGTTGCTGAGACATATATCCATCCAAAGAATCAATCCAATGGCGAAGGTGAAATGCTCACTGGTGAGAATTGCTCAGTCTGTGCTACTGCCCTCTACACAGACCCAGGTCCTAACGATCTTGATCTTTGGTTGCATGCCCTTAAATACTACTCTATCGATGAAAGCAATCCATGGAGTTACGAAACTCCTATTCCCTATTGGGTCAATGAGGTTCATTTGCCATTCATGAAAATGGCACTTGAAGAGGCCAAGAAATGCGAACCTACAGAAACTGCGTTTTCTGTTGGTGCGGTGCTTGTCAAGGATGGAAAAGTCCTTGAAACTGGCTACTCCCGCGAGCTTCCTGGAAATACGCATGCTGAACAATGTGCACTCGAAAAATACTATGCTAAGCACGGAACGACTGATGTACCTGCAGGAACAGTTATCTACACAACTATGGAACCTTGTTCTGAGCGTCTCAGTGGGAACCTTCCTTGCGTGGACCGTATTTTGAAGACGTCCATCAAGACCGTATTTGTTGGTGTAGTAGAACCTGACACGTTTGTCAAGAAAAACACAGGCTTAGCCAAACTGACTGAGAAGAAAATCGAGTACATTCCTATCACTGGTATCGAAGAGGAGGCCATCAAGGCTGCCACGAAGGGTCACCCTCCCGTTCCAACTGCATAACCGTCTCTCTGTCTCACGTCTAACTGGCAAGTCTACTCAGTGCTACCTCTGATAGTGCAATTTACATATATATATACGACTATGTGCATTTCAACATTGACTATTAGGTATTTTTATAAACCGTTGTGCTGCCAGCATCTGATATGGACCAATGCCCTTTAAAGGGTAGACTATCCAGGTTCCAGAGTCTGGGGCCGAGCTACAAGCCTTCTAATATATTTGCATATTTGCTATGGTACTTATAATATTCAACAGAATGCTCACCATATAGAGAAGTAGCAATCGTTCCTCTAATCGAGCTGTGGCTATTTTCATCTACGGTCAAGTAGAAATGCACGTTAATGTCGGCTATTCTATAACGATGTTCGGACATTAAACAATAAAAATATACCGGCAAGGCAGTTGATTCGGTGTCGCTGCGGTAGCTGCCTTAATTTCTAAAACTGGGACGGTTTCCTAAAGTTTTAATGAAATTCCAGTTGACCTAATGTCAATGTTCTGTATATGCTTAATGACTTGATTTGCAATTATTGCACTTGTTGGAATATTCAGTCATCTATATTCTAGACCCATTGAAAGCCCAAAAACGTCGTGGACACTTCAATGCTAGCCAGAGACCTGGTTGAAGCCTCTACTATTAAGCAGTACATCGAAAATGCTCGTAGAAGACAAGCAGAAAGTATTATACAGAAAGAGCCAATTCCACCTTACTGAAGAGGTCGATCTCTGAGTTCCCATTGGACACTTAACTACAAGTCACCGCCATCCTTCTAGGGCTAGAAATAACGGTTTAGAACTTGTATTATATGAAAACTTGGTTTGAAATTAGAGTTTTGACGAGTTAACAAGAAGAGGCGGGAGAGGTGCCAGGATTCTCGCTCAAGTTCAAGTAGTACATCCATGGCAGATCCTCTGCACCATCAAAATAAGCCCATGTCGAGTCAATTACATCCATGCCAAATCCTCTGCACCATAGAAAAGGCCCATGTTGAGTCATCCACATCCATGCCAGATCCTCTGCCCCATCAGATATTAGTCGGGCGAGCCCATCTCGAGTCTGTTACATTCATGCCGAGGTGCCTGGATTGTCGCACATGTGCCTCTTTCCGTCTCCCTTCATTAATTAGGTTAGGATTCTTGTGAATATCAGGACCATTCGTGCCGAAGTGCTTATGATTAATACAGCAGAACACACCTCAGGGACGTGAAAGACTCCTGGCTACTACCGCTCATAAAACGGCCATTTGCTTCCTTAGTTTTGACACAATTGTGAGCCAACCGTACATCACCCACACTATTACTCTTCTACAATAAGGAAACTGTTTCCCTATTTGCGAGAGTATAGAAAATCATGCCTATGAGCTTGATACTGACAGGCAGTAGTCAGACTTCTTCTATCTAGGGAAAAGGATTCTTTGATTAAACTGGAGGATCCAGAGAAATATAGTTGAATAGTAAACAAATAGAGTAATATTAAAACAAGAGCAGAGAGTACATGGAGACAACAAGTTAATAAAAAGCATGGACAGTTGCTGCGATTAATAATACAAATTCTTACCAGAGGATCTAACAGATGGTGAGAGGTAATGCAGAATAGTGGATGATGCAAACTCTCATTGATGGAAGATCCTCTGGTAGAGAATAGGGGAGGACACGATGCATTCTGTGTTCGCTCCAGCAGCCTTGGTCCATGAGCCTTGAAATTTGGAGGGCACGATGCAATTTGTGCTCACTCCGGCAGCTCCCTTCGCCGCCAGCCTTGACAAGAGGCTAATAATAATAATAAAAAAAGAGGAAAGAAGTGAAGCCTGAATGATTTGAAGTGGGAATGGCATTCAGCTGGAATAAGTCTGTGAGTGGCGTTGGACAAAGGATGACAAGACTAGATATCCCAGTATGACTCGGGATGCCAATACTAGAGCATCTCATGTTAAGGATATCAAGCGCGAAGTGCAGCTACCGACTATCCTAGATCTGAGACGCAAGAGATACTAGTCAATGTCCTGATTCTAACCGTGTGTGGAGAAAAGAATGTTTGGTCCAACTGTATGACTGATTCACCAGACGACCATGTGGTACCTTGGAGGGGGGCATGGTGGAGTTCCAACTGGTTTTCTTGGTACTTTGAACCGATTCTCTGTAGCTGTGGGACTACAATGAGTTGGTTTAGTAGATACTGGAGGAGTATTGGTAACAGGTTGAGATTTCTTCTTCTTTACCCAAAGTTTCTTGAAAATCTTCTTGACTGTGGTTTGTTTCTTTTCATTCCCCACTGAGTCTAGAGTAGATGGTAGATCAGTAGTGGGAGGTTTAACAGTTTTCTTTGGGACTCCAAATGCCTTGAATGATTCGGTGGATCCTTTCTGTTTGGTGGATCCTGATGAAGTAAATTTTGTTTCGGTTGTCTTTTTCTCCCAGACATATCTCTTGGTGGCAGCCAGTTCGGCTTTCTTTCTCTCTCTCTGTTTCTCCTCTCTGTTTTCCTTCTCTCGAATGGGGCAGAATATTATGCCAACCAGTACGACCACGAGAGCAGTAATTTCTATCTTTTCTTTGATATTGGCCAGTCTCCGTTTCATCTTTGAGGGGGGTGGAGGGGGAGGTGTCCAAATCTCAGTGGTTTGAACCGACCATCTGTAGTCGTTCATAATAATTCTCTCCTTTGGTTGTTCCATTTGTTCCTCCTTGGGAACCGGCTCTTCATCATATTTACCAAAGAGAAACGAGACGTAAGTAATAGGTAGGAGCAAATTGCCCAAAGACTTGATCTTGTTCCAGTGAGAATGAAACATAGTAAAAAACCCCAGATTAATTAGAATTAATAAGATCGATTCGAATTTAACCGAAACACGGATTTTACTTCAAAGAAAATAGTAAAATCAAATAATAAAAAGAATTCAGAAAACTAGCGTTTAGTCAGTCTTCAACAATTGTGGTCAGCAGAGAGAATTTGAATAAGTGATAACTAAGAAGAAAAGAGGATGTGAGCGAAGCGGCCCATATATATTGTTGTGTGAAAGATTATGCAGAAGTAGGAAAGATTATGCTTGAAATAGGGTTGGGTAATAAATGCAGGGACAGGAGGCAGACGCGTGCATTATGGCCCCAGGCACGTGATAACCGACCAAGAAACGGTTATGGAGGGTATCAAAGCTGAGGAGAAATATCAATTATTATCACTCTGGTCAGAAGATTTGACTCGATAAATGCAAATCTATCGTGGGCTCGATCACTTTTAAAAGGGATTAGAGTTAGAGATCGGCGATGAGGGCTGATCTTGATAGCGCAATCGGACATGCAGGCCGCAGCGATAAGGCATGTGGGCATTATCGCATACTGGACCACGGACTCCGTCCTCTCATTGCAGCAGAAGTTCTCCTCGCTCCAACCATCATCGGTCTCTATAGATTAAAGGGAAATTAAAAACACTGGGCAATTTGAGTCAGATTAAATCTGGCATTGCTAAATGCTGAGTTTACGGCAAGGGCTGAGAAGGGATGGCCACTAAATTTTTTCCACGAGTGAAAGCTCCCCTGTCAAGTCTTTTTTTTATTTTCTTTTCTCAAGGGAACTTAGTGATTTTCTAAGAAAGTTGAGAATCCTTAAAATAGTCTAATACTATATAACTAAATGGAAACTGAGAAACAGTGAACAGAAGAAAAGGAATAAGAAAATGCAAATAAGAAAGATCTTAATTATACCACTTACCCGGCTGACGAAACCTGGGGATATTATGAAAACCTGGCGACAATATGATCTCTTTAATCTCTGGCCATGAGAATGGACATTAACAAAATTATTTTATTTGTATCTAAATCACTCGTTGTTTGGGATGTCATAAACAGGGGAATGTAGTCGAAAAGTTTGACGGAACGGTGGATGAAAAAACTTGTTAAAAACAGTGAGCTGCAGGCTCTTAATGTGGTCAATTCATCTTGGAAAGCTCATTGCATGATCTGAATCCGGAAATACTAATTGAATTGGACCGTCTGAAAATATACAAGAACTGCTGTCTTGAGCCGCCAATAAGCTCTCATGGGGCTTTGACCCAAAGCCCATGGAACCCCGACATAACTACCCGTTGAGCGGAACTGGACGGACATATTAGTTTGGGTATTGATTCTGGACAGTTTATTCCATGAACAAATTCCGCTGGCGCCTGGAATTGCCAATATTAAGACGTAAACAAGGTGCCATCACGAGTTACCCGGCGTTCAGAGTCACCAATATACTACCAATCATTTCCAGATTGTTCCATTAATTTCTCCTTCTCTTCCTTTGTTGATTTGCTTATTCAAGCTTATATTAAGGGCTTAGTTACCTGTCGTCCATTGTTTTCAGTATTCTGACAAATTTCCCTATGCAACATTGCATGCCATGGACTCTACACTGCATTGCCATAAAATTGTCGACTTAGCTGGCTGCCTGCTCCTTCGGTTCTGAGCTTATCAACTCATCAACTCATCAACTTGCGAAAAGCTGTTATTACAATGGCTAAATCTTGAAGAAAAACAAACAGTCGAATAAAAAAAGTCCAAATGTTTCCATGTATCCTGCTGGGAAATTGGTTCTCACCAGTTCCCGACGCCCGACTCGAGCGAAGCGAGAGGAGCAGCCAGGGTCTGGGGCGGAGCCCCAGCCGCCGGAGGCCGCACCAATCCTTAATATTTCTAGGCTCTATTAATCTCTTTTATGAAGTTGGTAGTTAACGAATTGATTGGAATTTCGAAAGTTCAAGTGGGTCAGTCTTTTATTTTTCAGAGCCGCCGGTACACAGCACGCTATAGCCCCAGCGAAAGCATGTTTCAAGACTAGAGTGATTAAAATTTTATTGGCCGCTATATAAGATCCGAGTTAGATCTTGCCAATTCAACACCCACCAGCGTTCGGGAAAGTGCACTTCTCCACAGTGGACCCTGCGCTTCATGTGCGGCTCACGCCGCCCCGGTGCGTTTAGATTTTTCAGCCGGAGCGGTGTATTAGCGGGTGGAGTCATACGACCATACAGACAGGACAGATCACTCAAGAGACAACAGTAACAGGTGAGTAACGGGGTTTGTACGGTGATTAGAGTGGTGAATGGTTTTGTATATAGATTGGATTTGACTTTGGATGACCAGTTTTGAAAGTTAGGGGCGGGACGGCACTTTCAGACGCTGAAACTGTGGCACGAAGTTTCGTCCCCTGACTCGTGATCTGTTAAAAGTTGAATATTCCCGGTGATTTTGAAAGAATCGGGTTTGTGAATTTGGGATGATTGTATTCGAAAAACGGCCTCGGGACATGTTGTACTAATACGGAGACTAACTCGGTGAGCAGATCCTAGATCATGGCAACTGCGATTCCGAAGAACCGAATCCTAGCGCCGAAGGATGCTTCGAATTTCCGCGCTGCATTAAAACTCTATGAAGCCAAGCAGTATAAAAAGGCGCTCAAGGGAGTAGAAGGTGTACTCAAGAAAAGTCCTAATCATGGCGAATCTTTGGCTTTGAAGGGTCTAGTACTTTATCATTTAGGCAAGAAGGAAGAGGGCCATGAATCGATTAAAAAGGGTTTGGAGAAGGACAGCACCAGTTATGTGTGTTGGCATATCTATGGTTTGTATCATCGTCAAGAGAAAGACTATGAAGAGGCCACTAAGAGCTATTCCAAGGCATTGCAGTATGATCCAGAGAACCAAAATGTAATTAGAGATTTGGGTATCTTGCAGATGCAAGTCCGTCAATATGATGCTCTGGTCAGTACCAGAAGCAAGATGTTGTCTCATCAACCAGGATTCCGTCAGAATTGGAATGCTTTGGCCATTGCCCAACATTTGTCAGGAGATTATGCTGGTGCTGAAAAGACGCTTCTCAACTTTGAACAAGTGACTGCTAACGAAACATTGGCTAAAGACGATGCTGAGAACTCGGAGATTCTTTTATACAAAAATCTCATTATCTATGAAAGTGGGGATGTGGCAAGAGCTTTGGAAGATTTAGAGTCCATTTCCGACAAAGTGCTCGACGTCAAGTGTCTAAATGAATGGCGTGCCAAGTATCTGCTTGAACTTGGCAGAGCTAAAGATGCTGAAAAACAGTATAGAATGCTGATTAAACGTAATCCTGAGTGCCGAGAGTACTATTTGGGTTTGGAAAAGGCTTTAAATATCAAGGAAGATGACATTCCTGTTCGTACTGCCTTGTACCACCGACTAGCAGAGAAATACCCTAAGGCCGACTTGCCAAGATCTATTCCTTTGGGATTCTTGGCTGGTAATAGTGCCGAGTTCAAAAAGAATGTTGCCGAGTATATCAGCAACTATTTAGTACGACAGGTGCCATCGACATTTGTCATTGTCAAACCGCTGTATAAAGATTTAGAAAAGCGGGCTATTATCGATGAATTCATTCATGAGCTAATTCAAAATCAGAGAGCTGCTAGTGTTGATGGTAATGCGTCTTCTAATGGCGTTACTGCTGTGAATGGGGAATCTTCTGTTACTAATGGAGACGCTGCTGACTCTGCTAATGGCGCCAAGACGCAAGAGAACGATGACAGCTCTTCATCACCTCTACTTTGGGGATTATACTACTTGGCTCAACACTATTCATATCTTTCCAAGCATGAGCTTGCCTTGAAAACTATAGACGAGGCTATCAACATGTCACCAAAGTTGCTTGAACTTCTTATGACCAAAGCACATATTCTCAAGCGTGCTGGTGATATCGAGGGAGCGGCCAATGTCATGGACGAGGCTAGAAAATTAGATTTATCGGATAGATTCATCAACACCAAAACCGCCAAATACCTTCTTCGTGCTAACAAAATCGACGAGGCTATTACAACCATTTCTATGTTCACCAAGAACGATGCTAATGGTAAAGGAGTTCAGGACATGCACGATATGCAGGGTCTGTGGTTCTTGGGTGAACAAGCTGAGGCATATGCTCGTATTGGCAACGATGGTATGGCACTTAAACGATTCCATGCTGTTTTTTTCATTTACGAAGATGCCAAGAATGACCAGTTTGACTTTCATTTCTACTGTCCTAGAAGAGGCACTATTCGGGCCTATCTCAATATGATCAATTGGTCCAAAAACGTCGACGGAAACGTTCCATATCAACGAGCTGCTGCAGGAGCTATTAAAATTTATCTCAAACTTGCCGTCAAGCAAGCCAGGAGGGAGGCTGGCGAAGCTCCTGAAGATGATGACGAGTACCTTGGCATGGACGAGGCAGAAAAGAAAAAGGCTATTAAAAAGGCCAAGAAAGAGAGAGCTAAGGAGCTCAAGAAAGAGCATGAGGAACGTGAAAAGGCGGTAAATGCCGACCCTGACATGTTTGGTAAACAGTTACTAGCTACTAGCACCCCATTACAAGAGGCATTCAAGATCTGGAAGCCACTTTCCGAAGCTGCTCCTGATAATTACAAGACTTGGCAGCTTGGATTTGACGTTTATCTTGCACAGAAGAAGTATGTTCTTGCTTTACAAGCTCTTTCTAAAGCCAAAGCTTGTGGAGCCAGACATTCGTGGGTGGTTGGATCTGCTCTCCGAGCCAAACATGATCTAGAAGCAGACGAGGCAGTTCCAGCAGCACTCAAACTTGTGTCTAGCAGAACCCTACCAACTATTGTCACTGATGGTAACATTGTTGAGGATGATTTGAAGCTATTTGCTGACAAGTATATTATCGATTCAGAGAAACCTATCTCGATAGTAGACTGGGCCAATACCAAAATAGCCATCCAGGGTCTGAACGAAGTGCAAACTGATGTCGAAACCCGTCTCTTGACAGTTCCATCGCCTACCACTTCGTTAGAAGATGCTACTGAAGCGTATAACCTTCTCAGGTCATGGCGTAGTCCACGTCTCGCCGAGTATAGATCTAAAGCATCCCAACTGTGGCCACGAGCCACCGTCTTTTCGGAATCTGCCTAAACAACGATGTCTTTATCTCTTCCGCACACTACCAATCCAAATTCACATCACCAAAAGTAACCGGTGCTATATATATATCACCGGTAAAACCTACTGCAACCCCTCAATGTGTCCACACTGTATATATTTTACATATATAAAAGTTACTTTGTTGTTTAAACCGAACCTACCGGTTCAACTACGAATCCAGTATCCTCCTGAAAAGAACAACCATCCGGTTCTTACAAAGACGACTGCACACCACCAAGCTTCTCGAGAAGCTTAGCATGAACGTCCTTAACAGACTTGGCAGCCTCGGCGTCCTGAGGCCAGCCAACAATAAGACCGGACTCGGAATTTCTCTTAGGAATCATGTGGACATGAACATGGTCGACCACCTGATGAGCAATTGACCCGTTATTTTGTAAAATGTTGTAACCAGCACCCTCTAAACCGGACTTGTCCAGTCCTGAAGCGACGACAATCTTCTTGGCTACAGGAAGCAATTCTTGAAGGTACTCATCAGGGATCTCATGAAGTTTTCCTCCATGATACTTGGGAATCACAAGAACATGACCAGGAGCTGTTGGTCCAATGTCCATAAATGCCAGGGTTTTGGCAGTATCAACCAATTTCAGCGATGGGATCTCGCCTGTCAGGTGTTAGTTTGGAGGATGGGGGTTGTGCCTCCGGCGGCTGGGGCGTTGCCCCAGACCCCGTTGTGCTTGCTTCGCAAGCATATTCGGGTCGAGTACGGGCTGATTGCTTACCTTTGATGATTTTGCAGAAAATACAAGCAGCAGAAGACGACATTTTGACTGGCGAATGAGAGTCTGTATCGAATCAACAAGTGCAATGTGGGGTCATGAAACTTTCGGCTGATCCTGAATTATTTCCGTCGTCTCAACTCGTCACGTGAATGACCTGAAATATTCAAGTTTCTACCCAGCTCGTTCAACTCCTATAAATTGTATTAATTCACATTTTATACCTCTTTTAACCCTCAATTTCTTCTAGATCTCAATTTTCTATTTCCTATATCAATTTCACTACGGTTTCTCTTTCTCTCATCTTTCTACACTGCCTATGTTATATGAATGGTAACTACAACACATTATCTCTAACATGTTATACAGAATACCAATTGTCAAGTATTCGATGTTAAAAAATAAAATCAGACTAGCTTCCATTAAAAATACAGCTTAAAAGAAGAGATCAAGAAAAAAAAAAAATTCGCAAATTCAAGTCAACTTTTCAGGATCACTGTCAGTCAGACCTGTATCCATGCCCCTCAAATGCACTCACTCATCCCAGCTGCAGCTTATCTTATCTTCTCAACACTTGGTCGATCGATTATCATTACAAGCAACCATGTCAGCCGAGGAAATGGAAGCCAGGTCCCAGGAATGGACAACAAAGCTCTCTGGGAAAACAATTGTAGAATCTGAAAGTCATGTGGTAAGTAATTTAGCGACTTTATTTCAATTACAGAAAGAAATGGGTAAATAACAAGATCTGGTGACAAGAATTATGACCACTGACTGACCATGGCAGACAGAGCCACATCACGTAGCAAAAACAAGCCTTCCAACGCCAAATCGAGTGGTAGGACCATCTCAAATGATGACTCGCGACTTTCAACCAGACAGACTCAATGTTTTGACTGATAATTCTGGAAAAGTAGAGCGTGCTTATTTTGGGTAGACATAGCTAGGTCTAGAGTCATGCTGGGTCCGTCCAGTATTCACGACAATTCACTGCTGAAAGATACAATATATAACAATTAACAATATAGTGAATAATTGGACTTGGTTATGGTCTGAATCGTTTAATAGTCTCATTTTTTTTATCTATTTAGTTGTCTCTGATGGATCTCATTCACTCCTGTTATCAGCCAGTCATTGATTTCTGAATACCTATCCTGCAGATATTCACATTCGTTATCAACATACTTTCAAGATTATTACTATTATTATTATTATTATTATTATTATCATACGAGTCATCATCACCGTCATTCAATTACACCGATATAAACCAGCAGCAACACTATTTTCTCTCCTCACGAGTTGACCCACGAGGTCATCTGGCGAGCACCGATGCGAGACGCAAACTTCAGCGACTGAGTGCCCATAGGAAAGTAACTGATGGCGTACCACACAGCCGCTATCACCTGAACAATAACCGCCAAAATAGTTAGCAGCGTCGACCTCATTCCAATACTAAACACCAACGTAGCCACAATCGACCCGAAATACGACACCGTGAACAGCAGTCGGTTGGGCGAGATCAAATGCATCAAATAAGCCATCGGTCCCTGAAGAACGCCAAACGAGATCACAAACAACACGGATCCTAACGTCCACCTGCCACGAGGTTAGTCTCACTTTTCCAGGGGGTGGGGTTTTGCCTCCGGCGGCTGGGGCTCCGCCCCAGACCCCGCTGCTCCTCTCGCTTCGCTCGAGTCGGTTTCGTCGACGGTCCCAGCAAACTCCTGCGAAGCAGGAGCAACGGGGTCTGGGGCAGCGCCCCAGCCGCCGGAGGCAGGTCCTGGCACTTACAAGACCGCGAACTTGCGTGGTTTCAGCGCCAGAATGGGCAGGATCGCGAAACATAGTGCAAAGCACGCCACAGCTCCTAGTAAACAAACGCCGAAAACGAGTAACCGGTCCCATCGCGATACTGGTTTGATTGTTAGTTTTCGTTAAAGAGAGGGCCCCTGGAGACATGAGGGTTACTCCAGGGGTAATAATGGCTTGGGCCACCAGACTTACATGTGAACCACGCGGGCTCTTCTACTACGACTTCAGGCTCCTCTCGTTCTGAAAGTGGTAGTCTAATGTATCTGTTGTTGGCAAGGGCTCCATCTGGTCCGAATGGGTTCCAGGACTTGACTCTGTCCAGAACCGAGTCGCTGGCTGCTGCTGCTGGCACCGTTCCAGCACTGGTTCCTGGGGCATTTCGCCATGAATTCATCTGCGCTCGGAACGCATTCTCCGCCATTTTCAGTTTATGATTGAATTAATTTTTGTTCAAGCCGAATTTATACTGTTCAGTGTCAAATTTCAATGTTC
The DNA here is from genome assembly GCF_001640025.1 of Sugiyamaella lignohabitans. Taxonomy (NCBI): domain Eukaryota; kingdom Fungi; phylum Ascomycota; class Dipodascomycetes; order Dipodascales; family Trichomonascaceae; genus Sugiyamaella; species Sugiyamaella lignohabitans. The sequence goes on along the minus strand of NC_031672.1, from coordinate 2,226,259 downwards.
GGAGTTCAGCGGTTCTCTGATCCGTGTGGAGATATACTACACTCTACACAGCCCTGAAGCTTACATGTGGCCAAAAGAGACCTAACCCTGATTAAGTTCAAGGGGTCAGGGGGTTTAAAGTGGCAAATTCACTGCCTCAAACACCTCTTTTTAACATGAAAGAATCAGAAAAGGGATATATTCTGTAGTGGGATCATAGAAATTCCATTTATGACTTATGGCTATGAGTTGTATCCGTGAAATTGAAGTTCAAGTGAGATGAGGCACCGTGCCGCTCCAAATGGTTCATAACTGGGCCTTCTGAATGATTTCTTGAACATCCAGACTTTCAGTCCAGTGGTTCAGTGATTATCAAAGTAAAATGGGTTGAAAATCGGAGTTCTGAGCAGTAGATTTGATGAATATTGTGCTGTAAACTCCCAAGTGGCTGACGTGGGCAAGGGGTTTAGTGCTTAATTGAGAAGGGAGACCAAAAAGGAAACTGCAACAACTAGGCAGTATGGCCGAGCGGTTAAGGCGAAAGACTCGAATCTTCAAATGTTTGGGCATCTTTTGGGATTTCCCGCGCAGGTTCGAATCCTGCTGCTGTCGACATTTTTTTGCACAATCTTATCTCTGATAGTGACAATTCATAGGCCACAACAGGGCTCGGCACCCCCAGTCAACAAGGCACTATGGCCGAGCGGTTAAGGCGAAAGACTCGAATCTTCTAAAGTTTGGGCATCTTTTGGGATTTCCCGCGCAGGTTCGAATCCTGCTGGTGTCGACAGTCCCTCTTCCAGGACACTTTTTTTTTCTTCTTGGGGGCTTTGTGCCTCCGGCGGCTGGGGCTCTGCCCCAGACCCCGTGGCTCCTGCTTCGCAGGAGACTGCTGGGACCGTCGACGAAACGACTCGAGCGCAGCGAGAGGAGCAGCCAGGGTCTGGGGCGGAGCCCCAGCCGCCGGAGGCACACCCCCCTCCCCACAGTTACAATAAATTATACAGTGTTTGTTTGCTAGTTGGAAGAGCCCTTGAGCACGAGCACGCCATTGTGGATTTTGGCCATCTCGCGAAGGAGCTGTTTGAGACGCTCGTGGTTTTGCGGGTGTCGGCGCAATTTGGGTTTGAGGATGCCGAGGAGCTGTTTGGCGTTGACTCGGTTGGCGGTGATGACCGAACGAACGTCGTCGGCAGTCAGAAGGTCGTCTGAGTTGCCGGGGTCGCTGGTTGTGGTTGTGGCAGCTGGACTGACGCTGGCAGATGGGACTGATGAAGAAGTGGCAACAGCAGAGGGTTGTGGAGGTGATGGCGACCGAAGTTTGATCTTTTTGATCTCGCCGCCGGTTTCGGAACTGTTGCTGTCAGGAGACACTTCGCGACGGCGTTTGGCATTGGGATTCCACAGATCGGGTGGGAAATTTGAAAGCGAACTGGGTGACAGATGTAAGACGACCATTCCTGGAGGCAGGTTTTTATACTTCTTTTTGGCAGTGACCTTACGGGGAAGTGGGATTGGTGGAGGTGATTGTGAACTGGGTCGTGAAGACGGGTTGGCAGAGTCTTCACGCTTGACAGTGACGCCATTTATATTGCCATTAGCAGCAGATGAAGCGGCATCTGGCTCTTCTTTGACAGCAGGAGTAGTGGCACTGGATATTTCGTCGTCATCTGTGTCTTCAGAGGATGAAGCATATGGGTTTTCTTCATCGTCACTCTCGTAATAAGCGTTCTTTTCTAGCGATCGGAGGTATTTCTTGAGTTTTCGACCCTCCTTACCCATCTTGGGCTCGTCGGGGTTATTAAACAAATCTTCGTTGTCGTCATCAGGAGCTACGCCAATGGTATTGGCATTCCGTTGTTCACGTTTGATCTTCTCTTCTACTTCTTTAACATCTTCTTCATTACCATCCATGATAGGAGCCTCTTCGTCGTCAGCAAACTCTTCGTCGAAATCGATCTCGTCATGGTCATCGTCTCGTCCTCTAGTCGGAGATGTCCCAGAAGTTGCTCCATCAACAGTCCGGAATCTTCTTCGTGCATTATATGATCTATCTTGAGCCTGAGTTTGTTGTTCTTCAGCAATATGTTTCATAATCCATCTGGGGACATTCGACTTTTTCTCCATTCGTTGCTCGGCTTCTTCAACCGTCAATGTCGTGTACTTGTTACGAGGAGTCATTTTATACCACTTTTCAGCGGGAACCATCTTAAACCCGTCCTTATCAAACACAAACAACACATATGAATCCGACTGAGCTGCTTCATAGTTGCCGACCCAGGTGTTTTTACCATCAAAATCCTCCATAATCCACGGATAATACTCTTCATATCGCAACTTTCGACTCTGTTCATCTCCCAAAATAACCTGACGAGTCTTCTTTTCAAACGGTCTAGCACTTCTACGAGCACCTCCATCTGGAGCCACTACCGACATATCTGCCTTTGGAGCCGGTTCAGGAGCTACACCAGCTGCTAGCGATGCAGCAGCTGCTTCTTTAGCTTTGGCTTCCTGGTCTTTCAAACTCTGTTCAAGCTGAGCATTGCTCTGTTCGATATCTTTCTGTCTCTGTTCAAGTTCACTAAGAGTCAGTTGAAACTGTAGATTTCGCGGGTCCTTTCTATGAAACCGAACAGGAGGTGTAAAATCAGTAGCTGGATTAACAGGAGTTCGTGAATGGAATTTAATAATATGGTGACGAGCCACCTTGACTTCTTCAGCAGAGCAACTACGTAAAGTAAAGTCGGTATACGACTCTGTTGCTGACGACGATGTCGACGAAGAAGAAGATGATGACGATTTCACACCAGATCCTGACGATGCTGATGCAATAATTGGTTTGGTATCATCTTTCTCACGCTTGACCTGAACCGCCGGTTTGACTCCATTGGCGCTGTCCCGAGGTTCACGTTTGACAAGCGGATTGGCATTCGGACGACGAAGAGGATTAGGAGGAGGTGGTCGTCGTTTGACCCTGCTAATCAGCGGATTCGACGATGAGGACATCCTGGCAAAAAACGAAGAAACTGAAGCCACCAGCTCAGCTTGCCCGAATCAAAAATACAATCTCAACACCGACCGCACCGGAATCAATTTGTAATTACGTGATAATTGCGACCAAAAAAAGCCTCGTTGTTTGTTCACTTCGACACTACCGTTTAGTTCTATATCTTTTGAGTGTGTATTTCTGTCAAATCGGGCCAATTTATGCCCTATTACTTCCAGCCCCTGGCTCGACAATGATCCTATATTCTCACCGCAAACCGATTCTCCACACATCGTACTTCACCACCTGCGCCACACACGCCGCACCACACGCGCCGCATAGGCCGCACTCCCATTGCGATCTGATCTGACCATCCATGAACTGATTCCCCTGGATCAGAACCACAATACGACCGCACAAATGGACCCCATTTTCAAAGTCAATCGAGGCTGGGGCATAATTACCGTAGCCGCGCTGTCTATAGCCATCGGTACTAAACTGTAAGAGTCCCCCCGACCCCTTTTCTTCCCCAGAAACCCCCCTCTAACTTCCCTCCCAGCTACCGAGGCAGCCAGCGGCTGACAGACCAGCCGGCCGAATACGTCACTCCCGGCGAGTTCGTTGGCGAGTCCACTGTCACCCGAAAGAGCAAATACGAAGGCGGCGGCAGCTCCTACCTCGTAAGTACCCCCCTCACACTCCACCAGGAACCCTACTAACTTCTCCAGGGCCGCAAGGGCGGTGACCGCTTCTCATAACTCACTCTCCCCTCACTTGTACATAGTTTTCTTTAATTTATTATTTTGCGAGATGGGGGCATGCCTCCGGCGGCTGGGGCTCCGCCCCAGACCCTGGTTGCTCTCGCTTCGCGAGAGACCTCAACCTCGACGGTCCAAGCCGCTCGCGAAGCGAGCACAACCAGGGTCTGGGGCGGAGCCCCAGCCGCCGGAGGCAGCACAGGACTCAGATAAATAACCCTGTTAAGAATAAAGAGTCTGCTAGTTACCGGAATTGCCGCCGATGAACTTTTTGCCCATGGCGAAGAGGCCTTTGGCCCGCTTGGTGGACTTTTCGCTGACTTTGCCGAAGGTGTCTTTGGACGACAGGTTCGTGACGATGTTTTTGGCAGGTTTGATGAAGGTCGCTGACACGGTTCGTTGCGCGTTGGCTTCTTCGCGAGCCTCGTTTTGTGTGGGTTTAGGTGGGTTGCCATTCGGGTAGAGTCCTCGGCCGTCGTGGCTCGCGGTTACCGCGTGAAGCCAGCTTTGAAGGTTGGGTGAGTATTCGGCTTGTTGGGCTCGTGCGTTGTCGAAGAGTGTCTTGCGTTCGGCAGGATTCGGTCGTGCTAATGCTGCCGTGAAGTCGAATGTAGGCTGTTTGTTGAGCTTGGCTGCTATTGGGTTAGCCATGACACTCGTGGCTTGCGACATTTGTCTCGGTCGTGGATCCGTTGTCGAGTCTAATGGAATAGTCACTCCAGTGGAGACTGGAGCTAGGTTCGATGGTTCGCGAGTGGAAATAGGAGATATGGCGTCCATAGCATCGACTTCTGACACCCCTGTTCCGACTGAAGAGGCGTCAGTGCCGAGAGACGAGATGCTGAGTCGGTCGGGTCGAGATTTGGTAATGTGCAGTTTCTCACCCTCGTCTTTTGGAGGGATAACTGGTCCTCGAAGACTAGAACTTATTGGTGTGTCAGCTGTGGCACCAACAGAACCAGCAGCAGTAGCAGCAGCAGCAGCTCCAGTTCCAGCAAGAGCAGCTCCTGCCAGAGCAGCACCACCAGCAAACCCGATACCGGAGTCAAGACCTGTACTAGTACTACTTTGTGGAGCGTGAGAAGTAGCAGTTGACTCAGTATTAGAGCTATCAGGGAACACAGCAGGAGTAACAGCACTGGGTGATTTGGACGGGAGTGAAGCGTCAGCTCCGTCTAAGGGTGTCAGTGTTGAAGTGTTGGAGTCTGCGACATGACTCTCTTGACCAGAGTGGACATCTTCGTCTTCTTCTTGAATGACATTGTCGTCATCGCTCGATTCTCCCCAGTGGTTGTCGTCATCACTATCACTGCCTTTTGAACGACCTGTGTTCAGTGGCTTGATTTCTGGGAACCCGTGTTGAGAAAATCGGGTGTTTTGAACAAGCTGTACTAGTTCTGGATCTGGTGAGTACTCTTCTACACGGGATGGAGATGGTGCATTGCGCTCTGGTGAAACTGGCGAGCCATGGTGACTGCCGTTAATAGAACTCATTATCTCAGCTTCTAGATTGTTCTGATCCGTATTATCATACGTTTCTCCTTCTACTTGCAACGAGGGAATATTCGACGAGCTGAGTTCACTAGCCAATATATCACGAGTTTGGTCTGGTTGTTGTTGTTGTTGCTGTAATGATGATGGTAGCTGTTTTTCTGGTTCACTGACAGCATCAACTTGTGACTGCTCGTTGTTAGATGATGGATTCAACCCTACAATTGGATCAGGTTTCCATCTGCCAGCAACTGCCCCACGAGGTGTTTTGAGATCAGACTCTGAATCAGAATCTGATGAATCGCTATCAGACGAATCGGATGAGTCGGAATCAATAACCTGAGGACGATGTTTCAACCCCATTGCATTCATCTGGTCATTGATATTAGTAATATCAGGATCAACAGCATTTCGGTCAGCATCTTCCTCCGAGTCTTCCATTACAGGATGACTACGAACTGATTCGGAGATTGGTCTGCCGTGTAAAGCAGGTCGTTCATCAAGAGATAGTCTACCAGCTACTGATGTGCTGTCTAATGATCTTCGACCAGTTGACAATGAAGCAGTCGAGTCTGTTTCTCCATAAAAGTCGTCTGATTTTTGGGCATGACTCAAGTAACCATTGTGGGCATCTTCTGGCGAACGCGAGTATGGGTTGTTTAAATGAGACTCTGTCAATGGATTAAATTGAGTTCCCAAAGGTTGAATTGTCTGAGATTGTAAGTGAGGTGGCAGTAGTTGAGAAGCTGGTTGTGAGGATGATTGTAGCTGGGTAGTTTGTGGTGCTCGAGGCGTGAGAATATCAGGAAGTGCTGATGGCAGTTTCTGAGGTAGTGTACTAGGCAATGGCTCTACTACCTCGTCATCATCAGCTTCATTCTCATCGTCGTAGTACTGGTCATAGATTTCCTCATGGTCGTCATATGACTCTGCATCTCCATTGGCACCTGCACCTTGCTCGTCTGTAGAGCCAGCAGCCAGAGATTTTGACACATTAGCATTGGCATCAGAACCAGAATTTACAGTTTCAACAGGAACTGAACTACCAGTCGTACTAGTACCGACATTAACGGGTGGAGTGGGTGTAGGAGTTGCTGAAGGCCATGCTCCTGGCCAGGCTCCCGGCAGATGTTCTGAACTCGGACCCGAACCTTGAACTGGAGCTTTAGTTGAAGATGAACTTGGAGCATTTGTCAATCCTACAGCTCCAGCCAGACTAGCAACTGCACCAACTGCAGCACCAGCAACAGCTCCTCCAGCAGCACCAACTGTACCCACTGCAGACTTGGCAGTCTCATTTGCCGAATCTCCTGTACCCTCTACAGACTCTGAACCGGGTTGTTGCGATGGTGTTCCATCTGAAAGTGAATATTTAGTAACTCCAGCCTCTACAAAAGTTCTTGAGGCAGTTGAAGCATTCGATTTCGTGTGACTGAGCTCTGGAGATGCTGATCCCGGTTCTGGTGCGTTGATAGTTGGAACCACTGGCCGTCCCGAATCAGTCCCAAAATCCGAACTATTCGATATTCCCACACGACCTGAACCCACTTCAGGCCCACTAGCCAACTTTGTTGAGCCCTGTGAATCAGATCCCGAACCATTTCCAAGTGGTGTTGCCGCATTTTGCAGATACTCCTGTGGAATGGCTGGTATACTGGGAATCACCGGAGGCAAAGGAGGTACCTCGTTATCATCGTTATAATTGTAATTTCCGCCGTTTTCGTCGTCGACCCAATCGTCATAATCATCATCACCATAGCCACCACCGTCATATGATACATTCGGCTGTAACCACCGGGCTGATTTAGCTCTCTGTACGCTGTTTTCCTGTTAGCAACCACCCTCGAAAAACTCTCGAAAAACCATCAAAAAACCATCAAAAAACCGCCTTTCCAATACCAAAACCGACTCTGTCAACACCCAACCACATGCAATCCCCACGTCACGTACTTATTAGAAGCCATCTTGCCAGATCTCGCTCCTGCTCTGTGTAATCAAACTGTGAGCCACCTGTGCATCACTCAAGCGAGATGCGACTGTTTCTAAACATGGGGTCATCACGCGAGGCTGTGCATACCCCCTTTACCCCTGAGAACACTGCCTGGTTGATCCCCCTCTCTAAAACCGGGTTCTACCTCTCTCTTTTTTCCCTGTTTTTCTGCTAACTCAGTCACAAAACTCGCTTCTTCGTTATCAGAGGGGGGTTTTGGGCCGCGGAGTGTGCCTCCGGCGGCTGGGGCTCCGCCCCAGACCCCGCTGCTCCTCTCGCTTCGCTCGAGTCGTTGTGTCTACCGACCCTGGCATGCAGGGGGTTCTGGGACTGCTGATTTGAGGGTGAATAAACTTTCGAAGGGTCATTTTGGCGAGTTTAAGGGGCGGGAATTTGCCGTAATTCGGGGGTTCAGGGGCAGGCGAGAAAGTCTTTGTTCAGTTACGGCCATATCTAGAGTAAAATAAGATTTCCCGTCCGATCAATCATATTCAAGCCTCTAAGAGCCTTGATCAGTAATGCCGTGGGAGACCAGGCGTGAACAGAAGGTGCTGTAATTTTTGAGTTTTCATTTTTTTACTCCACAGCGAACTCTTCGACTCCGTGACGTTATTTTTTTTGATAGAGCTCTGACTGGGGATATGATTCAGTAAACTCACCTTTTTTTTTTTTGATAAAATTTCGGAGTTCGAGTACAGACAGAATGTGTGAGTAGCGAATGAAACCTCGAAATTCAGCATCCTCCCCCACAAAACTCCTGCGAAGCAGGAGCAACCAGGGTCTGGGGCGGAGCCCCAGCCGCCGGAGGCAGACCCAACCCCCCAAGGAAACAGAATGGACCCGGGAAGACCCCTGGGGTCCGTAGTCACGTGACCAGTAAATTCTGCAGGTAAGTTCGTGAAGTAGTGAGAAAGTTGGAGTAGGAGACAGCAGGAACAGAAACGCCATGAGTGGAGAGATACTGGAGATAGAGAGGTCGGCTCTAGAAGAGTTGGAGCGGATTGAGCAGGCCGTGACGGACCGGATAGTGCATAACCCGTGGATTCTTCCGGATACCCTTCAGCTGTCGACGAGCTCGTCATTGAACGGGAAGAGGAAAAGACCAGTCAGGGAAACGACTTTGAGCCAGTTGGAGGTGGCCAAGTTTCTCGAGAGATATCAGGAACAATGTAAATACATGAACTCGGTGATTTCAGGAGTGAAGAGACGACGACAGAAGAAGGGCGATGAAGTCGATGCGACTGATGGTGGAGCTCTGGTGCTAGCAGATCAACACATTAAAGAAGTTAAGGCATTAGGAGAGTTTTCGGGAGCGTCTCAACAGCTTCTTGATCAGTATAGTAAAGAAGTCAGCTCGATTAAAGAGTTTTATAGAAAGTATCCCAACCAGGATGTGGACGATTTGGCTGCGACGTATGCTATGGCTCGAACTCTGAAGAAGAGGAACTTGGCAAATAATAATAATAACGGTCTGGACAAAGATGTTGAGCAGACAGACCAGTCCGTCGGTTTGACAGATGGAGGTGTGCTATCGACATTTGCAGTGGCAGAAAATGTTAGTGTGGATACCGAATTCTCGGGAGAAGAATATTACGGTCGGTTCGTGGACATGGTCGGTCTGCATGAACAGTTTTTGAACCTTCATTTTGTACAACACCAGCTATCATATACGCAATATCTGGACAAAATGTCTGATTTCTCAGACAAATCTATCTACAGCTCACAGCGACTCAACAGTTCACACTATTTCGAGTACATTGTCGAGCTACACAAGTATCTCGAGACCTTTTTTCGGAAAACTCGGATTTTGGCGCATCCGGAATCGAGTCTTGCTAGTATCGAATCGGATTTCGACTCTCTCTGGCAGTCTCAAAAGTATCCCAGCTGGATCCGAGAAGATAAAGAGTCGAGAAATGGTGGTCAAATCAAGGGTGAAGGCGAAGCTGGTGCTGGTGCTGGGAGCACAGATGGCGAATCAGGATCCTCTGACCCGCTGTTCTGCGTGCCCTGTAACAAAAGATTCACAAACGAAGCACTTTTTAATAACCATCTGCCAGGAAGAAAACACAAACGGAATGCCGCTGCTGCTACTGCTGCCGCTGGTACTTCCAGTACAGACGGTTCAGGAGCGAATAACTCCCCTAGCTCCAACATCAGCGCTAATATCCCTATTGGAGAAGACCTGAAATTAAGAGCACTTGCCTCGCACGAGTACCATATCTACTGTCTGGCTGACCTGCTGGCCAAAGTCATTACCGACACCAAATCCAATGTTGAACGACGACAGGCCCTTACCGACCGAGAACGACAGGCTGAAATCGAAGCACTGGAACTAGAAGCGAATGGAAATGGGTATTCTGACAACAGCGATGCTGAAAACGACAATAACAACAACAACGACGATGACGATAGTGAAGATGAAGTGGTATACAACCCACTGAAACTGCCATTGGGCTGGGACGGTCGACCCATTCCATTCTGGCTGTATAAATACCAAGGTCTAGGAATCGAGTTCGATTGCGAAGTATGTGGAAATGCTTCCTATGCCGGTCGCAAAGCATTCGACAAACATTTTCTGGAACCACGCCATGTCCATGGATTGCGATGTCTCGGTGTGCAACCCGGTCCACTTTTCAAAGGCATCACTAAACTAGCCGACGTCATGAGTCTCTGGGAAAAAATCAAAAAAGACAACCGCCAATTAGAAACCACAAACGAAGTGGCCGTCGAAATGGAAGACGACGAGGGCAACGTCATGTCCGAAAAAGTCTACAACGAGTAAGTATCCCCTCCCCTACCTCTCACTACCGTACCCCTACTAACATGTCTAGTCTCAAGAAACAAGGGCTCATATAACCTCTCTATTTAACTGTATTTATCAACTAACCGTTACACGTGTACTGCCTCCGTCTGGGGACTCTACTTGGGGGGGGGGTTCAATGCCTCCGGCGGCTGGGGCTCCGCCCCAGACCCTGGTTGCTCCTGCTTCGCAGGAGATTGAATCAATGACTGAACATTCAAGACTAGCAACGACCTCGAAGACGCCGTTCCTGATTTGAAGCTCGTGGCGCATGTCTTGTAAGTTATACAATATGATGCAATTACTCGGTCAGCAGCGAATGAAGGTGATAACTAGTAAATGCAACTAGTATTGATAAAATATTCATCAGAGGGATGATACATGTTATGTAATTAATTTATTGATTAATATTAATTTTTTGTCTTACATAGATAAACCAGCGACGCTGTTACATTTTACTATCATTTGATTGCTTTGAATTGAGCGAATTATCCCGAGAACTCACTTGCAGTTTTTGGAGTTGGTAAACTTCTGACATTCAGTGGCATCAACGCCAGATAATTACACGACGGTGCATTGCATTTGATTCTTCAACAAATATTATGTGACAATTTGATTCCCTTGAGTAGTTCCAAATACCACATGGTCGTTAAAACTGGGCAGTTCGTCACCTAGTTCATTGTGGGCCTCTTGTAAGAGTGGGCACTCGTCCATAATATGAGAGATACTCTCTAGACTGCCGTAACGACACGGTTGTTCAGCAACCTTGATTTGAAACCGTTGGAACTGTTTCTCCACCGTGTCATGGCCGGAATCGAGCTGTAATCAAGTACTTAGCACCCGACTGGTATTTGTGACGTAGCGAATCCTGGATTGTCCAAGTTAACCCCCATGATCCTGTATTATTTATTTAACATAATTTATAGTAGTCATTAAAATAATAATTATTTTTCAACCTGTTATATTTCTCGTTTTTAGACTGTGAATACTGAACGACGTTAAAGTTCGTGTTCAAATCTCCCTATGCAATGCCGTACCCCCGGAGTCCGCATTTTCCAAGCCCAACCAACCCCTGAGGGATACCCCCGGTGTAACGAGCGCAGCGAGCTACGGGGTCTGGGGCAGAGCCCCAGCCGCCGGAGGCAGCCGGGCCCGCCCCCAGTTCTCCCAACGGGCATGCATTCCCTGGTGCAGTTCTGGTGCAGCCCGTTCGTTATCTTGCATATGGGCTTGTTCGGCTGGGATGCGATGAGATTACCCCTGGCATTTCCATACCGAGTAAAGTCGATCGGAGTCGAACTTTATCTGTTTGAAGCTAGATACAAACGGAGCCATGGAGCGGTAAATGAATAGAATCCGATCGATATTAGACTCCTACTAATGCTTTAAAGTTGGTAGTGAACATCGGCTGGTCTTTAGAGGGTGTTCGAGCTGTGCTTGGGTGCTCCAGCCGGTACTGTAGCGGGTTCTTGCAGGGGGGCTGCAGTCTGCAGGCCTGTCGGGCCCGTGATCCAAGATTATGTGGTCAAGGCAGACATCAGACATCAGCATAATCTTTAGAGCCCTGTGTATATATATGATGGGAAATCCGCAGCAATGGTCTTTTTTTCTTCTCTTTTTCTTTTTTCTCCTCAGAATAAACCTCCAGCTGTTTTTACACTCAAGTTTTGTTCTGTGAATTATTAACCAGCGCTTTCAACACTATTTTTTACTACTGTTTTACTGTCACCCGTTTTAATTGATAAAATGGGTGCATTTTTCTTTTCCAACGGTGATTATCTTCCTTCTAATGGAGCCCACAAGGTCCCTCGTCGTCCTGTTTTGAGTGAGGTCCGTTGCGGTATTTCTGTGCCCAAGTATGGTGCTTGTGTACAACAAGAGAACCGTCGTCCTGCCAGACGTTCTGCTTTTGCTTATCACAAGGTTTTGATCCTTGAATGTTCCCCCGATGACTCTGGTGTCTCGGTTGGATCTGATGAGACCCTCAATGAACCCACCATTTGGAAACCCATTGATATTGTTGCCGAACAAGCTTATCGTGAAAACTCTGCTCCCATTGATAAAGATAATGATGATGACAACTCCTCCGAGTGGTCTTTTGAGGCTGGAGACGAGGCTGCCTTTACCACCCGCCAAATTCAAACTAATTGGTCCGAAGAGAACACTGAAGCTACCTGGACTACCCCTGCTGCCTCTTGGGCTCTATCTGATTGCCCTATTGAAATTGATGAGAATGACTCTACTCCTGAGTCCCATGACGAAGTGACATTGAATGAGTCGCCTTTGGAAACCTCCACCAGCGATTTGGCTGAATCTGAGGAAATCACTCCTGCCAAGGTGGATGATGAAACCCCTTGCACTATTGCCGACGCCCTTGCCCCTGCCATCGAGGGCAGTTGTTCCATTGACAGCCTTGTTGCTGAGATTATTGCCGTTGCAAACTTATTCAAGGGTTTGCCACAATTGATTGTTTCTGGTGGAGTTCAAGCTGAACCATACACCGAGCTTCCCACTACAGCTCCACTGGCTCCATCTAAACCTATTGCTCAAACTCCCTCTGACAATTTGGTCATTCAGGTTGAGGAAGTCAACAAGCCCAAGACACCATTGTTGATGACAAGAGCCAAAGCAAAGCTGAATTCTTTTACTGGACGCGCTGCCCCTATTACGAAATCCACTCTCATGTTTAATGGAGTTCAAACAGCCGTCTATGCTACTCCCCCTTGCAGCCAGGAAGCCCTCATGGAGAACAAGAAATACAGACTTGATGGAGGTGCCATTATTAAGGCCCATTCGCCAATTGTTTATCAGAACATCCGCACTCTTTGTGGAATCGACTATCATGAGTTTTTGAATTCGTTTGTTTTGCAGTCTGACTTGACCAAGACTAAATCTCCTGGCAAATCTGGATCCGATTTCTTGTTTACTCCTAATGGCAAGTACATTATTAAGACCATCAAGCGCAAGGAGCACAACGTCATTGCTAATGCGGAATTTTTGGCCGACTATTACAATCATATCAAGGCCCACCCTAGCACTCAGCTTCCTTTCTACCTTGGGAACTACACCCTTGTTGCTGACGGACAGAAGACTCACTTTATCATTATGAAGAATTTGCTTCAGAAGGAGACTGATTTGATTTACGATCTCAAGGGATCGAGCCATGACCGACGTGCCGGGCCCAGAAAAGACAATCGTGGCCGTGTAGTGTTCAAGGATCTTGACTGGACTGACAAACACGAGGCTCTCTCCATGACTCAAGAGGACAGAGACAAGTTAATGGTTCAAGTTTCAAAGGATGTCGATTTCTTGAAGCGACATAATATCATGGATTACTCATTGTTGGTAGGACTCCAGAGTGACACTCGAACTTGTGAACAACAGCCTGTTATTGGTATGATTGATACCCTTTGCCCCTTTAGTTGGCGCAAGAGAGCGGAAACTACTGTCAAAGGACTGATGTTTGGCAGATCCGCTGTAGATGTTGTTAACCCTAAGAAGTATGGAGCGAGATTCCTTAATTTCGTTCAATCTGCCGTGGTCCCTGGACCCAGCAGATCAGTGTCTACTCATTGTTAAGTTCTTCTTTCACGATGTGCGATTATCTGGTCGGTCTGGCCTTGTCTGTTGCTCCCTTACCTCGAGGGACCAATACTAGCTATGACTATTAGTTCATGGTCACACTATCTTTTTATTTGATCTTCAGAGGCTCCCTTAGGCTCCCTTGTCATGGTTTCACATTTGGTACTATTGGACTGGTTATCAACACAATTTCCTTTCGGATTAGCGATCTTCAGTCGGCGGCATCCCGAGTCTCGGCTGACATCTGCTATCATTCATTGGCCCACAGGTTCCAAGCCCGACAATTGCTCATCGTCTCTTGTTGTTCACTTCATCAGTCGCCTCGCACACCGCGAGCAGACGACGATTTAGACCGTTCGACTAGGTAGAGCTGGCTCGCCAGTCTACTCCTGGACATTCTTGAATCGTTCCAATTACGGCGCTTCCTTAGCGACATTTTGGAATTAGATCAAGGCTCACAATCTCTATGGACGGACGATGAGCACTCTTAGACTTGGCGCCTTAGGTGGATACCCCCTACTCACCCACCTGGCCAATGGACTCTTAATAGTACCTCCCATAACCATGACACGGACTCTGGGATCGAGTTCAACGAATGAGATAATCAATGGCCTAGTTGACTCTGTTCTAACGGGATTCCTTGTATTGACGGAAAGATCCCTCACCTCTCACGGAGCTGGCAGACACTTATTCAGGAACAGAAGCTAGACTGGCTAGACCGCACACCTGATCGATTGAACTTGACTCTACTACTTTACAAAAACTGAGATGGGTTTAATGGTTATTGTTGTAATTAATAATATTATTATTCTCTAAATTTGCCTTGACGACGCTGCCTCCGGCGGCTGGGGCTCCGCCCCAGACCCTGGTTGTGCTCCGCTTCGCGGAGCGGCCCGGGGCCCCAGAACCGACTCGATCACCCTCAGAGCAGCAGCGAGGACTGCAGTTTGCTCAGCCCCAATAAGCGATAAGTATAATTAGTTAGAGGAATGCTGTCATGAAGATGTCTATAGCGAATATCGCTGGGGTCGACGAGCTTACATTTCCAGTTAATAAATTTTATAAATCATCTGATTACGCCTTACTGGTTTTGTATTTAGAACTGCAAGGATCATTGTTATAAATTATTATTATATGTCCTATCACTCAGGCTCAATCCAACAAATGGTCCGTCACGGACCCTAGAAGTCCTGGAAAATGCGACCCGGACAGAGTCAGAATTCAAATGAGATTCTGGCCAATTCTATGTCAGAGATTCTAACACAGAACTTGTTGACAACTGAAGGTCACAAATATAATGTTCTGTGACATTCTCGATAATATGATTTCATCTAATCAATACAGCGTTGACGATGTTGTGAGAATTGTATTGTACCAGTTGTCAGCACTTGGCAGTCATAATATGACAACCTCGTAGTGGAGCTTTCCATGATCGAGGTGATGCAACTGTCGAGAGAGGGTGCACGGAAGAAGTGCTACAACCGCGTATCACTTCAGACGATGT
Source organism: Sugiyamaella lignohabitans (assembly GCF_001640025.1). NCBI lineage: Eukaryota > Fungi > Ascomycota > Dipodascomycetes > Dipodascales > Trichomonascaceae > Sugiyamaella > Sugiyamaella lignohabitans. Next base: position 2,211,169 of record NC_031672.1, on the reverse strand, counting down.
TCTAGTGTAGTGACCATAATAAAAGAAACCGACCAGGAGTGAATGAAGTGTAACGGTCGCTGCTGGCGACACTAGATTCACCTGCCTGTTTACGAGTACTTCTCAAGTAGAAGGTTCAGAAGTGAAGGATCTCGGGTTGATTCGCTCGAGCCATCTCCTGCGAAGCAGGAGCAACCAGGGTCTGGGGCGGAGCCCCAGCCGCCGGAGGCATGTCTCCCCCCGGAGAGAAAGGTTAAATTCTAGTTGATTATATTTATATAGGATAAACAAAACAAAGGTGTAGTAAATCAGATGGGGCGAAGTAGTTTAGCTGTAGAGGTCGTCATCCTCACCTTCGGCACCGACAGCAGCACCACCGGGAGCACCGCTTGAAGAGTCGGCAGCGGCACCGCTAAATCGGAAAGTGGCAGTTCCTCTGGAGGTACGGAGTTGTTGAGCATAGGCTTCGTAACGGCGGAGTTCCGAGTCGCTGACAGAACGCGAGGCGGTCTTCATGGCCTCCTCAAAGTGCTCTCTGGTGATGAATGGAACGGGGTCCTCCATAGCGACATCGTCTTCAGCACCGGCATCAGCAGCACCGGACTCGTCGCCTCCGTTACGACTGGCAGCAATACTGGCCTCGATACTGTCTTTAATGGCAAACTTGGCCGATCTTTGAACAATATACGACAAATCGGCACCCGAGAATCCGTTGGTAGAACGGGCGATTTCCCGCAAATCAAGACCAGGCTCCAAAGGAGTCTTACGGAGTTGAGCAGACAGAATCGACAAACGACCCTCTTCATCAGGAAGAGGAACGTAAATCAACTGGTCCAAACGACCGGGTCTCAACAAAGCAGGGTCGATTTGATCAGGTCGGTTGGTAGCACCAATCACAAACACGTTCTTCTTGGCATTCATACCGTCCATCTCGGTCAGCAATTGGTTCACAACACGGTCAGCACCGCCGGAATCGCCCACGGATCCACCTCTCGACTTGGCAATGGAATCCAACTCATCAAGGAAAACAACACATGGAGCAGCAGCACGGGCCTTGTCAAAGATATCTCGAATATTGGACTCCGACTCTCCAAACCACATGGATAACAACTCGGGTCCTTTAACGGAAATGAAATTGGCAGACACCTCAGTGGCCACGGCCTTGGCAAGCAAGGTCTTACCAGTACCAGGAGGTCCGTAAAAGAGAACTCCCTTTGATGGAGACAAACCAAACTTGGTATACATCTCGGGGTGCAAAACTGGATACTCGACAGTCTCCTTGAGCTCCTGCTTGATCTTATCAAGACCTCCAACATCGTCCCAAGTGACATTGACACTTTGAACCACAGTCTCACGAAGGGCCGATGGGTTCGAAATACCAAGTGCAAATCGGAAATTCTCCATTGTAACTCCCAGACTATCCAACACCTCGGCATCAATCGTCTCCTCCTCCAAATCAATCAGATCCATCTTCTCACGAATCTGTTGCATAGCGGCTTCTGAACACAACGAGGCCAAATCCGAACCCACATAACCGTGAGTCTCACTGGCAATAGCCTCCAAATCGACATCATCAGCCAGTTTCATGTTCTTGGTATGAATTCTCAGAATCTCCAAACGGCCAGTTGGATCGGGAATACCAATATCGACCTCACGATCAAAACGGCCAAATCTACGAAGAGCAGGATCAATCGAGTTGGGTCGGTTAGTAGCAGCAATCACCACCACATTAGCACGGGCCTTCATTCCGTCCATCAAAGTCAGCAATTGCGAAACGACTCTTCGCTCGACCTCTCCATTAGTCTTGTCTCTCTTAGGAGCAATGGAATCGATCTCATCAATGAAAATAATGGCGGGAGCGTTTTTCTCGGCCTCTTCAAATGCCTTTCGCAGATTACTCTCCGACTCACCGGCCATTTTACTCATAATCTCTGGACCATTAATCAAAAAGAAAAATGCTCCAGTCTCATTAGCCACGGCACGGGCCATCAAAGTCTTACCAGTACCAGGAGGACCAAACATCAGAATACCTCTAGGAGGTTTAATACCGATACTCTTAAACAGTTGAGGATGACGCAGAGGCAGTTCAACAAGCTCACGGATCTGAGCCATCTGCTTTCTACATCCTCCAATATCGTCATAACCAACCTCATTCAGGTTATTCTCCTCGTCCTCGCGGTTAATAGGCTCGCCCTCGCAGTGAATAATGGTATCCTGAGCCACAATAGCGTACTCAGCGGGATCCACATCCACAACCTTGAACTCCACCTGTCTCATACCACCGCGTACCGTGAACAAATCGCCCTTTCTCACCGGTCTATAAGCCTCCACAAAGTAAGGCTTCAAATAAACATCAAAAAGCGATCCAGTGAGTCCCTCTACCGTATCAGCAATGGGCAAACACGAGATTCTCTTAGCCTGTTTCCCTTGTTAGTCACGGTTCCCCACCTGCCTCCGGCGGCTGGGGCTGCGCCCCAGACCCCCCGGCTCCTCTCGCTCCGCTCGAGTCGATTGCGTCTCCAGCCCCCGCCAACTCCTGCGAAGCAGGAGCAACCAGGGTCTGGGGCGGAGCCCCAGCCGCCGGAGGCACACGGCCCCTCCAGTGTACTTACGTATTTGATATCCGGACAGGGATGGACAGTGATGACGTCGCCGAGACGCACGCGGAGGTTGTTACGCACGACTCTGTTGATACGGACGAGTCCGTCTTCGAGCTCTTCGTCGGCAAGGACAATGAGAACTGTGTCCTTGCGCTTCTTGCCCTTGACGAGGACAGTGTCGCCGCGGAACAGTTGCAGCAGGTCCATGGTGTTGGGCGACAGCGAGATCACCGAATTGTCGTCGTTGGTGGCATCTTCGACGACAAGAGCGTTGTCTTTCTTCTTGCGGCGCAAAATGGCCGTGGCTGTGGCATCTTCTTTCGACTCCTCTTTGCCAGAGGCATCGACAAGATTGGGTTTCTTGTCGTGGTGGTGGGCGTGTGATGCGTCTTCTGACATGGTCTTTTCGTATTCAGTCTCTTCTGTATCTCGTTAATGAACTATTTATTAATCAATTCTCAGATTTGCGTTCTTGTTCCACTGAAGTTAATTCTACTGAAATTCCAATGTTGGTCTACCGACTGATGTTTATGATTAGTATCAGAATCTAATGGCAGTAGTCAGTAGTCAGCAGTGGCAGTGAACAGCTGTTTTTCTGTGTGATTCGTTGATTCGTGGATTCGTGTTCCTGTGAACTGAATTTATTAGCGTTAACCGTTCAATTGACTCGACTCTCGCGAATTCTCGACTTTTTTCACCGACTTTAATTATAAAAATGTGGCAAATCCGATGTTCGTGCGGTCAACTGTGGCATGTACTGAACGAAGTACGTCGATGCTGCTTGCTTGTGTAATAAATACTCCCCTCTCTCTCACTCTCTCGCTCCTGCCGCTCTCCACCAGATCTGCCTCTCCGGGCTCGGGGCTTATAAACCCACCCCGGGTAACACCCGCCCGCACGGCTGAAGAAGGTCCTGGAACGAACGCACCTCCGCGGATCCACTGCTGGACCCTGGCACTCAGGCGGAGCTCGCTGGTGGCAAACTGGGTTAGTAATCTCTGGGGAGGGGGGGGGGTGTGCCTCCGGCGGCTGGGGCTCCGCCCCAGACCCTGGTTGTGCTCGCTTCGCGAGCGGCGTGGGGGCCCTGTGGCGAGAGGTGGGGGCCAGGAGGGTCGATGGAACGGGGGAAATGGCTCGAGAGGCCCCGGAGACGGTCCCAGCCGCTCGCGAAGCGAGCACAACCAGGGTCTGGGGCGGAGCCCCAGCCGCCGGAGGCACGAGGCGACCACCCCCTGAGTCAGCCGTGCACACGCAGGGTCGTGCAGGAGAAGCGGTGATCGACGAGGGGGAATGAAATGAGAGATCAGAGAAACTGGTGATCAGAAGCTCAGTGGAAGTGAGAACTGCGAAGAGAGAAAGAAAACTGAGAAAGAAAAGAAAAAAAAAGTGTTAGGATGAGCAAAGACGCGGTGAATTTGCTGCTGCTGACGTATAATCTCGGGAAGACGAGACTCGAGCCGAAGTACTTCGCTGAGGAGGTGTTGCTGCCGGCGCTGGTAGGCCGGGGGAGTCAGTTGCCGGGTGCCAGTAGAAGTTCTGGTAGTGTTTTTGGAGCTGGAACTGGTTCTGGTACTGGTTCTGGTTTGGGAGTTAGCGGTTTTGGTGGGGAAACGGATGGAAATGGCACGGAAACGGGAATTGGGTCTGGTGGGTCAGTATCAGCAGACTCAACTGAGAATGGAGTTAGTAGTAGTGGAAGTTCCGAGACTGAGCCAGAAATCGTGGCAATTGCACTCGAGGAAGTGGGTCCGATCATGAACGGGTGTTTTGGCGACCTCGACGAGTACTTAAGTCCCATTTTGAAGGGTGTAGAGACTGCTCTGGACAGGTACATTCAGCAGCGAATCGAGTCTACCGGTGCTGGAAGTGGTATTGTTCACCATGGGAGATACATAAGAGTGGCTGTTCATAGCTACGGTGCCATTGCTCTGCTTTTATATGTGTTTGTGCCAGAAGGAGCTCAGACTCCGGTGCTCAAAGTGCTCACTGCGTCGACCGGTGTAGGTTACTTACGGTCCAGTCTGAAGGGTGGAGTCGGCATTCGAATCGAACTCGCGAACCCAGTTGCTGATAGTTTTGCTCCTGATATAGCTACTGACATTTCAGTTACTGATTCAGTAACTGATTCAGGCGCCATTTCTACTGCTCACTCGACTATTGAGTCTGTTAGAGCGCCTAGTGAAGCTGGAGCATCTGGTTCAGAGTCAACCACTAAAACCATTCTGACTTTTGTAGCAGCTCATCTCACTGCAAATGAAGGAATGGTGTACTACCGCAACAGAGACTTTCTCGACATCGTCACGATGCTGGATTTCGGCGATGGCTACGGTGCGTACCATCCACAATCGCATCTTTTTTTCATGGGCGATCTCAACTATCGTTCCATAGAAGACCCTTTTGGCGTTCCAGGAAGTAATACCGCCAGCAACACAGCATCAACTACTACTCATAACACAGATCGGTCTGAAGAAGAAACCAGTCTTCTTTCTGAACTCGGGTCCTCGTCTAATGCAGTATCACGATATAAACAAGTCGACGAACTGACAATTGCACGACGTCAGGGCGATGCTTTTGTAGGGTTTTCTGAACCACCTATCACCTTTCCCCCGACATTCAAGTTTTTCGAGAACCGCCAGACGTACAACCGCAAACGAATCCCGTCCTGGTGCGACCGTATTCTCTATCTCACATACTCCGACAGCGACAGCGACAACAACACAACCCTGTCTTCACGTTCAGAAACCGTATACCGCTACGATTCGCTACCGAACTGCACTATTTCCGACCACAAACCGGTCTACCTCTCGATCCAAATCCCCTCTTCCCCGCCACCATCCCTTCGCAACCACCCCGACCTCGTCCTCCCCCGATCTGCCACCGATCCCACATCCATCAACCTCGCTCTCACGCCCTCCCGCTCGCGAAACAACTCGCTCCTCAGCTACTACGCCGACACCTCCATCGGCTGGGGCCTCTTCCTTTCCACCACCCCCCGTGGCCACGTCTACTCAGCGCTCGGCGGCCTTCTCCTCCTGGCCCTCTACACCTTCTACTTCGTTTTCTAGCCAATTGATTGTTTTGGGGGCACTGCCTCCGGCGGCTGGGGCTCCGCCCCAGACCCCGCTGCTCCTCTCGCTTCGCTCGAGTCGGGCTTCGGGGGTCCCTGAGCTGCTGGAAATCTCCTGCGAAGCAGGAGCAACCAGGGTCTGGGGCGGAGCCCCAGCCGGCGGAGGCAGTGTCATCCCAGAGAGAAAATATAAAATAAATTAAAAAAGTTCCTAAATACTATCGTGAAAATCGTAACTCGTGAATGAAGGGTGAGCCTGGTTAGTGCTGGCGGCCGGTTTTGAAGAGGAAGGTTGATACGGCCTCGTAGTTGAGTTTTTTGGAGAACGCTTTTTGTTTGAGCACTTGCTGGGCAGTTTCGGCTGCTGAAGGTAGTGCTCCGTCTTGGAGTTTGTACGTCGAGGTCTTGACTCGGGCTGCTGCATTCTTCTTGCGTTTTTTGGGTGCTCGGATGATTCCAGCAGCAGCATCAGCCTCGAGTTTGAGTCGTTTGTTCTCTTGCTCAATGAGGTAGTCGCGGTTCATGGTCATCCAGACCTGAGTCTTGATCTCGATTTCAGACGCCGTCAGCACACTCGCATTGACTTCGTCGTCGTCAACATCGGAAAGACATAATGGGTCGTCGGGCACTTCAGAAACCCATTTAGGTCCCTCGTTTTCTCGCACCCGGCCAATGATACCGCCGCCAATCCCGCTCAAATCGATGTCTTCGTTGCCGGCAGCAAGCGCTGCAGCAATAGCTTCGGCTTTCTGAGCTCGATATCGTTCTAAGAACGACACAGCTCGTGATGGCTGTTTTTTGGGTTGTGTAGTGGCAGTTGAATTGCCAGTTGAACCGGTTTCACTGGTGGCAGCAGCTGCATCTGTGATCTTTTCTTTACCCTTGTTTTTGCTCTTTTGTTGCGGACTGTCAGAAAACTCGTTCTCCGACTCGTTTTTGTCCTCTTCGTTGCCTTTATCAGCTTCAGCGTCAACTTCGCCAGAAGCTTCAGTAGCAGCAACAGCTTCAGATGTAGCTTCAGTAGCAGCAACAGCTTCAGATGTAGCCTCAGTAGCAGCATCAGCTTCAGATGTAGCCTCAGTAGCAGCATCAGCTTCAGATGTAGCCTCAGTAGCAGCATCAGCTTCAGATGTAGCTTCAGTAGTAGCATCAGCTTCAGATGTAGTTTCAGTATTAGCTTCCACAGTAGTTTCGACTTCAGCATTAGCTTCACCCTCAGCATCGGCGTTATCTTCACCAGTTGCAGTCTGAGAATTAGTGCCCTCGGCCTCTTCTGCAGCTTGGACCTCTTTTCCTAAAGCCTGACCCACCTCACTCAAGTTCTCGTCGATTTCTCTGGCCATTTTCATCAAATCGCTATCGATAATATCACCTCGTTCAAGAGCTTCTTGCTCTTTGGCCAACTTCTCAGATGCCTTTCTATTCAGTTCCTGGCGTCTTGTGAACGAAGGGGGGTCTGCTGACGATTCAATCATGGTAGCTCGGAAAGTACCCACCGCCAAACCACCAGCACTAGTATTACTAAACTCATCCAGTCTTCTCTGAACAGTGGTCTCACCAACTTTGGCTATTTGAACGATTTGAGCTTTTGACACTCGGATGTTGTTCATTCTACACGCCAACAACACACAAGCGGCCGCTACACCGGTAGGACGTCTTCCAATAGTCAGCCAGTCTTTACCCATACGCTGAGTCAGTCTTGAAGCATCGTTTTTCACCGTATTCGAGTCACTAGGACTCAGTGCCAGTTTGGAAATGAATCGTTGAATGAAAAAAACCGGGTCCATAGTTGGAATCTGATAGATTCCCAGACATTTAAGTAGCTGTAAATAAGTAGATCCAATACTGAACACATTCACAAAAATAGCCTCGGCAAAATCCATTAACATATGATCAGTCTTGTAGATTCTACACGACAAATAGAGACAAGCCGATACCACATAGTGTGATTTCCGACCCTTGACAAAGTTATGAGACAATGCCAGCTTGAAATGTTGCATGGCATTGCCAGAAATGTGTTCTTGGATCTGAAGTTTAGCAGCCAAAGCGTTGATTCGACGTTTAGTTTTTTCGATAGTCTGAAGACGACTCTCGCCCTGATGGCCGTGTAGACCGCCTGAACCAGCATGGGCCTGATCGGCTCCTACAAACGAACCAGTGACGGTAATAGCACCAGCAGAGCTCTCGCCAAAAGTGATTTCAGAAACGATATTCGATTCCTCAACGACTGTACCACAGTTGGTACAACAGTACTCACCAGACTGGATCTCGTATGCAAACGACGTGCCTTTACACGATTTATTAGGACACACTCTTGGCGCCATTTTGGATTCGTGGATTCCTGACTACTCTTCTTATTTTCTTATTTCGGTGTTTCCTTTCTCTTTTTAGTCTTCTCTCACTTCACACTCTAATCACAAATCTAACCAATAAACTCTGACTAAGTAATATATAACCAGACACAATCCAGTATGAAACCACCTGAAACTTGACCGCCTGTCTTCTATTCTCGACTTCTTCTCTTCTTTTCTCGAGTCCTATCTTCTTCGTTCTATTCTCTAGCACTCTGTTGTGTTTTGGGAAACAATATTCTCTAGGTCAGACGACTAAAACTGTCACAGTAGAACAGTCTCACCACAAACGTAAGCAGGTACCAAATCGACTCTGACTGAAGAAAAGTCTCCACGCGCGCGTCAAATCTTTCTATTTTTTCTTCGTATCTGTTTCGTCCGTCTGCGTATATCAAACACACTCCAGCAATCAAGCACTCAGATCTACTCGTGTTATTCTAACCAGCAGCTCCGAAACTAACTCGAATCGCTTCCTTTCTATAGCAAATGTTTTCCACCGTTTCACGAACCTGCATCTCTCCCTAACATACTCCACCGTGCGGCTCAACGCCGCACACCAACCTATGCTCTGGTTCTCAGGCGGTCCACTACGCTCCGGGCTCTGCCTCTACCTCTTTCCCGGGCGAGCCTCCGGCGGCCGGGCTCCGCCCGGACCTGGTTGTGCTCGCTACGCGAGCTTTTCTCCCCTCCGGGTGTCCGCTAACTCCGGTATTCCCGGACATGCCTCCGGCGGCCGGGCTCCGCCCCCCGGACCTGGTTGTGCTCGCTTCGCAAGCTTTCTCCCCCTTCTCCCCCCTCCCACTCCTCCCACCCCACTCACACCCACCCCTTAGGCCCTCCGCGAAGCGGAGGACAACCAGGTCCGGGCGGAGCCCGGCCGCCGGAGGCACGACCACCCCCTGAGCTGCAGTTCGGTAGCAGATAAAGCCGGACTCGGCCCCAAATGCCGGGCTGGCTCGGGAGAGGAGACTGTAACCCTTGCCCTGAGGGAAGTTTTTCCGCCTGTCATCGGGAGCCCAGTCGGCAGATGAGGGCAGAAGCGCCAGCCAAATGCCGCACAACCCACACGCACCCTTCCCCTAAGAGCCAGAGACGATCGTGGGAAAAGGACCCAAAATTTTGACCTGGCCCGCTTGCATTCTCAGTAACTAACCACCAGCTGTCTTCAATTGCACACAGATTTTTTTTTGTAGTTCTAAAGACACAAGCAAAGAAGGATAAAAATGCTGTCCCGTAACATTCAAAGAGTCTCTGGACCTGTCAGAAGGTGAGTTTTTAACAGGGAATGGCTGTTTCTGTTTGGAGAGTGATGCGGTTTATCGGGTGCAAGACCCGAAGTACGCGGGTGTGAGGTGTCACGGGAAGATTGGAGTGTTTTTTTTCTTTCAATTGGGTTCAATTGTGAGAGGAATTGCGAATGAGCTGATGAGAAAGTTTAAGTCGCGAAAAGGAGTTATTCGGGTCAATTGACTGTATCTCTTATCAATCATAAAGTGAAGTGAAAGATTAAGATTGAACTTATGAGAGAGAGAAGAAACAACGACAAGAGATGGACATTGAGTGTTATGAGAAGAGAAAGCAATGGCAGAGACAAAGACAAGGAAGGATTTAGAGAAAAACTATAGGAGAAAAAGCATCAACTCTGAGACTAAGACATCATCGGAAGAGCAAATACACATTGCTGGCCAATGATATAAGAGCTCAGATGCTTTGATAACAACGTTCTAGAGACGAGAAAGAACAAATGAAGACAAGAAAAGACGAGACAAATCGAGAAAAGACAAGAAATTATGAAACAAGCTGAGACAGTGATGATCACAAATGGGTAGAATATACCCGAGAAGCTACTTATGCTAAGATAGTCAGGCTGTCAGTCGGACATCTGAGCAACCAAGCCTTCCATGTTATTGGTCGGAGATTGAAAAATGACGAGAAACAAGAATTGAAATAGGGACCCAAAAGGGGAGATCGCGAATAGTGATCTTGGCTAGAGAATCAGTTTTCAGATCTGTAACAAACGAAACAATAGCTCTCACATCGGGGTCTCGTTGGGATTTCAACCTCTCGGAGCTGATTGATTAAACACAAGACAAAATTGCCAAGAGTACACCTGTCTTGATTGATACTCTTTTACAGATTACGGTTCCAGATCAGAAACAGATAGACACTGTCGTCCTTGAGATCCACACATCGTGATACATCTGGATCCCACATTACGATCTATGATGGGTCTCGTCTCTCCATCTCCTGATCCATTCTATCTGGTCTCTGCAGTCAAAGTACTGTGTCCAACTTTCTCTCTTCTCTCTTCTTGTACTTTCACACTCTCTGTCGACTTTGTGATCAGGTTCTCACTTGCTAGTCTGTCAGTCTCATAAGACGGTCTTCTGATCATACTGAGGACACTGTCAGCTCTCTTTCTCTCTCCCGTTGCACCTCCCCCACGCTGGGGTGCCCCCCCATGCCTCCGGCGGCTGGGGCTGCGCCCCAGACCCCATTGCTCCTCTCGCTCCGCTCGAGTCGTTCCCATGGACCCCCTCAACTCCTGCGAAGCAGGAGCAACCAGGGTCTGGGGCGGAGCCCCAGCCGCCGGAGGCACACCCCACCAGAAGCTAACGTATCGCAGGGCCTTTTCCACCTCGAAGCAGGCATCCAACTACTCGCAGACCATCAACAACCTCAAGATCAACTCGGAGACCAAGGTGTTGTTCCAGGGTTTCACCGGTAAGCAGGGCACTTTCCACGCCCAACAGGCTCTTGACTACGGTACCAAGATTGTCGGTGGTACCAATCCTAAGAAGGCCGGTCAGACTCATTTGGGTCTTCCTATTTTCGGCACTCTTGCTGAGGGTATTAAGGAGACTGGCGCCAGTGCTTCGGCTATTTTTGTCCCTCCTTCGGCTGCTGCTGCTGGTATTATGGAGGCCATTGAGGCCGAGATTCCTCTTGTTGTTTGTATCACCGAGGGTATTCCTCAACACGATATGGTCAAGGTCGTTGATGCTTTAAAGACCCAGAGCAAGACCAGATTAGTCGGACCCAACTGTCCTGGTATCATTGCTCCTGATCAATGTAAGATCGGTATCATGCCTTCTTCTATCCACAAGCGTGGTAGAATCGGTATTGTCTCTCGTTCCGGTACTCTTACCTACGAGGCTGTCAACCAAACCACTAATGTCGGTCTTGGTCAATCTCTTGTCATTGGTATTGGTGGTGATCCATTCTCCGGTACCAATTTCATTGATGCTCTTAAGGTATTCTTGGAAGACGAGCAAACCGACGGTATCATCATGATCGGAGAGATCGGTGGTTCTGCCGAGGAAGACGCTGCCGAGTTCCTTAAGGAATTCAACCAAACCCGAGCCCAACCCAAGCCCGTGTGCTCGTTCATTGCCGGTATCTCTGCTCCTCCCGGCCGTCGTATGGGCCACGCCGGAGCCATCATCTCCGGCGGCAAGGGTGGTGCCGAGTCCAAGATCAAGGCTCTCGAGGCCGCCGGTGTCGCTGTCGAGCGTTCTCCCGCCAGACTCGGTAAGACCCTCTACGACCAATTCGTCAAGAACGATCTCTTGTAAACCCCGCAAAACCCCCTCATCCCCGCGTATCTAAAGTAAATATTTTCCCATAATAGAGCCCCGTGCTGACATCTGTGACCCGGATCTGCCTCCGGCGGCTGGGGCTCCGCCCCAGACCCTGGCAGCTCCTGCTCCGCAGGAGTTTTCTGGGGGTTGTGGCACCCCCGAACCCCGACTCGAGCGAAGCGAGAGGAGCCACGGGGTCTGGGGCAGAGCCCCAGCCGCCGGAGGCACGCAGGGTCCACCCCCTGGGTGGGGGTCGCGGGTGAGCCGCGTGGTGATCGGCTAGAGGGGTGCATGACCGTTGGTATGTCCGGAGGTTTTGCCTGTTTGGGGTTGAGGTGGGGACTGAGTCATGGCTGACGAGAAGCACGATAGCAGGTGATGTTGAAGCGTGCTGGTGATGGGTTTGTGGGGTCTACTGAGTGGGGTTTTCCGTCGATGGCCACCTGCAGACGGTCTTTGTCTCTTTTCTGGGGGTGGGGACGTGCCTCCGGCGGCTGGGGCTCCGCCCCAGACCCTGGTTGCTCCTCTCGCTTCGCTCGAGTCGGGGCTCGGGATGCCTGAGCAACTGGCGAACTCCTGCGAAGCAGGAGCAACCAGGGTCTGGGGCGGAGCCCCAGCCGCCGGAGGCAGACAGGCGAAATTCCGCTGTTCAAGTTCCGCGTTGGTGTCGTGTGCCCCCACACGGATTTGTAAGCTAGCGACTGCTGGATTAGGCAAATTGAATTGCCGAAAGTTTGCCTTGGTACTTGAATTTCATGCACCGTTTGCTTTTTCGCTAGTTTTTCATGGCGATCGCTGCATGTGTCGGACATCGAAATTTTATATTCCTACATATTCGAAGTATGGAACAAGTATTTATATGCGTTTTGTTCCTCTTGTGGTGTCCAGGATCAGAAATTTTTAAAAAATTAAACAGATTCAGAGATAATTTGAAAAATAAAAAATATCAAGATAAAAGAAAAATTCAAAGGTGAACGAAATATTTTATACGCAAGTCGCTCGCCTTTTTGTGCTATTTAGATGAACCCAACTGCTTTTTCTTGTTATTTGGGTCTGTCATCATTTATGCTATAATATCGACATCTCTTTTTTGTCTACCATGTCGCTCGCTGAAGACGCTCATTTTCAGTATCATCGTCGCGGCAGTGGGTCGGGCTCGTCTAACTCCGAGTCTGATTATCCGCTTCCCGTAAAGCTGGTCGATAATTCTTGTAGTGTCGAGGATGTGGAGAAACAGCAGTATAAGGCCGACTCTGGTTCGGCCATTGGGCCAGGCATTTCCCAATCTATGTCTCGTGCTTCGAATGCTAGTGGCAGGTCGCTGGCTAGTGGGTATAGTGTCGAGGAGATTTATGGAGATGCTGCTCCTGAGAATATCAGAGTCACTCGTCAATTGACCATGGAAACTATCAAGTCTCGGATTTCTACTGTGTATTCAGAAAACTATTTCCCGGCCGATGGTGGTGATACTGTTAATAGAGATGGGTCTGAATTCAAGGATATTGATCCTGAACTTGTTACTTGGGAAGGTCCTGATGACCCTGAGAATCCTAGAAACTGGTCCCCATTTCGTAAATGGGTCACTACAGTTGTGGTTAGTGTTTATACGATGATTGCACCTCTGTCGTCGTCTATTTTGACACCTGCTGTGCCTGCTATTGCCGAGCAGCTACACATTGAATCGTCTACTATGCAGAACCTCACTGTTAGTATTTTTGTTTTGGCATTTGCTATTTGCCCTTTATTTATTGGAGGCCTTTCCGAACTGTTTGGCAGACAGGTGGTTCTCAACGTCTCGATTGTTTTATTATTAATTTTCAATATTGCATGTGCATTGGCCCGTAACACTGGCCAACTCTTAATTTTCCGTTTTCTGGCGGGCATGGCCGGTGCTGCCCCTATTTCCGTGGGTGCTGGTACTTTGGCTGATATGTTTAATGACAAGGATCGTAACACTCCTCTGGCTTTATACAGTTTAGGCCCTAATCTCGGTCCTGTTATTGCTCCCATTATTGCTGGTTTCCTTGTCGAGTATACTTCTTCATGGAGATGGGTTCTATGGACTCTGTCTATTATTAATGGAGTTGTAGCTTTTGTCGGTTTAATCACCTACAAGGAGACTTATGCACCTACTCTACTTTCTCGCAAAGCCAAGAAGTTGAGAAAAGAGTCTGGTAACGACAACCTTCATACTGTGTTTGAAATCGCCCGTACTCCTTTTATGGAGAGATTTCTTACCGGTATCACCAGACCCATTGTCATGTTGTTCACCAACCCGATTATTATGGGACTTGGTCTGTACATGGCATTTGTTTACGGATTCATGTATCTCATGTTGGTAACCTACCCTGATCTGTGGTATAATGTGTACCACTTTAAACCCGGCATTGCTGGATTAATGTATTTGGGACTCGGAGTCGGCTCGATTTTCAGTGTTGCGTCGTGGACCCCGCTGACCCAGTACACCTATCTGAGGCTGACTGCTCGTAATGGCGGTATTCCAAAACCCGAGTTCCGTATTTTCCTGGTCAGTCCCACTGCTGTCATTCTCGGCTGCGGACTGTTGTGGTACGGATGGAGTGCTGAGGCCAAGCTCGTGTGGATCATGCCCGTGGTGGGTACTGGCATTTTTGGGTTTGCACTGTTCCCTGTGTTCCAGTGTATTCAAAACTATCTCATCGACATGAACCCAAGATACTCGGCCTCGGCTGTCGGCGCTGCTGCTGTGTTCCGATCCACCTTTGGTTTCGGGTTCCCACTCTTCGGCACCGCCATGTACAACCGACTGGGCTACGGATGGGCGAATACCATCTGCGGCATCCTCATGTTCATTCTGGGCATCCCGTTCCCCATTATAATCTATTTCTACGGTGAGCGTGTGCGCCAGTGGAACGACGACCGTCTCGAGCGCAAGCACAACAAAACTTAGTAGCATCTTTCCTAATCAATTTAATATTATTTAAATACCGTTTCGCTCTGGAATACCCTTCCGGGAGGGTCAAATGCCTCCGGCGGCTGGGGCTCCGCCCCAGACCCTGGTTGCTCCTGCTTCGCAGGAGTTAGCTACGGCGGTCGAACCACTGAAAAGACAATAGTAAACTAACCTTCTAGCGCTTATGAAGTTACAACTCTAGCCAAAGCACCAAAACCATCATATTATGGGTTGGTGGACCAGGAGCTACGAGGAGGTGGCTCTTGCGAGTGAATAGGGCACTCTGCCAGTTTACTTTTTGATATAATGGTGTTTCTCTACCTAGTGATTAATAACCGCTTTACATCTTGGTTGGATCACTGCAATATCTCGGTGAGCTGACCTAACCAATAAAAACTCAGCACGATGCCCTAGTGGGGCAATTGTTAGCAAGAATATATTTGTTACTACACCGACAGCTCCTCAACATGGCGGTCTAAATTCAACAATGAGCAGTACAAAAATAAGTTGTTCTCCCTAATCGACTACGATCCATTTTGGAAGTTTAACATATCCGGTTCTTGATCGCAGAAACTGTATACACCATCAGCTTCAACTTCAGTATAAGTTTGAGCTCGCAGGTCTTTGAAAAGTGCCATAACTCTCTATATCAGGCGATGATGTCGAATCACCTTTTTGTTGACTCTTCTCTCATAAAATATATTAACATCGAGGTGCGCAGATTTCGAAAGTACACACTCGATAGACCCTGTCGTGCTATCTATCTATTTGACATCAGAAATTCGCCAACTTTACACGGGATTTCAACGAGCAGAGCGTACAGCATTGGCCCATTCTTGCCCTAACAAATATTTTCTGGCCACTCTATGAGCACACATAATGGGCCCCTGTCATTGACCAGCCTGCAGTTGTAAGTCCATCTGGAGTTCGGTCAAAGTGCAAAATATCTTCTGGAACATCGATATTACCAAAAGTTACGGCAAATTGAGAACTTGGTAGTCTGAGGAGCTGACTCCTTCGGTCTACTCGTGCGTGACAATTGCCAGTCGTTTTTGGTGCGTAGACGAGTACCATTTCCCATCACTCAAACTATCAGCAAGATAGTTACTGGAATATCCAGAGATATTGTTCTTCGCAAAAACCAATAAAGTCAATATGCTCAATATGTCCTGGAAGTCGCTTAGACAGCCCTCTCATACATGATACTTCGTATTCTAGTAATATGAGGTGAGCAGTTCATGAGTCTAATAGTTGATACTTATCAACCTACTTCTGAACCTCACCACTGGCCATTAGCAATCTTTAGATTCTATTATTCACTGTTGAAGACGTTGTCAGAAAAGTGTTCTTAGCTTCATCCAATCGATCAACATGCCTTATAACAGCCATTAAAAAATTGGTCGAGCCCAAATTGTGGATACTTTTCCTAATTGGTTTAAGATAAACAACGGAAGTGCCCTTCACAATAACCTACTACCAATTCTTATAAATTCAACAAGAAAGCTTTTCGAGTATAAAGCATAATGATCCTGTTAGGATTGCATAGTACTCTCTCAGCTCATCCTCCAACAATAGCAGTATACAAGTCCAATTACCAGACAGCTTTTTTAACCAGTCGCAGATTTGTCGAACATTACGGGGTAATAATATCTTCTGAATAGTTCTACGATTTTATATTGCCGACACTGGGCCCTTGCTAATACCGATTAAACGGCCCATAAATTGTAAATTTACTTGAGCTATTAGACATTGAGCCAGATGACTTGACAGATTCACCATTAAATTTCCTCTCACGCTACTAAAAGTTTAGATCAGAGCTGTGTTAATACACTCGGCTCATGTTTCTCTCTGTAATTGCAGCTGCAGGGTACCGTCATTCACCTCGTCATTCTAGAAGGTGTTCAAATTTCTCCCATAATCAACTTTCTCCCATAGCCATTACAACCAGCAAAACTATAAACTTTTTTGATCCAGTACAAGTTAATTTGGGGCGTATGGACCGAGGAAGTTAGCTCCACTGATGGCCAGTCCTAAAGCACTGGCATGCCTGATAGCGGCCCTGCAGCGACTGATGCAGATCTCTATTCTGAGCAATGAACTCCGTCAAAACCCAATTTAACTCAAGCTATTCTTTCTTTTCTCAACGCCAACTCTACTGATTCCCTGCTCTGTCGGTCTAATTTTGTCCAGAACTCACACCACTGTCTTTCACTCAGCCTCTCGCATCCTCTCGCACCCGTTATACGAGACTCCCAAGTGCTTGCTCGTATTCACTACTTCCCAAAACTGTCGTAACGCACGTCATCCAACCAGCTCCCCCGTCTCCCCCCCCCCCCCCCCTCTTCCTTGCTCCCTTCTTGAAACTCTCCCATCCCAGAGTCCTACCCAGATTCCCATCGAGGCCCTGCCAAACGAGGTTCCAAGTGCGTTCCCATTCATGCGATCTCACTCACCTGCATAAACTGATCGTCAGGGAAGTATTATTACCCGCTTTCACATGCATTACCCCCACACTAAGCCGCGCGATGTTCTGCCGAGTTGGGGGCTTCGTAACTGCCTGAACATGATTCGACCGAACTACTATAAAACCCCTGGCACCACCACCACACTCAACCACCCCGAAAACAATGCCTCACGCTACTGAAGGTGGGTTTCCCCCGCTGCCTCCGGCGGCTGGGGCTCCGCCCCAGACCCTGGTTGCTCCTCTCGCTACGCTCGAGTCGTTACGTCTGGGATTTCCCCGCCAACTCCTGCGAAGCAGGAGCAACCAGGGTCTGGGGCGGAGCCCCAGCCGCCGGAGGCATGCCCCGTGGTAGTAGTAGTACTAACAAGAACAGTTGCTAAACATAATACGAAGGAGGACTGTTGGGTCATTATTCACGGAAATGTGTATGATTTGACGGAGTTCCTGCCTAACCATCCCGGCGGTCAGAAGATTATTCTGCGATACGCAGGGAAGGATGCCACGGATAAGTTCAAGACTATTCATCCAGAAGATATTATTGCCAAGTTTTTGCCCGGATCTAAGAATCTGGGTCCAGTGACTGGTGTTGAAGAAGCTAAGGAATCAGCTGATGGCGATAAGGAAGAGGAGGTCGATGAACAGGAGGCTCAGAGACTCGAGAACATCAAGAATAAACCTCCTCTCAGCCAGATTTATAATTTGCTGGATTTCGAGCATGTGGCCAGAAACACTATGGAGAAAGCAGGCTGGGCTTACTATTCATCCGGAGCTGACGACGAGATCACATTACGGGAAAACCATCATGCATTCCATCGAGTGTGGTTCCGTCCTAAGATTCTGATCGATGTCACGAATGTCGATTTCTCGACTACAATGCTAGGATCCAAATCGTCTGTACCTTTTTATATCACTGCTACGGCTCTGGGTCGATTGGGTCATCCGGACGGCGAGACGGTATTAACACAGGCTGCCGGTAAACATGGCGTGATCCAGATGATTCCGACCCTGGCATCGTGCTCTTTTGATGAGATTATCGATGCTGCCACTGACAAACAGACTCAATGGATGCAATTATACGTTAACTCAGATCGCGAGACCACGAAACAAATTGTTCAGCATGCGGAAAAGCGTGGAATCAAAGGTTTATGGATCACAGTAGACGCACCCCAGCTCGGACGTCGTGAGAAAGATATGCGATCCAAGTATGATGAAGAAGTGGCCGATGTTCAGGACGAAGATGGCGGTGAAGTCGACCGATCGCAAGGAGCAGCCCGTGCCATTTCGTCGTTTATCGATGTTTCGTTGTCCTGGAAAGACATTGCCTGGTTCAAGAGTATCACTAAAATGCCAATTGTATTAAAAGGAGTACAAAGATACGAGGATGTATTACTAGCAGTTGAGCATGGAGTTGAAGGAGTAGTCCTTTCGAACCACGGAGGACGACAACTCGAGTTTTCACGTTCGTCAATTGAAGTGCTCGTGGAGACCATGGCTGCTTTACGAGCCCGTGGCTGGCAAGACCGAATCGAAGTGTACGTCGATGGTGGAGTCAAACGAGCTACTGACATTCTCAAATGCATTGCTCTCGGTGCCAAAGGCGTTGGAATTGGCCGACCATTCCTGTACGCGATGTCGACGTACGGAGTCGAGGGCGTGTCCAAAGCGATCCAGCTGTTGAAAGACGAGCTTGAAATGAACATGCGCCTTCTGGGAGTCACCGACCTGACCCAGCTCAACCCCACCTTCGTCGACGTGCGCAGTCTCAGCGCCCACAACAGCATCCCCGCCGACCACCTGTCCCTCACGGTCTACGAGCCCATGACGGTGCCCAAATTCAAGACCGCCTCCAAACTGTAACCCCCCCCCCTAAAACACACATTTTTCCTGACGGCCACAGTGCCTCCGGCGGCTGGGGCTCTGCCCCAGACCCCGTGGCTCCTGCTTCGCAGGAGATGGCTGGGACCGTCGACGCCCGACTCGAGCGAAGCGAGAGGAGCCACGGGGTCTGGGGCAGAGCCCCAGCCGCCGGAGGCATTACCACCCCGCCAAACACTAAAGAATAAAAAAAACACTGTCACAGATGAGAGAATAACGGGTAACGTCTATGAGATGATGCAGCACGAGTTGGTTTTCTTGGCCTGTTTGTAGAACATTCGCGAGCTGGCCGACAGGGCCTCGGACTTGTCGACGAGCGAGTCGAGTTTCTCGCCTCGCGCCAGCACGCTTTCAATGGTCTTATGAAGAACAATCTTGGTCTCGTCGAGCTCCTGTTGCACCTTGAGAATGGTATCTGCCTGCTGAGGGTCCTGGTACTTCTTGAGATACTCTTCCAGAGCAGCGTACTCGAGCCCCTGGTTACTGGTCACGCCAGTCCATCTGGTGGGAGGAAACTTGATCAGATACTCATCCAGCACCTTATTCAGCAGCGAAAACGCCACTCGCACCGGATACTCCTTATCACTAATAATCACGGCCGCCAGACCCTCGCTTCGGGCGTACACATGGCCAATATAAGCTGTTCCGTGTTAGTTTACTGGGGGGTGGGGTGTGCCTCCGGCGGCTGGGGCTCCGCCCCAGACCCTGGTTGTTCCTGCTTCGCAGGAGATGGCGTGGTTAGAGGGGATACTCCACGCAACGACTCGAGCGAAGCGAGAGGAGCAACCAGGGTCTGGGGCGGAGCCCCAGCCGCCGGAGGCAGGCTCAAGTCAGCACGTACCTCCTTCTTCGACGGATTGACGTTGTCCTGGTTTTGTTCGTGAGGCCACTGTGAGACTGAAGAAGCTCATGAACTGGCCGACTCTGGATCACTGGTTAGTTTTCGGGGGTTTTGAGGACACCAGACTGGAGGAGAACGTACCCTGATCTCTCGAAATAACTGAAGGTGGACAGGTCGCGAGCACTGGACAGCTCGAGACCCTTGTCGTCGGTGTTGCGGATGACTCCGATGTAAAATAACTTCATTGTTGGGAGGTGGCGTTGGCTTTTTGGTAGCAACTGGCCGGTCGGTGAAGAGAAGTAAGGGGAACGTAAACTTGTTTGTTATGTTATCTCTACAGAAGCGAAATGCGAGGGTCGCCGCTAGTCTCGTGAATCTTGTTCAGCCGCGTGGGACGGTTGGGAGATTGCCCGGTCGCTGGCAGCCTGATTAGGCTGGATCTGACCGCTGTTCCTGTGACTAGCGACACTCGTATTTGTATCAGACGAGTGGCAGATGTGGGATTGGGAGTTGAAAAATTCACTGGATGGTTTGAGAAGTGGTTGGAGTTGGTTTTGGAGGGTGTTGTCGTTGATTGGTGTGTCGAGAGAGAATTTAAAGGGGCCAGTTCGACTGGTTTCTGCGGGTTGGGGTATCGTGATAAGATAAGCAGATAAGAAGATTAGGGAAACCACTGCGGCACATCTGTTTACATTGAGCAGGAGGCTGATAGAAAAGTGACTGGCAGTTGAAAGTTGGATAATTAAATAGAATAAATATTGTGATCTGTTTTATTCTTAGTTTTTTTTTTGATTTATGGGGAATTTTGAGGTTGTTTGGGGTGTTAGTAGCTTTGATTTGAATATTCAGATACAGAGAATTAAAATAGAGAGTGAGCTTGTATGTTTTCACGTATGTGGTGAGTGAATAGTAGGCACTTAGAAGTGAATTGGTAATTCGAGTGGATGATAGGTATTTCAAGTTGAGGTAGTTTTTCTTTTTAACTATTAAAGAGCCAGAAAATACCGTATTGAGACTGCTGAATAAATCATTGTATCAGTTCTTATGTGCAATAGCCAAGCAGCAAGGTGTATTTTCCCCTGAGTTATCCACATAGGGAAAGTTGCATGTGGATAAATTTAATTAGTTACAGGAGAGAGTGAAAAAATATGCGACAGACTCAAAGCCAAGCCAGATCAGTAGTGATAGTTGAGAGTTCATTCTGGATTTGGAGTTTCAAGTGGTAAACTATTAACGTGCGTTCGAATGAGATGAGTTATTCGTAGACTTGAGAGAGCAGTTTCGGGAGATGAGCTGTAAATGAGTTTGCTCGTCATTAATTACTTGACAGATACCTTGTCTGAGTTTATTCCAGCAGTGGACCCCCCAGTAAGCTCGAGAAGCGAGCACAACCAGGTCCGGGCGGAGCCCGGCCGCCGGAGGCAGACCCCCTCCCGTGATTCACAGCGGGAATTCATGTCAGGTGGGTACCCACTGCGTAGTGAGAGTAGTTTTGAGACCGTTGGGGCGGTAGCGGCAAGGCTCGACGGTTTTAGTGTGGGAAAAAGAGCCAAGTGACCGCGACAGCTGATGTTGGTTGGGTTCTGAAACCACTAGCACATTGGTGGACTAGCAGATACGCAGGTGGTAGGTTTGAGTGAGAGGGTGAGCGGCGGCAGCACCAGAAGGCGGCAGCAGCAGACCAAAGGAAGAAAAGAAAAAATCAGATCAGAGAAGAGGCTAATATCTAGATTTAGGGTTGGCTATGGCGTAAAATCATTTTCATCTTGGTCGGATAGACATAATCGGATAACTGGTCGGATATGTGGGGAAAATCCCGAGATCCGAAGATCACCGGTTGAAATATAGTGCCTAATTAGGCCCTAGAAAAGTGGTCTGACTTTTCGCGACATCTGACTGGACTTGGTTCGTGAAAGATGAGATTATATCGGATCAGATGAAAATTCTTGTAAAATGATTTTATAAAACATTTAAAGTTCTGGGTCTTAGCGTTGGCAAATGCAGATATTTATTTTTTTTGTTTATTAGTTTTAAACTTAGATTGTATGGATGCAAAAACAAGGTTACAATCGATGCTATAAAAAGAAACCTGCAGTGGACCTCAGACATCCAAGACAACGGTTAAAATATATAGTAAGAAAAAAGAAAGCCTGCTAAGGGGCATTAAATTGAAAGGTAAGCTGAGGAATTAGAAAGATGGGGAATAATCGAAGGAGAATTTTTTTTGTAGTTTTAAAGAAATGTCCAGTGATAGAGAAGTAGATTTTGTGAGGTAGGTGGATGTGAGGGGTTTACGATGTGAAGTAATGTGTGCTATGTAGGAGTGAAGAGGTAAGACAGCTCTGCAGATGTGTGTGTTACTTGGAATGGTTCGTTTCGATTGGTTTTATTCTGACGGTGAAAAATTCGAGTAGAAGCAAAGAAGACGTTGATTTGGTTTGTTGGTTTCGTTAACGTTAACAGATTTTTATATCGGCAGGTGTTTTGGTGTTGGGGAGGGGTTGGATGGAAGAGTAGGTCATGGATGCCGTTAGATACCGGTTGCTAGAGGATGAATATAATACCGTGTCTAGTCTATAAAACTACTGCAAGTGAGATACCCATGTTCAAAGAACATTCGAAGGGGCGAAGGAATTGAAGTAACATCTATGTTTGTTTAGTTACCAGAGTTCTTATCAGAAGTGTAGTTGTCTTGGCAAAGGAGTCGACTAGGTCGCGGATGGAGTTGATACCAGTTCAAGACGCATAATATTATACCTAACTCGTCCTTTCCTGGAAGTAAGATACACGAGTTCCAACATATTTAATCAGTGAATGAAGCTAAGCTACGTTGGTATTTTGTCACAGAGTTTCAATCGACAAATATTATTGTTTTGGACGAGAGGTCATTTTTCCAAGGACTCATAAAGCCGTTTGATACCAATTACTGAACACATACCGTAATACCTAAATTATCTCTGATTGAAAGTAAGATAGCTGTAAACAAATGCACCCAATGGGTGAAATGAAGTCACGGCTATTTTTCTTTTGTCAGCAGACCTTCCACAAGTGTTACCGTCTTGGACGAAGATCGAATTGTCGCATAAGTCATGATGCCGTTTGATACCAGACGCTAGAAGCAGAATTAATATTTTGCCTCGTCTATAACTGCAAGTAAGATATCCGCAAAAAACAGTCAGGTAAGAAATGAAGTGGCAGCTGTCTTGGTTTGGTTAACAATGTTTTCATGGACAACTGTTTTTGAATTGGACCAAGGTGGTGGATAGGTCTGTGCCATTTGATAAAGGTCACTAGGCATTGAAATGTTGTCTCTATGATTGAAACTAGGTACCTGTGAACAACATACAACCAATACTAGGTGGTAGCTGTGTTGGTTTGGTTAGAAAAGCCTTTGTAACAACTGTTAGTGATTTAGACGAGTGGTGGAATCTGGTCGTGGATATGACGTTCTGATATCAGTCTCTAGACGCCTAATATAATATCATGCCTCCTCTATAGCCAGGTGTAAGATACCCATGAAGAACGTAAAATCATTATCTGAAATGAAGTGACAACTATGCTTGCTTGCTCACAAGAGCTGTTATAGCAATTGTTGGTCAATTGGACGAAAGGTTGAATGGGTCATGGATGCTTATTGGTACCGGGCACAACAGGCGGATATAATACTTCCTCCTCTCTGACTGGAAAGAGGGATATCGTAAAAATTATTATCAATGGTAGAATGAAGTGACAGCTGTATTGATTTAGGTACCAGAGAGTTTTATTGACAAGTGTTTGTTACTGGATTAGAGGTGGAGTAGCTCGTGAATTCCCTGTGAGACCAATCTCAAGACGCATAAAAAAATAATACCTGCTTCGTCTCTCATTGCATTCAACTAATGATACAAATAAAGTAATTATAGAGTTTCTATTGAAATCTGGTTTTGTCGTGGACGAGAGGCCGTGAGCATGATGTGATACCAACTACAGGTAGCAAAGTATAATACCTGGCTCGTATCTGATTCCATGTACACGGAAAACACAACCAGATGGTAGGATATCTACGTGGAAATGAGGTTAAGAGTTTCAATTAATAAGGTTGCTTGGTAATACGGCAATGGTATTTACTTTGAGCAAAAGTATCCATATGGAGGTGGATACCAGAATTTACCTGATTGAATTGCCCGTTATGGGTAAAGAATGAGTACTGCCACCATCATGAGTAATTATCTTGTTGCTCGTGCTCGCTGGAGGTAAATTTACCATTACTTTGGAAATTGTACAATGATTCCGCTTCTTTGCCAAATTATACTACTCACAATACGCCAGTTGACAAGCTGATACCACATTGAAATTGGGTTTGAGACTTGAGACAGGAAAAACCATTGATTTTGAATTTTTATTCAGCAATTGATTGGAAGAGTTGTTTTTAGTCATATGAATAGTAAGAATTGCGATGCTAATACCATAAAGTTCTAGAAAAATACTAAACCTTTTCAGACTTCCTGCAAACACTTTATTTGAATTGGAATACAAGACGATATTTAAATGCTTCATTCACTAGATGATTTACTAGCTCTGGAAAATTCAGTTTAAAAACTCCAAGAGAGAGAGTAGATGCTATAGCTCAAACTGAATTCAATTTAGAGATCTAAAATGCCTATAGTGATCACTCGTTTGTCTGCTACTCAATTTTTCATATCTGTTCTTGGTAGATAAAATCAAGAACGTTTAAAACTGTAAGCTAATCTAGCTAGCTAAAGATAAGACGCTTCAGAAAATTAACAAGCAGAGAAAAGTTTTATATGGTGATTACAGCTTTACTAATTAAAACCTAGTGGGTCATTCATGTGAGTTAATTGCTAGAGCCGATGGCAGTCAAACGCTAAACTCTATAAGACTACAATTATTTTAGAAATATTTCAGATATTTCAAATTAAGAAGAGCACATCTGGGTTTGAACTAGCTTGAGTGAATAAAGCTTACTTTGCACAAGTATCGACTAGTAGTTATTCAACTGTCAGAAACAGGGCCAGACTTCTTGGTATTCATATCTAAATATGAAGCTATGTTAGATAGTAGTTTATGTTTTAACTCAAATGTCTAACTTGATTTCAACTGCTCATTACGTTGTTAGGTGGTAAGTTTAGGATCTAACTAGATTGACCCAGATAATTTGGTAAGAGCAGGCTTTTAAGTATGTTTCCACTTTTTTAAAAAAAATATAATCAGATAACACTGTTATTCCAAGCTGAAGGTATCTGGTCCAAGATCAATACAAGTATTACCACCTCGCTGGACTGAATAGAATACTTACGAAAGAAATATATTTGCAATTGAGCTAATGGATGGATGTATTGAGTACGTGGAAATACGTTGCAGAGCCAGGATTTGTCATTGAATGGAAAAATGAAATTTTTGAAAAAATGAAACCTTCACACTTTAGTTAATCAACTAAGATATTTTATTGGGTAATTGGGTTACACTAGGGATAATTATTCCAGAAGAACATCTCGTCATTGAAGTAAAATTGTTCTACTGAATAAAAAACCTAGCCAACAAGTTGGTTAATCGAATTGATTATTTAACGGGTATAGTTATTCCACTGGGGTAAATATTTCTGTTTGTTCTCTGGGCCAGTACTAGCGAAACGACGAAATAACTCTCACCGAATAAAATGGTCGATACAACTCACTGATTTATTGCTTGGGTATATCAGATGAGATACTCCAGTTATTTCTACACAATTTTTACCCAGCACGAAAAAAAAACACTGACAATTACTCTCAATTCCTATGACACTCCCTCATAATAAGCAGACTGGGGTAAAGCGGTCTGTCTTGCGGAACAGCACTCCCAAGGAAAAACCCCTGGCAACTCGATTTCTTACACCACACTTATCAAAACTGCCGCCCAGTCTCACATTCTATATATTTTATTTTCCACCTTTTTTCAATATAAAACAGGGCCCTTTCCGCTGACTGACACTCGACAGTGCACTAAACACCCTCACTGCCTCTGACAGGAGCGATGATGCGGAACTAGGTACTACTTGCATTACACCCACACTAGGCACATTTAGTTTATAAAAACTCAACCAAATAAATACTACAACAACACTAAACTGCAACTAACACCCGCCATTAGAAAGCGAAAAATAATCTTAGCCAGATAAAAACCCACGCACAATTAACCGACCCAAAAAAACCCAAAAACAGAACCTGGCTGAATCACACAAAACACCAGAGTGATGGCAGACAAACAGATATACAGGAGACTAGCAGGAGCTAGGAGCATTTATTTCCCATTTGGGACCCATCGCATATGACGCACCATGGTTGTGGTAAGTTAACTAACTATATCCCGCTAATCACAGACAATCCAATCCAAAGCAAACTTCAAACTACATGCATAGATACAAAAAGATATTATTTTAGAAGAAGGATATTTGCATCTTGCAGCTATTTATCCAGACTAACCACACTATAGATCCGAAGACATATATCAAACATGCATTAGTGACCGACAGAATGTCTTACTTTTAACGCGACTAGGAATCGCTGGTTTGCTTTTTCTGACTATCAAACTAGCCATATTCGGGCATCAGTAGCGGTACCAGTCGGCGAACTACTATTCCGCGCCGTCGCGGCTACCACAACCGGTAGGTCTTGTGCATACACTTGCCTGCAGACGCCGGTCAGATTGGTGCTAGATTTACAACTGCAAACCAATTCCAGATCACACCTGAGATCGAAGACCTGATCTGACGCCGTATAAACCGCTACTGCTGACCCTTCCATGCTAGTCCCTAAACAGGTGCTTCTCCACGCGTACAAAGACGGGGTCCAGGGGTCAGGTCTGGCCTCCGGGGGCTGGGGCGCTGCCCCAGACCCCGTTGCTCCTGCTTCGCAGGAGGGACTGGGGGTATAAGATTACCCGAGCACCACCGTCTCCTCACCCCCTCCACCCCCTCCACCCCCTCAGTGCGCGGAACCGCCACGCCCGACTCGAGCGAAGCGAGAGGAGCAACCCGGGTCTGGGGCGGAGCCCCAGCCGCCGGAGGCAGACCCCGCTCCCCGAGACTCAGGCCCGGTTGACCGGTTGAGAGGGGGGGGGAGCGAGGACAAAGATCTTGCAGATCCGGTGGGTGATGGTCGAGAAAGGTTAGTTAGAGATGGCTAGGAACAGAGCCCAAACCAGAAAAGCTTAGTGAGCTAGGGGCGCGCGTGGAAACCAAAGAACGTCTGATCCTTGGCCCTAGCCAGCAGCAAACCAGTCCCAGAAAAGCCCGATCGCCAGAGGGGCACACCAGTCGATCGGGGAACCTTGCATCGCGTCAGGAGGGGGGGTGGTCCGGGCCTGCCTCCGGCGGCTGGGGCGCTGCCCCAGACCCCGTTGCTCCTGCTTCGCAGGAGAGACTTGGGGGGACGGGTTGAGCCGGTTGGGCTCTGGTGGTCTGTAACGGGCCGGAGAGGGCTCAGAAAATGGCAGCTGCGGGGGTGAGGTGTGGGCCGGGTCAACGGCGGCTGCTGGCCCCTGTTACACCACATATCCATTTTAGAGTTTTAAGTTTACCGGAAAGAACGGTACGCAGGTACCTGGTGGAAACCGGCAGCACCAGCACCGTGCGCAGCCTCCGGCGGCTGGGGCTCCGCCCCAGACCCTGGTTGCTCCTGCTTCGCAGGAGACTCCCCAGCGCGCTCCGGGCACCCCACGCAACGACTCGAGCGCAGCGAGAGGAGCAACCCGGGTCTGGGGCGGAGCCCCAGCCGCCGGAGGCACACCCCTCTCACCCCCGTTGAATTTACGGTTAAGGTTATGGTTATACATTGGGGCCGGATTGGGCCGTTTACACACCGGTTCCAGGCGGAACCGCATTAGGGTCCCCAGCCGCCCGTCCGCCTGAGAGCGGGGCACTGGAAAAATTTGTGGCCTGCTGCTGCTGGTGCGCGGCTGGCCCGATGCCGACCCGAACCTTATAAAAAACCGTTGAGCTGCACCAAAGTTTCAAGAAAAAGCAACGACGCTATGCACCGGCTGGGATCTCTGGGAAGGGGGGTTGCCTCCGGCGGCTGGGGCTCCGCCCCAGACCCGGGTTGCTCCTCTCGCTGCGCTCGAGTCGTTGCGTGGGGCTGCCCAGTGCCCACTACTCCCCCTGGGAAAACTCCTGCGAAGCAGGAGCAACCAGGGTCTGGGGCGGAGCCCCAGCCGTCGGAGGCAGACCCCTCCCCAGAGAGGACGGATGACAGCGGATACACGGATGGACGGGCGGGTGTCAGGGAACCGCTAGATGAAGGAGCGACGACGCGTGGTGGGGCATGCGCCGGAATATAAATGCCAGAACGAGGGTGCCGGAGTGATTCCGGGACGGAAAAATGTGTTGGGATTCGGAGGAATGGGGTGTGCAGTTTGGATGGTTGGTTTCTTTTGGTTCGGATTGTGAAGCTCGGAAGTGAATGTCAGTGCTTCGCAGCAGGAGTGGCACTTGGCAGTGAGGTGGAGTGTGGTGTTTGAGACTGGCCAGTCACAACTGCTGGCTCGGGGTCGTGCTCGGACTGTCCGTCCCTACCCGGGTTTGACGCAGCTAGAGCTAGTTTCTCTAGCGTTACTCTCACCTCCACCCCACCACCACCCCACGTCGAATAGCACCCTGTCGTCCGTAGCTGGTTTTTACAGTATAATAATTAGGTCTGCTGCTGGTGCCGCCGCTGCACGCTGGTGAGATATTATCAATCTGGCGATATCGTGCATGTTGCTGTTGGCTGCTGGATGCACCATGTAATATAGTCTATCCGGCCTAGTTGGGCCACCACTGGTGGGGGTGAGAAGGGGGTCTGCCTCCGGCGGCTGGGGCTCCGCCCCAGACCCTGGTTGCTCCTGCTTCGCAGGAGACTGGGACCGT
Source organism: Sugiyamaella lignohabitans (assembly GCF_001640025.1). Taxonomy (NCBI): domain Eukaryota; kingdom Fungi; phylum Ascomycota; class Dipodascomycetes; order Dipodascales; family Trichomonascaceae; genus Sugiyamaella; species Sugiyamaella lignohabitans. The sequence goes on along the minus strand of NC_031672.1, from coordinate 2,182,598 downwards.
GGAGCAACGACTCGAGCGCAGCGAGAGGAGCAACCAGGGTCTGGGGCGGAGCCCCAGCCGCCGGAGGCAGGCGGCCGGTGGTGGTAGTGGTGGGATATGTGGGGCCAGTGTTCCATTTCCAGAACTTTGTTCTACCAGTCTGTTGGGGTTAGCGCCAGATGCACTGGCAGGAGAAGGAGCAGTCGAATCGCCGGATAAGGACTGGTTAGCTGGCTGGCTTGGCTTGGCTTGTTTGGGCCTGGCAGCGGCAGCAGCAGCAGCAGCAGCAGCAGAAGGAGCAGCAGCGGTGGAATAGGCCCTGTTGGGTTTCTGGCAGTGGAGTCCCGCCAGAAGGGTAGCAGCGTCCAACAGCGTCCACGGGGGTGATTCAGGGGGCCTCAGTTGATACTGGCTTCGTGGGACGAGTGAGTCTGTGAGTTGGTGAGGGAGTAGGCTGAGAAAAAAAAGACTGTCTGACCTGTCAGGCAGACACAATTTTCAACTGCCAGAAAGCCAGTCAATCAGCTGGTCCGCCAATCAGGCAGGCAGGCAGGCAGGCAGGCAGGCAGGCAGGCAGGCAGGCAGCCAGTCAGCAGCCGGTCAGCAGCCGGTCAGCAGCCCGTCAGCCAGTGAGATCAGCTGTCAATGTCAATCAGATAAGCACATGAGGCAGGCAGTCAGGCAGCCAGGCTGGTAGCAGCGGCAGCAGCAACAGGAGCAGGAACAAGAGCAGAGACAGCAGCAGCAGCGAATGAATCCGGATTACAACGACTGCCATTTGGGGGAACAATAGCGACGAAACAAGAGAGCAGGGGCAGACACAGTTGCTGCGGCACAGGCTTGGCCTGGTTAGCCCTCGCTTGGCTGACCGACTGAGCTTGGCTTGGCTTGGCTTGGCTCGACCAGCGTCGTACGCACATTGGAAGCACGTCGGTGTTACGTCGCGGGCATGCCGCAAACACCCCCTACCTGCCAGCTTGGTTGTCGTCCATGCCAAGGCCCCTCTCACTACCTCTAATCAAGGCCCCGCCCCAAACGGGACGTTGATGCTGCTGCCGGCAGCTGGGCCCGCTGCCGCCATGCCATGTCATGCCATGCCATGCCATGCCATCTCTCACCGAGCCCATCCCCCTCCTGCCGCAGCTGCTGCCGCTGCCCATCACATTGCTTTTCACGGGCGCTAGCAGCCTGCACCGCTGCCAGATATATTATATTGTTCCAACCAGGAATGGTGCATAGCTGTGAAAAACCTCCCGACAAAAAGCAATGGCCGCTGAAACACCGGCTGTCTCACCCTGGCGCTACGGGTGGGGTGTTTGCCTCTGGCGGCTGGGGCTCCGCCCCAGACCCTGGTAGCTCCTCTCGCTTCGCTCGAGTCGTTGCGTCGGGGGTACCAGCGCAAGCACCAACCAGCTGGCGAAACTCCTGCGAAGCAGGAGCAACCAGGGTCTGGGGCGGAGCCCCAGCCGCCGGAGGCAGTCCCCCCTCCCCGAGGCTGACCCGGGGAGAAGACAGGAAAGTAGCGGCCTCGCAAGGAGGGGTAGACACTAGCAGCAGCAGCAGCAGCAGCAGCAGCAGGTGACCCCCGCCACTAGCTGGCTCAAGACTAGCGTGTCCACCGCTGCACCCCCGACTTCGGGCTGGCATCTCCAGCTCAGCAGCAGCAGCAGCAGCAGCAGCAGCGACAGACGTCAGTTGCTAGCGAGCCAACCCCTGAAACGCCAACAACCACCAACAACCGCCGCCAGGATGGTAGCGCCAATCGTGCAATAATTCCGCGTTGGGATCAGTCCTTCTCCTTGTGTTCGATCCGGGTGTGCCTCCGGCGGCTGGGGCTCCGCCCCAGACCCTGGTTGCTCCTGCTTCGCAGGAGTTTCGCCAGCTGGTGCTGGGGCCCCCCAGAGACGACTCGAGCGCAGCGAGAGGAGCAACCAGGGTCTGGGGCGGAGCCCCAGCCGCCGGAGGCAGACCACCCCCTCCCCCGCCAGGCCGCGATCGAGCCCGTGCCTGTCGCTCGATGGCCAGAGAGGGGGAGCGACGTTGGGGAGAGTGGTGGATCGGAGGGGGAGCGTGCGATCGAGCGGCAGGGGCATGTTATGCATCTGGCGAGTGAAGCAAGCAGGTGGGCAGCAGATCAGGGCCTGCGTCCGTCAGATCGTGGTCCTGTTCAGGCACTGGGGCCCGTGTTTCTGCTGCTGCTGGTCGTTTGTGGGCAATTGAGTGGGCGATTGAGTGGGCGATTGAGTCAGAGAGTGACAGCAGCAGTTGAAACCCCTGTCGATGCTGCTGTCAGCGCGATTGGCCGGGATCTGGCTTGGCGTGATTCGCGGCAGGCCCGATCCAGCGACCAGCGGGGCCCCTGCTGAGCTTCCATCTCACAGGGAGGAGTTCGACCCGTGCAATGACTCGCTAAAACCGAAGTGTATTTACAGTTACTGCGGCAATTCAATTTTGGCAATTGGCTGTTGGCCGTTTACTGTCAGCTGTCAGTCTGATCTTCTTTGTCTCCAGGCTGCCTGTCTGCTGCCTGATTGATTGTGCAACTCTCTTTCTTGGCACTCCTGTTTATTCTCGTGCCGCCATCGACCTCGGCCTGATTTGACATCTGCTGCTGATGCCGCTCCTGCTGCTGCTCCTGCCGCTGGCGATGCCGGTGATCGTGGACTGTCTCCGTCTTCGTCGTCCTCGTCTGAACGCACAGCACCGCACCTGTTCTCGTGGAATCGAACGAAACAAACCTTTCCGGCGGCGCCAAACACTTCCTATTCCAGCGGCCCTGGCATCACTCTCTCATTCTCTCGCTCGCCCGACTCGGTCTGACCCCCATCCCGGACAATTGTTTTGCCAGCCAAGCCCCTCCGTCGGCATGTCGGCCCTTTGCACCCCCGACTGACCGCGGGGTGACTTCAACCCAGGTGCGGTGGTGTGCCTCCGGCGGCTGGGGCTCCGCCCCAGACCCTGGTTGCTCCTGCTTCGCAGGAGTTTACTCGGGGCTCCCGACTGCCTCCGGCGGCTGGGGCGCTGCCCCAGACCCCGTGGCTCCTGCTTCGCAGGAGAACAAGCGCGGGGGACCCCTCGCAAGCCGACTCGAGCGAAGCGAGAGGAGCAGCGGGGTCTGGGGCGGAGCCCCAGCCGCCGGAGGCACTTACCTCCACCCCGCCCAAACAGGGCACCCAGAAGCTACCCCGAACAGGCACAACATCCCTGCGCCCACCGTTTCTGCAAGATTCGAGTGCTCGCCGGGCCATGCTAACCCCGGACAGGAACGGAAGTCCAGATTTGCCGGGGCCAAACTAACCTCAACCGACGTGGTTGCAATCTTGGCACCTCACTCACAAGCGGGAGGAGGGTCTGCCTCCGGCGGCTGGGGCTTCGCCCCAGACCCTGGTTGCTCCTGCTTCGCAGGAGTTTTTTGAGCTGGTGACTCCCCCAGCCCGACTCGAGCGAAGCGAGAGGAGCAGCCAGGGTCTGGGGCGGAGCCCCAGCCGCCGGAGGCACTGCCCGTGCCCCTTTGAGAATCATGGCCTGATTCGAAGGGCCCTCTCCACTGAGAGTTTGATGAGGTTGGACAGGTGCCAGTGGGCAGCCGGCGGCAGGCTGGCATGTGCAGCGTGCATGACAGGTGTGCGCAGCATCGGCCCCGCCAGCTGCCGCTGCTGCACACAGTTGCAACCGGCCGAACGGTCAGGCCAAGTTTCTTCCAAACTCAAAACCCAAACTCAAACGGGTCGGTCCCCACAGTAGGGGCCCGGCGGCGGGGGTGGATGTGCCTCCGGCGGCTGGGGCGCTGCCCCAGACCCCGTGGCTCCTGCTTCGCAGGAGTTTTTTGAGCTGGTGAATCCCACTGCTCGACTCGAGCGAAGCGAGAGGAGCTACCAGGGTCTGGGGCGGAGCCCCAGCCGCCGGAGGCAAACCCCCCACCACCCCCACCTTCACTCCTCACGGCACTCCTCACCGGGAGATGCATACCCCTCTATTCATGCGAGACATTGGGGGAAGGGGTATGCCTCCGGCGGCTGGGGCTCCGCCCCAGCCCCTGGTTGCTCCTGCTTCGCAGGAGTTTGCCCGGGGGGTTAGTGGAACGGAGCCCCATACGGAACGACTCGAGCGTAGCGAGAGGAGCCACCAGGGTCTGGGGCGGAGCCCCAGCCGCCGGAGGCACACCCGGGCCCCCTCCTAGGTCCCGATGCTGCTGCTTGTTGCTTTTGGAGGGGTGCCCACTAGCCAGATTGTTGGCGGCCCTAGCCCTAGGGAATAGGTCCCGCTGCATGGCCAGATGGTGCAAAAAGCAAGGTGCAGTGACGAGCGGTAAGGATATTTTTACCGACGTCAGGTAAACCGTTTTATATGGTACATATTCAGGTTAGTGCGTGGTGTGCAGGAAGGCGCGTTGCTTTTTATTTTTACTACTGGACGCTCAACGCTAGTCGCCAGCACCAGGTGTCGGCAGCAGGTGCTGCTCGCGCTCCCTCACCACACCAGGCAGTAGTAGCCATTTCCGTTTTTCTCTAGCTTGATTTTTTGATTTTTTATTTTTATTTGCATTTGCTTTTGAGGTTGGTTTTTTATTTCGTCTCCATCTTCCGACGGCCAAGACTTGAATATCCGACGTCGCTGCTTGTCCTGTCTAGTCTAGGGCCTGTCTGGAACCTTTCTAGAGCCAGTTAGATTTTTTTTATTTTATTTACTAGATGTACATTGTAGGTCGTTAGTTGACGTCGTCGCTGTCGCTGTTGTTGTCGTTAGTTGTATGCTGTTAATTATACATTGATTGTATGCTGTTAGTTGTCGCTGAATGTATGTTGTGGTAGTGGGTTGTGTAGCGTATTTGCTTTTGCAGACGCAATTTATTTTGTTTTACTTTTTATTTTATTTTATTTATGTTAATTTGTTTTTTTAGTGGCCCTTTATCAGTCTCTCATCCCACTGGTTTATATGTTCCATTTTCTGCCTCGACTTGGTCCACTTGTCTGTTTATCTTAAAACATCTCTAGCTAGTGGCTGCTTGCTATTTTATTTATATTAGGTGGTGAGTGCTATTTCACAATCAAATATTTTCCACACAGCTACGACAATATTGTTTTTCCACTATATTTTGCTATTCACTATTTACTGCTTCTGCTTTGCTGTTTCACTAATAAGCAACTGGTGTCTGGTATTATTACGTCGTGCTTAGCATTGCTTGATGGGTTTACTTTTTCTTGACAAGTTCGTATCTTCTTCGCATTCAGTCTAATACTTAGTACTGCTACTTACTGTTACGCCGCTCACTATTGTGCAACGCAACATTATATATCAAGAGCCTCGATCCATTGTTGATGCAAATTCCATCTGTACACCCAAACTAATATATCGGCACCACTAAAAAAAACCGACAAACTCGCGGGTCAATAAAATAAAAAAATTAACAAACCATTTCGGTTTTAATATTTACAAGAGCTAGTCTCTCTCACCTCACCCTTCTTTTCGACTTGCCGGCCGGCTATTTAGTGATTTTCTTCTTTTGGCTCAGCCGCGGCTACCCAAATATATTCGACTTTGTCCGCGCTGCCCACTAATCTGGATATACTCGTTCTTTTTCCTGGTCTATTCCACCACTTTTTAAGGTTTGACTGAATATTTCGCTTACTCTGTTGGACTGGTCATCTGATACCGGCTTCTCGTTGAGTGGTTTTTTTTTTGTTCCTTTTATTTTGCAGCTAATTTTTTTATTTTATTTCTTGTACGACAAACCAGCTGGTTATTACTACATAGCAAGTAACTACCATTTGGTAACTCTAGTCACAGAATCAGTGTCAGAGTCTGTCAGTATCAACGTTAGTGTCTCATAAAGTTTACTGGGTTTATACACTACAGAGGGTACTGTCTACAGTCTACAGTCTACAGTCTACCAAGTCTACAGAGGTTATTGTGGCTATTTGTGACTACCGTCTATTTTGTCTATTCTCTTTCTGTCTATTGTATGTCAAGTCTGGCTCTGTGTTGGGTAATTAATATTTCGACCTTTCGACAGTAATTTTTATTTTATTTTTTATTTTTTTATTCCCTTGGTCGTATTCTTAGTTGGATTGATTGCTCTAAACCACTGTTTCAACGTTAAACGTGCAGTCGACTTTGAATCAGAATCACTACAGTATTGGAATTTCTGTCGCTTCCTTATATTGATTGTATTTTTTTGTACACAACCAAGTGGTTCGACTATTGTTCCAAATCTGCAACCTACCTAACTATTAAAAGTTTATTATTTGTGTTTTTTGGTGATTAAAGTTTGGTTCTCAATTTTTTTTTTGGGATTTTTAAGAGCCTTTTTCTGAATTTCCTTTTCGGTGCTCCTCTCACTAACCCTTTCTCTTCATTTTTAGCCTTTTTACCTTTGATCTTTGATTAACAGCGATCTGCTCTGCCTGTGCCTCTTGTCCGACCAGATCAGTTTGGGTTAATTTTTTTTTTTGTCTTGTTGGTGCTTTTCAGTTATACTATTAATCACACTTCATGGATTTGGGACTACAACAATAACCCTGCAACACTAGTTACACCCCGTCTTTGACAGCCTCTGACACATTTCTGCTGTATCGAGAGTTAATTTGTATAGATACCAACCATAACGGCGACCCCACTTTATTTACAGTGCAACGAGCGGACAGTCAACAGTGAACCGTTTAGAAATCAGCAAGAAAACAACAGGCCACGACATTCAACATCAACATCACCACTATTCGAATTCATTTTGAAGTGGAAGGATCACATCATAGAACAGACAGCCCGACAAACAAAAAGTGCGGAAAAAGTAAAAGAAGAACTGGTACATAACTGTCTGCAAGTACATACTTGAAAGCAGGTGAACAGCAGCTTCTTTTCTATTTCATTTTGGGTAGATACTTTGATCCTGGTTCGAACAACAGATTGATTCCACGTCTGGAACAAGACGACCATTTCACAACCCACAACCAGTCCACAACTGTCATCGTTTAGCATGCTAGCAAACGGAGGCACCAGTGGCGGTGTGGCCACCGCTTCGACAGTCATGGCACCTCACGACGGTCTAGCGCACGATGAAACGACCGCCACGAACTCAGCCAACTCGTCAGGCCGATCCAGTCGTAACGGCTCAGCTTCGTCAAACTCTGGCCAACAAACCATCAACCCATCACAAGCATCGAACCCAGCCAGTACGACAACACAAAGCAACCAACCTTCATCATCAGACACAAAACCACCGACCCAACAACCACACTCGTGGTCCGGTCTGAAAGTGAACCAAACAGCCTTCATCCACAAACTCTACAGGTAAGCACCCACATTCTCCTGCGAAGCAGGAGCAACCAGGGTCTGGGGCGGAGCCCCAGCCGCCGGAGGCACACCCCACCCCCCTAAACTAACCCATTCCAGCATGCTCGAGGATTCGTCCATCGTCCATCTGATCTCGTGGACACCGACAAACGACAGTTTTGTGATCACGCCGGGAGAGGAGTTTTCCAAGGTGCTAAGTCAGTATTTTAAGCATACAAATGTGTCGAGTTTTGTTCGCCAGTTGAACATGTACGGGTTTCACAAGGTCAACGATACCTTTCACGGATCCAGTAGTAATAGTAGTGGAGGAGCCAGTGGAGCCAGTGCTGGTGCCAGTGGCAGTGGTTCTGGAAGTGGATCAGGTGCTGCTGGTACGGATAATGTGCAGTGGGAGTTTCGACATGGCGGCGGGGCGTTTAAACGAGGCGATGTTGAAAGTTTAAGAGCGATTAAACGACGAGCATCGCGGCAGTCGACGACTTCGAATCGAGACGGAGTCAGTGTAAAGTCGATTTCGCTGTCAGTCCCATCGACACCGCCGCCAAGTGGCCATCATCAACCCAGCCAAGCATTACAACAACAACAGCAGCAGCAACAGCAGCAACAGCAGGCGAATGGAGGAGGTCCAGGATTAGGTCCAGGAATGGAAATGACATCATTGTCGATGCCAGCATCTCGATCGCATCATACACCAGGAGCCAGTCCGGGAGCCAGTGGCCCAGGAGGTCCAGGAGGTCCTCATATGTCGGGTCTTCACAGTCCGGCAAGTGTAGCGCATTATAGTCAGTCGACATCGAGCTCAGCTGATTGGGAGTACCGGATTGCATCGTTAGAACAGGCGGTGTATCATTTACAGGACTCGAATCAGCGACTTCATGCTCGAAGTAACGGGTTCAGCGATGTGCTGAGAAAGACAAATCACTGTCTTGCATCGTGTATTGATAGCATTTCTCGTGTTGGCAATAGTATTAAAACAGCACCAGGAGCAGCAACGTCTAATGGTGCTAGTACAGCTCCTACACCATCCAGCAATAACTCTGGTAATCCAGTCACCGAAGCATCACGGACCACATCGCCTAGATCTACTTCTGAAGAAGATGTGGTAGTAGAGTTGGATCGAATCCGTCAACAATTACACACCGCCAGTTTAATACTGAACCAACTCGACGATCCAGGATATGCCATTCAACCACCAGTACAAGGAGGACCATTAACAGGTTCGTCAGTCACTGGAAGTACAGGAGGACTTGGCAGTATTGGCGGATCTGGACCAGGATATTCACAAATCCCACCTCCACCACCGCCCCAAGGACGGCCACAACCATTAGGAAACCATCAACAAACACCATTCCAACACAATCTGTACAGCCATTTTAAAGAATCGAGTCGAGAAAGGGCACAATCAGTTATTTATGATCCCCTAGCGCCAGCACCAGCACCTGCACCTGCACCACCACGACCATCAGCTGGCCAATCACAATCTCAACAACAAAGTCACAACGAACCATCGAATGAGACTGGTAATTCGCATTTCTATTCACATTCACAACCACACGGTTCATACCAACGATTCCCTCCACACCTGTATCAACAGCAACAACAACAGCAAGGATACTTTAATTACGTTAATGAATCGACGTCTAGTAATGGAGGATACATGCCACCATCACGAGACCAACGACCTGGATCGTTCCCACTAGCAACCTCGTCAACTTCATACCACCGTATGAACAGTCTTCCCGACTCGATTCCTCCTAACGGACCCATCAGTCCAAACCCCACGGCGTCGCAATTCAGCAGTACAGCATCAACACCACAATCCTCTGTCACCATCAAACCACCACCCACCAACCAACAACCACAACCACAAACACAAACACAAACACCAACCAACCAACCACCTACTCAATCACAACCACCAGCAAATCAACAAGCACCATCACAATCTACCCAAGCACCATCTCAACAACAACAACCACCACCACACACCCATCAAACACAACAACAACCACAATCATTACATCCAATCCAACAACAACCCCCACACTCGCAACACCCTTCACACATTCCACCACACTCGCAACTCCCCCAAATAAACCAGCGTCCCATCACTAATTTCCGCAGACACACGTCGGACGAAGTATACACGAGCGAGTTCCAACCCACCAACCAGCCACTGACATACATGCGCCAAGGAAGCAGCAGCAGCATAGGGACCTCTAAAGGCAGTATTGGCAGTATCTCGAGCATCAGCTCGGTAGCCAGTTCGCCAGGAGCCACTTACCTCCACAAACCAGGCCCCACGAGTCCCCCTATGAAACACCGCACGAGCAACGGGTCCATCACCGGCATTCCACCGCCCGTACCAACCCCCAATCTCCGCCAAACCACGTCCAGCAGCGTACAATCGCTTCTCAACCCAGCCTCGTCGTCGGACGACCCCGACGACCGCCAGGTCAAACGACAGCGCGCCGAGGTGCTCTAACGTCCGTCGCATCACCCCCTCTTTTTTATTTTACTTTATATATTAATAATTAAAGCCTTCGGGCTATGACCGTACACGTGCCGGCCTGCCTCCGGCGGCTGGGGCTCCGCCCCAGACCCTGGTTGCTCCTGCTTCGCAGGAGTTGACTGGGGATCCCCACGAAAACGACTCGAGCGAAGCGAGAGGAGCTACGGGGTCTGGGGCAGAGCCCCAGGCGCCGGAGGCGCATGAACCCCCGTAGCCTCACCGGCGGCTTTTTTTGTTCTTTTTGTAGCTGTCGAGGAACGAGGTCGAGGTGCGTTTGGCGGTCGTGCGGAGTGAGGACCGGCCGTCGGAGTCTGAGTCCGAGTCCGGGTTATGGGGTTTTAGGGAGGTGGTGGGGGTGGGTTGTGATGTGGTTTGGGCGGTACTGGTGTGAGGGTGTTTCTTTTTTATGGCCTGGAGTGCTTTCTGGGAGCTGCTGAGGTTGGAGTTTGGCTGGCCCGGTCGTGAACCCAGGCCGGTGGTGCTGGTTCCACGGCTGTTGAGGTCGAAAACAGGGTCTCGGCGGAACGGGATTGAGCTGGTGTTGACGGATCCAAGACCAGCTCGTGAGTTCCGCAGTTGTTTGAGGCCAAGTGATTCGTAGATTTCATCGTCGCTATCGTTGCCAGCGGCTCTGCTGGCTCCGTTTGACGGGTTGGTTACATCATCATCATCATCTAACCAAGATGCGATGAGTCCAGTAGCTTCACTGAGAGACACGGCAAACTGTGCTGACAGTTTGTCAACCTCTTTAACATTCATCAGATTCACTGCTCATCTGCTGACAGGAAGTGAAACTTTAAAGTATGCACTTCATGAAGACCTGCAGCTCCATCACCACCACCGCCGCATGTGCCTATGTTTCAGCAGCTTCGTCGCTAGAGGTTACTGTGTCATTCACTGGAATATAATTATTATGGAAATATAGTATTTATAATAAAATAGGTATACTGGGTTGTGACAAGACTAGTATTTTATATGTTAAGAGGAAAGGACAAGTTTATAGGAAGATAATCGGTTGTCAGCCATGGCAGATTAACAGTGCAAGTAGTTAGGCTGATATGCTTCACTAGGTCTACGAATGCCATTTTTCGAACAGTTAAGTTTAAAGAAAGCTGAATTAAGACCCACTTTCACTACTTTTTCTTTCAGAACTGTGTTGACTGATGCTACGGTTGGATTAAGTCCAGTCACCTCAGCAACTCTGCCTTCTCTACCACTCTAGCCGGTAGACTGAGCTAGTTTTCGTTCGAGATACCTCTGACTTAACAGTCCCCTACTCCATCTTATAAAAATAACGAATTTAAATTCGAAAAATAGTCCCACCCAACTTCCAGGGTTGTTTAGAGCCTGAACACAGAACTACTCCTCAGATATATGTCAGCCGCGCAACTTTATGCCTCTAATAGGCGAACTCAGGGGAACTCAGGGGGACTTTGCAGGTGTCGTCACATGATGGCCATCCTAAATCCCCTACACAGGTCCTGGCAAGTCTACAAAAACCTGGCTTGAATTACACCAGGATGCTTATAGCATGACTATTTCTTTCTTCCCTGTAATACCAGATAAGTTCTTCTACCTCCCATATTCGAGAGATGCTTCCAATACGGGTACTAAACACTACTGCTATACGGTTATCTGCTTCCAGCGGCTGGGGCTCCGCCCCAGACCCTGGTTGCTCCTCTCGCTCCGCTTGAGTCGGGCTTCAGCTCTCCAGTTCTCGGAGCACACTGGTATTGGAATATAAACCTCTAGAGCAGTTTCTGGCCCGACGAGATTAACTTAAGGTAGAGGCATATCTTGAGCTACAAGGCATCTATGCGTCTTCAGTGCCGTAATGAGTTCAACTGGTGTTAGATAGGTTAATAAATTATCGGTAGGTATTTACCTACTGTAGAGTACCATTACAACAGTCAGCTCAGGTTGGTTCCTATTTATTGCACTCAGAATGACAAGAAAGCAGTTGATTTTGTTGGTCCAAATTGAACAGGGCACTGAACACATTTTGCCTTGACGATTAGTTTCAGAACAGATTTTTTCTCTTCCTGAGTTGAGCAGCAACTTACTTTCCATGAATATACCGTAATTTAAGAAGAATTGTGTTTTTTGGTATGTTATAGAAAGATTGCCGGGAAGTGTTATTCGAGGTGGTTTTCAAACAATAAAAGCAAGTCCTCCGATGTGGATCTTCGAATTACGAAGCGAAGTAGTGTTGAAGTTGGAAGTGAAACTGGAGGTAATACAATATTTTTTGTTTCAAAGTCAAAACTAATTGAGTGAACACTTTGCTGGAAATAGCGATGAACAATGCACAAAGCTTTCAGACAGTGATTTAGTCCCGGTTGTGCAATCCAGCACAGCGTTGAGGATGCTCGCGAAGCGAGCACAACCAGGTCCGGGCGGAGCCCGGCCGCCGGAGGCAGAAGGCAAGATAAAAATAAATAAATAAAAGATACGAGAAATATGTCATGCGTAGCCTCTGCGGAGGACGTTTCGACGGACGCGCCAGCGGTGTGATCCGGGGGCGGATCCAGGACCGCTTTTGGAGAGGTATGGGGCCGGGGAGGACGCGTCGTCGAGAGAGGGGTTCCAGAGCTCCCATAGAGGCAGTTGTAGTCTGCCTCGGAGAAGGACTAGCTTTTGGCGGTCGTTTTGCGATATGACACTTGGTGGGATCGGTGTTAAGAGACGAATGGTGTTGTCAGCAACATCGATGGATTGGACGACAGCGTAGCCAAGGCATTTACAAGTGTCGGGGATGAGAACAGATTGCAGATCGTTGGGATCAATATAAGGAAGAGATTCGTCGGGGGTACGCTGGATTGGAATAGGAGATGTTTCGTGGTCGACAGAAATAACAGCTACAACTGCGCCATTGACACAGAGAGAAACATCTTCAGGATTAATTCCTTCACTAGCAGTTATAGCTATTCCTTGGATTGCTAATGGGTTTGAAGATGATTCTTCACCGTAGGGAACAGAATATGGTACAGTTTCGGTTAAGTGGGTTGAGTTGAACTTTAGTGAATGAATAGGGGAAGATGCAGAGTGGAAATAGGTTAATGTCTGAAGGACTCGGAGTTCAGAGGCTGAGTATTTAGCAGCTGATGAGGGAGCAGATAAGTATGCATTGGAGTTGTATGAGAGGACTGATTCAAGGGATGTGACGGGAATGTCAGTACGACGGGAGAGAACAGCACGAATCTCGGTCTGCGAATCGTCGGGTCCAAGACTGATTATAATATTAGGTTGAACGATAGAGGTGATATCAGCAAGTAAGTCTACGCCAAGACCACGAGTCCAACCAGGAGTATTGATGATAAGTGGAGATTGACTTTTTACTTGAGTCTTTTCGTAGGTTCTATACAGATCACGGCAGTAAGACAGGTAGACGTTGGGATGATCTTTGGGTGATGTGGAGCCAATAGTGTGGGCACGGATGGAGTTCCGAAAGTTAGAATGCGAAAATGATGGGCTAAAGTTAAACTCTGGTGAGTGTAAAGAAACTGTTCCAGGAGGACAGTATTCGGGCTGACCAGGGTCCAATTCAAGATAATGGCATTGATTTATTTCTGAAGCGAGGAAATAGTTTGTGAGAAATCGACAGAAAGAACTTTTGCCAGATGACTTGGGTCCTAGTACAAGAACCTTTGGTGGATCATTATCAAATCCAAGGGCTACAGTCTTAGCAGCCATATCATACCATGATCTGAATGGTTTGAATAGCGCTATCGAGGCTGGCGCTCTGTATATTATTTGGAAGCTGGGTTTTGCTGGTGTCGTACTACCAGTTGATATACTTTTAACTTCGTCGTCTTCAAATAATGGTATTTCTTCTTTGTCATCTTCAAGATCAGTTTGAGAGTCTTCATTAGGGCCCTCAGATAGTCCCCAGAGGTTCTTGAAATTAGGTGCCAAGTTAACGACATTGCGCAATCCTGTAGGAGCCGATTCAACTTTAATAACCGCTCTGTATGAATCAATCAGTTGCTCGTTATAGTCTGTAGTTGTCTGTTCAACCAGCTCGAGGTTCTCAACTTGAACACACTCAATTACTGGTAGGGCATGCGTACCATTACAGGGCGATGAAATATGGTAAGATCTTTTGCTGGCATGTAGAATAGCTCCCATAATACGGACAGCTCCTTTTTGAATCGTGAGCTGATACTCTCCATTAAAAGCCAACGTCTCACCCTTGACCATTCCATAAACTTCACTACCGGTCGTCAGTTTAACGGTGTTGTGTGAATTTTGTTTAAAGGTGCTAACAGTAATAAAATCTTCGGGGAACTCGACTGCAGCCTCAATTGATTTAGATCTTTGTCTAGACGAGAGTCCAGAAGGAGGAAAAGAAGCGAATTCTACTTCGTCGTCGATTTCTTCATCTTCCTCATTACCAGCATTCACGTCATTCTCATCAATAACTACTGTGGCTTCTACAGCAACGTCGGTGCTCTGTTGATTCAGACCATTTTCATCTTCAATATTACTATTGTCTTCCAGTTCAATAACAGACACATCTGGATTAGCTAGTTCACTAGGTTCACTACCTTCAGAAGGAGAAGCTGTAGAAGAAGCGGTATCATCAAGCTTAATATTCTTATTCTTCCTCGTAGCTAGCAGAGCACTAACTGCCGACTTTCTCTTCATTTTTCCAAGCTTGCACTTTAAATTACAGATTTTCAGAGCAGTGCCACAGTTTTCAATTGTTTTGTTTCAACTTATAACTTATGATCACAATCTGCCAAATACTGATAATATAAATAAATATATATTTTTATAGACCGTTGAATATATTTATTTTTCAGATCGACATACCCAGTATATACGTACGGCTGAAATATTTTTTGTGCCTGAGGTCACGGCTGAATTTAGAGAGACGAAATTTTGAGTGGTGTGATGTGGGACAGTGGGCCAATCACATTGCAGGTATGAAATTTCACCGTATTATATAGCGATCTTGGTTCACGCATTAGTACACAGAGATATACACCTTACCGAATATCAACCATAAAGATGTCCGAAGAAATCAAGGAGACTCCTTTAAAGACTGGTAAGTTATTCTGGAAGTGTATTGTGTGATAACCTGTCGAATTCCTCGGTTGATAGCGTGGCCATTGATTGATGGTTCTGTCGTGAGGTGTCGCGCTTGTCAATATCGATATTGGAATCGTACGGATGTATGGTTGCCAATAGTGAACTATGGCTGAGATATGAATCCTTTGAATAGGATTTTCTCGTGAAAGGAGAACGGTTATAGATATTGTTATCTCACGAAGTTTTGACTGAAGCTAGATACTAACGATACCAGTCCAAGGCAACCCTCTGTAAGTTGTTGAAGAGCCAATGTCAGATCTCTTGATTGAGAAGGCATCAAATCAAAGATTATTTGTTTTAAAAGTCATTGTTACAAGGTTATACAGGGAATTGAGTAAATTCGACGACAGTAGTAGTCACCCGATCACGATCACGACCAAGTATCAGTAAACCAAAATCAACCCTGAGTGAACAGTAATAGTACCTAGAATAATACGAACAATGCTACAACTTATCCTATAGACTATTCAACACACAAGTGTATGACGGGTTTTTACGACGATAATACCAGCGATATTACAGCCTATATCTCGACTACTCTTACGATTGATACTCCGAGCGACAATTCAAACACTATTATACGACAGGCCACCTACTTCTCGATTAAACACCACCCGGCCAATAAATATACACGACCTGCAAACTCATTAACCACAATCGATAAACTTACGACATAAGTCGACCACAATAATACTACTCTGAAATACACGTTCAACATACCTCGTCAGCAGCTGCAACCACCACCAACATGTGATATCAACAGAAAACTCCTCTGAATCAACATTCTTCAAACTTTTAACAAACTGTCTGGTCAAAGAATACTCGATTCCATCTGTATAGCCCCATACCAGAGTCCCAGCATCGTACTAACTCGAGCAGGTTCCCCCAACAGAACCAGACCAAGCACTGTTGGCAAAACTATGTGGACTACCACAAGTGCATCAAGGCCAAGGGTGAGGACTTCGCTCCCTGTCAAGTCTTCTACCGTGCCTACAGCTCGTTGTGCCCCACCTTCATGACCGAGTCCTGGGACGACCAAAGAGCTGCCGGCAACTTCCCTGCCCGTATTTAAGCGATTGATATATTTATCGTATACACCAATCCAACCTGTCATTTATCCCGGTGTGGGGGTCTGCCTCGAGGTCTGCCTCCGGCGGCTGGGGCTCCGCCCCAGACCCTGGTTGCTCCTCTCGCTGCGCTCGAGTCGTTGCTCAACGGTCCCAGTCTCCTGCGAAGCAGGAGCAACCAGGGTCTGGGGCGGAGCCCCAGCCGCCGGAGGCACACCTCTTCCCGTAAAAAGGAACAAATAAGTTATAGAGTTACATGAAATCGTCTTCCCAGTCGTCGGGTCGGAACTGGTTCGACGAGTGGCGCACCTGTTCCTCGTCGAACATGCTGTCATAGGCGTGCTTTTTCTGGTGAGCAAGCTCTTTTCTTTCACGGGCCAATTTGGCTTCTTTCTTTAATCGCTGTTGTCGTCGTTCGACCTCGGTTCGTGCCTGTTCTTTATCGTAATCGGCCCGTTCTTTCTGGAGATCGGGAAACGACTCTGTTTTCGTTTTGTTCAAACGATTAATAATAGCGTTGACCCGGGTCTCAACATGCACTTTTTTCACCTGTTTGTCTTTCTTGAACCCGACTTGGCCCACTGCCATGGCCCCTGTTTTGTGCAGATTCTTCCATGGAGTATAAATAACAGTGATATTATCCTTTTTATTGCCCTGAATCGAGTTCGCTTTCGTCAACTGCGCACAGTCGTTCAAAATCTCGTCCGGGATCTGGTCCCATTCCCAGTCCTCGGGCAGTCTCAAGTACACGTGTGCCGAACTGAGGTTGTCGACGTGGAACCTGGTGTGTTAGTGGGGGGTAGTGCCTCCGGCGGCTGGGGCTCCGCCCCAGACCCTGGTTGCTCCTGCTTCGCAGGAGATTTTGCGTGGGCCGAGGGGAGGGATGTGTGTGCTGGAGTAGGACTTACCAGACATCGTTGTCAAGACCGTATTTGATCAGATCCTCATCTGCGATTTGTTAGTGACTGGCTGATGTGGTTCATGGCTCGGGCGTACTCACTCTCTTCCTTGTGTTTGCCCATAAAAAGCTGCACAGGGGGGTCGACCTCGCCCGACACGCCCGTAGACTCAAAGTAGTACACCATTCCGCGGTTTCTTTACAGCTTCTTTACTCTTAGATCAGTCTTTTGATGTCGAAATATGTCTGAAATGCGACATCTCGCAAAGCCGTGAAGCAGGATCGGCATTTTTCACTGGGTTAGGAACAGGACCCTGGATCAGACCCTGCCTCCTTCAACCTCATGGCACCCCGACGCCCGACTCGAGCGAAGCGAGAGGAGCTGGGGGGTCTGGGGCGCAGCCCCAGCCGCCGGAGGCATCCACCCCCACCCGAAAGTAAGAAAAATTTATTTATAAAAGGTAATTAATTACAAGGGGAGTTCAAAGGAGACGTTGACGTCGATGTCACGGGCCATTTGGACGACCTTGGACAGTTGACAGACCTTTTGAGCAGCCTCGTCGAGGTCGGTGAACGAGAAGATCTTGAGACCGGACTCGGAGATCAGACGTTGGGCCTCCTCGAGGTTGGTTCCTTGCAGACGGACCACGATGGGGATGTTGAGACTCATGTTCTGGGTGGTGGCAATCAGACCCTTGGCGATGTTGTCACATCTCACGATACCACCGAAAATGTTGACGAAGATAGCAGTGACCTTAGACTCAGAGGTAATGAGCTCGAAAGCCTTCTCAATAGCCTTGGCAGTAGCACCACCACCACAGTCCAAAAAGTTAGCTGGGTCTCCTCCATAGAGCTTGATAATATCCATAGTGGCCATAGCAAGACCAGCACCATTAACAAGACATCCAATGTTACCATCGAGCTTGATAAAGTTCAAGTTAGACTTCGAAGCCTCGACCTCATCAGGATCTTCTTGAGTGAAATCTCTCCATCCCCAAACCTCCTCTTGACGGAAAGAGGCATTGTCATCAAAACCAAGCTTGGCATCCATAGCCAAAACCTTGTTCTCAACAGTCTCGGAAAGAGGGTTGATCTCGATTTGAGTGGCATCCTTCTCCTTGAACACCTTATAAAGCTTCTTAACAGTCTCAGCAGCCTCAGGAACAGCCTTGGCAGAGAATCCAAGCGAATTAGCAACCTTTAAAGCCAATTCGTCAGTAACTCCCTCGTGGATATCGACCTTGAAGGAATGAATAGCATCAGGAGTCTCCTTAGCAACACCCTCAATATCCATACCACCTTGAGAAGAGGCGACAATAACAGGTCCTTGAGTAGCTCTGTCCATAAGAACAGCGAGATAAGCTTCTCTACGAACAAACTCACGTTCAACGACATAAACAGCAGTGACTTCTTTACCAGCAGCACCAGTTTGCTTGGTAATAAGCTTGTGACCGAGCATCTGCTCAGCATACATCTTGGCCTCATAAGGAGAAGAAATCAACTTGACACCTCCCTTTAAACCACTGTCGAAAGTACCTTTACCTCTACCACCAGCAAGAACCTGAGCCTTAATAACCATATCCTCAAGACCCAAATCCTTAGCAATCTTCTCAGCACCCTCGGCAGTAGTCGAGGCTGCTCCTCTAGGAACAGCAATGCCGTAATCCTTCAAAATCTGGGCCGAACGGTACTCGTGTAATGAGAGGTTTCTCTTAGGCACAGCCACGGGACGGCCAGCCCGGGCCACTGCCCGACGAACTGTAGCGTTAAACATCTGTGTCTGGGGGTGTTAGTACTGGACTTGGGGGGAGGGGTGCTGCCTCCGGCGGCCGGGCTCCGCCCGGACCTGGTTGTGCTCGCTTCGCGAGCGGCGTGGGGTTCTTGGATGCGGTTTGAGGGTGATTCAGGATTGGATATTGGAGGGAGATTGATTTGAAATCGTGTTGAAACCGAGTTGAAACTGACTTAAAATCGCCAGTTTGGGCTCGGACGGACCGCTACGGTCGCGATCGCGATTCACCTTAAAATTCACGCGAACCACCTCAATTCTTCACACAACCCCCTAAAAAAACATCTCTCACAGCCCCCAAACCGCTCGCGAAGCGAGCACAACCAGGTCCGGGCGGAGCCCGGCCGCCGGAGGCACGACCACCAGCCGACAATGACAAACCCGTGAAAACACAGGAGAACCCCGCGATAGCCACGAGAACCAGGGTCACGGCGGTGATGGCTGGGAAATGAAAGCTCAATTGCACTGGAGACTTACAAAAATTGACAAAAATCGACGGAAAAAAGTCTTGAACTGTCGCTTTTTCGCTGGTTGTTGGGATACAAGAAAGCGAAATGTACAGGAAGTAACAAACGGGCCTCAGAAAATATTGTTCTTTTGATTCCTTACCCACGAACTGCGATAGCTGCTGCGATCCGATCCTTTTACCACCGCACCTGGCCCATGTGCCCCAACCCCTACGAGCCGACTGCGTCAGGATTGATCCGGTCCGCACGGCTGTGGTCCGACTCGGGCAAACGCGGGCGTGCGAGCCGACGAAGCTCGGCTAAACTTTTTCCGGCTCCTCACTGGCTGAGAGCCAGAACCTTCTAATTTATTAGTCTCGTTTTATTAATTTATTGTAATCTCACTGGGGGAGGGGGGTTGTGCCTCCGGCGGCCGGGCTCCGCCCGGACCTGGTTGTCCTCCGCTTCGCGGAGGGAGTGGGGGGCGGAGTAAGGGGCGGTAGGCCGAGCGAGAGCTCGCGAAGCGAGCACAACCAGGTCCGGGCGGAGCCCGGCCGCCGGAGGCACACCTCCTGGGAACTGAAAATGCCTCGCGGAGGATTATGAAAGTGTTGTGGACCAATTGCTCGCCAGAAAGTTCTTTTCGGGATAGCTGGTCTGGAGAATGAACGGTTTTCAGTCGTGGGAAATCGTTTACTTGTGGTTGGGGTATTTTCTTTCTGGTGAATCTTCAGATAACCTCAGTAACCAATTGTGTATAAATTGGCAGGCTGTGGATTATCAGCGGTAATGTAAGCTGGTTTGTGGGTTGAATTTTTTGACAATTACCTGGTAAAATTGTAGCTATGGTATATAGAATATAAACGGACTGATTAAAGGAAATAGTATCTGGGGGTTATCTAATGGAGGTATTGGGTGATACAATTCCTCTTGGAGAGTCGATTGAGAGAGCTGAATCACAGAAATACGAGTTAGTGCAGTACACTGTGGCATAATACTCGTGAGGGGAGGACCCCTGAGACAGGCCAAAACAGTTGGATGCAGATGATTCGCTTATGCAAGCAAGTGAACCGACATGAGGAGTTCAAAGAATTTCTCGTAATTCATAGCTAAATGATATTAAAACTAAGCTCTAACTCGCTTGTCATCATCAGAAGTCCGAAAACTAATATTCTAGCCAGCACTCGTCTGTACGGAAGCGCTATAAATCTATATATATATACATATAGCTATATATTGCTATATATTGCTAATTAGTTGGGTAGTGGACCACCTGTTCCCCGGGTTTAGAAACCACGATACCGCGAATGCTCGCCGCTGAGCTGCTACTCTCAGATTTCTACTAATTCCTTTTGGATGCGCTTATCCAAGTTATATTAAGTGCCATACTATCAATGCGACTTCTGTTTTCAGTATTACTACTCTCAGCTACTGATTTATACTCCGGGTAACCCCTCAATTTTACGATTTGGGAAATATTTTATCTTTTTATTCAACAAATTTATTTTATTTAATTTCATTGCTCAGAGAAATTCAGCGATTTGTCAAGAAATATCGAGAGTCTGATATTCAAGGAAATACTGATTGAATTCGACCATCTGTCGTGTCAACTACTCCCATGCCAGATCCTCTGATCCTCTGCGCGATCAGCTGGAGATAGGAGTCTGGATATTCGCCCTGGACCCATACTGCCAGCTGGAAATAACAATATTGAAACCTGAACTGGGGGGCGTCTCGGGCTCCCTGTCAGCTGGGAATGCGAATATTAGGGCCCTTCGGGTTTCAGCTCATAAATGGTCTTTAAAATTTTAGTATATCAAATTTAATTTTCCGGGCGCATCAACGTCAACGCAAGTTTCCGGGTAACCCCATTTGCTGTTTGGAAATGCATTTTTTTTCAGTTTTTTTTACTCTTTCTTCAGAAAAACTCAGCAACCTTTACAGGGAATATTGGAAATTAAATGCCAAAGAATTAAACCGAAACTTAGAAATACTGAAGGAACGGGGTAGACATGAAAACCAGCGACAATATGACTCCGTGATCACAAAAATGACCTGTTACCCGGTGTTTAGAAAATCACCATTCAGTGAATGCTCGCAGCTGAGTTTTTCCTTTTGTGTTTCATTATTTTCGTTTCGGATCTGTTCCCTATGTTTGTTTTAGGAGCTATTTCACCAATAACAGTTAATTTTATTATGCTGACAAATAAATTATTCTATTTTCTATAGTGTTACTATTATACCCATGGGCCCTTGACTTGACCTGTGGTTCTGGTACCAACCTTGACATTTTGTTACATCAGGTTTTTGTCCTGGTTTTTCCGCAGATAAGTAGACGAACTCACTTGGTGATATCAAGGGTAGACATATTTTAAAGGGGAAGCATCAATTTGCCCAATGCCGAGTGGGCAGGGTCAAAGTCATTCATGAAGAAAGGCAGTCCTGGTAGTATAGCATTGACGACGCCAAGCAGTCCTAAACTTGACAGGTCACTTGATCTGCTACACCAGAACCAGCCAACCAGCTGCGAAAACGATTGGTAGAGAAGGACAGGTTGGCTGTTTACCAACGTCGATTGAATATGGCCCAGGGCAATCCTGGTGAACCCCTCTCCCAATAAATTGGGAAAGAATATATGATAGTCATCTTATTATCAGGGCAGATTTAGTACATAGTAATTTGGCTAATCTCAGGAGAAGATGCGAGTATCGAAAGTCCAGATTGCTAGCAGCAGACAAATAGTGGCCGAACGCAGAACTCTCAAGAAGTCAGTTTGGTTGTTTATCTTAGAGATTCTGATACATATACTAAAGCCAGAAATACTAATTGAATTGTAAAATGTATCTTCTGAGGTATTAGCCTGGTAAGTACTTGCCTGCATGAGACAAACGTGTGCGTGTGCGACCACTCGAGCCAGATTCATACGACAACACACAAAATACTTCCTTACTCGTATTATTTTCAGATACTGGTCTATGAAGTTTACTCTGGACATTGAGTTTTAAGTTCCCAATCACCACCCACTTCCTGCTGGCAAGGACCACGTGACGTCCCCCAGTCCACCCTTAATATTGTTATAGTTCCAGCTGGCAGTATGGATCCAGGACGAATATCCGGACTACTATCTCCAGCTGATTGTGCAGAGGATCTGGCATGGGTGTAGATGACTCGACATCGTGCAGAGAATTTGGCATGGGAGTAGTTGACTCGACATGGGCTTATCCGACTAATATCTAATCGTGCGGAGGATCTGGCATGGATGTATATGATTCGCCATGGGCTTATCTGAAGGTGTGTAGGATCTGGCATGGATGTAATTGACTCGACATGGGTTTACCCGACTAAATATCGAATCGTGCGGAGGATCTGGTATGGATATACTACTTGAACTTCCTCGTCTGGGGATATTAATAAGGGAAGCTCATTCTACACATTTAACTGGAGAGAAAGCCCCAGAACACCGACAGAACCGGGGCTCAATAATAGCGTTATCAGCTGGACCTAGTGGTCTAGATACTTATCCTGAACAATTCATGGCACAATCTGACTCCTTCTATCACTTGGAATAAATAATATTGCTCTCTGAACTGGGGGCCATAAGTCGTTACCCGGCATGTATCACTTATTAATGCATTATGTGAACTATTCATGGCCTTGGTTCACCTAAAAAAACATGGCGTTGATGCCTGGACCGAAGTCATAAATAAAAAATTGAAGAGTTTAACAAAGCTCCACAATAAAACGGTGAAACTATTGATTGAATACTTGACAAGCGATTACTTTTGGCCGAGTTGAGTTAGTGAATGAATGGAGAGTGGACGTAAGTTTTGGTATTCAATGAAATGTTGGAATGGATATCAAGTCTAAAGGACGATTTACTATTGAGCCAAATATTTTTACTTTAAAAATCTCCTGCGAAGCAGGAGCAACCAGGGTCTGGGGCGGAGCCCCAGCCGCCGGAGGCAGGTTTGGCTCTGGAAAGAGAACTCAGAGCCATGACCCCGCCTATACGCAGTAGAGGAGAATATCGTAACAACGGGGTCGCTTGCTATGGGCAGTTTTCCTGGTCTCCCAAATTCACCAAAAAAACAAGATAATATTCCTAGAAATCGTTCCAATGGGTTTAGATCGTAGATTTATGTGGGTTGTGGTGTTCAAATTTTACTGGTAGCACGACCCGGGTCATTATCTGAGCACCTGGGTATTACGAGGTAAACGAGGTGGTAAACGAGGTTCACGGCTCGAACTATGCCGTAATGCACCATATTCAGATGGGTTAGGAAATTAGTCAAGAATCGGTTCGGCTCTGATTTACTTGATTTCTGTTAAATAGCATCGATTTCGCATTATTTTTGGCTTTATTTCGTTATCTGCTGATTGGAATTTACGGCAGTTTCTCAAACAGTTCCATTCCTGTAAAATATCAGGTGTGCTTGCTCTTGGACCTTATTTTCCATTCATTTTAGCCTTTCTACCCTTGAACATATACTGTTTTGATTAAATATAACACTCTTGGATAAACAGCTAATTCTAGTTGAATATCTCAGTTTACAAAGTGGGTGATTTGGAACTGAAAAAATGCACACGGCCGAGTATTTAAAACCCACAGAGACCCAGATCTCTTCGATTCTGTCCGGCGGGTATAACCACCCACTATCGCGGGCCTGGCAGAACAAATCACAGTTGAATAAGAATATGTTCATCTATCCTCTGTTTATTACTGATAACGATGACGAAGAATCGGAGATTGCTTCATTACCCAATCAAAAACGATGGGGTATCAACAAAGTATTACCATATGTTGAGACACTAGTGAAAAAGGGATTAACATCAGTGATTTTATTTGGAGTTCCTTTGAAGGAAGGTGTTAAAGATGAATTTGGAACGGCAGCTGATGATCCAGAAGGTCCAGTTATTCGCACTATTAAAGCACTTCGTAGCAGGTTCCCTGATCTGTTTGTCATGTGTGACGTTTGTTTGTGTGAATACACTTCTCATGGTCACTGTGGTGTACTGAGAGAAGATGGATCGATTATCCGTGAAAAGTCTGTTCAAAGACTTGCTGCTGTAGCAGTCAATTACGCCAAAGCTGGGGCTCATGCTGTTGCTCCTTCTGATATGATTGATGGCCGTATTCGTGAGATCAAGCAGGGACTTATTGACAACGGACTGGCTCATCGTACTCTCTTAATGTCATACTCTGCCAAGTTTGCTGGTAACCTGTACGGACCATTCAGAGACGCAGCTGGAAGTGCACCATCTCACGGCGACCGTAAAGCGTACCAACTTCCACCTGGCGGCCGAGGTCTAGCCCGACGTGCTCTTCAAAGAGACATCAACGAAGGTGCCGACGCATTCATCATCAAACCCTCGACATTCTACCTCGACATTGTCAGCGATGCCGCTGAAATTTGTCGTGACTACCCCATTGCCACCTACCAAGTCAGCGGAGAATTCGCCATGATCCACGCCGCAGCCGAAAAGGGCGTTGTCGACCTTAAACAAATGGCCTTCGAGGCTGCTCAAGGCTCTCTCCGAGCAGGCGCCAACCTTCTCATCTCCTACTTTACACCCGAGTTCCTCGATTGGCTCGATTAAATACTCAAAAGCATGTCTCCACTCTAAACCTTCGACGTACCAGTCTGCCTCCGGCGGCTGGGGCTCTGCCCCAGACCCCGTGGCTCCTGCTTCGCAGGAGTTTTCAGCGGGCTCGACGGTCCAAGCTGCTCGCGAAGCGAGCACAACGGGGTCTGGGGCAGCGCCCCAGCCGCCGGAGGCAGTCCGATTCATGCTAATATTCAGTTAAATATACAGGAAGAGCGCTACGCCAGCACCGGTTGTTTGTGTGAATCTTCGGACTGCGGGTTCTTGAGTTTGGTATCGGGGACGTTTGGCAGTTCGGGTACAGGTTGGTCGGTTGACACTTCGGGCATGGCTGGCATCTTTTTGGCCAGTTCTTCTTGTTCCAGTCGGTCGAGTTCTTCTTGGACTTCGGCCTCGTCTTGGTTGGTGATGGTTTGTGAGAGCATGTCGGTGACTTCCTGTTGGTATGCAATGCCCTCGGCTGATTCGTCCATGATCTTCTCGACTTTCTCTATGGACATTTCTTGGTTTAGTGTCTTGAGCACTTGGTTGCCCTGCTGAAGTCCGTATAGAACGTCTTTCTGGACCAATGCAAACTCTATGCTACGGGTCAGCTGTTCCAGTGTTTCTAACTGCCCGTCTGTTTTTATCAGTAGCTGTTCTTGATACTTTTTCTTCCGTAATGCCAATAATGCTCGTCTCTTGTCGCCTTTGCGAAGACACTCTTTCGCAATCTCCTGCTCTCGGTTCAGGATGACTGTGATCTGTTTCTGGTACTTTCGCAGTTGGTCTCGCTGGATCTTCATATCCAGTATCGCCCTATCTTGGGCCGTCGCTTTGCTTGAGTTATTCCCCATACTGGATTTCTCAAGCACTCAACTCTGTTTCTTGGTTTCTAATGTCTGGTTTGGTTCCGTCTACAAGTCCACAGGTCGGCCGTTATCTACTATCAGACATGATGCACCATTGCCGATTACGGCGCGAGGCGACCCTGCGGCGCTACACCGAGCCAGGACACTTCCTACAATCTTTTGCTAGTTCTGCTAGATAAAATTTGGGAGACTAAATGGGTTATCCAGAGTTAAATCCTGATCGGGGTTTTGCCTCCGGCGGCTGGGGCTCCGCCCCAGACCCCGTTGCTCCTGCTTCGCAGGAGATTTCACCATCGGGAACCCGTGATTCACGCTGACCAGATAAATTTCGACATGGTGGGCCTGCTAGGATTTCTGTGATAATTAATACAATGGTATTTCTATTTTGACAGAAGGAGTGAAAGATACTATTTGAATCAGTCCACCCCCTGAGTTTGATAGAGGTTAGGGCTTCTGGTTGATAAGATAAGCACAGGTATGTCGATCATGAAAATATTTTGGATCTGTCAACATTACACTTTAGAGGTGTGAGCTCGGGCTTTATATTTATTTATTCTGCATTCGCATTTGCATAGAAATTCAGCAAGCCACTATGAGACCAAGACCTCGGAAAAATCCCGGGTCTGCCAACTCGTCTCTTGATAAGACCGTTTACCGACTGGTGAAGGAATATCTCGAGGAACAGGCTTTGGATGACGCTAGAAAGAAGGGTCAACTGGAGTTGACAGGCGAAGATGATGAAGAAGACAATGAAGATGATGATAGCTTGTTAGCTAAACGAGAAGCTGAACTTAATTTATTGCTCAACTTGAGGAAGTTGCGTGTTACTGAAGCTATTGATATTTGTCAGAGGGCCGAATTGAGCCTTCGCCGTGTTAAGAGAGTAGCTTTAGAAGAATCCGTAGGAAAGGCTTTTGAATTGATTCGAAAAGAAGAGAGAGAGAAACAAGCTGCTCTTAAAGAAGAACAACAGCTTGATAGTGATTTTGAAGGTGTTGATATCGATTCTCTTATGGACGTTAAAGATACCAACCAGATGAACAAAAACGTAATCAACTTATGGGACATTCCTCCAGCAGAACCAATAGCTAGAATTGCCCGCTTGAAGACTGGTGAAGAAGATGAATCAAAATCAGTCTCAAAAGGAGATGGTGTGAATGAGCTTGGTTCCAAGCTGGCTGCTAGTTCTCTTCCTGGAAGTGGAACAGCAACTCCAGTAGTAGCTACTTCACGCTCTGACCTTCCTCCTGAAAAGAAGAAAGCCAAAAAGGAGAGTGATAAGAAGCGTAAAGATAAGATCGACCGCCGTCCAGCAATCAATATCTCACTGTCGGATATTGGTGGTGTGGACAGAGTAATCAAGCAGCTGTTGGAAATGGTAGCTTGGCCATTATCACACCCTGAAGTGTATACTGAGATTGGATCTGATATTCCTCGTGGTGTCCTTCTTCATGGACCTCCTGGCTGTGGTAAGACAATGCTCGCTAACGCATTGGCTAATGATCTTGGGGTAGCTTTTATCAATGTGTCTGCTCCATCTGTGGTTTCGGGCATGTCAGGTGAGTCAGAAAAGAAGCTGCGAGAGATTTTCGATGAAGCCAAAACTTTGGCTCCATGTTTACTATTTATTGATGAAATTGATGCCATTACACCTAAACGTGAAAGTGCTCAAAGAGAAATGGAAAGGCGAATTGTTGCTCAGCTGCTCACCTGTATGGACGATGTTTCAATGGAGAAGACTGGTGGAAAGCCTGTTATGATTATTGGCGCTACAAATCGACCCGATGCTATTGACTCGGCTCTACGACGTGGTGGACGGTTTGATCGTGAGATTTGCATGAGTGTTCCTGACCAGGAAGCAAGACAAAAGATTTTGGAAACCATGTCCAGAAAGTTGAAGCTTCAAGGAGGAGAAAACTTCAATTTCAAACGTCTTGCTAAACTCACCCCTGGTTATGTTGGTGCTGACTTGAATGCCCTGGTGACTGCTGCTGGTGCATGTGCTATTAAGAGAGTTTTGAGCAAGCTTCCAGGAGAACAATCAAAAGAAGACGATATTAAGACTAGTTTGGATACTGTTGCTGAAACTAATACCGTTGTCAATGATATGGAAGTGGATGATGTCGAAGAGCAGAGACTAGAAGTTACTGCAAATGGATCTCATATGGAACCTGACTCAGTTGACAGTAGCACTGGTCAAATTGATATCACCATTACTCAAGTTTCAGATGAGCAAGCTAACCCTCCTGTAACTACCGAGGTAACAATTAGCAATACTGCATCTACCACTTCAATTCCTCCAAACGAAATTAAATCATTTTTAACTGCACACCCTGATCCCCTGACTCCTGAACAACTTTCTGAAGTAGCTATCACTTTTGAAGATTTCCTTACAGCTCTTCCATCTGTTCAACCATCTTCCAAGCGTGAAGGTTTTACCACAGTTCCAGATGTCACTTGGGATGACGTCGGTGCCATGAGCACCATTCGTGAGGAGCTTGAATACTCTATCGTGGAATCGATTAAAAATCCTGAACTGTATGCTGCTGCTGGTATCCGGGCACCATCAGGCGTTTTGCTTTGGGGACCACCAGGTTGTGGTAAGACTCTTCTTGCCAAGGCTGTTGCAAATGAATCACAAGCCAACTTTATCTCGGTTCGTGGTCCTGAACTCCTCAACAAATATGTGGGTGAGTCCGAAAGAGCAGTTCGACAAGTATTCGTTCGAGCAAGAGCTTCCGAGCCATGTGTGATCTTTTTCGACGAGCTGGATGCACTTGTACCCCGCCGTGACGATTCGAACTCAGAATCCTCATCACGTGTAGTCAACACCCTCCTTACTGAACTTGACGGTGTCGGAGACCGCAAAGGCGTTTATGTCATTGCTGCAACGAATAGACCAGATATGATTGATAGTGCCATGCTCCGTCCTGGTCGTCTCGATAAACAGCTTTATGTCGAACTTCCGACTGCCGATGAGCGAGTAGAAATCCTCAAGACTGTTACCAGAACGACTCCTACACACGAAGACGTCGATCTCGCAATTATTGGTCATGATGAGCGATGCCGAAACTTCTCGGGTGCCGACTTGGCCAATCTTACTCGAGAAGCTGCTGGTCTGGCCCTTCGTACTGTCATTCAGGCACGTAAAAAGTTAGGGAACTTCGAAGACGGTCCAGCCGATGTCCGTGTAACCGCTGCTCATTTTGAAGAAGCCTTTTCGAAAGTCCGTGCCAGTGTGTCGGACTCGGAACGGGCAAAATATTCACGCATGAAACAGCGTTCGGCATGATATATAAAAACAATTTAATGATACTAATGATACTGCTTATTTCTTCTATGGTAGTTTCCGAGACTGGTGCACCACTATGGATGGATACCTATTGACGTAGCTGAAAAACTGTTACAGCAGCCCGGCTGTGTTGGCAACCAGTTCAAACTCGCAATAATGTAAGAACCAGGATAGAGATGGAAGTCCGTCGCTAAATTCTGTCATTGAGTGCTACCGGTAATTCTTTCTACAATAACAAAGACTTGCCTATGTTAGCTGAAGAGAGTGCTCGTAAACAAAGGACTAAATATATATATTAAGTGTTTTATTTCTTGATGGGATGAGTTTAACAAGGATATTTCTTCGGTTACATCGGAATGCGGGCCAATTAGACGCCTATTATAGCCCTCATAGAGTGTGTTCGCTTCTTAGCCTGTTGAGAGAACGTCGCAGTATCACTGTCACCGGGGAATAAAAGTTTGTATTAGTGAACCAGTTCTCAAGATTGTCTACCTCAAACTTCTTGAATAATCGATTTATGTCACTTTACTTCAAGATACAGAGTTATGTAGGGTAAGCTAGGAATATACACCATGAACATGACATTGTATACAGTTTAATCAGGCCAAAGTTCAGTTGTCTCGTTGACACACATAACTACACGAGCTAAACTTATGCGAGCTGACGGTATACTAGTTGAGTGCGCTATTAGCTGGAGATATCGGTTTGAATGTTTCATCCTGGATCCTCTACTGCATATACTGACTCTGCGAATTTCGTTCTTAACATACTTAATAATTTAAAATTACCCGGCTTAGATTTATTATAAAATAATATTAGTTTGCAATTCGTGGGCCATTTCATACAATATTACAAAATGGCTTTGAATGTGGCCGAAAAAATTGATGAGTTTAACAACGCTGCACCATTTCAGTAAGGATATTTGCTGAATAATTGAAATTATATGAATACTTTCCGTCCCAGCTACAGATAATAATAGCTCGGTTGACTGACGCTGCGTTTTTGGCAAATGATGAAGAATCCAGTCTCAATTACCCTGCCTTCCTCGGTAAAATATCGTACTACTGACGAGACTGACTTTAATAGTTAATCTTTAATGGAATTAGGCCAAAGGAGCTCTAGTGAACTCAGATTAAGATCTCTCTTTTAAGAATATTGCAGAACAGTGAAGCCGCCCGATAGATGTGAAGTTGGGTTCTCAGGTTGCGTAAATTCACGTAAATACCGTATTATGCAGTGGGAAGCCTTTGTAAACGCTTTTCTCACTCTATTACTTAAACATTGATAATTAAATATAACCATCGCATCAATATTACGAAACAAACACGGAAGATAATTAGTCTTTACTTTTGATCTAGACTGATATACTATCAACTTATATAGCGCACTAGTGATATGTTGATTCAACGATAAAAAATTGAATTATTAAAGCATCTTAAATGAAGTATAACTGAGGTTATAATCTAGTACTTCATTTTTATGATATAAGAAATATTTATTAGTAATTGACTTGCAAAAAGCCGGATTAAACAGCCTTCCCCTGAAAGACCCAAAAGTCATCGGGTTAGGTCGCACGGCTGGCGGTGTGGAGACGCAGGGTGAGATTTTTTATTTTAGCGGCAGGTGACCGTGAGATCAAGCAAAGGAGAACCAGAGCACCAGGTGAGGATTTGAAGACTATAGAAAGGCCAAAATGCGCAATTTAGTGACGGCGCACCGTGGAGTACTCACCGTACGCTCGGAAACCGTGCCCGACCTTCCGCTAGCATGGTCCGAATTCGATCCATTCGCTGACACCATGATTTGCACCTACGGTCCAAGTGCTGACTTCCGAAATGTGGAGATCCAGAAGATATCGGTAAGTTTGCTATGAGTTTAGTAATAGCACGGATGGTTTGATCTCCTACGAAAAGTCTGGTCTCCGATGAGAAATTGGTGAAAACGTAGACGTAACGACTCGAGCGTAGCGAGAGGAGCAACGGGGTCTGGGGCGGAGCCCCAGCCGCCGGAGGCATTGTCTACTTCCCGAACGAGAACTAACGGAGTCAGAAATCTGGCCAGGTATCAGTATTTGCATCTTGGGAACTTCCACAAGAAGAAAATGAGAATGAGGAGGTGATTAAAGTGCTTTCTTCCAAGTATTTTTCCGATACGGATAACGTGGTTTTGGTGCTATCTAATGGCGATTTGATTAATGTGACTGGAGTTGCTAGCTACTCATCAGCTGCTGATGGTGAGAGTGTTACACCAGGAATTGACAGTGGTGAAGAAGCCATTGTGGAGATTGTAGGGTCAATTGACGATGGAGTGACTGATGCCGCTTGGAGTCCTGATGAGGAGATTCTCAGTATTGTGACAAGCAAGTCAGTGATTCTGCTAAGTCGTGTTTTCGAGTCAATTGCAGAGGCTTCGATTCAAAAAGACGATTTAAAGATTTCAAAGCATGTGTCAGTTGGATGGGGTAAAAAGGAGACCCAGTTTGAGGGAAAGGGAGCCAAGGCTTTGCGAGATCCCACCATGCCGGCCAAGGTTGACTCTGGTGTTGCTGTAGAGAGTGACTCTGGTCAGTTCACGAGGATAAGTTGGAGAGGCGATGGTGAATTTGTGGCAGTTAGCACCATTGATGAGGTTGAAGGTGGTTTAAGAAGACGTACTGTTCGAGTTTATGGCCGGGATGGATCATTAAATAGCGTCTCAGAGCCAGTGGACTGGCTCGAGGGGGAGATTTCTTGGAGACCATCAGGAAATCTTATCGCAGGTGTACAGAATAAGCCGTCTGGTCAGGATCTAGTATTTTTTGAGAGAAATGGTTTGAGAAGAGGAGAGTTCTCATTGAGAAGAGAGAATCTCACGGCCGTGGGTGGAGCTAGTTCTGGCGAACATACAAGTACTGCTCCTCCAACAGAAATATCACATGCGCCTGCTGTTAAAGGGCTTGCGTGGAATATTGATTCAGATGTGTTGGCAGTGGTGTTTGAGAATACAGTTCAGTTGTGGACAGTTAGCAACTATGCTTGGCATTTGAAGCAGGAGATCCTGCCTCGAGGTGGCCATGAAGGGCATATAAAGTGGATCAGATGGCATCCTGAGAAGCCATTGAGTTTGCTTGTGTGCTATGAAATCGAATCAGGTTGTGTTTTCCGATTAGAAACACATACTTTACTGTGGTCACTGATATCAGGACCTTCACAACAACCCAATGATTTGGGTACGACAGTTATTCTGGATGGGTCAGATATCAAAATTACACCACTAAAAATCGCCAATACACCACCTCCAATGGCATTTAGAACTTGTACTATTGATAAGAACGAGACAGTTTTGCATGCTGCCGTGAACAATACTAATGATACACTGGCTATTTTGACAAGGTCGAGGATTCTTATTGCTGAATGGAATTTGTCTGCAGAAGGAAGAAAAGTAAAGACTCCACAGATTGTAAAAGAGATTCCATTATTAGCAGTTCTACCGGATGATACGGTTCCCAAGCAGTTAGCATTTATTAACAACTTGGTTGCTATTGTAGTAGATGAAGTTGTCGGCTCGACAATGGTAGTATTAGAGCTGGTGAATGAAATCGATGAGAACGACGAGACACAGCTGGAGTATTCAGTGGCTGCTGTGCACAATATTGTTCCAGATGTATTTATTTTGAAGACTCAATCCGACTACGGTGCATTTGTTTTTGAGACGGTCGATGCCAAGGTTCATCGGTTGTCTCCGTATGATTTGGAAGTGATTGAAGCTGATATTGCCCGATTCCCAGAGCGCTGTATTGCATTTGAGGTTGACAGTGGAGTTAGCGAGGCTATTGAGGTTGAGCAAAAGGCAGTTGACTATGAAAATGATGATATTGAAGCTTCAGGTCCAGTTGCTGTGTTTGCAACACCCACTGCTTATGGTCTTTCTGGCAAGGGTCGATTATATGCCAATCAAAAACAGCTTTCAGGATCAGTTACCTCATTGACTATCAGTGAGAGCCATGTCATCTTTACAACGGCTCAGCATTATCTCAAATTCTGTCATTTGAGTGCCGACGTTGATGAAATCACCGTTCCATCTGATGAAGACCAACAGTCAGATGAGCGATGCCGGTCAATTGAACGTGGTTCTTTAATTGTTTCGGTTATTCCATCCAAAACAGCTCTCATTTTGCAAGCTCCACGGGGCAATTTAGAGACTATTCATCCTCGTATCATGGTTTTGAGTGAGGTCCGTAGGAACATCGACGCTATCCGTTACGACCTTGCATTCAAGTCATGTCGAGTTCACCGGATCGATCTCAACTTGCTTCATGACTATTCTCCTCAAACCTTTTACGATAATCTCGATACATTTGTTGACCAACTGGCTAGTGTCGAGTATATCGATTTGTTTCTATCAGGACTCAAAGAGGCAGATGTGTCTCAAACAATGTACAAAGAGACTATCACTGAGGGAATTGCCAAACTCAAGCTTGATGATCAAGAAGCCGAAACAGCAGCTCCAGTTGTTTCTGGTGGTCCCAATGCCACTGGATCCAGTGCTACTGGTGAGTCCAACAAAGTCAACCGTATTTGTGACGCATTGATATCGGTCTTGGATACGCCTGATCGCAGAACTACATACTTGCAAAGCATCCTCACAGCCCACGCATGTAAATCACCACCTGATCTTGAGGCGGCATTGCTTCTTGCAAAGGAACTATTCCCAAGCAAGAAACCTAACTCCGGCTCTGAAGTTAAGTCTTCAACAACCAACTTGGCCGAAACAGCTGTTCAGCACCTATGTTTCTTACAAGACGTCGAACTTCTTTACAGAACTGCCCTCGGTCTTTATGACCTTGAATTGACTCTTTTGGTTGCACAACAGTCTCAAAAGGATCCTAAAGAATACCTGCCATTCTTACAAAACATCCAGTTACAAACACCATTACGAGGTAAATTCCTTATTGATACACATCTCAAGCGCTATGAAAAAGCCTTGCTGCACCTTTCTCAACTAGGTGAAGAAGCATTTGACGAGTTACTGGACTACGTTGTTGAACACCAGCTATACAAGCCAGCGTTATCCATCTACAAATACGACGCGGGCAAACAAGACCAAATCCTCGAATTGTACGCTTCATTCCTTCAAGGACAAACCAACTACTCAGAAGCAGCTCTGGCATATGAAGCACTTGGCAAATTCGAAGATGCCGTAGACGTGTATCAATTATCCGGAGACTGGAGTGCAGCATTGGCTATTTTGAGCGAACACAAGTCTCTGTTTAATGAAGACAAGCTCATTGAGACGGCTCAACACCTGGGAGAACTGGCCTATGACGCTCATCAGTACCAAGCCGCAGCTACAATCCAGCTCGACTATCTTAAAGATATAAAGGAAGCAGCACGAATCCTCTGTAAAGGACATTTATACGACGAAGCTATACGAGTAGTGACACTTCATAACCACCCTGAGTATCTCGAGTTGATTATTGATTCTGGTCTGTTAGAAGGATTCGGACAGATCTCGGAGCTTGTGTCTGATTGTAAATCACAAGTCAAGTCACAAGTCAACCGAATCCGAGAACTTCGAACTAAAAAAGCCGCTGATCCACTAGGATTTTTCGGCGGTGGCCCTGAAGATGATACCCCTGATAACGTATCAATCGCACCTACCGAGTCGTCTACAGCACCATCATTCTTCACCAGATATACCGGTAAGACAGCTGGAACCGCGCAAACAGGAGCATCTCGACGAACTGCTAAAAACAAACGTCGTGAAGAACGGAAGCGAGCTCGTGGTAAGAAGGGCAGTGTCTATGAAGAAGAGTATCTCGTGAATTCCATGGGTCGACTGATTGACCGACTTCACGAGACCCAACCTGAAGCCACCCGACTCATTGAAGGACTGATCCGACGCAAAATGCGCAGTCACGCCTACCAAGTCCAAGCCATGTTCGTACAAGTGCTCCAAGACGTTTCCGACGTGGTCGAAGAAATATTCACCCTCTCAGAAAAAGACCGCGAACGCTACGACGACGACGGCAACGTCTACTACCTCGACCCTCTCCCACTACCCGTCATCAAACCGTTCCCCACCAAACACATGCTGGACTTCTAGCCCCCACCACTTTTCTAATGTATTTATAATC
Organism: Sugiyamaella lignohabitans; assembly: GCF_001640025.1. Taxonomy (NCBI): domain Eukaryota; kingdom Fungi; phylum Ascomycota; class Dipodascomycetes; order Dipodascales; family Trichomonascaceae; genus Sugiyamaella; species Sugiyamaella lignohabitans. The sequence goes on along the minus strand of NC_031672.1, from coordinate 2,147,661 downwards.
ACCTTCCCTTATTTTTTCAGGGGAGCGGGTCGTGCCTCCGGCGGCTGGGGCTCCGCCCCAGACCCCGCTGCTCCTCTCGCTCCGCTCGAGTCGGTTTTTCGGGGCGTCAGGTGTTGTGCCTCCGGCGGCTGGGGCTCCGCCCCAGACCCCGCTGCTCCTCTCGCTTCGCTCGAGTCGGCTTTTGGGGGGTTCGCCACGTCGCTCCGCGTAGCGGAGCACAACCAGGGTCTGGGGCGGAGCCCCAGCCGCCGGAGGAAGCAGGTGCCAAGCCCGTGGCGGTGGCAAAACCGTGCCAAGAGTGCACACGAGCCGTAAAATAGCCCCTCGAGAGAGAAAACAAGTGCAATTGCCTCCTTAGAGTCTCACTGAGTCAGTCTGAGTCAGGTCCAGTGGTGATCCTCGTTCGTGGCCTGTCAGAGGTCTCGTCAGCCGTAGCATCACACGGCACCACCAGAAACCGGCCATTGGCCCCCCAAAAAGGTTCCACGAAGCGGAGTAAAATGGGATCTGGGGCAGCGCCCCAGCCGCTGGAACCAAAATGGCCACCCAGCAAATAAAACGACCCCAAAAACCTATAAATAAGACCTGTGACCCTAACATCTGTAGAAGAGTTACCCTACCGCAAGCGGCTGCGAGGAATGGGGGCAGAGTCGAGAGGCACGGCGTGGCAAACGCGGGTTGGCAGGTGGTGTTGCAGCAGCAGCGATTTCGAATCGGGCTCATAGCCACTTGGTTTGAACACACTCACGTACGCACGTATAAGTTCGCTTTTGACGGGTGAATTTAAATTGAAGTTTCTATTGTGAAAAGGGTTTATTTTTATCCTTCCCATTATTTTGAAGATTTCCACACGAAAAAAAAATGGTTAGTATAGTGAAAAAGCGAAGAAACAGGCTGATAGAGAGGGAGTTGAGTCGGAGAGCAGACACCGAGCGGACCATGGCAAGCTACAAGTGACTCGGTCGACTCGCGACAGAAATCAAGGGGCGATTGGGCGATTTCAATCAAGCAGCAACTGAATCAGCTGTTTGCAAAGAGGCAATGAGAGGAAATGAAATGATTAGAAAATTTGGCATCGAACAAAAGTCTCATGACATCTCCGAGGTCTAAGGACAGCAATTGACGGTGAACAAGTCCGAACCTGTTTTACTGTCTGATTGAATAAAGAAGTGGTTCTGGCAATTGAATTCTAGGCTCGAATTTGCGATTTTAATAGCAATTGAGCATTGAAAACATTGAAAACAGTTGACAACCAACAGGTATGTCATCATCAACGACAACCAAACACGAACCCCCTCTCTAGTTCAGTACACAGAACTTCACCAGTGACACGAGTTGGACACTCCACGAGAGCTTTCAATCCTCTCAATTGAGCTCAATCTCTGTCCCAGGACCGTTTTGTTACCCACCCAACACCCGCAAACCGCCCAATCGTTCCCCTGCCCTCCTCCCTCTACAGCCGCCAACCTCGCACGAAACAGCAACTAACGTCCTGACAGTCTAGATCTGGGTACGTTGACACCCGTGCCACGTGTTTTGCCTCCGGCGGCTGGGGCTCCGCCCCAGACCCTGGTTGCTCCTGCTTCGCAGGAGAGACCGGGACCGTCGACGCCCGACTCGAGCGAAGCGAGAGGAGCCACGGGGTCTGGGGCAGAGCCCCAGCCGCCGGAGGCAGACCCCCACCACATTACTAACCCGGAACAGAGTTGCTTTGGATGACGAAGTTGTCCCTGCTTTTGAGAAGCTTAAGCTTGGCAAGTCGTACAAATACATCATCTATGGCATCAGCAAGGACGCCACCAAGATCGAGGTGCTGAAGACTTCTGATTCTGCCAACTACGAGGACTTTGTTGCCGAGCTGCCTGAAAACGAATGCCGTTACGCTGTCTACGACTTCGAGTACGAACTCAAGTCGGGCGAGGGCAAGCGATCTAAGATCCTGTTTTTCATCTGGGCTCCCGACTCTGCTTCTGTCAAGGGCCGTATGTTGATTGCCTCGTCTAAAGAGGCACTTCGTCGTGCACTCAACGGAGTTGCTGCCGAGGTCCAAGGAACCGATTTCTCTGAAGTGGCTTACGACACCGTTCTCGAGAAGGCCACTCTTTTCTCCCGTTAGGACCGTGTCCTCTCTACAGTGACCTGTCGCTGTCTATAGCTTGTAGTCACGAATATATCTGTCTATCTGCGGGTCGGGGGTCTGCCTCCGGCGGCTGGGGCTCCGCCCCAGACCCTGGTTGTGCTCCGCTTCGCGGAGCGGCGTGGGGATGGGACGGAGATACCGGGGTTGTTGGAGGAAAACCCGCTGCCAGGGACCCCCATGCCCGACTCGAGCGGAGCGAGAGGAGCAGCGGGGTCTGGGGCGGAGCCCCAGCCGCCGGAGGCAGGGCCCCCTGGAAAATCCCCCTGATCCCTTAATTTCCCCTGAAGAGCCAACCCCGTTAGGTGAGTGTATCGTGTTAGCGGGGTGGTAGATGAGGTGCGGCTGTGTAGATGGCGAAGATATCAATAAGCAGTGGGAGAGGTGCGATGTAGACAAGTACCAGTGGAGATCAGACAGCGGTTCGTTTGTTTACAGGAGTTTTGACGGGGATTTTGCAGGTTTTTATACAGTTTGCAGACCACAGAAGGACCAATTCTATAGAGACTAGAAACAGAAGAAAGAAGAAGAAAGAAGAATGCCGGGACTGGGATTCGATAATTATAAACGGAACCAATATTTGGCGGACCATGGAGTGCCTATGCCGACCGCCACCTCGACTGGTACGACAATTGTGGGTTGTCGGTTCAATGGCGGGGTTGTAATTGCTGCAGATACACGAGCCACGGCCGGAGATATTGTTGCTGACAAGAATTGCGAGAAATTACACCGGATCTCGCCCAATATCTGGTGTGCTGGAGCAGGCACTGCTGCCGACACCGAGATGGTCACGCAACTAGAATCGTCGAATGTCGAGCTCCATGCTCTTAGTACAGGTCGTCAACCACGTGTGGTTGCTGTATTGACTCATTTGAAACAGCATTTATTCAAGTACCAGGGCCATATTGGAGCGTATCTGATTGTGGCGGGAGTCGACCCTACCGGTCCTAAACTTTTCTCAATCCATGCTCACGGATCTACTGATGTTGGATTCTACCTCTCATTGGGATCGGGATCCATGGCTGCTATGGCTGTTTTAGAATCACGCTGGAAAAAAGACTTGACTAAAGAAGAGGCCATGCAACTGTGTGCTGATGCCATTGAGTCTGGTATTTGGAACGATCTGGGATCGGGATCCAATGTTGACATGTGTGTTATGGAGCAAGACAAGCCCGCTAAAATGTACAGAAACTACCGCAAACCCAACGAGCGGGCCCAGAAAGAAAAGTCGTACCGTTTCCCCCGCGGCACTACGGCCGTTCTCGCACAATCGGTGCGGTCCCTGGTCGATGTCATCGAAACCACTCCCCAATCTATGGAAGTCGATGCTTAGTTTTCCAGCTTTTAATATTATATTTACTGACTCACGTGTGGAGGGTGGTCTGCCTCCGGCGGCTGGGGCTCCGCCCCAGACCCTGGTTGTGCTCGCTTCGCGAGCGGCTTGGACCGTATGGAGGGGTCGAATTCGCTGCCAGAGTCCATTTTCCACGGGAAAAACAGCTGCTGACAGCCCCAGAAGCTCGCGAAGCGAGCACAACCAGGGTCTGGGGCGGAGCCCCAGCCGCCGGAGGCAGCGAACATCGGGTGTGTGAGACGGTTATTTACAGGACGAGCGTTTGGAGGGCCTTTTGGGTACCCTCGACGATGGCGATATGTTCGACCGAGTGCACGCGGTCGGTGTATTGTTCGAGCGACTCGGTGCGGATGAGTGGGAACTCTTTGACGACGAGTGGTTCACCTTCGTCGACCTCGGTGATAACTTTATGAATCATGACTCCAGCAGTGGAGATTTCGCCGTTCTGGCCTGCTTGCCATGCCCGTTCAATGGCATTGATTCCTGCAAATGCACCAGGAAGTGCTGGATGGAGATTGATAATAGGAACCTTGTGTTTCTCGAGTTCCAGAAGGAAATCTCGTGATAAAATCAGCATCCAACCCGCACATACAATCAAATCGGGTTTGTTCTCTGGACGCACAATGTACTCAGCAAGGTCTAAATTGAACTTATCGCGAGCTTGCTTTCGAGCCTTTTTGTCTTCTTTGGGGATATTCTTATAATATTGACCTTGGAGATCGTGAACATGAGTCGGAATCGAGCTATTACTGGCCCGAGTCAAGCCATACGCATCGGGTGACGACGAAACCACTTTCACAATCTCCCCATCGATTTTGCCAGCAGCACACGCATCGATCAGGGCCTGTAAATTCGTGCCCGACCCCGAAATCAGAACCAGAATCTTCTTTTTACCAGCCATATTTTTCACCCAGTCTGTGTTCTGATGACTCTCTTCGTGCAATTCGTTCGGACTCTCTGCATATGCACATTTTTTCCTTATCTTATCTACGCCGCACCAGGGTCCACCACGCTCTGGGGGTCTGCCTCCGGCGGCTGGGGCTCCGCCCCAGACCCTGGTTGTGCTCCGCTTCGCGGAGCGGCGTCGGGAACCCTCGAAAAACGACTCGAGCGAAGCGAGAGGAGCCGCGGGGTCTGGGGCGCAGCCCCAGCCGCCGGAGGCATGTCGACCCTGGTAGCCGCGGGGGCGGGTGACACGTAGAGGTGGTGAAGTAGGGGACGGGTGATGTTCGAGGGAGTGAGAAGTAGTAGAGCGGTCAGTGATGTCAGGGGACGAGCTGTGGAAGGAATTGAGGCAGTGTGGGAGTGAGGGAGAGCTGGTAGAGGTGTTGAGGAGGGTTAAACATGCGAGTGACGAGGTTAGTGTTGAATTGGACGAGGTTGTGGCTGGTGGAAGGGCTGCTCAGAATCATAGTTTGAAACGGCTTGAATCGTTGAGGGGCCAGTTGGCTACTGCTTTAGGTAGTTCGCGAGAACTGGGGTCGAGTTTGGCTGGTGCGTCGTTTGTAGCACTTAGGATTTCGTCGAAAGTCAGGAGTATTGATAATGAGCATAGTAGGGTTAAACAGGCTCTGAAATATGTCCAGGATATTCAACTGCTGAAATCGAGTATTCTCGGAATTAGAGATGCAATGGATACACGGGACTGGGAACGGGCGGCGAATTATGCTAGTAAAGCTCGCCAGTTGCCGAAAGAACTGATTAATGGTCAATTTGCCAAGCTCATGATCCCGACTAGTGAGGTGCCTAACTACCCTCAAGAGAGTCTCACTGAAGCCTGTGACTCGCTATGTCAGCTGTTTTTACGAGAATTCGATAAAGCTACAAAAATTAGAGATATGGATAATGTTAGTCGGTACTTTCGACTGTTTCCTTTGATCGGAGAAGAGACTCAGGGTCTGGATGTCTACGGCAAGTTTGTGTGTGGAATTATCACTACTCAGAGCAGACAATTGATCCAATCTCGGCCGTCTGATGGATCTATGATCTATGGATTTGCAATGTCGAGACTTTTTGAGAATATTGCGTCAATTGTAGAAAAGCATACTCCGATAGTTGAGAAGCATTACGGTACAGGACGAATGGCTAGAGTGGTGGACAGTATTCAGAATGTGGCTGATAGTCAGGGTGGACTTATTATTGATACGTTTTGGGACGAACAACGGATTAATAAAGTTGTATCGGAAGTCAAGTCGTATGCTTATTCGTATCTTGTAAGCAGTTTTACTAGTTCAGGACGAATGGCTGGTGCCGCTAGAAGTGGCAGTCCGTCTCTAGATGCACAATATCAGCCTCGAAGAAGTGAAGATGAGGGTGTTGATTTGAAACAGGTGGCTGGATTTGTGAATGAGATGTCGGTTATGTTGAACAGATGGAATCTTTATTGTAATTTCCTGGCTGTTCGTTGGGACAGCTTTTCGCTAATAGACCAGGCTCCTGCGTCAGTATCAGCATCAGCATCAGCATCAGTATCAGCTTCAGCATCAACAACAGCATCGACACCAGCATCAGCATCGACTCCAACAGCTACACCAACACCATCAAGATCTTCAACTCATATCATTACTCCTGGTAGTCTGATTCCAGGTACCAGCCACAATGGCAGCATAAATACCATACCTGGGTCTTCGTCGTCCTCGTCTGGTACAGTTATTCCAGTATCCGATGAACAAACAACAACTTCGAGTACTCTTCACGTACCAAGTGTGATTGTGTCATCTCAACTCAAGAAAAAAGTCGACACTATAGTCAACCCGGCAATGGAGTCGCTAGCAGTATTTGTGTTTAGACGGTCTGTTGAAAAGGCTTTTCAACTGGAAGACCTTCCTGATTTGACACAAAAATTCACTCCAGAGATTCCTGTCGTGACGTCTGTTGTAGACGATGTCATGTACATTTTAAACACCCTAACTCAACAAGTGCTATCAACAGGACAAACTGATTTCATCAAAACAGTTATCAGCAGTTTCCGACGGATTCTTGAGTCGGATTTTGTAGGTATTATACAACGAAAACTTCGAGACGAAGCACCTAAACAACAACTAGCGACATCTACACCTGCTAGAGTCGCTACACCACTAGCCAGAAAACCTACTGCCAACATGAGCATGAGCACATCATCCGCCAATCCATCGACTAGTTCAGGACTTGGCAACCCAGCTCTAGGCTCCAGCACCACCGTGGCTCCATCTTTTGGTATTCCCATTATGGAAGAACGCAAGTTGCGAATCTTTCTCATCTATCTCAACACACTATCAGTAACAGCTGATTACACGAACCGTATTCTGCGATCAATGGATGTGGAAGGACAATTGCATTTTGACGACGATGCCCAGCTTGTTACCGATACACTTGAATCACTGAGCACCAACTTCCGAGCCCGTTGTAACGATCTCATCAACGACGGAGTACAAGTAGTGTTCACCACTGTCATCAACCCCCGACTACGAACTATTTGTTCGGCCATGTTCCGCGACGCTGATTACATGTTATCACCCGAAGAAACTGATACCGAAGACGACTACACCAGCAGCAGTCATCGCAGTTCATCTCGAAACCATTCCATCAGTGCCAACTTTGCCTACGACTGGAACTCGCTCATGGCAGGGTATGCACACACATTATCACCGGACAACTACAACAAACTCATCGCACTCGTGGCCACGTCATTATCACGAACCATCGAGAAATGGATCTGGTCGCTCGAAGGCAAAGTCAACGAACTCGGGGCCATCCGTCTCGACCGCGACATCTCCAAAATCATCGGCATTCTAACCGACGGCCGATACAAAGTGCGCGACAAGTTCGTGCGAGTGGCCCAAATCGTCACCATCGTCGGGTTCGACGACATCGACGACGAACAGGACGACATCGACTGGATCCTGTCCGACTCGGACCGTCAACGGGCCCGTCAAATCCGTGTAGACCGCTAAAAATACACCTCAATCTTTGATCCCCTCGCTGCCTCCGGCGGCTGGGGCTCCGCCCCAGACCCCGCTGCTCCTCTCGCTCCGCTCGAGTCGTTTCTCCGGGCGTGTGAGGAGCTCCGCGAAGCGGAGCACAACCAGGGTCTGGGGCGGAGCCCCAGCCGCCGGAGGCAGTCCGACAACCTCCGATTAACCGGACCCGAGAGTGTACGGAGAAACTGAGGCGACGTGTTTCCGAAACTGGAAGTGGTACCTGACGGCAGATGTACCCCACGAACTTAATCTGAGATCGGCTTGCATCAGATGGCGCCGGGGAGTGTCGGTTCCCCCACGAGGTTTTCCGTTTCCAGAAATATATAAATGCCATGGCCTGACTGGTTTGAAAGCTAAAAAAAAGAGGTCAAAGTGATTGACTGATTGATTTGGGCAAGAATGTTTAAACAGCCAGCAGCATCAGCGGTCCGTAGTGGTGCTACTGCTATGAAAGCCAAGGCAGCGGGGGATATTTCGTCGGTGTTCCCGTCTCTTAGTGGAGTGCCATTTGTCCCGCTGCCAGAGAGGTTCACTGATGTTCAGAGGAAACTGATTTCTGGAAGAGAGGAGGCGATTAAAACATCTTGGAACAGTCTGCTGGTGGATCTCGAGAAAGAAGTGGAAAATATCGCTAATAATCCAAAGGTGATTCCGGAGATTGACTACTCAGAGATCTCGTCTGCAACTGGCAGGTTCTCTTCAAAAACTGAAGAATTGATCAAGAAAACAGGTGCTGCTGTAATTAAGAATGTCATCCCGGAGAAAGAAGCTCGTCAGTATAAATACGATTTAGACGAGTTTATTGCCAAAAACCCCGATGTCAAAGGATTCCCTAATGACAAGCCCTCTGTTTATGAACTTTACTGGTCCAAAAGCCAGTTACGAGCTCGTAGTCACCCTAACTTGTTGAAAACACAGTCTGCTTTAATGCAAATGTGGCATGGAAAGGGTCTTATTTCTACTAAAGACCCTCTGTCATATGCCGACCGATTTCGAATCAGACCTCCTGGTGATGCCAAGTTCGCACTGGGTCCTCATGTTGACGGCGGGTCCGTCGAGAGATGGGAAGATCCTGTCTATGCCAAAGTGTACGATGCAATTCTCGGAGGAAACTGGCGTGATTATGATCCCTTTGATTATACCCATCGATTGGATGCTGTGTATGATTTGTATCAAGGAGCAAGTGCTTGTTCGATGATGCGAATGTTTCAAGGATGGGTAGCCATGTCGCATACTGGACCTGGAGAAGGGACTTTGAAAGTGTGTCCTATGATTAAACACGCAACTGCGTATCTAATTCTGAGACCTTTTTTCGCACCCAAATCTGCTATCAAGTCTGAAACGTTTTATGATGAGACAGTTGACAACCTCAGCGAGCCATGGGAGTTTGTAGGACCTGCTCATGTGTTCCCCAATGCCACCATGGGTGGATGCCAAGAACTGAATACCCATACACATCCACATCTTCAACTCGACAAAACCATGATCTCGATGCCCACTGTCAACCCTGGAGACTACGTCGTCTGGCACTGTGATGGAATCCATGCTGTTGAGAGCAAACATGATGGCCAGGGAGACTCTTCTGTGATGTACATTCCAGCAACACCCATGACCCGCCTTAATCTCGAGTATCTTTCCCGCCAACGAGCTACTTTCCGCGAACTCGTTCCACCCCCCGACTTCCCTGGCGGAGACGGCGAAAAGAACTTCACCGGCCACTCCACCGACGCCGATATCGTCACCGGCCGCCGAGCCATGGGACTTCTCGACGGTGTCCCCTACGACACCACTGGCAACGCCATATACGAAGTGGCCAACGAGATCCTCCTCGAGTAAACTGTAGCGAATAAATTATTTACAGGACACCCTGTATCCTGGGGCTCCGCCCCAGACCCCGTGGCTCCTGCTTCGCAGGAGTTGCTTGGATCGTGTGGTCAGAGGGTCCACGAAGCTACTGGGAACGTCGGCGCAACGACTCGAGCGAAGCGAGAGGAGCCACGGGGTCTGGGGCAGAGCCCCAGCCGCCGGAGGCAGCAGGGCCGCGAGAGTTAGAAACACATTCAGTAATATTACATTATAGGACACGATAGATAGTCATGTATAACAAAGTCATTTGGTAACAGAAAAAAATAAATAATGTTTTCTTGTGAAGAAAATGTTTTAGAAATGACAACGTTTTTTCTCTTTTCCTTGTAGTTCATTATTCCGTGGTCCGGAGGTGTGTCGGGTGCGGGATTATAAGAGGTCGGAAACTTTGAGTTTCTTTCTCTTGTTTTCGCTGTCGTCGGACTCGTCGTCGTGGGTGTCTTTTTTGGAAGAGCGGGTTTCTCGGGTGGTCGCTGGTTTGTCGGTTGTAGCGGTTTCTTTCTTGACTTCGGCAGTTTTAGTCTTGGGCTTTAAGGTACCGTCTTCAGACTCCTTGTTCAGCGACTTCATTTCTTCTAATTGCTTGCTCAGGAGATGGTTTTTCTTCTGTAGCGACTCCTCAGACTTCCGGCGTGACACTTCTAACGCTTCCAGCTCACCAATCTTTCCTCTATACAGATCGTTGACAAGTTCTAGTTCAGAAACCCTTGTCCGTAATAATTGAAGTTCGGCAAGTGGGTCTTTAGGAGCAGGAGTGGCAGCAGCAGCAGCTCGGGCCCGAGCTGACGCGTCTTCAAGTGCCTTGGCCGAGATCGATTGGAGTACATGGGGTGAAGAAGGCTCGCTATTGGAGTTGGACTTGGTAGGAGACGAGGTGCTTGAACCACTGGGTTTCTTGCCCTCTTGACCAGCTGCTAGGTATGGCGAGGCAGAAGCAGCAGCAGAAAGCTGGTCTAGAACCGACAGACCACCGTCTTTTCCATCAACAGAGCCAGTTGACCCGTTTCGGTACCCAGTATGTGGTTGACCCGAAGGGTTGTTTGGCGTCATAAGTGGACTCGTCATGGGAATCACACCACCGTTTCCGTTGTACTGAGGAGTACCGGGAATGTAACCGGGTGGTACACCAGATGGAGGATATCCCATGTACTGACGAGGATGTGGAGGAGGTAAACTGCCGTAATTGGGGTCGACCATAGGAGGTAAACTACCGCCATACAAAGGTTCTCCTTGAGCAGTGAAAGCTGGTGAAGCGTTTCTTGATGATCCACGAGATTTGCCTGATCTCTTACGTTTAATACCGTTTTCAGTAACTTGACCGGGATATCCCATAGGAGATCCCTGAGAATACCCATTAGCATCCAACCCACCGACTGGTGTAACTGTAGCGCCATTAGGAGTGACACTGATTCGCACTCTGTTTCGTGACTTGATAACATCAGTTTTCAGGGAGATAGGACGTGAGCGGCCGTGAAGTTTGAGAAAAAGACCACAGGCATTACACAAAACCTGACCAGATTCATCTCTTCTCCAAAGAGGAGTGTTTTCAGTGTGACAGTTCTGACACTGAGTACCAGTTCCATGATGACTGCCATGATGTCTGCCATTCCCGGAACCAGAACCTGGTCCGTGGATATGAAGAGATTTAGAAGGATACTCGTCACGAGTAGCAGATGTATGTTGTTGCTGTTGTTGGTGCTGTCCAGCAAACTGGTACTGGTCATGATTCGGCTGATCGGGCTGGTTGACTCCTTGAGCAAGAGAACTGAAATGAGGCAACTGTGGAATCTGGGAATTGTCCTTATCGTCTTTACTAGCAGAGTCCACAAGACCAGCATCAGTAGCAGCAGCAGCAGCAGTAGCAGCAGCAGCGGTCGCTACAATATCGGCCACATCGTCTACAGACGAAGTTACAGCAGTGACATCTCTGGTACCTTCAACAGCACCAGAATCGGAAGCCACGACGCTTTCAGAAACATCACCAGTGTTATCGCCTGAGGTAGCGGCATTTTCAGAGCCGGCTACAGTACGGACTTCACTAGCTGCACCTGCTTCACTAACATCAGCACCAGCATCTGTACTGTCGACAGCATCTGTACTGTCAACAGCAACTTCACCAGAATCCTCAACACCAGAATCAAGAACCTCATTAACAGTAGAACTCACTCCACTACTAATATCAACGTTCATCTTGTCATCTCCGAGGACATCTTGAACCTGCGGCTTGCGCAGCAGAACGTCACCTTTACTATCCGACATTGGTCAAGATACCTTTTCAATGAGATTTAATTATCGTTCAAATTAATCAGTTCAGTCGGCACAAATCGATCGATTACAAAGACATTAAACATATACCAATGTTATTACCTTTGCAAAAATTTTGAGGGGCTTTTTCTTTTTTTCTTCTTTATCTTATCTTTTGGAAAAAGCGATATCTAATCAGCCAAAATTACCTCAAAACGAGTTGCACTGAGACAAAAAATCCACAAATCAAAAACAACCCGTGAATATCTCAAGTATCAGTCGACACAATTAAAAGATATAAACAAAAAGTTTTCAACAAATTCTCAGTCTTAAACCTTGTCGATGGTAAAAATGTCGCGTACTGAAAGATAGTGAGAGTAGTGTGTGGCTTTATCTTTTAACAATCAGCCGAAGCCCAATATATCACAATCTTCTCACCAAACAGGAAATAAAAATAAAATAAAATCAACAAAATTTCGAGTCACTGGATATAAAATAAAAAAAATTGAATATAATTTTTTTTGGTTATTGTGTAACACGCAACTGGCCAAGTAAAGGTCAACCAGATTTTTCACCTGATAATCGAATGTCTGTCGGGTGGTGTCGATAGTCGTCCGACTGCAAATGCTGCAATCAGATTTGAAAAGATTTTTAAAGCTGCGATAAAGAGATTGTTATCAAGCGCTTTATCATTCTCATTTCTACTGTTGGGAGTGTAGATCCAGGTACTTACCAGATTACGTAGTTATCTGTGGGCTAGGGTTCTGCACAAAGATAGCGACGAGATCTTTCAGCAATCAGGGCCCTATTGGAGGGGGGCTCTTGGAGGGGTCAGATGTGCCTCCGGCGGCTGGGGCTCCGCCCCAGACCCCGTGGTGCTCGCTTCGCGAGCGACTGGGGTGCCGGTAGTGAGGTTTTAGAGGTCGGAAAAAAGGTTTACAGGGAAGTATGTTGATGGTCACGTGATGCTTATCTTATGATTTGGTAATAGGTTGGCTGGCCGGCCGATGAGCGGAAATGTGAGCAATTAATATGTGGTTTTCAAACCCGTTTTCCACGCTGTGACAAGCAAATGAACCCTATTACCAATCCTTCTACTCAGTCAGTGTGCTAAAGGCCCGTGCTTACCTAGGTTCCACACCGAGAAGCTTCCTAAAACGGCACCAGCCCGCATCGAAGCATCCCCTACAGATGCTTCTATTGGTCATCGGCATCGACGCGGGCTGCTTATCAAATCAACCACACGTCTCCGAACAGTGGCAGGTTCATCTCCGGGGGCCGGTCTGCCTCCGGCGGCTGGGGCTCCGCCCCAGACCCCGCTGCTCCTCTCGCTTCGCTCGAGTCGATTCGCTGGGACCCCTACTGTTAGAGTCCCGACACGGTCCGAGTCGAGCGGAGCGAGACGAGCCACGGGGTCTGGGGCAGAGCCCCAGCCGCCGGAGGCACGCCGGCCCCCGGATATGAACCGGATTTCTTTAGTCAGTAGCTGCATAATTAGCTAATCGAGCTGCGGGTGCCAACGTCGGGAGATCGCTGCAGGGGTGAAATTTGCTGGGCTTATGTGCCTGATCCGGAGAAACTAGCAAATGAGAGGTTGTCACGGCGGTGGTCGAGGCCGCTCATGGTCCAGAGTGTAGGTAAGCAACGGGTGAGATGCTAGCCGTCGGTGATCCGGTCCATTGTGACAGGGTCGTGTGTGACCGTTGATCACAAATCGGTTGCTCGACTACCGAGCAACCGTCTGTTATTCTGATGTGTATAAATATCACTTAAGTTGGCAGAGTTGAGATGTTTTTTTGGTGTTTTATTCTACAATTCAAGAGCTCGTTGTTCAATTCAGTTGAGTTCTTTCTTACCTCTATAAGATTTATTTGGTTAACATTTGTTAGGTTCAGTCATGCCGTCAATTCCCACTTTTCACAAAGCTTACGTCGTTCAAGGCACCAAAGGTGTGTTCAAGACAATTCCTGTTCCCAAGATTGGTGCTGGTGAGATTCTCATCAAGGTAGAGGCTGTAGCTATTAATCCTACCGATTGGAAGCACATTGGGTTTGATATTGGTGAGGAAGCTGTGGTTGGCTGCGATGTTGCCGGTACGGTTGTAGACGTTGCAGATGACGTTCGTGATTTTAAGGCTGGCGACCAGGTTTTTGGACTTGTTTCTGGTGCTAATAGGTTCTCCCCTGATAATGGAGCGTTTGCTGAGTATGCTCGACTCATTGCCAATCGCACTTTGAAGGCCAGTGTCAAGTTCACTCATTCTGGATCTGACCTTCCTGTGGGTCCTGTTATTAACTGGGAGGGTGCTGCTTCGTTACCTGTTGGATTGTATACTGCTCTTATGGCCTTTAACTATTATGGTAAGATCTCAATTGAAGACCATCCAGAGTTTCATGATGAATACTTTCTTGTCTGGGGAGGCTCATCATCGCTGGGCCAAGCGGTCATTCAGATTGCTAGAAAAGTGGGTTTCAAAGTCATTGCCACTGCTTCTAAACACAATTTTGAAACTTTGGACAAGCTGTTTGTTGAAAAGTGTTTTGACTACCACGATGACGATGTTCTTGATCAGATTAAGAAGTACACTGGTGGCAAGCTTGCTTATGCTTATGACACTATCACCGCCCCTCCAACTACTATTAATGTCTACTCTGTCTTGCCTAAGGACCGTGAGAGCACTTTGTTTATTTCGCTACCTTTTGATGCGTCTACTGTTAAAGAACCCAATCCCAAAGTTTCGATAAAGTTTCCTTTGGCTTACTTGGCTATTGATAAGAAGAAGGACATTGAAGGTATTCAGCACTCTCCTGACGGTCTCTTTGAAAGTACTATTCAGGCTATTAAAACTGTCAACGACAATTGGGCTAAAAATCCCCAATATTTGCAACACATGCCCGTAAAGATTCTTAAAGGTGGCATTGACGCCATACCCGAGGGTCTGGAACTTGTCAAGGCGGGTAAGAACTCGGGTGTGAAGATTGTCGTTCCAATTGTCGAATGAACCAGTATTCTTGATTAGAGTATGTGAGTGACACTCGGCCATTCACTTCTAGTGTATAGAAATGAGTTTAGTTAGCGTGTGGCAACGTCTGAGCATACCACGTCTGCTTTATCTACTTAGTTAAATGTAGCTATTCTTTGAAATATAAATTGTTTGGTATATTCTTCATAGCACCTTTTTTTAACTCGCGGCCTGATGATTTTGTTAGTACTCAGTGGAATTCCATACCCTCTTGGTCTTATAGGTACTACTAGGTAGGGGCATTCGAAGAATATAAAATTCCGCTAACTATTACTCGCATGACACTTATTACAATCAACTATGACATTAGTATTAAAAACATTGCTTATTTGAAAGGATCTTATAAATAACATGCGATGGTCGCTTGGTATATGACTTCTAACTGAACCTAGCTATAGTTCCTGAAATGACTCTATCAATCCGTTATCTTATCTCTATACTCAATATAGAATAACTGGAAATATTATTGCATCGGGACATCGATCTCTAAGATATAAAAGTTGAAACCCGATTTAAATAATTGATGTAAATATATCATATGGATTTTGCTTTGTATAGCTCAGCAGTTCATCACAAGTGTCATCCAGGTACACTTGCAATCATGCCCATACTTCTGCATGCAAGGTCCAACGCCTGCCTCTCGTCCATCTCAGATCTTAACATTACTCTGCATCAAAAGGCATAGATCACCTGCATCTCTCTGCAAAGATGGTTCTAAATGTTAGAGTGAGTAATAATTATCTTTTTGAGAATCAGGATCATTATAACCTGAAATACAGTTATCAGTCTCTGTACAATTGCATATTGGTAAAGATTTATACAGCTAGCTATGAACCGACCTTTTACCATTAATTGAAAGCTATCCCACGTTCTTGGCCCCCTCAATGGCCAGTCTCTCACGTTGCCATCTTGGAATCTCCCTATGGTATATCCCCGAGCCTGGTTTCTGTAGTGATGATAATACGTTTTACAGCTGATTATACAGGAAATATTCCAGCAGAATCAGGTTTAATGATCATGTTCATGCAATGCAATGTACCCGCCGAGGATCAGTGCATTTTGTAGACCGAGTTATTCAGAATAGAGACCCCTCTTCGTAGCCTGGGGTCATTAGAATGATGATCTCTAACATTTCGTTCATCACGCTAATTAAATATCTAATTTGATGAATAATAAATTGACTTTGGTGCCAAGTGCTGCAAATGCTACTCTAAACCTTTGTCCACGGAGCATGTGATCGAGAAAGCTAAAACTGTCAAAAGGGTAACCAGACAAGTAGGGAGTTCAATATGGTGAGATAAATTATCAGCTGACAAGCTTCTGCTCAGTTAGGGGACGAAAGGTTGGCAACGTAGACCAATCGAATGAAATTTCAGCTAAGACCTGGGTAACTTCAAGATCCGGTATCGGATGACCATTGATGGCACTCTAAAAGTACTGCCATGAGATTTAAGCTGGACAGATACTGTCTTAACATCAAACAATCTAAGAGCTCTGCCATACGAACCTACGAATCAGTCGTATAAAGTGCTATACTTCTATCTAGAATACTGCGGCAGTGAAAGCATACGTCAGTCCACTCATACTGTTAGATCTGCCCTATATATGTTAATTGATATCAACGCAAGTAGCAAGTTCAGCAGCTGGCCAATGCTAATAGTAAACGGAGGGTTACTCTATCTCGTATTTCACACAACCCCCGAGTCCGTTATACACCCCATCAGCTTCGCGAAGCGAAGCACAACCAGGGTCTGGGGCGGAGCCCCAGCCGCCGGAGGCAGAGAGGAAATGAGATAAATAGGCATTAAATAAATAACATCGTAAAGAAAACACAAAGCAAATAGATAAACAAGGGTCGGGTTTAGACCAGGAAAATGGCGCCCTTCTCGTTGTAAGGCACGTTATTCTCGTCCTCCTCTGCCTCGGATTCGTCCAGGTTATATAGCACATGGAGCCAGACGAACACACATACAGCAGTAGAGATGAGTAAAATGCCGAGAAGAACAAATGGAGACAGAACAGAAACCAACATGGTGCGGAAGTAGTCGTAGAGTTCCTGAAGAGCAGTGTAGCGCGAGCCTTCGAGTTTGTGACCGCGGTAGTAGTGAAGCATGACGTTTTTGATCGAAGATTCAGAAGCCGCTGAGGATTCAGCTGATGCTGGTAGCAAGACCTTTTCTGATTCTGTCGGGGCTTGTTCCTCTCTTGGTAGACTGGGGAGTTTGATCCTTAGCTCCTGTAGCTCTACAGAATTGATCCATACTTTTATTACGGCCTCGTGGAAATCATCTTCAGGACGAGATTCTACTAAAGCCTCGGACTTAGCTTCAAAGTTTTGTTGGTGTCCATCCCAAAGTAGAGGCTCTACATGTTCATCGTCGTCTTCATTTGAACTGGTACCTTCAGCAGCACTGAAGTATCCAATTGCCTCCTGAGGTAGAAAAGTTGCAAACATTGATTGTTTAGACTCCCCGGATGGATATAGTTTTAATGGTAGGCCTGGAAGAGTGGTGACATCAGCAGAAGCGAGAATGTCGTACGTGAAATAAAAGTTCGTGACAGCTTGTGATACAATCTGTTTTGTTTTATGTGATTTGAGAGTAGTTTTATGGCTGGCCATGACTGTAAGTAAGCCACGATGATTAATAGGGCCCTCCACGCCAACACGGGTCGAGATTATAGGACTCAGCGACCCGCCCGAGTCTGTACTCATATGCTCCTGAACAACACATGCCGCCAGATCAAACAAGCAAATAGCTATCAGACATTGGCACAGGCAAGCCCTCCATCCAGCAAAGAGGGATTTCATTTTGCGATTCGTCTGCTGGTGAATCAATCTGACTACAAGAACGAATCAACTACCAACTAATTGCCAATTAACAACCAAATCAATAACCAACTAATCACCAATTAAAACCAATTAAAACACTGAATTAAAAAGCTAATGAACAACCCCGAAACCCTACTGATCACACGAGATACAGCTAAAAACACACCCCCAAGGGATCGTGACAGTGAAGTCTTCTTATGTATAAAAGTGGGAAAAAGTAACGGGACTAAATCAATGTGTCAGTCAGCCAGTCAGCCAGCCAACCAGACCAGTACGTCGCCAGTTGATCTTCCTGGCAAACAAAAATGACAAATCAAGCAAATCCAGTCACTACTTGACTATTCCTGTTCAAGATGACAAATTATCAGTTGACAAATCCCGCTGCCTGCTAACCCGTTATCTCCGAATCAAGTCCACCTAGTACTTGATATAGCGATATATAGTCTAGCTCGTAATAAACACACTGTATGCGACAATAAGTAACCGATGCGATCGATAACGATAATCTGCTAACCGACAGATCAAGACGACTGTATACAAGTAATATCGAGATCAACCAGAATCAAACCACTGATATATCTGTTGATAACTAATAGCAATAAGTGATGGTGAACAAAAAAAACAAGACAGATCAAATTCGATAATATACATATGTGCTAGTTTATATACTCATGGATACATTTTCTCCGCCATCGGTCCTTATGGTGCATTTACTAATCTGGCGATCAGCATATATTTCTTTTACGGCTGTAACGGAAACCATCACACCTTCAACACTATCCAAAAGCTGCTAGTTAACCAAGGTTTATTCCCATGGCTTGCTGTAAAACTTTAATCAGTGTCCCCCAAACCTTGTCCAGAAATTACATGCAAAAAACCACGCCCATGACATCCAAACTCTACTGAGCGAGCAACTGTCACCCTCACACATGACACCAGGGCTCGACGTACGGGTCGGGGTGTGCCTCCGGCGGCTGGGGCTCCGCCCCAGACCCTGGTGGCTCCTCTCGCTTCGCTCGAGTCGTTTCGTCGGGGGCCCCACCATCCTCTCCTGCGAAGCAGGAGCAACCAGGGTCTGGGGCGGAGCCCCAGCCGCCGGAGGCACACCCATCGACCCGTGCGTCAGTGAGTGAGAGTGAGCACTTTTCGGTTGACGACGTTTAAGATTTCGTGGTCGCTGTTATGACTTGCGCATCGATGAACGGCTCCGGTTTATCCGATGCCGGTGTGGTCTGGCGAGCAGGGCTCTTTGTTGTCTAAACTCAATACAGGAATCGTTTATAGACTCGAGGTTTGATAGACTGGTGTCAGTTGGTGGATGGGTGAATGGTTGGCCGGTAGAGACGAGACCTCGTGTAGACCAGATCAGTCGGCTCGAAGAATGGCTTTCACATGTTCGAGTGCGTTCGTTTGCGGAATACGAACTGATCAAACCTGAAAATTGGCGCCAGCCAGCGATCAAGGGTCAATGAATAATCATCAGTCAGCTCAAAGTCTAAAGATCCATGCGGAGAAGGGCCTTGTCAAGTCAAATCAGGAGGTGGGTTAAGTGACTTTTCTGCTGCCGTCTGCTTGTTCCGGTTAGGATGTCTGCAAGATCTAATTGATTCCTGCTTCTGGTGTGCGATAGGAACTCTACCCCTGCCCTCGAGAGTCGGCTGTCTCGACCTCCGCCTGACTCATTCAGTCCCATTTAACTTCAAGTTCAATCAAAAACCAAGACACTGTGAGAAATGGACATCCGGGGTACAAAATAATTCAAATTTCACCCATAAACCCTCGTTTACAGGGGTATTCGTTCTGCCAAGAACTTACTTTTAATGCCGACTTTCCCGGACGGACTCATGCAGCACCCCTCCTGACCCTGATCCCAATCTAATCTAATCTCGGTGTCTTCCCTCTCCCACCCACCGCCCGGATGTACAAACTGCCGGCACCCGCTCAGCCGCGGGTATGCATCTCTCTCTCATGGACCCGCTACCCCTGAGTTTGTCCTCAGGTTTTTTTCTGGACGGGGGTTTCTTTGGAGGGGGGTGTGCCTCCGGCGGCTGGGGCTCCGCCCCAGACCCCGCGGCTCCTCTCGCTTCGCTCGAGTCCGGCGTGGGGGTGCCGGCAGCTGGGGGAGTGAGTGAGGGGAGGTGAAATATCTGTTCTGAGATGAGGGTGCTTCTGTCAGGAAATAAATAAACGGCCATCCGAGTGCTCATGGGTACTGCTGGAGGTGGTTGTGGTTCCACAGCCAGTTCTTCGGTTGGTCAGATGTCTTCTCCGTGTTCAGAGCATTTGGTGCTTTTGAAGTCCGTTCTGCGGCCGTGATTCTTCCGAGGTGGAAGCTGTGCTCCAGTTTCTCGGTATCGGGGCCATATCGGTTCTCCTAGGATCGCGGACGCAACGACTCGAGCGCAGCGAGAGGAGCAACCAGGGTCTAGGGCGGAGCCCCAGACGCCGGAGGCACACCCGTCCTTCAATTGTTCCGGCTGGTGCATTATCAGTGGATGTCTCCCACCGTCGAAAGAACACTGATTAGCGGAGAATCCCGGGCACAGCTGCGAAGAGTGTCGGGGAAAGAGATCTGTTTGTGGATCGACAGCCAATTAAACACGCCGTTGGGCGATACAGGTGGTATTGGGTGACTGTTGAGAGACACGGGCCTAATTACAGACAATCGGAGGTGCATGCTCGATGCATTTTTTGAACCGGTTATTTTCGAGTGGTAGGATTAGAGTGGTTTGAAAAAGCTGTTGGGAGGAGTACGGATTGTTTTCCTTCTAAAGCCGAGAAAAAAACTAGGGACAGCTGTAAGGTTTGAGTGCTGTGTTTGGTTCTGAGTTCTGAGTTCAGGTTCTCTGTTGTGCGCTCTAAGTCAGGTTCTGAGTCTGAGTACGATGTTTAAAGCATTGCTTATGAAACCAATTAAATCCAATTGCTATTAAACCATTAACTTTAAGCAGATTACAATTGGTTTGTTCGAGTCATACTAACCTATTCGATACACGACAATACCCCCACTAACAATGGACAGTCATAAAGGACTTGTTTTACTGCAGTGGATCGACGCGCTTATTGTATGCTTAACTTTAAATGAGCCACGCTAGCTGTTTATGTTTGTAAGCTGTAAAATATTAAGTGCCTGACAGACGCGCAGTGATATCATGACGCCGCAGAAGCAACCCTCAGTAGATAAGAGACGAGGCTACGATAGGTAAATATAACTGAGCTGCGGGGATAAGGACAAAACGCATTGTCACCACCACTGCCATCTTCATTAAAGGTTAAATCCAGCAACATATCAACAACAGTTATCAGTGAAGTTTAATGAAAAAATTTTGTTTGTGAGAAAACAAAAGTATTTTGCCGAAGCCACTGAACATAATTTCACAGCCAGTCCACACCGACAATCGAGGATCTAAAAGATAAGGACCCTGTTGTCAATAAATCTAGCATTAGAATTGGGTATCTACAACGTCGCGTGAAACCTTGATATCGCCATTGAACTTGCGCTACTGATAAGGTCTCACTAGAGCTATTTTGGTGCGGAAAAGATTATTGATTTCATA
Organism: Sugiyamaella lignohabitans; assembly: GCF_001640025.1. Lineage (NCBI taxonomy): Eukaryota > Fungi > Ascomycota > Dipodascomycetes > Dipodascales > Trichomonascaceae > Sugiyamaella > Sugiyamaella lignohabitans. The sequence continues at coordinate 2,126,692 of NC_031672.1, read as the reverse complement.
TCAGTCTTAGTTACTTGATTTTCGAGAAGACGACACTACTTCACAGGTGATAAGAGCCATATAAGCAGTGAAAACAGGCACACGACCAGAAAAATCGCACATATTAAAGACACATTCACACCCACTTTCCGAGCCCAAAATTACTTTGTTCAAAATACTCCTGTTAACTGTTACAAAGTGAACTACACAGGCAACAGAGTTTAAAACACCCAAAAACACCGAACACAGAATGGCAGGACCACCCCGAGTGCGAAAAGTAGCGGTCGTCGGATCCCGAGCCGTAGGTAAGTGAAATGGCCTTCCCCAAGCATCTCCTCGAGCGAAGCTCGAGGAGCAACCAGGGTCTGGGGCGGAGCCCCAGCCGCCGGAGGCACACCCCACCCCCGTTTGTACCCACTAACCGCTTTACACAGGCAAGTCGTCGATGACACTGCAGTACGTGGAAGACCACTTTGTAGAGAGTTATTACCCGACCATTGAGAACCAGTTCTCGAAAACCATTCGATACCGGGGCCAGGAGTTCTCGATAGAGATCCTCGACACCGCCGGCCAGGACGAGTTCAGCATCATCAACCAGAAACATCTGATTGGCATCCACGGGTACCTGTTAGTGTACTCAGTGGCATCGCGGTCGACGTTCGAAATGATCCGCATCGTGCTCGACAAGATTCTCAATAACATGGTAAGTGTTCTGGGGGAGAGGGGTGTGCCTCCGGCGGCTGGGGCTCCGCCCCAGACCTTGGTTGCTCCTCTCGCTGCGCTCGAGTCGTTGCGTCGGTATGCCCTGGAGGATGTGGTGACTAACGAGAGTAGGGGACGGATAAAGTGCCAGCGGTGATTGTGGGAAACAAGTCAGATTTGCATATCCAGCGACAGGTCAGCGAGGAAGAGGGCCGCAAGCTCGCGAAAGATCTCGGTTGCGGGTTTGTCGAGGCGTCGGCTCGGCACAACGAGAACGTCAGTAAGTAGCTTTGTCGTCTTTAAAATGCTGCTGCACTATCCAAGCTCGACTCGAGCGCAGCGAGAGGAGCAGCGAGGTCTGGGGCGGAGCCCCAGCCGCCGGAGGCAGAAGTGTTCCCGTAGAGATTGTGGGTACTAACTAGGGCCAGATCGAGCATTTGAGCTTTTATTAGCAGAAATTGAGAGACAGCAGAACCCCGTTCAAGAGACGACAAGCAGCTGTACTGTGCAATGATGATGAAGATGGACGGGGCTGTAATTACTTGCGCGTTTCGCGATGTTATGACTGATAATGAGTATGTAATGTAATGAAACTGAATAAATTCAACTAGATTTGTTTCAATAATCGCTGAAAGGCCGTTTTTTGTTCTACCCTGGAACAGAATTTGACACTTCACTCTGAGGTGAAATTTTTTCATTTTTTGGCTTTTGTGAGACATAATTCAGAGTACAACAGTGACCTCGACACCCGGAGTAACTCCTGCGAAGCAGGAGCCACGGGGTCTGGGGCAGAGCCACGGGGTCTGGGGCAGAGCCCCAGCCGCCGGAGGCAGAACCGACCCCTGAAGTCTCCTGATTCGAATGATCGACGCTGATAAAGCAGAGCAGTCATGTGACCCTTTTTGAGCCGCTTAGTAATGGGCTCAGCGCCTCACGCATATATAGATGTATATATAGGAGGAGAGTAGGAAGATAGAACATCAGAACAACTTGGACTGAAATATAGCACAAGATGCCGGTAGATATCGTGCACCCAGATACTTCGGACGTGAAGTTCAAGTTCGATAAGTTCCTGAAGGATGAGTTTCGATTTGGAATTGACCCTAATGCTCCCATTTGCCGATATTTCGCGGCGGGTCAATGTCCACGAGGCAAGACATGTCCAGACAAACACATTCTACCCAACTATTCAAACAAGATTGTTTGTAAGCATTGGCTGAGAGGTCTTTGTAAAAAGGGAGATGCCTGTGAGTTTCTCCACGAATACAATTTAAGAAAGATGCCCGAGTGCACGTTCTTTTCTAAGTAAGTACCGAGACACTATCTTCACAAGAGATGATGAGATAATCATGGCAGAACTCCTCGAGCGAAGCTCGAGGTTGCCGCCGGAGGCATGGCTGCCATCACAGAGAATGATCAGATCAGTTACTAACAGGCTTTTCAGAAATGGATACTGTACACAATCACCCGATTGTCTCTATCTTCATATTGATCCACAGAGCAAGATCCCGCCATGTCCTAATTACGACCGTGGTTTCTGTAGACTGGGTCCCGAGTGTCCTCGAAGGCACGTTACCAGGGTTTTCTGTCCTAAATACCTGACAGGATTCTGTCCCGAAGGTCCTACTTGTAGTATGGGCCATCCACGATTTGTGGGTATTACGGACGACATGCGGATTGCTAAAGAATACGACCCACTGCCGAGCTGGAAACGGCAGTGAGTGCTCTGTTCTGTTAGGTTCTCTGCATAGATTGATGTAATTTATTTATTAATACGATGATTTTGCGTATGTTCTAGTGTATATCTGGTGAAAGTGTATGGGCTCAGTCCAATACACTTTAGAGCTGTCCATTCCTGTTGAAAGGAGTGAATCTGATGAAGCAGAATTCAGAACTTCACTGTCCGTGACGGTAAATTTTGATCCTGACACGGACCCCAGTCTATATCCCGTCCGGAATCTCCTGCGAAGCAGGAGCAACCAGGGTCTGGGGCGGAGCCCCAGCCGCCGGAGGCAGGTCCCGTTCGTATATCAAAAGAGTAATTAGTTTCTAGTTAGTAATTCATAGTACACATCATTATATTCATCACATCATCAAGTCCTCGTAGCCAGAGGGTATCGTTGTCAGCCTTAGTCACCGTCAACGAAGATGTCGCTGACGGGCAATAAATCGCTGCGTTCGAGTTCGCAGACTGCTTTTTTGACCCAGGGCATCTCGGCTATATCCACTGCTCGCAAACGGAGGTCTCGCTTTTGTAGACACCCCTCAACAATTTCCATTCCGCCGACCCATTCCTCGCTGTATGGCAGCTTCTCCTGGGGTGGATCGTTTTTAAACGCGATCCACGACCACTCGACACGGGCGATTCTATGCGCGGTCCGTCCTCGCGACCGTCCTCCACCCACGTTCTTCGGCGGGTCAAAAGGCAGGCGTCCTTCCATTACAGCGTAAAGCAGCACTCCAAGAGCCCATGAGTCTGTCTGTCTCCCGTCATATGGCTGGCCCATCAGCAGCTCTGGCGGTACGTAGTCTTCCGACCCACATCTCGTCACAAGTTGAGGGTTCTCGGGATCGATCTTTCTCGACAGACCGAGATCTGTCAAGGTAGCCAGAGGCCGTTTATAGTGTGCTGGGTCGTCCAGCGACAGCAGTTCTTCAACTGGCATGTTCAACAGCACATCTGGGATTTGTTAGGTCCTGGTTTTGGGGGTCCTGCCTCCGGCGGCTGGGGCTCCGCCCCAGACCCCGCTGCTCCTCTCGCTGCGCTCGAGTCGAGTCGTGGCGAGAACTGTAGAACTTACTTTCCAGTTTGATGTCTCGGTGGACTATGTTGTTGTTGTGGAGGTACGCTACGGCATTGACCAGCTCGGCGAAGATTCGACGCACCATCTGTGGTCGCAGCTTGTCTCGGTGCTTGGCTGCGAGATCAAATAAATCTCCTCCGCGACAGTAGGATAATACCATCAGCGCCTTGCTTTGGTCCATATTAAACCCATAGAGTGATATCAGGGATGGGTGGTTCACAGTCTATAGTTCACAGTTAGTTCCATACAGGGTTAAGATAATAATGATGGTATACAAACCTTTAATATTTCGATTTCTCTGCCAAGACCAGACTCGATCCGTTCGCGGGATCCTCCTCCAGCAGCTCCGAGCTCTACAATTTTGATGGCCACAAGAATTGAGTCGACTTTCTCACGGTAAGAGGGAATGACAAATCGTTCAACGGGCTTCGCAAGCACGACCCTGCTGAAAGCTCCTCGACCAAGTAGCGATATTTCTCGCCAAGTCGACCTTCTTTTCTTGATATCATATGCTTCATAAATTCTTCCAGTTGCTGGTGGACTGGTAACAGTTTCTGAAAGTTGGTTCGGAACAGTTAAAGTTGTCTCTTTGGTTCCGGTTGATGTCGTGTCTTCGATTTTCACTTCTGAAGTACGTTGTTTATGACCCACCGTGCTAATTGTTTCCTCAGAGTCTACGTCACGATCAAGTTCTTGACTAGAGGTTGAAGAGGCAGATGAATAAAGACGGCTTGCCTCAGAAGCAGTGGAAGATGACTTTGAAAGAGGACTCGTTTTTTCATAACTTGTTGGCAACAAACTCACAAGTCCAGAGCCAGCATTCAAATTTGAACTTTGGCCCGACGAACTAGAGGAACTAGTGGCCGTATGAAGAGCAAGGTTCGGAATCCGTTCTCGGTGAAGTTTTTCGATAAGACGGACATGCTCGCTCGAAGATGAACGACCGTATAGAGGACGAAGAGGTGGAGTTTTAAGATCACTGTTTGAACGAGATCTGTTAACATTATCCTGCTGTTGCTGGTCATCTCGTTTCTTTATAATTATTGGCTGGTCTCCGTGGGTCGTGTATAAAGGAAGTGGAATTGGCGACTGATGCGGTGGTTGTGGGAGAAGAGTACCAGTAAGAGAAGACGTCATATCTGCTGGTGGAAGCAGTCGACTTGGTTTGTCAGCTAGGATTCCAGGTAGTCGCGGCGGTAAGATGTTGTTGGCTGGGTTATTCGCTACAGGTACGTATTCACTCACTATACGCTTCTCACGAGGGGTACTTGGTGTGTTGATTGTAGCTGACGGGATTAGTCCGTCTTGTGATTGTATCGATGACGACAGCTGGCCCTTTGACAACGACTGCTGTCGTTTTAGTGACGACAGGGCAGCACTAGCGGCTGCAATTGTTATGGGAGCAATTGGAGAAGGGCTGGATATAGACAATTTATCTTGTGGAGACATACTTGTCGGTCTACGAATAGAAGAAGCTCTTGATACAGTTGCTGACATGGGTGAGCTTCTGCCATTAAAGGCACGAAAGAGGGCCATTGAATCATAGTCTTCACCTTCCGAAGGACCAATTAATGGCGATGGAAAAGGTACCACTTCAAATGGACTGGCTAACTGTTGGTCCCAATATGATGATGTAGAGGATGATGGGTAGGATGAGGTGGATGAGGTTGGAGGAATCTGCAGTTTGAGCGGTTCTCGAACAGATTTTTTTCCTGCATAGTTATTAGTATTATCAGAAGATTGAGATGAAGAGGTAAAGACAATGTTGGGTTCATTAGAGTATTGTATGGGAATCTGGTTAACAGTATGAGACAGGTTGGTGTCTTCTCCAAGAGTGCTTGGCGGCACAGTTGTAGGTATTATGGGGTTTGTTGGTGCAGGACCTCGACCTGGAAACGGGGCTATGGGTGATGAATCGGTAGATAATGACGAAATGAGGTTTGAAAGCGGATCAGACCCAGAGTTGGCTGTTATCGAATCAGACACAAATTTGTTGGTACTGTATGATGGAGGAGTTGATTGAATAGAGCTGGTATCATCTGCTTCATCCATCTCAACATCAGAAACAGGCTCAGCAGTGTCCATTTCGTGTTTTCCAGAAACATTACTTAGAAACTGACCAGTAGTATCGACAGTGGAACCCGTACCTGTACCATCATGAGCGCTTGAACTATGGCTATCTCGTTCTACACTGCTGTCAGTGCCGTCAATGCTGAGAGTGCTCCCAGCACTCTCAGCGCTTCCACTACTTTCAACTTTCGTGGCATTATCTGAATTCAAGTCTGACTGGGTCAGTGGTGGATTCTTTTGCCGTTCATAGGCCCCAGTACCACTATAGTGAACGTTCGACATGAGAAGGGTGAGGTTAGATTGGATACACGGGATGGCACCCGATCCAGAACTAACAAATACGACTGACTAATAGAAGAACGTGGTGAAAAAGTTAAACCTGTGATACGAAGAGCTCTAGTAGCGATGTTCGGATGTCAAATGAAATATACCTCACGTAAGAGGACGCGATGACCCGGTTCAATGGATACTTGACAAATATGTTGTCCAGGAATGATTTAGAAGTCGACACACTGTCGAAATAAATAATATATCACCACTGAACGCCATACAAACCGAGATCAGATCAAAGAGATCCACGCGTGAATCGGAGAGAGATCGAGGTGATGAGATAATATATCGCTCACAATGGCTGCAAATGATCTATAGCAGGCACTGATATGCCAGTGACCAGTCGACTTCACAATCTGATTTGACAATTGAATCTAGCACTATTGGCCCTAAAATCTCTTTCTGTATTTGCTAGTTCAAACAATATCTATCGTATGAACGTTGGAGTTAATAAAAAGTTGGGTTGATAAAGCTGACGATTCCCTCAGTGATGCAGTATAATATCTGGATTTTATTACTTCGGTTTGTTGTGCATACTGAAAAAGCAAGGAAGATTACTGCTCGCTACTGTTGATGAAATGGCAGCCAATACTCCAACAACCGACTCTTAACAATCAACTCTACCAAAAACAAAAAAACTCAACCAGGGTCACAGACCAAAGAAAAAACAAAATTGTCTGTCAGGTCAGCGACAGTAAAACTACTCAGTGAGAAAGCCACACCTGCTCTTATAATATGTGTATCAAATGTAATATGCACAGTGGGGTAACTCTACTGATATATGCTGTAGGGCTGTCTATAAATTGACAACAAAATGAGCACAAAAAAATCCATAAATAAACCAAAAAAATCATTCAAGAGCTCCAGTAACCAATTCTCGAGGTCTCTACAACTCCTTATCTCAATCAGTTCCCAAAAAGGTTTGTAATCTACGGCACTCAACGAGGTAATCTGGTGGCTGGTGCTGATACCAGCATTGGTGGATCCTGCTGGCAGATACAGGCGTTTAAAAAAACCTGGTGGCTGAAATCCAAGGCGTGTTTCGAGCTGGTCAGTTTGTCTCTACGCCGCAGCACACGACATCCGTCTCAATTGCACAATGAACTCTATCAACAACTCCTCTGAGACACTCCAGTAATCTCGAAATTAATTACAGGTTTAGGGCCTCCATGTTAAATCACCAGCCCCGCATCCCCTATCTGTCACCTCCCCTGCAGTGTAACTTTAAAACCCCATAGCCGCACGCCCCTGTCCATCCAGGGTCCACCAACTCTCCCCCCTCCTCCCACCCACTCCTCCTCCTGCCCACCTCCCCAACCTCCACACACCCCACACGCACCGACTCGAGCGAAGCGAGAGGAGCCGCGGGGTCTGGGGCGCAGCCCCAGCCGCCGGAGGCACACCCCCACTCCTGGCCCGGCCTCCGGCGGCTGGGGCTCCGCCCCAGACCCCGTGGCTCCTGCTTCGCAGGAGATTGCTGGGACCGTGGAGTGTTTCGGAAAAGATGAGGAGGTGAGGGAGGGATCCGAGAGGATGCCGCTGGGGGTGGTGGTGGTGGGATGAGATGCGGCACGGCTATTTGGCACGGCTGTATGCAAGTCGGTTCGCCAAATGACCATTAATTTACTATGGCGCTCGCTCGGTAATGTTATTGCTGGTCGTCTACCGCTGAGGTGGGTTTGTATTTGTTTATTGCACGCTTGTTCGTTTGGACGGGTCCAACTGTACAGTTTTTTTGCGCGTATATCGCCTGCGGTATCGCTTGCTTGTTTTTTATTGCGGGTTTTTTTATTGTAATTGGCAGTTTCGACGGTCTTTTTCGACAACGGATAACCCATTCCGTGCCGATACTCTAACTCTCGACTCTGAGATCTGTCCGGCTAGGTCTCTTTAAACTTCGATTTTTGCATTTGTGGTTTTGTGCTTGATATTAACTTACTCGTCCGGCTTATTTTGGGTCTCGTTGATCTGTTTTGGGCTGAATTCATTCTCTCGTCATCTTCGACTGTTTTATTTAAATCTGCTGTGTTCGGTTTAGGTCAGAAAATTGTATTTTGATTTTATTTTTGGGTGCCGTTTGTATGATCTGTTGGGGTTTTTAGTTGTCTGTTGGTATTACTGATTCCAATGACTGAACCGGATTCGGTGGTTTCGCCGCTCAAAAAGAACGGCATTGTCCCGGGCGACTCAACAGACCATGCTCTCGTTGACCAGAATCTCAATCATAAACAGGCCGGCCCTCCTGAAATCCCTCATATCACCTCGAATTATGTCCCATTGTCCCAGATAATTGCCAGTCTGACTATTCATTCACATGCTGAATTGCAGAATGTCTTGGAAACCCTCCCGTCAGTCAAGTCGGATCACGCCAAAAAACGCCGACTGCTGGATTATCTGGTCAAATCGCGAAGGGAGTTTGTAAAACTCTATGTTCTGTCGAAATGGACTAATGTTAGTAAAGATATTTCCCAGTGTATTGATGTGGTATCGTGGTTAACAGGCCAACAAAACTGTTTTAATAATGTCGTCAACGTGCTTTACACCATAGAACGAGGTCTGGGAGGTGCGAAAATGAGAGACCCAGACATCGAAACCGCTTTAGAAGTGCTGAAATTCGGTAAACCTCTACAAAAAGGCTATCATGATTTCGTTCCTTTAAAACCATTATCTCCAAAATTGGTATTAAGTACGCTTCATGATTTGAATGTGTTATTATCCATTCGTCTGGCTTTGAGTGAGGACTTGCCTAGCGAGTATAGGAATTATGAAATTTCCGATGGCAGGGTCAAGTTTACTATTGGTGATTCGTTTATAGTGGGATTGGGTGTTGCCGATGATAGTGTAGATGCACAGTTTTTCTTTATTGATTTCCGGTTCTCTTTTGAAGGCACTAATAAGATTGTACCGCCTCTGAATGTGAGCTCGAGATTGGAGAAGATTGTTAATTCAATGTTGGCTGATAAAACGAAATCCTTGACCGATGTTTTCCATTGGCTTCTACGGTTTACCTTGAACTATAAACTCAGCATTGTTAATGATCAGTTGGCTACTTTAGAACGGGGTCTTTGGAGTGGAGTTCTTACTCACCAGTTTTATCCTGATAAATCACTGCTAATTGTTAATTACTGGACTGGCAGACCGGGGCCTAGAAACATTATTCGCATTGGTCTTTCTAAGGCACACAAAATCATGGTCTGTTGGCAAAGAGAGGGTCGAGATGTGGCCGATTCATTACTTCAAAGCTCACCTGTGGTTTCTTCTTTTGGCCAATATGATCTGAATGTCGAGGCACTGCTAAACGAGATCATTTCTCTTCATATTCATTATATCATTGAACACATTTACAATGCTCTCGAAGAGGCTGATAGTAGTTCTGGATTAACAACATCTAGCAGATCTGGAGCTGGCAATGTGAGCAGCACGGGCATTTCTACTGCATCTGGGCATAACACCAATCAAAGTAACGACGTCAGTGCTTCGAGTGGACCTGCCAATACTACTGATCGAAGTGAAGACCAGTCTGAGACTGCATCTGTCGTGGTGTTGTCTCCAGACAAGATCAAGATCCAACTGTGTGGATTAAAATACATCACCTTTTCAATTGACCCATTAGGAGGTAAATGCGTGCTTCAAACACCTACACAACTTATTCTTTCGGCCGAAAAGAACCTCAATGAGCTTGCTGATGTAGTGAGCCAGGGTCCTGACATCTTTTTCAAACTACGATACATCTCTCTACAAGAAGAAATTACACAACGCGCTAAAGCCGCTGGCTGGGTCGCTAATAACAACATTAATATCTCATCTGATGACATGAAACGTCACTTTTACGACAAGGATCCTAATACCGTGAGTGTTTTCCCACTTCGACTGCCCCAATGGGCTCCATCTTGGTTTTTACTTGTGTCACTGGGACGCAACAGACATCCCAAATGGTACATGAGTCGACTTGAGTCTAAAGACAAACTATGGACTGTGCTGTTCCTCGAAACATTAAACGTCAACCTAGAAGATGCTCTGGCCGTTCCAGACTACCGTCTATTTGACCAGTTGTCCAAATTCATCACTTCACGTTTCATGATAAATGGCATTTGTCATGATCTCGACAGCAAAAAGGCCAAGTACAGCTTGCTACAGGGTACCGACGACTCTGGAAATAAACGGCCGGCTATTCTTGTTAATCTCAGCACATTAACCAAAAACTCATGGGCTCATTCTTCTCTCTTGATTGTATTAGACCCTACGAAGGGTGTAGCTGTTCTTCAAGGACGAACTAAGAACCCACTCTCATTCGATCCTATTCTTGACACATCTGAACCAGCAGACCCTACCACCACATCTTCTTCTTCAGTCACAGTTGACCCAACGAGTTCATCTCAAACAGTCTCGGCAACTGGCAGTGTGAATATCGACCCGTCTACTGGCCGGTTTCTTCTTCACATTCCCCTGTCGACTGAAGAGGGTAAATTCATCTCGACTGTGGTCTCTAAACTATCAAAAATCGAGCGAATGGTGAGCTATGTTGAGCTTATCAAGTCCATGTCACTTCAACTGCGTGAAGCGTCGATGACGAAGATCTCTTTCGAATATGGACCCGACCTGACGGCCACTGTTCTTCTCCACGACAGTGATCCGGTTGACAGTACTACACCGCCCAAAATTACCTTCAAACTGAGTTCCAACAGTCCTCATAACATTGTAGCACCTCATTTACAGGCTCTATTAGACGAACGAGGGCTACTCCCTGTTGTGTGGCTGCTGCGAACATCACTTCCCATCTACCAATCCCTCAAACAGCTCGAACAGACCTCTCCTGTCCGGGTTCTCATAGTCGCACGTTCGGTGGTTGATATCCGTATAATGTTCCCCAATCGCCGGACCAGTCTCGAACTTCGACTCATGAAAAGACACAAAACCGACGTTGTCTACGTCAAAGAGCTCGCCGATACCGCTACATCTGTCCCCGAACCAGACTGGGCCTCGCCCCTAAAAACAGCTGGCATCTGGAAAGAGCGGTTCTCACACCCCTCGATCGTCCCGCTCTCAGACGGAGCAGTCTGTCCACCCGACGAAGTTGGCACGGTCCTCACCAAAGTCGTGCAAACACTCGCCACCGCTACATAGACCTCCTGCCATGTAACACTAGCACTTAACGTATACTATTTATTTACTGTACTACTTTTCTGGGGGTCATGCCTCCGGCGGCTGGGGCTCCGCCACAGACCCCGCTGCTCCTCTCGCTACGCTCGAGTCGTTACTCCACGGTCCCAGCAATCTCTTGCGAAGCAAGAGCTACGGGGTCTGGGGCGGAGCCCCAGCCGCCGGAGGCAAAGACCCCGGGAAAAGTGCTCGTGAAAATCTATTTTAATAATTACATACCAGCGGGCGACGTGGTTTAGTCTTGGCCCTCGCGGTCTGTGCTGTTAGTGGTGGTTCCCTGGTACGGTTGGAGAGATAAAATACTTACATTGATAATGCAATGGAGGAGGAGGGATGTTTCTCTCGAACTTGGTACCGCCTGGTCGACAGGGGGGGATGATGGGATCTGGGTGGGTGTATCTTTTCAGCAGCGATTGTGTAGTGTTGATGAGATTCTGCAGCCTTGTTAGCATCTGTACTGTGCACACCAGTGCTAAATCCATAGAACTGAAACACAAAATGATATTAAAGTTCATTTTAGGTGATGAATGACATGAACTCAGAAGTAAGACCAGGGTCTGGGGTAACCAGCATCGCATACTGGCATCCAGCTTTTTTCCAGTACAAACACTGAAAAAAAACCAGTACCCAACTCTGATTCTTTTAAGTCGTGAAGTGGAGATATGCTTACCTGTGCCTGACGAACGTCGGAAATATCTTTGTTGTTGTCGAACTCCTGTCGGATCTCCAATGCCTTTGCTCTCCAAATGTCGCGTCGGTTAATCCAACTCTTGGACAGTCTAAGCGACTGTCTGTACAACGAGGTCACAATCCTCTTGTTATCAATGGCTGCTGACATTCTGTTCGGACTGTGCTATATCTCGAGCGCTGCCCACGGTATTGTCGTCGAAGATTCGATTCGCAATGTAGGTTCACGACAGGTACGATTTTCACCAGTTTATTGGAATAACACGGCTCTAATTGGCCGAACTTACACGCATGCCATGCGCCTATGCGACTTCCCAGGGCTAGGGCCCATTTTTCACTTTCCTCGACACACCATCTCTGGAATGGGGAAATTCAGGGGTACTTGGTCCCCCGCTGCCTCCGGCGGCTGGGGCTCCGCCCCAGACCCCGTGGCTTCTCTCGCTACGCTCGAGTCGGGCGTTGGGGTCCCTTCTAGCGCTGGGAGACCCACGTTCTTTCCCGCGAAGCGGGAACCACGGGGTCTGGGGCGGAGCCCCAGCCGCCGGAGGCAGAACCCTCCCCCGGCAGTTATGGGTCCTCCGTGACCGGTTTTATTTGTTTTTAGAAATAATTGTGGTAGTTGGAGGAGGGGGTGTGGTTCCAGAAAGTTGGTGTGACTGCAGGCTGTTCGCCCTGCAGCAGGATATGTCTGCCGGATATGTAGTATATATACCTCGAATACACAGCATAGAGACGTGAACTGCAGTTTGATCTGTGAACTGACAGTTGCGAATTTCGACGTTCTGGTATCGAAATTATTCTGTTAAGAGGACAGAAACAACAGCGGAAAGAGGATGGATCCGGAGGAGCGTCGAGTACTGACGGCGACTTTGTAAGTGGCAGTCGGCTGTCAGCAGCAGCAGCGGCATACAGTGAGATACAGATGGGAGACAAATGGGAGATGGAGGAGGGTGTTTGGAAGCTGACCTCGCTAACCTCGCTAGAAACGCATTCAAGGTGTATGGAAAAGCGGCTCATCGCAATTTGGTAGAGCCCCGACGTGCTAGATATGCTCGTTTGGACGACAAGTACAGGAGCTACATCGACTCGTTCTTCCTCGCCCATCTAGACAAGATTGAGAACGCTATTGAAGACAATGCTTTTTTCCTCAGCCAAGTCAAAGATACAGCTGTATTTGCATTCAGTGAGGATGAAACGGTTCAGGATCCGGCGACCTGGTCAGGCTGTTCGTCGACTGATATGGATAAAGTACAGTCGACGCTACGTCAGGTGGCCCGAGAATGGTCGACCGAAGGTGCAGAAGAGCGGGCTCAAAGTTATGGAGTCATTCTAGAAGAGTTACAACAGTTATATCCCAATATTGAAGACCGGCATAAAATCCGGGTTCTCGTGCCTGGATGTGGTCTTGGACGACTACCGTTTGATCTGGCGGCTCTAGGATTCGAGGCTCAGGGTAACGAGTTCTCGTTTCATATGCTATTCACATCCAACCTCATCATGAACATGTGTGATTCCCGCAACATGTTCCGAATTCACCCATATATCCACTCGTTTTCACACCATCGCACTCGAGATAACCAGATCAAAGAAGTGCTTGTTCCTGATATCAGTCCACATGTTCTCGCAGAACACAGACAAATGGATCCTACCATCCCCGAAGAAGGGCTTCTCTCCATGACAGCAGGCTCCTTCGACGAGATATACCCCAGCAAAGACGGATCGCTATTCAACGTCATAACCACCGTCTTCTTCATAGACACGGCGCCCAACATTTTCCAGACTCTCAAAGCCATCTCCGACACACTTGTTCCGGGCGGACTGTGGATCAATTTCGGGCCTCTTCTCTGGCACTACGAGGATGTGGCAACCTCTCTCGACGACGACGACGACCGCAGCTGCGGATTCGAGCTCTCACTCTCGGACCTCATCGCCCTGATCCCGAACTTCGGCCTCGAGCTCGTCAAACGCCGCTCCGACATCCCTACCCGCTACACCTCGGGCAGCAGCGACGCCATGGGCGGCTTCCTCTACCGCTGCGAATACTGGGTGGCCCGCAAACTGTGAGTCCCCCCTGTGCCTCCGGCGGCTGGGGCTGCGCCCCAGACCCCGTGGCTCTTGCTTCGCAAGAGAGTGCTGGGACTGTCGACGCAACGACTCGAGCGAAGCGAGAGGAGCCACGGGGTCTGGGGTGGAGCCCCAGCCGCCGGAGGCAGTGTCCTCTCCCGAAAGAAATAGAGTCATTACATTACATTAGTATATAGGGCGTGAAAATATCATCAGCGTCATCATTAATACATCTTTTGGTATAGAAAGGAGAGAGGATTAGACCGAGTCGGTGGGGGTGGCAGAGACGGGGGCCTTTTCTGTGTACTTCTTGCTGGCAAGTTGCTCGGCTCTTTGGATGATGTCGTCTCTCTCGGTGTGGTCGACCTTCTTCTTGCTGAAGCGCGAGATGATGGGCAGCGAGCCTCGCTTCTCTTGGTACAGAAGGGCCAGCACCACCACGATGATGAAGATCCAGTACACGTTGTATGAGATGACCGAGCCATAAGTGGCTGAATTTTGCCAACCGAAAAGGGCGTTGAAGATTTCCCAACCACCAGAAGTCTCGGGGTTACAGCAGTTGACGTGCCAAACAGACTGTTTGATGTTGTATGAACCAGGACCGTCACCGGCCTCGGCAACGTCTCCTCCGACAATCGATGAGAAGTGGTGGAATTGCAGGTACCAAACGGCCTTGGAGAACAGACCAGCAGCAATCAAATACAAGAAACAGGTAGAGGCAATCAAGAAATATTGAATAGACATGATGTTACCACCACGGTAGATAATGTAACCAATGCCACATCCACAGATAAGACCACAGATAACAGCCAGGGGGAAAGCAGTAGCAGGAGTACCAAGAGAAACACCACCAATGAAAACAATGGCTTCAACACCTTCACGCAAAGTGGTGACAAAAGGAAGAAGAGCCAAAGCATACTTTTGGAACCATCTCTTGATCTTGAACTTGGAGCCCTCTTCACTACTCAAAATAGCTTGAGCAATCTTGAGTCTCCACTTCTCCTTCATCTTGTTGACTCTCAACATAGCCAAACCCATGAATGTGATCATAATAGTAGCAATCAGAGAGAAGATACCTTCCCACAAATCTTCAGAAGACGACCAGATATCCTTACCAAGAGAGTAGAAAGCACCGATAAAACCACCACCGATGGCCAAACAGATGAACAGACCCAAGAACGCACCTATCCATACCTGCCAAATCAGTTTCCGATACAGTTTCGGGTCATTGTTGGGACCACCAAGACCCTGCTTGATGAATGCCAACAACACTGAGATAATCACAGATGCCTCAAGAGACTCTCTGAATGTGATGAAAAAGATTTCCACCGAGAAGACGTTGGTCATTGTGCCGTAGGTTTATGTCTTCCGTCAGTCAATGTCCTGTCAAAGTCTGAACTGTAAATGTCCTGTCGGAGTTCTGAACAGTCAATGTCCTCTCAATGTTTGAACAGTTCTAATATCAACGAAAATATCAAATACCAAACACAACCAAAAACAGACTTATCTGATCAGATTGATATGATTGATTGATTGATTGATATGATAGAAGACCCGATTGTAGCTAAGTAGGTTATAATCCGATCGACCAAACCAACCTTTTCACTAACAACAAACAACACAAAATTTTTATCAGATCTAATCTCCACGGATGCTGGCTGGGATGAGCGTCTAATTATATACAAGTCGGGACGATACAACTAAGACCTGATGCCTGCCCCTTTCTGGTTATGGTGTACAGGAGACGGGTGGACTTTTTTTTTATCATCAACGTTACTGAAAGGTTCCGATCAGTGCTTGAGGATCTGCCCTGCTGGTAATAGTAATGTTCCTTTTTAGGCAGTGATGCTCGTTAAACCTAAACTATGCAAGTCCAAGGTCAATCTCTGAACAAAAAGCAATGCTTCCCAAAAAAGCAACCATGTCTCACGCCCAAACTGGCAAACCATTCTCACCCTACTCTCTCCCACGATAACGACCGGGATCAACTTTACTCGGGGTCGTTGGGCGGTGGGAGGGGAGTCAATTACTGGGGGGGACGGGGTGTGCCTCCGGCGGCTGGGGCTCCGCCCCAGACCCTGGTTGCTCCTGCTTCGCAGGAGAGTTAGACTCGGGATTGAGTTGAGTTGGGGGTTGGCGGTGGTGCGAAGTCTGACTTTGAGTGTGTGTGTGGGTGGTGAGTTCGGTCTGTGGGAGAGGAAACAGGAATGGCTGCTGGTCGGGTTTGCCGTAGGGAAAAAACGGCTGCAGCATCGCACCCATTGACGTCAAACCAGCCTGTGCCAGCTGAAACACATTTGGAACCCTGCTGTAAGAGCTGCTTCCATTGCTGATGCTTCTGCCGCTGAGAGGCTGATGCTGATTCTCAGGCTGGGATATTTCTGACGGACTGCTCATGCCCGGCCGACCATCTCGCTTCATTCAAGGGCTGGCTATGGAGTATTACACGGGTCGACAATGGGAGAGCAGCAGGGGCAGCGGCTGGTGGAGGAGCTGCTGGTGGAGGGGGGGCGAGCCGGGAGGACTATGGGGGAGGGGTGAGGGGACAAAAGGAGGGGCTTCTGGCTGGGTGACAGCCCCCACACACCATAGCAGAAGCTCTGGATTCTCAGGGCGTAGAATGATTTATGGTTAAAGTGAGCGGAAGCAGCACCAGACTGGACCGGCCGATCTCACGAAACAAGAGAAGTCTTGGACATGCATCTGAAAACAAGGAACGTTCGACTACCATCTGGCATCACAGCAGCAACGGTGGGGAAGCACCACGAATGTTTTTTTTTTGTTTTTCTGCTCCCACTGATGATTGGCACTTTGCATACCACCACAATTGGCGGTTGAGATCCCTGCACCCGTCCCACAAAGGAACGTGCTGCTCCAGACCCCTCCCTCGTTTAGGACAAATCTGATAACTGGGAGGGGGGCCTACTGCCTCCGGCGGCTGGGGCTCTGCCCCAGACCCCGTGGCTCCTGCTTCGCAGGAGATTTTGCGAGGACCCTGGAGTGGATTGGACCTCGACGCCCGACTCGAGCGAAGCGAGAGGAGCAACCAGGGTCTGGGGCGGAGCCCCAGCCGCCGGAGGCAGAGCCCGACTCCCGCTGGCGGATCTGCCAGAGTCGCAACGGCGATAGTCGCCCGGCTGCGAGATCCGCCTCGGCGAGAATGTTTCATAGCCAGATGGAGGGGTGGTGGTAGATCTATGGCAGTTGGCGGACCGGTGAATGTGAGAAGCTGATTCGCTGCCCGGATCTAGCTCGGTTGGGTCTCGCTCCGCATGGGGGGATGCATGCATGGCATATTAAAAGAACGATTTTTTTATCAGATTGAAAAATTTTCCCAATGCCGTAATATGTGGTTGATTGATATTTTTAACGTTGGCGGCGGCCTAGCTTAACACGTCTGCATGCTGCCAGACTTTGACGATCCTTGGCATTTTCATGCATCTGGCTCGAACAGGAACTTTATAGATCAGATAAAATGGACTCCTACTACGGTTAATGTTTATTTATGACGATGATGTTGATATGTGATGTAGGTTATACCTGGTTTTTCATGTCCGGTTGTGGCTTGTCGTGGCTTGTCGTCATCTTGTCGTGGTCTTGGCTTGTCTTGTCAGGGGTTCGTTCGGGCGTGGTCGGATTAACACATCCGTATTACCTCGTGTAGTTAGAGGGCTGTATGCCAAGTATTTAGCCGAGTTCGTCCCGGTTCTATTAGAGTTTGTTGGTGGTGCAATATTTTTACTGTCTATTCTACGTCTACCTCAACTGTCGATAGAGTTGCATGTGATCACTGGAGCTCTTACTTTGTATAGAATGTTGGATCCGAACCGGAGGCCGAACTGGAGGTGGAACGCGATGTCTGATTGGTTTGGTTATTTAGTCTTGGCTGTTGTCTGATGATGGATGTTGGATGTCTGATATCTGATGTCAGAAGTTGTGTCTCAGCTGTTAGTGGAGCTTCTGTAGTAGGTTAACGTAATACAATTGCAAGGTAACATAGTACAATTGAGGGTAGACGTAGTACATTCGTCTCTAACTATGTACGAGCTGTCGCTCAATAACAAAACACACAAGCACACAAACAAGCTAACTACAAGCTAGCTACACTAGCTCAATTGCTCCAAACAAAGGGTAGCTCCGTGGTTGTTGCTGGAGATACTTCTATATACAGTTTCTTACTTCATCATTTTCTCTATATAGTTTCGCAACCACTGTGATATACGCAGTTTAACATTTCACACATTCACACTCCCATCGCTGATCCTGAGCTGAGTTGGTTGAGTTGATAGACGGATTGTCTCTGATGAAACCCATTCAAACACTAACACTAACGGTCGGATGAGTCGTGGCATGACGAACCACTGATAAACGGCTACACCTGCAAGTGGTTCCATAGAAATGGAAAAATTCACCCTAGCAAGCTACTTTATTTATTTGTATTTTTTCCTAATATTTCAAACTACGAGTACATCACCGAATGGACTTCGCGAACGCTTGGCTGGTCCCTTTTGAGAAGTCGACTGATTTTTATCAGATTGATCTTTTAGATCAAAAAGATCTACTGGAATGACAAGATGGGGCCTGTCGATACCAGATTGGGAGGGAGTTCCGGTGTCCGAAAACGAACGGGTTTTAAAAAGCGAGCAGGAGCGAGCAATGCTTGGCCAAACGGTAGAAAACGGGCGACCAACTACTGCGAGAAAAATAAAATAACCGTGGGCATCAAAATAATATTGCGTCACCAACGACATGCATCGAACACCACCACTCCAGCAGCAGCACCAGCAGCGTCGGATCAGATAAAAAATCTGATAATTTAACCAACCACCACTCAAAACAGCAGCGATTGGTGCCTGCACCGATCGTCGGCGCTACTGGCACAAGTTCTGCTGGCCTGCTGGCTCTGCTGGCTGCACAGGCGCGCAGCGCACCGGTCTTCGCAGCCCCTCCTTCTGGATCCAGCAATGATTTCACCACCCAGGTGCCTTACAGAAACCCGCTTCTGCATAGCGGCTTTCAATCAGATAAAATTTTCATCCTCCTCCTCCTCTTTCCTCTTTAGTCCACAGGTCAGGCCACAGGGGGGTTGGGGGTGTGCCTCCGGCGGCTGGGGCTCTGCCCCAGACCCCGTGGCTCCTCTCGCTTCGCTCGAGTCGATTGCGTCCACGATCCCAGTCATCTCCTGCGAAGCAGGAGCCACGGGGTCTGGGGCAGAGCCCCAGCCGCCGGAGGCACACCCCCGCAACCCCCAAGTGCCCACCGAGGGGCACCCGTGCTGTCCCGTTGGTCAATCGGATAACTTCGTGCATTGCCGTTTCGGGAAATATTGGAAAAAGAAAACACAAGGGTGGTGCACTGGGGCGAGGGGAAGATGTGGAAATTTTATCTGCATGCACATCGCTGTAACCTAACATACAGCACCCAGAACAGAACTAAGGTCGATAATTTATTTTATTTCTGTTTCGGCCCTTTTCCTGTTGCGAAGCCTGACCTGTATCCTCCAACCCCTATCGCACTTTGACTGGATAGGAAACTATATATCTACCTCGTCCATTGCCTTGTTTTTCGTGGCTGCAAAAATTTCCTGGTTGTTGATTTCGGCACTTTTTTTGAACTTCGTTAAAAGGCTGATTTCTACACCTTCGCTGGTCGAGCCTCGCTAATCTTTTTCGCATCTGGGTCTTGCTGAGCGTCTTTTTTACTTATCTTCACTGTTGTTAAACTGTCGAATATCGTCGAACAGTTTATATATAGCACAGTAGTGGTCAGATATCTCGACTCTTTTGGATATTTAGCATACAAGTGACAAGTTCTCGAGTTGTTTGTTGCTTGATTTCGATTGTTTTTGAGTTAATTATCGCTTGATTTCAATCGTTTCCAAATTTTGATTTTTTGATTTTGATTTTTGATTTTCGAATCTCGTTTATTGATTTTGAATAATCATTCAACGTCATCATTCAGATCCACAATGAAAGCCAGCTCTGCTTTGCCTTTGCTGACAGCAGGTTTGTCGCTGCTTGTTTCGTCGGTTAGCGCAGCAGTCCGCACCTATGATTTCAACGTTACATGGGTCAATGCCAACCCCGATGGTCTTCATGAACGTCAGGTGGTTGGTATCAATGGCCAATGGCCATTGCCTGTCATTGAAGTTGACAAGGGTGACCGTATTATCGTGAATATGCACAATGGATTGCCTGATCGTAATGCCTCGATCCATTTCCACGGTATCTTCCAGAACGGAAGTACTGAGATGGACGGTCCTGTCATGGTCACTCAATGTCCTGTTGCTCCTGGTGGAGACATCACTTATAACTTCACTGTGGATCAAAACGGTACTTACTGGTACCACTCTCACGTCGATTCGCAATATCCCGATGGTTACCGTCAAGCTCTTATTGTTCATGATAAGACTTTCCCCTTTGACTATGATGAAGATATCTTTGTTACCTTGTCTGATTGGTACCATGAGACTATTGAGAGCATCGACCCTAGTTTCTTGTCTTTGTATAATCCTTCTGGAGCCGAGCCTATTCCCGACTCGTTTTTGTTCAATGATACTCAAAACTCCAAGATCCCTGTTAAGCCCAATACCACTTATATGTTGAGAATCATCAACATTGGTGCTTTTGTTGCTCAATACTTTTACATTGAGGGCCACAACATGACTATTGTCGAGGTTGATGGTGTTTACACTGAACCCACTCCTGCTGATATTCTTTATGTGCACGTTGCTCAGAGATACACTGTCTTGTTCACTACTAAGGACACTACTGATACCAACTATGCCATTGTCACTGTTGCCGACTCTGATTTGTTGGATACCATTCCTCCTAATCTTACTTTGAACCATACCAATTGGCTTGAGTACGACTCGAAGGCTCCTTTCAATGAGGCCAACATCACTGTTGATACTTCAGACGATCTCGATGCCTTCGACGATTCTACTTTGATCCCCTATGATCACCAGGAGCTTCTTCCTGACCCCGATTACGAGATTACTGTTAATGTGTCGATGAACAACTTGCTCAACGGTATTAACTATGCTTTCTTCAACAACATCACCTACACCGCTCCCAAGGTTCCTACTTTGTTCACTGTCATGTCTGCCAACGAGTCTGTTGTTGAGGACGATGCTATTTACGGAGATTTTACCCATACTTTTGTTCTTAAGCACAATGAGGTTGTGCAACTTGTTGTTAACAATAATGACGGTGGTTCTCACCCCTTCCACTTGCACGGACACACTTTCCAAGTTTTGTCCCGATCTCCCGAATACGACGACTTCACTCCTTTCGACCCTAACAACCACACTGATTTCAACGATCCTCCTATCAGAAGAGACGTTTTGGTTGCCCACCCCAACGGTAACTTTGTCATTCGATTCGCCGCCAACAACCCCGGTGTGTGGCTTTTCCACTGTCACATTGAGTGGCATTTGTTCCAGGGTCTTGCTCTGGTTCTTGTTGAGGCTCCTGTTCAACTTCAACAGACGCTTCAAATCCCCGACGACCACTACGCCGTCTGTGACAAAGTCAACGTGTCATCCAAGGGTAACGCAGCTGGCAACTCGATCGATTTCTTTGACCTGTCTGGCCAGAACAAGCAAGTGCCCGACCTGCCCAACGGATTCACCGCCAGAGGTATCGTGGCCCTCGTGTTCTCGTGTATCAGTGCCTTCCTCGGCATGGGCGCCATTGTGTGGTACGGACTCAGTGACCTGTCGCTGTCCGAGGTCAGAATGCTCGAGCATATTGCTGACGACGCCGGCATCGAGCACGAGCCCATCGACCCCGATGATGTGTCCAATCACGGCGGCCGCGACGACTAACAAAATGAAATTAATGTTTTTATGCCTTCTCTCTTATGCTTTCATGTATAAATAATATGATTAATTGCAACGACTCTGTGACGGGCCTGCCTCCGGCGGCTGGGGCTCCGCCCCAGACCCCGTAGCTCCTCTCGCTGCGCTCGAGTCGGGATTCGGGGTGCCCTGGCTGCTCTGGCGTTCCATGAACCGCTGGCGACCCCCACGCCCGACTCGAGCGCAGCGAGAGGAGCCACGGGGTCTGGGGCAGAGCCCCAGCCGCCGGAGGCAGCGAGGGAAGTAGGAGAAGAACGCAATTAGAGTACACTGGTGTAGTGGAGGAGCTGGTGAGAGAGCTGGAAGGAGGATGCAGAGTGGGGCGACGAGGTGCCGGCGTCGACAATTTGGCGGGTGTTTTCGATCTGGTCGCGCGAGAGGGTGAGAATGTTGGAGGCCAGGAAGGAGTAGAATGCGGTGCTGGCGAGGAATCGGCGTGAGTTAATTGATAGGTCGTCGTTGAAGAGGGTCCGTTTGAACAGGTCGAGGACAAAGTCGAATTCTGTCCGCAGTTGAATGGTGATGAGGATGATGGTGGTCTCGATTGTCGACCAGTGTTGGGCTGACGAGTCGTGGTTTAACGATCTGAAAAGGCGGGGAAGAATTTGTGTAGCGAGTTGAGACTCGAAATCTTGTGGATAATGAAATGCTAGACATCGAATCAGTTGGAGACAGACCAGGGTGACTGCTAGATTCGAGTCTGTTGAAGGGAGATGGGCCGACTCTATCATTGATAGAAACGAGTCTTTGGATAGAATCTTGTGACACAGATCAATATATGAACAGGGTGAAAACAGTCGATGAGTGTCTGAAGAGAACGACCGAGACAGGGTCGTTAGTCTTACTAGAGTGAGAGCTGTAAGAGTGCTGTTGCTGGGATTTAGATTAGAAGTTTGTTTTGCACTTGAGACATTGTCGTCATTGGACCAGTATTCATCGATAGTAGCCTCAATAGTGTGTAAATCGGTTTTATATTCACCTTCGTCTGTGAATGAAGCGTATGACAGCTGGTTCATCTCTCTGCAGCTCTCGTTATATACCGAGTGGACGAAAGAGTTTGCCGACTCCAGTAACACATCTCGAGAGCTTGACTGGGTGAAAAACATATCCTGATTAAATGCAATTGGCGTCAGGTCGACTGACTTTTTTCCATCCTGACGTTTTTTAGATGGAGACGAGGGTACTGACCTTCGAGTATAGACAGGTCGTCTGAGATATTTGACTTTAGTAGGAGATTTTGATGCTGGAGACACCTCAATTCTCTTATTGCCCACTTCTTTAGAGTAAACACACACATAAAAAGCCAACAGAACCAGTATTGATACCACTTGTAGCAGAGAAATGTATACCAGAGACGACACACCCGAAGTACTAATACCAGCACTAGCACCGGTAATAACACCAGTACCAGTAGTAGAGTGTGATGAGCCCACTGAATCGCTGCCAGAATGAGACATTGTCTGAAAAATGGCCCTAGCGAATATTAATCAACCTGCAAATAACCAGAAGCCTTGAATCAGACAAAAAATACCGGACAGTCTCTCAGAAGTCTCAGATGAGCCAACAATATCTTTCAAATGGGTGGATCTACCACACGAGAGATTAAACCTAAAAGAAATACAACCCTGAATCAAAACCTTGTAAAGAGTACTTAAACCTTGATTAGACTATCCATCAACGTCAATTGCTCGAGTTACCTACGAAGCAAAAAAAAAAAAATTTAAACACCACGAGCCAGATCTGATAATACCAGCCAAAAATTATCCGGGCTTACTGCTAATATAAGCATGCATTTGACCAGTTGCCAATTAATTTATTTATTTCACCACCTCGATCTAGGGGTAATGCACGATTAAATGAGGAAATTCGAAAACACCGACTGCAGCTGGGTTACCCCTGAAACCTCTTGCTTCAACCTGCGTTCAGCACCACCATATAAATACCTTAACACCTGTCTCACCGGCCCAATATATCCCACAAAACCCACTAATCCCTTGAAACCCACCCACCACCGCGGCATATAAAAGGGATCACAATGCCCACGACCGACCATGCAGGGACGGCGCGATGATCAGTCTGCGGGAGATCGCACACTCAACTCCATCGACTCCTGGTGAGCACGGGCATTTTCTGGGAGGGGGCACATGCCTCCGGCGGCTGGGGCTCTGCCCCAGACCCCGTGGCTCCTGCTTCGCAGGAGATTTTGCTAGGATCGTGGACGAAATCGACTCAAGCGAAGCGATAGGAGCAACCAGAGTCTGGGGAGGAGCCCCAGCCGCCGGTGGTA
Source organism: Sugiyamaella lignohabitans (assembly GCF_001640025.1). Taxonomy (NCBI): domain Eukaryota; kingdom Fungi; phylum Ascomycota; class Dipodascomycetes; order Dipodascales; family Trichomonascaceae; genus Sugiyamaella; species Sugiyamaella lignohabitans. The sequence continues at coordinate 2,102,748 of NC_031672.1, read as the reverse complement.
CCCCCACCATCGCCCGATACCGTTTATTCGACTCGTTTATAGACAGATTCCAGTCGGTTTCGACTGGTACCGTTCGGTGGGAGGTAGGATGCGAGCCGCAGGAAATGCGCCGCATGCCGCACGGATAGGGTTTGAAGTAATAGCTCGTGAACTGAACTTTCCCGCCTACCAGTGACTGGAGAGAAGCGATTAGTAACTCAGAGCACCCTAGTTCTGGAATTAAAAGGTCGACCAGACGGCAGTTACATCGGAAAGTTGTTCAGGAGGGACTTGTTTGCAGGAGACTTTAGAAGTATCAGGAAGGTTCGATCTGGTGACGGCCGAATTGCGATTAATAAGCACATACGAAGTTGGCTGACATAAATCATAATATCGCTCCAAAATCATAAAATAGAACGGAAAACGAGAGTGTGGCGGTCTTTTCTCACATCTCATATTTATTATTAAAATTATTCACTTGTTACTAGGGCTTTCGTTTCGGGGGAAAAAACACACGAACGGGCTAGCAACAGGCAGGCTATCGAAAGTAACGTACGATAGTTACAACAGAGTATCGAGAATCGAGTATCGAATCAGGAGAAAATCGAATATCGAGTATTGAGTATCAACAGATATCTGTAACTTCGAAACAGACACAGACACAGCAACAAACAGACATTTGCATTTTACAGAATGTCGAACGACATCGTGGGAAAGTTATATGCCGAGGTGATCGAGGGCGTTGTGGCCGATTCTCGTCCGGATTTTGAAGACTCGGGCATCGATGAAGCTACTCTGATGGAACTCAAGGACATCTGGCAACAGCGGTTGAGCTCGTTTGGCGTGGCTAAACTGCCTTGGGATATTGAAGAAGAGGTTTTACCACCATTGCCTATTGCCGAGCCAGCGCTGGAAATCCCCCCTCAGCCAACAGTACCAGCAGCAAATAATCCAGTACGAGTCAAAATAGAACCCTCACAACCAACAACCACAGCGCCTCCTGGAATTATGCTGCCAACATCGTCTAATGTCGACGCAAGGATACGGTCCAATGACTTGCCACGGCCAAATGGCGGTGGGTTAGTTCTTCCTGGAGGAGGCCATATAACCCAAGCCGATGGGCCAGGAGATGACGATGGTCTTGGAGATAGTGACCCTGATGGAATCAACTCAGATTTAGACGATTCGGATGACGGGTTGAACTCTGCTGCCGAAGATGAAGATGACGACGGGGGAATGATTATGCTCTGTCTTTATGACAAGGTACAGAGAGTGAAAAACAAGTGGAAATACGTGCTCAAGGATGGAGTGGCCAACATTAACGGCAAAGATTATGTATTTTCAAGAGGATCTGGCGAATCCGAGTGGTGATTTCTCTCTTTATGTCTCTATATATATTTAACACAACTATTGTAACGAAAAAAAAATAAAGGTAATTGGCATTGGCTAGGCTCGATTTTGAGTTGTTCTCCATTCTTTTGTAGTTGATAATGGAGATGATTCGAAAAATAGGTTTTCTTCGGTTACTAGCAGAATAATCGTGAAATAGTCATACTGTCTGGCAGGGCTTAGACTGTGTGTTTGACGTAATTTCATGACACCGTAATCCACAGGCGATCTTCTTATTGAATATTTCAAAATATTAAGATCAATTGAACTTTTCAAAGCAAAAATATGAGAAAAACGGAAGAATAGCTCCTCCCCCTAGGTTAGTGATAAGATAAGGGCAAGGGTGAACTTTGACATTTCATGTCGCAGTGGATCTCAAGAGTTCTGGATAAGACATTATTCTAGTTGAGTGATATATATATCCAGGCCAATTGGTGAGTGGAGCATGGCGGCATTGGAAAGCGATGCGCCAATTAAGAAGCAGGTCTTCGACAAGGTAAGTACATTTATGTTTTTTTTGAAATCAATTTAGATCAATTTTTGAATGGATATTAACCGTTAGATCAAACTTCCATGCATAGCGATATCCAAGCTAGCGTTGGTTCCACCACAATATTTCAATCCCAATAATCCAGATCTGATTTTAGCTTTGAAAGATCTGGTCAATGTGCTAGAAAAGCTAAATACGGATCAAAAAAACAGCTGTGATAAAGTCATTGGCGACTACATATACTATCCATTGAGCCATTTGCTTAGTAAAGATGTTCTTGGTGATGGGATTAGTGAGTCGATCCTCAACATATTCACGTTTTTATTCACTTATTGCTGGACAGTAGGACTGCCAATAAGTACTCAGAAGCAGCTGTATGCCGTGTGTTTGTACTTAATGAGTGGGCCACCACCAATGATTGATGGCAGCCACGATGCTCTGCCGACCCCTGAGTTTCTTCAAAAACCCAAGGAGCTTTGGAAGGCTGGGTGTGAAGCTCTAGAAGCTTTGTTTTTACTGTACCATACATCACAGAATGGATTACAGCATGGCCTTGATGGCCTTGATAGGGATGGTGGGACTTCCGGAAAGCTTGCTTCCATGCCTACATTCGCACATAATATCACTGTATTTCTAGACTGTTTGGAATATGGGTTTGAGCTGGTGGAACTCCAATTAGTAGCGTTGAGAGCTATGGGCGTACTACTTTTCCAAATAATACGCTCAGGTGACGAGTTATCTTTGGTACTTCCAGGAATTGTGTCAAGAATAGTCAAATTGGTTACTGGGAAATTCGGTGGTCGCACTAATTATCTTGTAATTGCCAGCAGTATTGATCTCCTTTCAGATATTCTTGTGAGTGTGATGAATGATATTGAGTTAGAAGGAATATTAGATGACAGCGATAGCAAGGTGGTAAGTGTGTCAGATGATGAAACCCAGTCTATTTCTCCTGTCGCTATAGAGCCGAATATGGGTAATGTTGTGAGAACAAAACCATGGCTTAAAGCATCTCGAGAGCAAGTTAAGCTTGCGCTCGACTCAATAATTACTATCCGGAATCATAGCAAACGAGAACCTCAGAACGCGATACTTCGTTTAAGTTTAAGCATCCTAGAACGCTCCTCTCAAGCCTTATCCAACTGTCTGCCTACTGTTCTAGACACAATCGTCTTCTTTGCATCTTCTAACAACAACATCACTGATGGAGACCTTCGAACTAAGGCTGAAAATGCACTAAAATTCCATGTTTCTAATTATTCTGTCGTAAAGAACATTTTCGAGAAACGAGCATTCAACTGGGTCGAATCACTCTCACGATTGTTGGTATCTCACGATGACCAACAATCAATCAGAATCTTGAATGCAATTCAAACGTCACTCGAACTACTAAAAGATACAGCATCAGAAACAGTTTTAAGTGACTCGCTGATTAGGACAGTGGGTGATGTCGTCAATTTAAAACCAGTCACCAAACAGCCTCTTCCAGTTACCGGTTTTAGTCTAAATTCCAAAGAACTCGTACAAACAAATAGCATTTCAGCATCAAAGAGGCAACTTTCCTTTGCAGACTTTGGAATTACCTCGCTGCTATCTTCAGAAAGTCAATTGAACCTGTCTAAGGTGCTGACATCTATCGGTTCATCCCGTAATGGGAGCATAGTATTGGGTACTTTACTAGATAGAGTAGAGAGTGAACCTCCTGGTTCCGAGCTTAAAGTAACCTATTTCTGGATGACAATGAACCTTCTAAAAGGTGTATGCATTTCAAACAAAGCAGAGGCTGAAGAAATCGACTCGTGGATTATTACTGATGAAGCTACTCCAGCATCACCAGATGATGCAGGCACTATTTTGGATGCGTTATATTACTGTCGAGAACTAGTTCAACAGGCTACATCTGTGCGATTTAATAAGGAGACCGACCCTATGGTTTGTCTGTCACTCCAGGGAATTGCATTAGTAGCGGAATTTCTAGGAGTGGGATTCCGTGACGAACTGGTTGATACACTATACCCGCTGGTGGAAATGCTGGGTCATTCAAACCCACTCATAGTGGCCCAGTCTCAGCGTGCTATCCTTCAAATTACACAAAGCTGCGAATACGACACTGTCCAGTCTTTAATTGTCGACAATGCTGATTATCTGGTTGATGGTATGTCCATCAAACTAAACACTCTAGATATATCACCAAGAACAACAGTGATTTTGACCACATTAATAAACTTAGCGGGTCCTAAAATTACGCCTTATCTAGATGACTTGGTGTCAACAATGTTTGTCATTCTCGATAATTATCATGGCTACACCACATTAACCGAAGGGATCTTTTCAGTTTTCAAAGCACTTGTCGCAGAAACCGAAAAGGGGTATTCTGAAGCACTCCTACTAGAAGGGAGTAAAGTGACTTTTGATAGCACAGGAGCAATTGTAAGTCAAACACCTCATTTGAGTAATTTGACTGAATTGTTGGCTGAACTTTCTCGAAAACCTGAATTACCTCAACTAGAAGTGGATAGCGACGATGAAGATGATGACAATAGTCATAATAACAAGCCATTTTCTGAGCGATTAGCAGAAGTCGAAAACAGATTTAAGGAAGACTCACAAGATAATATGCAAGAAGATGCTGATTTAGAATCAAAACCTCTTGAAAACCCAGACGAGAAGCTACAACAAGAATGGACATCCATCGTGCCCAAATCTACCTACAAAGTTATTGAACACATAGTCAACTACTCTGACAGGTATCTAACTCACACCTCATCGACCCTCAGATACAATCTGCTAGAACTTATCTCCTCTTCTATGACGATAATGGCTTCTAGTCAGACAGATTTTCTGCCTCTGGTGAACAAGATCTGGCCTGTCATCACATCACGGCTCGATGACTCCGACACATTTGTTCTCGAAGCGGCTCTGAAATGCATAGGAATTGCCTGTGAAAAAGCTGGTGACTTCATGACGAAACGTGTAGTAGCACTATGGCCCAAACTCAAAAGTCTGACGGCTCCCTTTGCATCAAAAAAGAGAAGCCTCAAGTTCTCACCCGAACTTCGTCTGTTGACTGCTCTCGTCAACAGTCTAGAAATGATCTTAGCTAATACACCAGTGCCGGACGACCTCTTTGAAGACATTCTGTCGACGTTTTCTCGCTATTTTGATCTTGAACAAACCAAGGGTCTCAAATATCAACTTGAAAAAATCAACGGAGACGCCGTGTGGATAGAGTGCTTAATGATGGGTTCTGCTAAACCACCAACTCCACCGCACGAGTCGCTTGCTCCAATAAAAATAGCATCACGCTAAATTGTCTATTTACTGCCTATATTTATTGATACACTCTATAACAATTTTATTATCAAATATTTCCGAAAAGTCGTAGACATCAAACCGTTCTTGGCTCCTTCTCCTCGACAAGACGCAATGGTCTGTACTCAGGTCTCCACATCTGGGCCTTAACCCATTGCAAACACTCGTCAAAGTCAGTGGGAATACTGACCTTATCGTCTGTACCTGGTCTGGTCTCATTGAGAACCTCAGCCAATCCTTGTTTAACAGCTTCCAGAACAACTGCAGTAGCAACATGAGCAGAAATCTCCATAATATCAGTCACATCAGGAAGAAGCCCGCCATTAGGATCAGACAGCAATGGCGACTGGTTGGCAAGAGCCTCAACAGCAGCAGCAATCATCGAGTCATTCAACCTGCTAGCACGCGACAGCACAACGCCTAGACCGATACCGGGGAAAATAAAACAGTTATTGTTCTCGGAAATGACACGCTTTCATGGTTAGTAAACTTGCTGGGGTGGAAGTGCCTCCGGCGGCTGGGGCTCTGCCCCAGACCCCGTGGCTCCTCTCGCTTCGCTCAAGTCGTTGCGTGGGGGGTCGGGTGTAACTTACTCCGTCGACGGGTGGGAATGGCGAACCGGTGGCTACAAGGGCCTTGCCGTCTGTCCATTTGATCAAATCAGCAGGAACTGCCTCGTGCAGTCTGGTGGGGTTACTGAGAGGGAGAATGATGGGACGCTCTACATGCTTGGCCATCTCCTTTACAATGTCTTCCGTAAAGGCGCCAGCTCTAGTCGAACAGCCAATGAGGATATGGGGCTTAATAGCTTTAACAACTTCGAGCAAAGAAGTGGTGTCGACGCCTTCCCAATCAGCATCTGGCACCATGAAACTTTTCTGACCCAGAGTCATCTTATCAGCGAGCGACTCCTTCAACAAACCGTATCTGTCCATCAAAAACATATTCTTCTTGGCTTCTTCCTCAGTTCGTCCTTTGGCAACAAAGTGTGAAACCATCTGAGTAGCAATACCCTAAAACAACGTGTTAGTAAACAAACTCACTCCCCAAACACCGACTCGAGGCAAGCGAGAAGAGCTGCGGGGTCTGGGGCAGCGCCCCAGCCGCCGGAGGCAAACAGGCCACTTACAGTACCAGCACTTCCAGCACCGTAAAGAAGGATTCGGCACTCGGTGAGATCCTTTTGCAGGTGTTTAGCAGCGGCAGACAGTGTGCTACAGGTGACAGCACCGGTGCCCTGGATATCGTCGTTGAAACAGGACATCTGAGGACGGTATTTGTTCAGAATGTTCAATGCGTTTTTGGTTCCAAAATCCTCGAAATGGAGCATGGCCTTGGGGTACAGTTTCTGCACAGCCTTGACGAACTTGTCTACAAACTGGTCATAACGTTCACCACGGACACGAGGTCTTCGATTACCGAGATACAGAGGATCTTTAAGCTTCTCCTCGTTATCAGTACCAACATCCAAAACCACAGCAAGAGTTCTATTAGGATTAATACCAGCACACACAGTCATCAAAGCAAGCTTGGCAATGGAAATACCAATACCTCCTACACCCTGGTCTCCAATACCCAAAATGCCTTCCGAGTCCGTGACAACGATATAATCGATATCCTCATTATTACCGTAGTGTAACAAGATCTGCTCGATATCCTTAGTCTCGTCGATATCCAAAAACACACCACTGGGTTTTCTAAACAACCGTGAATAACGTTCAATAGCCTCTCCCTGAGTAGGGGTATAAATGATGCTGAACATCTCCTTGATATGATCATGGATCAAACGATAGAACAGGACCTCGTTCTGTACCTTCATACTCTCACAGAACACGTTCTTGGCCAGATCAGTAGGACATGTCTGATACTGCGAATACGCTCTCTTAACCTGGTCATCCAAAGTATTCACTGCCGAAGGCAGCAAACCCTGCAATTTAAACGTCTCTCTCTCCTTAAGAGTAAATGCACTTCCCTTATTAAACTGAGGCGAATTAAGAAGACGAATGCCCTAAACAGTTAGAACCGGACACTCCTGAGCCGGTGCTGCCTCCGGCGGCTGGGGCTCCGCCCCAGACCCTGGATGCTCCTCTCGCTTCGCTCGAGTCGGGCATCCACGGTCCTAGCAAACTCCTGCAAAGCAGGAGCCAGAGGGTCTGTGGCAGAGCCCCAGCCACCGGAGGCAGTGTCCACTTACCGTGTATGGACAGTCAATGACCGGTTGCCGGGTCAGACGAGTGTTCGTGGCTTTTGATTCGCTGGCAGCCGAGCTGTTGTAACGGACTCGTGAGAGAGCCAGGCTTCGAGGAAGGTCGAACAGAGCTCGCGAGCCTCGTGATCTCTCAACTGATCTCAGCATTGCAAAAAAAGAGCCAAAAAAGAGTCGGATGAAAAGGTTTTCTGAATCTGTCGAAGATGGAACGAATCACGCTTCTGCAGCTAGGAACCGGTAATTTTGATAGCCGATGGCCGACTGAGAGCGAATATGAACCGGGCGGTGACGCTAAAAATAGGTTTCGGGGCTCAATTGGCGGATGGAATACTTCTTGCAGCAGAAATCCAGGAAGTAAACACCTCTCAATAGCGATAAAGTCTCTATACAGCAAGAAACGCCAGCTGACAGCCCGCAGACCTAATCAACAAACGTGCGTCGTACGTATAACCGCCGATCTGCTTCTGGAAGGGATTCATGCAGGGCGGAAAAACATGTTCTCTTAGCTAGCATGAACAATGGGTCGCTGCAGCCGGTTGTCTCAACACTAATGCATGCGGCAGACCACCCACGGCGGGTAAACTCTTCCCCAGGCAAAACAACCGCCCGGATAAACTGCTATTTCAGGGGTCGGGGTCTGCCTCCGGCGGCTGGGGCTCCGCCCCAGACCCTGGTTGCTCCTCTCGCTTCGCTCGAGTCGTTTTCGTCCACGATCCCAGCAAAATCTCCTGCGCAGCAGGAGCCACGGGGTCTGGGGCAGAGCCCCAGCCGCCGGAGGCATGTGCCCCTCCTCCAGAAATCAGGTGAACTGTTTATAAATTGTTTCGCTGGCTTCGTCGGGTGGTTCTGCCCTTTTTAGCTGGCGGATGTGCTTCTTCGCCGTCGTCGTCGAGGTTGTCGCCCGACTCTTCTTCGACTTTGGGTTTCTTGGCTCGGCTCTTGGGAGACTTGGCTTTCGTGGGTTTAGCAGGTTCTGAGGTTTCTGATTTCACTTTGGTTTTTGACAGTTTCGAAGCAGTAGACTCGCTAAGAGACGAGGCTGATTTCTTCTGAAGAGCAGGGACATAACAGGCTGTTCGGCCCCCAACAGTTACATGGTCGACCTCGTAGCCGTCTGCCGTCTTCTGTTTCTCGCCCTTCCGACGTTTTCCCCACCGGTACAGCATCAGCCAGTCCTTCGGAAACGCCTCAGTGTTTCCTATTCCTCCTGTTAGTATCTTATCTTCGACGTCTAATCTCACTTCATACATACCCTCAACTTCGACGACAAACTCGCAAATCCCAACGAGCTTCTCATACAGCTTGCTCAATTGCTCTGTATCCAGCGTGTTGGAGTATATCTCGGGACTGTCGGTGTTAGATTCGGGAACTGGTGCTGCCTCCGGCGGCTGGGGCTTCGCCCCAGACCCCACTGCTCCTCTCGCTGCGCTCGAGTCGGGCTCGGGGTCCCTCCTTAGTCGGGTTTCATTAGCAAAATTTCAGAGAGCACTTACTGAATTCTGGCTTGGTAGAGTATCTCGTCGCTGTGATTCGTTAGTAATGGCCATCAAAAATCAAGCACAACGGGTCTGGGCGGAGCCCAGCCGCCGGAGGCACAGTCCCTCACATACGCTATCCAGTTTCCGACCCCTGAAAACAGTGCCTGGTCCATGATGAGTGACTTGATAGGCACCTTGCGGTTCGACACCTGGGTTATAAACGTGTCTTTGGTCCATCTACCGTCGGTTTTTGAGAAGTCAATGCCCAGTTTGCTCAATGGCTCAAGTTTAAACAGGTCTTGGTCGGTAGCTGCGTCCTCGATCAGTCTCACACGGCCCAGACGTCGCGGGTCAGTGAAGGCGATCTCGGTATCGTCGTCCGCTGTGACTATGAACTTCGTGAATTTCGGTGGCCACACCATATCTGGGTCTTTTACATATCCTACAGTGGTCAACGTCGACCCAGAATTTGAAACTGAGTCTTTAGAAACCTCTTTGGACTCAACTTCGACAATAGCGTCGGGTTCTGTTTTGGTCTGCTGTTTAAGCTTTTCACGGGCTTTCTTGTCTCCACCGTTCTCCATGACAATAAAGTGGGTCTTGACTCCCTTAACATTGATCCAACCTGTCATTCCAAAATGAAGAAGCAGCACTGCTGGTGATTTGTCAAACCGGACCCAAAAATATTTTCCATGTCGATTAACTTCTGACACCGACTTGCCACCCACAAATGACTGGAATGAACCCGCCGTCAATGGTTTTACAAAAACCAGCTCGTCTTCATTGGCAATCGCGGATCTGATGGTTTTACCAACCAAAAATTTCCGCAAAATCGACGTGGCATGGGCAATTTCTCCTAACTCGGGCATTGTATAGCCTTTTTTTACTTGTTGTAATTTGATATCAAGTTCGAAAACTTCACGTTCTAATATGCGAAATGCACGCGTTAATTGATCTTGTCGATCACTTCTATGCAGGGTTGTGACCCTGCAAATAGTTCTGTCTGCTGGTTCTGGCCATAAATCCTGCTGCTGTTGACAAAACGGCCGCTTCTAACCGGCTATTTCCCGAGCCGTTTCGCCTCTGCCTCCGGCGGCTGGGGCTCCGCCCCAGACCCTGGTTGCTTCTCTCGCTCCACTCGAGTCGTTGCTAGAAGGTCACAAGGGTCTCCTGCGAAGCAGGAGCTACGGGGTCTGGGGCAGCGCCCCAGCCGCCGGAGGCTGTCCCCACCCCCCGGCTGGTTAGCCAAAGGGAGAAAGAGGGAGAGTTGAACTCTGTTAAGGGGTTCGGGTGGATCGCCCTGAAAACTACAGACAGCTTTAGTCATCAAAATCTCTGTCCCTTCTTTCGAAGCAAAATCCACAGCCTCTCAACCCCATCGCCAACATCTGAATTATACACTCATATTCAAGAGTCATCCAGTGGTTGTGAATTCTTTTGTTAAAGAAGTGATGTTGATTGGGATGGTCGGAACTACAGATGACGAGATAGTTCTTCAAGGCCATTGAAAAGATCCCGAACACGACAGTAATTGCTCTGTAAACCATCGCGCAAAACCTACGCTTTTCAGAACATCAAGTAATATCCATCTCACGATAAGCTCACTAGCATCCCCAGGAGACATAACATTCTCCCTAAGGAGAAGTGAGATGAGATCAAGGTCATTTTCGTCTTGCAAGAGCCTATGGGCTGTCATGACCAGAATTGGCTCAATTAGATATCCTACTTTGAGAATATCACGTTGATCAGACACACTCAAGAATGTGGCCATTCGTGATTCTACCAAGTTTTCCGCTGTACAAAAATCGAGATTCATGACCGGAGCCTATATTACGAAAAAGGGTATGACGCTTTGATAACGTACCAGCGTGCCTTACCTGAGTTTAGCACTGGCGTCCGCTAGCAGTTTGTTCTCGAGATTACTGTCGATATACAGCTTCTAAATGGACCTACCAAACTTGGCTTAGAACCTCAAAGTTCCGATCTCGGTGAAGTCTAATGAAAGCGGTGTTTCACCCCACCTTACGCGCAAATCAAAGGTACCTAGCTCGTACCAAGTAACAACGTCGATTAATCCGGAATCACTCAAAGAAACATCATAATCACGTAGGCTACATCTACTCGCAAGAACTATGGCAAACCCTCTCCCTAGGCTATTAGCCACAAGGAAATGTGCCACCCTTTTGAAGACATGAAAATGTGAGAAACTCATTATTTTTCGACTATTTTTCAAATTCACAATTTCCGCTTCATCGATGGCGAGAACAAAGTAGTTTTCTATATTCATGTCCTTATTCTTCTTCAAAGCCGAGTAGTATTTGTCCCATTCGCTTCGTAGTAGCTGTTGTACTGTTGGAGATACCGCCACCTTCAATATGAGGGTCTGCCATATATCACTTTTCGAATCTTTCTTGTCCTAAAACACATCTCAACAGTTTGATTGGAGGCAGACGACCTTCCTGGAAATCCCAAAATTCCTCAACCTTTGTATAGCTATCATCGTTGCATTCGAGCCCTTTGGAGATCGCTTGAAGGGTGCAAACAAGGAATAGCAAAATGTCTTTAGCAAAATGGCCTTCATTTACAGAGCTCAAATATCCTGGCGTCTTGCCGTTATCAATGCTGTAACTAAAACGAGCCCCGGGATAGCTAGAATTGGTGTTTTGCGTAAGTACATATAACTCAGGTAAATGTGATGACAAGCTAGATTCTTGATCAATCTAGACTTACCGTACATGCTGCTTTGAAAGATGTACACACAAGGTGAATATACACGAATATACACTGGGGAATCTCTCAGACACGTTCCGAATTGTCTCTTTAATGAAGTTGAAAAAGGGCTGAGACGATGGACCCATGTGTCTCTCGTCAAAAAAAAGAGCTTATGTTCGTTGGATTCGGGGAAGGTCATGCGCTGCTACAAACAATGCCACGATGTCTTCAAAATTGTCGAACGGTGCATTCGTCTGCCAATCATCATCAACTTGCACATTATTTCTACGACAGATGTCTTATCACAGCAGTGATATTTATGCCCCGGTATGGTTGCAGTTCGGGCCGCTGAGAAATCAAAACTCTAATATACAAGGAAATAACTCCACATCGGGATATAGGTACTCTAAGTTTATATAGAAATTCCTTTTCAAAAGATTCAGAGCGGATCTGCCGTGATCTTTTTTTAATTTTTATAGCCTGTGGGAGATGTAGTAGCCATCATCGAGAGAACTGCTGAGGTAGTCGAACTTATTCATTTCAAAATTGAGGACTTTAGGCCTCTCCCCCGTCTCATCCAAAATCACAGCTCCCTGGCTTCGAGCTACGAATCCTAAGTACTCACACTAACAAGACCCACTTGGTAAAATGGATCATCTTGTTCTTTCATGTTGGGCTTTGAAATTGATGTTTAGAAAATGAACTATTTCTCTCACAAGAGATATGTATATCTATATAGATAATTTATTAAGAAATGTGGTAGCCCTGACCTCTCACATATTTCTAGTGGTTATCGGCCTATGGGTGGATTTTGTCGCATATAAACGAAGTGGTCCCTGCAGATAGTCAATATGCATGCAATATTTAAGTTGCATCCTAGTGCGCGTAGGGTGTAACTGAGATTGGCAAGGATCGGAGCTAAGTTAAGCGGGCCCCAAGTTATCCGAATAATTCCTCATTTACAGCCGTTCATGCCCACTTTAGGTCTCCCTTGCATGTCGTATTTTGAGGTAACCCTCTTATCAGTCAGTTTTGACATCCCGCACTATGTGAGACTGTTTTGATTATGTGTCCCAATAAGTAAATCATCGTCGCTTTGTGCATACTGTTATATGATCGCTGTAAAACAAAACATACATCGCATAAATGATATATGGGATTACTTTCGAGGTGTATACTATACTGGTTGAGTCAAGAATATTATATATCTACATGACTCATACATTGGTTCGAATTCTTCTCAGATGGTACGCTTCTCTCTATAATACATCTGGGCCAGCCGCATTTTCTTGCGAGGCATCTTTTGTAACTGGAATTATAGGCAAGGATAACGTTTTGCTCTTGGTATCATTCTAGTCTAATTTCTTTTGCGCACAAGCTATAGTTCTTTAGTTTCTCGATACCAATAACATGTAACAATAGTTTCGGACAGCACATATTAGTTACAAGTGTCATTGCTATTCCGTTAGACTCTGTTATCTTTGGTTTGAATACTATTGCTCCTTTCCGTCACATCTTATAAGCCTCTAACAGCCACGTGTTGAATTATGTGCAGCTCACTATGGTATTTAAATTCCTATAGCGTTAGCCTCATTTATATAGACTATTTATGTCCTTTGAGAGAAATAGTTCAATTACTAAACCTCAATTTCAAAGCCCAATATGAACAACCAAGATGATCCATTTTACCAACTGGGTCCTGTTAGAAAGTACTTAGGCTTGGTAGCTAAATCGTATCAAAATAATCCTGGGAGTTGGAAGAAGAACCTATTGCAAGAGCTCTGCGAGAATTTGTATAAATTTGGCTACGTACAAAATCTAAGCAACATGACCTACGTTATCACCCTCAATGTATCTGAGAACGCATTACCAAACGACCCCGATACTTCAGCTTTGGATATTTGAAAAGGACTTTCTATATAAACTTAGACTTCCTATGTCCCTATGTGGAGTTAATTCCTTGCATACTAGAGTTGTTGACTTCTCAGCGGCCCGAACTGCAGCCATACCAGGGCAGGTTTATCACTGCTGTGATAAAAGACATCTGTCGTAGAAATAATGTGCGAGTTGATGATAACTGGCAAGCAGATAGACCGTACAACAATTTTAAAGACATTGTGGAATTTTTTGTATCGGCAAATGGCCCTCCCCGAATCCAACAAAAATTAGCTCAATTGTTTGAAGTGAGACATATAGGTCCATCGTCTCAGCCCTTTTTCAACTTCATTAAAGAGACAATTCGGAACGTATCTGAGGGGTTCCCCCGTGTATACTCGCCTTGTGTTTCCATCATTCAAAGCAGTATGTACGGTAAGTCTAGATTGATCAAGGATCTAGCTTGTCATCACGTTTACATCAGTTATATGTGCTTTCGCGAGGAATTGATTTCTGGCTATCCTAGGGCTTGTTTTGCTCGCAGTATTGACAGAGGCAAGACATCAGGATATTTTAGATATTCAAATGATTCCGCCTTTGCTTGTGATGTTGTGCTATTCCTTATTTGCACGCTTGAAGTGATCGTCGAAGGACTGGAACGGAATGATGATGACTTTACAACAGTTGAGAAATTTTGGAATTTACAGGAAACATCATTAGTCTTTGAGCAAAATGTAGAGATGAGGTTTTTAGAAAAGAGAGGTTCGATAGGTCATATATGGGAGACCATCCGTGATCAAAGCGCGGTCAGAATTACAGAAGACTCTGTGGTAATATCTAAAGATGTAAAAGACCTACTACAAACAGGATGGCAAAAATACTGCTCGGCACTTAAGAGGAACAAGGACCCGAAAATAGAAGAGTGCTTTGTGCTCGCCATAGATGAAGCTAGATCACTGGGCATCCAAAGTAAGCCTGATACAATGCGTGAACCTTTCCTGAAAATATTCCAGAGAGTGGCACGTTTCCTTAATACTAGAAGCCTATGGAGGGGTTTTGCTATAATTGTTGCCGGTACGTCAGCTGCTATTAGTGATTTATCTCCACGGCATCGAAATGATAGTTCTTTAATAGCTACAGATACAATCGACGCTCATCCCTGGTACAACCTCGGCACCTTCGATTTACATGTGAGATGGGGTGAAACACCGCTTACATTAGACTTCACCGAGATCGGAACTTTGAGATACTATGCCAAGTTTGGTAGACCTGGCTGGAAGCTGTACACTGACAGTGGGCATGAAAACCAACTTCTAGCAGACGCCAGTGCTAAGCTTAGGGGAAGACATATTGACAGGCTATCAAAGTATCAACTCCTTTACGTAGTATACGCTCCGGCCATGAATGACGATTACCGTGGAGCGGAAACCTTAGTGGAATCACGAATGGCCACACTCCAATGGGTGTCCGAGCAACGTAACGAGATCGAGGTAGAATACCCTAGTGAACCCATTCTGGCATTGGCAGCCCATAGGCTCTTGGAAGGCGAAAGTGACGATGAGCTTGTCTCCGAATTGGTTCTAGGATTTAGGTCTACTGGGGCTGCTGGTGAATTTATCGCCAGATGGATGTTGCTTGATGTTCTAAAAACCGCAGGTCTGAGAGATGGCATGCAGAGCAATTACTGTCGTGTTCGGGATCTTTTCAATGGCCTTGAGAAAACATTTCACGTCACATGTAGTTCTAACCACCCAAATGAACATCACTTACTTAATGGGAGAATACATATCAACCACTGGAAAACTCTTGAATCTACGTGTACTCTCAATGACTTGGCTGAAGGATTCTTGAGAGGCTGTGGATTTTGCTTACAAAAAAACCAACCGGCTTTTAATCTCGTCATCCCCATATATTTGGAAAGCGAAAACGTAGATCTTACGAACATCAGACTCTTTGAAGGGGATAAGAATAGAGAATGGGAGAAAAAAGAGAAGGATGCAGTACGTCAAGCATTTAGTGTTATCGTTATTCAAGTTCGTAACAATCAAAATTCGCGTGACAGCAAATACAAAAAAATTCACGATCATATGGTTCGCCACAGTCAAAAAATCTTCGAAAGGAAAAGGCCGTATATAATAACGGCATATTTCCAACTAGGTGAAACACCACCTGTTGGTTATAGAAATAAGCCTAGTTATAAAACGCATTGGGCAAGATTCTTTTCAATTCAAAAAGATAGTGATGATATCACTCGTACAAAAGGAGATGCTGTGCTCAATCCAGACTTCGCTCTTGCATACGACATTCGAGTCACAGCCACCGATGCAAACAAGGAGTTCATTCACAAATATCGGGGAGTTGTTCGTTCTGGTGAAGCGAAAAAGCAAGAGAAACTGCGGCTAAATCAAAGGGGTGCTAGTCAAAAGGTTTTTAATGTTCATGCGGATGATGGGGATGGCGGTGACTAATCAGAAGGGGTTGAAGAGCGGGAAACTCCCGGCGATTCTAATGTTCTTCTACAACCTCAAGATTTCCAGACAACGCCAAGGTTTCCCTAGAATCTAGAGCGCCAAATGAACTGACAAAACTAAATTGTAAAGATTATGTGTGCTACTGGTATCTCCGTTTGATCCCATGGGCGGCATGGGCTCTTGGAAAAAATTTGTAGTTTGATGACTAGGACAGTGATTAAGGGGTTTTGCAAGGGTGGAAACACTCTCCCTATTTCTATCCCATTATTATGGGAGATAGTATCGTGAGTGAGCAAGGCATTATAAAATAAAATAATATATATTGACTTTATTTGATTGTCATGGCCAGAGATTTAAGCAATTAAGTAGTCGGTACCTTTTGGTCTGCCGGGTCAAGTACCATCTCGTATCAAGATCTGTTCTGTCTAGTATTTCCACCTTTCCGTTTAACTATTTGGAATTACCATCTACGTATTCTTTTTAATAATTGCTATAAAAAGAGGGAAAGTAAAATAAAAACATTGGAAACAATAAACTTTTAAAACAAAAAATATCCCAATGCGTAAGAATCTAGTAGTTACCCGGAGTATGATGCTGCAGACAAGAAAAGGGCCATGGTTCTTTAGTCTGCCAACAGAATCACAAGCTTATTGCTGGAGCTTCATTCAACTAAAAAAGTATGATTTATAATTCCGGTCTACGGTGTCCAACTTCAAATTTTATACATGTTGCGACCCGTGACATCCGGTTTCGTTTTTTGTACATTTGCAAATCTCGAATGTGCTTTTGTCTGAAATGCATTGCACAGAGGCATTTATTTAGATCTTATTCCGGGTAACATACACAATGGGCAACACACTTAATGGCCCCATTTTACTTGTTGATACTAGCAATTCGATAGGGATCATGCAATTAACTAGGATGAATAAAAATCCAGATTATTATCTCCATTTAATCATTGTAAACCAGTAGTTCCGTCAGGTCATATGCGTTGGCTACAGTAACCGATTGTGCAGAAGCGAGCTCTCCGGCATAAGAATATAAAATTCTTGGGTATAGCTTGTCTGATTGCCAAGATTTCAACTCTTATGAGCATTCCCTAAAAATAAGGATAGCTAGAGATAAAGCAGCAACATACGTTGAGCAATACTCTTGTATGCTCAAAGGAATCAAGACATGATCTATCTCATTAGATTGTAGTCATTGTAACTCCAGTATAACTTTGCATAACAATTATAATAGCAGCGAGCATATAATTCTAAGAACTAACTCATGGTGTACGACTAGCTGAAAATAAAAGTTTCCACAGTTGTATTGCTCAGATGAGTTGAAGGACCATTATCAGTTGCAAATGCTGATCTGTTTTTTACGTTGGATGCGGACCGCGAATCCGACTCGAGCGCAGCGAGAGGAGCAGCGGGATCTGGGAGCTCCAGCAGCCGGAGGCTGTCTGATAAAGAAGTAGAAAGAAATTCACATCATTCATTACACATTACAATTACCAGTGGGTGACGCCGCTATTGTCGTCAGCACCGACCTGCCATGACGTTGCGAGGCCACGGAGCTCGCTGGTGTCCGGGGCAGTCTTAAGGCGTTTGCTAGATTTCGAGGCCGAGCTGGTCGAGGTCGAGTTTTCTTCAGGCTCGCTTTCAGAGCTGAAGGTGATATTGCGCTTGGCAGTGAGTTTGCTGAGGAGATTGCGGTTTTCAGTCAGTAAACGCTTGCCCCAGGTTCCAGCAGCACTGTCACCAGTCTCGTCTCGAGCTTGTTTGAGGAAGGGCAATAAAGCAGTACCTCCAGTTCCTCTGCTGGCTTTAGATGCAGCAGCGAGTCCGTGACGACGTGTATCAGCAATAGGACGTGGACCAGCATTATTTTTGGCTTGTGCCTGGAGAATGATATATCGAGACACAATCTGAATATGCTTGTCACGGAAAGTACGCAGCATTGCTAGACAAGCATCATAAGACAGAGTCAATGCTGGCGTCTTTTCACTATTAGCAACGACATAATCACGAATCTCTGCTACTTGGGTCAGTGACTCGAGGAATCTTCGATGTGGTCCTGGCATGTATCGTCTCATTTCTTCAATGAAGTTATTCTTTTTAGGTGTCGAAATACCAGCTTCAGTCACTTTCGAGAGCAGTACAGTTGGTGGTGGTCGATGCTGATGTTCTCCGGTCGGATGATGCTCTACATTTAATAGAATGTCTAATGCTTGAATAAGTGAGCTCTGGGCATTACTGCCTCCAGAGTATGCTCTATACTCGGTCTCATCGCCATATCGTACTCCATGTGGCAGACCAGCGTCCTTCATATTCTTCCAACCAGCCAAAAATGGTCGGATACGGTAATAGAATGTATGAGGATCACACATCTCATACATTCTACCCAAACTGGTATTGATAGCATCAATGGATTCAGCGAGAAACTGCAAGTTTCGGACCACTTTGTCAGAGTCATAATCTCTACAAGCACGAATAGCTTCAAGACCAGCAACCAAACAAGGTGCTCCCTGTCGCTCAATAGCGGTGCTGACAAGGTAGAACCACGACTCGTCAATGCATCCTGTGAATGTGTTTAAAGTAGCGAGATTGTCTAGACCCCACTCTTGCGGTTCTGCTGGCAGAACAGTCTTGAAGTTCCAGAGACAGACACCAGCATATGTGTTAATAGGAGGCAGTTCAAAATGGTCACTGACCTTCAACCATGGCTCAGCCAACTGCTTCGGCAAGTGTTCTGAAGGCTCGTCACTTGAAGCCCATACGTATCCATGTGATAAGAATCCCAGAATCACACAAGCTCGGCGCCATTCGGGTTCTGTCGTTAAATTATCAGTAGACAAAACTGGGATCTTGTCAACCAGAGTTCGCAATCGTTTTGTGAGAATAAGAGCCGGAAGGTTCTCTACAAGGTTCTCCCATGCATCAAAATACGACGGAAGTCTTGCCAAAGGAACCGTTTCCGGTAGGAACCCTGTCAAAGGCGAGATATCGTAGTCTTCTAAACGGGGAATTTCAGGAAGCATTTTCGCTGCTATAATCTCAAATCAGCTGTCCAAGCGATATTGGTCTGTAAAAATACCTGAATCTTGCTTACAGGATTCTTACGGTTCTTAAGTCACCTTTGTTAAACAACTGAGACAACTCCCGAAGTCAGCTAACAATAACTTTAATTAAGTAATCTCAGAAAGCCCACTCTGAGAACCTAATGAACCAATAAAAGTACACTACAGCAGTAGCTAAATCAGCTAAAGCAAAATGTACCACGAAATAAACAAAGACTGATTAACCAGACAACTGGATCTTACAACTGGATCTTCCGGTTTCTTCCTGCTATGCCTTCCTATTACACGCACCTCAAGCAAATAAGAATAAGGTTCAACCAGACAGGGATTATCGGGGACAATAACGTAACCAGGTCTGCACGCTCGACGTATGTACGTAATCCTCGGTACAGAGCTGACAAACAGACCACCTGCTCAGAGATAAAACCACGCAAAAATGGTTCTAAAATCTTCTAGAAACTATAGTTTAACACCGCTTATTTAATAGGTCACAACAAACGAACCAAATAAATAATTCACAGCACTTTTAACTTCCAGCGATTCCGTTACTAATCACACTGTTTGGCACTGAGCCTCCTCCCTGAATAGTCATACCACTAGCCGTATTTATAATAATATATGTGCATATGGCCTGTTGACCCTTTCAGCTAGCTAACGGCACGTGAGACCACTCAAAAAAAAAATACCTACCCTTGCCCTTATCTATCCGCGGCCCTTCCGACTCCTAACTCGGGTTCACTTAACGGGCTCACTCTTTTACGGCTTTGACTGCCTCCGGCGGCTGGGGCTCCGCCCCAGACCCCGCTGCTCCTCTCGCTACGCTCGAGTCGTTCTGCCTACGGTCCCAGCAATCTCCTGCGAAGCAGGAGCCACGGGGTCTGGGGCGAAGCCCCAGCCGCCGGAGGCATGGTCACCGGTACACGGTACAAAAGGTCATAATTAATAAATAAAACCAAACTAGTCAGTAGGGTCGTGATGGTTGGCGGGTTCGTCGTCGTCCAGGACATAGAGAGACCGGATCATGTCGACCCTGTCGGTCCAATGGCGCATACGCTTGCCAAAGATGTAGATGGGAATTCCAAATAAACAAACAAATATCTGAACACTGCCAAAAACCACGAAAGTGGTGCGTGCACCGGAGGTCTCGAGGAACTTCGGCACAAAGAGCGAGAAGATGAATCCAAGAACGTTCTTGGTTAGATTGAATGTGACTAGAGCCTCGGCAGCAAACATTTTGTAAGAGTCTACTGCGTAGGTGATGGCGGTGGTCGAGCCGAGTGAACAGCCGAAGCCGATGACAAACAAAAATATAGCAGGAACTATCCAGAGATCCTTGTCAAAAGAAGACCATCCAAATCCCATCATGCCAATTGTAACAGCAATCAGCACGGGGCCGATCATGAGAATTCTGAATTCCGGCTCGTAAACACCGTGGTTGCGCTTGGACAGGGTCCGGACAATCAGGTCAGATGCCTTACCAGCAACGGCAGAACCCATACATCCGCCAAGAAACGTAGCAATATATAACAGACCGACTGGTGTGATGGGGAAATTGTAAGGGCTAGCCGAGAAGATCTTTGATATGGTCTCTGAGATTACAATAAGCCAAACCACGCTGAACGAGTAGATAAATGTTGAAAATAGGATCCCGGGATATGCATACAGGAAAAATGGGCGAAGAGCGACCATCCACCATTTATCGTTGGTGAACCGTCCATTAATTAGAGCCAGTTCTTTCATAAATGGTTTCCGGGGATTGAGTGCTGAGCTGGCACTAATACCACGAGGGAGTGACGGTCGTGATAAAGCATCTGCTGATGGTGGACTAGGAGCTATTTCGACAGTATCGGCGAATGTCGGTTTTCGCACAGTGTGAGTTCGAGGGTTCTGAGGTGTCGTTGGCACCTCGTTTGAGTTATAGTTATGAGTAGATGAAAAGTTGGAAAAGTAATCATTCGCACCGCTGGTGTTACCTTCACGATCATGATGAGTGAGATTATCGTCGATTTGAAACTTGGTATGAAGTTGGCCCTGTCTTTGTTCTGGCGATGGAGAATCAGGATCTCGTATGTGATTTGACGAGGTTCCAGTCGTGGACGCACTGGTATTGGCAGCTTTGGTGGTGGCACTAACAGTTGGTTCTACTGCCGAAGTGGTTGCAGTAGAATGCTCACTAGGATCGGTGTTATTAGGAGTTGCTATATCTCCGTCTTTGTGGAACACTCTTGATGACCTTCTAGTGGGAGTGGTATGTGAGGTAATAGGATTGGCATATGAAGGGTTTCGAGACATTTGAGTACGAATTCTTAGTGCATCTGGTGTGGACATTGGCAATTCTTGTTCATTAACATGACCCAACGATGACGCACGAGATCGTAATGAATTAGCACGAGCTTCCCGTGCTAGCTTTGTTTCCTTGATACTCTGTTTATTTGGAATAGGAGTTCTATCCCACCATGTCTCTGGAACAAAGAAAAAAGTCAATAAAAGATTCATTCCAGCAATCATGGAAAGAATCCAGAAGATCCAGTGCCATCCCACCGTACCCACTACAAATCCAGACACCATGGGAATAAGGTTCTTACCACCCAACATCAATAAAGTATAAATACCCAGACGGTAGGCACGCTCATGTAAAAAATAAATTTCAGCAATCGATGCCGATGGTAAAGACTCAGTTGGAGATCCTCCAATACCCATGATAATTCTTGCTCCTAGCAGCATTCGAAAAGAATTACTGGCACCACCCACTAAACAACCGACTAGAAATACAACCAACGCTACGATATATACCAGACGTTTACCATAAAGGACAGCAGTTGGTGCAAAAAAAACAGATCCCACACCCATAGCCAGCATATAAGCACCGACTAAATAAGCCAGAGTAGTCTGAGGAACATCAAATTCAATAGACATAATAGTAAAAGCAGCAGCAAGTAGTGGACTCATACCACCAATAATGAACGATTGGAATCCTATCACACCCAAAGCGATATCTCGTTTCCATATAGGCCAATTTAATGGGTCATTAGGGTCATTATGAGGCTGTGGGTTCAATACAATGCCATTAGCAGTACGTTTGAGGCCGTCGTCATGATGAGTCGACTTTTCCAAATCTACATCATGATCACCGTCCAAAACAGCAGACTGTATTGACGACGGAGTTTCCGAAACAGATGGTTCATCCACAGTCTCAGTTGCAGACGACCGTCGACGGTTGTGGCCCGAGTCAGTCATCATGATCACGGTACCAGTGACCGGCCCCTGATAATCATTAGGTTCCAGAATTCCAAACGCCATGATCAAGTGTAGGTATTGACAAACCTGTGAATAGATTGATAGACCAGTTAACCGACAGATAGACCTGTAGATAGATAGACCTGTAGACAGACAGACCCGTAGATAGATAGACCTGTAGACAGACAGACAGATATGATTATAGTTGAGGATGACGTAACTGATATCTGTACAAATCGTATAAAACAGGACACAAACCAAGAAATAAACCAACCACAAATAAACCAACAAATAAACTTCTCTTCACAAATCCAATTCACAGTAGCCAACAGCTACGAAACAGCAATCAACCGAATCAAATCGGTCGGTTTCAAGACCCTTGAACCACTAAGGTAGAGAAAAAGATACACCTGGCGATACGGCACAGACGAAGCAAGTAACCAGGATTCAAACCAGAGTCACTGAATGCCACACGTATCAGCAAATGAGCAGAACAAAACAAACCAAAAATTTGCAATAAAACGACAGCGAAACAGTGGGATTATATATAGTCCGAACACACCCTCACGCCCGGCGTCTGAGTGCGTCTGATCTGATATACACACAAGCAGCATCAAACGGAGGATCTCACGCATGGACCAGCATTCCTGATTAGTCCTGCATGATGTTATGATGCACGATCGTCCCTGTGGGTAGGGGATATATGGAGATATGAAGAATTCAGGGGTAATGCCAAAATACAGGCGAAAAAACACAAAAAAAATATAAAATAAGACCTCTTCTCTACCCAGTTCGTCCTCAACACACTCTTCTGTCCTTTTCTATCCCCTAATTTTTTTATTTGTATCCCCTTTCAAAATCCACTGCTGCGCTCTCGTCTGCTGCTCTGCCAGATCACAGATCGTCTGCCAAGCGTCCGTCTCCTTTCTCACCGCAACTCGTCCAATCTACCCCACCGTCCAATCTACCCCACCATCCAGCCCATCGCGATCCTGCTGCCTCCTCGCCTCCTGATCCACGAGCCACATACGCTGTCGCTGACTGGCGGGGTGCAGGCATGCCTCCGGCGGCTGGGGCTCTGCCCCAGACCCCGTGGCTCCTCTCGCTGCGCTCGAGTCGGTTCCGTCTACGTCCCCGCAACCCTTGAAACCCTCCGCTCTCCCCCCGAAAGAACGACTCGAGCGAAGCGAGAGGAGCTACGGGGTCTGGGGCAGAGCCCCAGCCGCCGGAGGCACGTGACCTCCGGTAAAAGAATATTCGAGATGCGGTGCGATAGCGGCACTGCCACTATTGGATCCGAGATGTCCCAGTAGTGTAATGTGCAGCAGCAGCGGCAATCGCCTCTGTTTACTAATAATAACGTCCGACGAGCGATATAAGCCGGTTTAATTTGCGAGAAACTCAGTATTTATACAGAGACCAGCCGAATTTCTCGACCGATATTTGGCAAGCGAGAGCCGAGATTCGATTTTGAAGGGAGAAAGACCATTAGAGGTTTCAAGTTAGGAGGAGCTCTAGTCACAGAAACCGTCACCGCAATAGCCGAATCATGGCCAACCAAGCATACTCGAGGGTAAGTTGGTAGAGTTCACACGTCGCTTGTTTGAGAACAAAAACAAACGAAGTTGGTTGTTTGTCTGGATCAGCTTGTTTGTTTGGAAAGTGAGGGGAAAAACCAAGGAGATGAGGATACAAGGAGTTTGGTTGATGGAGAATATGAAACTAACAGAGAAATAGCTTGAACAAAGCCAGGTGCCTTCAGGACCTCCTTCATACAGATCAGGCAGTTTCAGCGATGACGATGGAAATGCAAATGGCCGAGGAGAAACAGACCGTTTAGTTGATGCTTTTGATGAGAGCGATGACGATGATGTGGAGGGTGATGACCGGAACTTTTCTGGCCGCCACCAGCATCAAGACCATCAGCACCAGCGTCAGAACCAGCGTGGTAATACTGGACATGGTAGTGAGGTTCTTTTCGATGCCGAGGATGGCGCTTCGACATCGGAAACTAGACAGTACGAAGATTTTGAAACAGGGGTCGTGGTGACTAGAAATATTCGCAGTGGTACCAGCTCACCAGCTCCAGGAGAGGGTGATTTCGATTCTAGTGGAAGTAGCAGTGGAAACAGGAGCGGGGTCAGCACACCTGTTTCACCATCAAGAAGTACAGGAGGAGGGTTTTTGTCGTCTTTTTGGCCACGAGGACCTCGTAGAGCGTCTCATAATAACGACGGGGTGTTTGCTAATTTAACTGCCAGAACCAATGGTGAAGAGAAACCAGATGATGCTGAACAGGAACCTCCTTCATATGAAGAAGCAGCTGCTGATGCCACTCCACCATACTGGGAAACAACAATTATGGCCCCTGGTCTGACGGACGAGCTGTTCATTGAAGGACTTCCTGTTGGCAGCCCAGTCAACTTTGCCTGGAACATGATTGTATCATCAGCATTCCAGTTTGTCGGGTTCTTCTTGACCTATCTTTTACACACATCGCATGCTGCCAAACAAGGATCACGAGCCGGACTAGGTATCACTCTTCTCCAGTGTGGATTCTACCTACAACCCGAGCCACTGCCAGGCAGTAACCACGGAGGAAACAATAACAACATCAACAACCCCGGTGAATTTGAGCCATCGAATCCCAATGATTTTGGCGGTACTACTACCAACATCCCCGGCACCGTTTCCGAATCACACCACCCGGTCGTGGCCACAATCGCATCTCCACCCCACAATCCCGGTGCCGCGGCCGGCTGGATCTCGACCCTGCTCATGGTGGTAGGCTCGATCCTCATTCTCAAGAGTCTGGCCGACTACATCCAGGCCCGCCGAATGGAAATTGCCATCATCCGAAGCAACAACGCCAGCGACACCTCGTCCACCCCTGCTGATGAGACGCCTGCCGCTGCCACTGCGTCAGAATCCATTGTTTAATTATAGCTTCTTTATTTATTCATTTCAGTCCGATTTCTCCCCGTCCCCTGCCTGCCTCCGGCGGCTGGGGCTCTGCCCCAGACCCCGCGGCTCCTCTCGCTTCGCTCGAGTCGGTTTCGTCGACGGTCCAGGCAAACTCCTGCGAAGCAGGAGCAACCAGGGTCTGGGGCGGAGCCCCAGCCGCCGGAGGCACACCGGCTCCCAGAGTGATTTGTACAGTTCTATTAGGCCAGGATGGTCATGATTTTTTCATAGATGGTGAACACGATACCGCCGCTGAGGATGAGACGGCCGAGACGCGGTGTGGCGCCCTTCCAGAAGGTGACGACGCCCTCGTGCTTGGCTACTTTGTAGAAACAGTTGAGAGTGCCGGAATATTGCGACTTGGCTTCCAGACTCTGCATTCGCGTTTTGACGGTGTCCAGCGGCATTGTCGTGTAGACTGTGATGATACCGGCAACAGCCCCAACTGCGAAGGTTTCAAGAGATGACAGGGGGAGATTGGGGTCCTCTTTATATGACTGAATGACTGTCTTCATGGCATTATACGAACCCAGGCGCACCATTTGATTAGCGGCCTGTCTCATCGTCACGGGGACTACTCCTCGGTAGATTCCAGAAATGCCTTTGTCTTGAATAAGTCTTCGTGTTCCGGAAACAAGTCCTTGGTATTTAGGGTTCTTCGACTGCTTGTCATCGATCATGGCGGTTTTAATCGTTTCAAAAGGCGTCACTGCAACAACCGACTCAATTACACCTGCTCCAAGTCCTGCAAGTGCTCCTCTGGTTTTCGACAGATTTCCCTCTTCGTCACGAAGAAGCTGTTTAATCGAGTCGAATCCCAGGAACCGCACACCGGCCTTGGCCGTGTTGCCAATCACAAATGCTCCACATCCTGTATATAACGACTTGATTCCCTGCTGACGAGCTGTATTAGCAATCAATTTCAATGGGTTTCTGGACGTCTGGCTTGTTAGACTTGTAGTGGAGGGAGCTTTGCCTCCGGCGGCTGGGGCTCCGCCCCAGACCCCGTGGCTCCTCTCGCTTCGCTCGAGTCGGGCGTGGGGTGATATGACAGATTTTGGGCTGAGAGATGAAATGAAAGTCTTATAGGAGACTGTTCCAAAGGTGGTTACTTACAGTTGATGACTTGTCCACGAGCTGGAGTCTTGTTTTGGCAAACTCAAATGGATACTAGAATGTATCGTTAGATATCAGGTCCTGTGTGAGAGGTGACTGTGAGCAATGGCCTGTAGGGTATCCATTCTCAATACTTACAGTGATGAATCCTTCAATAGCCCCGGCAGAGGCACCTGCGACAAAAGATTTCCAGGCTTCTGGCTACAAAATGTTAGTAAAATTCTCGCCAGCTTTTCATATTCAGTAGCATTTGGCTGAGAGGATCAGGTCATAGATCCTGAAACCGAGATCTCTTGGAATCCTGTTGTTCCAGCAGCAGTTCAGATTTAATAGTCACAAAACTTCAAATGTGAACCAAGAATTGAAATAGGATCTTAAAGTTACCTGAAGTCGACCTTATGGTACCTGTCTAGAGAGTCACATGAAATATGAGTCAATAGCGGGATTCTCTCGTAGCTAAGTATCTCATATCGCATCTGCAACTCAAATTTGGTAGTAACTGCTTGATTAGGACGTACCTTTTTAGTTCCAGCAGCAGAAGATGCCATTTTTAGTAGATATAAATAATTTCAGGAACCTTGATCTGACTGAAATCTCCGGACTCTTTCTCGGGATCGGGTGGTGCAGCAGACATATTTCGCCTCGGGTAAGGGATATCTGAGATTTGTCAAAAGATAAGATTAAGATAGATCGCCAGGGTGCATTTCCGACCCGGGATCAGGGGTCGTCTGACCTCCCTTCACATCACCTTTTGCTCATATTTCGGCTCAAATTTGAATCGAAGGGACAGGATGCCTCCGGCGGCTGGGGCTGTGCCCCAGACCCCGCGGCTCCTCTCGCTCCGCTCGAGTCGGGCGTGTATCCCCCCAAATTTCACGGTCGAGCCCCGAGAAAAGCTCGCGAAGCGAGCACAACGGGTCTGGGCGGAGCCCAGCCGCCGGAGGCACAAGGTGACATACCCTAAATTTTTATTTATACTTCTACATGAGGAGACTGGCCACGGACATTGGCTTCTTCGTCGTCGGATGCGATGTCGAAACCGTCTTCGACGTCCTGGAGCTCGAAGTCTTCTGGTTGTGGAGACGGGTTGCGCCGCGTGGGTCCTGATACGAGGGAGTATTGGCCGCCTTTGGCTGGAAAGTTCTTGAATCGAGATACTAGGGACTGGAGGATCAGTTTGCGTCGTTGACGGCCGAGAAGGAGATAGACTGCTACGACGAGAATGAGCAAGAAGATGATGGAGCCGTACAAACGGTGTGAGTGCTCGTCGAAATACTCGCCCCAACTGGCTTCATCGTCATCGTCATCGAGATCCTGTCGACGAAGTTCAGGTCGAGTGTACCCATTCACTTCACCACCGTACTGCCAGGAACTCGATCCCGAGTTCAGCTGGATACCGTTGTGTTCGGATCGTTTGTGCATGCTGAGCTCTCCAGCTGCATATAATAAAGCAGGTCCAAGAGTCCATGAGAACTCCACTCCGTTGATATCTTCTGCACTTTGCAATGGGTCGAGATAGGTCGTGAGATTGTTGTTATCAACTTTGTCGTTTACTTCGCCGTCAGCAGGTGACGGCTTGTCAGCAAGCTGGGGGAATTGGAAGCCTTCATCTACTACACCTAACAGATAGCTGGACTTGAAACAAAGCAGTTCCAGGTTTTCTTTAGATAACTGGGGATATTCTTCTGGGTTGATCGAGTCCCACTTGCTACCACAGAACTGCTCGACTTTGGTGTTCAAAGAGTCGTAATCAAATGAACCTCCCAAGCTAAAGCCCTTATCAGGAGTGTCAAAGTATTCAGAGACTCCGACGAAGTGATTAATTTCAAAATCAAAATCTGGGCTACCACTGTTCTTGATACTTGATAAAATAGGTGATATTTGCTTCCTGCAAGCTTCATAATTACCAGTACCAATATACGATTTGGTATTTGCATTTGGAGGCAGTTTATCACTTTGATCTCCACTCTTGTCACTATCATCCTTAGTGTCTTCTATCTTCTTGTCACTTTTGTTCTTATTTTCTTTATCGTCTTTCTTGGGTCTCTTGTCTCCCTTGTCGCTTTTATCGTTCTTCTCATCGTCTTGATCCTCCTCCTCATCATCCTCGTCATCGTCGTCGTCGTCCTCCAGATCATCGTCGTCATCGTCATCGTCATCTTCGTCTTCATCATCATCACGCTCATCCTCCTCTTCGACATCAACCTTTTGTAAATCTCGTTTGACGATTTCACTATGCTTCAAACCAACTGGTGCACAGGGGTCCTCGATATCTCCATCCTTGTTTACAGTAGTCAACGATTTTAAATAAGTCTTGCGGGCTTCGTTAACACCAGCACCAAGAAAGCTTTTCGAGTAGATATCATACATTCTGTCTTGAGTCCCATCAAGACTAGCAAGAGCAATTCTGTACAGCTCAGCCTTGTTCTCCTCAATCTCAGTAGCATTCGGTACAAATGCTATCTGCATTGAAGCACCACCCATATCTAAGAATCCATATGTACTATGATCCTTGCCATGCGAATGACTTTGTGGGTCTTCAATACCTCCAATCAGATAATTTAGACCAAGCCAACCAAACAGTCCCTCAGTGGCACCGTCAATCACTTTCAGATGACTGGCACAATCTGGCAGAAAGAACTTTGTCTCCTTTTGAATATATTCACAAGCATTGCTTAATATAGCATGCGATTGACTGTTCTCTAGGAGCCTAAGTCCACCCGTGGCATATACAAAAACAGGAGTTCTAGGGATTTGCGCCTTCGGAATGATTTCTTCTGCGTACTTGACGAGC
The DNA here is from genome assembly GCF_001640025.1 of Sugiyamaella lignohabitans. Taxonomy (NCBI): domain Eukaryota; kingdom Fungi; phylum Ascomycota; class Dipodascomycetes; order Dipodascales; family Trichomonascaceae; genus Sugiyamaella; species Sugiyamaella lignohabitans. The sequence continues at coordinate 2,073,655 of NC_031672.1, read as the reverse complement.
TTTTTGATATGCTCCTTACCAATGTCTTGAGGATTGTTGGCAAAAGAGGACATTCCTGGATTAATTTTCTTATGCCATTTGTTCCCCGATTTCGAAACCCTTGGGAAAGTAGTCCATTTCGATAATGGGTCGTTTTCATCATGAGCCAAATGGTCACCCTTATTGTGAAGTTCTTCTAACTTGGCAACATCGTTTGTCGCTGGATAGTGATAAATATGAATTCGCGATCCTGATGAACCTGCATCAATCACTACAATGTAGTTATACGCAATACCCCGCGAGAAAAACACTTCTCCCTTGTCCTTGGATTTCGCCATATTTATATCAGTTAAATACAATTTGGCATTCTCCGTTCTGGCTTCAATCGCCTTGATAGTATATTTATCAAAATATTCCACTTATGCGCATTAGTCTGATTTAATATCGAAGCATCGAGCGGATGATAATAAGATCCGAAGCTCCAAGTTTTCTAAAAGTATTATCTAAGATGAGTATGACTATGCTTCTTTTATCACCATGATTCAATTGATTGCCTTTTAAAAAGCGATGTTGCCATTATTAGAGAGAATTAAAGGCGATCAATTGAGAGACAGCTGCACAGGTATATAGACGGACTTATATAGAATTAATTAGGAAGAAAAGTCAAACAATGATAATAATCTAGCCTGTAGAATTACAAATTATCTTGACGGTGATCTAGTCTAATATCTCTTGCGAATGCAAGACCCGGGCCGAGCCCTCTATTTCAGTTGTAATGGGCAAAGCCTATGCGGCGGAAATACAAATTGGAGGGGTCAGCTGGAGACTCTAGATTGATCAGTTTATGTTGAAAAAACTGTTTCAAGAAGAGACCATGAGCTACCACTTGAATTCAAACTGACAGGGAGAGAACCCAGTTTCAAGTAAATTGAGGGTTGTCTTATTCAGTGATTATGGCCATCCAGTACATTTGAGCTTTTAGCATCTAGAGTGGTGAGCTTTGAAGCTACTTGAAGCCAGTGAGATAAGAAAGAAATTAGTTCAATATCTGTGCAGATTATCTGTCCATGTTAAGTTACTGTCGTTGGGTCAAATCTGACAAGTAATAGTGTACGGGAAAGACTTGTGGCCAGCTTCACTAATTAAGGTCTACGGCATGCAGCGCCTTGTTTTTTTACATGGAATTCAATGCTGGGTAAAACTAGTTTCGGAAAGTGGGAACATTTGTCGTAACACTGAGAAGAAGAGCATCTCTTGTAATACACCAGTTAATATAACGTTAGTCAAGCATATTAAGAAGGAGAAAGTGAAAATGAAAAGGCAAAAGCACCACAGAATACCTCCATATGGTGCTTTTCTAAACACCGGGTAACAAGTGAAGCAACCAGTTCTGGCATTTATTTTAGCATCTACAGTCGACATCATAGGTTTAAACCATACAATTAACGGTCCAGAATGAGCATTTAGAGTAATATGTTCAGATCATTCATGCCAAGTTTTTCATTTGGTATCATTGGCCCTGACTCATTTAGGAAAGACTGCAGAGTTTTCCCGTCATATCCAGACCGTCGGATTCAAATGATATTTCCGGGCTCAGCTCATACAATAAATTCTACAAGAAAGATAACTAAAGTTTGACCCTGTAATATTAGAATTTCCGTCCGGTCACACAAACTTTGGCCCACGGATGCAGGTGATCTGGCTTAGATGGATGAAGGAGATCTGGCCTGGATGAAGCAGATCGGGCCTGGATGCAAGAGATCTGGCCTGGATGAAAGAGATCTGGCCTGGATGGATGAAGGAGATCTGGCCTGATGCAAGAGATCTTACAATAGGGTTGACCGGTAATTTTTACCGTAAATGCCGGGTAATACATGAGACCATCAAAATGCCACCCCCAGGTCTGTTGTAAATATATGCAGTTCAAGGACACAGTAGCACTTGGATCGTGAACTAAACTGTTCATAATTAATATATTAAATGATTTCTTCAACTAATTTCCATTAACTACATCTTTTCCGTATGGGATACCTTTGACTTTTGGGGTTAGTATTTTTCTGACTAATTTTTCCAGAGTGTGCAAATAAGCGTATAATAAACTCTCCAAGATAAAGAACCAAACTAGTGTGTCAAGCGGATCGTTTTCTACAAATATCTCCAATCTTTTGGATGAAAATGGCAGATCTCCTCTGAGACACAAAATATAAAATGAAAGTATGGAAAATGACTTTTTCCCAATTGAAACTTTAAAAACCGGGTAACAGTTGTTAAATCTGACCATGCGTAGTTCTAATGCCGCATATATTGGGAACACCAAAACTGGTGCCCCGAATTCTTTTGAAAATATTACCAATTCAAAGCTACAATATGATTTAAATCAAGTACTAAACTATTCAGGCATAACATCAAGACTAATATCTCCTACTAATTCGGCTTAACTACGTCTTTGCTAGGTGGGGAGACTTTGGCTTTTGTAGTCAATATCTATTTAACTAATATTTCCAGAGGGTGCAAATAGGAAAAAAATGAATCCTCCAAGGTGAGCGAATCAATTCAATATGTGGAGCGGGTCGTTCTCTACAAGTGTCGCCAACCGTTCTCATAAACCATGGAGATTTCCTCTGGGGCAAAAAGATAAAATGAATTTGGGAAACAAGACCTTTTTTGCGGTTACCCGGATAAGTCTAAATCTGGGTAATGACTTGATATCATGCAATTAACTAACTACTTGTTTTGCCGGGCGCGTATGACTTTGGCTTATATGATCAATACTTAATTGATGAAACACCCCGGACGGTCAGTCCATAGGATTTCTGCTCTAATATTTTGATGATTTTGACACTGTTCAGGAACATCTTTAGTTTGAATTTTAAAGTTAAATTTATGACACCATAACAATGAAGGATAGATCTACCTGAGCTAAGTTCACAACATTGTGGCAGCAAATGATATCATGACTCTGTCATCCTCGGCTCAGAATATATTGAGGCTCAAGATAGCAGTTGAGCTTTCTGGTAAACGAGATCTAAACTTAAAAATAACTCTATATTCCTACATAGATGACAAAACCTAAAAGTACTTAAGACCCGAAACGACATCCTTGGATTCAGTAAAGGCAGCCTTGACGGTGTCAGCATCGGGGTTGTTTGAAAGCTTGTTAGCAAGGTCTTGAAGCTTAACATCGTCAAGCTTGTCGATGATAGCATCAACATCATTCAAGATGGCATCAATATCAGCAGCAGAGGGCTCAGAACCAGCAGCAGCAAAGTAATTGACGTCCTTAACACTTCCACGGATAGTTCTCTTGTTCTTCTTCTTAGCATTCTTGGCGGCTTCCTTAGCCTTTTTGGAATTTTCCTTAGCAGCCTTGGAAGCTGACTCCTCCTCAGCACGTTTCTTCTCAGCTTCTTCCTTGGCCTTCTTCTCAGCCTCGGCAGCCTCACGTGCACCAGCTTCTCTCTCCCACTTACGTTGCTCCTTAGCTTTGCGCTCCTTCTCCTTGAAAAGTTGAATACGAGGGTCAAGCTTAAGAGCAGTATCGACAAGCTTTCTTAATCTAGCAATATCATCGGTCTTGTGCTTTTGACGAGCAGCCTTATTCTTCTTCTCAATATAACGCTTATTATCTCTGTTAGAAGTGTCATCTGGAACATCCTCATCCAAGTACTCAAAGGTTCTCCAAGAGTCAAAATTGTAAAAGAAAGCATAAAAGGCATCGACCTCAGGCTTCTCGGTCTCCAAAGTACCCAAAGAAGGAACAGGTTGCTTGTTAGAGAAACGGCCCTCAGCATCAAAGACCTTGGTCCAATCTTCAAAGAAATCACCACCCTTGTTCTTAGGAGGAAGAACATTGGCCTTAGGATCAACAGAGTCCCATTGTCTTCTCTTGTTAGAATCAAGAAGAATCTCGAAAGCCTTTTGGATACACTTGAAAAAGCCATCTTCATTGAGTTGACCCTCAGCAGCCTTCTTATCAGGGTGGTGCTTGAGAACCTTTCTACGGTGGGCAATACGGATTTGCTCCTCAGTAGCCTTGTATCTGTACTTGGACAGACCCAACACGGCGTAGTGATCTTGCTTCTTCCAGTCTTTAGGATCTCTCTTCAACATTTCAGGATCTTCAGGCTCATCTTCAACAAGATCATCGTTGTTATCATCCTCGACCTTTTTAACGTTTTGTTGAGCTTGAATCTTTTCATCCTCGGACCAGGTACGGCCTCTCAAAGTACGACGAGCATGGGCCAAGAAGCCAGGACCAACAGGTTCGACCTGTCTCTTAACAGGCGAGCTGAAAGTAGCAGTGGCGCTGAATCCCTCAGGAGCGCTCCAATCAGCAGGTAATTGTGGCAAAGTAGAAACCATTGCTGTAGTTTGGTTTATAGCTTGAAGGGTGAAAGTATCAAGTGTGGTGCTTTTCTATTTTTTTCACAGCCTATCTATAATTTTTCAGTGCGGCTGATATGCACCAACTTCTTGCATCTCGATATATTTATTTTATTAACCCCTGGGTATTGCAGTTATATTATCACTTGATGAATTATCATTGATAAACGGGGTTGTCATTTATAACTTAGTTTTATTAAGTAATGGTTTACGTTTGGCTGAAAATAACTTAGTTAGGTCATCTTGTTATCAGAAACTCTTCAATTATCATTCAGTATAAGCTAATTACTTGCTACACATATGGAAGTTTTTCGTTGAAGACACAAATCATTTTCAAAAACCATTAAACCAACAATAGACTAATCAATAAAACCATAATCCCAAAATTCACAACTTCTACGTAAAAATAAATTTGAAATTGAGTGTTCAATTAATATATCAGTGGTTCATTTTGTGGAATTGTGAACAACTAGTCACGTGTTGTGGATGCAGGAACACTTATTTTTTATTTAAAGTTGCAACTGTCTTGACATGATCTTCGTAGCAGGGTGGACGTAAATATGGCCCAAAAATTCTTGTCAGTTCGAGATTTGGCATTTTTTGAAGATGGAAGCATTGAACTGAGTTCGGGAGAAGGCTCTGATTTATGCCTGGTAACTTCGAGTCTCGAGGTTGCTCCAACCTGGCTTGTCGATACTGTGTGTGGTAGGCACGTAAGCAACAAAACCAGCCCAACCGTGCTCATTACCTTTACAGAACGGTCGAATATTCATATCAAAGGAATAAAGCGATATTCAGGTTCAGATGTTTCCCATGTCCCTAAATCTGTATTTTCAATTGTTGATCTTTCAAGCAGTTTGTTTGCAAATGGCAGCAAGACTAGTGGTGACAAGTTTGTGCCAACTAATCTAGACAGTCTAGTTGAGATAGTTGCAAAGTCTATCACCACCTCCAGAGGGGCACAGGATGGATCTCAACTAAAACCTCTGATTATCATCGAAGAACCAGACGTCTTACTTGCTACCGGTCTCTATACATGGGATCAAGTAAGCCGATTCATTTATGACTTGCGTCAGCTAAGCTCTCAAACATTTGTATTTGCTAATGCTGATGAACCACTTATTCAGCCAGTGTCTCCAATTGGAGAAAACCAAGTCAAATTCTTAACACAATTGATTCATACCTCGAGTTTACTGATATCATTGCGTCCATTTGAAACAGGTCGGGCTGATGATGTTACGGGTATCTTTCGAATCACTCGTGGACCTCGTGTCAACGAAACAAAGGTCGTTGTCGAAAACGAGTATCTTTACCATGTATCTGATACAGTCAAGCTTATGTACCGCTAGCTTGTCCTCCATTGTATATTTATTTATTTATTAACAAGCGTACTAGACAAAAAAATTGTTTAATATAAATATGAGCCATGACAAGTCCAACAGGTTTCTGACTGGATTCTAAATAGATTCTGATTTTAATATTAGTCACAATTTTAGTTGCGACAACCACAGACTTGGGATATGATATGAATATCGTATCATATATATCAGGTTGCATCTGATCGCAGTTCTCTGCCTTTACGAGTATAAACGCTATTAAGCACAATCTCAACAGCACTTCGGGCCCAGATAATTGCCATCATCGGCCACACACTTCTCTCACCAATCCAAATCCAGTAGTTGACTTTATCAGCAATGTTGTGTCCATCAAAAACTTTGGCAAAATCTCGTACCGAAGACAGCTCTGGCACGATCGTTACTTGAAACCCACCAGGAATGTTTTCATCTACAAACACTCGTTGGAATACACCCGGAAGAATACCCAATTGTGTTAGCTGTTGCAAGCGATGTTGAAATTCCAGTCGCGCCAGACGAACTAGTCGCAGGCCCCATCCTCGATGTCCACGATGCCTAAAATCTGACAACAAGATTGGTGCCAAATATGGTCGAGCAAGCGACACAATAAAGTTATTGACATTAAAAAGTTCTGCTAGTCGTGTATATGGAGACTCTCTTCTGTTCAAATATACAGTCTGGTTAGACGGTGCGAATTTAACTTCGTGCTGCAAAAACTGCTCAATCTCTCCTAAATGATTTTTAACAAGAAGCTCAGTTTTTCCTTGCAAAATGCCTGAACCAATGCTAGCCCGAACAGCCGACCATATAATTACATTTGGAGTTGATAAATAATTCAGTAGCCTTGGAACTTCTGATAATATATATTTTGCATTTTTTCCCGGTTGCGACTTCCTCTCTTTTCTTATCTTTGGGGTTGTTCCTTGTTGACAACCACTGTAATCGCCATGACTCGCTTGAACATCACTCTCATCACCGGCATTGTTCGTACCATTATCGTTGTATGAGTCGTCTGCCACTGGAGTAATGGTAATGTTCAGAACTTTTCCACTTCTCAGATATGCCTCTTCAAAAGTAAGATTTCCCAACTTGTTTCTCACATATTGTTCAAATAAGATGATTTCAGGAGGATAAAACGAGCTTAACACCCCTTCAAATACACTTCCATATTTCAGATCTTCATATTCCTGACTTAAGGGTGGTAGCTCTTTGGCAATGTTATCGATGACTTTTGGTAATTCGTCTTCTGTACAACTACACACAAGAGCACCCACTATGGCACCTACAGTCGATCCACAGATAATCCCTGGTAACAGACCAGAGTTGTGAAGAACTTTGACTGTACCAATATGACACAGTCCAAACAGCGACCCACCATGAAGAACTAGAGCAGACAGCCCAAATGATTGTCTTGTGTCGTGGAAGAAATCTCGTCGTTGTTGATCTCTAATAACATCTAGAGGCTGATCGTCGATATATTCCAATGCCATAATTACCTCATTTATATAATCTTCAATCAAAAGTTTGGTACCTGAATATGCTCTATTGTACAAACATGTCGTTCCAATACTACCGAGATTCCGTAGTAGATCTGAACGAAGAAGGTTTATCAGAACTGAAACGTCGCCATCATTTCTAGCCTGTATTAGTTTCTTCAGCCTGACTGCAATAAGTTTATAATCGTAATTCTTGCTCTTTGGGTTCTGGCGCCTGTTCATGTTAGCAATCCATTATAATCATAAGACAACTATCCAGTACATCCGTAAAATTATAGTAACCTCTAAACCTACCATATATCATTCCCCAGTAATGTATCAAGTTGCTCGGCCGTATGCTCCCATTCTTGAAGCGATCGAGCTCCTTCCAGCTCTGCTTTAAGAATGGACCGTTCGCTTTTCGAAGTGAAATAGATAAATATTTTCTATAAATTTCAGTTAGAAATACTCCAGAATCTGCCAAATCAAGAATCAACTCTACTTACATCTCTCCAGAAAAGCGTAACCTCGAAAATCACCTCGAACCATCGCCGAACGAACCACAAAATGGTACTTGTGAAATAGCCTGGCATATTGCCTCTCCCTCGACGCCTTTGAAGCTTCGATGACACGGGCATGATCCCTTTGCACCTTTTATTTCCTGGATAACCACTATTGACTTCGTCTACTTATCCTCGTATTTCACAGATCTAACAATATTTGAACGAGTTCTTCTAGGACCAACCTCTCTATACGACCAACCTTCTTTATATGTATCTCGGATGTAATCGGTCAGGTGGTGCGATAACGATAACGGCCCTGCATAAACATGCAAGTAGGGTGTAGGGGGCTATAGAGTGAGAAAGGACACAAACTGAGAACCTACCAAGAAAAATGGCTACAATTGGACAATAATTGAGTTTTCTCAAATGACTGAGTCTAAATATGATATTTAATATCGAGAGTTACTACTATATACGATCTACCTGAATCGGCATGTGAACGGCTGTGATGCCGAGATAATAGCATATAAGAAAGACACATCTTCATTTCATCATGATCCTTGCCTGATTGCGATGAGGAGTCGTCCTACCGATGCGAAAATTATATCAATAAGCAGGACGAATCTGAGATCCGGTAGCATCAGTGTACGGTAGGATACGAGAAGAATGTTTGGGTGAATGGGAGCAATTGAAGCTGGATCAAATAGCGAGTGGTGTAATGGGCATGTGTCCGGCAGTTGGCAGGAGGTGGAAACCGAATTGATTCAGTTTGGCATAAAGGCTGATGATAATAATAGTATTGTCGAGTTCGAGGGCCAACTTCGTCATGTCATTTACCAAGGGTCTGGCGGCATGAAATCAGTCAAGGCATAAAGAAGAAAAGCAATATATCCCTTGGTCCAGGAAAGATGTCATACTCTATGGTTGGTTCGGCTCCGGTCCCGCTATGTCATTTGTCAATGATACGGTGGACAAGTTTAAAAGTGACGAGAGACCGCAGTAAATGGTGAGGTCAATGGCTTCCGGCAAATTAAAGTTCTGTGTCGAACAGTCAAGAATGCGGGTTGAAGCTGGTCACAACAAGAATATAAATTTGTGCTCAGCTGCTAATGCCGTTATTGCCACCTTCTAATTATTATTACGATAATATTATTGTAGATTGGAATTTCTCAAAGGAACTTCTACCTACCGATTACCACCAGGAGATTAATTCAACTTAAAAGGTTAAAAACGCTGCTTTGCTGCATGTCCCGAAACACACGAATTACTGCAATTTCAGACTAAAATCGATTAAGCAAGGATAATACAACCCCTAACCTATAACCAGAGCATTTTCAAGCCGAGAAAGCTCCCAATATAGTGCCAATTAGCCCAAATTTGGCTCACAATAAACGTAACACATCTCTCTCCACGGCCCATCAAAACAAAATAAGCTTTCGATCGTACAACCGACATCCTTCTTAGCTCAGTTGGTAGAGCGTTCGGCTTTTACAAGGATTTAAGAGGACTTTACAGTCGGTTGAGAATCATGTGACCGAAATGTCAGGGGTTCGACCCCCCTAGAAGGAGTTACTTTTTTTTTTTTATTTCCCCTATCGATTGCCGGCTGCCTCCGGTGGTTGAGGCTGAGGCTGCGCCCCAGACCCCTGGCTCCTCTGGCTTCGCTCGAGTCGTTTCTACGCCAGGTCCCAGTTCGCTCCGCGAAGCAGAGCACAACCAGGGTCTGGGGCAGAGCCCCAGCCGCCGGAGGCATCTTGCCCGAACCTTAGGAGAGAGACCAGAGTGGAAACGAGTGGGGTAAAGCGGGGAAATGCAATTGCTCGGGGATATAAATTTAGTCGGAACATTTCGGGTCAAGTGAAAGTTGCCAAGCTTCACAGACATGGGCGTTCATGACGAAGAGGCCGGCGATACGGGCTACTTTGATGGGTCCGAGTTTATAGATTGCCGTTCCGGGCCAGCCGCCGGGGTCTCCACTCGCAGTGATCGACCCGAGCAGTTTTTTTCTCAATAAAGGCTCATTCAATAGCTCTTTCTTACAATCGCAACAGCAACCGCAACAACAACAACCGCTAACCAATTATTGAGAGACCCTCCAAACAAAACAACCAATAAAACCCCCAAGCCCCGACTCGAGCGAAGCGAGAGGAGCAGCGGGGTCTGGGGCAGAGCCCCAGCCGCCGGAGGCACACCCGCCAACCCCTGGCCACCAGCCCGTGTAGAATGGTCGGTAATTTTTGAATCCGGCAGATCCGAATAGAGGCGTTGCTTTTTTTAAATATACTATTTTTCCTGCATCAAGCCGCGAGGCTGGGATCATTGCTTTTTTGTGATCAGGACGGGCCGTACCTTTGCATTGCTGCAAGGGATGTCGGTGTCCTTCTGTTCACCAGAATCGGTGCAATCGCAAGGCTCGTTCCTATTATTATTTTCTAAACCTCTTCTGTTTAGGCTTAGTGGGTGCACGGGTCTGGTCTGACCAGGAGGCGGGCGTCCAGCTGATTCTGCTACGGTTAGGTTGGGGGTAATAATTAACCGGTTGACTTTCATTGGATGCCACGCTGCCTCCGGCGGCTGGGGCTCTGCCCCAGACCCCGTGGCTCCTCTCGCTTCGCTCGAGTCGGTCGTGGGGGGAGGGGTCAGGAAGTATCAGGAGGGGATGGGTGAGGGGGGTAATAGAGCTGGGATATGAGGGAGAGTGGGGTTAATGAGACGGACTGGTTCAGGGTGTTTTAATTATGAGATTTCATGAGATGGCTGCCAGATGGTGCAGCCTGTTGCAGCCCGGCGCTCCTGAAGACGCTTTTATGATGCTTCTGTGGCTGCCGACTGCCGGTTTTGACCATGAATGTTTGATAGTCGGTCGGTCTGTCTGTTCGGTAATAAAAATATTATTATTCTCTGCGGAGCTAACGGTGTCGCTAGTGGAAATCTGTCTCACTGACCTGCACGATGCGTAATGGTGCAGGGGGAGGGGAAGGAGAGAGGAAAGGAGGAGGGGGACTGAGGGGCAGGGTCGCCGATGATGGTGTCATGACTAACTCGGACTGCGCGGAGGTCTGATAGACACTGGGTACGGTCAATCGTACATTACGATACAACTGCAGCACGCAGGGTCGGACAAATGAAAAACGGCATTAACTGATACCGCACCAACCCCCTGAGCAGTGGACATCTGCCAGTTTTTTAAACTGGTCAATTGCAACGGTTCTTTTCTCAACCTCTATTCTTGTCTCGCATTCTTTCGATGTGTTTGCTGTGTCCTGGTTAAAGAGTCTTTTAACGTAGTGAGGAGCCGGCCGACCCTGTTGGTGCTGATGGTTGCCCTGTTTGTGACCCTATTTGTGACCCTTTTTGAGGGCTCTGTTTGTAGCTTCGAACTGAATTAGCTCAACTGGTCAGCCCATCGAAAACCACATGCTCTCCATTGTACAATCCGGATGGGTCTAGTTTATTGTGTTGTCGCCATTTTCATCGCCTGCTACCGTATTCGGCCAAACCGCAAGACTCACAGTATAAAAATAAGTCAAAAAACGTTCAAAAGTAACAAAAACAATCGATTGACTTGTGGCTGTGTTTATCTTCTATCCATCCGCCGTCCTTGGCATCATCTCGCCCCTCGCTATGAATCGGCATTGATTGCGATCTTGCTCCGGTCGTTCTTCTCACAATTGACTCGGCCAGATTGCGAAATCGTCTCTGTTCCAGTCGTTCTTCTCGCAACTGATTGCGAAATTAGTTCTGCTGCGGTCATTCTTTTTTTAGATTCTAATTATTTTTACTTGTCCTGTTCTCGTGCTTCCGGAATCCGACGGTGGTCGGAAATAAGCCCATCCGGGTGGGGTGGGGGCCTGCCTCCGGCGGCTGGGGCTCTGCCCCAGACCCCGTAGCTCCTGCTTCGCAGGAGATTCTGCTGGGACCGTGGACGCAACGACTCGAGCGCAGCGAGAGGAGCAACCCGGGTCTGGGGCGGAGCCCCAGCCGCCGGAGGCATGCCGCATCCCCCACCCCCTGAGGGTTCTACGAGGTTCTACTGAACAAAGAAAGCGTTATAGCCGATATTTGCTGATCGCACGTCCGTGCGTGATGTGCTAGGTTGACTGCAGATGACGCAGCCCGCAAAGTTAAGCTGCACATGCACCCTGCTTATGGTCCTGAAGCTAGGTCAGTTTTTGGACGGTGGGTGCATGAGACGCTGATATTAAGGTTGTAAAAAGAAACTCCGGTTTGTCGACGATTACTAAGGTTGGCAGGATACAAAGGACTGTTTATGGCCAGTTGCCTCTGGGAGTGGGATGGTGGGCTCTCGAAAGCTTATACTGGATAAGCAAATCATTTATCTGTCATTTCCATCTATGGCCATTTGGTAGGGATTATGTCAGTCGATACGGAACCACCGTTTATTTGATGCCGTAATTGGCATCGACAAAAATAAATATTTTTGCTGGAAAATTGTATGATCTGATGTTGTGATATTATGCTCGTCTCTTGTTGTTTTTTATGGGCTACAAAATAAGTCTCGTGATTGTCGATTGGATTGCACTTAGCAGTGGCAAGTTGCCAAGTCTGGCTACTTGGCTAACTTTGTCCGAAGCTGGTTGCCTCACCTCTTCGCTGGCTATCGGCTGGCCGTAGATATCAGAGCATCATCGGCTGTGTCAGCAGTTTTCAGTTAGTAGTGGTCAGTGAGCAGTGTGGGCAACAGACAATAGACAATAGTCAATGGAGTATTGTATATTATCTCTTGTTTTAGAGCCTGTAGTCTAATACTTGTAGTTGAACGCCTATCTGTGTCAGAAACTGTCAAATCAGTTACGAATCTTAACTCGCTAAGCTTCAATTGCTGAGTCTATGATGTCCATAGTTGATACACTAAGTACTTGTAACATGTAGTACAGTAATTGTAGTAGAGAGCTTGTGTAGTAATGACAATACGGTAATATAATTATAGTACTGTAAGTAATTGTTGTTGTGCCAGTAGATTCTGTAGCTTTGTTGTAGTGCCAGTTATTTCTGTAGTGTGATTATACTCCTCATTCTATCGACTAAAAAAACAGTGGCTGAAGTGCTCTGTCGCCAGTTCGGTACCTCGTATCCTGGTCGGATGGTCGGCCATTGCTCTAGCAGCTTTTGCTGGTGGTTGGTTTTCAGACCAAATTGAGTTGCACTCGCCTTGAACTTGCTAATAGCAACAAACCCAGTCTCCGGACTTTGTGTCAACCTTCTGACGTTCCGAAATATCAGGTCAGTTCTTTCCGATATCCGGCCGGCACCCACGGAGTTAGAACCACTTTTTTTAAGCCGGTACGGGCTGTCACGAATTCTGCAGCCCATCTGCAGCGACCTACTAAGTGCAGTTGCATATGATCTCTTATAGCCACCAAAAAAATAAATTACTTGGTACATGGTGCTTAGTATGGCCAAAAAAAATAAAATAACCACTCATCTTATACAGACCTGCATACATAGTACTAGTATTATTATTAAAGGATTATTAGTCAAAGGGATTCTCGTGTATATCTGTGGATGCTATATAATCAACCGTTCATCCTGTTACTCGAGTTGAACCGGGATTTCCCAATTCTGCCATTTCCAACTGGTGTTATTGACAAAATGTAAGTGTACTGGCACTGCTAAAGGGTGCTTCTGGGGCTGGCGGTGGGCTGTAGCTGGATTGATTCGATTGCTGCTGGCTATGGAATGTTCGGAATTAGTTTTTGAGGCTCTTTTGGTAGTTAAGGGGTTATCCACACTGTAGAATCAGGAGCCTCTGGAATGTTCACTATCGTTACAACCTGGATCACCGCTATTAACGGCACATTGGATCACATTTAAACTGTGGCATGCCCACTCTGCTACCACCTACTGATTCTACTTCTACTTCTTACTATTTCATTCTCAAGGGGTTTTCTGTTCTGGTCACGAAGCAACCGGTGTCTAATTGTGTTCGCTAAATGGATTTGTCGTCGTTCTGATCACATCACTCTGTTTCACCACTTTTGAAACAGGACGGCCATTACGACCATTCGATTACTGTGACCCCCGTTTCCGGCTCTTTTCGACTATCGATCGTTTGTTCTTTCATTATTACCCAGCCGGTCCTTACATCACCACAATCCACAACTGGCAGCCTCAATATTCCGTCCTTCACCAGCCAGCTGCTTCCCGAGCACTTCCTGCAGCTGTCACAACGGCATCGCATGCACCTCATGCCGGCAGCCGTGACGGGGGGTCGTGCCTCCGGCGGCTGGGGCTGCGCCCCAGACCCCCCGGCTCCTCTCGCTGCGCTCGAGTCGGGCGTCTGGAACCCCTCATCAGCTGTCACCCAGCGAAATCTCGAGCGAAGCTCGAGCCACGGGGTCTGGGGCAAAGCCCCAGCCGCCGGAGGCATGTCCACACCCACAAGTACTAACCCTTTCAGTCACAATGAAATTGCTTCGAAGTTTATCGCCCCTGTCCGTTTTGATACTGGTTTGTGCCCTGCCGGCCGTGTCAGCTCACGGTGATGAGGAGGGCCATTCGATGGATATGGCTGTGGACGCGGGCATGCAGGGTCAGGTGCACCCTGCAGGGGATCATGCATCTGGCGGTATGGCCGGTTTGGGCAGTAGTAGTATAAGTGCTCCTGAAATGTCCATGACGCCTTCTCCGGTTAGTATGAAGGGCCATCATCACCATGGGATGTTCATTTTGGACGACCCGGATTTGGAACCTCAGCAGAGAGCGTACTGGGAGCAGTATAATACTACAAACTACCTGAATGAGGAGATCACTAATGGCAAGTCGGCAAAGGGTCTGCTTGTGGCTCATATGGCTCTTACTTTTATTGCCTGGTTCTTTCTTTATCCGGTCACTGTTACGATTTCGGCCGAAAAGAACGCTTCGTCGGTGTATCTTGTTCTGCAGACTTTACAGTCGACAGTGGCCCTTGTAGCGCTGTTTTTACTGGCTCTGTATGCCCCAACAGCTCCTGATCTTTATCCAAAAAATGCCTATGGTAGAATGTCGATTATCTTGTTTTTCATTGTCGTGCTTCATTGGACGTCGATGATGATCAAGGCATTGGCAAGATGGGCTCTTAATTCTTCTGTTAGTGGTCCTATTGATGGCACAGAGTATATGCTAGCTAATTTGCATCACGACGAGGAGAGTCGTCCTTCGCATGATAGTGGTCATGGTTCAGGATCTAACGGGGTTGTTACTCCTACTGCTAATACGGCAACCACATCTGGCAACTTTCGCCCTGATGTGGATGCTTCTGCTTATGATATGGACGGAGAAGAGGACGAGTTAGATTCGCTCAATGTAGACTCTGCATTGAATCACTCCACGCCAGTGATGTTTGAAGTCAGACTTCAGGAGAGATTGTTCGCTAGACTATTCAAGTACCCCCTCGTTAAGAGCTCGGTGTCGAGACTCGAGCAGTCGGCGGGTATCATTTATACGCTCATCAATAAGCCTCTGTTTGTGTTTTCGTTTGTCTATTTATTAACTGGCGTGGCTGTATTTTATAGACTTGGAATGGCCAACAAGGTGTTCCCTGTTTTAGCTCATTTCATTAAAGGTGGTGTATTTTTCTTATTTGGTATTCTTACTTTGGGTAGATACTGTGGTGCTTTTGCCAATCGTGGTATGGCTTGGAACATCCGACCTGGCTCTGAATCTGATCCTGACATGAACTTCGCCAGGAAGAGAGAAGCTCCTTCTGATTCGTATTTGGCTCCTTTCAAAAGGCCCTTTGTACCTAAAGAGAACATTGTTTCTCGGTTCTTTTCAGCTCTTGTGGAAAGAATCCCTTCTATGGAGTTTATTGAATGCTTTTTGATCTTCTTCTACGGCATCACTAATGTATTTTTGGAAAGATTGGCGAACCCTCACGGAGCCTGGGCACACAAGGATCTCCAACATGTGTCGATTGCATTTATGTACATTGGAGGAGGTTTGTGTGGTCTTATTGTCGAGTCACGCTCTTTCCGGAATCTGCTTTCTAGTGCCCGATTAAACGTCACTGAAGAAGCCAAAGCAAGATCTACCGTCAGTTTTAATCCTATTGCTGCATTTGTTGTGTTCTGGACTGGTGTTCTCATGTCACAGCATGAACAAGAAACTCCTCTTGCTACTTCTATTCATGCTCAATGGGGCATTCTGTTTTGTGTCGCGGCTATATTCCGTCTCTTCACATATCTGATGCTTTATTGTGTTCCTCCTAGCAGTTCACAACCATCGCGTCCCTTTACTGAGCTCGTGGTATCCTTTTGTCTTATCTGCGGAGGTATGGTATTTATTGAATCCAACGGCCAAACTGTAGAAGCAATGATGTACCTGGGTCTCGATTCCATGTTTTCTCTCAATGTTAATGTTGGATTTGCTGTACTTATCATGTCATGGGTAATGGCTGTGTTAACAATTAAAGGATGGCTGGCTGGCCATTAGAAAGAGTTGGTGCTATTTTTACTATTTATATTCACTTGGCTTAAACTTATTGGTGCTGTTTGAGTGTACCGAAGGCTTGAAGCCGCTATTTTAATTCTTTACGACCTGTTAATTTCTACGATGTTCATGTCTTTTACAATTGCTTATTTAATATCTCTATAATATCTGTATGATCGAATGCGATATATATTAATAAAAGCAGTACAAACAATTTTGAAGTGTAGTACAGTTTTCACACAAACATACAATGTATTATCAAAGCAACTATAAATAATCTTGGAAGGGTAGTAGTTTTCACACAAACATACGATGTATTGTCAAAGCAACTACAAATGGTGTATATACTATCGATAAGACCAAAGCAACTAAAAAACTGCGAACCACATCCTAAAGTCTAATGGACTACTAGTGTTCACACAGTGAAAATGTATAATTGTATTGCAAGTAATTCTTGTTATTTGTTCCCCGTTCCGCCATCAAAGACTCTCTAATTGTCTTTGCTTCTTCGAGAGTAATCGGCACATCGAAATCTTGGTTCGCTCCCTTGGTTAAAGCAGTTACTTTTTCTCGGACTTCTTTGCTAACAAGATCCTGGTCATCCCACCATGTCTTCTGTTGAGGTGGCACATCTTTAGAAGACCAGATTGGCTCGTGCTTGCCTGTGGGGTCGCAGATAAAATAACAAAGAATCTTTCTAGACCCTGGCTTACTAGCATCTTTGAGTGAAAATGGTTGAACTTGGTGATGGAGGAAATTTGGAAATATAACCACTCTATCTTGTTGGCTCACAATATATCCCTGGTCGGTCATTAAAGAATCTTCTCGTTCCAATCCATATAGATCATGTACAGCCCATTCCTCATCTTGACCATAAGCTTCCAACTCGACCATCGGAGCAGAGAAGTTCAGTCGTGACTCTCCAATATTATCAGACTCATAATAGTAAATAACACTGGCAATAATCCTCTCAACATCACACCCTTCAACATGCCATGTGCCTCCTGGGTATTCTGGACGCTCGGGAGTCAATTCAATATTAGCCATTTTCACTATTACCTTGAGTTCTGGGAACTGGCTTTTCAAATCCAGCTCTACTCTTTCTGGGGGTCCTGGATATTCAAACGGTTCGAGTGGTCGCAGACGCTTTTGATGGTCGTATTCATATTTCTTCTCAAATGCATCCATAGCAACTTCCCATGAATCACTTCTAAGATCCATATCTTTCCAATCTTTTGTCATCACTTCATCGTACACCACTTCTCGATCAGCATATGGCATTTTAATAGCGCTCTCTCCGTCTTTGCCAAGAGACCGACCCAATGTTAGCTGTAATCCGTCAACCAAAGAATTGAAGATATTCTCAATATCTCCATACAATGCATTGTATTTAACAGGATGAAGACTGTTGATATACGAGTCAATCTTATAACTACTTCCTTTGCTATCCACCTTGAATACGCATGGCAGCCATTGATAACTAGAATCGAGAATTGAGTAATCACGCCATGAATGCTCCTTCTTCTTCTCTACTTCTTTCTTTTCGATAATAGCCGATTCTGTAGCTGTTCTTCCAAAAATCACTGGAAACAACGACGGGTGGACCAAGTCAATTACCTGTTCATTGGACGAAGGGTGATAGTCTGTCTCTTCATTATCTTCTAAAAACTTGGCATTTTTCACAAACGACCGTTTCAATTCGTCAGAAATGACGTTGTCGCCAGTAACAACGTGATCATTATATCCGAGACGGTACCTGAACTTGACTGCAGACTCTACAGAGTGAAAATACTCCAGTTCGTCAAACACGTACTTGATTATATCTTCGATATTGGTGGAGTTCTGGGCAGCCAGATCTCTCCGAATCTCGTCTTTCCACTTCGCAGAGATCTCAGGGTCTTTATATTTGGTATACCACGAGTCCTTCGAGCGAATGCTGAACGATATTTGTCTGATCTTCTTCTCGATCAAAGACACTGTGTGGGGAATCGCATAGTCTTTATAGAATTTAAACTGCCTATCATCGATCGATAACGACGCCATTGCTGCACACAGACCAATTCTCTATCTCGCCTGGTATTTCCACTCGATGAGAAACCGATTCCTGAACACTATTTATATCGTCTAGCATCGTCTCCTTCCAGGTGCTCGACTAACCTAGTTTACTGCAGGAACGTGATAGTGGGGAAGCACACTAGTCTTGGCAACGTGGCGGCGGTGAGTCACTGCCTCCGGCGGCTGGGGCCCCGCTGCTCCTCTCGCTTCGCTCGAGTCGATAACGTTGGGTCACCCAAGGTCATTTGAAGTCGTATTCTGGAGAAGGTGGTTTCTCTTACCATGTGACCTGGGCTGTGTAGTGATTGAGATTGGATAACCTGCTAAGGTACCAGAACAGCCTCGTGGCGAAGTCATACCCTCAGACTGCTCTGTAGCTCTTTGACGAACTTCTTTGACGAAGTTCGCGAACAATATCTCACCATTCCCAATCATATTGGGATCCCCGAAGCCCGACTCGAGCGAAGCGAGAGGAGCCGCGGGGTCTGGGGCGCAGCCCCAGCCGCCGGAGGCACGTCGCGACCCCATCGATCGACCGGCACCCCCCTTGATTAGGGCATTAATTAAGAGGTGCGTCGAGACGCGAAGCGAGGACGCGTTTTGCTGCAGGTTTTAATTTAAGAAGTGCGTTTATTCAGATTCTCTTCTGTTTGTTGATTACACTTGACATAGTAGCTAGTTTTTTAGAATTCGGTTTTTGGACGGTACTTCTCGTGGTTCAAAATGTCGTATGATCAGGCTCGTGTCTATTCCACGAGTGTTTACCCTCGTGAGGAGTCGGAGACTACTCCCCGTTTCGAGATCTTGAACCTGTTTAAACAGTTTATTCAAGAGTTTTGGATCGAGAACAGATATATCTATCGTCAGCAGTTGCGCGAGAATGTTCTTATTAGAAAGTATTCTCTTACTGTGGATGTTGGCCATGTATTGGCTTTTGATGAAGACCTCGGTCAGAAATTGACTGACGAGCCCGGTGAGATGCTTCCTATATTTGAGAACGCCGCTAGAGAGATTGCAAAGAGAATTGTGTATCCTTCGGAAGTGGCAGAGTCGGAAAATTCTGCTGATGAAAACAGACAGAACAGTTTGGCTTCTATCCCAATGTGTCAAATCATTCTCACGTCATCGTCGTCTCCTATTTCAATTCGAGATCTCAGTGCTAAGTACATTTCTAAACTGGTGAGGATTCCGGGTATTGTCATTGGAGCTTCTACACTATCATCAAAAGCCACACAGTTACAGCTTATTTGCAGGAATTGTCGTCATGTATACAGGATGGATGTCGGAGGCGGGTTCTCCGGTTTACAACTGCCGCGTAACTGTCTTGGTCCGGCTCCCCCTGGTGGTGAGCCCAAGACATGTCCTATGGACCCTTATGTGATTGTCCATGACAGATCTACTTTTATCGACCAACAAGTTCTTAAACTACAGGAGGCTCCTGATATGGTTCCAGTAGGAGAAATGCCTCGTCACATTCTGTTGTCGGCTGACAGATATCTCACCAACAGAATCATCCCGGGTACCAGGTGCACTATCAACGGTATCTACTCTATCTATCAGAATAAGGTCAAAGGACAGAGTGCAGTGGCCATCAGAAATCCATATGTGCGTGTAGTTGGCATTCAAACCGACTTGGAACGTGATATTGATCATAGTAGTTCTGTGTTCACTGAGGAGGAAGAAGAGGAATTTCTGGCCCTGTCCAGAACTCCAGACTTGTATGAGAAGTTTTCTCAGAGTATCGCACCGTCTATTTATGGATCCACTGATATTAAAAAGGCTATTACTTGTCTGCTGATGGGTGGTTCGCGGAAGTTCTTGCCTGATGGTATGAGACTTCGTGGTGATATTAATGTGTTGTTGCTCGGTGATCCAGGTACAGCCAAATCACAGCTTTTAAAATTCGTCGAAAAAGTGTCTCCAATCGCAATTTATACATCCGGTAAAGGATCTTCTGCGGCCGGTTTGACTGCCTCTGTTCAGAGAGAAAGTTCGTCTCGGGAGTTTTATCTGGAAGGAGGTGCCATGGTACTGGCTGATGGAGGTGTTGTTTGTATTGATGAGTTCGACAAGATGAGAGATGAAGACAGAGTAGCTATCCATGAAGCCATGGAACAACAAACGATTTCCATTGCCAAGGCCGGTATTACCACGATTCTCAACTCCAGAACAAGTGTGCTAGCAGCAGCCAATCCTGTATTTGGCCGCTATGATGACATGAAGAGTCCGGGTGAGAACATCGATTTCCAAACAACCATTTTGTCTCGTTTCGATATGATTTTTATTGTCAAGGACGATCATGATCAAGCGAGGGATAGAACCATTGCCAAGCACGTTCTTGAGACACATATCAACGGAAACTCTGCTGCTGTCGAGGTAGAGGGTGAGATTCCTATTGACAAAATGAAGAGATATATTTCATACTGCCGAACCAAATGTGCACCACGACTCTCACCTGAGGCTTCTGAGAAGCTGGCCAGTCATTTTGTTGGTATCCGAAAGCAGGTTCACCAGAAGGAAGTGCAAGTTAATGAGAGGTCTTCGGTTCCTATTACAGTTCGTCAATTGGAAGCTGTTATCCGTATTACAGAGTCAATTGCCAAATTACATCTGTCACCAGTAGCTAATGAACAACACGTTGACGAGGCTATCAGACTGTTCTATGCCTCCACTATGGATGCTGTTGGACAAGACGGAGAAAGCAGACAAGACCTCATCCAAGAAGTAGCCAAGATCGAAGAAGAACTCAAGCGTCGTCTACCTGTTGGCTGGAGCACTTCGTACCAGACTCTTCTTCGAGAGTTTGTCAACGGTCCTAAAAACTACCAGAAGTATGCTCTCGACCGTGCTCTCGACGTTCTCGAACGCCGCGACACTATTCAATTCCGTCACCAGCGAAGTAATATTCTCCGGGTTGGTGTTTAATTTATACTGTTCTCTATAATGTACTTAATGAATGGCTTCACGAAATAACTGTTGGCGGCTGTGAGACTTGTGTGGATTTGGGCCTGCCTCCGGCGGCTGGGGCTGTGCCCCAGACCCCACTGCTCCTCTCGCTTCGCTCGAGTCGTTACGTACGGAATCCTCGCAAGAATGGAGAAATTAGACAACCAGGGCTAATAGAGACCGTCAGGGTTCATGATCACGTGAGTGTTTGCCCTAACCCATTTAAACATTCCTAGATTGAAAACACACTTCACGAACTCTGTTTCGGTGCATATTGACATTTTCATTCTGATAGAAATAAGCCATGTCTTATCGGGGTAAACAGCAACCTGGAAGAGGAGGTCCTCCACCTCCTGGAATGGGTATTCCTCCTCAACAAGTAGCAGTGCCACCACCAGGTGGATTTAATGCTGGTGTACCAGTTCCTCCTGGACCTGCTGTCGACCAACATTATCTTCGCAAACCAACAGACCTTAATTTGCCAGACAAGATTGAGAACGTGATTCCCGAGGCAAAATTGTATACTGATTTACAGGATGCCGAGCGTCGTTTGGATGCTACTATCAGTCGAAAAAAGATGGACCTGCAAGACACGATCGCAAGAAGCATCATGAAAACCAAGACGTTACGCGTATTTATTTCTAGCTCGGTCTCTGACCAGCCATGGCAAACTGTTCCTCAATTGAACGAAAACTCTTTTGATTTCATGGACTCTCAAAATACTCCTCTATGGAATTTACGTATTGAAGGACGGCTAGTAGACGATGTAAGTTACTCTACCCATGCTCGTGAGGTTAGGCATGATATGATATTCACAGTATCCTCACTGAGCTTTTTCTATCTTGGCTTTTGATATTTTTCTTGCTAATTGTTTTACACTTGCACTTACTATTACTTTGTTCTTGTTAGAAAACTTTCATAAAGGTGCATTTTTTGAGGTGGAATGGGAATTGATACTAACAGTTTAGACACCTGCTGACGACCCAGCCAGGAAAAAATTCAACTCGTTCTTCACCAGTATTATCGTTGAAATGGAGTGTGCTGACGACCCAGATGTGGTTATCGAGAATAATATCGTTGAATGGCACGAACCAGCTCCTGCTGCTGCTGCGGCTGCTGCTCAGAGTATTGAATTCGATGTATTGGATATTCGAAGAAAGGGTGACAGAAATGTCAATGCTAAGATTACTATGCAGTTGAAAGAGTATCCAGATACCTTCAAACTTTCGCCACAGTTATCCAAGATATTAGCTATCAAGGAAGAAACAAAAGCTGGTGTAGTAGTCGCTCTGTGGCATTATATCAAATTCCATAAACTACAAGATAACGACGAAAAGCGACTTATCAAGTGCGATGCTGCTTTAAAAGAGCTCTTTGGCCGTGACATGATTCTGTTCCCTCACATAATGGATCTTCTTACACCTCACTTGAGTCCTAGAGACCCAATTGTGATCAACTACGTAGTAAGAGTAGACAGGGACCAGCCAGTTGGTGAGACTGCCTATGATATCGAGATCGAAGTTGATGATCCAGTACGAGCAGAGCTGACAAAAACTCTTGAAACTTGGTATAACGACCAACCACAAATCCTCGATATCGATAACCACATCGCTCTGGCGGTTCAGGCTCTCAACACTTCGCGACTTAAACGCGACTTCTTTTCCCAATTGGCACAGGAACCTTCCGAGTTCATTAAGAAGTGGATTGCTTCTCAAGCTCGCGACCTCAAGATAATCACCAGTGACAAAGGTTTCAACGAAGAAGAAGCCCGACACTCGTCCTTCTACACTGATGAGCTTGTTAGCCAGAACATCCACCTCCTGCTCAACAAATAATAATGGGAACTTTCTTGGTATTGTGGCGGTATCACTGTACAAATATATTTATCTAGAACGCGTTGAAACCGGTCCTGCCTCCGGCGGCTAGGGCTCTGCCCCAGACGCCGTAGCTCCTGCTTCGCAGGAGATTGCCGAGACTGCTGGTGAACGGTGGCAGGTGATCGCACGGCTGCTCACATCAGGGGAAGTACTTCGTGATCTCAATATAGGTTTCTTTACTATCTTATACAAATACCAATAACAATTACAAGAAATCCATTGCTGTTTGGAAATTGGGTGCTAACAATTTACAGCTGGCAGTCGGTATCTGACTATTGATATTTTACATTTGGTTTATTTTTGGTCAAGTTTTGTCTGCATTGATCTCGTCACTAGATACTCGTAATCGTGGCCTGGCATCCGAACCGTGTGAATAAATAGTGATAAATAGTTGTTCTTCATACACTATGGCTTCTGAGACACAGCTCTCTTTTCAGCGTGAGAAACACATTGACTATATCAAGTCGCTGGACACTAAACACGATGAGCTGCAATACTGGTACAGTGAACATCTTCGCATAAGTGGACTCTACTGGGGCCTGACTGCTCTAGATATGATGGATTCCCTGGATACACTACCTAGAGATGAAGTAATAAGCTTCGTTAAGAAGTGCCAGCATAAAAATGGTGGGTTTGGTGCTCACCCGAACCACGACCCACATATCCTATATACTCTATCAGCAATTCAGATCCTGCTGATGGAAGATGCATTAGACGAAATCGATGCTGATAAGACCGCTCAGTACGTTCTGTCGCTTCAGAAAGCTGGTGGCGAAGTAATGGGTGATGAGTATGGCGAAATTGATACTAGATTTATATACATTGCAGCCCAATGTCTGTCAATTCTAGGGAAACTGGACAAATTCAACACTGACGGGGCTGTGGACTTTATTCGACGATGCCAGAACTTTGACGGTGGTTTTGGTCTTGTACCTGGAGCCGAGAGTCATGCTGGTCAGATATTCACTGCCATTGCGGCTCTAGATATTCTCGGACGTCTTGATATTGTCAATGTCGACCTTGTCTCGTGGTGGCTCTGTGAACGTCAGCTTCCCTCCGGTGGTCTGAACGGACGGCCTGAAAAACTCCCTGACGTATGCTACAGCTGGTGGGTACTCTCTGCACTCTCAATATTAAACAGACTAGACTGGATAGATGGCAGCAAACTACGACAATTCATCTTAGAAGCCCAAGACCTCGAGACGGGAGGCATAGCTGACCGCAAGGGCGACATGCCCGACGTCTTTCACACAATTTTCGGCATCGCAGGACTCAGTCTCCTTGGCTATGAGAACCTCAAAAAAATCAACCCCACCTACTGTCTGACCCAGCGTGTCGTTGACAAGATCAGAAAGAACTAGCTTATTTATAGACTTACTCGTGGAGACGGGGCATTCGCCTCCGGCGGCTGGGGCTCCGCCCCAGACCCCGTAGCTCCTGCTTCGCAGGAGATGACTGGGAACGTATACGAGCCGACTCGAGCATAGCGAGAGGAGCAGCGGGGTCTGGGGCGGAGCAGCGGGGTCTGGGGCGGAGCCCCAGCCGCCGGAGGCATTGCGAGGAGTCTGTGACTGTGAATTAAATATACAGGAACTTCTGCTCGGACATGCCGGTGCTGGGTGTGTATTCGATCCAGCAGATTTTGTTGCCTTGGATAAACGGTCCGGGGTTGACGACGTGGCATCCCTCGTATGTGGCTCTGAATGGCGGTGTCGAGGAGTCCGCGAGGATCATGACGGAAGGCAGTGGTGTGAGTGAGAGCGAGTGGTCGTAGTTCCAGGATACGGGCCGCAGAGAGAGCGGGAATGGTGATAGGTGACCCTGGTCAAGTATTGTTTTCACAACTTGTCTGGCTTCGGCTGTATCTGGGGGAATGTATGCTTTGGTTGTGGGTTTGATTACTTTAGACGAATCGTTAATCAGTCTATCGAGAGCTCGCTGTTGAGACAATGCTTCCTCTGAATCTGAATCTTCTTCATGTTGGAAAAGATCCATGTCTGGGTCCTGTTTTATATCAATATCCATAGCACCATTTTGCGAAGACCCGTTTGTAGCACCGTTTTCATGCGTCTGATTGGGGAACAGGATGGAGTTACGACGGAACCTCGATCCGAGCTCGTCTCGCATAATAACTATCTCTTGAGAGAGATATGTCATGCGACAGGGATTACTGGCGAAAGATGCATCTGGCGATATACGTTTGATTCTGTTGGTAAATAAACTCGGTAGAGGCTGTAAAGGAAACAGTGGAGTAGCTCCAGATGAGAATGTCGATGCCCAGGCGTCATTATCCCCTGGTACAAATACAAGTTTACATTCGACAGCAATCTTCGGATGTTCTCTTAATAGTTGGGCAAGAAAGTCAAACGATTCTTTGTAATTTGTCGAGTTTCCATTAGCTTGGAAGGGGCTCGATTTGAAACTTCCTGGAAAGATTATCGAAATTGGTAATTGTGCCCGTTCTAGTGCATCTACTTCCTGCTGTAACTGGTTGAATAGTTTCCGTAATGCGTCTATATATTTCAGCTGATCCAAAAATATATCCATTCCCAGGATCACGATTTTATGATTCAGGTGTTGTCTTTCTTGGAGAAGAAGTTGCTTTTCTAGTGTGTTGTCTATTCGCTCCACACGTCGTACTATACCTCCATTTTGCAGCGCAGTATGAACACCCAAAAAGTCGATATTTCCATATGCTACTTTAGTTGCTTCTCGTCTTTCAGCAGGAGGTGGGCCTAATGATCCTACCAAGAACTTCTCATTAAAATACACTCCATCACACAGCACAAACTGTCCTGGAGTGTAATATAATCCGTCTGCAGGAACTGTTTGTGATATATCCAGCTGCACCTTTCCTGATAGATCTTGTATCCATAATTCACCATCTGGTCCTTTGAAGATGAATCCAAATAATAAGAATTGGCTATTATTTCGTCCTAACATGTTGTGAATGAAGGTGATAGAATAAAACTTTGATCCTGCCATGCTCACTGTATTATTCATACTGGCACCAAATGATGGTGTTTGGAATGCTTCATTACGGAGGATTCTATTATAGATGAGATTGTACCTTAAAGTGAACACAGATGCCTGGTCTTTGGCAGGGGCTAACAGAGTTGGTTTGGCTTTTGGGGCATCGAAGTTTTTCTTTATAGGGTCATATGAATAAAATGGTTGACTTTGTGCATTAACCACTTGAAAATAGTCTTTCCAATACTGGCTAGAAGGTTTATCTCTAACTCCCGTATCCGCCAAAGTTTGCGTTCTATCTGCGAGAGCGGGTGACGAGTCTTTACTAACATCTTCAGCTGCCTTGATAGAATTGACAATGTCACGAATGATCTCTTTCAAGGGAGCACCTTCTATAAATAAACCTCTATCTTCATCTTTCCAACGTCGAGAAATCTCATCCAGGAACTTTTCAGCTTTTGATCCACGCCAGTCAACCCCGAACGTATGGCCCAGAAACTCGGTCAGAACGTCTAAACCTGATGATTTCAGATTAAGTCCATGCTTTTTTGATAGTATTCTATAAGCCACAGGCCTCACTTGTGAAGGAGTCAGCTGTATTGGCAGCACAGCCGGTTTCGACATCATTGATCCGATCGAAAACCCACAATCGACCTGCTGATTCACGTAAATATACACACCGACGCGTCCTGCAGGTTTTAATTAGTGAGCCGTTCCTTCACGCGTTTTATCTTAACATGTTAGCCGTTCCTATTAATTTAAAATCTGGGGTAATTCTGCCAGACAAATACTAATAAACCAGGCTTCTTGTCCTATCCGTTTCTATATTTTACTGAATTTTTTGAAGAGTAAATCTCAGCTTTTTTTACCCCATTCTCTCACTTGAATTACTTTACTACGAATGGACGAATAAATCTTGTTTAAAGTCCTATACTATACGTAATTAATACTATTCATGCCGACCACGCTACTAAACCCGCTATCACAAGTCTGGACTCTGGCTTCGGGGGCTGGGTCTCCACCCCAGACCGCGCTGCGCTCGAGTCGCTACGTCTTGGTCGGGTCCAGAGAAACCTCTATCTAACCAACCTGTCTTCTCAGCAGACCCCATCGTAAGACTCTCAGTCTAAAATTGAATAAATGCGACAAATAAAATGAAAATATATAAAAGAAGGGAGAATTAACGAATGATAACGAAAAACCATGAGAAAATTTCTTCTCTTAATATCTCCATCCCGAAAAATGAAGAAAAAAGTGAATTGCATTCGTAATAATAATAATAATAATAATATAATAATAATAATCAATATTAAAGTCCTAACACAATTATACAACAACATTAAAATATTACTATACTCTCATATGATAGTAGGACTATTCTACTCTTGGCCCCCTACGGGCTATACCTTCGTGTTGGTTTCAACATGTGCGCTAGATAGGCCGGATTCCCCAGAACCTCCCTTTCCGAGCAGTGGAAAACCTGAACACCTTTGAGTAACCTTAGTATTTACTCCAGTGGTCAGGGGAAACCGCTGCTAGCTAATTCTCCTCAGAGAACGTGCTATCTTAGCTTAAAAGTGACGGATTCGCCTTAAGGAAGGAGGCGACCGCTTTGAGACCCTTTCGGGTATCAAGAAGAGATGGTAGATCCAGTTCACGGGATGCGTCGCGGAGGATCGGTCGATGTTGTTCAGTAAGTGGACAGTCTCGGAGGATATGCTCCACCGTTTCTTCAACTCCACATCGGCAATCATATCTACGATTACTGATTCGAAATCTCTGAAAGAACGAGCCCATTGCACCCATACCCGTTCTTAACTGAACCAACTTGCTTAGTTCTCCTCGCGGACTTTCATAAAGAAAAGGTCGCAGTGCATTCGCGTGCTTTGTAGAGTAGAGCCGGGGAGCTGTGAAGGACCGGTAAAAAGCTCCTTTCGGCGACTGAGTGTACTCTATCTCCCATTTTTGGTAGCATTGTGATCTAATTTCCTTGCGTATAGATTTCTTCTGGCTGCTTGCCTTAGATATGGCTTCACTGTCTCTGGAAGCCCAGGGGGGTTTCCAAAGTAATTGCATTCGTAAGTAACACGTGCATAGAGCTTAAACAGAGACCATATACCACATCTTCGTGATTTACAACGAAACTAATAGCAATGATAAAAAGCTCACAGACTGAATTAGCGCTATGATCTAAAAAATAAGTTTAAATTATCAAAAAGATTAGCATGGGTCCAAGAAGCAGAATTTCAATTAAATCTCCTGATATACTATCAATAACTTAACCTCCCAATAATGACTTCGTGGCCAAGCTGGTTAAGGCGTGCGACTGTTAATCGCAAGATCGAGAGTTCAATCCTCTCCGAGGTCGATCTTTTTGCTGCATTATTATGCTCTTGCAATAAGTACCGCTTATTATCTTATAAAGATAAACATCTTGTGAGATCCCCCATACTATTGTTATTAGTATTATTTTTTATCTGGCAATTGTCGCCATCTGGCCATGTCATTGATTACTACTCTTATTAAGCCAGATTCAACTCTCCATGTAGTCTATGCGAGGATTGTTTCACCTCGAGAATACCACTTGGTCACAGCCAAGAATGCTTCCATCGATATTTACTCCATCACAGAGACTGGCTTGGCTCTGATTGAATCGCTACCGGTATATGGACAGATTGAAACACTTCTAGCATTCCAACCAGTGAAGAGACCTGATAGCGATAATTTTGCGAGTAGCAGCGAAGGCAATTCAAATTCAAATTCAAATTCAAATTCAAACTCAACGGATTGGATATTCTTTAGTCTAAATGATGGCACTACGCATGTTCTCTGCTATTCAAGTGGAAAGTTCGTTTGTTTTAAAAGCGCTGAAAGAGATAATGAAGATAGAAGAGCTTCAACAACATTCAGTTTAGTGCATAGAGCTGTTTTGGATCCGTCCGGGTCTTTCATTGCTCTGTATAGATCGGTTGGGTACATTACTTTGTTCAAGATATCCAAAAGAGCTCTTGAGGCCATTACGAAACCTACATCTGTTGGCAAGAAACATCTGGAGAGCATTTTCAGCCAGGCTCATATTGTGAGTCCTATAGATTTCGTGGATCTCAAGAACATGACTTTCCTGGCAGGAATGAAGTCACCAACTCTGGCAGTTCTTCATAAGCAGCAGGAAGGTGGTCGACGGACTGCTGGTAATATGAGTGGTGACGCTCTTTACAGTGTCAACCTTTTCAATGTTGATTCATCCAAAACAAAATTGATCCCTAGGGCTAGTCTAAATAATATTAATCTGACGGTGTTTCATATTATCATTCCCATATCTGAACCACTAGGGGGCTTCATTTTATTAGGGGGACAGTGTCTTATATACTGCAGAGGATCAGAGAAGTTAAGAAATGGAACGGGAAGCGATAAACTTGATACCCAGCATGTTGATTTTAGAGAAGGTGGAATCGGACAAGATCAAGTATTTACTACCTATTCAGAGATCGACTATAATCGATATCTGGTAGGAACTGAAACTGGCCATTTGTATCTGTTATACTTGAAGGCAGTTGATGATTTGGGAAGAGAGATCCAGGCGTATCTAGTTCCTGTGGGACAGACTTCACCTGCCACACAGCTTGTCCACCTATCCTCAAACTATTTTTTTGCATCAAGCCACGCCTCCTTACCAGTTCTCTTTCAACTTGAAAGTGAGCACAATTCCTTCTCCATTCGAATTATAGAGGAACTTGAGAATCTGGCTCCTATAGTTGATATCGACCTACAAAATGATGATAATGGCAATACTACTATAACCACATGCTCGGGTGGTGTTACTGGAAGCTCATTAAAAAGAATTGAATATGCATATCAAGTTGATAGACTGGCAGAGATTTCTCTTGATGCTGAGTCAGAAGATATTGAAGCTGTTCAATCCATGTGGCAAGTCGGCAATGTGACGGCCACCAGTTTCCTCTCGGGGACCAGACTTATATCCATGGATGAAGATGGAGAGTTTTCTGAATTAAAATCCTGGCAGGGTATTGATCTGGGTATGAGTACAGTCTTACTGGGAAAATTAGCGGATAATTTAGTCCAAGTAACGTCAGATAGGGCTTGGATGCCACAGCTTCAGAAATCGTGGTCCGATGAGAGTATAGCATTTGCATCTTTAGGGGCCGAGTATCTGGCTCTATGCATCCTCAAGCAATCAGTCGTAATTCTAGATGAAACTCTAGAGAGATTACACTCAATGTCATTTGAAGATTCTATTTCAGCATTAAATATTAAGGACGATGGGTCGTACTATGCAGTTGGCTTTTGGAACACATCAAAAGTAAGCGTAGTAGATGTTCAAAGCGATAAAGTATACATTGTAGACTTGGGTAGTAACTCGCCACCTCGGTCTTTGTTGTTTATAAAAGAGACGGGAAATGAGATTATTATTATGATCGGTATGGCAGATGGTGCAGTTCTTGTGTTTGATGTTTTGAAAAACGAACAAATTGCAGGATTTTCCATTGGCGATCAGGCAGTAAGTCTCCAAGAATACCGTGGTCAGGTCCTGGCAGTGTCAACTCAGGTATGTCTTATAGAACGACAACCCGAGTCGTCTTTCCAGAGACATACATTTTTCGTTACCAGGATACATTGTGAGACGCCGGTGGCATGGTGCCAGTTGCCTAGATCAGTTTACGGAGAAGGAGCTATCTTGTCAGCTTCAGATAATGGTGTTCTAGTGGTATCGAGAATTGCATCCAATCCAGGATACATGTGTGCTCAGGAGAGGAGGTTTGAAAAATCTTTCGCGAGGCGAATTGCTCACAATTATAATCTGGGGCTCACTGCTGTAGGAACATTACCTCAGATGCTGTGGTCGCAAAATCACACTGCTGATAGCTGTACTATCCACCTACTGGACCAATCTACATTCGAAACGCTTGACACTTTCAAGTTAGAGCCATCAGAAATTGTTGAAAACGTGACATCCATTTCGTCTGAAATGATTGAATTCGAGGGATTTATAGTGGGTACAAGCTGCGATGATAGTGCTAGTGCCAATTATGAATCCGCAGTGTCTACTGGCCAGGGGCGAATACTTCTTCTTATTGTGGATAGGGAAAATAGGAAACTCAGGCTTTGTACGGACATGAAGCTTGCAGCAAGCGTTTTTAGCATTGAATTGATAGATGAGAAACTGACAGCTCCTACAGTGAGACTCTTGTACACATATCAGTCGCACGTGAAAGAACTTCTTCTGAACAGAATATCCAATGATACCTTCACACTTGAACTTGTTCCTGGGTCAACTCTGAAATGTTCTACAGCCCCTTTATTTATTTCGTCCTTGAACAATAAAGTGGTGGTTGGCCAACTATTGCAAAGAGTTACGTCAGGAGAGTACTCGCCATCGTACGCATTAGATAAAACAGCGTCATGCGTAGGAGGCTATTGGCAGTCGAACGTTGAACTCATATCGTCAAATCGGGTCCTGGTATGTGATAACGAGCTCAACTTGGTAGTACTGGAAATCAGTAGTGAGCAAGAGAATGAACCTTCTAATCTGAGTGTCATATACACTTACAGACTAGGAGAGCTGGTCAACAAAGCGGTAAGATTACCTCGTGGCAACAGATGGGAACAACGGTTCCAAAAGTCGGTGGATTACAAGAGCCATATCCAACCACAAGCTATAATAGCCACAGTGTTTGGTGGGGTATATCTCTACAGCGAAGTTTCTGACGCATCGCTCGATGAACAACTTGATATTCTACAAGACAATATTCTCGCCAACACCAAGACCATCAATGCACCAAATGGCGGTAAGAAAGCCATTGATCTGTATCGCGAGTAAGTAAGAATTTCATTCCACTGTGCTTCTGACACTTGAGTCATGAAAAAAATCAAACAACTAACTCTAGAACTAGATATCGCAAGTCGTCAAACTCGCCATCAAATAGCATTCCTTTTGTCAACAGTGACATCATTAAGAAGTTCTCGTCACTCTCACCTTACGAAAAAGAACGAGTACTTGCTGGATCCAATGGTGGACGTCCGACCAAGATGACCATGGCCACAACGAAGGGTCTCACCGAGGTTCTACAAACACTCTAGATGTACAACATATTACTATATTCTATAGAGGTATCGTAAAGACCGGTTGTTCATTGGAACACAAAGCCCAGAGATCTGATCCCGGGGTCCAAGTCCCTTTTATAAGAAAGTTCTGAACCCCCCACTAACGACTCGAGCGGAGCGAGAGGAGCCACGGGGTCTGGGGCAGAGCCCCAGCCGCCGGAGGCAGGCCCCCGACGTGCAGATGCGAGATCTGGATTACCCCTGAAAAGTACCAGAAAGACACGAGGAGCCGCACCAAAATTTAACGCTGATCGCGCTTGGGGTGCAGATAGAGCACGATATTACGTCTGAAGTGAGTGAGTAACAGACAGATCTGTCTTGTGAGATTCTCTTGAACTTCGAACTTGTGGAACGAACGAACAGGCGCGAGATGGCTACTCAAACGATTAGTACCACTGGTAGAGAAGAGCTTGTAGTCTCGACTACTGGGTCTAGCAATGGAACTGTGGAGCTCAGTTATACTCCTGAACTCGAACGTAATGTTCGAGCCTTGAATCATGATAATATCAGTGAGCACTTCCCAGATGTATTCCCTATTTCTGGACTTGGTTCTGGAAGCTCGTCTGCTTCAGATAACGACCGTGATCTTTTTGCTGGTCATGATGAAGAACAGATCAAACTCATGGATGAAGTATGCATTGTTTTGGACTGGAATGATAAACCTATTGGTGGAGCCAGCAAGAAAACGTGCCATTTGATGAGTAACATCGACAAGGGTCTATTACACCGGGCATTCTCTGTATTTCTGTTTAATTCAAAGGGAGAACTGCTTCTTCAACAAAGAGCTGACGAAAAAATCACATTCCCCAGCCTGTGGACTAATACCTGTTGCTCTCACCCTCTAGCAGTTCCTTCAGAGTTGGGTCATGATCTGCCCACTTCGATTGCTGGTGTCAAGCAGGCTGCTCAAAGAAAGCTGGATCAAGAGCTTGGTATCAAGCCTGAATATGTAAGTTGAATACTGGAACGGTTGAATACTGAACTAGGATGTTGTCAACGGGACAGTTCAGTTACGAGATCTTCACGTGAAGACTGGTCCAAAATTGCAGCTTTACCTGTTAAGATCTTTGATCAACTATAAACGAGGTACTAACTAGTATAACAGATTCCTCTGGAGAAGTTCGAGTACTTGACTCGAATCTACTACCAGGCTCCATCCAACGGTGCCTGGGGCGAGCACGAAATTGACTATATCTTATTCATCCGTGCTGATCCTAAGCTCGATGTCAACCCCAACGAGGTGAAGGACACGAAATATGTTTCCAAATCAGAACTTTTGGAAATGTTCAAAGATCCTGGTAAGTACACAGTCAAGAATCATAATCCTGGTGATTAGTATGCGATAAATATGGTCTGGGACAGTCACTACTTGGGAGATAATACTAACACTTTCAGAACTCGCATTCACTCCTTGGTTCAAGCTCATCTGCCACAGTCACCTCTTCAAGTGGTGGGACAACCTCGATGGTGCCGCCTCCATGGCTGATGATACCATCCACCGCATGTAGAACATTGCTCTGGCAGTATTGACATTCGTGTAAATTAGAAATACAATCAATTTAATATGATTCTAACGGGAGGTATATGTTAGTCGCGTGTTTAATATGAGACAGGGAAGAAAAAAAGACAAGAAAATATGACGTGAAATTATTTGAATGAGACCGTTGCACCACGTATAACCACACCACCTGAGCTATCCACTGTCTAACAAATAATTGATTAAGCCCCCTGAGAAGGCTAGCCGGAGGCTAACTCACAGAATCGATCAAATGACATAAGAAACTTTTAAACTACAGGACAAACAAGGCAATTATTTGATATCAAAAAATGGTTTGAGGTGCTTGATAAGGAGCCAGTCCTCACGAGGCACATCATTTCTGAAGGCAGGGTCTTTGAGCATGTCGATCGACTTTCTGGTGATGTGAGAGTACAGAGGGTCAGATTCGTCCATGTGACGGCCCCAGGTAGGGGGAATACCAGAAGGAGCCTCAAGTCTGACAGCCACACCAGCATTGGTTTGACCCTTGCGCACAATGTCGACAGTCTTGTGGTTGACCTCAAGCGACTGCACGGTGCCAAGGTTGACAATATTCTTCTGGTTCGTGACAGGATCGGTCTTAACAACCGAAATAGGAGTACCAACACGTATACTTCCCTCAACAACATCAACACCCACAATCATAGGGTGTCTATTGTTGATGACCTGGATGGTTTTCAAAATACATGGGTAGATAGCCTCGTGCATGTGATCCTTCTTTCTCTGATCGAGCAACTCCTTTTGGTATTTAGTAAAGTCGTCGAACAAGTGATAGATAATATCGGCAGTGAAAATCTTGATTCCTTGCTCATCAGCATATTGTTGAGCTTCCTTGTCAATCTTTACATCGAAACATAACATGAGAGCATATTCCTTGGCCTTTTCAAGCATGGTAGTGGCACGCATAACATCACGCTTGTAAACAGGACCAATGGCAATAGACATGACAGGAATCTTCATATCCTTCAAGAAATCCAACAAAGCCTCCAAAGCACCCAAAGTCGATGCTTGGACACATACACCTCTACCAGACTTGTCTACAGAGTCCAACAATCCAGTCAAATCGTCCATGACATCGTCCATGAGCTCCTCTTCATCGTCATCAGGACCAACCAACAAAAGTCGCGAACCGGCAACAGCGTGCTCCAAATCATTAGCAGCAATCTTAACACCAAGAGCGGCCTTGACTTCCTTGTGATGCACATAAGCTGACTTGAGACGCAATTCTCGTAATGGTTGAGGCGTTAGCAGAGCACGTACGTTTGTAGCAATAGGTCCATTCTGTCCACACAAAACTATACGGTCACCTTCACGGAGAATACCATTGGATAAAACAACATCGATAGTGGTACCAAGACCCTCAATGACCTTGACTTCCAAAACAGTGGCCTCAAGTTGGGACAAGTACATCAACTGCTTGCTCATTCTGGATTGAGTCAATTCTAACAGCAGATACAAAAGATCTGGGATACCCTCACCAGTGATAGCAGATGTAGGAACCAAAGACAAAGTCTTGGACAAATTGTCATTTTGGAAGTAAAGTTCAGAGTTGAAACCTTGTTCAGCAAATGCAAGCTTGGTCTTCTCAAGACGGTCTTGGAACTCGCTCTTAACTGATCTCTTTTGCTTGGCAAATGAGTCTCTGAATGAGTTGTTAGGAGTCGATTCCCAGTCGTACAAACGATCAATCTTGTTAAGTGCAACCACGAAAGGAGTCTTTCTGTCACGCAACAAACGGATTGATTCAATAGTCTGAGGCTCCAAACCGTGCATGATATCGACAACCAAAATAGCAATATTACAAAGAGACGAACCACGCGAACGCAAGTTAGAGAAAGACTCGTGACCTGGGGTATCAATAACCAAAAGACCAGGAACATTGTATTGGACATTGACAAACTGCTTCATAACAGCAGTCTTTTGCTCAATAGCATCGATAGGAAAGTAGGTAGCACCGATTTGTTGGGTAATACCACCGGCTTCACCCTCTTGAACGTTGGTTTGACGAACCTTGTCAAGAAGCTTTGTCTTACCGGTATCGACGTGACCAAGAATACAGCAAATGGGAGAACGAAGGTTGGAAGCAGATGCTCCGGCTATAGCCTTTCTTTCACGCTCTTCACGCTTTTCGTTAATAAGAGCTTGTCTCTTACTGGCCTTGGCAACTGCCTTTTGAAGCGAGTCCTCATCAGCATTATGAGCAGCTTCAGCGGCATCGTGAGCAGCCTTGGCAGCTGCATCACTGGCACCGGCATCCTTAGAAGTACCATTCTCTTTAACAGCAGCATTACCCTTCTTAGCTTCAGCAGCCTTGGTTTCAGTCTTGGCAGCCTCAACCTTGGCCTCCTCAGCCTCTTTCTTTTCTTCCTCTTCATCGTCCAAAGCCTCCCAGTTATCCTTAACTTCACCATCAGAATCAATAGCAGCCTCCCAATCGTCAATCAAAGCCTCTTCCTCTTCAACCTCTGGGGTAGCAGCGGCAACAGGCTCGACTTCTTTAGTAGCAGTAGCAGAAACAGATTCTGGTTCAGGAGTGGCTTCAGGAGTAGCCTCAGGAGTGGCCTCTTGGGCAACACCTTCAATGGCTGACTTCTTAGTGCTCTTCTTCTTGCCATATACAACCTTCTTAGGCTTTTCAACAGCTCCCGAAAGACCCTCGACCTTGACACCTGAAGCAAGCAGATCCTGACGACGCTTCTCTTGTAAAGCGATCTGTTCCTTTTGCTTTTTAGTCAAGAACTTTCCGGCAGCCTTGAGCTCCTCACGCTTGGCCTTTTCCTTCTCCTTCTTCTTTTGTCTGGCTTCCTCTCTAAGTCTCTCCTCTTCAGCTAGACGTTTCTCCTCCTCCTCAATCTTTCGCAGCTCTTCCTCTTCAGCCAATTTTTGAGCCTCTTCAGCAGCCTTTCTAGCAGCAATTTGTTTTTGAAGAGCTGCTGCAATAGCACTCTTACCGGTCTTCTTCTTAGCTGGGGCAGAGCTGGTGGTGGTGGACGAGGTCGTACTCGAAGTAGTCGATTCAGGACCAGGAGAGCTGGCTTTAGGTTTCTTTTCAACAGCAGGAGCAGTCTTCTTACGCTCAGCCTGGGCCTTCTTTTTAGCCTTTTCTCTCTCCTTCTTCTCCTTTTCCTTCTCCTTCTTACTCTTGACAGTGACGGCAGCAGCAGCAGCGTCAGCAGCAGCCTTTTCGGCTTGTTCAGCTTCCTCTTGCTCCTTCTTCTGGTCCTTTCTCTTTCTAGAACGTTTCAAAGCTCCCAATAAACCACCGTCTCCGAACTCGTCGGCCAAATTGCCCTCTTCTGGCTCTTTTGAAACAGGCTCCTCAGCTTCGGGAGCAGGCGATGGCGACCCGAAATCTTCAGCTTCGTTGGTCATGTACATGTCTTCCTCATCATCGTAACTCTTGGACTTCTTATCTCTGTTGATTGTTAGTGTTTCTTTCTTTGTGGATGGGGGTTTTTGCCCCCCGGCGGCTGGAGCTCCGCCCCAGGCCCCGATGCTCCTGCTTCGCAGGACATAACTCTGGCTGGTGACCGAATTGTAGAGCAAATTGCAAAAAGTAGGAGATTTCTGGTGAAACTACAGTCGTGGAAGACACGAGTGCACCTCGAAGTACTCACTTTTTACCCATGGTGAATGTTGAAAACAGGCAGCGAGTGGGTCAGTTGGATCCGTAGACGTATACTACTATCTACCAGATCTCCAAAATGTGGTATGTTTTTTTCCTCAAATGACAGATGGAAAAATTACTGTCTTATATCTGTGTATCTACAGAAGTTGTTAATTTCTGTTCGGAAGCAGGGAGTAGTCAAAATCCGCAGCTAGCCTAATACTGAGTGAGAAGAGTCTGAATTATTTCTGCGGCAGCCTGCGATGAGTTTTTTCTATTCAGTGAACCTTGAGCCGCATACGCCGTCCATGAGCCGCATGTTTTCATTCCGTCTGACAGTCCAAAGGGCTAGTCAAAAAAGATATTAAGCTACGAGATTGCATTCTGATATGTAGTTTATATAAGTAATCGCGAAAATATCATAAAGGGCTTGTTTGATTGTGTCAAATTGACATTTGGCAACAGCCGCCTGGATACTGCGTCATAGGTACCGTTGCTTCATCTTCTAGATTTTTCAGCAGATCTGCCTCGACAACAGAAATTCATGGCGTGAAATTTTGTTAGCGAGGTTCACATCAGGGCCCTGAAAAAATGATTCCGGTCAAGTAAATACAGTTATCTATTTTGATCTGACATATTCTTTCACCTACTGACTAACCGAAGACACTAAAAGTCCACAGCACAAAATGGCGACTATCGTAGATAAGATCAAAGACGTAAGTATAACCTCGAACACTGAACAATACTCTCAGTATCTTCAGCATTCTTGGAGCTCATGAAACCCAGTCAACCCTATCTCGGTGGATCCGTAGACGGTCCTCGCAATCTCCTGCGAAGCAGGAGCCACGGGGTCTGGGGCGGAGCCCCAGCCGCCGGAGGCAAACACCCCAATAAGTGACTAACAGAAGGTGTAGATTGAAAATGAGATGGCCAAGACCCAAAAAAACAAGGCCACCTCGTTCCACTTGGGTCAGTTAAAGGCCAAGCTTGCCAAGCTGAAGCGTGAGCTGTTAGCCGGTCCCAGTGGAAGTGGAGGTGGTGCTGGTGGTGTAGGTTTTGATGTTGCTAGAACAGGTGTTGCTTCAGTTGGATATATCGGATTTCCATCAGTAGGAAAGTCGACCCTGCTGAGTAAAATTACCGGTACTCATAGTGAGTCTGCAGCCTACGAGTTCACTACATTGACAACAGTTCCTGGTGTGATTCAGTACCGTGGTGCCAAGATCCAGATGCTTGATTTGCCTGGTATTATTGAAGGTGCTAAAGATGGTAAGGGTCGTGGTAAACAGGTCATCGCCGTCGCCCGTACCTGTAACTTGATATTTATCGTATTGGACGTTAATAAACCATTACAGCATAAACAGGTGATTGAACGAGAATTAGAAGGATTCGGAATCAGAATTAATAAAGAACCACCAAACATCGTTTTCCGTAAGAAGGATAAGGGCGGTATTAATATCACCAACACTGTTCCACTCACAAAACTCGATTACGACGAAATTAGAGCTGTCATGTCGGAATATCGCATTTCCTCAGCTGATATCGCTTTCCGATGTGATGCTTCTGTAGACGATCTGATTGATATTCTTGAAGCTCCTAATAGAAGATACATTCCTGTGGTGTATGTTCTGAACAAGATCGACTCCATCTCTATTGAAGAGCTGGACCTGTTATTTCGTATTCCCAATGCTGTACCTATTTCATCTGAAAACGGATGGAATCTGGACGAACTGCTCGAAGTTATGTGGGATAAATTGAATCTCGTCAGAGTATACACCAAACCTAAAGGCCAACAACCCGATTATGAACAGCCTATTGTATTGCGTCAAAACAGATGCAGTGTCGAAGACTTCTGTAACTCCATCCACAAATCACTCGTCGACGAGTTCAAGAACGCCGTCGTCTACGGTCGTAGTGTCAAGCACCAGCCTCAGCACGTGGGTCTCAGCCATGTTCTCATGGACGAAGACGTTGTCACCATCCTCAAAAAGTAATCCCTCTGCTTTTCTGTTTATAGCATTTATGAAGATACGAGCCTTTCTATTGTGTTGATGTGTGCTTGCCTCCGGCGGCTGGGACTCCGCCCCAGACCCCCTGGCTCCTGCTTCGCAGGAGTTTCAGGGGCCGGTGACAAATTAATTTAGAACTAAGCCATAGGACAAATATCGTCATAGCCCTGGGGGTTGACTGTTTTGTACGGATTTTGTGTAAGTAAAAATAAACACTAAATTAAAAAAACCTTTCGGTTTAATAAAGCATCTAATTCCTATATAGCTAGGTTAGACTTCATTGATAACATTTATATGCACTGGACCTGCATAATCTCATGTACTGCAAGGTCCCTGTATGCACATCAAGCTTCTCTGGTTCAGTGGCCTTCATCAAAATCAATAGAATATGTCAGTTTTATTATAGTACTATGAACTTGTGTCGTGTTTGCCTACTTCCACTTTTGAGTCGAAGTATTTCTACCTGAAAAAGGTTCGGGTTGGGCCTTGTGGGTAATCTAGATTACCCAGGCTGATCTTTCTTGATTCTCCTGGCTTTTAATATTCCGGGATACTGAGAAAATGAACGAGAAAGCAGAACCAATTGATTTGGTCATTTTTACAACTATCTTCGAGTGAGGCTTCCAGGAAAACAAGAGCTTTCAGGTTGCAAACCGAATCCTAACAATCGCTATCGTAGAATCACGTGATCATCTCATATTTTGGCGACTTCGTGATGTACAATGTAAACATCCCCTGAGATTGACTTTGTGGGGAACTTACACCTCATTTAAATAGTTTGACACTTCTTTCCCGACTGTTTTTAAATAAATCAATACCCAATAACCGAATAAATATCAATCAAAATGTTACTATCTTATAAAAAA
This sequence comes from Sugiyamaella lignohabitans, assembly GCF_001640025.1. Taxonomy (NCBI): domain Eukaryota; kingdom Fungi; phylum Ascomycota; class Dipodascomycetes; order Dipodascales; family Trichomonascaceae; genus Sugiyamaella; species Sugiyamaella lignohabitans. The sequence goes on along the minus strand of NC_031672.1, from coordinate 2,033,540 downwards.
TTAAAACTTATGGGGGCTGTGCAACTCCAGCTCGAAAGTTATGGGGGATGGGCTTGGTCTATATAAGCAACAGGAATCCCTGCAGACTTCACTTCTTCTTCTTTTCTCCTCGTCTATCCTAACAATTCTGCCTGCTAAGTTTGCATACCAGTATTGTTTTAAGATTTTTTTAACCAGCGCTTTTCAACCCAATTATTCTTTTTATTTTATTACTGCCTATTTGTTTTTACAAAATGGGCAGTTTTGGTCAACTTGATTCCACCTTTCGCTTCCCTCTTGAGCAGGGTGAGTTTGAGTCTCAAAGACCGGTTCGCAAGTTTCCTCGTCGCCCTGTTTTGAATGACGCTCGCCGTCCTGGTTCTGGGACTTATTATGGTAACTTGGGAGAGATAGAGAACCGTCGTCCTGCTAGACGTTCTGCTTTTGCTTATCACAAGACTATTCAAGTTCCTATTGCTTATGACTTTTCCGTTGAATCAAACAATCCCCTCGCAGTATCCACCCAGGTTGTCGAAGATGATGAGGAGACTGATTGTGAAGAGCTTTTGTTGAACTTTGCTCCTGATGATTATTCCGGGTCTAGAGACTCTAAAGGCTTCCTTTGTGGTGAGGTGCCTACTTTGCTTCCTGATGATCCATTGTTTACTGGTATCCCTGATTGTGCTAAAGAAGACGATGACGCTTATTTAAACCGTGTGTTTATTAATGCCTCAGACGACATTGAAACTATTAATTCTATGAATGCTCCTGATGCCTCAATTGGTTCAGTTGAGCTTGTCGAATGTGCTCTTACCAGGGTCGACAAAAGTTTCGAGAACTTGGGAATTATTATTGAAGAGATATTATTTGATATGCCAGAGAAAGCATCCAAAATGGCTTCTCTTAAATCCAAGTTGGCATTTGGCAAACGCCCCTCTATTTCTGGATCCACTCTATTTACTGGAATCCTTACTGGTCTTTGTTCCAACCCTCCATTGTATGCTCCTGGAGTACCTCATACTTCCATCTATGAAGTTAAGAAGTACCAACTTCAGAGTGGTGCCATTCTTGGAGTTCATTCGCCCGTTGTTTACAATCAAATCCGGGCCGTCTGTGGAGTTGACCACGACGAATTGATGAGTTCATTTGATTTACAGTCTTTGGATGCTGCTATTACCGAGAGAACTGGCTCCGAATTTGTTACTCCTGATGGGAAATTCAATATTAAGACGCTCAAGCGCAAGGAGTACCAGATGATCTCTGATTCTAAGTTTCTAGATGACTACTACACCCATGTCAGAGACTTATTGACACGACTTCCTCCCTACCTGGGACACTACACTATTTGGGAGAATGGAAAGGAAACACATTTTGTTGTGACGAAAAGTTTAGTTGACAAGAACAATGACACTCTGTTCAAACTCAAGGCATCGACTGATGGCGACCTTAATAGATTCCCTCGTGTGGTTATCAAGGATCTCAATCACCTCAACGACAAGTATTTTCATTTGCCAGAGAATGTGCGAGACCATATCATTGGTCAGGTTAGAACCGATGCCAAGATGTTAAAGAGGCACAATATTCTGGATTATTCATTATTGGTTGGGCTTGAGTGTGACCCTCTTACTGGTGAAGAAACATCCTCAGTTGGCCTTAGTATTGCCCTCTGCCCCTCTAGTCGGGTCAAGAGAGTGGTTGGTAGTATCAGATCACTAATTTCTGGACACTCCACTTTCAAGGATCTTCGCCAGTCTGCCTCGGTCAATGGACCGGGCAGACCTGTGGCCACACACTGTTGAGTTCATTCTTTCCATCTTTGCGGTCAGCTGGTCAGTCTAGCATTATTCAAGGCACGCAATGCCTTGTTTTTCATTTCAGTTTTATCGTACTATTGGATTGGTAGTCACTTTGATTTCCTTTCGGATTTGTGATTTCAGTCGAGGTCATCCCGAGCCCCGGCTATTTTGCACGTCATTCATTGGTTCACGGGCTCCTTGTCTGGCAATTCGCTCATCGTCCCTTGTTGTTCACTACATCAGTCGCCTCGCACACCGCGAGCAGACGACGATTTAGACCGTTCGACTACGGTAGAGCTGGCTCCTTGCCAATCTACTCTTAGAAATTCTTGAATCCTTCCAATTGCGGCGCTTCCTTAGCGACATTTTGGAACTGGAGTTCAAGGCTCAAATTTCTATGGACGGACCGATGAACAGAGTAGACTTGGAGCACTTGGTGTTGATACTGGCACCTGATCAATGAACTTCGAATAGTACCCCCTACAATGACATGGCATTATCAACAAGCTACGCTGACTGGTGGTAACCGAACTCGAGATTGATTGAACTTGACAGCTCATTTCATTTTTTTACGACTGTGATGACTTTATATGAACTTTGGAGTTTGGCTTACTTTTATGTCTAATGTTTAATATTAATAATTTCTTATTTCTTCCGACTATAATGGAATGTCTCCGCTTCCATAAGAAGTAACAATAGGGCCCTGCCTCCGGCGGCTGGGGCTCTGCCCCAGACCCCGTGGCTCCTGCTTCGCAGGAGATTGCTGGGAACGTCGACGCCACCGACTCGAGCAAAGCGAGGAGCCACGGTGTCTGGGGCGGAGTCCCAGCTTCCGGAGGCAGTCCTGTGGTAAAATGATAAAGACACATCGTTAGATAAATGCATTAAATTATTTACGCAAAAATAGCCACTTTAATGACAAGGTTGCCATCGCTATCCTGTGGTTTCGAGGCAATATCAAATGCCTCAGTGACGTTTTCAAGACCCTTCACTTTATGGGTAATGATTTTGTCAATAGCGGGAATGGCCCCAGCCTCTAGAAGCTTGACACCGGCAGCATAATTATTGGCGTATCGGAAGACTCCGATCATGTTGATTTCTTTTATTAAGGCAGGTCCCAGGTGCAAAGTTTGAATAGGAGTGCCCATTCCAACAAACACAAAGCGTCCACCAGCAATGGTGGCATAAAGACCAGCTTGAACACCTTGCTCAACACCGGTACATTCGAATGTGATGTCAAATGGAACTCCCTTGTCAGGATTAATGCTTAGTAGGTCATCAGCAATGGTTTGTGCAATTTCAAGCTTCTCTTCGATAGTTTCACCTCTCTTAGGAATAACAACATGGCCGTGAGTTGCTAATCCATTCTCAAGAGCAAAATCAACTCTCTTCTGGGAGATGTCGTAAATCACGATAGTCGTAGCACCACTGATCTTGGCGACAGCAGCACAGAGCAAGCCAATAGCACCAGCACCAATAATTAAAACAGATGCACCGGGGAAAACTCGGGCTTTAGTTCCGGCATTAAGGGCGACTGCAAGAGGTTCTAATAATGCACCCTGTTCAAGAGGAATGGATTCAGGTAACTTATAACACCATGACGCCGAGCAGTTGATTCTCTCCTGCAAAGTTCCTTGGAAATGGGGGAATGATTTGGCACTTGATCTGAACTTCATATTTCCACAAAGGTTATATTTACCACTCTTGCAAAATTTACAATCACCACATGGTTGACCAACTTCAAGAGCGACTTTGTCACCGACCTTGAGATTTGTAACATTTGGTCCCACTGCTGTCACGATACCAGCTGATTCATGTCCTAAAGAAAGTGGTTGACGAACCTTAAAATCTCCATTTCTACCATGCTTATAGTAATGTAAATCAGATCCGCAAAGAGTTGTGCACTTTACTTGAACCTGGACTTCACCAGTACCAGGGGCTTCGATATCTCTAGTTTCGAGACCAATTTCATGCTCCTTATACAGGACACTGGCTTTAATTGAGCTGACAGTCATTACGAAAGATTATGTGAACCAAATTACTGATAAATGCCAATATTTTTTCAGTAGAGAAATCTAAAGAGGGGGATATATATACAAAAATAAATAAAATAAAAGCCGTGAAGAATAAGAAAACGGAGTGTCAAGTTAACCTGAAAATACCTGACGATCCCGTATGCCGGGTTGTGGGGGATTTACCCCCACCTACCGAAACAGGCGAAAACAGGGGACCCCCACTACCAATAAGCACGCCCCCACTCCGTAAGATGCGGAGAAATATACAACGTGAAATTTCACTCATTTGACACCTTTTAACTACGAAAAACAGTACTAATTATTACTTTATTCGCAATTCAAGATGTCTAGCGTGTTTTCACTGAAGGGGAAAGTGGCTTTGGTCACTGGTGGTACCCGTGGTATTGGTGCAACTATGGCCACTGCTCTGGCTGAGCATGGCGCTGATGTGGTGTTGGTGCAAAGAGATACAACCAATGATTCTACCAAACTAGCAATTGAAAAGCTGGGGTGCAAAGCTCATATCATTACTGCTGACCTGTCAGATAAAGAAGATGTATCAACTATTGTCAAGAGAACTCTAGAAGTGGTTCCCACTATTGACATTCTCCTGAACTGTGCTGGTATTCAAAGAAGACACAAGGCAGAGCAATTTCCAGATAATGATTGGGATGAGGTGATTCAAGTTAACCTCTCTACTGTATTTAGACTTGCCCGTGATGTCGGTGCTCATTACTTGACCAAACAGCCTGATTCTGCTGGCGTTCGTGGAAAAATCATTAACGTTGCATCACTTCTGACTTACCAAGGAGGAATCACTGTTCCTGCATATGCCGCTTCAAAGGGAGGTGTCGGCCAACTCACTAAAGCCCTGTCAAATGAGTGGGCTTCTAAAGGTATCAATGTTAATGCCATTGCTCCTGGTTATATTAACACTGACATGAACGAAGCCTTAATTGCTGATCCTACTCGTAGTCGTCAGATCTTGGAACGAATTCCTGCAAATCGCTGGGGAAAACCTGAAGATTTCATCGGTCCTGTGGTTTTCTTGGCTTCAAATGCATCAAATTATGTCAGCGGGGAGATTCTAGTTGTCGATGGAGGTTGGATGGGCCGCTAAATTGGTCTGACGCAAAGAAAAAAGGACCCAAGACATTGTACCTTGGCTTGAATTTGATTAAAACAAACCTCTAAGGTTGGAACGCAGCTCGAGCAGTTGAATTGATATGGATCTTCAAAATCAATGCATATTAGTCCCTGCATTTACATTATCGTCAGTTTGCATATTCAGTTCATTAATAGTAACATAATTTATAAATAGAGAGATTTTGCTGTCATAGTCATAAATTATTTAATCTGTAAACTGCGAGTAGGTGTCAGTCAGAAGATTTACAAACAGACTAATAATGGCTGTCTTAAATCCCCGCTGTCTCTTCTTTCTGCTATTGTCGTTCGTAGGTTTAGCACTAGCCGATATTCACCCTATTGAGGTCAAGGGACGACAATTTGTAAATGCCGTCACACAGGAGCCAGTGAGTCTTTTGCATGCATTTGTGAATCAAAAATTTTAATCTAACAACTCTCGTAGTTCTATATCAAAGGAGTTGATTATCAACCAGGTGGATCATCAGCCTACATGGGCGCGTCTGACCCCCTCTCAGATATTGAGTCATGTACTAGAGATATTTTCCTATTTCAAGAACTTGGAATTAATGTAAGATTAATTAACATATAGTAACCAGCTTCTTGTGAACTAACATCAAAGGCTATTAGAGTTTATACTGTTAGCCCTGATCTCAACCATGACGAGTGTATGACGTTGTTGGCACAGTCAGGAATCTATGTAATATTAGACGTAAACTCGCCAAGAATTGGTGAATCATTGAACAGATATGAACCTTGGACATCTTATAACAAGGAGTATACTGAACATATTCTCAAGGTGGTCGAGCAGTTTTCGGGTTACAATAACACTTTGGGCTTCTTTGCTGGAAATGAAATAATTAATGATGAGCAATCTGCAATGGTAAGTTAACTCACAATGAATTAAAAGGGAGTGAAAGGTCTAACAAATATCAAGGCTTCTCCCAACTATATAAAAGCCGTCATTCGAGATATCAAAATGTATATCAGCAATCATTCTCCAAGAAAAATTCCTGTTGGATACTCGGCTGCTGACGACCTACGATTCCGTATATCTCTTGCTCACTACCTTGAATGTGGCGATGAGTTCACGTCTGCAGACTTTTATGGCGTTAATTCATATCAATGGTGTGGACATCAAAGTTTTACCTCTAGTGGATATGATAGCTTGGTAGCAGATTATAAGGACTACTCGTTGCCCATTTTCTTATCAGAGTACGGTTGTAATGCTGTGTACCCTCGACTGTTCCAAGAGGTTTTGGCTTTGTACACTCCAGAGATGACTGAAGTATTTAGTGGAGGCTTGGTTTACGAATTTACACAGGAGCCTAACAACTATGGGTTGGTAGAACTTGACCAGTCAGGAAATGCTTACACAATAGGCGAGTTCGATACTCTCAAAGAAAAGTTTAACCAAGTCAATGGTTTTGAGCCTCGAACCCCGCAAGAAAACTCTAGACCGACTATATGTAAAGAAGAGTATGATAATATCAACTTGGAAATCCCGATTCCCAGTAGCTTTGGTGTTGACATGATAGCACATGGGTTGCCGGTTCGTAGAGGAACATTTGTACATGTCACGGTCAACGCCACTATGCACCGTATTTACAATACAAACGGTGAGGAGATGACCAACAAGGAAATCAAGATTCTCCAACCCTTGACACTCCAAAACCCAGACAGAACTCCTAATGCCGGTATGTTTGATGCCTCCAATTCTATAAATAACACCACACATCCAGGTATTGAGTATGCTACGGTAAGTGATGGGGTAGCACAACCTACTCTACCCTCAAATATTGCCAGGAGAGTAGAAGAAAGAAAACACCTTGATCAACACAAGAAGTTGAATGGTGGCTTTGCGGAATCTTCAGCCAGTGTGTACCCGAGCTCAAAAGCTTCTAAAGTGACTGAATCAACTAATAGCGGGGGTAAAAAACAAAGTTTAACACTTTTAGCTTCTGCTATAGCTTGTGGATTCGTTGGGATCGTATATGGAATGCTTTGATTAACACAAGTAATTAGCAGATTAAAAAAATCTATAAATAAATAATCAAGGTAACATGCAAAAATGCAGCCGTCTAGTTAATGAGACTGACGCCAGCAACGTCTTTAATCGTAAAGTTTTCGATCAAATTCCTTAGTGAACTGGAGCTTTCAATAACATTAGTTAATCGAGATAGCTCTTCAGAGGCGAGTAAGCTTGTTTTAGTGGTCAGAACTATGGTGCATGATATTAATGCTTCATTATTAACCACTCTTTCCCCAAGAGCTACGAGAAGATTAGGCAGCAGCTTGTATGATAAGAAAATTGATAGGCTTCGAAGGTTCTGGAGTGAAGTAGAAGAAGCAATCGTCTGCAATAGGTACTCGATATTCCCAAATGTAGATGCTTTCCCGGATTGAGAAAATTGTTTTCGACAGAACTGAGAAGGAGGTGACCCCGAATTGAGTGTATACAGGTGAGATAGAGTTTGATCTGAGAGGGGTAGCATGTCGATACAGCCAATATTAAGCGCTTCAAGATGGGGGAACATGGTGCTCAAATCACAAGTTTGTAGAGATTGAGCATCAATCGATAATGATGTAGCATATCGATCAAACATAAATCGTTTCGATCCTTGGTGAACTTTACAGCGTGACAAGAATATGCTATGTGAAGTACTGGCAGGGGACTGAGAAGAGAAATAGGATGATTCTATTGATGCATTGTTGGGTGATGATGATAAACCTGGGAATGAAAATGGCGACGTTGGAGGAGATGATCGGGCAGAGTATGGCGGTGTTGATTCTTTAAGTTGGTTTAGGCCGATAAGTGTCATGGAATGGAGATATAACTTTTGGAAGTTGGCAAAGGGCCATATTTGTGATTCAGTAATACCCACTCTCCATCCTTCTTCAGATGACATATATAAAGATATCAACCTTTGAGGTAGGACTTTGGCTGGGAATATGTTCATAAGAAATGCTGGGAACTCAAAATTAGGCGATATTTCGCGTAACTCTATATGCTCCAAATTTGGGAGTTTGGAAATAATCTCGAGAATTAATTCTGCCCATGATTTCTCGATAGGAGTACTAGAAGTAGACATCATATGGCCCATATGGCCCATATCAGGCTGAAAGTCTTTATAGGGGTGAACGAACACAATATGCTTGACCAAAAGTGACGGTTTCGTTAGCGAAGGGGTCTTTTTTTTATAGCTCTTGCTTGAACATATGCATTTATAAAACGATTTAGCCTGGCGTTTGTTTCGGATTACGACTTTATCGTACAAAATTTCATCAGCCAAAATGGAGTTCAAATATCTACATGTGGCCGAGAGTGAAAATAAGTCCCTAATAAAATCCCAAACTTCCCTATCAGCAACAAGTTGTTCTAGAATATTTTCAATAATCTCTACCGGCAAAACAGATAGATTTGCAGGACCAAGACACGGACTTTTCTTATCACTCGAAGCTACAAGCGCCAGTTGATAATCGGGGCCTTTTGTCTTTAACCTGTTGAGTAAGGAGAATCTTATTTTCTTCATCCTGTTGTGATCCCTAATAATAATACAGTCAGTAATTCGCGAGTTGAAAATGTATATCGCACTTGTTCAAAATCCCTCCTTTTCAAAATGTTTTCATTGATAACTTTGAGTTTTATATGTTGAGGCGTTAAAATAGAGTGTAAGATCATATGATGGCAGCCTGCCATGTTCGGCCGCCGATAGCCAAGTGTTTCTGTACGTCGACCTACAGTGCGTTAAACGGTTATCAATGCAAATTTTATGCGTGGCTTGAGACCTGGGCAGATCTTTTCAGCCGTCCAAAGTGGCGGTTAAGATAACGAACGACTAGTTAGGAGCACGCCGATAATAAGATATACGTCGAGCTATCCCTATACACGACATACCCCCCTAACCGAGGCAACCCCACCTTTTGATCCCCTCAGTCAGCGTTTATCAGACCTACCGAGAATATATCTGAGAGGATCAAGTGTCTTGGAAAAATCAATTTGGTTCATTGAGATATTAAGTCTTTGGCTCCAGAAGCCAGTAAAGCGAAATGGACTATTTCTCATCACTTAATGCGAACTCATTAGATCCTGATACACCTACAATTTTTGAACTGCTGTCAGCCAAACAGCTTCAGGATCTCATTTCGCCATCTCTTCGATATATTATCACATTCTATGCTCAAAGGAATCCCCAGTATTTATTGAAAATAGCGAACCGATATGATGAGCTGTACCTTTTGTTAATGGGACTTGTGGAATACTATCATCTCAAGAATTGGAATTCATCTTTCACAGAAAAGTTCTATGGTATCAAGCGGACCCGTAATCTGGCTACTGGAGCATCACTTAACACAAGATTAGCAGCTCCTGCTCAATTCGAGAAGCATAGAAGACTCACAAAAAAGCAGGTTCTAGGCTCGTTGTTCTTTGTGATGGTTCTTCCATATATAAAGGAAAAACTGGATGCACGACATGAGATGCTCAAAGGTCGATATATGTTCCGTAGTGCGGAGCAAGACAGAATAAGAGCATATGAATCTGGTCAATTGAAACAAAAAGTACAATTTGAATTCGACCAGATTCTTCTAAAATGGTATCCTACAGTAACAATGTTGGAATCGTCAGCCTCCCTAGCATTCTATCTATTTTATTTATTCTCCAAAACCAGCTCATCTGGACCAGCAGACTTCCTTCTCGGCATGAAATATTCTCGTATGAGCCAATATGACTACCAGCTTCACGATAAGCCTGTAGTTCCCTCATTAATAGCGGATTCTGATGGCGACAACGACGTAGCCAATTCATTTGGCGACAAACTCGTCGACCTTATCACGACCACTCAAGGACTTGTCAAAGTAAAAGATATCACGCTCTCCGGCCTGTCATTTGCCCTTCCCACATCCATGTTCCTATTAAAGTTTCTCGAGTGGTGGAATGCCAGTGACTTTGCGCGACAATTGTCGAAAAAGACTCGAGGCAATGGCACTGAAGACGAGAACCTGCCAGTTCCTGACTACCCTCAAGCCCGCACCGGCTCTGGCCTGTGTCCACTCTGCAGCCAACCCCTCACCAACCCCACAGCCATCGAAACAGGTACCGTCTTCTGCTACCTCTGCATCTACCGCCATCTCGAAAGCGGCAACGCCCAAACCGGCGGCCGGTGTCCCGTCACGGGCCAGCGACTCCTAGGATGTAAATACTCGCCCGAAAAAGAGGGCTGGGAGGTATCCGGCCTCCGCCGTTTAGTGTTGTAATAAACAAACTACCTGAACTGGTGCTGCCTCCGGCGGCTGGGGCTCCGCCCCAGACCCCGCTGCTCCTCTCGCTGCGCTCGAGTCGTCACGTCTACGGTCCCAGAAATCTCCTGCGAAGCAGGAGCCACGGGGTCTGGGGCGAAGCCCCAGCCGCCGGAGGGACAGGTCAGATTCGTAGATGAAATTCTGTTACTATAGGAGGGGAGGATGCAAAACACAGTCATCATGCAAAAATAATATAACAAACGAGGTGATCAGGCCATGATTCGCTCCTCACGGGTGCGCTCACGGGCGTCGTCGACTATCTTGTCCCAGTCAGCGATGCCAATGAAGTAGGTCTCGCCGATGGAAATGCAAATCAGGCCGACAGTGACACCGGTCCAGAGGCCGTACAGTTCCCAGTCGAGTGTGAAGGCGAGGTAGAATGCCAATGGGAGGGCGATAACGTAGTAGAAGAAGAGGTTGAGGTATCCGCCAAGATGTTGCATTCCCTGGCCTCTGAGAACACCGCCAGCAACAGCTCCAGCAGCGTCAAACAATTGCATAAAGGCACAGATAGGGAAAACTTTGGCAACGAGCTCAATGACTTCCTCATCGCTGCTGAAAAGTCCTCCTACTTCGTATCTGAAAGTGTAGAGGACAATTCCGTTAAAAATGGCAATCAGATATGAAGCGCCAATGGCAACGTTACCGGCGATTTTGGCAGACGGACCAAGAGTGGCACCGATGAAATTGGCTACTCGGGTCGAACAGGCAATCGAAACTGCGAAGGGGATCTGGTAAGAGAGAGATGTCAGGGTCGAAAGAACAGACTGCGCAGCAAGAGAGGTGGTTCCAAAGTAAGAGGAAGCAAGAGTCAAGACTTCAAAAGCAAGGAATTCTGCTTCTACCATGATGACACCAGGAATAGCTAACTTGAGCATGGGTCCCCAGTTAGCAAAAGCCTCCATGGAGAATCCGTTCCAGCACTTCTTTCCATCAATGAAGTAGACATAACAGAAGAGCAGAGTGGCCATGAGCCAATCAGTAGTGGCCACAGCTACAGCAGCACCCTTAAATCCCATACCAATAGTCTCGTTCCATACCAAAACGTAGTTAAGAACAACGTTAATAGGAGCACAGATGAGCAATACAATAGTACTGGCATGGAAAATGCCTTGAGCTTGTACGAATCTCTTACCGCATTCAAATAGAATGTATCCTGGCACACCAAAGACAATAATTCTCAAATATTGCACAGCCAGAACAGCCAGGTCTTTTTCGGGGACAATTGCAGCAATAAGGGTATCAGCAGTACACCAGAGAAGAGCGACAGGAATAAACAGAACCATAATCATAAGAACACACTTTTGAAAGTAGACACCAACTAAAAACAGGTTTCCAGCACCGTAAGCTTGAGAACAGAGGGTATCCAAACAAGTAGCCAGACCCTGGATCATGGCGAAACCGGTGATACTGGCAGTCATAGAAGCCAATGACACGGCACCCAGTTCGGTCTTACCAAGGTGACCAACTGAGAAAATAGATGCAACAACAAGTGAATATTGTAACGAAAATGTAACAATCAAGGGAGCAGCATTCACAGCCAGAACTGAGATCTCCCGTCTAACTGTAGTATTAACAAGGCCATTATTCACCGCCTCGTCCCAAGCCTTGTTAGTATCACGGACCTCTTCACCAGCCTCGTCGATTGCTTCATTGGTGACTGGGAAAATAGGTCCAGTAACTGAACCTTTTCTAGACTTGTTGACTGTATATTGAATGTTATTGTCCAACAACAAAGCCTGTTGCTCTCTGGCGAGAGAAGTGGCCTCGCTAGCAGATAACACCACTTCATCCTCGTCCATCACGTTGTTATCATCAGTCAAAAACGAGTGATTAGTAGATGGTGACTGGCTTCTCAAAAATGCATCAGCGAAACCTTGTCTGCCAACTGAACCACTGACAAGAGACGGTCGTTTGGTGGAGCTGGAAAATGCTCTATTGGCAGGAACATCGATAAAATATGGTTGAGGACGAAGAGTCGAACCAGAACCAGACCCAGACCCAGAAGCCGAACCAGAACCAGAACCTGAAGCAGTGGCTCCTAATAATGGAGACCTTTCTGTAGACATGTTTAACAAATACTCTTTAAATATAATTACCGAAAGAAAAAACCAGAGTTAAATGATGACGATTATGTGGGGACAAACTAAGCCAAGGCGACCTGAAAAAATTAAAGTTCGATGCTTATCGTAGTAAAAAGGAGATTAGACAATTAAGATGCAAATTGCCCTACCCATATATAATACTATAACCAAACCAGTTAGAGATTTAACGTAAATGAAGGACCCAGCAACAACAAAAAAATTCCATTAAGGAAAGCAGAGTGTTTTTAAACAGAACCAACACAACACCAGCAAAGGGTTAAAAAAACAGCTGAAAATTAATTTTTCAATGGAACCTCACTTTTATACAGATTCAATAAACAATAACCGATAGGTTGCATATAGACCATACAAACCAGCCACTTACAGCAGACCCAATCCAGGCAATTGTGTCTGCCTCGAACAAGACAAAAAATTCCACTGCGTCTTGGGTTGCCGATTAAGGCCTGTTTCCGCTAGCCTGTTAGAATTTTCCGCATAATCTTGCATACACACTGAAGAAAAACTGCACCTCGCTGCCGATAGCTTCCTAATGTAGGAAGTGTATCCGTTCAATCGCACTCGTCGCCTCGGAGAGCTCTGCTACACACCGGAAAATTCTGGAGAATCTCCAATCCGTCGCCAGAAGGTGCCCAAAATGGCACTCCTGTTCGAGGTGCCGCTGGGCTACAACGGTTTCACTGGAAACTGTGGGGTCTGGTTGTGCCTCCGGCGGCTGGGGCGCTGCCCCAGACCCCGTTATGCTCGCTTCGCGAGCGACTGAGAACCTGTGTAGCCCGTCAGTGAAATTAATGGGGACAATATATTGACCAGGGGATCTGGAACGGGACTTGACCTGTTCAAGGGTGCGATTGCAAGATCAATGGTCTAGTACCATAAGCCAGAGCACGAGATTGAATCACACGTTAGAACCCGGAGTCAGGACAATAAATCAGGTCTAATTTCAAGCTTATGGTCAATGCACTGGTCGCAGATAAAGCACACTGATGCCTACCTCGTGCCTACTGGTGCGAGTCAACTTCAGCGTGGGGGTCTTGACGTCCCTTAGTGGAGAAAAATCAGAGCCAGCCAGCCGTTCCTCATTCGTTACCCCTGAATCGGTAGCGAGCTGGCTCTCAACTCTATGTGAAACTGTGGAGACAATCGATCGAACTCGGCGGTAATTTGGGTATAAAGTATGTAGAATGTGACTGGAGTCCATAGTTTAGTCAGTTGATCTCAGTAACCAACTGACCCTCGCATGTATTCAAGACCGAGACTACTCGTCTCTTTATAGGTCTGTTTGGCCCTTATCGAGAGCTCTCGGACGATACCGTTGAAGCCTGCCAAATCAGTCTTATCTCTCTGACACTGGCAGCTAGCCTGACTACCAATTCAAGACCGATAAGACTCCCTCTACCGATAACCACTGGCAGGGTCTGGCTGTCACCTGCCGAAGTGGGAACCCGTAAGTGCATACAGTATCCGGTCTGCCACCGGTGGCTGGGGCGCTGCCCCAGACCCCGTTGTGGTCGCTTCGCGACCCGCTACCCTCCCGCTGCCAAAACCCTCCTCCCTCAATCTGAAACCCGACGCTCGACTCGAGCGAAGCGAGAGGAGCCGCGGGGTCTGGGGCGCAGCCCCAGTGTCACGATTCCGGCTTCCCAATAGCTTATCCGTTATCTTCCGACCTCTACCGACTACCTCCGCATGTCAGCCGTCTTCCTGCCTCTCTTCAACATCACTCCAAATGCATACTTCTGCATCTCATGTCGTCTTCGCCGACTTATCTCTCTATAACTTCTCCTTGATAAGTTTCATGTTGACGCTAATGCCGTCTGCTCCACTTCCTTCGTCTCCAGTTTGTCTTGGCTCGTTTCACACTCGCCTCTCCTTGGTCATTTGACCTATGTTTTGTTTCATCTAATAATTTCGCCTCATTCTCTTTTCTTTATTTTCTTCTCAAAGATTCTTTTCTACTTTTTCATCTTGTTCTCAATTATTATATAAAGGGTACTATTTTGCTCTTTCAATTAGTTTTATTCTTTAGATATTAAAACATCTGTTACTAATATTAATCCTTATTCAAAACCTCCTTCAAGTGCGACTACTCCCAGAACTTAACCGACTTTCATACAACTTTATCTCACAGTAAGTGTATATGAATCTTAAAGGTTAACCTGGTTATTCTGATAATTCTTATCTTTAGATAATGGTTTCGCATGCCACATGGATAAAGTATTCCGAATATCTCGGACATGAAACAGCCGTGCATCTTCGGAAGCCTCACCTGACACCCAGCCGCCGGAGGCAAGCATCCACCCCTAAAAGAGGACACGGGAGATGTTACAATTTTGAGTTTGGCAGTCAGGTTTCCGTGGTCTCGATCTTGCATTATGTATGCCAATCGCCACAGGCTAGGGTGTATCGGATTAATTAAATTTTCCGGCTGCTGCGTGACGCGATGGAAAATTTTTTATTTGCAGCAAAGTTATAGTTTAGAAGCAGGGCCAACAAGGACAAGCCCCGAATGGGCATGGCTGGCAGGCGATCCTCATCGCGACAGACCACCAGGGCGCTGACAAATAAAGCACCCGTGAACCGAATTTATCCGGAGTCAGTGCCTCCGGCGGCTGGGGCGCTGCCCCAGACCCCGTGGCTCCTGCTTCGCAGGAGTTTGCTAAGACCGTGGTGGGTGTGGTTTGAGATGTGACGGGACTGGTTTAATTGGAATTGAGGGAGTTGTTTCAGGGCTTAGAGTGACTGAGAAATGGAAGCAGAAGCAATTGAAACGAGCAAGATACGGACGGCGCGGAGCTCAGAAGCTGTAAAAGACGCTTGAGCCGATACTACCCGGCAGGTAGGAACAGAGAACAAGCAGCTATCGCCCAGTAAGTGGCCCATGGAAACGACAGGGGCAATGCAGATTGCCAATTGTACGGCAGCGGGAAGAAGATCACAGTCTCAGGTCCGGTGTTAGTCGCAGTATGAGGCAATGATTCTCAGCAGAAACAGGCAGTGAAGAGCAATAAAGCCAAGCGAGACTTAGTTTGTTTGTTTAATTGCTGGCAGTGGTGCCCGAGCTCCCGAATGATACAGAGAAGACTCAGCACTTCTCAGCACCTCTCACCACAACCACCCCTAGAACAGAACCTGAGAAAAGTGCAATTGCTGGCAAGCCAGCTACCAAACCCCCAAAAAGCTCCGCACAGCGGACCACAACGGGGTCTAGGGCGCAGCCCCAGCCGCCGGAGGCAAAATACCAGACTACCCCTAGCTCCTTGAGGACGACTCGATACAAGTTAAATATCCGAAAGTTGCATCTGAAATTAGCTAGACTTAGTTAGACGCAGGAACGTTTGTTTTTCCAACGGTCGGACGCATATCGCCCTGTTTAGAGACAGGTACGTACGCCACGTTGTACGGTCCGTTCTGAGCCGGCCGAGACCACCCGTGGTGGTGCTTGAGATACGCCAATCGCGATGGCAGTGAGGCACCTCTGACACCAATAGAAACAGAAGGTCTGGCAGAAGAAGAAAAAGGAATAGCATATACAGCCGGAATGTGTCAGGGGCATTTGCATGGCCAAGGAATAAGCTTGGTTCGAAGCCAGTTCCCAGGTTCCAAATGTTGAGCCAGAGCTGAGCCAAAGTTGAGCTAAAGCTAGAAATGGAATCAATGCCTGATCTAGTCAAATCCGAAGCTTGAGTCAAAAGCTTGAGCCTATCGAGGTTACAGATTCAGAAAATAACCGAAACCGACGTCAGCACGTAAGAGCTGACAACGTGGTGCCCTGATCTAACAAAAACAAAAAGGTTGGACATAGTTTTGCCCATCATCTTATCAGTCGATAGTTGAACGAACTATTAGGATTTTGTATTTAATAAATTTTGTTACTAATTATTCATTCATAAGTGCGGTTTTATCCAACTGCGTTTATTATTTTAATTTTTAATTATTATTATTATTATCTACCCGTATTAGCAGTACTGTACTGCGTTGCTGCTGCTGCTGCTGTATTATCTTTCTTGATTTTTTCTTTCATTTCGCTTGTACCTTTTTTCGGCATACACCATTGCTCAGCATAGGTAGTAACAACTGCCTGTGAATAATAATAAAAATTTTTCCGTATGTATATACAATTGCTGCGTATAATCTATATTGATATCATCATCTCATTTTCTTACCATTTATTTTTTATTTATTCATCGGCAAATGCCCTGCCATATTAGGCAATAGCTAACTCCTGCAGGCGTGGAAAAACGTTATCTCTAGATAGAGCAGAAACCACCAGATGTGCATGAGACGTACACGTTCGGAAAATGGTGAGAGGCATTCCGGATCTAGCAGGTCCATCGCAACGGCGCAGTACGATTTATTTTATACTACTATTGTTTGCAGAAGACTGCCAGGCTGCTGTTGCATCATCAGCTAAGCATATTCTTCCCGACGGGAAAAAGCAAACGTCATTAAATCCTCTTACGTGCTAAAAACGTACATTTACATGATAAGCTCAGACTACAGACAGGGTTGATTTTGTCATATATACGGTAGTATTTCGAGGTATTTGTGGTTGCTGTTGTTGTAGCTTTTCTGTATTTTTGATTTTACAGGTTTTCTATATTTCTGAGTGCTCCTATTTCTGGTATTTTTCAAACTTATTATAGAATTTCAAGGATTTACGATATTTACAGCATAGTGCGCACGTTAGATTCACTGGTATTTTTTCCGGTTACATTCGATCTTTCTTTTCTCACTCTTTCACAACATAAACAGAAGTGTCGCCTGTCGTACCTGGTTTCTTGTTCTTTCTCTTCTCATTGCCTCGACAATACTTGCTTCCATCGCTTTTAATAGCAGTACAGAGCACACATTCGCAGCGCTAACATTGTTATCGAACCGAAGCTCACACAATATCTATATATAGATAGTTCACGAGTACGACGAAGTACACAGGATCATTTGCTAGAGTAAGTTACATTTATAGCTAGCTACTGGTGCTACTATATTCTGCGAGATTTGCTAGATTCTGCTATATTGCGCTATATTATATTCAGGACCAGAGTTACCATTGCACCAGTCACCCGTAATACCAAGTCGACTACACTAAAAATAATAATCACGACATCAGCCAGAGTACCAGAATAACCACAGCGACTGACACAACCGACACAACCGACAGCACCTTTTAGGTTCACATCCGAGCCATTAAATTCACAGTCAGCAAGCAGAGTAGTAGCAGCAGCAACAGTCAGTCTGATCCTAGGGTTGTGCTAACAGTTTAGTAGCGCATATACATATTATACGCAGGAAATCCGATCCACGGAAAAGAAGGTTCCGTTACTGATTGTCTCATCTGCACCCTATCAATACGCAAATTCTGCACACTGAGAATAATAGACAATCACTGACGTGCAGAAAAATTTAGTAGGGAACGTGGACTCACTGATAAACCAGCAACGCCTCGAACAATTTTTTTGTTTCGTAACCAACTTCACACGACTAATTTGGACAGTCATTTTAGAGTCACCTCCTAGCGTGCTAGTCACAGCATTCAAGTGCCAATCACGACTTGGCAGTCATTCGACTCACAGTAAACTGACCGCTTAGATTTCCTTTCTCATCATACTGAGATCCTCGGCTATCCAGATAGACCCCCACTTATTAGCATATTCGGAGATATTATACGAACTGCATCAGCCCGATCTCGAGCCCGCCCGATAAGACCTAAGTCCGGCAATTGATAAAAAAGTCACCAGTTCTCGGTTTCTCCGGTCACAAAATTCACTTCACGCCGGCCAAGCTGAAAACCCAGCTGTCTGAACCCCTATTGGCGACCATCGCACACTCCGCCAGGCTGACCACTGTCAAACCTTAATAGTCACCATGGTTCTGCTGCGAAGTCAAAGCAGCTTTCTCACGCTGTTCGACATCCGGTAAGTTCACTTGACCTTCTGAGGGGTGCCCTGTGCCTCCGGCGGCTGGGGCTGCGCCCCAGACCCCGTAGCTCCTGCTTCGCAGGAGATTGCTAGGAATCGTATACGCTCGACTCGAGCGAAGCGAGAGGAGCCGGGGGGTCTGGGGCGCAGCCCCAGCAGTCGGAGGCAACACCAGTCTCGCTCGTGGGCCCATGATCTAACAGAAACAGAATTAAGTCCACTGAGAGGAATGTGATTGTTCTCAGGGGGTCTCCGGAGGACGCAGCGTCGGTGCTGCTGTCTGGATCAGTGGTGTTTTCGATTAATGATTCTATTTCGATCCGTAAGATCACTCTTAGACTTACGGGTACTTTGAAGATGAACTGGATCGATGGAGCGATGGGAAGAGGCACTATCAGCAAACCAGTCAGATATGAGGCTGTACTGTTTGATCACGAGTGGGATAATCTGGAAAACGGCGGTGGTGGCCTTTCGAGGTCTAGAAACGGCTCGAGTGTTTCACTTTCGTCGAGTTTTGGTGCTAGTGGTAGTGCTGGAGGCAGCGGAAGCGGAAGTGGAAGTGCGGGTATTGGTAGTCATGGTCCTGGTAGCGGTGGTACTAATACTCCTAGCAATAATAACGCTAAAACACTGTCTGCCGGTAACCACGAACTGCCGTTCGAAATGGTCATCCCAGGAGATACTCCAGAATCAATTGAAGGGTTAGAAGGAGCTCAGATGGTTTATAGATTAGTGGCAGTGGTTGAGAGAGGCCGATTCCAGAATAATCTCGTGGCAAGAAAACATATCAGAATTGTGCGAACTATCGGTTCCGATAACTTCGAGTTATCGCAGACTGTGTCTATTTCAAACACCTGGCCCAGTAAGATCGATTATACTATAGAGATCCCATCGAAGGCAGTTGCAGTGGGATCCAGTTTCCCCGTCAATTTCACACTTGTTCCGATGCTCAAGGGACTGAAACTAGGTAACATTAAAGCTCAGCTTGTCGAGTTTGTTACTCTAGCTACACCAAGTGGCAGTACTAGTAGTTCTGAAAAAATTCGTCATGAGTTAGTGATTCCTGCACCGGAAGGTGGTTTAGAAGGACAAGATTCATGGGAAGTTAACGAGATGATTCAACTGCCTACGAGTTTATCCAAATGTACTCAGGACTGCGTGGTCGGCCAATACATTAAGGTTGCTCATAAAATTAAGTTTGCTGTATGCTTGGTTAACCCGGATGGGCATGTGTCTGAGCTGCGAGCATCTCTTCCTATTTATCTTTTCATCTCTCCCAACGTCCCTATTTCGTCACTTGATCCTACCATTTTACAGATTCCTGGCAGTTCCAGACAGCCCGAAGAGGAAATTTTGTTTTCAAATGCCAGTAGTCGTGAAGCTAGTAGTACTGCTCTTAACAGTTTAGATGGTGGTGCTCCTCCTAACTATGAAGATCATGTTTATGACAGACTATGGAATGGTATTCCTACTCCTAGTTTAGAGAGTCCAGAAGGGAGTGTTGCTTCGACTCCAAGATTACGGTCTCGTCGTAACTCTTTGGATCATGACCATCTTATGATGACTGCATTAGATCCTGCTCAACGTTCTCAATTAGCAGCGGGTCTTCGTGCTTTGGAGTTACAGCAACAAGCCAGCAGTGGTTCTCAGACTCCTGGTGTGGGTACTAATCACTCGTCTGCCAGTCAGAGCGGTGATAATTCTCGAACTCCATCTGGTGCGAACACCCCTCATTTTGGTCCTAGTGATTACTTCAGTCATGGCTCGCATTTCAGTCCCGAAATATCTCATTTGTCACGAGTTGGCACTCCTGTTCTTACCCCTAGGACACCTGATATCGATATTAATCTGCTGTCCAAGGTGCCGAGTTATTCGACTGCTGTGAGAGATGGTAATGCCAGCGATGGAGAGTGGGCTCCTGATTATGAGCCTGGTAATGGCCCTTCGTCAACCTCACCTCCATTGACAATGCCAAGTTTAGCACACCTGTCGTCTACTCCTGGAAACTCGCTGCGTCGTGGTATTGGCTCTGCGGGAAGCTCGCATGTCAACTCACATTCTTCTAGCTCACTCGCTCTGAATACCCTGGCTCACGGACACCACAGTGGAAGTCATAGTGCTAGTCATAGTGGTAATCATACTGGTCATCACAGCTCTAATGGGTCTGGTAATATAAGTCGCAGCTCATCATCAACTGGTCTCAGTTTCATGCACAGAAATGGAAGTTCACGATCTCTCTTTGACGAGGCATCTCGACTTATCAGACTCACTTCTTCTGATAAGGCTGCTAAGAGGTCTTGAGTTGTCCCCATACATTTTTTATTATCATCTTTTTATTTTTAATGTGACGAAATAACTATTTATTATTAATATATCTTAGTAGAGTAATTCTAGCATTGGCGATTGCGGAGAAGGTATTGTGGGTTGATGTGGAGCATATCTTATCAGTGTGAGTATCGCTATGAATATTGCTACCAGGGGTATGAATGAGATTTCTTGTTCTTTAAAGACCAGGAGGAAGGAGGCAAAGCTAAAGATTATAAGGTGCGATATTTTTCTTTGACTGTAAATCCAGAAGATTAGAAGTGACAGAAAGATCACTTTCAGGCCCACGTATCGGGCCATTGAAAATAACTGCATAAACCAAGCCAACCCCTTTCCAAATCTAGCGAAGTGAGATTCTACTTCTAACTCAAACTCTCTCTGGGAGGCTCGCAGATTGTCTAGGCTGAGTTTAGCACTTTCTATTTCCTGTGAAGTTAGAATGGCAACGTTTGAGCAGGCACCAACTTACGACTTGCAGATTTTTAGAACTCTTCTCAGAGTCAGTTAAATAGCATGTGAGATCTAATTGTCGCTGGAAGTTGTCTATAGCCAAATCTTGCATCTTGTTTTGGACAGACGCCATCTCTTTTGACGACTGCTGGATCTGTTCTGGTTAGGATTTTTCTGTATCTCCCCCCAAACTATACTTCAGACATACACTGAAAAGATTTTCTTGCAGTTCTTTTAACTGCCAAAGGGCATCTCTTGAAATCGTTTCCCAGGATTCTTGGAGCATATCAGCAATTTCTCTTAGTTGATCCATGGTACGACGTAGGTCTTGCACCTGGCTGCCTTGATGGTCTATCTCGCTATAAGCATTATAAATATCATTGAAGAGATGTGTGTATATATTTGTAAGGTTTTTGTGTAACCTTATTGTAGACAATCTTTCATAACTACTCTGGTTCTCAAGACAAATCATACTGATGAGCTTATAATTTCCACTATACGTCGTCCACCATTGTGGTTTAGACTCCAGCTCGTTAGTGCACACATCTAACCTATTTTCCGACAACCCATTGGCTAAACAATTATCAGGATAGTCAACTCCAGATGCTTGAAATTCACACAGTGATAACCTTATTGCATAGGACACACGCTCACTGGATGTCAGAGTGTCTACTACACATGAAGGAAGCAGGTCACTCAATGCAGCTTGGACACATGTCGATGATGGTGATAGCAAGTCCAGTGCTTGTATAGTTGGGTACGTAAGACTGTCAAACTTCTCACAATGTATAAGGACTAATAGAAATAGCACGAACTGAAACCAGAGAATGAATATTGAAATTTTTGAAACTATCATTGGTTGTTTAAATAATTATTATCCTGGTTTTTTAGCGACCTGTATTCTTTACCAGTAGATGCAGGGGGGATCGAATTTGGCAAGATGGTTGTAGATCATGCAATAGATCAAGAGTCTTGTAATTGATGCGACATGACCAGTCATCTCCAGTCTCTTCCTGCAGGTGCCGCGACATGACCAGATCTCGCCAGTTTCTTCCTTTTAGATTAAAATTCAAAAAGAACTAGAACTATTTTCATTTAAAGACCAGATCTAGATTAAATTAAAAAATAAATATAATGTGAATCTTTTCTTCCTGGGATTTCACTAGCAATTATGGTTTCTAGTTGTATTTTTCCCCACCTAAAAATTTACCCGACTGATGAATAATCACTAAGAAGCTGTCAAACTAATTGAGAACTCATACAAAATTCGTTAATCTCGTCTTCTATTCGATCTATTTGTGTCAAATTTATTTCGACCTGCTCAGATAAATATATTCAGGCAATCGACGTCATGTCCCATCTCACGTGATAATTAATTTATTTCAAGACCCTGGATCTGCATTACCATTCGCCTCCATGGCACTGTTTTGCAAGTTCATGGCCAGCTATGTTAGCAGGACTCAGATAGCATGAAGAGGTCAAAGGGAAAGGCTCCGGTAAGGCCCAAAGGGTCGAATCTTTCCAGGCTTGGGCCTCAATCGGTACTAAGTAGTGTGCCAAAGGGATATCTTGCTATGATGAAAGATATCCAAACCGAAGTTAAAAGCATTGACGACAGTAGGCCAGTAAAAAAAAGAAAGCGTCAAAGAGACCAAGTAGGGGATCGGGTCGATTTGGATTCAGCTAATGACTCTGAAGTAGTATACATCTCCTCGGATTCTTTAGAAGACCCAGACGAACGGCATCCGACATCAGAAACGCAGAAACATTACTACACAAATTCGATCCAACTGATCGAAGGTAATCAGGATGATGATGAAGATGAAGATGAAGATGAAGAAGAAGAATTTGAGTGGGACGATGTAAATCTTTTGAATGCTGATACGGGAGTAGCAGACACAGCAGAAATAAACTCCAATGGTGGCGATGCGAATAATTCTGTCGTAGGCACGTCAAAGGAAGCAAGTTCGACTCAAGGAATTACCATATCCTTGAATGCCAAAGAAACCAAGTTAACTTCGAAAAGTCGCAAAGTACATCATTTGACAAAAGAGGAAAAAGCTGACAGAATTTTGATTCATAAACTCCAGCTTATCTGCCTCCTACACCACAACTCTCTCCGTAATCACTGGTGCAATGATTTTCTCCTTCATAGGGACTTCAAAAGGGTATTAAGTAATAATATTCTACAGGAGCTATTTCCACCAGACCATTTATCTCCCACTTTAAAAACTCGAAAATTTCTAGACGGGCTACGCCATGCTTGTAAGGCATGGAGTAACAGTTTCCGTATCACACACAAGGGGTTGAGAATGCTCGGCTGGGATGAAATATTTAACAAGTCTCGACTGATTGAGAGCCGAATGGGTATAGAAAAATTTAGAAGGCAATTGACTAGATTTAGAGGGTCTAGTGATTTATCCGCTCAAGGATTTTGTGCTCTTTTGAGATCAGTGGATGTGGATGCCAGGCTTGTCTGCTCCCTTCAACCACTGGATTTTACATCTAATACACCTATGGAAGAGTCAGCAGAATCGTCAGATAAGGATACCTCTCGAGCTGGAAGTCCTAGTTCCAGGCACCCCTCGACATTTCATCAGGGCAGTGCTTACCCCATTTATTGGGTAGAGGCATGGGATCCAGCCAGCTCAAGGTGGGTATCGGTAGATCCAACAGTAACACAATCGGTGGAAGTTGTTCGAGGAAGGTCAAAACTGGAACCTGCTTTGTCAGACCCATACAACTCTCTCCGATATGTCATTGCATTTGAACGCGATGGCACTGCTCGCGATGTGACAAGACGTTATGCCTATCAATACAACTCCAAAACGAGGAAAAAGCGAATAACAAATACCGAATCAGGTGCGGTATGGTGGGAGCGAGTTATGCGATACTTTACACCTCGTCAGCTGGACCCAAGAGCTATCGCTGAAATTGCGGAACTTAAAAAACGGGAAGCATCCGAAGGACTACCAACGAATATACAGGACTTCAAGGGTCATCCTATATATGTTTTGGAACAACACTTGCGTCAAAATGAGGTTCTCGACCCGAAAGTTCCTTGTGGGACACTAGCCTTGAAACACACCAAGAAAATCCAAAGAGGATCTTTTGAAGCGTATGTGGGTGGAAAAACATGTCCTGTTTATCATAGGAAGCATGTTAAAATAGTTCGTTCAGCCCAATCCTGGTATAGACTTGGTCGTGTAGTCAAAGCTGGCAGTCAGCCTCTTAAACATACAAAAGCCAGGAAGAGTCTCAGCTCTAAATATAGCGATACAGAAGATGCAGGTGAAGAGGAGGCAAATGTCGGAATGTATTCACTTGATCAGACCACCAAGTACGTACCTCCACCAATTGTAGATGGGAAAGTGCCGAGAAATGCATTTCGCAACATCGACGTTTACGTGCCATCTATGATACCAGAGGGAGGCCGACATTTAAGGTATCCCAATATTAACTTGGCGGCTAAAATCCTTGGGGTTGACTATGCTGATGCTGTTTGCGGGTTTGACTTTGCTCGTAGAAAAATGAATCCGAGAATCGAGGGGATAGTCATTGCAGCCGAGTTTGAAGAAGCTGTAATGGAAGTCTATAACCATCTGGTGTATGAGAAGGAAGAAGAGGATAAAAAGGTAGTTGAAGCCAAAGCATTGCTGAGATGGAAGCGGTACCTGATTGCATTACAGATAAAGAGCAGGTTGAATAGAGTCCACGGAAAGTTAGAAGAAGAGTCGATACCAAAGGCCGATGGTAGTGGATCTGATAGCGATGTCGTTGTTTCAGAAGTAAACACCACACCGGCGCCAAAAGGTAGATTTGACCTATCCGATATTGATGTCGAGAAGCTTCTTGCTACTGGGAGGCTTGCCCCTGCAAGCTCATCGGTAGACAATGAGAGCAGTAATGAATTTTCATTTACTGTATTACATCAGTTAGATGGCAATAATATTGAAAGTGCAATTGTGGTGTCTAGCCGGGAAAACTCAGTTGAAGCGGAACCAACTTCTCACGTACGTTCCACAAATATGGTCAGTCGCTCGAACGGTGAGGTTGTCAGCGCTTCTGAAACTCAACAGCTGGAAGATGACACTGAAACTCAGCCAGTAACTGAAATACCTCAGAATGCTGAGCGACTTTCAGATTCCCCCAAATCCACGAATTTTTACAATGGTGGTGTACAGGATGCCAAGTTTTCAACATCTAACCAGTTTTCAATGGCAACTGTTGCTGACGAAACACAGTTGACAGAAGAGACTCAACTGACGTCTTTGGTAGAAACACAGATTACTGAGGAGACTCAACAGACATCTTTTGTAGAAACACAGGATCTGACCAAAAGCGACGACGACAGCAGTGGAGGGTTCATGGCCGAGTCAATGAGCGAGTCCGAGCTTCTCGCTGAACTAGACGAGGAAATGGACTCGTCCTGACAGCCAGACATGTATTTATAGTCTATTTTATTTATTCAATTTATGATGTACAATATCAAGAAAAAATGCATTTAATTAGCTAATTAGTGTATAAAGTGTTAATAAATATAAACAATCATCCTAGCATGATCGTAACAGACCACCGCGAAAGCTCGCGAAGCGAGCACAACGGGGTCTGGGGCAGCGCCCCAGCTGCCAGAGGCAAAAAAAAACCCCCCAGCTATCTCCCGAACTTCTTTCGTCTCTTCTCTTCGGCGCGGCGTTGCAGTTCCTGCTCCTCCATGTCGTCCTCTCTCCTTCCGTAGATGGCACTGCGTTGCTCCTCAGCAAACACCTGTGATCCACTGGCCTCCATATCCGACAAATCGTCTTCGTCCGAATAATATTGTCTCTTGCGTCCTTTGTTGAAAATGCTCCAGATCTCGTCGCGGTCGTATCCCACGTCTCTAGACCGGGCCTCCTCTTCTTCGTCGTCCACGATAAACCCATCGTCGTCGCTTTCATCATAATCGTCCTGTCGTCTGGCTGGTCTCCGTTTTTCTGGGAAACCCTGTTTAGGTCTCTGGCGATGAGCGATGTCAGGACTGCGGTTAGAAGGAGTCAAGCCCAGTCGTGACTGTGAACCGCTCTTAGGTTTGGATGACGGTTTAGGAGACTCACTCTTCGTCATTTTCTTCATACCGATATTCGCAGGTCCCGGTGAGCCCAGTTTCGCCTGAGGAGACTGTGATCTTGGTCCGCTGCCAGCAACACCTCTGGTCAGACCCGCAGGACTGTCATCACGACCCTCTCGTGATCTCGTCGCAGGCGTAGGAGGCGGCTCTTTGCGAACTTTGACTGTCATCTTAAGCTTCTCGCTGTCTATGTTCTCAGCCTCTTTCATAATATCCCGGAAGTTGAGCTGCCGAATCTGTTAGTTTCTGTCTGTTGTGGCATTACCTCCGGCAGCTGGGGCTCCGCCCCAGACCCCGTGGCTCCTCTCGCTTCGCTCGAGTCGTTACGTCTCGGTTGGAGACTTACCTTCTTCTTTGGCTTCGTTTCTACAGGCTCTGGCTGGTAGTTTAATGCATTTCTTGATTGTGTGGGTCCGTTCTTTTTAGCAGCCGGCTTTGTTGATTTGGTCACGCTAGGGGTTTTGGTCGCTTTGGGAGCTGAGGAAGAACTTTTGGTGGGTGTTGGTTTCCTTTTATTGGCATTTTTAGCTGCCTCCTCGGCTTGTCGGGCTGCTTTCAGACGCTGGATCTTGGCCTGCTGCTCAAGCCTCTCTCTTTCAGAAATCTTGAATTGAATGCTACTTGCATTCGATCCATTAGAATTATTGCTTCCAACTGAGGTAGAAAGTTTTCCTACAACCCCAGAGCCCTTGACTTGGGTTATGGTAGATGAGGGTCCACGAGATACAGAGTTGGGAACCCCGTTCTTATCGGACTCGCCCTTAATCATGGCGAACATTTGTGAGAAGCTCATTTTGCCCACTAGAAAATGCTCCCTGACAAAAATCTGCAGAGTTTCAAAGCAGTTTCTATCTAATCTGGTTGATATATAGTAGAAGACAGATGAAGCAAGAAGGTACTACAAAAACCAGTGACAGCTGATTGTTTGTTTTCTTATACCCTCGTTGCCTCTACCTAAGACCCTATTACTAGGAATACCAGGTTCTCTCCGCCACAAGTAGTGTGCTGACGTAGTGTTAAAGATCCCACTAGTTCGATTTGGTTGTATAATAGAAACACAAACTCAGATCAGGTCGAATAACTCCGGATCTGCCAAGCCATCAGAATCTACCACCACCGCCGCATTCCCAAGCGGCTGAGTAATTTGTTACCTCAAACTTCCGGTCTGTTGTTACCTTCCGTCTTTCGAAAATATAGAGTCAATATCGTTCTTTTTAATCTTGGAAGAGTCCATTCTTTCATTCTGAATAAAATGATATGTATACAAAAAGAAAAAACTGTCACTGCTTGATTCATCTCCATGGTCAATTGTCAATCGTGTGTGTATCTATCAAGTATATTGCAGCTCCTGCTCACAGGAAGCATTTGGTCAACTCAAAATACAGGATAAGAATTATTTGGATAATTATTTGATATTTGTAGAAATATGCTCTTGGTCAGATCGACCAGCACCAGAAATAGACAAGATAGACAGGGTTACCCCTGTAAACGCTAAATTGGTTTAGACTCGGTGTGCATATGCGCTGTAAGCATCTATCTGCAAATTCATTGGATATGAGGTCGACAATCCATGCAAGGGTCCGTCTATCAAACATGCAGAAAGCGGGCCAACATTCTTAACATATTGCAGGGTAATTTAGAACTTTAACAGGGATTATATAGCCCGAGATAGTTAGGAGGGAGATTTGAGCTTGAAAGTTGAAACTTGAAACTTGGAGGTATCAGTAAAGAGAGTTCAAAAATTAAGAGCTAAACTGGCCGATGAGATAGAATTCTACTAAAGATTACCCATAACCAAGGAACTGATTTTATCCAGCCAGTCCCTGCAACTTGTCTCACTCCATCTTCGAGCAATGTTGGCATAGGACAAGGCAATACTCGGTCACCGAAAGGAAGTTCACCAGTTTAATTAAGTGTCTAGCCTCTTGAAGTACCCTTAACAGCACAAATGAGTGGTTTTTGTTGTGGCGGACTTGTGATTTAACTGCGCCATGCGATATGCGGTGCAGTTACTATATTTATCTTATCGGTTAATTAAGAACTGTGGGCTTGGGGTAATGAAATGACGTAGGACGCAAGAAATGGAATGAGTTTTGTTTTTTTGTGGTATTCGATTATAAATGGCTGAAATTCTACTTAAGATTGGTGGCTGACTAGTTTAATTTCGTTTTAGATGATACATCGTTTTTCATTTTTTTCAAAGTGGGTCCAGTACGAAGTGACAAATCGTACAGGTCATTTTATTACTCTTTATTATTGATCACCAGCTGCAGTGGGAGCCCTCGTGCGTTTGCGTATTATTGTTTAGAGGTCTCACCCACTTGAGTACTTTCAAGAGCTGATTTATTTATTTGTTTATTTTCAGATTCATGTGCATATAACAGAAAGACTGGTTTTTTTGTCAAGTCGGGAATGTTTCATGAGAACTTCAGTTCTGAGAGTGTGGCATTACCGCCATCACCAGCAAGAGCTAAGCGCCAATCTCTCCAACCATCACTCCCTCACATATCAACACATGGTACAACAACAGGGGCTATTCCTAGGTCCACTGGTGATCCCAGTGGTCTGTATAGACCAGTTACGGGAACAACCAGTCCTGTTATGAAAGTAGCCAGAAAACCTGTGAGAGCCAGTTCGGGTGAATCAAATGGAAGTGGTAGCGACAGGAGTCCTGCTCCTTCTCCAACATTGTATAGCAGCAGTACCTCAGGATATCCCTCACAAGCTACAGTTTCAGATGGTTTTAATCGGACGATTCAATCGCCTCAACCTGGTCATCAATCTACTCAATACAGTGATAATATGGATCAGGTTCATAGCCACCCGAGTAAAAATCAGGGGGAGCATGTAAATTTCTTAGGTCTTGATAACAGTCATGCCATTGGTCATGCACATGGTAGTACTCATGGTAATGCTCATGGAA
The DNA here is from genome assembly GCF_001640025.1 of Sugiyamaella lignohabitans. Classification (NCBI taxonomy): domain Eukaryota; kingdom Fungi; phylum Ascomycota; class Dipodascomycetes; order Dipodascales; family Trichomonascaceae; genus Sugiyamaella; species Sugiyamaella lignohabitans. Next base: position 2,004,481 of record NC_031672.1, on the reverse strand, counting down.
ATTCTCATGACCATGGTCAAGCATCTAAATCAATCGCTCATTGTCACCATTCGCATTATTCACAGCATTCTCAGCATACCCATCAGCACCAATCTCACCATCACCATCATCATCACGCTCACCCTCAACGTCAGCGGTCACATTCACAATCACATCCTCAAACATATTTCTCCAGTGAACATTTGGAACAGTCTGGCAATTTGGGTCTGCATTCTACGTCAAATACATCTACCGAGCAACAACCTACTCACCGTTCTTTCAAGCATATTATCCGTCATGCATACTCACACAGTCTGAGCAATCCATTGTTTCCAAATCTCCAATATCCTACAAAGCCTTTACAGACGGACTCGTCTCGCTCGCCCTCTCCAGAGGTAGTAGTTTCGGCAGAGCCACCAGTTTTGGAAATGAAATCGCTGGCTGTCAAGCCAATAGCTACTGATATGGCTAAAGCTGGATACCCAGTGTATTCGGTTCCAAGAAAGCCTGTTGGTTCGAGCAGTTCTCTTGCTTCTATTGCATCGAGTCAGGCAAGCAATGGTAGTCCCTCCGTAGTCACACACTCTGTCATTGCCGCTAATAGCCCATCTGCAGTTTCACCAGAACCAATCATTAAAAGTCCAGGTTTGACCCAAAAGTCAATTCCCGATACACCTCCTAAGGGTCCAGTTGATTTGGCAAGAAGTTCGGCTAGAGCAAGGTCTAGGAGTCCTGGTAAGAGGGGTTTGAGGTCAGGTAGTCCGGGTAAACTCAGTTCAGATCTGAATACTACTCTTGATGCTACATCTAACTCGCCCACCTTCCTATCTCCTAGAGGTCTTTCTCCTAATCCTGCCGAAAATAGTTCTCGGGTTTCTACTTCCTCTTGTCAAACAGTGGGAATTCCAGATGACACTCATCAAAGTCCTATCCGTGATATGAATAGTCCAGCCTCAAAGGAAAAAGTGCCCAACTTTTCGCACAAAGATGCCCCACGGATTAGCCGTGACTGTAGTCCAAACCCGGATACCGAGTCCTCTTTACACAACTTATCTCCTGTATCTCGACCTCTTCGCTATAGTGGGGATGAGGAGACATTTACATTTCTCCAAGAGTCAAATACTACTAAGAACCAACAGCAGGTGCCAACTCCCGTAACAGCATCTGAACGAAATCGTAGTCATTCACCTAGTACAGGCACAATGGATAAAAAAATAGCATCACCCATCAGAGTTGGACGCCGGGGATTAACTCCACCTATATCTTCCCCGCCGCTTTTGTCACCACCAAAATCCTCACCTCCAATGGTGTCGTCACAAGACTCTTCTTCTCCCAGATGGTCAGCACAACCGTTTTCTGGGTACCAACCAGCAGAATATCCGTCTGACAGCTACGGCTACTCTCAGCATTCACCAATTCTGACTTCCCAGATTTCGTCCAATTCACAAGCTCCTCCTGTTAGAAAGTCAGTGGGCTCTTCGAGACCACTCAGCTTGCAAGTTACTTCAGCAGATCTCGGCCGTGTTAACTTCGAAACTGATGAATTCGACGGGGATGAGGAAAGTGACCCATTTCCTGTCTCCAGTGCCCAGCACCTAAAATACCACATTCTCAAGTATTCCAAAGATTTGTACTTGACCACCAATCCCGACTCTCAGCACCTTGACATGCGAGTTGGACCCAGCTACTACGTCGATATTACCACGTCCAATGGCGATTTTGAGCTCAACTTCCATCAAAATGGTAACCTTGCATTGACTATTGCTCGAAAACGACGGGGCCCTGCTCCTTTCCAGATGACTGTATTCTCAGACGTGTACCGTCCCCTTTCTTTCGATATCCATGATGCTAGCGAGATGATATACTCTCCGAATAGTACAAATCCCAAGGGCATCAGATGCGAGCAGTATTTATTTGTCGACACTGACAAACGAGAATGGCTGATTGGCAACAGACATCACCTCACTAAAGGGGATCTTGTGAAGGTGTCGAAGTCCAAAGTATTCTTCAGTTTAAAGGCTGATCCCAACGTGATACTTGGTATGGTCCGACGGAGAATACCTATCAAAAAGCGGGTCATGCAATTAGGAAAAAAAGACGCCGATAAGGAAGAAGACGATGACGCCGACGAGGAGAAAATTGGCTGGCTCTACGCATACGACAGGGCACAAGAACATCCCTACCCCCAGTACATGATGAAAGCGGTCATCGGCCTCAGCATGGCTGTCTCATATTGCCAACGACTCGACAGCAAACGGTCTTTCCGCGCCAGTCTCAACCTCGACAAGCTGCAGTCCGTTGGCAAGCTGTCCAAGTAATACCTAGCCAGCCTCATATATTTTTGCATTTTTGATTTTTAGCGGGTAGTACCTGCCTCCGGCGGCTGGGGCTCCGCCCCAGACCCGTGGTTCCTCTCACTTCGCTCGAGTCGTGCGTCGGGAAGAGGGACAAGCTGCAGGGGGTGATGCACTGGCGATCAGGGTCTGACACCTAACGGCAGATGTACATCACACATCATACACAATCCATACTAACCAGCAACTTCATCTTTGACCCCACCCCACGGCCCGACTCGAGCGAAGCGAGAGGAGCTAGGGGGTCTGGGGCAGAGCCCCAGCCGCCGGAGGCAGGCCCACCTCAGCCGTAACAGTTAAGTGAGCCCCGCATATGCAGTTAAGCGCGAATGTAAACAATAACGAAATTTGATCTCGAACAAGCAGTCTCGGAAATTGCCAGGAAGAACTGGAGGTTAATGGGTGGATCGTATCATTGAGATGTATAGTCCGGTATCAGCTATTGTGGTTGATACGAACTTTTTAATGTCAAATCTTGACATTGTGGAAAAGTTATGTGAACTGGCGGTTACCTATAGCCATGCAATTGTGGTTCCGTATCAAGTTCTCCAGGAACTCGACGGACTGAAATCCAGTTTTGACAGTAGTAAGTCGTTTAAAGCTCGATCAGGTGCTAATTGGCTTTACGAGAAGCTGGCTAATAGTACTCCTTGTGTGGTAGGACAGGGGATTGATGATACTCTGACTTCGGGCTTGGATGGTGACGACGCGATTCTCGACTGTTGTAGGTACTATCACCAGATGCACAATGTCTTTACTGTATTGTTGAGCAATGATCGTATTCTGTGTACTAAAGCACTTGTCAATAACATTCGTACTGTGACGTTTGTTCCAGGAATGACTGCTACCCAGATTGCCCAGATAGTCAATAGTTCAGCCAATGGTGGTGATACTTATATTCCAGACACAGATGCCATGGTCGATATTGCCATGAAAGAGGATGAATCTAGTTTGAAAGATGGTCTAGACGAAGCTATTTCACGAGCTCCTCTTGAAGCTTCATCATTGGGCTCTAAATCAAGAAAAAGCCCACCACTGCGAAAAAATGGCAAGAAGCGAAAAATGACACTTGAAGAGCTAAACGAGTCAGTAGGACTGGACAAAAACATAAATCATCAGCTAGAAGATCTTGAAATAGGCCGCAGTCAGAAGAGGAAAACATCACAGAATGGATCACTCCCACTTACTAGTCACACAACTGATTTAAGTGCCATTGAAGAACATTCCAAAATTAAAAGTAGTGGTGAGCTGGGAAGTCCGGATTCGTCAAGAAAAAAGCTGGTAGCTAAAAGTATAACAGGTAGATCCTCATTCCGACTAACTTCACGGCATGCTCCTGATCAGAAAGAATCGCTACCTCAGTTACACACCACATTGCCGGATATAGCTTCAAATGGAAGACCCAAACTGGATAAAATAGAAGAATATTTGTGCAAACAGATTGCTGATTGCATAGACCGACTAATGACTAAAAACTACAAACCAGAAGAATTGAGCTATTTACAATACAGTAAACCAACTGGGAGGGATGGGTTCAGAGCGTTGGCCGAGATAATCGACAATTTCCGAGTCTCGGTCTTCGGCCCTATAATTCCTTGGTCACTTCGTAGCAAAATCACTCCGAGAATGATGGAAAAACGGATTACAACTAATAAAGAACTAGTCCAGCTAATAAAGAGCTGGGGCCAGGTCTGGCTGGCTCTAAGTGACGGTGTTTTTGACAAGAAGAGTGTTGAAAAGTCTATTGATGACCTTTTACGAGCCATATCTGTTTAGAGGAACAAGGCAAATAGACTCTGCAAAATGAAATAGGTTGTGGTTGCTCTTAAAATTATTTATTTAACAATAAAAAACCTTTTTGGTCTTACTTTGAGGACATGAACTAAATGGTATTTGCCTTGCAAGTCACATTAACGTTGCTCGTGTCAATATCATTACAAACGAACCAAGACTCATCTCCAGATGGCGAGACAAGGTCAATATCGTATCCATAGATATTGTAACAGACCTGTGAAGTTAGTTAGTTAGTTGTCTACCAATATCTGAATCCTCGTGTGAAATACTTACGTTAGGGCTACTACAGGTTAGTTCACCACTGTATGGATTAATCTTCTTGGAAGTTGTTCCAGTAACATTCACAAAGAATATGTCCTTGATTATAACATCGGCAGGATTTTGTTGACAGATTTCAGGAGCAATGGTCGAAGAACCACCATAGCACTGCGTTAAGTCGATAGCATAGTCTACATTGTCAACATGGAAGTCCTTGAACATAATATTCTCAACAATACCAGAACCACCGCCGTTATCCAACACGGTGCTACCGGCAGGACGACCTGGATATGCTTTAATTCTAGCGCCGTTCTGAGCATTGCTCATGGAAACATTGGTAACCAAGACGTTCTGAACAATGTCATACTCGCCAACGTATTGGCCCAAAGAACCGACGGAGATACCATGAGAACCATTGCATGCCAAGTTCTGAACAATCACATTGGTGGTATTGGGCTTGAAGGACACACAGTCGTCGTTGTTGTTAATATAAGAGTTCTGGATCGAGATCAAGTCGGATTTATACGTATCCCATCCGTCAGTGTTTTTAGGAGTGAAGTCACCGATAGGAGTGACGTTCAATGTAAGTCCATTGTAATTGATTTGAGAAGAATTGGCAACAAAATTGAAATAAGAAGGAGGCTGGATCATCTTTAGATTAGTTACAGACGACTTCTCAAGACCATCTAGCAATAGAAGTACTGGTCGTTGAAGTTGGCTATTAGTTTGGAACTCGGTCCACCAATTACCGCCTTGTCCATCAATCACACCCTCTTCACCGCCAATAATATTGACTCCAGAACCACCAAATTTCCAAAATGCCGAGCCATTCTGATAAGCAAATTTAAAACTGTGCTCAGTCCAGTAGGGAATATCATTCGTAAATTGAATAGTACCATCAATGTAAATATCAATATCCCTCAAAAACGTCAGATCCAAAGGTGAGCCGATAGTATACAGGTTGTTCTTTTGGAATACAACAGCACCACCATTGTTACAAGTTTTCATGGCATTCAAGATTGACTGAGCATCATCTTTACCATGTCCATTAGGCTTTACCAGACAAGTCTTGGGGTAATCCACATTGCTTCTGTCAGTCGGAGGTGGAGACCAGGGCCAGCCCAATGAAGCAGCATTGGCCTGTGCTGTAGCCAACAAGGCTAGTAGAAGGTTCAATTTTACCATTGTGAGTATAGAATAGAGATGATTTGATAATGGCCAAGCGCAAACTTAAGCTACTTTATATAATTTAGCATTGCCTATGATTGCAATTTGCCTGTTTATTGTCCCCTCTAACGAGACCCAAATGGCGGGGAAGAGTGGAATGATTTCCGGGCCAAACCACATAAATAAAAGATAATGTGCATAATTATCTTAACTATGCGGACGCTCACAGGACCTCACAGGACCTCACAGGACCTCACAGGGCGTCACAAATAAAAGTCGATGCATTTTGCTGTATCCCCCACGAAACTTGGCTATTTACCCCTGACCTATTGAAGTAACGATCGGCAGGGGTAAAGACGCCGTGCCCCACTTTGCAATCGTGGGGGAGATATTTCAAACGTATTAGCTTCGTGATCATGGTCAATGGCTAAAGTTTTACCCAAGATCTGGGAAATAATTGGTGGCTGACAATGGTAGATATGTGTACTGCACCCATCCCATTGCAAAGGAACATGTGATATTCAAAACCTTCGGGTTTTCTTTTTGGCCCGTTTGGCGGCCAGGTCTTCTTCGAGTTTCCTTCGTCTGGCAACCCGATCCTGTTCAGGCGACTGACTTTGCTGAGTCGATTCTTCTTCTTTAGATATGCTGGAGACTGGCGCTTGTTTTTGATTCTTTTGTTTCTGTGATGACAGTTGAGATTGCGAGGATGGTAATGAATGTGTTACAGACTGAGGTTGGGGTGACGATTGGCTCGACGTTGGCAATTTTTCGGGTGTTTTCTGGTGTTGTTTGGATCTCACCGGAGACGAGTGTCGAGAAAATCTTCTATGCTCGTTATCGCTGTCGCTGTCGTTACCCCCGCGATCGCTGTCACTGTCACTATCACTGTTGCTGTCTGTACTTGCATCAGTGTCATTATTAGCCACAGCAGCTGGCGCATTAATAGGACTCACCTCGTGACTCGATTTGGTGACTACTTTTCGAGGGGTACTTAGTGGGGTGGTAAGCGGGGTGCTTCTGTCACCCAGAATATCGTCCATAAACCCACTCTGGGACTCTATCTTAGTCTATAAGTTAGTTATACCTTTCACATACGCCGAGCTAAGGCTCCAATTCTCTAATCCCATGACTACTGCACCGAATTTTATCTGGTGGGATCCGGGAGTAACTACTCGAGCGCAGCGAGAGGAGCCGGGGGGTCTGGGGCGCAGCCCCAGCCGCCGGAGGCAGGTATCCAATCAACAGGTACTGATCATGGCTGTACTCACAGGTTTAGATGAGCCATTGGTTTGCAGTTCGTCTTGGTTTGCGGTCGAATCATGAACTGCGACACGGTATTCTTGAGCCAGTTGCAGCCCACTCTTCAAAATTGAGGGTATACCTCCTGGATTGGCGGCAGGAGTCATACTATTAGCCTTGTCGTAGTGTTTATAAGCAGGGGCATGTTTACGAGGGATATATTTTCGGGAAGCCAGTTCCTTTAATTCATCAATATGATAATCTTTACCATACAATAGTCCTTCCAGTGATTGAACTTTTGCATTAAGTGACATGATTGTAGCGAGAAGACTGAGAGAAAACCCTCCGAGAATTGCAATAGACGAACGACTGTCTTTACGTTTTAAAGAAAATGTCCACTCGATTGGAGTTGGAATAGGCGAGAGGTCTTTTGTGACAGTTAGGGTCCTAGTTTCATGGTCCGACCATTTCAGGTCTACATCCCGTCCATCATCGAGACTAGTTTTCACAGTGTCAAGTAAAAACTGTATTTGACCAGGATTATCAACATCGAAAGGACAAGCATCACGAGCTCGTCTTATTACACCATCAACACTCTCCTCTTCATGCCAAATGGTGGCAAGGTCAGTCAAATAGAACGTATACCCGCCTGATTGCCGAGTATCAAAAGCATATAGTAGTTTCCCTTGAGACGACAAATTAGTATCGTCACCTTTAAATTTCAGAACACTCCATTCCAGCGAGCTACTGGCCAATAACAACTCACTCATGGCATGAGTTGCAGGTGTTTGTTTACCAGAAGCATGTCAGAAGCAGGGCTGATTTAACCTATAAACTCATGCACTGTTGCCTGTAGATCCTGTGCTCTTGCATCTATTTCCCTGCACGCGGACCAGAGCTCCATCCTCTCTTCTTCTTTAATAATTGGAGTGTCTCTCCTGGAAGTGGTATTTCCCTATTTTTCTTACAATATACGCAGTTTCTTTCTGACTTCTTGAAACTGTCACCAAATTACGACAGATATATACGAATCACATATAAAGCCTGGTTCAACATACGCATAAGTACGATCTCTTAAATTTGGAAAATATTCCATGGAAAACATATTATAGCTCATTCAAATTGACCTGAAAGACTCAAATTCTCCGGAACCCGCTACAACTGGCATCAAACCCCGAGGACGGAGAGGCCTCCGGTAGCAGGGGCTTCCCCCCAGACCCCGTAGCTTCTGCTTCGCAGAAGTTGCTTGGGCCGTAGACGGAACGACTCGAGCGCAGCGAGAGGAGCAGCGGGGTCTGGGGCGGAGCCCCAGCCGCCGGAGGCAGTCCCACCGGTCATTACGTCTGTTTGGACCGAGTTCGGTATCAGGGATCAAAACGTCTAGGCAGTCTGTGTCTATCATTACTCATGTCAATTATTATTCGGTCATTAAGCAGCAGAGATATAAAGAACTGTCAGCGGTTAGTAACTCGGCTCGTTTAAAGATCTGGTTCCTGGAACCACACTTACCATTGTTTCCTCGGATGAAAACATCGCCGTACTTGTTGGTCTCTTTATTATTCACAAACTCGCGAGTGCCCTCCAGAGCGATGTTCATGAACCCGTCAACCGACTGTAAGTTGCCTGTTATGTTAGTACTTACTCGCTGGTAATTGTAGATTCGGATTGTGCCTCCGGCGGCTGGGGCTCCGCCCCAGACCCCGCTGCTCCTCTCGCTGCGCTCGAGTCGTTGCGTCTCGGACCAAGCTTTGTTAATATTTCACGTTCTGGCAAGCGATTGAATCTACGTGAGCAAGTTAAAGAGAGAGAAAGAGAACGGAAGAATGTCCAGGGCATCGAAGGAGGACTTACCGTGATATTCGAGCCCGGAGTTGAGCTTGACGACGACGGGGTTTCCCGTGATCTCGCTGAGGAATGAGGACGAGGCGTCAGGTGCGGCGACAGCCTCGACAGGAGGAGTCGTGTTTTGGTCAGTTGAATCAGCCATACTGTCTGTTTTGTATGATGGAAGGTATCGTAGAACAGGTCTGATATTGGTGAAGCTATTTCGATTCTGTAGGGCTGGTTTGGATATTGCCGCGCTGGCGGATACAGATTTTTATGCAGGTGTTAATCTTCGTCGATCTAAAAAAATATTTATCGCCGCACCTTGAAATTTGTCGATCCAAAAAACTTCTGTTTGAATTAGTAGAAAAGTCTGTTTCCATAGAAGAGACGACTAATTTTGCTAATTGATAGTCAAGATGGTTAAGAAGGCTATCGACTCGCGTATTCCTACGCTCATCAGAAATGGTGTTCAGGAGAAGAAGCGGAGTTTTTTCGTCATTGTCGGCGACAAAGCTCGTAACCAGCTTCCTAATCTTCACTATCTGATGTCGTCGGTTGATATTAAAATGAACAAGTCTGTTCTGTGGGCTTATAAGCACAAATTGCTTGGTTTCACCAGTCATCGTAAGAAGAGAGAGAACAAGATCAAACGTGATGTGAAACGAGGAATTAGAGAGGCCAATTCTGAGGACCCCTTTGAGTTGTTTGTGTCTCTTCAGAACATTCGTTATGTCTACTATAAGGAGACTGAGAATATTCTAGGTAACACCTATGGAATGTGTATTTTACAGGATTTTGAAGCTATTACTCCGAATATTTTAGCCCGTACTATCGAAACTGTCGAGGGTGGTGGTATTGTGGTCATTCTGCTCAAGTCTATGACTTCACTAAAACAATTGTACACTATGACTATGGATATCCATGCGAGATATCGTACTGAGGCTCACAACGATGTTGTGGCACGTTTCAATGAACGTTTTATTCTTTCTCTTGGATCTTGTGAAAATTGTTTAGTAGTTGATGACGAGTTGAACGTTCTGCCAATTTCCGGTGGTAAACATATTAAACCTCTTCCTCCATTTGACGAAGAGGAAGATACTCCTGCCAGTGTCATTGAACTACGAGAGCTTAAGGAGTCGTTACAAGACGTTCAACCAGCTGGTGCATTAGTTAATCTTGCCAAGACTGTTGACCAGGCCAAGGCAACTTTGACTTTCGTTGATGCTATTGCTGAAAAAACTCTTCGTAGTACTGTTACTCTGACTGCTGGTAGAGGTAGAGGTAAATCTGCTGCTTTGGGTATCGCCATTGCCGCTGCTATTGGCCATGGCTACTCTAATATTTTCATCACTTCTCCAAGTCCTGAGAACTTGAAGACGTTGTTTGAGTTCATTTTCAAGGGATTTGATGCTTTGAATTATGAAGAACACTTGGATTACGATATTATTCAGTCCACTAACCCTGCTTTCAATAATGCTATTGTCAGAGTTAATGTTTTCAAGAGTCATAGACAAACTATCCAATATATCCAGCCTTCAGATGCTCATGTTTTGGGACAAGCTGAGCTGGTTGTTATTGATGAGGCTGCAGCAATTCCTCTGCCTCTTGTTAAAAAGTTGATTGGTCCATATCTTGTATTCATGGCTTCTACTATCAACGGTTATGAAGGTACTGGTCGTTCATTGTCACTTAAACTGATCCAACAACTACGAGAGCAAGCTGGTTCGAGTGCTATCAAGAACAGCACAACTACAGCCTCTTCGGGTGTTCGTACTCTTCGCGAAGTGTCATTAAATGAGCCTATTAGATATGCTTCTGGAGACCCTGTTGAAAAATGGCTCAACAAGGTCTTGTGTTTAGATGCTACTATCGGTTCTTCATCTCGTCTGGCTACTAAGGGATTCCCGCATCCATCCGAGTGTAACTTGTTCTACATCAACCGTGACACTCTATTCTCTTTTCACCCCGTTTCAGAAGCTTTCCTTCACAAAGTATGGGCTCTTTATGTTGCCAGTCACTATAAGAACTCGCCCAACGATTTACAGCTATTAAGTGATGGTCCAGCTCATCAGTTGTTTGTGTTATTACCACCAGTTGATGAGAACGATTCTCGTCTCCCTGAACCATTGTGTGTTGTTCAGCTTGCTTTAGAAGGTCAGATCTCAAAGTCCAGTATTCTTAACAGTTTGGCCAGTGGAAAGAGAGGTGGAGGTGACTTGATCCCATGGGTCGTTTCTCAGCAGTTCCAAGATGAAGAATTTGCTGGTCTTTCCGGTGCTCGCGTTATTCGTATTGCTACCAGTCCTGAGTACATGGGCATGGGATACGGATCTCGTGCTTTGGAACTCCTTACCGACTACTATGAAGGCAAATTTGCTGATATCTCCGAAAAGGCCAACACCCTTAGTGAGACTCACCAGGCTCAACGAGTATCGGACAAAGACCTTGAAAAGGCTACTCTTGCAACCGACGTTATCAAGACCAAGGATCCTCGAACCATGCCACCACTACTTCTCAAGCTGTCCGAGAGACGTCCTGAGGCTCTCCACTACCTAGGTGTTTCTTTCGGTTTGACTAATCAGCTCAACAAGTTCTGGAAGAGAGCTAAGTTCGCCCCTGTATATCTTCGTCAGACTGCCAACGAACTGACTGGTGAGCACACTGCCATCATGTTGAAGGTTCTCAGTGGCCATGAAGACAAGTGGTTGTCTGAGTTCAGTGGCGATTTCCACCGTCGTTTCTTGGCTTTATTAGCTTATGAGTTCAGATCGTTCACCAGTGCACAATCTCTAAGTATCATCGAGGCAACTAAGAATGCCACTGCCAAGTACCATACCAACAGCGTATTCGACAAGGATGCTCTAGACAGAGAGTTCACGCCATTCGATCTCAAGAGATTAGAGTCGTATGCCAACAACCGACTTGACTACCACGTCATTGTTGACCTACTGCCCAAGATTGCTACTCTGTACTTTGCCAACAAGTTCTCTAGCGATGTTTCACTTTCCAGTGTTCAACAAGCCATCCTTCTTGGTATCGGTCTGCAGAAGAAGGACATTGACACAGTTGCAGCCGAACTTAACCTGCCCGTCAACCAAACACTGGCCATGTTTGCCAAGACCACCCGTAAAGTGTCCAATTACTTCCGTGAGACCCTTGCCAAGGCTATTAACGAGGAGTTGCCTGAAATCAGAGACCAGGAGTTGGACGAGATGGACGGTGTCAACGGAAATGCTGCCAACGTTCCCGAAGCCGACGAAGAAATCGACGACACTGCTGACGACAACAAAAAGGCACTCAAAGAGAAGCAACGTGAGCTCATCAACGCTCTTGACCTGCAGAAGTTTGCCATCTCGCAAGACGCCGAGTGGGGTTCCGAGTCTGTCAAGAAAGCAGCCTCGGGATCAACCAAGGGAACCGTCAGTCTCAAATCAACCAAAGAAACCAAACGCAAAGAAACCGCCGAAGAAATCTACGAAAGTGAGATGGGCGGATCCAAAAAGAAGAAGCAAAAGAAAAACAAGCACTAGACCCCAACTGTTACATTATCATCCTATTTAATTAATTGCATTTAACTTTGTTCTACAGTGGCGTTGTCTACGGGATCTGGGGCTCTGCGCCAGACCTCATAGCTCTTACTTCGCAGGAGACTGTTCGGACCGTCCAGGGGTCTCTTCCGAGCACAGAATCCGGAAAAATCCGTCTCACAGCAGCCACTGGCACCAAGACGCCACCGCCCCGATCCGAGCGCAGCGAGAGGAGTCACGGGGTCTGGGGCGGAGCCTAAGACCCGTAACCACACCCCCCAGACCCACGGTTTTTGTTCAGGGACAGGTGAAGTAGAGCTTCCGGATTGGGTAAAATCTGATAAAACCGCCATCTGATAAAATTTTATATACGAGATGCGTCATGCACCGATTGACCCATGCATCTTGTCAACGGCGCTCGGAGCGGATGCTGCCAAGACAGGAACCCGACTGGTCTGACAGTCAGGGCCGACTCGGCTTTTTGCTGCTTTTCTGCGTCCGGTTAGTTATTTATGTCTTAGCTGAACTCATCATCCGTAGTTTTAGTTTTCTCTTTCTCTTTTACTTCTTTGCCACTGCCACTGCTGATACAGTTGTTACTGCTAAGATTGCTACAAAAAAAATATAACAAATCCGTGGGGACTGCTTCCATTGCTGTTTGCTCGGACTTTGCATTTCTTGAGAGGTTTCGAATTCTTTATTAGAAATTGGGTGATAAATTCGCAAAGCTAATCTTGTGCTCAGATTTTCTTCTATCGACCTGAGAAAGTCGTCAGTTGATTGCTCGATAATCTTCAACCGGAATAAAAAAAGTCCACAAGCGTTTCATCGCTAACAAAACCGAACCCTGTTTGATCACATTTAACTTGCCGCGTCCGCGCTCAAAGATATATTGGGGTTGCCACAGCTCTCACTGGCGATAGAGAAATCAGAAGTAGAGGAAACAGTACAGTAAAAGTACAGAAAAGCACATTGTGCATACGCCGCCCACTGAAAAATCCAAACTCCCAATAGCGAACGACGAACGGCTCCGACTGTGAGACCTGTGAAAGCGCTGAGCCTAGGCAGGAGGAAAAGGCTTGACTCCATTTATCATAAAAGATCGGTCTAGACCCATAAAAAGGCTGAAATTTCACCTACTTCGCTGCATCGTGGGAGCTAATATATTAACACAGCCGAAACTGTGGACTTTGTAAATATCGGACTAACAGCCATTTGTTATCTTTTGAAAGGTAAAAATTATTACGAAATTGTAATATAGCTTTGGTATCGAGTGCTATTTTTACACATTTAATTCGCAGGACTGCTTTTTTGTCGCCAATTTTTCTTGTATTTATTTTCTGCTGGGTTGATATCGCAGACCCGCAAAAGAGGCTGGCTGGAACTTTAATACCTAATTAGGGCTTTGTCCATCGATTTAGTGTATTTTTCACTGATTGTTTAACTTCATCGGTTATCATCTTTGGATTGGATTTTATTATTGAAAGCAGTTTAAACTCTGTCACGGTTTATAAAACTGCCATTATTTTTTATTGTATTCTTTGGTTTGATCTTGTGAAAAATTTGCGTATAGTCTTGCTGTAGCTAAGCTGCTGCCCTGCTTGACTGAATTTAGAGTTTTATAGAATTTCGGAGACCCTCTATTTTGCACTGACTTTTTTCTGTTTCGTTTCTGTTGTGGCTCGGTTTTGTTTCCCTTCCGTTAGTTTGGTGTAGTCAATCTGTGATAAGAATCCGACCGCAACTCAGACCGCAACTCAGATTCTTTTTAGAACTATTATTCATATTCAACTTCTGCAACTAGTACTGAGAGTGTTTGTGGAATCCAAGTCATAATTCAGTTTTCTCAAGTTTCTAACTGTGGAGATTGATTTCGGTTTTCGATCATCTTTTTCCTTGCTGTCGATTCAGTTTGACAGTAATTGCCTGCTCTTAGACAGTCTGTCATTATCATCTTTTGGTTGCTTTGCAGCCAAAGTTTTCGATTAAACACTCTTAGACTCTAGTCATTGTACAATTATGCCCGCTCTGTCCGATCAAAATACCATTAATTCACCTCTGATTCATAAAATGGCCATGACGAACGACCTCGGCACCTCTAATAATAATACCGAATTGGTAGCTTCTTTAACACAGCAGACTCCTGCAATTACCCTTCCAAATAGCGGGTTGGTCATTTCAAGCACAACTCATAAGGTTCTTGGCGATAGTGGAGGCGGTGGAGGTGTTAGCAACAATGATAACACCGATATCAATCCCACTACTAGTGTGAGTGGTTCTGGTGCTGATTCTGGTGCTGGTGCCAGTTCCGGTACTGAAACCAAACTTAACAAAGAACAAAATGACGACGATGACGAAGATTATGACGATTATGAATCCCTTCCTCAAAATACTTCATTAGCTGCCAATTTGGTTGCTGGTGCAGCTGCTGGTATCATGGAACATACAGTCATGTACCCAGTTGATGCTATTAAGACCCGTATGCAGGTAGTTACTGGTGCAGGCAACAAATATTCCGGAATTGTTAGTGCCGTGACCCGAATCTCGGCCGCTGAGGGGGCTAGAAGTCTGTGGAGAGGTATGACTTCGGTGGTTATTGGCGCTGGTCCCGCTCACGCCGTTTATTTCGCAGTTTACGAATCGGTCAAGAACTCTCTTGGTGGTAACGCCGACAAGCACCACCATCCAATTGTTACCTCGATTGCTGGTGCTAGTGCCACCACCACTTCTGATGCGTTAATGAACCCTTTCGATGTGATCAAGCAGCGAATGCAACTTCGAGGTGCGAAATACAGTGGTTTTTTCCACTGTGCCCTTGACATCTACAAGAAAGAAGGATTTGGTGCTTTTTATGTTTCATACCCGACCACGTTGATGATGAACATTCCTTTTACAGCCGTTAACTTTACTGTATATGAGTCTGCATCGAAATTTTTGAACCCAAATAAAGTGCACGACCCACTGGTTCACTGTGTGGCCGGTGGTATTGCTGGTGCCAGTGCTGCAGCAATTACAACTCCCTTGGATGTTATTAAAACTCTTTTACAGACCAAAGGACTCAATTATGATGTCAGCGTCCGCCAATTGAATTCTTTCAAAGATGCCGCTTCTTATATTTACAAGCACGATGGGTTGCGTGGATTCTGGAAGGGTCTACGACCACGTGTGGTGTCCAACATGCCATCAACTGCCATTAGTTGGACTTCCTATGAAATGGCCAAGTTCTACTTGTATAAATCAAGTCACTTTGCAACCAAGAAGTTTGACTAGATTTGGTTTTTAGCAAGCCGAAATGAAATGGTAACTCACGAACAAGAACAAGACAAGACAAAAAAAAATTTCAACCTCACAATGAAGAAACGAAGATAACAAGGTGCTTGAAGTGACATAAAAACTAATAATTCACATTCAAGTTCATTGGGATCTTTTCCAGCCTAGACGTCCGTAATAAGCCATCTATATCACTTTGCATTATTTTTTGGTGATTTTCTTCACCCTGTGGTGTTAATATAATAAATTTTGTACATAGAATACAAGCCTAATTAAGCTAACACAAACGCAAGCTAAACAAATGACTGGTGAAATGCAGAACGATTGAGTGTTGTATTGATCAGTGCAACATAGATGGTAACTAGCAAGCCCATGACCCAGTCAAAACAACAGAGAACAGTGGGTCTGAGGCGATCAAAACTATGATCTAAAGCATGGCAGCATCCATAGTAGCACGCCACTCGCAGCGGTCAAACCATTGACAAGTACGACATTTATTGCGCTCTGCTGGGTCGACTCCAATGGCGTCTCTTTCGCCTCGCCAGAATTGAAGTGAGAACTCTTTCAATTCTTGAAATGCCTGTTCGTCATAAATATACCGACATGTGTCAATTAATGCACCAGCATTTGTACCTGTAGACCTGCGATAAGATACCTGAATCTCATCCGAAACGTTAAGCTTAAATGCTACCTTATGCAGGAGTTCTCTAAGCCTTGATTCTATTAGACTCAAGGATGAATACTTGTTCTCAAGAGCAATGACAAATTCATTTGAAAAGGGCCTGTTTGGATCAACTTCAAATGCTTCATAAAGACGAGGAAGTGATTGGGCAAGTTCACTGTCATGCAGCATCGACAGCAAAAGCTTATGGTACACCAATAGCTGGTGATATGCAGATAGTCTCTGTGAGACTGGCGGAAGAGTGCCTTTGACTCGTGATTTTGTATCTGATATAATTAAACTATTATCTGGACCCCGTCCAAGCTCATCAATATAGCCAGTAATCAGACAGTCATCCACAAGGCCAAAGGTGTAGAATTCTCTCACCGCATGTCCAGCCAGCATCGCATTTAGTCGAGCAATAAGATCAAGAAACTTTTTCGCCATTTCTTCCTCTCTTGATAATTTTAATGTGTCAGGCAGTGTAACTTTAACCAGATGCTTCTCTGCTTCTTTTTCAAGAGCTAAATGTACCACTGTTCCGGCAGCCATTGCCGCAGTTTCTACTTTCTTACCACTTCGAAGATCATAGAAATCAAGCAATTCGCAGTACTTTGTGGAAATATCGGTTACATTGAGTTTTTTGTTGTTGCGATATAATGATAGAGGAGTTGGGGGCCGTGCACCTACCAACGGCTCTGGATTATCAATTGAAGTCAGCTTCCGTGGTAGATAACCCGTCTTGATACCATCCAATGTAGATTTTGATGTTAATCTCATATCACGAGAAGGTACAGACTGACGATGGACCGTTTGATGGGCTGTTTGATGGGCCGTTTGATATCGCCGCTTCCCAGTCTTTTGAGAGTGCAGACGAACATAATTATGTCCGCATTTCTTCCTGCTATCTAGAAGCCATCGGCCACGAACGTGAACATACTCCCATGAATGTCTCATGCTGCAGGGCCCTTAGATCCAGAAAGTTTTTGTGCAATCAAGCTAAACACCACACAAGAGCCAAGAAACCCGATGAGGTTGAAAAACGCTGCTCGAGAATATTCTCTTTCTTCTTCCTCGGTACGAAACGACGCAAAGATCCTTCTTAAATTTGGTAGAGCCTGAAATAATTAGAAGCTATCCATCAATATTTAAAAATCGGGTATTATACTTACCATTCTTTGGTTCAGTAAGGTCAGGATAGTTACTCGGATCGTGACTTTCAGCTCGTTATAACTAGGCGAATGCGCGGCTATGCTTCTGTACTTCATGCCTATAAGTTAACCATGTTCTTGGGTCATTTTATTGAGGGCCCGTAAATAAGAAACTAGCCATGTTTGACTCTTACAAAACGAATTCCAGTAACAAAGAGTCTTTTCGTATATGCTAAATAAGTGGCGCGTTGTTCAAGCTTAGCAGCCTGTTCATGCCAGCATTAATAATGCCTATTACAGCGCTGCCATTTTATCTACTAAAATAATGCAGATCTAAGATACCCACTAGCTATATATATCATTGCTCCCGTGGTAATAAAATGCGTGTAGTTTTCAATAAGCTTTGCTATAAGCTAGCAAATTGAATTCAAATAGGTGTGAATTCCAATGAAAGTCAATGTCTTTTTGGCAGCGCAAACGGTTTGTCTGCTTACTGCATGTTTGGGAGCTCCTTCAGCGCTATGGACAAAGGGCAAAGCAGAAAACTCTTTGTACTCAGGCTCTGCTCTAAGTCCTGCTGAAGTGATTCAAGTCACTGGACCACCTCCTGACTATGGCCCTATTATTCATACCGAGATTCTTGCTGAGCATGTATTTGCAAACTCTGTTTCTAAGCCTTTGAAAATCCAGTATAACCCCCCGGCCTTAAATTTCACTAAAGCAACACTCACACTCAAGACGAGAATCCATGGAGTCCAAGATGAGAGACTTATACACATATTTATGGGAGAAAGCGAGATCTGGCTGTCGTCTACTGCCCAACCAGGTGCCCACAATATCAGCTCGACATTCACCAAAGACATGTCAAATTATATTACTCTTTTCAAGAGACAACAGGAATTGACAATAAAACTGGAAAATGTCCTTGATGGAACGCTTAATGGACCAATCTCCACCACTCTTACTGCCCGATTTTACTATCCAGAGTTAGATGTGGATCACGACCAGGGACTCGCTGATGGTGATGGTGATCTTTTATGGCAGCAATACTCGGGACAACTGCCACCTGATCATATCATTGCTATCCCATCAGGGCAATCAATCGAACCACGTCCAGCTAAACTAGCCAAACGAGACTATGTCAGGCCCTCGCCGCTAGTCTCCAAACAAATTGAACCAATTGCACGAAATGTCACTAGAGCAGTAATTGCCATTTCCGCAACTGGTTACGATAGTGAAGAATTCTGGTACAGCCATCTACTTGACGAATATGCCGGTGCTCTTAACGGCGTAGGAGGGGGTCCGTCACGAGTAATAGAGGTGTCGATAAATAATCGAGTTGCCGGATTTGTGTTCCCATATCCGGTGATATTTACAGGTGGGATATCCTCGTATATGTGGAGCCCTATAGTTGGTATCCATGCTTTTGATACTCCCGTCTACGAGATAGATATCAGCGCATTTCTACCTGTCCTTTGGGAGACGGATGCCAGGATCGATGTCCGGGTTATGAATGGCTACAATTCGACCCAAATAAATGATGGATGGCTAATAAATGCCAATATTCTGACATGGGAAACTCCTTCAGTCAATGGTCAAGGCTACATGGTGCTAAACAATAGCAACACTACAATCAATGGAACTAGTGCTGATGACAAAGACTTGGATAATAAGTCGGTTGGCGGGTTCTTGCCGAGTAACTCTAGTGTGTTTGAAGTGGTATCAATATTAAAGGGGCTGACAAGAAGCGCGAGGTTAAACTTTAATGGACATAATATCCACCTTGAATGGCAGCAAGCCTGCATGTATGATAATATCCAATATTTGTCGAACCGTTATGAGTTTCACAGTGTAGCTCAGAGTACGTTGTGTGCGGAGAATATTACGATGGAAAGACCAGATAACGACGGCCCGAGCAGACGTCGGACCTGGCAGAAAATGTATCAGTACCCTCTAGCTATTCAAGCTACTTATGATCAGATGAATGGCCGTACTGACACAGAGTTGACTCATGGTTACGAGCATACAAATAGCATAACTGGGGCGTCAATTGCAACAGTTCAGAACGCCACGTCCTCTACATTTGATAAGCCTTTAGACTCTAGAGGGCGTATGGGTTTTGGATCCAACCGACAGCTTTATTTCCATCAAGATAGAACTAAAGCTTACCAGCGGGTGGCTGCAGCAGTGAACAATACTCTGATTGTTGATACTGACTCAAGAGGCGACCCTATCTATACAAGTAGTTTTATCAATATGCCAGAGGGACCAGCCATCAGAGGAGATAGCATCCACATGCTTTCGGACAAGTTCTTTGATACTCAAGCCAGAGCAATGGGCAATAATTGGTCAGGACAATATTTAGCGGAAGTCCACCGGTTTTTTGATCAACATCGGGCTGAGACCACAGATAGCGGTCGGTCCAAACAAAAGACTCAGCTTAATCAAAGCACACTGGGTATGATGATACATAGGAAATTGATTGCCAGGAATAGACACATGCTTAGGTAAGACGGGCCGACTAAGGCACGTTTTTTTTTGCTGTATATATGGAATTATTATGTTGTATGTTATTTTTGGCCTCTTGCAATTCGTACTCAGAGTTTAACCAAGTAGCCTGATAGTTATTAATTAATATACTACTGCGGGGTATTGTACATTGTACCATAAAATTTGAAGGTTCCTCGGCATTGCCATGCGAAGCTCAAAATCACACTTTTAATTGCAAATGTTGTTGTCTTTGTTACTTCCAACACCACTCAAGTAAGAGACATCCTGACATGAAGCAGGCTGTCGCATTAGCGACATGAAACAACCATATTCCACATGGCTGATCTACTATCACTGGGAAACTCACTGTGTCGTGCTAAACTAGATTTTTCTGATACCGATTTCTGACAGCTGCAGCGTAAGGCACAGGAACACAACATGTCCTAGTGCTGAGTTTATTTAAGGTTCTAACTATCTACTGCTACTACTGCTACTACTGCTACTGAACCAACCTTAATACGAGAGATAATAGTCCTGCCGTATCTGGGGTCCCAACGGCCTCTCATGATCTGCTATAGTCTATACGGAGTCGAATGCCTACTTGATAAAATATTTAGATATTTCGGTAACTTTCACTAAAGAGGACGTAATTCCCGAGTTGTCGGTATCTAATTTAACTGAAGCTATGCTTAGACCCTGCAATGTGCTTTGACCAGTCCTTGGCAGGGCATATCGGACTTTTTAATACCTTCTAGCCAGAGAGTTTGCCTATTCGGGTCATAAACAATATTATTTGTTGTACACCTAGCGTCGCAGCAATATTAAGTCATGCCCGACAAGAGGCGATGCTGCAGCGCTAATTTATATATGAATCTATTCCACAACTTTGTTGGGCGAAATGCTGCTGCATGATGTAATTACCAGTAGGGACGAAAACGACGGCGCCGAGCTTCACGAGCTGTAACGCGTCTCAATTACTTATCTGTCTCTAGATCACATAATCTCACGATAATTATCAACGGGATTCATCCCTTGAGGCCAAGTCCTCGATCGATCGAAATCCAACTCCTCTTTGCAGTATATTATCTCCTATCATTACACCAGATCTTGTTCACCCTTACTGATAAAAGGATTTCTCGTGCAGATCTGGATCTATTCGGAAAAAATTCACTATATGATCAACGCAGATCTTTAACGGAGCAGATCTCCACCGAGACGCGAGGGGCCGTTTATTGAGGTACAAATCGAATGATCCATGCCCAAACTGGGGCCTTTAAGTTAGTCTCCTCGTGTTCCTGGCCCCTGATTGACTATCCCGTTTTAGTTCTTGCCGAATTGCCCCCAATTACCTCTTCCATTGTTACTTGACTGATAATCTAGTCACCCTGTACCCGCGTCTCTCAACCTGGCAGACCCTCTAACCCGCTGATAACTTTCCCTTATTATCTTCAAGTGTCTCCCCAGAAAATGTACATCACGCTATCCATTACCAACCCCATTTTCGTTCGTATAATTACCTATATATTACGGGGCTTAAGGAGGCGGCAGCATACATTATATAATATATCATAATATATCCATTTATCTACTTAATATTTTGACTATTATAATGAACAATAAGAGTGGCCCCACGGCAGTCCATATCCACCGGTACACTGCAATTGCCCCCACCTAAGACCAATCAGGCTTCTCACATTAAGCACTTTACTGTAACCGCTGGCAGTTAAACGGATAAGCCATTCAAATTACTGCACAACCATGTCCCGTCTTCTGCTTCTCTCGCATACTCACTTCACTACCGGTGCAAATGCAGTTGATCTAAGAGCCTCACGCACCTGGTTTAATTATGCAGACGCATTTTGTTGTACCTGTACAACTTCCAAATCCATCTTACTGCATGCCATTTTCTGCAGTAAAAGAAAATAACATAAACATACTGACCGGAAGTTGACCTCAGGCTGAACTCTAACAAGGTGATCAAACACGCACCAGAGTTAACAGGGCAGGAAAGATTTGTACAATGTTTCACTCACATTGAGGCTACTGACTTTTTTTTATACATCTGGTAAACCGCATTGAGCTGATTTTAATGAAACAAGCTGCTGTTTGCACTGGTGGTCATGAGGACCGCCGCTGGTTTGGTTTGTATTGCGGTAATGTCTGACAAGGACACTCAGCCGCTGTTTATTATTAGAACACACATATATCCTGCCTTTTTAGAGATGCTATTTTATTCTGTTATACTTATATTAGTAGGTATTATTCTAAGAATTAGCATCAATTAACTAGTTTTATCGCAAGGTACTTACCTACCTCCACATTTGTACTCGAGATTAGTCTGCTTCCGTACGGGCACTTTTGTTATACCACTATCTGCTTTAGTTTTCTTGGTACGAAAAGAAGAAGAAAAAAAAATAAAAAGCACGGTTATATACTGTTTCACTAGCTGCAGCAATCCCAATGCATTGACACCCGTTCATACAAACAGAAGACTAAAGCTTGGGGCCAAATAATCTTGCCCATTTTATCTTTATACTCCTACGATTCCTTAAAAGTTTTGTACTTTAATTCCTCTTTATCTTTTCCTATCTTCCTAGGTTTTTGCTAGTGTCGTTATTTTTCAATTCACCAAACCAGCTGGGAAGCGTCTTTTCGGATAACGGGAGTATTGAACGTCACCGGCATACGAGAAGCAATAGGATCCTACACTTCTTGCAGAAGATCTTCAACCTGGCAGAAATCAACCCCCTCCTGTTGCCAGTGTACCTACAATAGTACTTGAGTAATTGGAATCAATAGGTCGGCAATTGCCGAGCCCCATCACACCAGGCCAGTGTTCGGAATAAACAGGCGAAAGAGGGATCACTAAGAGAGAATCAAGTGCAGTAAAAGTCGCATATCCAGCCGAAACCTGGCTCTTTGGTATCAAGGTTGCTCTATTGGAGTTATCAATCTGCTTGTTATCTCAGTCGACAACCCTCACTGTTCCATGTGTCTGTGCCCTCCCTCTTTCAAACCACGTAAGTTAGTAAATCGGGCATTCGACTCTTACCCACTTTGTTACGCTGCTCCTGAAAAAGGGGGCTACCCATAATAGGTCAATTAATTTTATCCCCGTAGGAGCATCATTAGTTCAAGATCACTAACGTGTTGTGCTGCAGCTAGCTGCTCATTAGCTCCTCTCATAAATCACACCTCTCACCACCATCACCCAGACTTAGGGCTCCGCAGTTTTTCTGCCCCTTTAAGTCTGCGTTTTGTTAGACCCCTTTTTACCCCTCTGCATCGATCTTCACAACGCAGTAGTTTACTTTTTTCTGCCACTTAACCCTAGAATCTATAGCTGATCGACGATGCACATGCATCAAACCGAAAGGGGTGAAAGACCGCGAATTACGTCTCCCCATAATTATATTCACGTTAAAGATGACGGCAGGAGTAATGGTGTTTCTGTTAACAAACTATCTTTCACAGCAGAGCTTGACAACTCACTTCAACGTAGCAACACCGCTAGAAAACGAATAAGAAAAAGGGACCTCAATTTGCCATTACCTCCGCTACCTAGTGAGAAAAAGTATGGAAGCTCATTAAGCTCAACTGATCAATCTGTATTCTACCTGGGTTCTTTAGAACGAAAATCGTCCAATTCGTCGATATTATTAACTACAAAACCACCATCTCGGTCTTCTTCACGAGCAGGAAGCCGTCGTCAGTCGATATATTCTGTGTCTTCGAAGCGCCATAGTAAACTTGGTCTGAATGCTAATCGATCCCGTCCTGGTGGACGTCTAATATCAGCTGAGCAGAAGGTAAATCGTGAGTTCAATTCAAGACGTCGGTCTAATAGGCCATTGAATGAAGAACTTTTTCCAGCCAAACCTGTCATCACTGTCAATCCCGTAGTTCGTCATATTCCAGAAAGACGCGTGCCCAGAGTTGTCCGTTTGAACCCCCTACTTCCCATCGCTATGCCTCAGGTTGGAACTTTAGACGCTTCTCGTTATAGCTTTTTGACTGATGAGGCCGCTGCAGCCCCAGTTGGAAAATCGCTTTCCCCAAGAATCCCATCTGGCTCCGCATTTGAGCGACCACGGACCCCTCCAGTAGTTGGGGCCAAGATATCACATCGAAAAGCCTCCTTATTCGGATCTACTGCTGAGAGAGGTCGTGATCTACAGAAAGACCTTCCTCCTCTACCAAGCAAGACTTCTACAAGTAAGCTTGATATCACAGCTTCTCCTCAAGAGACACTTGTCTCGAGGACACCTGAACTTACGACTTCATCCCCACAACTCACAATTGTCTCGGCACCCACCAAGCCAGTGGATGTCTCTGAAGGAGACACTGCTCAAAATGTGAATACTGATCTGGAAAAGGTGATGGACGATAGTATGAATAATTTACAAGAAAATTTGGCCACCAAAGATTCGACAGTAGAACAAGATGAGAAAGAACAAATTGTGTACATCAGTCCGGAGCGGAAATCAAGTATAAAGGCCAAGCTCGGCTCCCCAATTGGTAAGAATGAAGAGAAGCTTCCCAAAGTGTCAACACGAAAGCTAAGTATCGATGAAAATAAGCCACCGGCACCATTACCAAAAGATAGATTCACCATTAAGAAGCACAAATCTAGCGGAAGCAATTCAAGCTCTAACCGAACATCGAGTCTAAAATCACCCGGTTCGTCACCAAAATCCAGCAAATCTGGTAAATCACTTCCGACTATAAAAAATGATGATAACGACGACACAATAAAGCTATCCCCACCTATTCGACCCTTTTCGATTTCGTCTGATGTGTCTCCAGCTGATGTTAATGCTACCTCAGACTCCAACTATGTCCTTTCCGAGAGAGCAAGAGCAGATGATACAAACATATTTGTGTCTGAAACACCACACATTGCAGTTACACCTCCCAAATCACCAGAATTCCTCGCTGAGAATGAACTTGCTTATCAGGCTGCCGTAACTGATTTCGAATGCAGTACTCTGCCTCTCAATATACATAAAACGGCCTCGACACCAGATACTATTAAAGAGAAGTCAAGTAAGGACTCAAGTATAGCATCGGTTCCCGATTCTGGTCAGTACCCCAAGAGCCCAACAGTTGCAAGTGTAGATGATGAGTTTCTAGACGCCACTTCTGAAGTCGCTATCGGACTATCGCCTAGATCAACTCATCCAGCTGCGCCCCTATCTCCTGAAAGTTTTCCGTCCGAAGTTCCTGTTAATAAATCGTTCGAAACACCCAGGACTTCGGTTTCGTCTGACTCGCTACTGCGGGAGTCAACTGGACTTGATGCCAGCGACCGAGTGCAGTCGACATTATCATCAACTTCGAGTATTGTCAGTGATTTGATAAGTGAATCTGTTTTCGATCGTAAGATGAATAGACGATCAGCCAGTTTGAAACTATCGCCGATTGTGGTCGCTTCTCGATCCGACTCTCTACCGGGATCCAATTATGTGAACAGATTAAGGAGTAAGTATATCAATGAATTGGACATAGAGTCCATTACTAACTTGTATAGGTACTGCGTCTATCCACGAACAAGTGACTCCTACGGAAAAGCTAATTCCCAGCTCTGATGAAGATCAGGCCCGATTGAGAAGAAAATTCAATCTTATTCGAGAGCTCGTTGACACAGAGGAAGTTTTTGCTACAGACATGGGCGTGCTCGTTGACATTTACAGTCGAAAGTTACGCTCCGAGCAATATTTTGGTTACATTTGTAAGGCTGATATCACACGCCTATTCTCCAATGTTGACCAAGTTCTTTTGCTTTCTCGGCAATTTGTCATCACTCTAAAAGACACGATAAACCCTTATGTTTTTGATTCAAAGGTCCAACTAAATGACAAATCACTCTCTGATGTCGAGACCAGAATCGGTTCAGCTGTGCTGGACTTTATTCCTTTGATTGAGGGAGCTTTCCAAACTTACTGTGATGCCAATAAGTGGCAAATGGATACTTTCTATAGACTTCGTTCTATGGCATGTCCAAATCTAGACGCATGGTTAACTGAATGTTTTGATGCATCAAAGACAATAACCACTGCGTGGACTCTTGACTCGTTACTGATCAAGCCGGTTCAAAGATTGTTGAAGTATCCTTTGCTTATGGACTCTTTACTTAAAGCCACTAATGAAGGACACCCCGATTATGCTAGCTTGGAAATGGCTGCTGAGCAGATGCGAAAATGTGCTGATCATATCAACTCAGATAAGTCTGACGATACTGAGGTATCACTATCAAAAAAGGCATTGCGGCAAAAAGAATTTGAAGAAGAATCAGCTAATTTACGTCAGCTAAAGACCACACCCACTGCTGACGTCGGTTTGCAGCAATTGCTGTCTAATTTCTATCAGAAGAGGAGAAATATTCGGTCTTTGATTCAATCTATTGCCACTAACTCAGCGGACATTCAGCATCAATTTAATAGCAATTCTGCACTGGCCAAAGCTTGGTTAACTTGGAGCATGGCAATTGGAATCGATGAGGAAGATTCAAGCAAGATGCGTAGATACAAGCACTATGCTCTGTTCTCGACACCATTTACTTCCACATCTTCAACTCAATTATCTACAGCAAAGTTGTCCCGCAAGATTGAAAAAGAAGTCTTGGTTCCGCTGGAGAAGGTGTGGGCAATGTATGAAAGAACCGAACTATTGGCAGCAGATCGTCTTAGATTCCATGTATTTTATGCAAAATATGTTGCTTCTAAGAGTGACCTTCCATATGTTGTTAGTCCCACTAGTACGGGAGAGCACCATTCTTTCTCGGCTTTAGATCGCCAAAGAGCGGACCTGTTTTTCAAGTATCATAACAGTCTGAAAGACGGTCTACCTGACTTGTTCAGATTGACTGATAGAATGGTAGAATGTTGCTTTGCAAAGTATATCGAAATCCAGCGACAGTGGTTCAGAATGACAGTCGATTCTATGGCCACTGTCTTCAATCTGAAAGTCAACGATATTCAAGATGCAGAGGGAAGATTAGATCATGACCCAATTGTCGCAAAGTTCAGGGAAACAGAAGCTATAAGAAACAAAGCTCTTGAGTTGGGTATTTGTAGAGAATCGTTTTATGGTGGAGATGATGTTGCTCTTAGTAATAGCAGCACTTCAGATTCTGAGTCAACCAGTGATGCCCAAGATCGACTGTCTTTGGCGCCAATGTTATCTACTGTTACGGTGTCGTCCTCGAAGGAACGACTGAAAATTCATCGTAAAAGCAGCATTCTCAGCCTGACTAACTGGCAGCGGACCCTCAAGTCGAACCCATCAAAGTTCCTGTCTGGTGCAGGAAATTAACTTATTTATAAACTCTATTTTTATTTTATTTTGTATTAGGATTTAATTTAATGATTATGTAATGTCGATATGATTATATGAATAAATATACATCTACATGTAGAAGTGAATGTCTGTCTAGTCTTCAAAAAGAAAAGGAATTATAGAAAAAAGATTTGGTTCATGGTTTTTTCACTGAGCCACAAAAAAGTCTAGCGACACCAGGTTTCGATCCTGGAACCTCAGGGTTATGAGCCCTGCGCGCTTCCATTGCGCCATGTCGCTGGTTTATTGAAATACGAACGCTGTATTGGCACATGACTCAAAATTATTTCCAGGTTTAGGGTCTTAAATGATGAGTATTCTAAGCGATTTTTAGCAATTTTTCTTAGAATATGATGTCTATATATTTCTTCCCTATATATTAAAAGACTATATTATAAACAGAAAAATGCTAATAACACATGCATATGAAATAATGTAATATTCGCCTGCGGCGGTTAGAATCAAACGTCAGTCGTTTTTTCGCATACAATAACTTACCCCTGAGACTTGACGCTGCTGATTTGGCATGCCCCGTCGTAGTAGATGCAGCTGTGGAAGAGCTAGCTTGAGATGAAGTAGCTAAAATGATATGTTAGGAGCCAAATAACAGAGAAAATATCAGATCTCTACTAAATACTCACGAGTGGCTGTGATAAGTTTCACCCCTGAGAAGGACGCCGTGGCAGTAAGAGCCTGAACTGAAGTCGCAACTTCAGTAGAATTATAATTTGGTGCTTTAATCGCACCTGGAACTGCTGAGTTAATAGTCTCTATGCTGCTAGAACTTGCGTTGAAATTGGTGTTGGCGATCGAAATCTCAAAGTTCTCCAAATCGTATACAACATATGCGCTCCTCAAAAACGAATCTCCTAAAATTGTCATATCATCCGATGGAAGAATTGGTAGGACGCAAAGTGGGTTATTACTTGAATCTGTTATTACATTGTTGCTCCCGTCGGTGGCTTCTTCAAGAATATCGGATAAATTGGAAGTGATGTTTGCTCCACTGAAGCTATATACAAGCGCACTTTGACCATCTCGAACAGAGCACGGAACAAGGTAAATTCCTAGCTCATTGTTCAATTGTGCATTGAGACTGAAGGAAATTGAGTCAAATATATTACTCGGAAGGTAGGTATAAGTTGTACCTGAGTCTAGCAATGCCAGTATGGACCCTGAAGTTACCGAAGAGTTGTCCCCATTCGACCCTGTCAAGGACAAGCCACTAAGAACAACTGTCATACTAGAGGGGTGTTGTATGCTTAGAATTGATGACACTAAAGGAACAGTGTATAGTGGTCCATGAAATTTGGCAGTATCAATAGCTCCAAACAAAAGCTGTCCCGTCTTGGATCTAAGGTCATTAAGCCAAAGGGAATAAGCTACGCTCTCTATGAATCCTTGGCTTTTGAGGATCATTGGAATGTTTTGGTAGGTATTGGATGATGTGTCGTTACCTTCGGTTCCCTCTATAGCCGGGAAACCAATGCCAAATGTACTTGTTGTGTTGGCTTCTTGAGCCACTGCAAACGTAGAATTCTGAAGTACTGCGCCTCCAAGGTCCAAAACATCGGATCCCCAAAGACCCTGAGCAAAGGTATAGTCTGCATAGTTAACGAGAAAGTCAGAATTGTTCACTTGGAATGTAGAAGAACTGTTTTGGTCGAAGATGCTATTGCTACAATTGAGTAGACCCTGTCTTATTTCAGTCGAGTTCACTGCACAATACGGGTTATTGGATGAACTAACCCATAAGTCGGAGGATCCTGTGTCAATTGCAGCCACGAAGGTTTGCGGAGGGGTTCCAATCGATACCGACACTAGGTACGATGAAAAATCGTTCATGAGAGCAGTACCGACACTTTCATTTATCACAGACCGTGAAAATAGCCCGTATTCCCTGGAAATCAGAGGATTGGAGTTCACTTCGCCGGGGTAGTATTTTGAGCCTTTGATGTCAAAGTTGACATATTTCGGCGAGGGGTTGGTAACTGCAGCAGTTGCTGTTCCAAGGATTTGTACAGCTAACGCCCCAATGGAAGCCCAGTGCATTATCATTCTACCAAGTGTCATGAAATAAGCTGGATGGCGTATACGACATAGAAATGCCGGTTCTGTCGGAATAATCTGGTGGAAACGGACACTGCCAAATCTCGAGTGACTGAAACAAATAATCCACTATGGGCCCCCCCCTTTACGAATTAACCAATGCTAGAGCTTTCACCTTATGAATCCAAATAACAAGAGATTTGAGAAGCTTCAAATCATCGGAAAATCTAATCGTCAATTATCCGCCTCGATAAGTTTGCGCACAAAGAATACAAAGGGCGATCCCCGCCTGCATGATAAGCAAAAAGTAAATGGACAATCAGCAGGCTAACCGAAAACGTTGAAAAATGTCACATATATTACGATTATTATTTATTTTAAAATCTCTAAGTCCAATTCCTTAGTAGTTAAGGTTTTAAATGTTCAATAATCATTATTTAAGGCTTAGTAGGAAGCTCTTTATTTTTTTTTTCAAGTGAGGTTTTTATAATGGATTGAGGGCTTCGTATGTAAGCTATATACGATTGCTATATGCGACAGCAAGGGAAGTAACTTTGGTATATTCACTAGAAGATTAGGAAATAGATTACTAACGGCTCTACAATTGGAATTATTAGAGGAATCTCGTGGCAGCAAAATGGTTTACCGATATCCGGTTCTATATTAAAGTATCGTGCATCAGTTGTGTGCAACTTTTAAATTACATACGCTATTGTTCATTTTCCGTTTCCGGCAGTTATGATGCAATGCAGATGGTTAAGTTCCGATAGGAATCTGGGCTTGACAGAAGAATTTCAATCGTCCTACTTCCTCGTCTTTGACAAAGATGCTTATATGAACAGATATGGTTTCACAAAAGACATTTAGTAGACTATTTGAACGGCGTCAAAGCTGCCAAGTTCATAGCTGGTCGGAAAGTTATCGCGCATTAAGTACCCCACATTTTGAAACAAAATAAATAAGTGGTTTTTTGGGACCATCCTTCTAATTATTCAAATTTTTGAAAATGGCCTCAGCTAGTGGTGTTCTGGTAAAATTTCTGGTATATGATAGATCAGGAAAAGTGGCAGATAGCCTGAGATCTCTCTTACCTCAGGTAAATAGGGGCACTAATCAGCTCACTATAGATATCTTGCCATATAGCTCAGACAAAGACCTTGCACAAGTTATAAGGGAGAACTCAATTGATGCTATTATATCTCCAGGAAACTCATATGGGTTTTTAAATGGGGGATTTGATGCTGCTATATCGTCCTATTATAGTGGTGAGGTTTCGGGCGGTAATATCTCCATCACCGCCAACGACATCACATTATGTCTTCAGGACGTTTTACTGGAAAAGATGGGCGGATATAACCCAGTATCTCACGCATTAGTGGTGAACATGAGTGATGCTCTCAAATCTTTTCCAAAGACTATGGAAGCAGCTGGTCAATTGAAAAATTCCATTCCACAATTGATACATACCCCTACTATGGCCCTACCTACTGTAATTCCGCCAGGATCGCGAGTTATTTTCGATTGTATGTGGAATATTATTTGCTCCATTAAACAGAATAATGTCGTTTCAGAGACTAAAATTAATCGTGTTTTATTGCCGGGATTAGGTACTGGAGTCGGGAGGGTCAGTGCAGATTCATGTGCTTCGCAAGTTGTAACTGCATTGCAGTATTTCAATAAAGCGGAATCTGCCAAAAGCAGCGATGAGTACGAGAAAACTTATATTGATGCTGCCAACATGGACCGAGATATCTCCAAAAGTGCTCAGTGAAGCACATAGTCCTTTTATTACTGGAGTTATGACGACCATAGCAGCTAAAAGTACGTGTTACGTATTTGATTTCATTTTATATCCTTATACACAAGAAAGAATTGGTGAAACAATGATCAGTATTTATTGATATTCTCTTGGGAGAAAATAAAAATAAAATCTAATCTAGTCCTTAATTGGAGTCGAACCTAACAATAGTTTAGAACAGAACAACGAAGAGAATCATAGTAAATAACGCTGAGAAAGAGAAAGAAAAGAGAGCGAAGGGGGGTCTCAAGTTACCATTACTAGCAGCGGCTGCATCACTTGGAGAGTATCCTGATACTCCCGTAGAGTTCTCACCGACGCTGGTGCCAGCGGCATCGTTGCCACCTGATCCTGACTGTTTTTTGTTAGCAATTTTTGTCCTAAAGCTGAGAAAGTTACTTACTTGTGTTTCAGTTGCGGGCATAAGCATAGAACTGGCCATGTCAGAGCCTGGGATAGAGTCACTTCCCTGGGTTTGTGATCCTTGTTGTGTCTGATGGCCCGGCTGAGTTTGGTGTCCTTGCTGAGTTTGTTGACTCTGTTGTGTTTGGTGACCTTGTTGAGTCTGATTCTGATCTGTCTGTTGACCCTGTTGTGTCTGGTGACCCTGCTGAGTTTGCTGACTCTGATCAGTTTGCTGGCTTTGTTGAGTTTGCTGACCCTGTTGAGTCTGTTGGCCCTGCTGTGTTTGCGGCTGGCTCTGATCAGTCTGTTTTGTTTGTGTCTGCCCACCCTGTTCTGTCTGCTGGGCTTGCTGTGTCTGTTGGTCTTGTTGACCTTGCTGAGATTGCTGAGTTTGTTGACCCTGCTGGCCCTGTTGTTGTTGGATCTGAGTAGGTTGGCCTTGTATTCCCTGTTGCAATTGGCCATTTTGATTGGTTTGCATACTATCGCCTGAAGAATCAGTAGATGATGGAGACGAGTTATCGGATGCACTTCCGGTGTATACTGCAGCTTGCTGGATCAAAGTAGCAGCTCCACTGACAACATGATTAGCACGAGACAAAACTTCAGTGTAGATGGAACTAGCAGCGGCAGCATCAACTGTATTATACTCATTGATGAGGGATACAATAACTGGATCCACTTCCAGTTTACTGACAGCTGCTGCCATTTGAGGATCCATAGACGGTCCTGCTTGAGACTGACCAAATTGTTGGTTAGTTTGCTGTCCTGACTGCTGACCCTGATTGCCTTGTGATTGTTGACCTTGTTGTGATGGTTGACCACCAGTTTGAATAGGGTGCTGGGAATCTGTCTGACTAGATTGTTGGTCGTCAGAAGTAGATGTAGATAGAGAGCCCAAGTTTTCCGTGACGTAAACCTTTTCATTGACATCAATAGCTTGAGCTTGTGGCAGATGCTGTACCTGCCCATTCTGACCCTGTTGATTGTTCTGATTTGACTGATATTGTGCATTATATTGTCCTTGGCTGTTTTGACGCTGGTGGTTGTTTTCCTGAGACTGCTGATCCTGTTGACCCTGAGCTACTTGATATCCTTGAGGTTGTCTATCGTGTTGTTGATATTGGTCATCATGCTCGGAGTTGAGATGATTGTTGTCATTACTTGCCTGAACGATATGGTATGTAGGAGGCTGCTGAGCATTATTACCTTGCTGGACATTATCTAAGGAGATCATCGTTAGTTTTCTTCGCGGACAAAGCACATAGCTGGCCAGTTTTCACTTACCTTGGTTGACTTGAGGTTGAAGAGTAGCAGTGGGGTTTTCTCCGATAATATCTGCAGCTCCAGGAACAACTTTGTTAGCTTGTTTAAGAACCTGAGTGTATATTGCGCTGGCCTCAAGGCCAGTAGCAGTATAATAGACTTTAACCAAGGAACTGATCTTAGCGTCTTGTCCCAGTCGGTTCAAAACAGATTGAGCATATGGAGAGAGTGAAGTCGAGAACTGCTCTCCTAAACATGGAGTAGCAGCCAGGAAGGCCACCGCTAATGGGCTTAAAAATTTCATACTTTGTCGATAAGAATTGTTTCTATCCTATTGTTTTATCTAGTCACATACGTTCATGTTTTCATTATCTGGCTATATATATACTTAAATTGTTAGTTTGTAACGCCATTGCTTCTGAACAACGTAAGCAACCATTGTCGAATAATTGTTTCAGAAAGAAGATCATCTGTCTACCTATTAATATATGAAGTCTAATATCCTTTTAGAGGATACAATAAAATGTTAAAAAAGAATCTGCTTGAATATTGCCATTCCGTCAAGCTACTATTTGATACCATTATAGAGGGTTTTAACCGACCCCCGGCTGGTTTTCGAAGCAAAGAAATGAGTCGGAAATGGATTTCCATCGACGACTTTTGTAAGCTCACTCTCAATAGCAAAGCTAAATTGGTATAGCCAAATGTCTCAAGGTGCCAAGCTTCACAAATTCAAATTTGGTTTGTCTTATATTTAGAAGTATATTATTAGTAAATGTGACTTGTAAATACAAATTGAATTCATTGTGCTGACAGTGACAATACGTTGGATCGTCAGTTAACGTTTCCTTTTAGGGAAAATCACATATATGCAAGTCTGGATCTCCATTCGAAAAATTATTTGAACCCTGGCACCTAAAACCATAACACCGTTCCATCTTCCAGTGCTCAGTGATTTAGATTCATTCGTCGAGCGAAAAAATGACAGAAACGGTCAGCTGTGACAAGAACAAGGCAAATATTATTTCCGGTCCTAATTCTGTTTTCTCCGAAGTGCTTCCAACGGAATCTACTGATGTACAGCTTTCTGAACAATCTGACAAGGGAATGTCCACAACTGAACAACAAATTGATGCAAGCACTAATTTAATAGCTGAAAATAATGGACTTTTAAAAGCGCAAGTGCCTCCAGTATCAGATAATACAGAAAACTTGGATACTGTACCCCCAACAGTGGAAGAAGATAAAACTCAGCCAGAGTCAACCCCAAGTGTTGATCTTGCATTACCTGTGGCTAGCAATGTAGACCCTGTTCCAGTGGAAACTGTGGACTCGACCAAAACTACCGATTTCCTTGACCGTGCATTGGCAGGAGAAGACTTGGCATTCTCTTCTGACGAGGAGCAGGAAAGCAAAACAGCCGATAGTCTAAGCTCAGAGCTTAAATCAGCTGATTCTGATACAGCCTCGGAAATGGATGAACAATCGGAGTCGGAAGAAGACTCGGAAAGCCAATCCAGCTCATCTTCAGGCTCAGATTCCGAATCTGACTCGGATGACGATAATGACAACGCCTCAAAACAAAAGAAGGATGCTAATATTGATCTCAGCGATGAGGAAGATAATGATCAGAGTGGCCCTTTAAAAACGAAGAATGAGATATTGGACGTACCAGCACCCACAGTCCCGACTGATTTTCATCTGACTGCTGACATGCCTATCCAGTATGTTGGTGAACTGACACAGGTGGTAGAAAAAACAGCAATCATCAAAGCAGCGATGTCCGGAGAGTTTCGTATCCTTGGCGACGATTCGATATTTTGCTTTGAAGATCGACAACTTCTGGGAGTTTTGTTCGAAACTTTTGGACGTGTACAAGCACCTGTGTATTCGGTAAAGTTCAATTCTGAAGAAGAGGTAAAGTCACTCTTGCCAAGAAAAGGTCAAAAGGTTTACTATGTTGTTCCTGCCTCATCATTTGTCCTGACTGAAACCGTACGGGCTGTAAAGGGTTCAGATGCAAGTAATTGGCATGACGAAGAAGTTTCGGAACGTGAGCGAGATTTCTCCGATGACGAGAAGGAGCAAGAAAGCAAACAGCAAAATAAAAAGAAGAGAAAGAGACAGCATAAAGCGAAGGAGCGTGATGAAAATGCACCTCCTTCTCCAAAGAATCATAGCGGAGAATCTGGCCACCGGTCAAGAGATTTCAAGCCAAATAATACTCAGCATAATTGGCAGAATCGTAGAAATCCACCACATCAGAACTCTAGTCATGGAAATTCATATCCTGGACACATGCCCCCATATCCTCAAGCACCGTCACAACAATATTTTCCACCTATGCCATGGCTACCCAACCAGTATGCTCCGCATCAGTTCAATTACGGATTCCCTGTTCCGCCACCACTACCAGGAATGCCAGGTATGCCAGGTTTGCCAGGTATGCCAGGAATGCCAGGTATGCCAAGTATGCCAGGTATGCCAAACATGCCAGGCATGCCAAATATGACCAATGTACCAATGATGCCCCCTATGATGTCGCACCTTTCTAATCAATATCAAGCACAGCAAGGACAGCAGGGACAACAGAGACCACGTCCTTCGGACAATCAGAATCGCCCATCAGGAAACACGAGTGGTCTTCCCTATGGATACGACGAACCTTATGTACCATAACTCTAACATGGCCTGAAAACCAGTCCGTCTAGAGTAATCATTATTTATTTCAAGATGCAAAAGTAGTATTCTACATAGTATACGTACGTATTTATTTATTGATTATTAGGATTACCAAGACCATCCCATACTGAGTTTGCAACGGCCAGAGCGGATGCCGGAAAGCCAGCCAATGCCGCAATCCTTAGACCGTGAGAGTTCTGCGAAATGCCTTTTTCCAACTTGTGATCAAACAAGAAATCCATACCGTTCTTCGCATTAGCAAATTGTTCCTCAAAATCAGACCTAATTGAAGTGCGGTAGAAGCTGATATTATGACCCTTGCTGTTTTTCGCTAACAAATCGGCAAGCTCGATGCCAAAATGAGTAGCATAGAGACAACGGCACTTGCTTACGTCAAGTAAATGTGCAATTGTGGCATAAGAAACTGCCAATCCATCACGACCGCTAGTTCCTCTTCCAACTTCATCCAAAATAGCCAATGATCTACTCGTGGCGTGTTTCAGAATGTTGCCTGTTTCTAACATCTCTACCATGAACGTACTCCTTCCTCTATAAAGATCATCCCCAGCTCCAATTCTACAAAAGAGCCTGTCAACAATTCCTATTGTTGCTGATGATGCTGGGACGTAGCATCCAATTTGAGCAAGAACAGTAATAAGAGCCACTTGACGAATGAATGTACTTTTTCCACCCATGTTGGGACCCGTGATCATCCATACGGGATTTTCTTTTCCTCCCAAGTCACAGTCGTTTGCCACAAACTGAGATCCTGTTGAGTATAATCCAGCTTCCACCGTCATATGACGTCCACTGGTGATACACAATGCATCATCATCTGTTATAGTAGGCCTCACAAGCGATCGCTCTCGAGCTAAAATCGAGAACGAGCTCGTCACATCCATCTCATCTATAGCAACGCAGCATTCACGCAGTGAATCTGCTAAAAGAAGAGCCGATTCTCGCAGTTTATTCAAAATAGTCTGCTCCTCTGCTTCCCTTTTACTTTGAATGTAATCTTTCTTTAGGCCCAATTGGATCCACTCTTCATTTTGAATGACGATTGTTTTTTTTGTAGGTTTGATTCGATGGCCATCAATCATTAAGTTCGAAATAGATCCTAATTTAGATTCAGTTCCTGAGATGTGAACATGGTAACCATACTGGGGAGCCCATTTCAGTGAGACTTTTAAGTTGTCATGTAGAGTTTTAAACTTTTGGTCTAACTGTTCCATCTCTGATAAGTACTCTCCCTGCATCAAATCCAGTTTCTCAAGTTTTTTACTTGCCGTGGGCTTGAGAATTGATCTGAATTCCGCAGCCTCGCGCTTGGCTTTCCGGCCACGTTGTAACTCCAATAGCTCTGGTGATATTGCGCCATAGCCTGGCTCTCCCTCCACCAAACCTTCGTCGTTGGAATCGGCTTCAAGAACTTCGATATTTATACTTTTGTCTATGCTTTTACTCAATTTCTGAAGGGCAGGCAGTCTTTTATCCAGAATATGGTACCATTCTTTCAAAATCGAAATTGACGTATCCTTTTCGGCTGCCTTAATCTCCCCAGTCACTAGCCGGTGTATATCTGCTATCGTTGAGATGGACCTAGATACAGCTACCAAGTCCATTACGTCAAATTTTTGCATTCCTAATTTTTGAACAGTTCTTTGGCAATCATCTAGCTTTTCAATGCTGTGTATCAATCTGGCAGTGAGCGTAGGACGCTCCAGAAAGTATTCGACATAATCTTGTCTTGTCTTTATTTTCTCAACTGATAGTAATGGAGAAGAAAGCCACGATCGTAAGAGCCTTGCTCCTGATTGGGTTACCGTTCGATCAATGACGTTGTACAATGTCCCCCGAACTGATTCACTATTCTGAGTGGACTCAAATAACTCTAAACTCTTTCTTGTCGTGCTATCGATTTTCATGTATTCTGATGTAGTTTGGTGCTCTGGGGTTTTCAGTTTGATGATTGACCCAGGCAGATTCTCTGTCATGTATTTAAGTAATACACACATTGCACTTATACTCTTCTCATCTGCATCTTTGACTGAGTATAGCACTTCTGCTGGAGGTTGATTAAACCGAGACATATAGTCCACAAAACTAGTCGATGAAGGGAATTTCTTGTATGTGATCATGAAGTTGGATAATTCACTTAGTTGAGGGGCCCAGTCCCCACCAACGACATTGAGTTTTTTGGCAGCAGAGTCCAATAAAACTTCTTTAGGGTTAATACGAACGATTTCATTCATCAATTCCGACACCGTAGTCAGTTGATAATAAAAACTGCCTACTGAGATATCAAGCCATGCCACTCCTACAGGAGAATTGGCTGGAGCTGTTTCAATAGATTCCAAATGAGAATTCGAAAAATGAATGGCAGCAATAAAGCTGTTCTCCGAAGAGTTTAAGAACGATTCACTCACGAGAGTACCAGCTGTAATGATTCGTGTAACTGGTCTTTTGTCTGCTTCAGTTGAACCAGCAGCAACTTCAGTGGGAACTTGATCCAGTAAGACTACGGTTTTCTTCAAATCTCCCACCATCATTTTTAAATATGTCTGCAATTGGTAGAAAGGGAATCCAGCCATAGGAACAAATGATTCGCCATTTATAGGCGAAAGTTGGTTTTTTCGACCGATTCTTAAGTTTAGAACTGGTCCGAGTTCAATAGCCTGATGAAAATAAAGCTCATAGAATGAACCCACCCTTGTGAGAATGACAGCTTCTGGATATTGTTGCATTACCGAATAAATATACGTGATCATATCACCAGCCTTCGCCTTTGGTTTACTAACAGCCTTGGTTTTGGGATCAAAACCTAGCTCCTGTTTTAAAGATTCTAAATTCAGGGGTGCCACATTTTTGATGTTCTTCTTACTCTCGGTGTCAAATTCCGAGAGAGTTAAAAGTTGTCGCCGAGCATGGCTCGTAAAAGAACAAGAAATGCTCCTCCGAAAGGTCAAGACACCAGCTTGGTACTTCGGAAACTTGGGATTTGATCGACTATTCCCAAATAACCTAGATAGCATGACTGCCTAACAGCCGGGTGGAATCAAGGTTCACAGTTATTGTTGACAAATGATCTTGAAGCCGCTAGAGCGGATATAGCTGAAGTGGTGAATACCAAATCACACTTGAAAATAAATTGTTCAGGAAGATTATTGAAGTCCAGACCGAGAAGAATATTCACATTTTTCTACTATAAAACAAATTATTATATTCTTTCTATTAGCTTTGGTTCTTCAAGTTTTCCATGGCAATTATTAATTAACTAGTACATCAAGTTCTCACGTGACACTCGCGATTTGGTGGTCAACCCGCGTTTCAGAGAGTGACTCGTCATTTCCCGTTTATATATATAAAGTCATACCATTATCATATATAAATATACACATTAATTGAGGAACCCTTTGCAGCCAGCTGAGCCACATAAACAAGGGATTCGCTCTTCGCCATTAACTTCTCTTTCAAATTTATAGTCATAAGTCAATTCTTCGTCTTTAAAATAGTTAGAATCTCGCCTTTATACCTCCAAATCGCTAAACTTACCAGCTGCTATATCACGCAATGCATAAATGACAATTCTTTTTTGCCCTTCTACTTTTATAATTTTTGCTGTACAACTGGGGGTGCAACAGTGATTTATAAACTAATCTGTTAGTAAAGATTCCAATGAGAAAAGTTTGAAGAAAAGAGTCTACTTACTCTTGCAATACCACCCTTTTTAGTAGCATCAACCACTGTAGTTTCGTCGATACGGAATAAATAACTAGATCCAATTCCCGATTGAATATAATTTCGTTCTCGCAAATCAGCCAATTGCTGACGAATGACTTCACCCACATATTCGATAATCATCTCATTAGCAGCAATAGGCTCCACTGCATACAATCCCCAATTGTGGATGGCAGACCGAGCAAACTTAACGGGCTTCTTTCGCTTTTTGAGTTGATTGAAATTGAGAATATCCGTCTCACTGCTGAGCATTTGCTTTTGAATAGTGATATCAGCCGCCAGTCGTCTGTTATTTACACGATTCATACGAGACGATCCACCAGCACCAGCCAGAGATGTATCTCGATCATATCGCTGTAATGTATCAATTGGCTTCGAGATTTTACGTCTGTGCTCGAGGTATTCGAATTTATCAGTCTCGGGGATTTCATAATAGCCAATACTTCTACGGCTGTCATTAGAATTCGCATCCCATTTTCCAACCAACATATCTGGCGGTGTACCAGAAACTGTATCCAGCTTTTGCCTGCTCTCGTATTCAATTTTCTTGATCTGGAGATTTTTCCATGCCCAGTACTGGGCATTTCCAATTGATGGATCAGGTTCAGTATCGCGTAGAACTTCTTGAAGTAATCCGTAGTCCTCATCATCTTTTATAAAAGATTTGAATTCAGGCAACTCAACCTCTTCAGTTAGATCTTCCTTGCCGCAAACCGTCAATGGTCCGGGAGTCTCCGTGGGACTCCAGTCAACACCGCTCTTGGCGTCTACAATATGGGGTATGTTGATTTCCGAATCAGAAATGCCTTGATCCATAGTCTTTTCTTCGTATTCAGCAACCAACTCCTCAGCAGGCTTCGTTCCAGTGTCTTCATCAACGAGCTCTTCCTCATCTGCCTTCTTTGGTCGTCCCTTCTTCTTAACAGGTGAAGGTATAGCTTTAACAGCCTTCTTTCTTGAGACTTTCACCTTCTTCTCAGGAGGAGGGATAGTTTCGTCCAGAAGCTTCACAGCAAATGTCTGTTCATTTCCAGTCTCATCATCTTCACCAGAGCTCTCAAAGTCGAAATCTCTCTTCTTTATTAATTTAGATTTCTTCTTCTTGGGCACTGGTTCAGGTTCAACACTAGGTGTTATTGACTCTGCAATGGGAGATGGTTTCCTAGTCGAAACTTCACTGTCTTTCTCGTCATCAGACTCATCAAAATTCAACCGATGGTTCATAGGTCTAGCATCTTTTCTGAATTTTTTCATTGCAACTTTGGCTGAATCGTCACCAACAGCAACTGTCTTTTTCTTGAATCTTGGAAGTGTAGGAAGCTTATTAAAAGATATTCTCTCCACAACTGAAAAGGCTTCATTGCTATCAGCAGCAGCACCATTCGTGAATGACGGAGCCACCGAGTTCGGAGTGGGTTTGGCGGCAACTTCACGCTTGATATGACCGAATCTGCTAGGATCAAGCGATTCAAAGATTTTTGGCGCGACTATTCGTTCCTTGACATCTTTCCAAAGCAGGTCACGAAGATCTTTGATAACCCTTTCAGTGGCATCCTTGATAGGATCTCGTGGTTTCTTCTCAGCAGCCTTCTTAGACCAGCCCTTGTCACTTCTGAAAGATGATAAAGCACTTGCACCTTTGACTCTGGGGGCAAAACCTTCTAAATATAAATCCATTGCCAATTTGAATTCAAACAATTTCTTGCCATCCATTTCATTATGACACAGACGAGCTTCTTTCGCGTTCTCGAAAATTATATAGAACCCATTATCATCACACAACACACGAACCCAGTCGTAATTGCGAAGAACTCGCTTGATATCTGACGGATAAACATCATCTGTCGGTAAGAATTCATGACAAATCATAATGTACGGCCTTCGGTCTATGATTTTCATAATAGCTGGTTTTATTAATGGAAATGAAGACAATGGGGCACCAGCAACCAATGCAGGTGGCGCTGTTGGTGTACTTGAAGACGCAGTTGATGCTGGCTGTGGGGTGGATACCCTGCTAGACGGCTTTTGCAGCTTGAGCTTAGCTTTCGCAGCCTGAGCCTCTTTAGCTGCGATTGCAGCGGCCTTGGCAGCTTGTTTAGCAGCTTCGTCGGCCTTTTTCCTCTGCTCAGCAATGACTTTGTCGACAATTTCCTGTGCTTTAGAGCCGTTATCATCAAAATCAACCTTGATCTGGCGGAAATCTATTTTTGTTTTCTTAGACTCTGAAATAGCGCGCTCAGCTATTTTATGCGCTTTGTCAAGAGAGCCCTTGAATCGCAAGTGACACAACCCCAAAGATGCTGCCGTGTCAGGATTTAAGATCAATTCGCAAGACTCAATCTCACCAAAGATCTTGAATTCCGCAGCTACGGATGATTTAGAAGTAAGAGTGGACAAACCAGAAACAAGAATCCGAGTGGCTGGTGGCTTACCAAGCCAGTTCTCGTCATATATAAACCTGGGAACTGGCAGACTGTTAAAAGGAGAGCGCTTACCAACTGATGCATATTTATGGTACTTTTCACGCTTTCGAGGGTCATTAACAGGTTTTCGTTCTTTTTCGTCTGATTCGTCCTTGGACCGGTACTTGTAAATTGGTTGTTTACCTTTTGATTTGTCTTTACTGAGCTCGGGATCATATACAATTCTGAATTCTTTTCGTTTGCTGAAAACAGCTTGGGGGTCTTTTTCTTTTGGAATTAAGCAGGCAGGGAGTGGTTGTGGTGTGTGTTCTCTGACTGAGTTAAGTGTTAATCCTGGTGCGCCAGTAGCTGGTTGGGGCGGTAAAGAATGCGAAGCTCCTTTCATACCAGCAATAGACGGGGGAGGTGGTGGAGGAGGTTGACGAGAAGGACCATTGAGGTTCGAAACTGGCGGTGATTTTGGTGGTGGTGGAGGTCTTTCAGTAGCAACCGTAGATGTAGTATCATTAATAGATGTGATGCCTGGCTTGTCGCCCTGCAGAGGGGATACACTAATGACCGTGTCAGGACTGGTAGCAGGTGAAGATGATACAATGCTAGTTGTTGTAGATGACACGCTAGAAGAACCGGATGATGATGCTAAATATGTACTGTATGCTTTTTCGACTTTGTGCTCTTCATGCATCTTGCCATTTACTTCAACAGAGCCATTTTCTGAATGCCGTTTTGTTGATGAATCATTACTTGGTATGCTAGTGCTAGAGATGCTAGAAGAGGGGACAGTTGATTTCGATACGATTGAACTTTTTACAGCTTTGCTAGGAGTAGCAGAAGTTGATCTAGTCGAGTGAGAATTGTTGCTGTGACCATGCGGACTCTGAACCCGACTATGTGTACGACTGTTGTCACGATCCCAACCCCGATCATAGTCTCTGTCCCGACCTCGGTAATCCCTATGATGAGAATGCGCTGAATCAGGGTGAGAGTCATAGCTTCGAGTTGAAAAAGGCGATGAGTCTTTGTCCCTCGCTCTGTGTCTATCTCTGTCTCTCTCTCTGTCTCTGTCCCCGTCTCTCTCTCTGTCTCTACCTCTATCTCTTTCTCTCTCCCTGTCTCTCTCCCTATCTCTGTCCCTGTCTCTGTCCCTATCCCTCTCTCTGTCCCGGTCCCGGTCTCTGTCTCTTTCTCCATCTCTTTCATGCCTTGATCCATGTTCACGAGATTGGTGGCTAGGATATCTGTCACTACTTCTGTAATCGCGATCTCGGGTTCGGTCGCTGCTGCGACCCCAGTCACTTGATCTCTCTCGTTCACTGATCTCATCATATCCTCTTCGACTACTACTGTATTCAGTTCTGTAGTCAAGATCATGATCTCGTCTATAATCTCGCTCACTTGCTGAGTTTCTACTACTAGAACTATGGTGGTGCCATCCACTATCTCTGCTATCTCTGCTCGAACGTGTGTCACGACTGTCTATATCTCTCGAACGGGATCCATGTCTATCATAATCGGACACAGACTCACCATTCAGCCTATCTTCATGGCTACGGTTTATTCCATCGCGATTAGAGCTGCCCGCCCGGTCGTAACCATGGCGGTCACGCTCTCGGTCCCGTTCTCGGTCCCGCACCACGCGATCAGGGAAAAACACCGCCATAGATGACTTGCTATGGCCGTTCATTTTCCTTGATGCGACTTTGTTAAACTCTACAAACCTTTAGTTAGCATCAACGATACTATCAACTGTACTCAGCTGAATAAACATGTCGAAATCAAAAAAATATCATCCAACAGCATTCACTCTTTCTGCCACTTTACTAGCTAAAAGAATCTCAACTACCAGCTCTTCAGCAAATGATAGTACCTCTTTCCAAACCAATAAAAGCAGGTTCTGTAAAACTGACGAAAGTTGCAACTCGCAAGTTTGGGTCTCGCTCCACATTCACTCCTCCAGCCGCAAATCTGATCTGACTCCAAACCTACAACTTCCAACTTCAAAACAATACCCATTTTAAAGGTCCTCTCTACTTACAACCAGTCTCTCGGCAGGCTTGCAGGTACCGTCCAAAACAAGCAGGAAAACGAAATCTATGGCCGAAAAATGTATGATGCCAATTATTCACCCCTCCGGTTTCAACAATATCTTGCATCGATATACTGCACTGGCATCGCGACTTTCAGCCCCGCTTCTCCTCCGCAAGAGCCGCACCATCGCTTCTCCAGTATGATATATTTATGATCTGATCCAAAATATAAATAAAATAGTTGGACTAGGATGCCTCCGGCGGCTGGGGCTGCGCCCCAGACCCCGCTGCTCCTCTCGCTTCGCTCGAGTCGGGCGTGTTGAGTCCCGCAAGACTAAAATATTCGAACTTCGGCTGGGATAATGGGTCTTGATGGGTTGGAGATGAGTCTCAGCTGACAGAGAACAGTGCCATGTAACTTTACGGACAAAAAAATGGTCTTATTATAATATAATGTAAATAGATCGTACAGGTAAGAAGACTGGCTACTTATTTAGTACGAATATGCTTGAGCTTGCCGGAGCTGTGGAAAAAGTTGTCGGCGTATACCTTGACCTTGAAGTCTCTCTTGTTGGTCTCGTGGACCACTGTGTTCCAGCCCTGGTTAAGAGCAAATCTGATGGCGTCGTCCTTGGTTCTGAACTTCATTTGGGTGGCTTGCCTGTGAAAAGTTAGTATAAGAAATATTGCAGTGCAG
The DNA here is from genome assembly GCF_001640025.1 of Sugiyamaella lignohabitans. NCBI lineage: Eukaryota > Fungi > Ascomycota > Dipodascomycetes > Dipodascales > Trichomonascaceae > Sugiyamaella > Sugiyamaella lignohabitans. The sequence continues at coordinate 1,960,338 of NC_031672.1, read as the reverse complement.
TGGGTATGTTATCAGATAAATTGAACCATGAACCAGGAATCATGAATCATGAATCAGGAGTTTAGAATGACAGTGAGTGCAAGAGCTTGACAGTTTCTCGAGAATTATAACCACATGACAAGAGCGAGGTTCCACAATAAAGTAATTGGAGGATACCAATAATGATATCAGTAGATTGATCTAAGTAGATCCAGAAAATAGGACGCGATAGACTAAAGTGAGCGGACATAAGATAATTATACTCTTTTGCCGAAATTATAGTTGTTGCTTTGTTGGCTCTTTCACTCTCCTGTTACTTGAAATAGCTTTCGACTGGTATTGTATCTGAGTTCTTGGCGTATGCCAAAGATATACTTTCCAAAACTGAGTTCGAAATCTTATCAAATGCCAGTTGTATATGAAATATTCTCAAAACCTTCAGTTGAATTCAGAAAATTCCAGCCCAAACTTCTTCAATTCGATTCCATTTGGATTCCATATCGATTTTTAATCTTCTCGTAACTCAATTCTTGTTGGATTATCTCGATACGATCGCGAACATACTCTTTACCTCTTTCAACCTGGAAATCAAAATCTAAACTCCCTACATGTCTTCACTCCCCACTCTCTTCCACATCCTCTAATACATACATATAATCACCACTGGAAGCCCAACCCATCAAGTCGTTCTCCCATCTGTTGGCGCGTGGGACAATATCCCAGTCAATTCTCCAAACGCCAGTACCCCAGGTACCACTCTGAGTTGCCGCTTTACTTTCTTGGAAAATTCTGACAATTCTATTGGTGGTCAAATCGGCTGGAGCTCCACTGATAGTTTCGAATTCTTGAACCTCCTCAGTCTTCTCAGCTTCGGTAACAGCAGAGGTCTTGGCCTCTTGAAAAGCTATCCGGCTGGTCGATAACAGACGAACATTGCTATTGGCTAATGGTCTTCGGATAGCGAGAGCCACCTGTGGTCTTAAAAAGCTACCCATTTTGTATATTTATTTCGTTATTCGAGACGAACCTCCAAGTTTTCAAGGACCTCTAACTGCGTCTCGGTTTACCACTGCAAGGCTTTTCAATCAACAATTTGGTTGGCCAGTAATTTTCTATGCAGCAGCTGTTTTTGCATTTGTGCAGTGCACGGCTTGGTCGCTGTATACATCGTGATTAATTTATTATGTATTATTATATATTATTATTATATATTATTATTATATATTACTATTATTATTATTATTATTATTATTATTATTATTATTATTTATTTATTTATTATATACTAATATATGATCTAAAAATAAAATAAATAACGTAAAGTTCCATATCCCATTCTGTCACGAATTTATATCAAATTGCTTTGCAAATGCCGTATCTTGGAATCTTAATATATATACTACGCCGTGCACTACCGTCGCCCATTTTTCAACCCCGTTTTCATGTGCATCGAAACCGCTTTTACCAGGTCCTTCGTGATTTGAAGCAGATATTTCAAATAAAAAAGAGTTATAAAAAAAAAGCTATAAACCAATGAACAAAGTTTTCAAGCTCGCGAAGCGAGCACAACGGGGTCTGGGGCGGCGCCCCAGCCGCCGGAGGCATCCCCCTACTCGTTAAATTATTAACAGGAATCAAATATATTCAATAACGCAAACTATAAGAAATAACTAAACAGCAAATTCGCTATGTTCAACACCTCCCTTCTCCTCCAACTTGTGTTGGAACTTGTTGATAGCGGCTTGACCAGTCTTCTCACCGAAGACAGCACCGGAGATAGACTCCAAGTCGTAACCAGAGGTCTCGGGGAAGAAGAACCAGACGGTAGTGAACTCGGCAGCAAGAGCGACAATGTAGACCTGGAATCTGTTAGTAAATGGTTGGGGGATTGTAGTGTTGATTTAGGTAATATGGGGGACGAGCTACGGCACTTTGATGCAATAGGGTAAACTACTGCATTCAGATGATAGACAATGGGTGCTCGAGATCCCCCAGAACCCCATGTTTTAGACTGAAAACTTACAATGTAGTACTTCCAAGCGATGTTTTGAAGGGCAATAGGGTTGACGTAGTTGTTGCTGGAAATAGTTAGTATTGGACTTCGAAATCATACAGAACAGACAGTGAAGCCATGATGAGAATAGTAAAGAATAGAGAGAGACAAGAGATTGCATGAGTAATCGGGCAGGAGCGACATCGGAGAAGCTTTCCGCCCGCAACACACATACTGCTGCTGCACAATCCCCTATTCCTGCTATCATAGACTTGCTGCAGTGACAGATACTTACAAGAAACCAACAATAGCACCGGAGAATTGGTACAAGAAAGAACCCTTACTTCTAAGAGAGAAAGGACAGATCTCCATAGTATAAGTGAAAGCAATGGGAGAACAGATTTGGTAGACCATGTTGTACAAGAAAATGAAGAACACAATTGAGTTACGCAGGGGAACGTTCTTGAAGTCTTGGTTAACATTGGCGCCAGAAACACCAGTGAAACAGATGTAAACGACGAACATGCATGCATAACCGGTCAAGAACAGACGTCTACGACGGAACTGACCAACCAAAATAGATCCGGCAATGGAACAGATAAGAGTCCAGGCAGAAAGACCCAAGTTAATCTTAAGTTGGGAAACAGGGTCGGTGATACCAGCACCATCCAAAACCTTGGCAAGATAGTACTAGGAAATTTGTTAGTAAACATCATTCGAAAAAAAAATAAAGATCACGATAATTGATCCGGTTAAACAGATCAAGCGGGGCAAGCATTGCAGTACAGTATGCATATCTGTGCAGAGTGGGGGGAAGGTATGTGCCCCCAAGCACATGTGGAGGAGGTAAAAAAATACTTACCGAAATGACAGAGTTACCGGCCAATTGTTGGAAAGAGGGGACGATGATACACAAACAGAAGATGTGGATGAAAGATCTGGAACTGAACCAAGTCAACCAAGAACCGACCTTGTTCAATTTCTCTTCCTCGATAGCAGCAGTGATCTCAGCCATCTCGTACTCGACAATAGGGTGAGTGGCATCGCCAAAAGCGTGGTACTTGATGAAGAAGTCTCTGGCTTCAGATTCACGACCAATAGAAATCAAATAACGAGGACTCTCAGGACCGAAAAAAGCAAGAACGATTTGGACACAAGGAAGAGCCAACTGGATCAAAGAAGGAATTCTCCAAGCCCAGTTGTTGTTTTGCATAGACATGTAAGGAGCCCAGGTGACCAAAGCGGCAATCAAGGCACCAAAGGGCCAAGAGGGCATGAGAAGAGCAGTAAGAACTGGTCTTTGAGAGGGGAAACCACACTCGGTAATAAGAGGAGGACAAGCAGTAAGAGAAATAATACCACCAACACCAAGAAGGATTCTACCACCCATGAACATACCAACATTCTTAGCCAAACCTTGAATAAGAGCACCAATAACAATAATGAAACAACCAATGATGTTGGACCAACGACGTCCAAGGTAATCAACAATATAAGTAACGAAAGGAGTCATGATCAAACTACCAATAGTCATACCATTAACGATAGTTCCCAACTTGGAACCAGCTGGGTTATTAAAGAACTTATTCCAAGAAGAGACCGATTGAAGACCGTTTAAACTGGATCCATCATAACCACATGTAACTTGAGCTAATAAACTTCCTAAAAGAAGAAAGTTAAGTTGAAGAAGTCTTGGGTACATGAACCAAGGCTTCTCAAGCTTGGGAGCAACATCAAGTAGAGTAGGACCGTGGTCGAGCTCGACGGGCTCAGAGTGAACTGCGGTTTGATCTTCCTTAGCAGACATTATTAATGAAGATGTCCAAGTTATTCGAAAAGAATTTTCGGTGAATAAAAAATTCTTTGATTGTCTGGTGATCTGATATGGAATAAATCTGGGGAATTTCAGTCCCCTTTTATATTTTTCGGACGTTGGTCATGGACTTTTGTGTTGCATGGTGAACGGCACCTGGAGATGATGAACCACAGTATGCGTCCGTAAAAGGTGATGCGGGGTACTTTTTAGTCGATCACCTTCATTTATGTAAACGCTTAAAAAAAAACAAAAATTGGTCGCTGCATCTCGCAACTGGCATTTCACTAGTAAGGAAATGGAAAGAAACGCCGTTGACGGGCGGAGTGGGGCAGTCAACAATATGTGCTTGCTTTCTGTTTTATTTGCTTCTTATGACCGGATCATATGGGCGAAGCGAAACAATCAAGGGTCTGTCTTCCGATAAGGTCTTTAGTTGAGACATTCTCTATATAGCTACGAGAATCAGGTGTCCCTTCATACCTATTGAATCTCATTGAGTATCTAAAAGTACTTTTAAAAACCTAAAACTTCCGCTATATAATTGAAAAACCTGGAAAGAACTCAATCAAGATCCCAAAATAATCCCCCAAATGAAACCCCACCATGAGCCGGAATTCAAGACCAGAACCAGGTCCAAATCAACTAACAACTGGGGTTACCCGCGTACAGAAGCATGGAGGGGTAATGCTCAAAACTGGTCATCCCCCTGCAGTACATGCATAACGGGATCACAAGTTGTAGCGAAAGGTCCCCGATTTGCATATGCATCTCTTCTCTACTACTGGGATATCTCCGTATGCAAATGGTTAGGGGGTCAAAAATACATTTCCCCGAACTGTGATACGCCAATCCTTCCTAATATGCACTCCAGACGCATGTCAAAATTGCGATGTGGGGTGTGCGCCCCTGTACTGGAAAAATATGCATGCCCCTCCTTTGTGGGGGTCTGGGCTCTACTCTGTACACTCGAACGCCTAATTTTTTTTTTTGCCGGTATCCAGCAAAGGCACAGAAGCTTATATTTCTTTATGAACCTTAAACCTTTCCCTTTATCAAAGGGTCTGTTGTTCTGTTGATATTTTCGTTTTGTCATTTCATTTGTGTGTATAAAAATGCAATATTTCGAGTGGGGGTTTTGGATTTATTGATCCGGCAATTATCCGCTTGACCTAATCTAACCGTGGTGCAATATCCGGCAAATGTCCCACACCCTCTCCTGTAAGATATCACGCTGGACCTGTCTCCAGAAAAACCCCATTTTTCAACGTTAGATTGCAAATTAGATCTGGTGATCTATACTGTACTGGTCATGATTAACCTACAATTCAAAACTCTGGTTTCTAAGGTATCGTATCTCGCTGCATGACCTGCTGCAGCTACCTGCAAAAGAAAGTGCCTTCTTTCCGCGATGCAGTATGCATCCTAGCTTCGAAAGTAGTCTATAGCCCCGACGAAATGCAACAATTACCAGATATACGATTCATCGACCGAACGTGATGAGAAACAATTGTCTGGAACAAGGAGTTAATTGATCCTCTAACTAGTAGTGCGGGGTAGATGAATCTGTTGAACCCATGAGCATATCGTCACAAAATCTCCTACCACCTGCAGATTCTAAGCGATCTCAACGGGGAGCGGTCGCTATTAACCACGAATCTAGCATAGATGAAAATGTCAGATGCAATTTAAATTTAAACGAAAGTTTGTTGTCAGCACTAATTATACATGTATAGCAAAAGAAAATAAAGAAAGGGGAAAAGTGTGGGAAAATCCCAGACTAGACTGATCAAAAAATGGGCCACCCACCAAGTAATATTAGCAATAGCATCCGGGTGTTCTGGTCCCACTGAAGCAATATTTTAACGCTTCAAATTATTACTTTACATGTGAAAGATCAAGAAGTACAAACTGGCCATTATTCTTTCTTAAAAATCTCCAGTCTCAGCCATATGGTCTCAAATTCTTCACGTTGATGTCGGAATAACTTGCGGACTATTTGAAATGGACTATACATGACGAGCCACAGCCTGCGGGGACGTATCAGGATCTTCCTGCCACTAGCACGTACATCCATCACTACCTAGCTCGGGCATCTTCCCGGGGTACCTCTGGTCTATGCAAGATTTCCAGAACGGTAAATAGAACTGACCGACTTACCGCCCCTGAAGGGTCACCCCACCACATCACCGACATGCATCCTTTCTACGAGCACGTACCGAATTTTACCTGGTCAGGTGGCAGCAGCGCCGGTGTGGATCTCAACTCCCCGGGTGGATCTGCCTCCGGCGGCTGGGGCTCCGCCCCAGACCCCGTTGCCCTCGCTTCGCTCGGGTTCCGCTCGGCACCCCCAGAATCTTTTAATTAAAATTAAAATTAAAATTTCAATGGTTTGAGACAGCCTGAAGCTGGTTCTCTCCAATAGCATTATCGATGTATTGTCATTTATAAAGTCCCCTCAGTTTCAAGAACCAAAGTATGAAATTAAGGGATATATCTATTCTAATTTTGATGTCTTCTTTTTTCCCTTAAGCAAGTATCCTGCCATTCTGAGACTTAAATGACGAACTCAGTCTGGTTTTAATATATGATATAGTTTTACCGTAACACTATATAATATCTAGAAATATGTTCTAGACTGTCTGGCCCCCTTATGACATATTCGTGGTTACCGTCACTCTTCTCAAAATGCGAAATCTTGTCTCAATACGTTCAATATCCGTTTCAACTTTTTAAAGAAAAGAGCAACCCCTAAAATAAGCTCAAAGCCAGATGCTCACATGTGTTTCCAACTATTGGCAAGAAGCTAAACATGGCATTGACATTGGACAATAATTTGCTTGTCCAGAAGTTTAGTTCTTAAAAGATAAAGCTAGTCGTTCGAAGTCGAGGGCTAACTCTGAAGAATATCTTAAAGTTTTGTACGAATCATTTTCCATACATTACCCAATAAATCATATTAGAGAATCAAGATGCACTCCAAAGAAACTATTCCTGTAAAACTGCTGGTATATTCTTTAAGATAAATTAGCCTCTGTGTCAGAGATACGAACTCCACATAAACTTTGTCCTACTCTGTAACCAAGGTTTTGCCGGTCAATTATAAGAGCGAGAGAACTGTCTAAACATCACTTTCGCCAAAATGCTATTACAAAGTTTGCGCTTAAAAAAACAAGGCTCTCTCTCTCTGGTTTCCACTCTATGGCCAAAATCACCGATATAATTTGGTCATTAACGGTCTTCATTGTTCTCTATTATATTAGAAGTTTAGTCTTTTATTGAAGTATAAGTTCTCCGCCATCCTATCTCTTCGGCCCCTACATTGGCGTCAAAATCAGTGTCACAACTTAGTCATAAGGCTCAGAGTACTGTCCAACTACATTCTCACAATTATTCCCTTCAAACCTCATCCTTGATTGAAGAATATCATATCCTATGTCTTGGCACTTACATTAGAAACAGCGTCGTAATTTGGTCATAAGAGTCAGAACTCTCTACTTCATTATCAAAGTAAAGACATCGCAAAATAATCTTCCAACAATACGGTAACTTATCTCTTGGAACTCACCACGGTAAAAGCTGCGTTATAACTTCACGGAGGTCAGAATGTTTTCTTACATCATTTCCAGAATAACTCCCTTCCAAACTTCAAGTTTGACTGAAGAATAAGATATGGATATCATGTTTCTTTGGCAGTCACTGGCGCCATGGTAGAATATCACAATCTGGTATTCAAGGCTCTGGATATGGGCCATTGAAGAAGTCCTATGTCACGTTTTGTAACTAGCTATTTATTCTTCAGGTATAGACTGCTCTCTCTTGCGTTAGAGTCGGTGAGATATTCATCCACCGTCATCCATACTTGATTCAACATCATACTATATTGATTGTAAATATTACAAGTGAATGAAGTCAATGACTCCAAGACGAAGAGTGAACAAATATCAATTGTGTATCTGTTCCTGATCTTATAGTGTTCAATAGTGGATAGTAGCTAACATCTTTTTTCCGGTATTAAATCAAGTCTCAATAGTCTATGGGTATCATACTTCATCATATCATATCATATCATATCATATGTCAGATACTAATCTTGTCATTCCGTTAACCTAGAAAACTATATTTTGTTTTAATGGGTAACATTCTATTGCCAAGATCAGTGTGGTACTGTGTCTTTCCCGCTAAGTTCTTTGTGAATCAGTAGGCATCAAATTTCCAGATATTCTCTGATAAATGAGTTTGTTTCGCAATGTATTTGTTACCGATTGGTATTATCAGATTCAGGTATTACTTGGATAAATGTGCTTATTCTCAACCAGATATCAAACAACTATCAAGGTAGTCTAAAATGCTTCACATTCAATAATCTACTGTCAGATAAAAGAAGGTCTTAGGTCTTTACTTCCTGGAAACAACTTCCCGACGGTATAGTATATAATTGTAGAAATTAATTGAGAAGAAAATAAAAAACATTTGCGGAAATGATAAATACCCCCATCTGGCCTTTACCCCTCTGTTTATGTTTTAGTAGTCCATTAGGTCTCTTCGCGATCAGCCATTACCATGCAGACTAAAATAGCTGCAGCAATGATGCATATTAAGTCCTAGTCTCCCCGACACGCATTGCAGCGTAATCGGGAAACGCGATTCCGGTTACTTAGAATACGTATACTTTTATTTATAGTATAGCAGGATTTAACAAAGTTATATGAAGTCTCCGGTCTATCTAACCACTCGGCGGGTTGTACTAGGACGAGACCAGCCTCGAGATTGGTAATACGAGTGTGATGAGTGAGGGTGGGAATGAGAATGAGAATGCGAATGTGGATGTCGGTTCCCCACGTAGCTACGTCCGCCGCCATGCGGCCAGTTAGATATAGTAATCTTATCATGTCCAGGTAGCTGAACTAGTGTGTACTGGGTTGTTGCTATTTCGTCGGCCTCGAACTCTCTTCGGTGAATGTATCCATACGAGTCTCTATAATATGCTGATGTGGAGAACTCTCGCCGTGGGATTATCACCGTCGAAAATATGCTTAAATCGTTTTTGTAGTTTGAAGCTGGTCCTGTATTAGTGAGTGTGCCAAGCTTAATTTTTGATGTTCTGACTGCTGGTGATGATGAATCGTCGACTTTAGGTTCATCATATGTTTGAGTGCATAATCCACTGGTAAGAGTAGTGTAATCGAGATTTTCCTGTTGTTTGGTAAGAGCTTCGGAGCGATGCTTTTCTCTTAATAATGTAGGAATCTCAATATTATCCTCGACAGGCAGACTAGAAATTACAGGGGATTTCGGAACTGGCAGCGAGTTAGATGGTCCCCCAACAGCATTTGAGGAGAATCGCATCTTGGGACCCAACTTTTGAGCAATGCTAGTCTGTACAGCCTCGATAGAATTAAGCGATGGAGGATGTTTAAACGAATTCAGATCTTCGTCAGAGCTTCCATTACTATGAGCTGCTGGGAAAACTACCCGCGGTGGAGACGACCTCTTGCCATGGGTTCCTCTTTCACTGTAGCCATTAAATAAATCACCACTACCGTTGCTTCCACTAGTCTCTCTATTACTGCTAGTAGCAGGACCGCCGCTGATGCTGGTTAAATATGGCAATGACTTGGCCTTAGAGCTAGCTTTTGGCGATGCAAGTAGGAAATTGTCAGGGTGACTATCTTGTTGAGACGACGGGAAAAACCTTGACATCTCTCTACTGCTACCATTTGGAGTTGTCTCATGAGTACCAAATGGCGATGACCCAGTGACTGGTGATAGTGGGGTGCTTTGAGACTGTTGACCAGAGCTATTTGCATCTTTGATCCTCGATCCAACGGGAGCTGATGAAGCTGTAATACCTTTTGAAGTAGAAGATGTATCGATAGATGAACCTGCTGAAACAGATCGCCATGACGGTCTACTATCAGTCCACTTATTAACTGGTTGTTGGTCGTTTTCCCTCTGCATGATTCGTCTTGATGGACCACCACCTACTACCGAAGTACTTGTGTTCGACTTATCCTGCCGTTGATTGGCTCCCGACAAAAATATACTGCTATTATCATCAAATAGACCATTTGTACTTCCGTCACGAGGATAAATGCCGCTTGAAAATCTGCTTGTAGATCCACTACTGGTGCTACGAACAGGACCCCACAGGTTATTGCGACTATCGCCTGGTGCACCAGATTGTCCGTGGGCACTAGATGTTGGTGATGATGGAGCGAATTTGCCCCATACTTTATCTGTACTGCTTGAAGTAGTACCAGAAGACGGCGACGAGGCGCTGGCTGTAGATGTCCTGTTATCCCATAGATTATTAGAAGAAGTTTTAATAGAATTGTCCTGTTTGGTATCGTCATCATTAATAATAGAATTGAGCGAGTTCAACACATGTCGTTCAGTCAGCAACTCATGACTTCCATCATCGGCGTTGCTTATATTAGTATTAGGTGTAGTCTTGTTGGCCACTTGCGCATGCGAAGTATGTTGTTGCTGTTGCTTGTGCTGTTTCTTTTCAGCCTGTTCTTTCCTGTGTCGCTCCTGTCTTTCTTGTCTTTCTTTTCGTTCCTTCTCCAGACGTTCTTTTTCCTGGCGTTCTTTTTCTTCCATCTTCTTTGCCAGTTCTTCAGCCCTTGTTTTAGCATGCTGTTCTCGCTCTTTTTCACGCTGAAGTTCTTCTTCTTTTCTCTTACGTGCCCTTTCTCTTGTTTGTCTCATGATTTCTTCTTGCTCTTCTAAAATAGACTTTCCTTGAGGCTGGCTTGAAGCTGATGTGCTTGACACTGTGCTTGACCGTCGGTCTTGTGAAGGAAGTGGTGAAGTTCCCTGTCTGTTTGATCTTGGTCCGGGTACGGGGGAGCGTCCTGGTCCTGGTCCTGGTCCTGGTCCTGGTCCTGCAACCGGACCAGGTCTGCCAGGACTAAGTCCTCTTCCAGTACCATCCATGCGAGCATCCTGACTGGCTGCAGAGGGAGGACCCGGTTCTTGACCCATTCCTGGACCGCCTACACTCAATCTCCTTGGTTCAGGTCCCGAATACCGATCAATAGACAGTCTCCTCCTTCCATATGGTCCTGGTGGAGGCATATTATGTATTGGAGAACGAGATCTTTCAAAGGGAGGTCCTCTCCTTCTAGGACCACCCATGAAATCATCATCTGGATGGCCATGATATTGCATTCTACCTCCACCATATCCTGGACCACCGCCAATGTCTCCTGGTCCATGTGGGCCATGAGGACCATGAGGATCGTGTGGCCCATGAGGACCATGAGGACCATGAAGATCGTGTGGCCCATGTGGACCATGTGGACCATGGAAATCACCACCCATAGGTCCAGGACCGCCTCCAGGACCTCCCCCAGGACCTCCTCTCATTGGCACAGGTTCAAAATTGCCATTATTCGCATTATACAGCTCCTGTCGAGGAGGAGCATCCGAGCGATACCTACGCTCGTAGTCGTGATACCGATACCTACCATCATCAGAAGGACCCCCATATCGAGGGTCCATATTGTGGTATCCACCATAACCACCACCTCCAGGTCCACCTCCTCCACCAGGACCAGGAAAGTTCTGGTGCTCACTTAATCTATAGCTGTAATGTGGAGTATTTGACTGCCTTTGCTGACGTTGTTGTTCTTTTAGCTTTCTTTCTGATAATTCTTTAATCTGTTCTCCAATTGGCACGACATTAGACTGCTGGGTACTAGCAGCCATTGACCAGGGAGCCAGACTTGGACCAGAGCTGTTCGATGATGACGAGTCGCCATTAGATCCTCTATTAAGAGCGGCATTCGCTGAAGACGGCGAACCACCACCCAGAGTGGTGGCTCCTGACAGCAAAGCCTTGGGTTTAAATAATGAAGACTGAGACGATGTCTGTTGATGCTGGTGGTCCTGAGACCTGTTATTAGTAAGATTATGCTGCTGAGACTGCGACGCCTGCTGATGTTCAAGCTCACTTCTGGCACGCTTCTGTTCTTCTGAATGCTGTTGCTGTTCATGTTGTTTGCGAATCATCGGAGCAACCATTGACTCAAGTTCTTTCTGCCACTGGTCCTCATCATCGTCGTCATCCCAGTTAAACTGCCTTTGTGAAATTTCGGCAGTCGACAGGCGATGGGCCATTGCAATCCCACTCTTCAACAGCTCCTCCTCAGAGACCGGCTCTGGAGCTGGTGCTGGTGCCGATGGCGACGGGTTCGCAACATCTGCTGAACCAGTCGTCGCTGGTCCAGCTGGAACAGCTGTTTCTGCCGCTGCTTGCGACATCTGGTCCTCTCTACTTCCACCACCAACTGTACCCGCAGCAGAAGCTGCAGACGCTGGAGCTGCTGTGGTCGCAGGTTTCTTCCAAACCGTGGCAAATTCGGGCCGCGGGCTATTATTCGAGCTCGAAGGCTCGCTGCTGCCGTGGCGAGCATCCCGTTTCATGGTCCCCAGCTTAAAGGCACCCGTAGCGGTCTCCAACGAGGTCACCGATGCTTTCGCTTTCACGGGAGCCACAATTGACGGGCTCGGACTGGGTTTCTTACCTGCAACACCGATTAGTATTTCACCAGGGTGGCTTTTGCCTCCGGCGGCTGGGGCTCCGCCCCAGACCCCGTAGCTCCTGCTACGCAGGAGGTCGCTGGGATCGTCGACGGTCGACTCGAGCGCAGCGAGAGGAGCAGCGGGGTCTGGGGCGGAGCCCCAGCCGCCGGAGGCAGGTCGTGGGCACACATACTTAACGACACCTTTTCACCCTTCATGAGTTTGGGAGTGACACTCACAGGTGGGCTTGTGGGTGTGGGCGAGTCGGCTTTCCTGAACAGCGAGTTCAACGACTGCGATTTAAATGTCTTCTTGACCGTCGTCTGGTCGTCCTGTCACCGAGTTAGTCCTCATTCACCTTCCCAAAACCCCTCGGAGGGACCTCATTCAGCTCGCAAAAGAGCCGCCAGTCGATTCCAAGGCAATGGACCCAGAAATATCGTTCAACAGACCCCAACTCCACGACCGACCGGGATCGAGCACCTTCAGAAACCCTCAAACCAACCACAACCGGCAAATCTCCGCGAAGCGGAGCACAACGGGGTCTGGGGCAGCGCCCCAGCCGCCGGAGGCAACACCCCAATACCTCAGACCTTGGCTCCATTGAAGCATACCTTTTTTTCTCCGTCCGACAAGCGGGCCTCGGCACTGGACTCGCGGGACACGCGACTCAGATCAGGCGTGATGCCCGTGCCAGTATCTGTAGCGCTCATTGTAGACCGTTTTCAATTGCAGTTACCGCTCAAAAAAACAACAACCGATTGTTGTTATTTGTATGATCTGGAGAGCTCGACTGACTGACTGATTCAGAGTTCCGAGTAGCCGCCGTCAGCGAGGTCAATAACAGCACAAACCAGTCAATTGACAGATATCAGTAATAAATTCCAGGGAATGCCAATATTCTCTGGGATATGAAACAGAAATCAAAACCGTTGCACCGGTGTCGACGTCGTTTACTGCTGTACAAAGGTGAAGCAGCAGCAGCCGGTCAGTTCACAGGTCGGCTCTTTTTTCAGGAGAATCCAGCCCTTGGAGAATTCCTTTCTTGGCTGTATTTAAGGGCTATCGCAGATGCGGATCAAGCCCTGCCAGTGAACAAAGGTATCAGCGAAACTGGTCCGACCAGGATACTTTTGATTCTTTTTGATTTTTTTTCACGCAACCGGCTTGAATCTGGCTTTTGATGCTCCTGTTGCCTCTCCTGCCAGCAGCATTTATGATTTCCCCAAAAGGCTCACACGATGGATCCGCCCTTTCGGGCCATCCCACCCAGCCGTGCGTCTCCCAACCACTGGTCCCAATCCCACCACAGGCTCCGGCTTGTTCCTGCAGAGATCTCGCCTCGCCCGCCGTTGGCGCCAGCAGCTGCTCCGGTTTATTGTCGGTCCCTGCATCTGGACCCTGGCGCTGGCGGGGGTCGGCCTCCGGCGGCTGGGGCTCCGCCCCAGACCCCGCTGCTCCTCTCGCTACGCTCGAGTCGGGCTTGGGGGTGTCGGCTCAAGGGAGCTGGGGACAGAATTGGCGTTTCGGGGGTTTATATAACTGCAAATTATCAGTCATATGCACTTCTCTTGCTGATACGGGGGTATAAAAGAAACTGAGAAGCGGTAATACAGCTCTAACTCTACTAAAACAACTCTCCCGGCCCTACCTCGGTCCCTGCCAGCTCACGAAGCGAGCACAACGGGGTCTGGGGCAGCGCCCCAGCCGCCGGAGGCAGCACCCCACCGGTCACGTGACCCTAACCCATGAAGTGAGATCGAGTGAGAGTCATGTTGGAAATGAACGTCCAGTGAGCAATGGTACCGTTGAAGTTGGCAATAGTAGGATCGGGGCCTGCCGGGTTTTATACGGCGAGCAGGCTACTGGAGAAGGTGCCGAATGCCGTGGTGGATATGTATGAGGCGTTGCCGGTGCCTTTTGGGTTGAGTCGGTTCGGGGTGGCACCTGACCATCCGGAGGTGAAGAATTGTCAGGATAAGTTTGTTCAGGTGGCGGAGGCGCCTCATTTTCGGTTTGTGGGGAATGTGTGTATTGGTAGAGACTTGACTTTGAAGTCGTTGAAAGACAATTATAATTCAGTTGTGTTTGCGTATGGATCAAGTCAGGATAGACTGCTGAATGTACCTGGAGAAGAGCTGCCAGGAGTGTTTTCGGCAAGAGAGTTTGTGGGATGGTATAATGGCGTTCCTGAATTAAGAGCTTTGAACCCGCCATTACAAGATGCAGAAGATGTTGTTATTGTTGGTAATGGAAATGTGGCTCTGGATGTAGCGAGAATTCTTCTTGCTGACCCGACTAGACTCAAATCAACCGATATTGGTGAACATGCTTATGATGTGTTAAGAAAAAGCAAAGTCAAAAATGTTCGAATCGTCGGCAGAAGAGGTCTGTTACAAAGTGCATTCACTAATAAAGAGATCCGTGAACTTATAAACGAGCCAGGAACGATGATGAAACCCTTGGCAGATGTGTATATTAACCACTATAAACCATTTGTGCCGTTTTTGGAGAGGCCAATAAAAAGACTTGTACAAATCGTTGAAAAAGCCAGGACGAACAGCAATGATCAAATTGCTAAAGCTAATCAAGGACAGGGTTCACTTCCGTCCAAACAATGGTCCTTGGAGTACCTACTGTCTCCACAACGGTTCTATGCTTCTTCATCGAATCCCAATATCCTCTCCTCAACCCTGTTTGAAGTGAACACACTTTTACAGAAAGATATTAAATCACCCTCTGTCTGCCGCGGAACCGGTGAAACTAAATCGTTTAAAACGGAGTTGGCATTCCGAAGTATCGGATACAAATCACTTCCCCTTCCTGGCAGTGCAGAACTGGGAATTCCATTTGACGAACAAAGCGGCCGGATTCCGAACGAGCTCGGTCGTATTGCCGGGGTGCCTGGATTCTACGTCAGCGGATGGGTTAAAAACGGGCCTACGGGTGTCATCGCCAAGACCATGTGGGATGCATTCGAAGTAGCCGAGACCGTGCTCGAAGACCTCTACTCCCACAAACTCGACACCTCGTCCAAACCCGGCTATGAGGGCGTTCTCCCCGAAATCAAATCGCAGCCCGTCTCCTGGACCGACTGGCTGAAAATCGACCAGGAGGAAACCAGTCGTGGTGCCGCCCAAGGCAAGCCCCGCGCCAAGTTCACCTCCGTCAACGATATGCTCTCTGTCCTCTAACCTCTATACACCCCATGTACATAGTCTTTATTAGAACCGCCTTTGAATTCTGGGGGTGGGGACTGCCTCCAGGGGCTGGGGCTCCGCCCCAGACCCTGGTTGCTCCTCTCGCTTCGCTCGCGTCGTTTCGTCGACGGGTCCCCGCAATATCCTGCGAAGCAGGAGCAACCTGGGTCTGGGGCAGAGCCTCAGCCGCCGGAGGCACGCAGCAAAGGATCTGCGCTCACTGTTGGAGCCTGGCGGCAGAATGAGTTGACAGTTGGCGCCCCATGGGAGATATTCTAGGTTGAAGTATGGACTGTCAGTCAATGGAAATAATGTGAAGTGCACTGGCATCAATGTCCTGGCGATGTATAAACGAATGAAGTTCAGTATCAATCAAATATCTGAGATATAGAGCAGATAGTGAACAACCTGCAATCAGGTAAGTGACGATGGTACACGTTGAATCTACAACAACCAGCCAAATTTAACAGTCCAGAAGATTAGCCTGGACAGCTCATCTCATCTTGGAATGGCCGCTGTAGTATCCTAGGACCAAGGGATTGTAGCCAAATTGTTATATCGTTATATCGCTCAATACATTTTTCTAAATGAGATCTAAGGTATTTTTGTTGTATGGAACATCCATATTTTGGATAATTAAGCTGTGAGCAATACTCATCCTTAGCATGGGTTAATTGTAGATTGCTAATAACTCTCGCTTCCTGATAGTTGCTCAAAAAGCCAAAAATTGACCTTACTGATCGTCCCATACGGTCCTAGCCAATCTCCTGCGAAGCAGGAGCAACGGGGTCTGGGGCACAGCCCCAGCCGCCGGAGGCACTAATGACCTCGACAAGCTTACAGAACGTAGCCGGATTATACTACTGGTCAACTGAAGGTGTAGAAGCACCAAAAACATTTCCCCAATAGTGAAATTGGGGGTTACCCGGATAATTTGGCAAAGTTGCAGGAATTTAGCGGCTGAACTCCGGGTAACACCGGTTTCAATGAAATGTAAGCCGAGATCACTATGCCAAGTACCACTAAAAGCTTGGAAAGTAGAAACATTTTGTCAGAATATTAAAACAAAGTCCGTTTGGTCGTCAAGCACTTAACGTCGACTTGGCTAAATGCATCGGAAAAAGAACATATAAAAAAAACAAAAGTAAGCAGCCAGCTGAGAACATTTGGACAAGGTTGATTCTCAAAACCGGGTAACAGACGAAAGTCCGGTTCCCTCATAAATATTATTATTTCCAGCAGACATGATGGGCATGCAAGAAACTATCCAGGAGATGAATTCAGACTAGTGTCCTAACTAATCGACCTCAGCTGTCATTTATGTTCGGTGGCGGGGGTCTGGCTCTCGTACAGGCAATGAACGATGTGAGCTGTCCGACTACAGTTACAAAAGTGCTATTCCCGGTAATATAATTGGTGAAGAACCGACTACCATCAAATCTGCTAAAAATACAATAGCCAAAGGAAACAGCCTGCATCCAGTTAAATTAAAGAGTGGTCATTCTGATAATATATTGAAATAGGGAAACAACTGGCAAAATATTCTGAAATCTGGAACATCCAAAGTAAGCTTCCTCCAATAAGAAAATAAAAAGGGGTCGTCCTTATGGGCCTCCGACCCAGCAGGTGCAGGATCGCCGAGATGCTGATCGGGTAAAAAAAGTAAATAAACGTCGCGTTATGCATAATCATATGTTCCATGGCCCTGCCCTGTAAAACGTATATCGTGCTCATAAAATATGGGATTCCTTCCCAGGTATATATACTATACCGGTAAAGTTGATAACGTTATGTGTATATGACTCATGCATAGTTCAGTACACGTTCTCAGATAACATGCTTCACTCTACAATGCATATGGACCAAGTTTTCATATCATATCTTATCTCGTGAGGCATCTTTTTTTGTAACTAAAATTCTAGGCAAGGATAATTGTTTGCACTTGATTCCCGCTTAGTTGTATCTGCGTAGCTCAATAGCTTATGGTCATATTACCTCTATGTTATATGTTATCTCTCCCAGAATACTATTGGGTGCTCCAAGTTAACATGTCTCATTGCTATTTCACTAGACTCCATCACCTTTGGTTTCTTATGCTATTTTTCCATTTTCGTAAACATTTTTTAACCCCTCCAATAGTCACGTGTCGATTTATGTGCAAACTCACTATGGTATTTAATTGCGATAACGTTAGCCTCATATATTTATTTACATATCACCTGTGAGAACTAGTTCATCTTTTAAGCATCAATCTCAGAAACGCAATATGACTGAACCAGATGATCCATTTTATCAACTGGGTCCTGTTAGAGACTATTTGATCTTCGTGGCTCAATTTGATGATAATTCGCGTCCCGATGAGTTGGACGCAAGGGTGGAAGGGCTCGTTAGACTATGTAACGACTTGTCTCAGTTTGGTTACCTCAATTGCGAACACGACGGTATCTACAAACGCCCCCGTGGGATTCACGAATATCGAAAGGATCGCGGCAAATCATCTCTGGCTACTTTAAAGAAGTATTTCTACATGAACTTAGAGGACCTCTGTCCCGATGAGGAGTTATTTCCTTGCATATTCGAATTCTTGATTTCTTGCCGTCCCGAACGACAACCAGTCCGGTTCATGGACACTCAATGTAGGAAACATAAGGTGCGAACAACTGAGGGCTGGCAAATAGATGAACCGTACGACAATTTTAGAAAGATCGTGACATTGATTATAGAACAGCATCACCCTCCACTAGTGCAAGAAGAATTAACTCCATTATCTGAAGAGCGATACATGGGTCCATCGCCTCAGACCTTCTTCAGCATTATTAAAGAGACGATTCGGAAAGTAAAAGATGGATTCCCCCGTATGTATTCACCTTGTGTTCACATCCTTCAAAGTAGCATGTACGGTAAGTCTAGATTGATCAAGGATCTAGCTTCTCATCACGCTTACTTGAGCTATATTAACTTAGGCGAGAGATTGAGTTCTGGAAATCCTAGTACTCTTTTCAGTCGAAATGTTGATAGGGGCTTGGTACCGGGATACTTAACCTCAGCAGTCGATCCCGAGGTTGCTCAAGATGTTCTGCTATTCCTGATTTGCACACTTGAAACAATCGTCAAAGGACTAGAACAAAATGAAAGTAACTATACAACGGTTGAGAAGTTTTGGACTTTCCAGAGACCGACATCAGTCTTCGATAAAATTGTAGAGGAGAGTTTTGCCGACAAGGTACGAGGGGAAACTGATATATGGAAAATCCTCTCATTTCCCAATGCTATTACTATTATAAAAGATAATGTGCTACTATCTCTAGAAATAAAAGAGCTACTAAGAGAAGAATGGAAGAAATACCGTTTGGCACTGAAGAAGAATAAGGATGCAAATATAGAACAATACTTTATCCTCGCCATCGATGAAGCTGGAGTCCTGAATATGAAATATACCCGAGGTACCATGAACTTCCCATACTTTCAGATGCTTAAAAAGGTGGCCCGTTGCCTTGTGGCTGATGATCTATGGAGAGGTTTTGCTATAGTTCTTGCGAGCACATCTGGTATTCGTGATTATGATTTTTTTTTGAGTGAGACCGGTGTAATTGACGTTGAGCCCTGGTACGACCTAGGTACCTTCGACTATCACGTACGATGGGGTGAAAGACCGCTTACATTAAACTTCAGCGACATCGGAACCTTGAGATTCTATGCAAAGTTTGGTAGACCCGCGTGGAAGGAGTACATTGACAGTGGCCGTGAGGATAAACTTCTGGCCGATGCCAATTCCAAGCTTAGGGGAAGAATCAATGATGGGCTATCGAAGCATCATACCCTTCTCGTGATATACGCAGTACCCATGAACTTCGGTTTCCGTACAAAGGGAAGATTAGTAGAATCGCGCATGGCCACACTCCTATCTATGTCTGATAAACGTCATGATCTCAAAGTAGGGTATCCTAGTGAGCCAATTCTGGTCATGGCAGCCCATAGGCTCTTGCAAGAGGAAAATGACCTTGATCTTATCTCACTTCTCCTTAGGGAAAATATTATGTCTCCTGGGGAAGCTAGTGAGCTCATCGCGAGATGGATGTTGCTTGATGTTCTGAAAAGCGTAGGTTTGCGCAATGGCTTACAGAGTAATTACTGTCGTGTTCGGGATCTTTTCAATGGTCTTGAGAAAAAATATCTCGTTACCTGTAATTGCGACCATCCAAATCAACATCACTTATTTAACGAGAGGATTCACATCAACCACTGGATGACTCTTAAATCTGAGTGTACGATTCAGATGTTGGCGCTCGGATTCTTGAGAGGCTGTGGATTTTGCTTCGAAAGAAGAGACAGAGATTTTGATCTCATTATTCCCATATATTTGGAAAGCAGAAATGTTGACCTTACGAACATCAGATTCTTCGAACGGGGTGAGGATAGTAAATGGGGGTTAGCAGAGTTGGATTCAGTATCCCAAGCATTTAGTGTTATCCTCATTCACGTCAGCAACAACGAGAGTTCTCATGACGGTCACAACGCTGCCATTCATGATAGAATGGCAGAAGAAGTACAACTGATCTTTGGCCGATTCAAGTCATTTATCGGTTTGCATATCATACTGGGAGGAAAACCACCTACCGATTACGAAGAGAAACCCACGTATAATAAGGATTGGGCAAGTGTCTTTACAAGTCAAGAAGATTGGGCTGATATCCATCCGCTAGAAAGGGAGCCTGGGTTAGCTCAGGGATTTAATCTTGCCTTTGACCTTAGTGTCATAGGCAACAAAACTTCGAATAGCGACTTCATTGATAATTTGCAGCAAGTTGTTCATTTGGCTAGAGAAGGTAGTGGGAATCCGTCAAAGACTGTCATGTTGCAGAGGTATGCTTCGGCACCTTATCTTAATCAGAAGGTTATTGGGGAAGCTCATCAAAGAAATAGACAACAGCAGTTGCAGCACAATCAAAAAGAAGGTAATGAAGGCCAGCAACATGAGACACAAGGATTTGAAGTTGCTTCTATTAGAAGGCGACTACGCCCTCGCCCCGCAACCCTATTGGATAAGCCCAGCTCTCCAGATGAGTCAGACGTACCATCGGCTCCCGATCTCTCGAAAAGCAAAGAACCAGCCAATTCTACGAAGAGGCTTAAGCGAAAAGCAACTCCAGTAAACCGTCCTAGAAGACGTCGAGGACCCGGTCCTAGTTAAATGTTTACAATTTATAGTACAAATTTAGTATCTGTTATCTTGATTTTTGTTTAGCACTCAAGAATACTTCCTTAGTCGATTATTCACCGATTTTCGGACAATACTATTAACGTATATGTCTTGTTCATCGTTATCAGGGAACTTTGCAAGCGATTTTGGATTCATCTGCGCTCTGCATCTGACATGTTCCCCCTGGCAGGTGACGAGGCTATTGAATCCCAGATCCAGGGATGTATCAACAATCCTTTTGCTGCTATAATGTTCCGAGTGAATCATCTGTCTTGCTGATGACTCCTAGAGATCGGCATAATATATTTAGGTCGGCCTCCATTGCCAAAATCCTGCAATTTTGCTAGGTGTGAAGAACGCAGCATTGACTACGTCAATGAAGAGGTGATTTGTTCTGCGGCTAGATTTTGCAGGCACCTGGTGTAGTCATTTGGAGCTCGTTAACTAATAAAAGACGGTCTGAAACAGATCTTGTACCTTCTTCCAATCAGTTTGATGTTCACCGCGATTTTCATTATCCTCAAATATATAATATAATATAGCAACTATACTCATTGAGCCTTACGGTGAAACTATATAAACTAAACCTCTTGTCTTCACTTATCTTATTCTTGATCCGGCTTACATAGTAATATATCTCATATTATTATTAGTCGCGATCACCCAATAGTTATCTAAATCTGAATTGATAAAACTAAATAAAATAAAATCAGAATCGGAGGTGAGCGGAGTAATCTCGCACTGCTCCTCGGCCCCACATATATTTAATATATATCCACGTTGGGGGTACGTCAATATTGATCTTATTTCAGATAGAATCCCAACCTCCTTAGAGGTCTCTGCGATATACATCTATATATATTAATATGTGAGGCTGACTCCTCGCAATAAGCGTTTATTGAGCGGCACTCACTTCCGATTCGGGTTTTTGTTTATCTGGTTCTCTGATGATTTACTACTTTCGGAAGACGTTAATATGCAAGTGACGAAACAATAGGTAATAAAAATATATTGATAATAGTTGTGACAGAAAATTCCATAATATATATATGTCCAGTAGGGAGAAAGAGTCGTATTTATAATTCAATGGTGAATTCTAAATTTCGCCATCTTTCCGGTCTTCTGGCACTAGAGAATAAAATAATTTGTTGAGAAAGAGGGGAAGAAAATAATTTGTTGAGAGCGGGGAAGGAAATAATATGGGTTAGGGACTCTTCATCCGCGGGTAGCTCGCAGAGCTCACATATAGTAGGGTTAGGTGATATTGTGTCCTAGGAGCCTTTGCCTGCCTTTGCTTTGCCTGTGTCTAACACCCATACCAAGGCATCTAGATCATTCCTTCCTCAAAAGCGTGGGAAGACTGCTGGGCATACAGATGAATAATACGTGGTAGCCGATCTCAACCTTATTGTGGAGGTCTGGGAAATTTGGAAAATGAATTCCCACGGAAGGTTCGATAATTCTATTAAACCTCAGTAACCAGACTGTCGATCTTCTTGGCGGCCCAGTGGTTTGACCATACCTCTGGCGCCTGGGATTGTACTTCAACTGGCCGAAGTACCAAGCAAAATTAGAATCTGTCACCCTGACCTTTTTTGACAAACATTATTACTTGGACTCCCTTCTCCCTGGGAATGAGATTAGGGTCCACGAAATACTGAAGCTTTCTTCTGGATCTTTTCTTCAGCTTTTTAGAGAATCACTAAGTATCTTTTATGAAGCATGCTCAGTTCATTGGGATCCATCTACGACGAAGATGGAAAAAGTCATCATAAAAAAATACATTGCAACTCGTAATTGCCAGACGTGCACTAAACTCCTACCGAGATGTTTAACATAGTGATCAAGAAAGCATTTCCAATGGTCAAAACTTAATACCTATGAACCTTTTAAAAGTTTTATTATTGTTTGTATAGTCCTATGGTCAGAATATCATAACTAACACTCTGATGCCTTTGAAGGTAGACTTCCCATTTGTTAAGAGTTTGATAGAAGTAGATATTTCCACAAGGGATTCGAAGAGAGATAGTGCAAAAGACCCTATAAGTTTGGACAATTTTGTGGCTACGGCAGAGTAGACAAGTAGTCCAACATGATGCTGGAGTAATGTGTAAATAGTCAAAAATAATTTTATTAAGTATATTTAGGGCGGATCGCTGACCGGGGGCGTAATCGGCTTAGAATGGAGGGAATCTGTAATACCTGTCTCTGGTCTTCATTAGCATCTTGAGGTTGTGGAAGAACGTTAGGAGCGTCGGGAATTACCTGTCTCTGGTCTTCATTAGCATCTTGAGGTTGTGGAAGAACGTTAGGAGCGTCGGGAATTACCTGTCTCTGGTCTTCATTAGCATCTTGAGGTTGTGGAAGAACGTTAGGAGCGTCGGGAATTTCCCGCTCTCCAACCCCTTCTGATTGCTCACCGCCATCCCCATCATCCGCACGAACAGTAAGAGTCTCTGGTCTAGCACCCCTTTGATTTCGCCGCAGCTGCCTTCGCTTTCGACCATAAAGAACAACTTCCCGATATTTGTCAATGAACTCCTTGTTTGCATTTGTAGCAGTGACTCGAATGTCGTAGGCAAGAGCGAAGTCTTGATTGAGCACAGCATCTCCTTCTGGACGAGTGGTATCACCACTATCTTCTTGAATTGAAAAGAAATTTGCCAAATTCATTTTATAACTAGGCTCATTTCTATAACCAACAGGTGGTGATTCACCTAGTTGGAAATAGGCCGTAATTATATACGGCCTTTTCCTTTCGAAGATTTGTTGACTGTGGTGAACCATCTGGTCGTGAATTTTTTCGTATTTATCGTCACTCGAATTTTGATTGTTACGAACTTGAATGACGATAACACTAAATGCTTGACGTACTGCATCCTTCTCTTCTTTTGCCCATTCTATATTCTTGTCCCCTTCAAAGAGTCTGATGTTCGTAAGATCTACGTGTTCGCTTTCCAAATATATGGGGATGACGAGATCAAAAGCCGGCTGGTTTGTTTTGAAGCAAAATCCACAGCCTCTCAAGAATCCTTCAGCCAAATCATTGAGAGTACACTTAGAGTCAAGTATTTTCCAATGGTTGATATGTATTCTCCCATTAAGTAAGTGATGTTCATCTGGGTGGTTGGATGTGACGAGATAGTTTTCCTGAAGGCCATTGAAAAGATCCCGAACACGACAGTAATTGCTCTGCATGCCATCTCGCAGACCTGCGGTTTTCAAAGCATCAAGCAACATCCATCTGGCGATAAGCTCACCAGCATCCCCACTAGGCATAGGCCTGTCTGTAATCAAATCGGTGACAAGCTCACAGTCATTTTCGCCTTCCAAGAGCCTATGGGCTGCTAATGCCAGAATGGGCTCACTAGGGTATACTACCTCGATTTTATCACGGTGATCAGACACCCATTGGAGTGTGGCCATTCGTGATTCTACTAAGCTTTCCGCTATACGGTAATCGTGACTCATGGACGGAGCGTATACTGGGTAAAGGAGTTGATACTTTGATAGGTTGTCAATATGTCTTCCCCTAAGCTTAGCACTGGCGACTGGCAGAAGTTCGTTTTCATGCCCACTGTCAGTGTACAGCTTCCAACTCGGTCTACCAAACTTGGCATAGTATCTCAAAGTTCCGATCTCGGTGAAGTCTAATGTAAGCGGTGTTTCACCCCATCTCACATGTAAATCGAAGGTGCCGAGGTTGTACCAGGGATGAGCGTCGATTGTATCTGTAGCTATTAAAGAACTATCATCTTCAGGCGGTGGAGATAAATCACTAATAGCTGCTGGCGTACCGGCAAAAATTATAGCAAAACCCCTCCATAGGATTGCAGTATTAAAGAAACGTGCCACCCTCTTGAATATTTTTAGGAAAGGTTCACTCATTGTATCAGGCTTACTTTGGATGCCCAGTGATCTAGCTTCATCTATGGCGAGCACAAAGCACTCTTCTATTTTCGGGTCCTTGTTCCTCTTCAGTGCCGAGCAGTATTTGCGCCATCCTGTTCGTAGTAGATCTTTTACACCTTCAGATATTACCACAGAATCTTCCGTAATTGTGACCGCGCTTTCATCACGGATAGAACCCCATATATAACCTATCGAATCTCTCTTTTCTAAAAACCTCATCTCTACATTTTGCTCAAAGACCAATGATGTTTCCTGTAAATTCCAAAATCTTTCAAGTGTTGTAAAGTCATCATCATTCCGTTCAAGTCCTTCGACGATCACTTCAAGCGTGCAAATTAGGAATAGTACAACGTCACAAGCAAAAGCGGAATCATTTGAATATCTAAAATATCCCGATGTCTCTCTTCTGTCAATACTGCGACCAAAACAAGCCCTCGGATAGCCAGAAGCCAATTCCTGGCGTAGGCACATATAACTTATGTAAACGTGATGACAAGCTAGATCCTTGATCAATCTAGACTTACCGTACATGCTGCTTTGAACGATGGAAACACAAGGCGAGTATACACGGGGGGATCCCTCAGATACATTCCGAATTGTCTCTTTAATGAAGTTGAAAAAGGGCTGAGACGATGGACCTATGTGTCTCTCTTCAAACAATTGAGCTAAATTTTGCTGGATCCGGGGAGGGCCATTTGCCGATACAAAAAATTCCACAATGTCTTTAAAATTGCTGTACGGTCTATCTGCTTGCCAGTTATCATCAACTCGCACATTATTTCTACGACAGATGTCTTTTATCTCAACAGAGATATTCTCGCCCTGGTCTCGTTGACGTTCGGGCCGCCGAGAAGTCAAGAACTCTAATATGGAAGGAATTAACTCCACATTGGGACATAGGAAGTCTAAGTTTATATAGAAATTCCTTTTCAAAATATCCAAATCTGAAGTATCGGGGTCGTTTGATAATGCGTTCTCAGATACATTGAGGGTGATAACGTAAGTCATGTTGCTTAAATTTTGGACGTAGCCAAATTTATACAAATTCCGGCAGAGCTTTTGCAATAGGTTCTTCTTCCAAACCCCAGAACTATTTTGATCCCATTTATCTACCGAGTCCAAGTACTTTCTAACAGGACCCAGTTGGTAAAATGGATCATCTTGGTTGTTCATATTGGGCTTTGAAATTGATGTTTAGAAAATGAACTATTTCTCTCACAAGAGATATGTATATCCAAATATAATGCATTAAGAA
The DNA here is from genome assembly GCF_001640025.1 of Sugiyamaella lignohabitans. Lineage (NCBI taxonomy): Eukaryota > Fungi > Ascomycota > Dipodascomycetes > Dipodascales > Trichomonascaceae > Sugiyamaella > Sugiyamaella lignohabitans. The sequence goes on along the minus strand of NC_031672.1, from coordinate 1,934,454 downwards.
ATATGGCGGCCCTGACCTGTCACATTTTTCTAGTGGTTATCCGGCTATGGGGGGAATGCCTCAAATAAAAAACGACGTGGTCCCTGCAGATAGCCAATATGCATGCAGTATTTGAGTTGCATCCTAGTGCGTAGTGTGTAACTAAGATTGGCAAGGATCGGAGCTAAGTTAGCGGGCTGGTCTTACTTGGGGTTGGAGTTATCCCAATAGTTCCTCATCTACAGCCGTTCATGTCCGCTTTAAATCTCCCTTGCATGTACTATTTTGAGGTAATCCTCTTATTGGTTCAGTTTTGACATCCTGCACTATGTGAGACTGTTTTGATTATGTGTCCCAATAAGTAAATCATCGTCGCTTTTCTGCATACTGTTATAGGATCCCTGTAAAACAAAACATACCTTCGCATAAATGATATATAGGATTACTTTCGAAGTGTATCTATACTGGTCATGGTCAAGTCAATAATATTATATATCTGCATGACTCATACATTGGTTCGAATCTTCTCAGATGGTACGTTTCTCTCTATAATGCATCTAGGGCAGCTGCACTTTCTTGTGAGGCATCTTTTGTAACTGGAATTGTAGGCAAGGATAACGTTTTGCTCTTGATATGATTCCAGTCTAATTTTCTTTGTGCACAAGCTATAATTCTTTAGTTTCTCGATACCAATAACAACAACATGTAAATACTAGTCTCGGACAGAATATTATTTGGTGCTCCAAGTAAACACGTCTCAGTGCTATTGCTTTAGACTCCGTTTTCTTTGATTTCTTCTGCTATTGTTCCTTTTCGTAAACATCTTATAAGCCCTCTAACAGTCACGTGTTGAATTCTGTGCAGCTCACTATGGTATTTCAATTCCTATAGCGTTAGCCTCATTTATATAGACTACATATCTCCTCTGAGAGAAATAGTTCAATTTCTAAACGTCAATTTCAGAGCCCAATATGAACAAACAAGATGATCCATTTTACCAAGTACGTCTTGTCAGCGAGTACTTACGCTTCGTAACTCGAAGCCAGGGATCTGTGATTTTGGATCAGAGGCGGGAGAGGTTTAAAGCCCTCGATTTTGAAATGAATAAGTTTGGCTACCTCAATAGCTCTCTCGATGGTGGCTACTACATCTCGCACACCCTATACGAATTGAAAAAAGATCACGGCAGGTCAGCTCTGATTCCTTTGAAAAGGAATTTCTATATGAACTTAGAGTACCTATGTCCCGATGTGGAGTTATTTCCCTGTATATTAGAGTTCTTGATTTCTCAGCGGCCCGAACTGCAACCATACCGGGGCATAAATATCACAGCTGTGATAAAAGACATCTGTCGCAGAAATAATGTGCAAGTTGATGATGATTGGCAGACGAATGGACCGTTCAACAATTTTGAAGACATCGTGGCATTGTTTGTAGCAGCGCATGGCCCTCCCCGAATCCAACAAAATTTAGCTCAATTGTTTGAAGAGAGATACATAGGTCCATCGTCTCAGCCCTTTTTCAACTTCATTAAAGAGACAATTCGGAACGTATCTGAGGGATCCCCCCGTGTATACTCGCCTTGTGTGCACATCTTTCAAAGCAGCATGTACGGTAAGTCTAGATTGATCAAGGATCTAGCTTCTCATCACGTTTACCTGAGTTATATGTGCTTACGCAAAAACGACAATTCTGGCTATCCCGGGCCTCGTTTTAGTTACAGCATTGATAGCGGCACGACGCAAGGATATTTGTACTCTGAGGATGAAGGCTTTTTTGCTGAACACGTCTTGCTATTCCTTATTTGCACCCTTCAAGTGATCACCAGAGGGCTCGAATGCAACGATGATAACTATATGAAGGTCGAGGAATTTTGGGATTTCCAGGAAAGGTCATCAGCCTTCTATCAAACTGTTGAGATGTGTTTTGGAGACAAGCAAGATTCGAAAAGTGGTATATGGCAGACCATCACATCGAAAGGGGCGGTAATTATTACACAAGATACTTTGTGTCTATCTCAAAAAGTACAACAGCTACTCCGAAGCGAATGGGACAAATACTGCTCAGCATTGAAAAAGAGTAAGGACATGAATATAGAAAACTACTTTGTTCTCGCCATAGATGAAGCGGAAATTCTGAATTTGAAAAATAGCCAAAAAATCATGAGTTTCTCACATTTTCAGGTTTTCAAAAGGGTGGCACATTGCCTTGTGGCTAATAACCTATGGAAAGGGTTTGCTATAGTTCTTGCGAGTAGGTCCGGCCTTCGTGATTATGATGTTTCCTTGAGTGATTCCGGATTAATCGACGTTGTTACCTGGTACGACCTAGATACCTTCGACTATCACGTACGATGGGGTGAAAGACCGCTTACATTAGACTTCGCCGAGATCGGAACTTTGAGATTCTATGCCAAGTTTGGTAGGCCCATTTGGAAGCTGTATATCGATAGTAAGCTCGAGAACAAACTGCTAGCGGACGCCAGTGCTAAACTCAGGGGAAGACACGCTGATGGGCTATCAAAGCATCATACCCTTTTCGTAATATACGCTCCGGTCATGAATCTCGATTTTTGTACAGCGGAAAACTTGGTAGAATCAAGAATGGCTACAGTCCTAAGTGTGTCTTATCAACGTGATATTCTCAAGGTAGGATATCTAAGTGAGCCAATTCTGGTCATGGCAGCCCATAGGCTCTTGCAAGAGGAAAATGACCTTGATCTTATCTCACTCCTCCTTAGGGAAAATGTTATGTCTCCTGGGGAAGCTAGTGAGCTTATCGCGAGATGGATGTTGCTTGATGTTCTGAAAAGCGTAGGTTTGCGCAATGGCTTACAGAGCAATTACTGTCGTGTTCGGGATCTTTTCAATGGTCTTGAGAAAAAATATCTCGTCACCTGTAATTGGGAACATCCAAATCAACATCAGTTATTTAACGAAAGGATTCACATCAACCACTGGATGACTCTTGAATCTGAGTGTACGATTCAGATGTTGGCGCTCGGATTCTTGAGAGGCTGTGGATTTTGCTTCGAAAGAAGAGACAGAGATTTTGATCTCATTATTCCCATATATTTGGAAAGCAGAAATGTTGACCTTACGAACATCAGATTCTTCGAACGGGGTGAGGATAGTAAATGGGGGTTAGCAGAGTTGGATTCAGTATCCCAAGCATTTAGTGTTATCCTCATTCACGTCACTAACACCGAAAATTCGCATGAGGGTCATAACACCGCCATTCATGATAGAATGGTAGACGCAGAGCAGTTGATCTTCGGCAGATACAAGCCATTTATCAGTTTGCATATGAAGTTGGGAGCGGAGCCACCTACCGGTTATGATCAGACACCCACGTATATTGAGAATGTCTTCGCAAATCAAGAGGATTCGGCTGATATATATTTGCATGAAAGGGAGGCTGCGTCAGCTCAGGGCTTTAATCTTGCCTATGACCTTCGTGTCACAGGAAACAAAACTTCGAACAGCGACTTCATTGATAGATTACAACAAGTTGTCCATTTGGCTGAAGAAGATAGCGAGGATCCTTCAGGGAATGTCACGTTGCAGAAGTATTCTAGAGGTGCTTATCTCAAACAGATGGAAGTGATTGAAGAAGCTCGTAAAAGAAAACACCATCAAAGAGGAGCTAAAGAATCATCCGGTAATGTAGAATTACTAGAGAATGAAAGGGCTCTTAATCTACTTGCAGATGATGAGGTTGGCGGTGAACGGGAAAACGTTGAGGGTCATGATGTTTGTCTACAACAGCAAGATGTTATTGATGACCAGCGGCATGAGGCACAAGTATTGGAAGTTCTATCTGTTGAAAGGCAATTGCACCCTAGGCCCGCAAACGAACTGTCGGATAAGTTCAGTTCTCCGGATGAATCAGGTGTATCATCGGTACCCGAGAACTCAGGAAGCAAAGGACCGACAGACGGTGGAAACCCGCTTGAGCGAAGGGCAACTCCAGTAAAACGTCGTAGAAGACGTTGAGTGCCCGCTTTTAGATACAAGTTTACAATTTATAGTACGAAATTAGTTATTTTTGATCTTAGGAGTTTTACTTATTCGTCACGCAAGAATAACTCGGCAGTTGAGTTTTTGCCGATTTTCGAGCATTACTATCCGACGATTTGTCTTATTTATCCTGATCGCAAGGACGGAAGCGGATCAGAGACTCTGAGACCCCATCTAAGTTGCCGAGCAAAATTTTGCAACTTAGTCGATAATTTTACCTAAGCTCTATACCTGACATTTAAGGAGTACAGCCATGTCAAATATATTGAACTTAATAGCAAATATCCTGCAATCTGGTAAATCTGATCATATACAAAGATGAGAATCCATTATTATCAGGTTGAAGTACTAATAGCAAATATTCATTTTTAGGATCTATACGTTTTACTGGCATGAAATATGTTGACATACAATATAGAAGAGCAAGCAACCTACAGTCAAGTAACCTTCCTCGTGGTATATAAAGACGTGAATTTAGAATTGTCAAATATGTTGAAATTTATAAGCCACAACAAACTGCCCGAAATCGTGCAACTACAACAGGGGGTCCTCCTGTTGATATATAAAGTATGGAAGTGCACGGGCATAAAACATGCTGAAATCTAGCCACAGCAAACAGCCAGTCGTCAGGTGAATATAAGCGTGGTCTCCAGGTGATCTCCAGGTGGCATACTTGTTCTTTAACAGGGAATTCTATATAGCTAAACAAACAGCGTGCAATCAGATAATTGCTAGAGGATAGTCCTACTGGCGATAAATAAAACGACAAGGGAATCCAGTATCGGCAATACATTAAGATACTACAGCCTGCAGTCAAGCAACTACCACAATGGTCCTTGGAATCGATGGCATTAAAACTGTATAAATTTACAATTGACCACAATTGCACCATCAACACCCCAACACCCGCGAATCCCAGTCACGCTGGGACCCCTATGCCCGACTCGAGCGCAGCAGCGAGAGGAGCAGCGGGGTCTGGGGCGCAGCCCCAGCCGCCGGAGGCACACCACCCACCCCCTGAACCCCTGAATTCTCTTATCTTTTATCGCAGCAGCAGCATGCATAGACCAGCAGCAGCACCGCAGATCTGTTTCATGATATAATATCCTAGCTTGACTGGGTCCCGTGGTGGTGGTGTTGGTGGTGGCGCTGCCTCCGGCGGCTGGGGCTCTGCCCCAGACCCCGTGGCTCCTGCTTCGCAGGAGATTGCTGGGACCGTGGGGATTGGGTGAGCGCACCAACTGGAGGAGGGGTGCGACAATAGACTCAGGACTGAAGCAAGACTAATAATAACATCCCAGAAACGCTCAAACGAAAGCAGGAAAGAGTGTCATACATTAACGATCAACAGAGCACGCCTTTCAGGGATGCATTCGTCGTCTTTCATAGCTTTTGCTTGCGCCACGCCCCCACCGCCATCCGTCCAACGAACTATACCCGTAAAACCCCCCCCTCCACCACGCGACACGCAAACCAGGCACCCCCCCCCTCCTCCACCGCTCGCAAAGCGAGCACCACGGGCTCCGCCCCAGACCCCGGAGGCAGAACCCCGGCCAGAAGCCCCTGACCAGTCACTCTAATCTGGCACGAAGCGCCGATCGGGGCATCAGCGACCTGGCTAGCCTGTTTGGGCTAATTACAATCTGAAACGTCTAACGCACAGCAAACGCACGGCCGGTGCCAGGACGACCTGGGAAAACCACGCCAGTGGCAGACATTATTTTGTTATCCGTATTTTCTCTGTCAAGTCCTATGACCTGAACGAATGTTCGCTCGCCAGACACGCGATACCTGCCTGTCAGCAGCAGCAACAAGCGCTCTTACAGGCATGCAAACTATAAACGAGCGATAAAAGTCGCCTCATCACCCAAACGGGCCACCAGCGTCGTCGGTCGCGTCCTGGGCCTACGTCGTCGTGTTCGTCTCTCTCCTTTACCTCTTTTACAGTTGTCAAACCCTCTTCTGCGGCGAGGGGGTCACAGACAGACTCACCTGGTACGAGTCTAACCATACGAAGACAACGACGGTGCAGCCCCTGGTCCACGCTCTGACGCCGGTATTTTAGCTGCTGCTGCTGCTGCTGTCTCAGACGGCCACTGGGCCGCCGGTGGATCGGTGACTCGCTGTTTCATCTGTCCTTGGATGAGTGGGTGCTGGTGCCTCCGGCGGCTGGGGCTCCGCCCCAGACCCCGCTGCTCCTCTCGCTTCGCTCGAGTCGGGTGTCGCGCGGCCCCCACCACCAGCGCCCGCACCGTCAAAGAACGGGCTGGAATCTATGGCACTTTTCCTCCCGTCCGTCCGCCCACCAGAACCCACAACCGCACCCCTGACGCCACACCTGTAAAACAGCGCTAGCCCTCAACCGTTAATTACTGACTACATACAACCAGATCGATCGGCGGCGTCACTAACGCTGTCTGTAGTTGTCAGGGCGATCCACCCGAACCCCCTAAACAGAGTTCACCTCTCCCACTTCCTCCCCTTTCGCTAACCCGCTAGGGGATGAGGACAGCCTACAGGCGGCTGGGGCGCTGCCCGAGACCCCGCAGCTCCTGCTTCGCAGGAGACTGCTGGGACCGTCTATCAACGACTCGAGCAGAGCGAGAGGAGCAACCAGGGTCTGGGGCGGAGCCCCAGCTGCCGGAGGCAGAGGCGACCCAGCTCGAGATATAGCCGGTCAGAAGCGGCCGTTTTGCTAACTGCAGCAGCGACCGGTGGCTGCGAAGAGTGGCATCAGCGGCAGACGCAGGCTGCGGGTCTATCTCCCGAGGCCCTGGTGCCCCTCGTCGTGCGTGCATGGGCGTTGGTTTGGGTGATCGCAGATTCAGGGGGAGGGGCTCAGGAGAAGCTCAAGAGCGTCGACGAGGGGCACCAGGGGGAGGGACCAGCGCCACAATTGATACCAAACGAACCTGGAACTCAAAAACCACGGGCCATTTCCACATCTCCCATCTGAAAACTGCCAGCACACACCCCCCCCCCCCCCCCCCCGACTGCCTGTCTCGCGGCCAGACACCGCCGTGCGGCGAACGAGGCCCGCCTCGACGCGCGAGGCTGCGTTGTCTCGGCGATGGCAGCGGGGCATGTGCCTCTGGCGGCTGGGGCTCCGCCCCAGACCCTGGTTGCTCCTGCTTGGTAGGAGTTTTCAAGCCGGTCAGGGACCCCCGAAGCCCGACTCGAGCGCAGCGAGAGGAGCCACGGGGTCTGGGGCAGAGCCCCAGCCGCCGGAGGCTGGCCCCTGACCCCACTCACGAGGCTCAAGCGCGTCGAGCGTGGCTGCTGCAGCTCTGACAAGCTGCGGAACGCATGTGGCCGGTTGGGGCTAGCGGGGAGTGAGATCGGAGTCTAACTTTAAATCCTGGACCCCCGTACCAGGCTCAAAGGGGAGAAAAATATTATTTTCCCTTTCAAGAGCACCGCCAGCAGCAGCCAGCGACAGGAGCATCGGCAGGAGCAGCGGCAGCGTCAGCGGCAGCCAGAAAATCACGTTTGGTGACCCGTTTGGCAGGGTTAGTCCGTGGCGGTCAGGGCAGTCAGCCCGTGGGGCTGCTAGTACTAACCCTGCCAAAGTCCCTTTTGGACGTAATTAGCTTGGCCTGCCGGCCTGCCTGTGGGTGGGCGCGAGAGGCCGATTATCACGTCAAATAAATAATAAAAATATCTGTACCCCAAAAATAAACCAATCCTCTTCATACAATAAACAACAGTCGACAGGGCCAGCTGAACAACAAAATACCAGCCGGCCAACCGCCCAGATCGAACTTTGGCAAGGGATAACCCAGCTAAAACCTTGAATCGTCGGAAAAAGCAAAGTCGGCCCCAAAAGTCAAAAGCTTAACCAGGCACGGTACGTACAGTGAGAATCCCAGGAAGAACCACCAACCAGCTGGTGCGTGTGTGTGTGTAAACCCAGTTCTATACAGACAAAAGTCAGTCGGTTCTCTTTCAGTTGGACACCATTTCACTCTGTCAGTCAGTCCTAAATCGTTATCTACCGACCGAACAAGCGTCGCACTTGAACCAGAACAAGGCAACCCGCCAATTTGGTACCTGGTTCGTACACCGCATTTTATCCGCATTTCATTTTCAGCTGCTGACTGTTCTCATTCACTGTCACTTCTGATTATTGTTTACTGACCATTTTTCCAAGCTTGTTTTATTCACCGGTTGCTACTCCAAAACGGTAGTATCAGACGGTGCTCCAGAGACATCCGACTGCTTTCGTTTACTTTTTACTTTGTTTTAGATTTTTCAGTCGTTTGATTCTACTTCGGAACTTTTTCTTGTCTTTTTTCGTCGTTTTTCAGACGAAACAACCATACCAAACCACTTGGCTGTGGTGTTTGTGAATACAATCTTCCTCTGGAAACACAGACCAGCAACTGGTTCGGTACTTGTCTGTTGTCGACTACCTCGAGACCCGAGACCTGAGACTAGCTTGGTGAACTAAGAATAAGAATAAGGAGAAGGAGAGAAAGGAGAAGAAGAATCTCCACCACCATCTACCGAATCCCTTCCAATTCCAATACAGGAGAAGAAGAAGAAGAAGAAGAAGAAGAAGAAGAAGAAGAGTCTCCACCATCTACCAAATCCATTCCAGTTCCAATACCAACACCGATACAGTGGCCACCCAAAGAAGCTCGAATGATACTGTAGCTGCTGCCGTCACCACCATACCCCGAACTTGGAAGAACCTGGATCCCGCACCGTAATAGTATTCGTGACGTCGCAACTTTCAGCCCTTCACGACAGGACCCACCACCCAGCTATAGGACAAGCAACTAACACCAGTCACTCCTTACTAACGGTACTAACAACCGTACTCTCGCTCTAACGACCTCCACGACCTCAACGACCGCACAACTTCACGACGTCACGACATAGATACAGCCATGACAACCACGACGCTGACCGAACCGTCCTCCCGAAACTCGGTCATCACCGCCGACGACGACGAGACCATCTCTTGCCGCCGCTGCGACAAAGTAAGTCCCCCCTCTCCCCTGTCTCCTCCGTTCCCCCCACTAACTGCTCCAGATACTAGAAGAAGGCCGTGCCTTTGAACTGGGTAGGTACCACTCCCGGACGGGGTGTGCCTCCGGCGGCTGGGGCTCCGCCCCAGACCCTGGTTGCTCCTCTCGCTGCGCTCGAGTCGTTGCGTGACGGTCTTAGCAGATCTTAGCAGACTCCTGCGAAGCAGGAGCAACCAGGGTCTGGGGCGGAGCCCCAGCCGCCGGAGGCATGTGTCCCCCCGGAAGCGACCCCAGGAGGACCGCAGAGTACTAACAGAAACAGCGGGAAACAGGTGGCACGTGGAGTGTTTTAGGTGCTCGACGTGTGACGAGCAGCTGGACGCGGACACGAATCTGCTGGTGCTGGCGAACGGCGATTTGATATGCAATAATTGCTCGTATCATTGCCATATTTGCGAGAAGAAGATCGAGGATTTGGCCATTTTGACGGGCGACCAGGCATTTTGCTCGAGCTGTTTTGTGTGTCGCAATTGTAAGAAGAAGATCAGTGATTTGAAGTATGCGCGAACTTCACAGGGCATTTTCTGTATGTCGTGTCATGATATGATGCTCGCTAAGAAGAAGAGAAGTGCCGCCAGACGTGAAAAAGCTGCTGCTGCTGCTGCTGCCGCGGCCGCTGCAGCTACTAATGGCGGTGCTATTGGTTCTACTGGTGCTACTGGTACTAATGGCATCAGTGGAACTGGTTTAGAAACCGGGAATGGCCATTCGCATTCGCATTCGCATTCTCATTCTCATTCTCATGGCCACTCGCATTCTCACTCGAACTCGAATCGCCACTCGCAGAGCTATAAAAAGAGCTCGCTGTCACAGGCATTCCCAGAAATGGGCCGTCTGCCGTCTTCGTCGTCGGTGCAGTCTCTTGACAGTGCCAAGGGCGGCCATCACAGCAACAGAATGTCGTATTTGGCGTATAATAAAGACAAATCGCTGCCGTCGATTCCTGGCGAAGCTCATGTAGGTTCGTCAGGTGGGTCTTCGGCGGTTACTACGCCATCGGCATCGAATTCATCGACTTCAGGACCTCCTCCACCTCCACCTCCATTTTATCAGACAAAAGGACATTCTCATGGCGGTAGACTGTCGAGCAGTTCGTCCATGTCGTCTTTGAAGGATAAAGCTGCTAATACTAGTACCGGAAGTTCCCGATCAAATGGTACTGGCACTGGCCATGGTCATACTCATTCCAATAGCACAGGAAGTACTCGGTCGAATACTCGTCCTATGTCTATAGCCAGTGCTGCGAGAAGTTCAAATGATAAGTCTCCATCTGGACTCGGTTCAGCTGGGTCTTATGGAGCAACTGATTTGGACGATTATTTCTCTGCTGCATCGCCAGACTCTGGATTTGTCCCGATAAAACTGGACACTTCGTCACTTCCGCTGTTGAATCCTCTTGAAATTACCAGTACCAATACCAGTCCTAGTCAAGGTGAGTTAACCGGTTTTACTGGTGCCTCGGCCAGTTTTACTGGTGATTCCACCAGTCTGGGAAGCAGTGTTGGTAGTTCGAGTCAGCAGAATAGCAATAATAATAGCCTGGCGTCCCCCGAACTCACAAGGAGAAAGCCTGTGGCAACAAGAAACTCAATGCTTCCTACTAAGTCGTCTTCATCGATTTCCAGTGCTGGTACGTTGTCGTCTTCCAGTGCTGTATCTCCAGATACTGCAACTCACGGAACTTCTCAATCACAATCACTACCACATTCGCAATCACAGTCACAATCGCAATCGCAAACCACTAGTGTACCATTATCTTCACCGTCGCCTGCTGCTGCTTCTCAACAGCTTCTACCTCAACCACTAGACAAACTATACAAATCGGTCGAGGGATATCATGAGCCTCCTCATGAGTCGGTTTCTCCCCGAAACGCCATTTATTTAAGCGATTCTAACCTCCCGTCAAGCTGGTCTTTGGGAGAGTATACTACTGATGACACTGAAAACACTGCTACAACGTCCCCAGAAATCCCCTCGCCAACTGATTATGTAGCCAAATCAAAGATTGAAGAAGAGCCATTGCGACAGTCTCGTTCGACCCTTCGTCCTGAAGTCGTGGTACCCGACAGATCAGCTTTAAGATCCATCTCTCCACGACCGCCAATGGGCGATTCGTCAGGCAGAACTGCTAGTCCAAGTGCTGTTTTTCGTCAACAACAAAAAATGAACTCAGACAATAACAGACCTTCTAGTCCTGCTAGCAACACTGAACTTCCTGTAACACCCAAATCATCTGGTGACGATACTTTTTCATCCATAGCAGATGCTTACGACAATTCTACACATACTGTTACCCCTAGAAACAACATGCCTCCTCGACTGTCGCTGAATAAACTATCGCCTGGTGCGTCGCCTGTATCACCCCCAAGTCTCGCAGCAGTGGCTGCTTCGTCTCCCCTGCTTAATATTGGATTAGATGGTTATCCAGCTATCGACTCGTTTGTTCCAGATATCACCTCGCCAAGTTTGGGATCAGCTAGTTCTCCAATTGTTGGCCATAGACGGTCTATTAGTGACACCCGTCGTCCTACCACTCGACTGCCCCTCGAAGCAGCTGCTAATATCACCGCTTCTGATTCGCCAATTGTTACACCACCTGTTATCATCACTTCCAATGTCGACAGTCTGACAAGAGAACTAGTTCAAGCAAACAAGCGAATTGTCGAACTCGAACGATTGTTAAAAGAGAAAGACGAGGCAGGAGCAGCGGCTGCACCTCATTTACAAAATCTCGAGTCCGATATTCAGGAGAAACGCAAGACTATTGCTGGATTAGAAGCACATGGTGAAGTAGTACGAAAAGAGATATTGGTTCTAGAAAACGCTAAAGACGCTGGCACGGTTGAATCACAAAGTCAACTTCTCGACGAGTTTACAAGCGAGATGGCGACAATGAAATCTTCACTCATGGCAGAAATCACTGATCTCGTCATCCAACGAGACAATCTCAAAGCCGAGACTGCTAAACTGACCCAAATCAGAGACAAAGCTGTCGAAGAAAGCAGTCTATTGAACATTAAAAACTCACAACTGGCTGATATGAATAATGAACTATCGAAACAAATGATTGATAAGTTTGGTCCATATGCTTTCCCCCATCATGGTCATAAGGCTCCACCTAGTCATACAGTACGTCGTAAAGAGGTTCCACAATCACCCTCTCGTAACATCAAAGTGGAAATTCCTCCCAAAGACAGCGGTCGAGATCGTGCACTTGAACGAGAACGAGAACGAGAACGCGAGCGAGAACGGGAAAAGGAACGTGATATGGGTTTTGACGAGCCAATGGTCACAGTTCTTGACGCAGGTCAAGTAGTAGATACTCGTAAAGACCGAGTTACAGCACGAAAGTTCTGGAAACGTCCTGGAGCTGTTGTTGCCAAGGGACTCAACAAAGTATTTGCCAACGATTTTGAAGCAGGACCGGAATTCTATGAAGGTCATAACAACTCCAGCACCGATGGTGGTCTAAACAGCAACGGGTCATCATCAGCTACTGCTACTGTGACCAAGAATTCTAGAAACGGATGGTTCAAGAACAGCGAATCGTCATCAGGAGGAAGTGCTATTGCCGCAGTCGCTCTTGCTGCCACTGCTACACTTGGTCAGCCAGGCGGTAACAATGCCCATCTCCGAGGATCTAACTCGTCACTCTCTTCTGGATCCACTGTTGTCGGCAATGGAAGTGCACATCTCACCAACACTGCTGGTTCTACCACCACCAACACCAATGTCAACGGTGAACCAGAGTTGATGGGAGCATCAATTGAATGGCGAGTGGCCTTTGAAGGAAACAAAATACCCGTTATTGTCACCCGATGTATCGAAGAAGTCGAGGCTCGAGGTATGACTTTTGAAGGAATCTACCGTAAATCCGGAGCCAAATCGCAAGTGACTGCTATTGAAGAAGCCTTCGCCAAAACCATCGAAGGCGATTTCAACGAGGAGCTTTCTGGAGATATCAGCGGAGTCACCAGTGCACTCAAGCAGTATCTTCGTTACCTCCCCGTGCCATTAATCACGTTTGATGCCTATGACGAGTACATTAAAGCCCCTTTTGCCAGTTCTGACGACAAGAAAATCGATGCTCTACGGTCAGTAGTGACTTCACTGCCACCTTCTCACCGTGACTGTCTCGAGTTCGTGGTTCGTCACCTGCTCAAAGTGTCGCAATTCGCGTCCCAAAACCTCATGACCACGCGAAACATCGCCGTCGTCTTCGCACCAACCCTCGCTCGCGACCTCAGTGGCCAACGCGAAATCATCGACATGCAAGCCCGCAATGACAGCACCCAGCTCCTCATCGACAAATGCGACGCCATCTTCACCACGAGCTTCTAACGCCCCTCCCCTCCCCTCTATTTATGTAATCTAGAATTGGTGTATACTACCCCTCCTCTCTCTGGGGGTCATATCTCCGTGGCCTGACAGATGCCTCCGGCGGCTGGGGCTCTGCCCCAGACCCCGTAGCTCCTGCTTCGCAGGAGAACCCGGATCAGACTGGGAACTACGGGGGCCGACGTCCGGTAGCTCCTGGGTCGGTGGAGATGGCCAGCGACCCTCCATGCAACGACTCGAGCGGAGCGAGAGGAGCAGCGGGGTCTGGGGCGGAGCCCCAGCCGCCGGAGGCACAGCCCCAGTCCAGAAACAATCCTCGAACCAAACCACGGGCAGGTCGACAGAAGTCCGGTAGCTCCCGCTTCGCCGATATCGCCTCGAGCGGAGCGAGAGGAACAGCAGGGTCTGTGGCGGTGCCCCAGCCGCCGGAGGCATTGGCCCGCAACCGGAAACTCCCCAACAGGCCTGAGTCAGAATTAGCCTCTCGGAAATTCGTATGTGCGACCCAACAGCAACAGGTCCGGTCAGGGGTAAACAGGAGCCGCACCAGGGGTCGCACATGATCCGGAAAATAGAGTGGTCCGGAAGTGGGACGGGTGGGATATGCGCGGCGTCGATAAGCATTAGGTTTAATCGCAGGTCAACCCCACATATTGATGCAGGTGTCGATGATGATCATCGCAGATTGGGTTATTTTGTTACCTTGTTGGATACCCCACCTAATACGAACGCAGCGTCGCTCCGGTAGCAACAGATATCCGATGGTGCGGGGCAGTGGACTTGGAAATCTATATAAATGGCATCGATCTCGTTTTAAGTTGTATTCTTTTTCTCTTTTCTCTTTTTTTTCAGTTCTGTTTTCATTAGGTTCTGTTTTTATTACTTTCTGAATTGAATTGAGAACTTGGTCTGAAATTTCATTGATCACTTGATTTATTGATCTATCAGAAGAAAAGAATATTATTCACAAATCAAAATCACAATCACAAAATGAAGGTCTTACTCGTGTTATATGATGCTGGCAGCCATGCTCAAGACGAGCCCAAACTTCTTGGATGTACTGAGAACGAGCTTGGTATTCGCAAGTGGTTAGAAGACCAGGGTCACGAACTTGTCACTACTTCTGACAAGGAAGGACCCAATTCAGAGCTTGATAAGCACATTGTGGATGCTGAGGTTATCATCACTACCCCCTTCCACCCTGGTTATATCAGCAGAGAGAGAATTGAGAAAGCCAAGAACTTGAAACTTTGTATCACAGCCGGTGTTGGATCAGACCACATTGACTTGACTGCTGCTAATGAGCACAAGATCGCTGTTTTGGAAGTCACTGGATCCAATGTCACTTCAGTTGCTGAGCACGTCGTCATGACTATCTTGGTTTTGGTGAGAAATTTTGTTCCTGCTCACGACCAATATGTCAATGGTGGCTGGGATGTCGCTGCTGTTGCTAAGGATTCTTATGATATCGAGGGTAAAGTCATTGGTACCGTCGGAGTCGGCCGAATTGGATCCAGAGTTCTTCAAAGACTCAAGCCCTTTGATCCCAAGGAGTTGTTGTACTTTGATTACCAACCACTTGCACCTGAACTTGAGAAGCAAATTGGTGCCAGACGAGTTGACAAGCTCGAAGACATGCTTGCTCAATGTGACATTGTCACCATCAACTGTCCTCTTCACGAGAGCACTCGCGGTCTCTTCAACAAAGAGTTGATCTCTAAGATGAAGCAAGGAGCCTGGCTCGTCAACACTGCTCGTGGCGCCATCTGTGTCGCCGAAGACGTTGCCGACGCTGTCAAGTCCGGCCAACTCCGAGGATACGGAGGAGACGTCTCCTACCCCCAACGTAAGTCACACCCACACCCACGCACTCCTCGAGCAAAGCTCGAGGAGCCACGGGGTCTGGGGCAGAGCCCCAGCCGCCGGAGGCATACTCCCCTCCCCACAATCTGACACTAACACCTCGCAGCTGCTCCTAAAGACCACCCCTGGAGAAAGATGGCTAACAAGTACGGAGCCGGTAATGCCATGACACCACATATCTCCGGCACCTCACTCGACGCCCAACAACGCTACGCCCAAGGAGCCAAGAACATCCTGGCCTCGTACATCAGCGGCAAAAAAGACTACCGTCCCGAAGACATCATCGTCATCGACGGCCACTACGCCTCGCGCTCCTACGGCGATGACAAGAAAGTCAACTGAACATATCTCTAATGAATCACCTCTTCTTTTCTCGTGTCCCCTCGGGCCTCCGGCGGCTGGGGCTGTGCCCCAGACCCCCAGGCTCCTCTCGCTCCGCTCGACTCGGATGTCGAGAGCCCCGGTAACTCCGGTATCTCCTCATGCCTCTGGCGGCTGGGGCTGCGCCCCAGACCCCCCGGCTCCTCTCGCTTTGCTCGAGTCGGGCATCGAGGGTCCTTGGGCTCTGCTTAGTCGGGCTTCCAGAGTGTCCTGTAATCCCGGCGGGGCCAGTGTCGTCCGGTAACTCCCGCGAAGCGGGAGCTACGGGGTCTGGGGCAGAGCCCCAGCCGCCGGAGGCAGGTCCGTTATCTCCAGCAGAGCCCGTCCCGGAGATGGGAGTTAATTTTATGAGTTTATATTTTTTGTATATAACTTGAAACTATTTTTAAAGACTTTGATAGGGATAAGGGCCCAGACATCAAATACACACATTAAGAACAAGCGGGACAGGCCGTTTAGAGCTTGTCGTAGTACTCCTCGTAACCGGGGACCTCTTGCTTCATACCACGACGAGTACGGGCATCGGCAACGATTTGACCGGGCTTGGAAGAGGGGTCGAGTGGGTCACCACCCATGACTTGCCAGTGGTCGAAGACCATCTGAGGGAAGGCTTGACCACCAGTGGCTTGTCTGAGCTCACCGGTGAAACCGAACGACTCGTTAACGGGCAAGTGTGCCTTGACGGTGAAAAGAGGGGTACCAGGACGTTGCTCCTCAGAAAGAACTTGACCACGCTTCTTGTTAAGAACAGAGTAGATACCACCAATGGCATTCTCAGGACATTGGATCTCGACAAGGAAGACGGGCTCTTGGATACGGGGCTCGGCCAAAAGAGTGGCGGCGTAAGTGACACGTCTCATGGTGGGGATAAGTTGACCACCTCCTCTGTGGATAGCATCAGGGTGGAGAGTGACGTCCAAAATGTTGACACGGACAGCACGCATGTTCTCACCGAAGATAGGACCCTCCTTAGTAGCCCATTGGAAGGCAGCGACAACAGAGTCCTTGATTTCGTGCAAGTATTGAACGGCCTTGGTTTGGTCGACAACCAAGTTAGCACCGGAACCGTCAGGTCCGAAACACCAGATCTTACGGGCATCAGTGACATCCCAACCGTAGTCGTCGGCCATGATACGGGCACGGACCTTGAAATCGTCTCTGGGGTTAACAGTACCGTTCTCAATGGCCAAAGCAAGCTCCTCATCAATGGGTTGGGCCTTGACGTAGATACGGTTGTGCTTGTTAGGAGACTTGGAAAGAGCAGTCATAGACGACTCAGCCTCAACAGTCTCACGGTAAGAAACGACAGGAGGAGAGATCTTCAAGGGAATACCGGCGTGGTCTTCCTCAAGATCCTTCAAACAAATCTCCAAGTGCAACTCACCAGTACAGGCGACAATGTGCTCACCAGACTCAGACATGGTAGTAAGAACACAAGGATCAGACTTGGACAAACGCTTAAGACCCTCGACAAGCTTGGGCAAATCGTTGGCGTTCTTGACATCAACAGCGACTTGAACGACAGGAGAGACAGAGAACTTCATGACCTTCAAGTTGTGGGCGTTCTCGTAAGTGGTCAAAGTACCAGACTTGAGCAAGAACTGGTCAACACCGACCAAACCGACAATGTTACCGGCAGGAACGTCATCAATAGGCTCGACAAAACGTCCCATCATCAAAACAGTACGTTGAATGGCCTTGATGAACAAATCATCCTTCTTACCAGGAATGTAGTTAGGTCCTTGAATACGGACCTTTTGACCCGAACGGACGGTACCGGCGAAAACACGGCCGAAAGCGTAGAAACGACCCTTATCAGAGGTGGGGACCATCTTGGAGACGTAGAGCATGAGGTCGGATTTAGGATCACACTCCTTGATAGCAAGACAAGCTGGGTCGTCAGAAGGACCCTCGTAAAGAGTCTCAGCACGGTAAGCTTGAGCAGTGACAGGAGAAGGCAAGTGGATAACAATCATCTCCATAAGAGCATCAGCAGCAGGCAAGAACTTTCTCATGACAATCTTAAGAAGAGCCTTACCCTCGAGCTCCTTCTCGTCCGACTTGAGGTTAATCTCAAGCTTCTCGAGCAAAACGGGGATCTCCTCCTTCTTGTAGTTCATGATAGCATTGAAGATCTTGAAAATAGGATCCAAAACAAACATGTTGAAAGCACGCTCAAGAACCTTTCCATCAGCATCCTTCTCCTTGTTGGTCCACTTCTTGGTCTTGGGGTTGAAGAACGAGTCTCCCCACAATCTCTCCATCATCTTTTCTCTGTCAACACCGAACTTCTTGGAGTAACGGATGGCGAATTGACGGATGGTGAAAGCCCATCCGTGCAAACCAGAGGCAAAGGCAACAGTACCCTTCTCAGGGTAAACTTGGACATCACCAAGAGACTTGTCAAAGTAAGTAGAGATAACGACGTTAACAGACTCGACAGTTCTGGCAAAAGATTGGTACAAATCCTCCTTGGTGGTTTGCAACTCGAGCAAAGCACGATCAACCTTGTTAATAACAACAACAGGCTTGATACGCTCGGCAAGAGCTTGTCTCAAAACGGTCTCGGTTTGAACACAAACACCCTCAACAGTGTCGACGACAACCAAAGCACCATCGGTAACACGCAAAGCAGCAGTGACTTCTGAAGAGAAATCAACGTGACCGGGCGAATCGATCAAGTTGACCAAGAACTCGGTACCTTGAGTCTTTTGCTTGATCTCCTTAGTATCCTCCTCAGTCATCTCACCGTAAAGAGAAATGGCAGTAGACTTGATAGTAATACCACGCTCTTGCTCATCCTTTCTGGTATCAGTGAAACGAGCTTCACCGGCCTTGGCAGCGGAAATAATACCGGCACGTTGGACAAGAGAATCGGTCAAAGTAGATTTACCGTGATCGACGTGGGCGATAACCGACATGTTACGGACGTTAGTGACCTTGTCCATGAGGGCGCGCATTTGCTAGTTTTTGTTAGTTCTCACTTCTTCAAATTTTTTTAAAATTTTTAATGGGTTCAGAAAACAGCAACGGAGTTCAGAGGACAGGGGGAGGGGGAAGTACTGCCTCCGGCGGCTGGGGCTTCGCCCCAGACCCCGTGGCTCCTCTCGCTTCGCTCGAGTCGGGACGTCGATGGCGACTGAAACTCGAAGAATTGAGAGAAGACAGGTTCTGGAGTGGACCATTGTCCGTCAGATGAGCACCCCTGAGATAACCCCGAAGTAACCCTTAGGTACCCCTGGTTTTTCCTCGATCCTTATCTTTGTTGGCTAGGGTAAGGACATGCGGCTGATCCCGATCTTGACAAATTTTTTTCGTCCCCATGGAGTAAGCCGTGCCAAAACCCCACCAAACAGAACGCAAACAATGGCACCAGCATCGGTCGAACGAACAAACTGGACAACCTGGATTTCGCAATTGGATTTACAATCGTTTCAAATGCCATTCATGATTTTCAATTCCACTCAATCGTCATGAAATTCTGCAATTGACGATGCAAACCAAATGTTCGAGACAGAAATAAACCCCATACCGCAGTCCAGATAGTCAGATTGCCAGTAGATTCGAACAGTGTTGGTGCCATCGTATTACGTAGCTATTGTATTCATGCCAAAAATTGCCACTGCCATTTGTTTGAAAGCGCATTCAGTAGATCCTGAACTGCAAAATAGACACACAATACGCAGGACTAAACCAGCATCGGCGACTGGCCAATTACTAATCCAAAGACCCAACCAGATCGTAAACTTACATCAACAGTGAAGTTAACTATCAAATTTGTTAGTAATTATTCATTGTTAAAGCGATTGGTCTCGGAAATGATGACAAAAACTGAAAACCAGAACCAGATCACTACTGTCTGACCAAGCAAAACTTGGCAAAAAAAACTTACCCATTGTGAATGATGTTTATAGTGCTGAACACTTGTTTTCCTTTTAAGAGTTTTTTAATTCGACTTTATCAAAGAATCCTCCCACAGAATCGATACCACGGACGATACGGTTCTGGTAGAAAAGATAAATTAAAAAAAAAGGAAAAAGGGGGGGAAGTTGGTTATCAAGAGAAGAAGAGAAAAAAAGAAGAGGAAAAAATGCATCTCAAGATAAAAGAAAAATTTACCACGCAGGTTTCTCAGGGCACGGGTTTTAAGGGCTAGGTCTTCTTCAGGGCAGCTTCTGCTATAAATGGGTTAGGGCTAATTTAATGGTCACCCTGGTAACACCGGCCGTCAAATCTCCGTTCTCACCACCAAATTACCAGGGGTGAGGGGTCTGCCTCCGGCGGCTGGGGCTCCACCCCAGACCCTGGTTGCTCCTCTCGCAGGTTTTCTCCTAGCCAACTTCGTGAGTCAGCCTCGCAGACCCCCACCTGAAATATCATGCCGCATGTCTCAATTCAGGGTCCCTCGTGGTTCGCCGGGCAGCTGTTTCTAGGTCAGCTGAGCCGGCCGAAATGCAGTGGAAGAACTCAATTTTGCCACTGTAGCTTTCAATTCAGGGTCTACAGTTGACTCAGCGGTGCTTCCAGGAGTTTAAAGCTTTATGTGAGGGTGCGGTTACCCGGATCTGGAAGTTCATGTCCGAAGATAGCATGCACGGAATAGAAAGGGGGATGGGGGGGGGGGGGTGTCCTGCCTCCGGCGGCTGGGGCTCCGCCCCAGACCCCGCTGCTCCTCTCGCTTCTCTCGAGTCGGTTGTTCCGCCGACGGTCCCAGCCAACTCCTGCAAAGCAGGAGCCACGGGGTCTGGGGCGTAGCCCCAGTCCCCGGAGGCACGCAGGGTCCAGTCCCTGCGTCTGCAGTTTCAGAGTGTGAACGGTTTCAGATATGGCCCAAAGTTTGTGGTTTTAGGACAGTCAAAGGTGAAACCAGTCGACCCGACGACCTAATTCACTGTGGACTATTTTCGAAGTCAGTCAAGAGATAATTCTGAGTTTTGAGTGAAAATAGCATTTAGTCACGTGCGCTGAGAAATGTTGGAAAGTGGATGGGGGTGATCTCGGAGTCGTGAACAGGTCGTAGATTGTTGTACAGTGGTCGTTTCAGCATGCGATGACGGGAATTGCTAGCGACCGGACTGTGTCTTGTGGAGATGGTGGGCAAGTGTCGTTTCCACGGGTTGATATTAAAATTTCATCGAATGGAGAGTACAGTTCTTTAGAGAATTGGCAGCACGAGGACCGGAATAGAGCCCAGCTTGTGGCCGACAACTTATATTTAGGACCCATGTCGGTTTTGAGAGACAAGCAGTTTATAATAAAGAACAACATTAGAGTGCTGATATCGCTGGTGGATCCCAGATTGTTTAATATTGTCGATAAGAGATCCGCCCAGCTGGACCTAGGTCCGGCATTAAAAGTAGTGTATGTTCATACCGAGCCAGCTTCGTCGCTAAGTGCTCAAATCAGTATGGACGAATTTATGCTGGTGTCACAGGAAATCAATCTCGCAAGAGCTGATCATGTCTCGAGTCTTGTATTTTGTGAGACCGGCAACGAAAAGGCTGCTGCTGCTGTGGCTGCTCATCTTATCTCGACTCGTGGGTTCACAGCCGTCCAGGCCATTCAACATGTACATTCATCACGATTCTCGGTTCACTCCGATTCACAAACGATCTACTATCTCCAAGCCTACGAATCACTCTGTTCGGCCCAAAATGCCGTCCAGTCGCCGTCCAGCGTACAACCCAAACGACAACGCGAACCCGACGAGCAGTTTCCGACGGGTCTGACCTCGAAACGGGTCCATTAGCCTCGTTCCTCTATTTATTAACGTGTGTTTACGGCAGTGTCCCCGTCTCTCGGGTGAGAGGGACTGCCTCCGGCGGCTGGGGCGTTGCCCCAGACCCCGTTGTGCTCCGCTTCGCGGAGTTGTCTGGACATCCCAGACGGTTGCCAACCGTCTGGGATGATAGAAAAGGAGCTTGTCTTTCAGCTGTTTGACGCGGGAGAAATGGAATACATTGGCAGCAGGTTTCTGACAGCCAGTAACCAGTCAGTAAAACGAGTCGAAAAAGCTGTGTATAGCGAGACAACTACCCAGTGAACTTTTCATGGACTTTTAAGCATCTAAATTAAATAACAAAAATCACTCGGAGTTCTGTGATAACTTCTCTGTGAGTAATTCATGGGCTTGTGACTCTTTTAGCAAGAACAGATACATGTTCTCCCCTCAGAGGCATTTCTTCGGCAAGCTGCCAGATTAATTACCATCTTAATTCTTAGTGGGTCGGCACCCATCTTCTGCTTGATTAATCATTTATGAACTGGGAGTAAACTAAAATATGGGCTTACTTGCTAAGTCGATGTTTCATAAAACCCTCGACAGTATCAACAGCCCGACTGGGACCGTCGACGAACCGACTCGACTGCAGCGAGAGGAGCAGCGGGCGTGTGGGCGGAGCCCAGCCGCCGGAGGCAGAGAGAGGTCGGAGCACCTTGAGATTATGGTAAGGCAGAAAATAAGATAAAAAGTAATATTAATTATTACATTAGACATAATTACAATAAACCCAAACTCCAAAATTCATACACAGTCATCACAATCGTAAACAATAAAATAAAAAATGGGCTGTCAAGTTCGATCAATCTCGAGTGCGGTTACCACCAGTCGGTGTATCTTGTTGGAGAAAGCCATGTCATGTGTAAGGGGTACTATTCAAAGTTCATTGATCAGGTGCCAGTGTCAACACCAAGGGTTCCATGTCTACTCTGCTCATCGTCCGTCCATAGAAATTTGAGCCTTGAACTCCAGCTCCAAAATGTCGCTAAGGAAGCGCCGCAATTGGAAGGATTCAAGAATCTCCAGGAGTAAACTGGCAAGGAGCCAGGTCTACAATAGTCTAACGGTCTAAATCGTCGTCTGCTCGCGGTTTGCGAGGCGACTGATGTAGTGAACAACAAGGGACGATGAGCGAATTGCAAAACAAGGCCCGTGAACCAATGAATGACGTGCGAAATAGCCGGGACTCGGGATGACCTCGACTGAAATCGCAAAATCCGAAAGGAAATCAAAGTGACTACCAATCCAATAGTACCATAAGGAAATGAAATGACAAACAAGGCATTGGGTACCTTGGATAATGCTAGACTGACCAGCTGACCGCAAAGATTGAAAGAATGAACTCAACAGCGTGTGACCACAGGTCTGCTCGGTCCATTGGCCGAGGCAGACTGGCGAAGATCCTTGAAAGTGGAGTGTCCAGAAATTAGTGATCTGATACAACTAACCACTCTCTTGACCCGACTAGAGGGGCAGAGGGCAATACTAAGGCCAACTGAGGATGTTTCTTCACCAGTTAGAGGGTCACACTCAAGCCCAACCAATAATGAATAATCCAGAATATTGTGCCTCTTTAACATCTTGGCATCGGTTCTAACCTGACCAATGATATGGTCTCGCACATTCTCTGGCAAATGAAAATACTTGTCATTGAGGCGATTGAGATCCTTGATAACCACACGAGGGAATCCATTAAGGTCGCCATCAGTCGATGCCCTGAGTTTGAACAAAGTGTCATTGTTCTTGTCAACTAAACTTTTCGTAACAACAAAATGTGTTTCCTTTCCATTCTCCCAAATAGTGTAGTGTCCCAGGTAGGGAGGAAGTCGTGTCAATAAGTCTCTGACATGGGTGTAGTAGTCATCGAGAAACTTAAAATCAGAGATCATCTGGTACTCCTTGCGCTTGAGCGTCTTAATATTGAATTTCCCATCAGGAGTAACAAATTCGGAGCCAGTTCTCTCGGTAATAGCAGCATCCAAAGACTGTAAATCAAATGAACTCATCAATTCGTCGTGGTCAACTCCACAGACGGCCCGGATTTGATTGTAAACAACGGGCGAATGAACTCCAAGGATTGCACCACTTTGAAGTTGGTACTTTTTAACTTCATAGATGGAAGAATGAGGTACCCCAGGAGCATACAATGGAGGGTTGGCACAAAGACCGGTAAGGATTCCAGTAAATAGAGTGGATCCAGAAATAGAGGGGCGTTTGCCAAATGCCAACTTGGATTTAAGAGAAGCCATTTTGGATACTTTCTCTGGCATATCGAATAATATCTCTTCAATAATAATTCCCAAGTTCTCGAACCTTTTGTCGACCCTGGTAAGAGCACATTCGAGCTCTAGCTCAACTGGACCCATTGAGGCATCAGGAGCATTCATAGAATTAATTGTTTCAATGTCGTCTGAGGCATTAATAAACTCACGGTGCAAATAAGCGTCATCGTCTTCTCTAGCACAATCAGGGATGCCAGTAAACAATGGATCATCAGGAAGCAAAGTGGGAACCTCACCACAAAGGAAGCCTTTAGAGTCTCTAGAGCCGGAATAATCATCAGGAGCAAAGTTCAACAAAAGCTCTTCGCAATCAGTCTCTTCATCAGCTTCGACTACCTCGGTGGATACTGCGAGGTGCTTGTTTGGTTGAACGGAAAAATCATAACCAATAGGAACTTGAATAGTCTTGTGATAAGCAAAAGCAGAACGTCTAGCAGGACGACGGTTCTCTATCTCACCCAAGTTACCATAATAAGTCC
The DNA here is from genome assembly GCF_001640025.1 of Sugiyamaella lignohabitans. NCBI lineage: Eukaryota > Fungi > Ascomycota > Dipodascomycetes > Dipodascales > Trichomonascaceae > Sugiyamaella > Sugiyamaella lignohabitans. Next base: position 1,910,301 of record NC_031672.1, on the reverse strand, counting down.
CAGAACCAGGACGGCGAACGTCATTCAAAACAGGGCGACGAGGAAACTTGCAAAGCTGTCTTTGAGACTCAAACTCACCCTGCTCAAGAGGGAAGCAAAAGGTGGAATCAAGTTGACCGAAACTGCCCATTTTGTAAATAAAAATCGGCAGTAATAAAATAAAAAAAATAATCGAGTTGAAAAACGCTGGTTAAAAAAGATCTTAAAACAATACTGGTGTGCAGACTTAGCAGGCAGAATTGTTCGAATAGACGAAGAGAAAAGAAGAAGAGGAAGAGAAGTCTGCAGCGACTGCTGTTGCTTATATAGACCAAGCCCACAGTCCCATAACTTTTAAGCTGGGTTGCACAGCCCCCATAACTTTTAAATTTTTTAAATGTGGGTAACATTTCGGGTGATGCTTTTGAGATTTTTGGTATTTATTTGTTCAAAAATAGTCCAATAAGAAGTGTCAGGTTGCTAAAATGAGTTGAAGTGCACCACAAAAGTTGATTTCAGGGGAATGTTTAGAAGCTACTTCACGAACTCCGCGCGAGGTTAATGCATCACGTGACAATGCCTATCTAACTATTAACGCCTTGTTTTGTTAATTTGGGACCCTTCAGTTGTCAGAAATTTAAGAGCTGGATGATTCGAGCCTAAAATACGATATGTAATCTGTTCCTTCAACTTTTGCTAAGTCTGGGACTCTGTCTCTTACCGTTTCTCACAAACAGTAGTCAATAGCAGTCCAAACTAACACCCAAAAAGACCACAGTTGGGATAACTAGACGTTAATCGAAATAATAAATCGTGACTCGTCCGATAAGTAAAGTTAAAACAGAGTTCAAACAAAGCTGTACCCATGTGAAAATACACAAGATTTACTGCGTAATGATGACTGCCAGAGGCTGAAAGTAACCACAGAGGCCCTAAATGCACGATAAACTATCAAAGGGGGCTATCATGCAGTGTGAATTGCATTGCGATGGATCGAGTAATTCCAGGGGCACAATTAAAAATTCTGTAGATGGAATCTGAGTTCTAATCACTATCAACTGGAAATATAACTTCACATATAATTTTGAGGAAGTTAACAGCTCTGACTACTAAAATCGGCGATCGAAATCTGACTATGTTCTCGGCGGAGGGTGAAGGTCTGAGTGATCGGAGTAATACACTACAAAAGATATTACTTGTGAGCAAGCCTATTTGTCTATTTGTTCAACAGGTGCGCTAAACAAATAGAATAGAAATTTTTCTCGGGGTTGTGATCGAAATACCTCTAACAAATCGCCCACAACTCTGCCTTCACTTTATACATGTTGCCAGAACCAACTTTCAGTAATCGATATTTTTGACATATCCTCGACAACAAGAAGAGTATGCCGTGTATTTTGCTAATAGATAGTTATTTAATCTTATTGCAAGATCTAAACAGAAATTAGCGATTGGGAGTAAGAAAATGAACGGAATCTATCTTAAGGATTATTCGTTCCGTATCTATACACAAGGTCAGAATGTGATACAGGTGATTGAGCTACCGTGTACCTGTTTCTGCCAGTCCCATTATGAACAGTTTGAATGGTGACGAAATATAGAGAGACTATATCAATAACCACTAACAGCACTAGTTAATTCTAGTAGTGGGGAGTTTATTGCCAGGCTGGGTGTTTGAATTCATAGCGACATGTAATTGCAGAGTTAAACATTCGTTGCATGAGAGAAACATTCCTCTCACTCGCCACTTGGGTGTAGTCAACAGTACTACTCTCACTATTTTAGCACCACTCCAACAAATTGAATATTAGCGGATCCACCTCAGGCACTGGCAAATGTCGGACCCTGCATATCAGACCCTGCAGGAATCGGACAGCCTCCGGCGGCTGGGGCGCTGCCCCAGTTCCCGTTGTGCTCCGCTTCGCCGAGCCTCTGGACGCTCGACATCCGACTCGAGCGCAGCGAGAGGAGCCACGGGGTCTGGGGCAGCGCCCCAGCCGCCGGAGGCAGTCTGATTCCACAAGTTAGACCCTGCAGGAGCACCTGTAGAGGGTCCAGCAGTAACCCCAATGAGGAATGCAAAGTGTACACCGTAAAAGGGCATTGCCAGTGTCTAGTGAGTATATTTTTCTAATCCCAAAAAAATCCGTTACAATTTGAATCTTAGTCCCCGGTACTTGAGAACTTCGTATCATGATTCGATCTCCACACGGCTGAACATGGCAATGGAGACAGTTGTGAACCGACGTCGACTTGTATCTTCTCTAGAGACGGTCCAATGGTTGCACCAGCTACAGAGTTCAGCGAATCAACGCTGATTGTCCATCCTCTGCCTCTTCTCAATATCTCGGACTACTGCACACGAGGAAGATTGAGGGGTCAGGATATCTGTAAGTGCTGGTCAGAGTACCTCCGGCGGCTGGGGCTCCGCCCCAGACCCCGTGGGTCCTCTCGCTTCGCTCGAGTCCGGCGTAGGGGTGCCCTGTTTTCGGGGTTTTTGGTGGTGTATGAACGAATGCTGAGGTATCAGTTGAGCAGTTGATTGGTGGATTCTAACAATTGCAGTTCTAGGAGCGCTATTTGGAACCAGAACGGGTCGAGATGTCACTATTCACAACGCCAGTGAATTGGTGATAAATGTCCTGACAGGTGGGGAATCTGGATCATCCACAGTGAATGTCGATATGTCCTATTTGAACAGAAAGATCGAACTATGTAAGTTGCCATTTTTATGTCCCATGGTCGCATGTTCAGAGTTTCAGTTACAACCCATTGAGCTTCGTTGGCTCTATTGATCGGGCTTATTACTGTTTTAGTTGCAAATTTTAACTGATTATTAGACAAAGTCAACTTCCCTGATCATAGTTTATTGGGTCTGTTTTATATCAACAGATCACTGACATCACTGGCACCAGATTTCACTCTGCTGAAAATCCAGCAGCAGATCACTGAAATATACGATGTAGGCACGCTGATGGTTTTTGATCCAGTAATTCGCAAGAATGAGATCATGTCGCAATTGCCGATGAAAGCATACGAAGTGGTCTATAGAGGTGCTGGAGATATCCCTACTACCGGAACTGTTGAAACAAACGTGGCTGTGGCATCGTTTGTCGAGATCGTTAATATTAAAATTGAGTCTGAGGAGGCTGAAAGAATCGGTGTGGAAGATATTATGAAACATGGTAAAAGCCACCAGAGCGATGATATAAATGATCACTCTGACTCACAAGCTGATGTTGGTACATCATCGGCAACGAGAGTCTCTAAATCCCAGGCAATTGGTAAATCAGAGTTTGCCAATCGTATCACAGAACAAACGAACGCAGTCGAAATGTTCCGTAACCGACTAGTTATCGTTCGCGATTACATAAAATCAGTACGAGCAGGCGAGATCCAGGCCGACCACTCTCTTCTACGGCAGATCAATGCCTGTATAATCCAGCTCTCACGAAACACAGACCATGACCCCAACTACCAAGAACTAGGAAATGCTCTCGACAAACAGCAATTTGAAGCACTAACAGCCTATCTCGCAGCTGCTCTAACCAAGGGACAACGGTTGGGTCTCGACCTCAGAGCCAAGCACCAATTCTCTATAGGTCATAAAACCGACTCCTCCACACCGACTGGCGAGTTCATAGACGCTCTCTAGACACACGAGCCACTCTCAACTTATTTATATTCTTCGAATTCTTTCTCGGCTTGAGGGACTGCCTCCGGCGGCTGGGGCTCCGCCCCAGACCCCGCTGCTCCTCTCGCTTCGCTCGAGTGGGGCGTGAGGGTCCCCTACCAGTATCGTCAGACCATCCCCGGCAAACTCTGGGACCCCCAAGCCGCACTCGAGCGAAGCGAGAGGAGCAGCGGGGTCAGGGGCGGAGCCCCAGCCCCCGGAGGCCCCCCCCACACATCACCCCTGAGCCAATATCCGCCAGTTATGCAGAGGAGTGAAGTACGGATCATGGCGGAGCAAAAGTATTTCAACCAGTAACATGACAGGGACAATAAATAATGGCAAGCCGTTTCCTCCTATGGAGATTCGGGAGTTGCTGAATCCGGGGTCGTGTTATTCTCCGGAGGCCATTCGCGCGTTTTTGAGGTATTCCCGTAGACAATCGGACGACAGTCTTCCTACTCATCTGCCGAGAACTGGATCATGCGCTGAACACATCTCAACTGTTCTGTTCCCAGCTTGGTTGGCTCGTGATACTTTGCTAGATTATTGTGGAAGAGTCTCGGATCAGGGTCGGAAGGCTGTGAGAAATAGTGGTTTGAGCAATAGCAATAGCAATGGCGATTTGGACTCGAGAAGCGCAACTGCTGTGTTGCCACCAGGACTTTCCGAGTCGCTACGAGTACCACCTGACCCTCGAATTGATGCTTATCGAGCAAGAGACTTTGGGAAATCACCTGAATCTGCAGAGGATGCAATTCGTGAGTGGGTCGACCAAGAACTTTCTATCGAGTCTATCGTTCGTGAAAACTCATGTCATTTACTTGCCGACAAGTGTGGATCCTTTTCTACCAAACCTGGATCTTACATTAAAGCATATAACGAATCTGTTTATGAGCCTTCTCGTGAGGATTAGATTGCACTGTAATATAAATGCTATCCTCGGAGTTTCATGGCCTTGCACCACATTTGGATCGATACTTCCTCTGTTGTTGTTCTATTTCACCCCTTTGCATCCTTTTTTTACCCAATGTACATAATGCACAAACTTAATACATTCATATCAGTGTAGGAAAGTGTGTTTACGGCCAGTACCTTATTCTTTACTAGGATTGTGCGTGGAAATGGTCTCTGTCATGAAGCTATGAATGGATATTAACTGCTTATTGCTCATTCCAGAAGGCAATGCATCCAAATTACAGTTATCTTAATAGACTCTCAGAAGCTCTAATGATTGTTGTGACGTCCATAGGGGAGTTTGCCTAAAACTTAATTGCTCCTTGATTTGTAGTAGGGCCAAGTACGATTAACTGGTAAACAATTGGTCGGGCTGGCACCCACTCAGTGGCCCGACATCCCACTCAAGGATGGCTTTTTGAACCTTGTCCCAACTGCTCTATGGTATAATAAGGAAAAACAGCGTAATACGCCACTCGCACGAAGATATCAGTGGCAGTGATCTCAAATATCTATATATAAAAAAATCGGATAAAAATATCGAACCTCAGATATTTTTTGATAGCTGCTCAAAATCACAAAACTTGTCCCTACCGTACCCTTTTTACTGCCAAGACGGTTCCCAGCGGTTCAAGTCATCTCCCGAAGCAGGAGCAACGAGGTCTGAGGCGCAGCCCCAGCCGCCGGAGGCATTGTTGATCTCGAGAAGCTTACAGATACGGAGAAGATGGCTGAGTTATACTGAAGGTGCAAAGGGAGTCCGTTCTTACAGGTGACCACCTCTTTCCTCCATAGTAGATTTTTTTATAGCGCGAGGAAAACAAAACTACGAGGTAAATTCTACAATTCGGTTCTTGCGAGGCGTAGTGATGGTATGGAACAGATTTTTGTCGGAAAATGGCTCTGGGTCACTTATTCGGCCAATTCATCCTTAAAGCTTCGTTAATTAAACTCCTCAATTTCGCTTTATCTATCCGGTCCACGACATCAAAGCCGTGTTTCGAAAATTGTAGTCTTTCTAGTTACGTAAAACCAGCTATTGAAGTATTAATAATAAAAATCAAGTTTAATAGTGAGTATAGTATTATTTCATAGTGCATGAATTTGCAATATAAACGACATAGCACACTAAGTTTCATTTAGACATCCATGTAACACCGGGTAATTATCTCCGCTAATATTCCGGTCGTGATGGGTCCGGCTCTAGCACATGTGATCGTAAAAGCTGGCTCCTCTAGACAAGTGAGATCAGTTACCTTCTACTGACTAATAATACATGCATTCAAGGCCATGAGTAAGTTAGATATGAATGAATTCTTCCTCGATTCTAATGGTTCGATATTCATTAAATCATATATATCGCACGTCTTGGTGTGCCAGGCTAGTGCTATCTGCTTGAATTACTTCTCATTCTAGGCATCCATTTAATTAACAGCTTTCTCAACAAATCATTAACATCCTCTAAGAAAAGAGAAAACTTAAATTAACAAATTACCAAAACATATGTTTCCCATTGTAACATTCAGGGGTTACCCGGAATACAGCTGTGCAGAGACACCGGGTAACACAGATTAGACAGTAAAATCTGTCGGAATACTGAAAACAAAAGATTGTTTGCTTGTACGGTAAAATCATCTTGTTCGTTCTTACTTGGCTTTGAAATTGAAGTTAGAAAAGATGAACTATTTTTCTTACGACGGATACGCATATGTATATAGATAATGTATTAAAATATGTGGTGGCCCTGACTTGTCATTTCTAGTGGTTATCGGGCTTTGGGTGAATTTTGCCTCATATAAACGGCGTGGTCCTTGCAGATAGCCAATACGCATGCAGTATTTAAGTTGCATCCTACTGCGTAGTGCTTAACTGAGATTGGCAAGGATCGGAGCTAAGTTTAGTGGAGTGGTCTTACTTGGGCCCGGAGTTATCCGAATAGTTCCTCATCTACGGCCGTTCATGTCAGCCTTAAATTTCCCTTGCATGTACTATTTTGAGGTAACTAACCCTCTTATCGGTCAGTTTTGACATGCACTATGTGAGACTGTTTTGATTATGTGCCCCAATAAGTAAATCATCGTCGCTTTTGTGCATACTGTTATATGATCCCTGTAAAACAAAACATACATCGCATAAATGATATATGGGATTAATTTCGAAGTGAATACTATACTGGTCGAATCAATAATATTCTACATCTACATGACTCATATATTGCTTCGAATTCTTCTCAGATAGTACATTTCTCTCTATAAATATCTGGGGCAGCTGCACTTTCTTGTGAGGCATCTTTTATAACTGGAATTGTAGGTAAATTATAGTTCTTTAGTTTCTCGATACCAATAACATGTAATAATATTCTCGGACAGCATATATTAGTTACAAGTCTCATTGCTATTCCGTTAGACTCTGCTATCTATGGTTTGTATGCTATTGCTCCTTTCAGTAAACATCTTATAAGCTCTCTAACAGCCACGTGTTGAATTATGTGCAGCTCACTATGGTATTTAAATTCCTATAGCGTTAGCCTCATTTATATAGACTATGTACGTCCTCTGAGAGAAATAGTTCAATTTCTAAACATCAATTTCAAAGCCCAATATGAACAACCGAGATGATCCATTTTACCAACTGGGTCCTGTTAGAAAGTACTTAGGCTTGGTAGCTAAATCGTATCAAAATAACCTTGGGAGTTGGAAGAAGAGCCTATTGCAAGAGCTCTGCGAGAATTTGTATAAATTTGGCTACGTCCAAAATCTAAGCAACATGACCTACGTTATCACCCTCAATGTATCTGAGAACGCATTACCAAACGACCCCGATACTTCAGCTTTGGATATTTTGAAAAGGAATTTCTATATAAACTTAGACTTCCTATGTCCCTATGTGGAGTTAATTCCTTGCATACTAGAGTTCTTGATTTCTCAGCGGCCCGAAGTGCAACCATACCGGGGCAGGAATATCACTGCTGTGATAAAAGACATCTTTCTTAGAAATAATGTGCGAGTTGATAATATCTGGCAAGCAGATAGACCGTACAGCAATTTTAAAGACATTGTGGAATTTTTTGTATCGGCAAATGGCCCTCCCCGGATCCAACAAAAATTAGCTCAATTGTTTGAAGTGAGACACATGGGTCCATCGTCTCGGCCCTTTTTCAACTTCATTAAAGAGACAATTCGGAACGTATCTGAGGGTTTCCCCCGTGTATATTCGCCTTGTGTTTATATCGTTCAAAGCAGTATGTACGGTAAGTCTAGATTGATCAAGAATCTAGCTTGTCATCACGTTTACGCAAGTTATATGTGCTTTCGCGAGGGATTTATTTCTGGCTATCCTAGAGCTTGTTTTGGCCGCAGTATTGACAGAGGCAAGACGTTGGGATATTTCAGATATTCAAATGATTCCGCCTTCGCTTGTGATGTTGTGCTATTCCTTATTTGCACGCTTGAAGTAATTGTCGAAGGACTTGAACGGAATGATGATGACTTTACAACAGTTGAGAAATTTTGGAATTTACAGGAAACATCATTAGTTTTTGAGCAAAATGTAGAGATGAGGTTTTTAGAAAAGAGAGATTCCATAGGTTATATATGGGAGACCATCCGTGATCAAAGCGCGGTCAGAATTACAGAAGATTCTGTGGTAATATCTGAAGATGTAAAAGACCTACTACGAACAGGATGGCACAAATACTGCTCGGCACTGAAAAGAAACAAGGACCCGAAAATAGAGGAGTGCTTTGTGCTCGCCATAGATGAAGCTAGATCACTGGGCATCCAAAGTAAGCCTGATACAATGAGTGAACCTTTCCTAAAAATATTCAAGAGGGTGGCACGTTTCTTTAATACTGCAATCCTATGGAGGGGTTTTGCTATAATTTTTGCCGGTACGCCAGCAGCTATTAGTGATTTATCTCCACCGCCTGAAGATGATAGTTCTTTAATAGCTACAGATACAATCGACGCTCATCCCTGGTACAACCTCGGCACCTTCGATTTACATGTGAGATGGGGTGAAACACCGCTTACATTAGACTTCACCGAGATCGGAACTTTGAGATACTATGCCAAGTTTGGTAGACCGAGTTGGAAGCTTTACACTGACAGTGGGCATGAAAACGAACTTCTGGCAGACGCCACTGCTAGGCTTAGGGGAAGAGATATTGACAGCCTATCAAAGCAACAACTCCTTTACGCAGTATACGCTCCGCTCATGAATCACGATTACCGTACAGCGGAAAGATTAGTAGAATCACAAATGGCCACACTCGAATGGGTGTCTGATAACCATGGCCAGATCGAGGTAGGATACCCTAGTGAGCCCATTCTGGCATTAGCAGCCCATAGGCTTTTGGAAGGCGAACGTGACGATATTCTTGTCTCCCATTTGATTATAGAAAGGGCTCTGTGTATTGGGGATGCTGGTGAATTTATCGCCAGATGGATGTTGCTTGATGCTCTGAAAACCACAGGTCTGCGAGATGGCGTGCAGAGCAATTACTGTCGTGTTCGGGATCTTTTCAATGGCCTTCAGGAAAAATATCTCGTCACATGTAGTTCAGACCATCCAAATGAACATCACTTACTTAATGGGAGAATACATATCAACCACTGGAAAACTCTTGAATCTACGTGTACTCTCAATGACTTGGCTGAAGGATTCTTGAGAGGCTGTGGATTTTGCTTTGGAAGAAACCAACAGGCTTTTAATCTCCTCATCCCCGTATATTTGGAAAGCGAACACGTAGATCTTACGAACATCAGACTCTTTGAAGGGGACAAGAATAGAGAATGGGAGAAAGAAGAGAAGGATGCAGTACATCAAGCATTTAGTGTTATCGTCATTCAAGTTCGTAACAATCAAAACTCGCGTGACGCTAAATACAAAAAAATTCACGACCATATGGTTCGCCACAGTCAAAAAATCTTTGAAAGGAAAAGGCCGTATATAATAACGGCATATTTCCAACTAGGTGAAACACCACCTGTTGGTTATAGAAATAAGCCTAGTTATAAAACGAAATGGACAAGATTTTTTTCAATTCGAAAAGATAGTGGTGATATCACTCGTTCAGAAGGAGATGCTGTGCTCAGTCCAGACTTCGCTCTTGCCTACGACATTCGAGTCACTGTCACCAATGTAAACAAGGAGTTCATTCACAAATATCGGAGAGTTGCTCTTTCTTGTCAACCGGAAAAGCTAGAGAAGCTGCGGCGAAATCAAAGGGGTGCCACTCAAAAGGCTCTTAATTTTCATGCGGATGATGGGAATGGCGGTGAGCAATCTGAAGGGGTTGAAGAGCGGGAAATACCCGACGCTCCTAATATTATTGTACAACCTCAAGATGCTAATGAAGACCAGGGACATGAAGGAATAGAATTAGAAGTTCCCTCCATTCTAACACGATTATACCCCCGGTCAGCGACCCGCCCTAAATATACTTAGTAAAATACTTATTTTTGACTATTTACACAGCATCCTGTTAGACTACTTGTCTACTCTGCCGTAACCACAAAATTGTCCAAACCTATAGGGTCTTTTCACTATCTCTCTTTGATGCCCTTGTGGAAATATCTACTTCTATCAAACTCTTAACAAATGGGAAGTCTACCTTCAAAGGCATCAGAGTGTTAGTTATGATATTCTGACATAGGACTATACAATTAATAATCAAACTTTAAAAGGTTCATAGGTATCAAGTTTTAACCATTGGAAATGCTTTCTTCATCACTATGTTAACATCTCGGACCAATATTGACGTACCCCTAACGTGGATGTATATTAAATATATGTGAGGCCGAGGAGCAGTGCGAGATATTACTCCGCTCACTCCGATTCTGATTTTATTTTATTTAGTTTTATCAATTCAGATTTAGATAACTATTGGGTGATCGCGACTAATAATAATATGAGATATATTAATATGTAAGCCGGATCAAGAATAAGATAAGTGAAGACAAGAGGTGTAGTTTATATAGTTTCACAGTAAGGCTCAATCAGTTAATCTGCAACCAATGACAACTCATTTACTATACGAGACAAGATAACCAGAAATTCTCACGACTCCGGCTTCCCGATAGCTTATTCGCTATCTCCCGACGTCTACCGACTACTTCCGCAGGTGAGCCGTCTTCCTGCCGCTCTCCAACACTCCTAATGCATACTTCTGCATCTCATATCGATTTCGCCGACTTCTCTCTTTATAACTTCTTCTTGATTAGTTCATGTTGAAGCTAATGTCATCTGCTCCGCTTCCTTCGTTCCCAGTTTGCCTTAGCTCGTTTCGCACTCGCTTCTCCTTGGTCATTTGACCCACGTTTTGTTTCATCTAATAATTTCGCCTCATTTTCTTTTCTTCATTTTCTTCTTCTTCTCATAGGATTCTTTTCTATTTTTTCCTCTTGTTCTTAATTATTATATAAAGGGTACTATTTTGCTCTTTCATTTTAATTCTTTAGATATTAAACATCTGCTATCCTTATAAAGCTCCTTCAATTGCGATTTGTCCCAGTACTTAACCAACTGTCATATAACTTTATCTTAGGGCAAAGATATATGAATCTCTTAAAGGTTAACCTGATTATTCTCATAATTTTTATTTCTAGATAATGGTTTCGCAAACCACATGGATAAAGTATTCCGATAATCTCGGACATGAAACAGCCGTGCATCTTGGGAAACCACACCTGACAGTGTCTGGCGCCATCTTATCTCAAGTTTGTAATTGACCAAAATCGTATGATAATTATTTCCTGGCAACCTTAGCATCATAACTAAAACATTGCTCCAAAGCATTCTCATTGATCGACGGGGGCTAAGTTTTTTTAAGGTGAAATAAACTATAGAACTACACTTCTAGTCTCTCACTTATCGTACTTTTTATCCGGTTTACACAGTTATATCATATTATTATCAGTCGCGAACACAAAACCTCTCATCCTATTAAAACATTATTTCAATATCATTATTCCTGACCAGTACAGTCTGGACTGATGAAACTAAATAAAATAAAACGAATCGGAGGTGAGTGGTGTAGTATCTTCCATACTGCTCTTCAGCCTCTCAATAGTTTAGGCTCGGGCAAAATCATCCGCAGTGTGACTGGCGGAGATTTTTGATGTATAAGAGAAGAAGAGCAGAATAATATTTTATAAAGAGGTGAAAGTGGATAGATAATTGTTTCTAGTAGAATTATGTTACCTCTACTAGTTCATTAGTTCATTAGCTGTGAACTTCAGGGACATTGACCTTCTCTTATAATAGTTGGTTATCAACCTTATCAAGTCGTAATCTTATAAGTGCAATCTTAAGATGTTGCAATAGACAGGAATAACTCACAGACATATGTTGCTTGTTCCAGCTAAGTCATGTGATTCCTAGTTTTCCGCATATCTGTCTAAACAGCTTTTGCATTTCAGCATCAACTGAGCTCACATAGTGTGGGGCTGGGGTTCTTCGATCGCCATCGCAGGACTACATTTGTGGACATAGTGATCCCCAGTTCTAAAGGTGGCTACTTAATCAATATAATATGAGGGAAAAGTATGACTTCACATGAAGTCTAGTTAACGAAAACAAATCCTGACAAAACCCTCTAAACTTATACACTTCTACGAAGACACGCTAACTTGCCACAATCCCATTACGAGTCAAAGTTATAATTCCGACAGGTTTAACACTCTTGCTATCACTGTATGGTTGCAGTTCGGGCCGCTGAGAAATCAAGAACTCTGTTGTGAAAGGAAATAACTCCACATCGGGACATAGGTACTCTAAGTTTCTATAGAAATTCCTTTTCAAAGCAATCGGAGCTGACCTGCCGTGATCTTTTTTTTAATTCGTATAGCCAGTGGGAGATGTAGTAGCCACCATCGAGAGAGCTTTTAAGGTAGCCAAACTTATTCATTTCAAAATCGAGGACTTTAACCTCTCCCGCTTCTCATCCAAAATTATAGCTCCCTGGCTTCGAGTTACGAAGCGTAAGTACTCACTAACAAGACGCACTTGGTAAAATGGATCATGTTCTTTGTTCATATTGGGCTTTGAAATTGAAGTTTAGAAGATGAACAATTGTCTCACAACAGATATGCATATCTATATAGATAATGTATTAAAATATGTGGTAGGCCTGACTTATCATTTCCAGTGTTTATCGGGCTATGGGTGAATTGTGCCTCATATAAACGACGTGGTCCCTGCAGATAGCCAATATGCATGCAGTATTTAAGTTGCATCCTAGTGCGTAGTGCTTAACTGAGAGTGGAAAGGATCGGAGCTAAGTTTAGTGGAGTGGTCTTACTTGGGCCCGGAGTTATCCGAATAGCTCCTAATCTACAGCCGTTCATATCCGCTTTAAACCTCCCTTGCATGTACTATTTTGAGGTAACTCTCTTATCGGTCAGTTTTGACATCCTGCACTATGTGAGACTGTTTTGATTATGTGCCCCAATAAGTAAATCATCGTCGCTTTTGTGCATTACTGTTATATGATCCAATAGGGTAGTTGTTGCCATTGCTTATAAATTGAATGACGGGAATTTCATAAATAATATATGGGATTACTTTCGAAGTGTATACTATACTGGTCGAATCAATAATATTCTATATCTACATGACTCATACATTGGTTCGAATTCTTCTCAGATAGTACATTTCTCTCTATAATACATCTGGGCCAGCTGCACTCTCTTGTGAGGCATCTTTTGTAACTGGAATTGTAGGTAAGGATAACGTTTTGCTGTTGATATCATTCCAGTCTAATTTTCATTGCGCATAAGCTATAGTTCTTTAGTTTCTCGATACCAATAACATGTAATAATAGTCTCGGACAGCATATTAGTTACAAGTCTCATTGCTATTCCGTTGGACTCTGTTATCTTTGGTTTGTATACTATTGCTCCTTTCCGTAAACATCTTATAAGCCCTCTAACAGCCACGTGTTGAATTATGCGCAGCTCACTACGGTATTTAAATTACTATAGCGTTAGCCTCATTTATATAGACTATATACGTCCTCTGAGAGAAATAGTTTATTTCCTAAACATCAATTTCAAGGCCCAATATGAACAACCAAGATGATCCATTTTACCAACTGGGTCCCGTTAGAAAGTACTTAGGCTTGGTAGCTAAATCGTATCAAAATAATCTTGGGAGTTGGAAGAAGAGCCTATTGCAAGAGCTTTGCGAGAATTTGTATAAATTTGGCTACGTCCAAAATCTAAGCAACATGACCTACGTTATCACCCTCAATGTATCTGAGAACGCATTATCAAACGACCCCGATACTTCAGCTTTGGATATTTTGAAAAGGAATTTCTATATAAACTTAGACTTCCTATGTCCCTATGTGGAGTTAATTCCTTGCATACTAGAGTTCTTGACTTCTCAGCGGCCCGAACTGCGACCATACCGGGGCAGGAATATCACCGCTGTGATAAAAGACATCTGTCGTAGAAATAATGTACAAGTTGATAATAACTGGCAAGCAGATAGACCGTACAGCAATTTTAAAGACATTGTGGAATTTTTTGTATCGGCAAATGGCCCTCCCCGGATTCAACAGAAATTAGCTCAATTGTTTGAAGTGAGACACATGGGTCCATCGTCTCAGCCCTTTTTCAACTTCATTAAAAAGACAATTCGGAACGTATCTGAGGGTTTCCCCCGTGTATATTCGCCTTGTGTTTATATCGTTCAAAGCAGTATGTACGGTAAGTCTAGATTGATCAAGGATCTAGCTTGTCATCACGTTTACATAAGTTATATGTGCTTTCGCGAGGAATTGATTTCTGGCTATCCTAGGGCTTGTTTTGCTCGCAGCATTGACAGAGGCAATACATCGGGATATTTCAGATATTCAAATGATTCCGCCTTCGCTTGTGATGTTGTGCTATTCCTTATTTGCACGCTTGAAGTGATCGTCGAAGGACTTGAACGGAATGATGATGACTTTACAACAGTTGAGAAATTTTGGAATTTACAGGAAACATCATTAGTTTTTGAGCAAAATGTAGAGATGAGGTTTTTAGAAAAGAGAGACTCGATAGGTTATATATGGGAGACCATCCGTGATCAAAGCGCGGTAAGAATTACAGAAGATTCTGTGGTAATATCTGAAGATGTAAAAGACCTACTACGAACAGGATGGCACAAATACCGCTCGGCACTGAAAAGAAACAAGGACCCGAAAATAGAAGAGTGCTTTGTGCTCGCCATAGATGAAGCTAGATCACTGGGCATCCAAAGTAAGCCTGATACAATGAGTGAACCTTTCCTAAAAATATTCAAGAGGGTGGCACGTTTTCTTAATACTGCAATCCTATGGAGGGGTTTTGCTATAATTTTTGCCGGTACGCCAGCAGCTATTAGTGATTTATCTCCACCGCCTGAAGATGATAGTTCTTTAATAGCTACGGATACAACCGACGCTTATCCCTGGCACGACCTAGGCACCTTCGATTTGCATGTAAGATGGGCTGAAACACCGCTTACATTAGACTTCTCCGAGATCGGAACTTTGAGATCCTATGCCAAGTTTGGTAGACCCAGTTGGAAGCTGTACACTGACAGTGGGCATGAAAACGAACTTCTGGCAGACGCCACTGCTAAGCTTGCGGGAAGACATATTGACAGGCTATCAAAGGATCAACTCCTTTACGTAGTATACGCTCCGCTCATGAGTCACGATTACCGTGTAGCGGAACGTTTTGTAGAATCACGAATGGCCACACTCCAATGGGTGTCTGATTACCATGATAAAATCGAGGTGGTATACCCTAGTGAGCCCATTCTGGCATTAGCAGCCCATAGGCTTTTGGAAGGCGAACGCGACGATTATCTTGTCTTCGCTTTGCTTGCAGAAAGGGGAGGTTTGCCTAGTGGGGATGCTGGTAAATTTATTGTTAGATGGATGTTGCTTGATGCTTTGAAAACCGCAGGTCTGCGAGATGGCGTGCAGAGCAATTACTGTCGTGTTCGGGATCTTTTCAATGGCCTTGAGGAAAAATATCTCGTCACATGTAGTTCCAATCATCCAAATCAACATCCCTTACTTAATGGGAGAATACATATCAACCACTGGAAAACTCTTGGATCTACGTGTACTCTCAATGACTTGGCTGAAGGATTCTTGAGAGGCTGTGGATTTTGCTTCAAAGAAAACAAACTGGCTTTTAATCTCGTTATCCCCATATATTTGGAAAGCGAACACGTAGATCTGACGAACATCAGACTCTTTGAAGGGGACAAGAATAGAGAATGGGAGAAAGAAGAGAAGGATGCAGTACGTCAAGCATTTAGCGTTATCGTCATTCAAGTTCGTAACAATCAAAACTCGCGTGACGGTAAATACAAAACAGTTCACGGCCGTATGGTTCGCCACAGTCAACAAATCTTTGAAAAGAAAAGGCCGTATATAATTACGGCATATTTCCAACTAGGTGAAACACCACCTGTTGGTTATAGAAATAAGCCTAGTTATAAAAAGAATTTGGCAAGATTCTTTTCAATTCAAAAAGATAGTGGTTATATCGCTCATCCAGAAGGAAGTGCTGTGCTCAATCCAGACTTCGCTCTTGCCTACGACATTCGAGTCACAGTCACCAATACAAACAAGGAGTTCATTGACAGGTATCGGGGAGTTACTAGGTATAGTAAAGAGAGAAAGGGATAGTAGCTGCGGTGAAATCAATGCTAGTCAAGAGGCTCTTAATGTTCGTGCAGATGATGCGGATGGCGGTGAGCAATCTGAAGGGGTTGAAGAGCCGGAAATTCCCGACGCTCCTAATGTTCTTCTACAACCTCAAGATGCAGATGAAGACCAGGGACATGAAGGAATAGAATGAGAAGTTCCCTCCGTTCTAACACGACTACGCCCCTGGCCAGCGATCCGCCCTAAATATATATTTAATAAAATTATTTTTTGACTATTTATACATTACTCCAGCATCATGTTGGACTACTGGTCTACTCTGCCGTAACCACAAAATTGTCTAAACCTATAGGGTCTTTTCTACTATCTCTATTTGATGCCCTTGTGGGAATAGCTACTTCTATCAAACTCTTAAACTACCTTCAAAGGCATCAGAGTATTAGTTATGATATTCTGACCAAGTAGGACTAGAAAATTAATAATAAAACTTTAAAAGGTTCATAGGTATTAAGTATTAACCATTGGAAATGCTTTCTTCATCACTATGTTAAACATCTCGGTAGGAGTTTAGTGCACTTCTGGCAATTACAAGTTGCAATGTGTTAATTTTCTGATGACTTTTCCATCTTTGTCGTAGATGGGTCCCAATGAAGCGAGCATGCTTCATAAAAGATCCTTAGTGTTTCTCTGAAAAGCTGAAGAAACGATCCAGAAGAAAGCTTTAGTATTTCGTGGACCCTAATCTCATTCCCAGGAAGAAGGGAGTCCACGAAATTATGCTTGCCAAAAAAGGTCACATTGACAGATTCCATTTTGGCTTGGTGCTTCGGCCAGTTGAAGTGCAACCCCAAGCGCCAGAGGTATGGTCAAACCACAGGCGCCACCAAGAAGATCGACAATCTGGTTACTGAGGTTTAATAGAATGACCAAACCTTCCGTGGGAATTCATTTTCCATTTTTTTCCCAGACCTCAACAATAACGTTGAGATGTGCTACCACGTATTATTCATCTGTATGCCCAGCAGTCTTCCCACGCTTTTGAGGAAGGAATCATCTAGATGCCTTGGTATGAGTGTTAGACACAGGCAAAGGCACAAGCAAGGGCTCCCAGGACACTATTACCTAACCCTATTATATTAATATGTATATATGTAACTCGCAGTGACCTCTAAGGAGGTTGTGGCTCAAACTGAAATAAGATCAATGTTGACGTACCCCTAACGTGGATATATAAATATATGTGAGGCGTGCGAGATATTACTCCGCTCACCTCCGATTCTGATTTTATTTTATTTTGTTTTATCAATTCAGATTTAGACAACTATTGGGTGATCGCGACTGATAATAATATGAGATATATTACTCGGATCAAGAATAAGATAAGTGAAGACGAGAGGTGTAGTTTGTATAGTTTCACCGTAAGGCTCAATGAGTATAGTTACTATATTATACTATATATTTGAGGATAATGAAAATCGCGGTGAACATCAACTGGTTGGAAGAAGCTACAAGATCTGTTTCAGACCGCCTTTTATTAGTTAACGAGCTCCAAATGACTACACCAGATGCCTACAAAATCTAGCCGCAGAACAAATCACCTCTTCATTGATGTAGTCAATGCTGCGTCATTCACACCTAGCAAAATTGCTGGATTTTGCCAAAGGAGGCCGACCTAAATATATTATGCCGATCTAGGAGTCAACAGCAAGACAGATGATTCACTCGGAACATTATAGCAGCAAAAGGATTGTTGATACATCCCTGGATCTGGGATTCAATAGCCTCGTCACCTGCCAGGGGGAACATGTCAGATGCTGAGCGCAGATGAATCCAAAAATCGCTTGCAAAGTTCCCTGCGCATGCTCGATGAGCATAGCAATTTGATTCCTTTGCGATCCATATGATAACGATGAACAAGACATATACGTTAATAGTATTGTCCGAAAATCGGTAAATAATCGACTAAGTATTCTTGAGTGTTAAACAAACAACTAAGATAACAGATACTAAATGTGTACTATAAATTGTAAACATTTAACTAGGACCGGGACCTCGACGTCTTCTAGGACGGTTTACTGGAGTTGCTTTTCGCTTAAGCCTTTTCGTAGCGTTGGCCGGTTCTTTGCTTTTCGAGAGATCGGGAGCCCATGGTACGTCTGACTCATCTAGAGAGCTGGGCTTATCCAATAGGGTTGCGGGGCGAGGGCGTAGTCGCCTTTGAATAGAAGGAACTTCCAATCCTTGTGTCTCATGTTGCTGGCCTTCATTAGCTTCTTTTTGATTGTGCTGCAACTGCTGTTGTCTATTTCTTTGATGAGCTTCCGAAATAATCTTCTGATTAAGATAAGGTGCCGAAGCATACCTCTGCAACATAACAGTCTTTGGAGGATTCCCACTACCTTCTCTAGCCAAATGAACAACTTGCTGCAAATTATCAATGAAGTCGCTATTCGAAGTTTTGTTGCCTACGACACTAAGGTCATAGGCAAGATTAAAGTCCTGGGCTAACCCAGCCTCCCTTTCTAGCGGATGGATATCAGCCCAATCTTCTTGACTTGTAAAGACATTTGCCCAATCCTTATTATACCTGGGTCTCTCTTCGTAATCGGTAGGTGGTTTTCCTCCCAGTATGATATGCAAACCGATAAATGACTTGAATCGGCCAAAGATCAGTTGTACTTCTTCTGCCATTCTATCATGAATGGCAGCGTTGTGACCCTCATGAGAACTCTCGTTGTTGCTGACGTGAATGAGAATAACACTAAATGCTTGGGATACTGAATCCAACTCTGCTAACCCCCATTTACTATCCTCACCCCGTTCGAAGAATCTGATGTTCGTAAGGTCAACATTTCTGCTTTCCAAATATATGGGAATAATGATATCAAAATCTCTGTCTCTTCTTTCGAAGCAAAATCCACAGCCTCTCAAGAATCCGAGCGCCAACATCTGAATCGTACACTCAGATTCAAGGGTCATCCAGTGGTTGATGTGAATCCTCTCGTTAAACAAGTGATGTTGATTTGGATGGTCGCAATTACAGGTGACGAGATATTTTTTCTCAAGACCATTGAAAAGATCCCGAACACGACAGTAATTGCTCTGTAAGCCATTGCGCAAACCTACGCTTTTCAGAACATCAAGCAACATCCATCTCGCGATTAGCTCACTAGCTTCCCCAGGAGACATAACATTTTCCCTAAGAAGAAGTGAGATAAGATCAAGGTCATTTTCCTCTTGCAAGAGCCTATGGGCTGCCATGACCAGAATTGGCTCACTAGGATACCCTACTTTGAGATCATGACGTTTATCAGACATAGATAGGAGTGTGGCCATGCGTGATTCTACTAATCTTCCCTTTGTACGGAAACCGAAATTCATGGGTACTGCGTATATCACGAGAAGGGTATGATGCTTTGATAGCCCATCATTGATTCTTCCCCTAAGCTTGGCACTGGCGTCCGCTAGAAGTTTATCCTCACGGCCACTGTCAATGTACTCCTTCCACGCGGGTCTACCAAACTTTGCATAAAATCTCAAGGTTCCGATGTCGCTGAAGTTTAATGTAAGCGGTCTTTCATTCCATCGTACGTGATAGTCGAAGGTACCTAGGTCGTACCAGGGCTCAACGTCGATTACACCGGTCTCACTCAAAAAAAAATTCATAATCACGAATACCAGATGTACTCGCAAGAACTATAGCAAACCCTCTCCATAGCTCCTCGGCCACAAGGCAACGGGCCACCTTTTTGAGCGTCTGAAAGTATGGGAAGTTCATGGCACCTCGCGTATATTTCATATTTAGGACTCCAGCTTCATCGATGGCGAGGATAAAGTATTGTTCTATATTTGCATCCTTATTCTTCTTTAGTGCCAAACGGTATTTTTTCCATTCTCCTCTTAGTAGCTCTTTTATTTCTAGAGATAGTAGCACAGTATCCTTCATAACAGTAATCGCATCGGGAAATGAGAGGATTTTCCATATATCAGTTTCCCCTCGTACGTTATCCGCAAAACTCTCCTCTACAATTCGATCGAAGACTGATGTCGGTCTCTGGAAAGTCCAAAACTTCTCAACTGTTGTATAGCTACTTTCATTGTGTTCTAGTCCTTTGACGATTGCTTCAAGTGTGCAAATAAGGAATAGCAGAACATCTTGAGCAATCTTGGGATCGGCTGCTGAAGTTATGTATCCCGGTGCAAAGCCCCTATCAACATTTCGACTGAAAAGAGTACTAGGATTTCCAGAACTCAATTTCTCGCCTAAGTTAATATAGCTCAAGTAAGCGTGATGACAAGCTAGATCCTTGATCAATCTAGACTTACCGTACATGCTACTTTGAAGGATGTGGACACAAGGTGAATATATACAGGGGAATCCATCTTTTACTTTCCGAATCGTCTCTTTAATAATGCTGAAGAAGGACTGAGGCGATGGACCCATGTGTCGCTCTTCAGACAATTGGGCTAACTCTTCTTGGACTAGTGGAGGGCGATGTTGTTTTATAATCAATTCCACGATCTTTCTAAAATTGTCGTATGGTTCATCTATTTTCCAGCTCTTAATTGTTCGCACCTTATGTTTCCTACAGAGGCTGTTCATAAACCGGACTCGTTGCCGTTCAGGACGGCTAGATATCAGGAATTCGAATATGCAAGGAAAAAACTCCTCATCGGGACAGAGGTCCTCTAGGTTCATGTAGAAATACTTCTTTAAAATAGCCAGAGATGATTTGCCACGATCCTTTCGTAATTCGTGAATCCCACGGGGGAGTTTGTAGATACCGTCGTGTTCGCAATTGAGGTAGCCAAACTGAGACAAGTCGTCACATAGTTCAATGATCCCTTCCAACCTTGCCTCCAACTCATCGGGACGCGAATTATCATCAAATTGAGCCACGAAGATCAAATAGTCTCTAACAGGACCCAGTAGGTAAAACGGATCATCTGGTTCAGTCATATTGCGTTTTTGAGATTGGTACTTAAAAGATGAACTATTCTCACAGGTGATATGTAAATAAATATATGAGGCTAACCTATCGCAATTAAATACCATAGTGAGTTTGCACATAAATCAACACGTGACTATTGGAGGGGTTAAAAAATGTTTACGAAAATGGAAAAATAGCATAAGAAACCCAAGATGATGGAGTCTAGTGGAATAGCAATGAGACATTTTTACTTGGAGCACCCAATAGTATTCTGGGAGAGATAAAATATAACTATAGAGGTAGTATGACCATAAGCTACTGAGCTACTCAGAGAGAATTAATCTGGTATCAAGTGCAAACAATGATCCTTGCCTAGAGTTTTACTTACAAAAAAAGATGCCTCACGAGATAAGATATGATATGAGAACTTGGTCCATATGCATTGTAAAGTGAAGCATGTTATCTGACAACGTGTACTGAACTATGCATGAGTCATATACACATAACGTTATCAACTTGACCGGTATAGTATATACCTGGCAAGTAATCCCATATTTTATGAGCACGATATACGTTTTACAGGGCAGGGCCATGAAAGAACTGATTATGCATACGCGACGTTTATTTACTTTTTTTACCCTATCGACATATGCATGGAACACCGGGTAATTTTCTCAGCTAATATTCCGGTCGTGGTGGGTCCGACTCTGGCTCATGTAGTCGTAAAAGCTGGCTCCTCTAGACAAGTGAGATCAGTTACCTTCTACTGACTAATATTACATGCATTCAAAGCCATGAGTAAGTTAGATATGGATGAATTCTCCCTCGATTCTAATGGTTCGATATTCGTTAAATCATATATATCGCCAGTCCTGGTGCGCCAGGCTAGTGATATGTGCTTGAATTACTTCTCATTCTAGGTATCCATTTAATTGCAGCTTTCTTAACAATTCACTAGCACATCATCTATGAAAGGAAAAATTGAATTAAAAAATTACCAAAAAATATGTTTCCCACTGTAACATTCAGGGGTTACCCGGAGTATAGCTGTGCAGAAACACCGGGTAACACAGCTTAGACTGCAAAATCTGTCGGAATACTGAAAACAAGAGATTGTTTGCTTGTATAACACTCTATGTGGACTTGATTCAGTAAACTATCTAGGATCAGTACCCAGGCTAATATCTCCGGTTAACTGTGATCATTTGGAAGTTCAGTCTGGACGGTTCAGTATACGCACTAATTATGCATCTGCCACAGTCCAGAGTCTGTACGACAGATGTCTATTATTACAGTAGTGATATTTATGCCCCGGTATGGTTGCGGTTCGGGCCGCTGAGAAATCAAGAACTCTGTTGTGAAAGGAAATAACTCCACATAGCGATGTTCCTTTCCGTCTGACAGAGCACCGGGTACCAGTGGGATCTAGAGCCCAATGCAGTTCAGATGGGGTTTGAAGCTCTATTTTAATTCATTAGCATCCAATCTAAGGATATTGCTGAGCTCCCAAATCGCTAAAGGGATACTGGGTCAAAGCTTCAATCCAGTGCTGCAAAAGTCAGATCTGTAGACGGTTGGGCCTCACTAAAAGTATCTGGGTATTAAGCAGAATTCCTTGACTAAACTGAAGATTTCGTAAAGGATAGGAGAATGGTACAGATGCAAAAAAATAAGTTATATTAGAACAGATGTATAGCATTTAGTACATAGAGAGAGAATAGAATTAAAAACTACTTGGACAGTAGCAGCGATTGATGAGGATCCCTGGCGGACTCCATTGGCAGCAAAGTTTTCAGCGGGCCAGAAGTACAGATAAATTTGTCATTCAGAATATTTTAGATGAAATTAAACTGTCTCCTAGGTCTCATGGCTATTTTTCTGAAACCAGTGGAGACTAGCGCAGCTGCAGGGTCCGGTCATCTAATCGACGATCGCCAGGTACCAGCTCCGATCTGGGTTCGTCAATTACGGGCTACAAGAATGAGCAGTAATGGCAATGCAATAGATTAAAAACATCAGACGAGTTTTGCCAATGACAACTGCTTACTGGAAGTCGCACTTAGAGCATAAGCATTGGCAATTAAGGTAGACCGTGTAGGATGAGATAATCGAGACTAGAACCACGAGTTCCACTCGAAAAAAATGGTGAGAGAATTAAATACCACTAGTACTGGTAGTGAGAAGACGGCCGGTGACGGTAACAAGGTTGATAAATACGACAAAGGTATCGGATGATAGACACCATCGAAGCTGGGACGAGATAGTGTCATAATTATCAGAAACATAATTTGATTCAGATTTCAACTCTACTATTCGACCGGGCCGTTATCCGTAATTTCAGTTGTTCCGTTTTCTGACTTGTCCTGCAGCTCAATCGGAGTATATCTCCAACTGAAACTCCATTACAACTAGGGCCTGTGACTAATGCGAGTAGAGCCCAACACTTGTTACCAGCCGTTAAGAAATTACTTTTACTCTCTGTTACCCGGACTTAAAATTCATATCTTTACTCTCCGGTAAAGTCCTGAATTTAAGGTTTGCGTAAAGCAAATTAAAAGCGAAATAGAAAATGGTTATGGGGTCACTTACTAAACCAATACCTTCATGATTTTATTTGATTAATGTTTGTTTTTTTCTAGTCCACGATATCAACGCCATGTTTTCGTTCACAAAATGCAATATTTCACGACATGCGACCGGACTTTACACAGATCTATGCCGGGTAACCCTAAAAATCTAGTGACTGGTGGTATAAATATATCGGAATATATTGCCAGTAAATCCCGCCTTGATAGTATAACATTTGATATTTGCTTAAATGAGCTATAAAAAGGAACGACCAAGAAAAATTTGGGGGTCGACGGCGGCCTTTCGCGAACTGGCGAGTTTTTATTCGCCGGGTAACACGTGTTGCCTCCAGTGCAGACATTAAGTTTCCCATTTATAGCAGAGATCACGGACTTGATCGCGCGGTAACCAGTCTAGGATGAATATTGAGATTAAAAAATTCAGTTAGTTGTGTCCAACTACTATTTGCGTCCCGTTGCTAGGGCTCTGACTCGTAAATCCAGGAGCACTGACTGAGTGCGCTAAAGCGCCGTTTTAGCTTTCCCAATTAATATCTCCCAGATGGTTGAATTCAATCAGTGTCACGACTAGAGCGCAGCGAGAGGAGCCACGGGGTCTGGGGCGGAGCCCCAGCCGCCGGAGGCAGATTGCGCACAACACGTGTGTAAAAAGGCAATTAGATAACGTGTACAGGCAGTGAGATCAGGCCGTTTCAATATATCTCGTGACCTCCCAATTGGTGACGGCATCGTTCCAGAGATTAATCTCCTCGAATCTGGTACCGGCAAAGTGGTCGACGAACGCATCGCCGAGCACTTCTCTGGCGAGACTTTTTGGAGCCGCGAACCGTGTGGTGGCTTCATGTAATGACCGGGGTAGCTTTTCAAGACCCTCGGTGGTAGTCATTTCTTTCGACATGGGTGGAATGGTCAGCTTGAGATTCTTCTCAATGCCTCTGAATCCAAGAGCCAGAATGGCTGCCATGGCATAATGGGTGTGTACATCGGCACCGGGAGTACGAATCTCAAGACGGGTACTTTTTGAAGACGGCTCGGCAGGCGAAATCAGTCGAATCGACGCAATTCGGTGCTCCAGACCCCAACTCACCGACACAGGAGCCCAGAAATTCTCCACTAATCGCTTATATGAATTGATATTAGGAGCTAATAACGGCATAATATCAGCCAAGCCGTCAAGTACACCGGCCAGAAACGACTGACCAAGTTCGCTGAAATAAACTACATCTGGCCATGGCGCGTTCTCATCACGAGTGTCTCGGGAGAAAAGATTCTTGCCAGTTTTGATATCAATAAGCGACAAATGAATATGACCCGAGTTACCTGGCAAGCCCTGAGTCGGTTTGGCCATAAAACAAGGCAGAATTCCATATTTAGGAGCAATTGATTTACAAATGAGTTTAAACAGAACTGCTTTATCGGCCATATCCACAGCAGATCCATACGCAATAGCCGCCTCAAACACACCAGGACCAGTCTCAGTATGCCAGCCTTCAAGCTCGACATCAAACTCGCGGCATTTATTGAGAATATCGTAGTAATACTCCTGATTGAGCACTGGTCGTTGCACCGAGTACCCAAACATACCCGGGGTCAGAGGAGTCAAATTTACCCCGTTCTTGTCGTGCATCGACTGAGCTGTCTCTTTATACTGGAAAAACTCGAGCTCGGCACCTGCCGTTGGCAGAGCATTAAGCACTTTCTTATACTGATCCGACACTCTTTTCAAAAGAGCTCTTGGACACGGAGCAATAGGTTCATTAGTCTCCGAGTCGTAGTACTCCACCAAAAAGAACGGCATCTGGTCCTCCCAAGGAATCCGCCTAAAACTAGTCAAATCTATCTTGGCAATTAAGTCCCTATATCCATTCTCGGCATTCGACACCGTCAATTCCTTGCTATAAGTCCTATCGTGCATGTCCCATCCGAAAATGACACTGTCTACTGTTAGTTCATGTTCACAGGTGGAGGTGCTGCCTCCGGCGGCTGGGGCTCCGCCCCAGACCCTGGTTGCTCCTGCTTCGCAGGAGTTGGCTGGGACCGTGGACGTGACGACTCGAGCGAAGCGAGAGGAGCCGTGGGATCTGGGGCGAAGCCCCAGCCGCCGGAGGCAGGACCCTCGTCAGGACGTGTACACTCACCTGCAGAAGCCAAATCCCTCTTCAATGACGCTGAGGAACTTCTTTTTGGAGATGATTTTGCCGCGGACAATGCCGTCGGCATCGATTCCCGCCACTTTGACAGCGTGGTCGTGCTCGAGCGTTCTTGTCCACTCTGCTCTCACTGAGGATGTCATGCTTGTGCTGTTCCGATAGTGATAGTGATAAGTAGAGATTGGTCAGTTATCGCCAATGATCTAACAGAATTGAGTGAATGATTGCTGATTGATAGGGTGAAATTCTTATCGAAGCAGTCGGATAACGGGATCAGTGGTTGGCAAAGTCTATCTATAAATGCCAATGTCGAGATAAGAGTGAGATGTAGAAGATCGTTATTCAGTGACCCAAGTCAGCAGGATCCGTGCAATGAGCTGAGCTGCGAACCGAGTCTTAACTATGCAGATCGCATCGTCACCAGAAATGGGCAGGTCTGCTGCAGCCCGGTCTGCATCTGTCTCAGTCAAAGTGGGGCTTGGTACCTGGCCCGGGGTAGCAGCTGGCGGGAACTAGTCTGGCCAGGGTCTCTCTCATTTCAGCCCGGGTTTGCCAGTATCTATAGCCGCTGTTATGAATAAAAGTTACTTCTGCTACTTGTAATTAACTAAAATTAGTAAACTAATTAACTATTTAAAATACTAACTAATAAACTAATAAACTGATTAACTTATAAGCTGATATGTTGTCAACCTAATACAGACAGATGTCACCTATCGTGGCAGGGGACTCCGTTACTAACTCGGGCGTCCAGCTTTATTGTCGCTGGTATTCAAGTGATAAGGAGATAATTGGTAATTCGAAAAGAGACTGCTCAATGCTACCCCCACCCCTGACTAGCTCCTTTAGACAATTGACTTCTATAAACTGAGCTACGAACTAATTATCATCGGAGGGTAATAGAACAACATAATTTTAAGCTGTGTAAGATATATGACTTTGAAATTGGCCAGGGCAATTGGCCGGATTATAAAAAAGGCAGCCAGTCAGTCAGTCAGTCAGCCAGCCAGCCAGTCAGCCAGCAGACTATCTCTCAGCCAGGGTATAGAAAAAAAGTCAATTAATGATTGACACGGGATCAGTTTCCGGTTCTGTAAATATAGAAACCCAGAAACCCTATCATGTAAGATAATGGGCGAGATAATGCATGGCGGTGATTTTAGGCAGCTCTAACCCAGTACATTTGACTCGGGCCAACGCCAATGCTCTGTAACCCCTTCTTCAGGGTCCTGAGTTCAACTGTCATACATGTACTATGTACCTGGAAGATCTAACCCCTCAAATACATACGTCAGTAGTGACGATATATGCTTATCGCCCACATTCATGGGCCATCGGTCAGCCACATTAGATAGATCTCGATAAGTTGACCTGTTGACCCAGGACCCAGGACCCAGGACCCAATACAGATAGCCGATAAAGCTAGAGCTGCGAGCCCGGTTCTTATCGAGTATTCAGAACCATCAAATAGGAACCAGTACCCGAGGAACTGAGTAAGTCAGCTCGATCAAATGATCTGAACTAGAACAAATGAAGTCATATGAGTAGGATTATGGTGACCTGAGTTACACATCACCAAAACGAAAACGAGATCTGAACACAGTTGACCCAGGTCACCTACCGCGCTTACACCGGCCTCGCAGCAGGAGATGCGATGTGTCGCAGATTGGTGCTGATAACCCGCCAAAAGCAGCATTAGCCGCGCTTTATCGTGCTCCATGCCAGACACGTAACCCATCGGTCAAACCCAACTCGGGTATCGCTGCCGCTCGAAAGATATCCACTGATTGGCATAGAAAAGTAGCACCATCCGTCCACGATTGATCAGTTGTATTTGGACATTTTTTGTTAACGATCTGGGAATCTGTCTAGATTTTATAAACAGAACAACTCACACAATCCATCTGTTGAATTGAATCATTTCAATTTCTCACATTCTACATCACATTCACCATCAGAATCAGTCTCACATTCGCAGTCAGAATCACAAACATCATAGTATACATAGTACACAATGGTTGGTCGTCTTGAAGGAAAGAACGCTATTATCACAGGAGCTGCTGGGTAAGTCGCAACATCCAATTGGTTCTATGTTGAAGTTGAGTGTGTGTGAAGCATGATTTGTGCAATTGTTCAAAGACCACTGCCCAATTGGCCAGTGGAACCATCTTGCAATTGAATCCCCACGAGCAGTCACACCTCCCACGCCCGACTCGAGCGAAGCGAGAGGAGCCACGGGGTCTGGGGCGGAGCCCCAGCCGCCGGAGGCACGACCCTCCAGCCATAAAACTAACAAAACCAGAGGCATCGGTCTTGAATCGGCCGTCCAGTTTGCGTTGGAAGGGGCCAATGTGCTCATGTCGGATATCAACGAAGACGGGCTGAAGAAAGCCATTGAACAGGTCAAGGGAGCAGTCGGTGACAAGCTTGTCTCGGCAATCAAGCTCGAGTACAAGAAAGCAGATGTATCCAAAGAAACTGATGTCAAGGCCCTTGTTGACCATGTCGAGTCGTGGGGAGGTGTTGATATCATGTTCAACAACGCCGGAATCATGCACCCTAAAGACGACGGAGCTCTCAACACCGAAGACAGTATCTGGGACTTGACCCAGAACATCAACGTCAAGGGTGTTTTCTACGGCTGTAAACACGCCATTGCCTCGCTTCTCGCCAACAAGAAAAAGGGTTCAATCATCAACACAGGATCGTTTGTCGGACTCATGGGAGCAGCTACTCCTCAAATCGCATACACCGCTTCTAAAGGAGCAGTTCTTGCTATCACCCGTGAACTGGCCGTATGCTACGCCCAGTCCGGGATCCGAGTCAACTCTCTCTGCCCTGGACCTCTTAACACGCCTCTTCTGCAAGCATTCCTCGACACCGAAGAGAAGAAGACTCGCCGTACCGTCCATCTCCCCATGGGCCGATTTGGCGAGGCCATTGAACAGGCCAAGGCGGCCGTGTTCCTGGCCTCGGACGACGCCTCATACGTCACCGGTCAAGACTTCCTTGTCGACGGCGGACTCACCCGTGCCTACGTCACTGGCCTCCCTCCATCTACGGGAGTCCCCGCCGGCCCCGAAAACGTCCTCTTCGGCAAATAATTTCCCTGTACTTCATACAACCCCTGATATCACCATTTGCGGCTGCGATCGGCGCTTGTCACCCCCAAAGTGTTTGGGGGTCGGAGCTGCCTCCGGCGGCTGGGGCTCCGCCCCAGACCCTGGTAGCTCCTCTCGCTGCTGCGCTCGAGTCGGGCGTGGGGCCCCTGTGTGCGTATTTCGCGCCGAACAGCGAATTTTCTGGCCCTCAGGGCATCACAGCACGCACTGGCCCCGCCGACGCCCGACTCGAGCGCAGCGAGAGGAGCAACCAGGGTCTGGGGCGGAGCCCCAGCCGCCGGAGGCAGGCCAACAATCCGCAGACCCTGTTTTTCCCGTCTATTTTGCCGTGGTTGCTGGGGCCGATAGCGTGCGTGGGGGTCGACGGGGTATGAACCCCCAATCAGCGGCGGTGGATAACCCACATCCCACTCGGGTGGCAGGAGTGGCACGACGGATTTTACCCTTTGGTCGAATTAGTAATGCGATACAAGCATGTCAGATATGCATGCATGCTAAGCTACCAGTGGTGGGGTAATCGGCCGCTGAAATTTGCCAATCACCCCGCTAAATACGACTGTGCGCTTGAACGATGGAGAACTATCTTTGGCTCGCAAAAACTACAGTCGAACCCCCTCTCCTCCCTTTAATTTTGTCAGTGTGCTCCTGCTAACGACTCAATTGCCGTTGCTGCTGGTGACACGCCGCCCACCTTCAATGCCCCACCGGCCGTTACAGTCAAAAAAAAAATGGCAGAAAAGGGGGGTAGTTTAGGCTGTTTGGGTGGTATCGGGGAAACAAGCCAGATCTCCGCACATCGTAAGATATCTGTGGGTGGTGGTTGTGGAGGGGGAGGGGATGACGCAGCAAGGTCCTGCCGCGCCGATCAGTAAAGTCCGACGGGTTACCAATCCAACGAGCCCTCCGTCTGCCTGCTGTAAAGACAATCAGAAACCCGTCCGGTTTGAATGAAATTTCGGAGATAATAATCTATCGATCCGTGCATTGCAGCAGTCCTGCAGCACCCCCCGCTATCAGCCAGCGACTGCTCCGCTGGCTGGCTCACTGGAAAGTTTATAAAAGGGGGCACTACCCCACGCCAGACCACCTCCGGTCCTTTTTCTCTTCTTTCTTTCTTCAATTGCTTTTGACTCAACTCAATTGATCACTGGTAATCTCGAACAACACAAAACCGTCGCAAAATGTCCATCACTTTCAGCAATCTCGGCAACTCTGGCCTCAAGGGTATGTCTGACTTTTTCCGGGGACGGGGACTGCCTCCGGCGGCTGGGGCTCCGCCCCAGACCCTGGTTGCTCCTCTCGCTTCGCTCGAGTCGATTCGCCGTCAACGATTCTAGCAATCTCCTGCGAAGCAGGAGCTACGGGGTCTGGGGCAGCGCCCCAGCCGCCGGAGGCACAACCCATGGCCCCCACCCGGCCCCCACGTAGACACTACTAACCAGGGTCCAGTGTCCAATATCATTCTTGGTGGTATGTCTTTTGGCAAGTCCACTTGGGCTGACTGGGTTATTGATGACGAGGAGGAGATTTTCGCTATTTTGAAGAAGGCTTATGACTCAGGTTTGAGAACCTGGGATACTGCTAATGTTTACTCGGCAGGTGAGTCGGAGATTCTTATTGGCAAGTTCTTGAAGAAATATAATATTCCTCGTTCGACTGTGGTGATTCTGACCAAGGTTTTCGGGTTTACTAATGCTGATCCTGAACTTCCTGACTCGGGTCCTGATGATATTAATCGTATTAACAGACACGGATTGTCTCGTAAACACATTTTCGACTCTGTCGCTGCTTCTGTCAAGCGTCTGGGTACTTATATCGATGTTCTTCAGATCCACCGTTGTGATAAGAGCACTCCTTATGCCGAGACTATGGAAGCTCTTCATGACGTTATCAAGTCTGGCGATGTTCGTTATATTGGAGCTTCGTCTATGTTCGCCTATCAGTTTGCCCAATACCAATTTGCTGCCGAGAGAAATGGCTGGACCAAGTTCATCTCCATGCAAAACCACTATTCGGCTATCTACCGTGAGGAGGAGCGTGAAATGATTCCTTACTGTAAGGAGACCGGAGTTGGTTTGATTCCTTGGGGACCTGTTGCTGCTGGTGTGTTGACCCGTCCTCATAAGGATCTGGCTGCTACTGCTAGAGGAAAGAAGGAGGCCGACAGTCCTCAAAGGAGATTCGGTGTTTCTCAAGCCGACAAGACTACTATTGACCGAGTCGAGGAGCTCGCTAAGAAGCACAACACCAGCATGGCTACTGTCGCTACCGCCTGGGCTATTGCTAAGGGTACTGTGCCCATTGTTGGATTCAGCAAACCTTCTCGTATCGACGATGCTATTGCCGCTCTCCACCTCAAGCTCACTGACGAGGAGATCAGTTACATCGACGAGCCCTACGAGCCCAAAATCATCATCGGCCACCAATAATCCCCCTTCTGTAGCTAACAGACGACTTTCTAATACCTTTCTGGCCTGCCTCCGGCGGCTGGGGCTCCGCCCCAGACCCTGGCTGCTCCTCTCGCTACGCTCGAGTCGTTTCGTCGACGGTCCGCACAATCTCCTACGAAGTGGGAGAAATGTAGCTTCTCGTTATCTTTTCCAAAAGGTAATTTATTCTAAGCCTGGTACAGGTCATGTCAACAGACGTGAATCTCAAGAAGACAAGAAGAATATTTGTCTTAATTCTGTGAAAAGTCGTGAGAAACCTGGGAAGGCCACCTGAGATACGAATGGTGATGCTTATATCCTAGATCGTGTTTTTATGAACTGTATGATGCTCACACTAAACATGTTGTACTGTCGAGAGATATGCTACGGGATTTTGTTGAGCCATTTTGTGACAGGATTGGTGTCCCAGATGATGGTAGGCGTGTTGTCGAAAGGCTAGAAAAGTCAAATGCCCAAGTACTCTTTAGTTAACATTCTTAAAGCCAAGAAATACTTGATCTCTAGTAAGAAGTTCACTAATTACACCTGTCTCATGAAAATCACTAAGATTCAAGGTAACTTGAAATTTTCGTTATGGTCAGAAATACTAAGCTGGACATACTGAGTCTGACTGACAGTAATTCAACTGTTGAATTGTGGACGGATTATAATAACGATGAAATCGTTGAGGTTAGTTCTACAGTGGTTAGCAAGGAAGGATAAGGAAAATTTGAAACTACACCAGAAGTGGTGTGATCTAAGCTTCACACGCTCATGTCCAAGGGGGTATCGGTGATTCCAGCTCTTAACGAACAAATTCATTCTTATAATAAAAATTTTTATAGCTGAGCCAACCATGTTCTCATTTTAACAAGTTTTAGCCCTTTTAAATCCGGACAGTTGTTCTTGACTGTTACAGATAATTTCTCCAGATACGTTACCATGATTCCGTTGTTACAGAAGGTTCGAGTCGCTTCGTCTTCGGTCCCCGCCACCTCCTGCGAAGCAGGAGCAACCAGGGTCTGGGGCGGAGCCCCAGCCGCCGGAGGCAGTCCCGTCCCCACTCGTGAGAGATAATATAATAAATAAAAGTACAGAGAACACCCGAGCTACGGGTGGTGGCTGGCCGTGAACCGACGTGTAGTGGCAGCGAGTCGTTCGAGGTAGTTGAGACGCTCTTTTTCGTGCTCGATCATTCGTTGGGTGAATGTCTGGATGAGTCGGTGGAGTTCGGCTCCTTGGGACGTGTGGAACCCTCCTAGCTCGGATGCCAGTGATATGTGTGCGTATTTTACATCGTTGCTCAGTCGCTCAACCTCGTTCTGGGTATGGTAGATGCGGTCTCGAACTGCATTGATATCTCGCTCTCGTTTCTCCTCAAACATACCCAATGGCCAGCCAGATTTGGCTGTCAATTTGGCTAACAGAGCTCGACTATTAATGAGAATCGAGTCCTGTTGTTTCAATTGCTGGATCATCGCTACTGGTCTGTCTAGAGCAGATAGAACTGAATCTGAGGTACTGGCCGCTGCTAGTATTTCTAATGAGAACACTGAGAATCCCAATGGCTGGATACTCTGTGATAGAACATAGTCTCGTTTCAACACCTGGTCATAAATGGGTCGCAAGAACTGCACTTGCGAGAACCTCTCGTCAAAAATCTTAACTGCTTCTGCCAGATTAAGATACTTGTTTCTGAGCTGGCCAATAATCCTCGCCAGCCTCTCTAAAGAAGACGATATTTTCTGTGTCTCTTGACGAGCGTGATCAAAAAACACTTCAATGGACTCTAAATCAGCTGGTCCATACAAAGTGAAGTCCTCGTACTGGAACTCTTTACGGCTCTCGAGCTTACGACGACTCCGTTCAATACACTGGTGCTGCGACATATCCTGAATGAGAATAAACTCCCATAGCAACTCGTGTTGCCCGAAAGTAGGATGAGAAATCAGCGTGCGAAGAAAAGTATTGAGTCTGACCTCCATCTCATGAATCATCTGCCGCGACGCCATTGTCGGCAACGAGAACGGGTTCCTTGGCAGAAGCAGGTGCGGTATCCACGAGTTCGGGTTCTCATACGCCAG
Organism: Sugiyamaella lignohabitans; assembly: GCF_001640025.1. Taxonomy (NCBI): domain Eukaryota; kingdom Fungi; phylum Ascomycota; class Dipodascomycetes; order Dipodascales; family Trichomonascaceae; genus Sugiyamaella; species Sugiyamaella lignohabitans. The sequence continues at coordinate 1,876,735 of NC_031672.1, read as the reverse complement.
CCACTTGTGCAAAAACATGAAATCTTCCACCGTCCTCCTCACCGTGCTCATACTGGCCGAATTTGGCGGCGTTCCCGACTTGATCACGTAGTGCAACTGGCCATTAACAAACGACACTCGCGTGATCAACGTCACCCGTCCGTTGATAGGATCTTTCGAAAACGCCAAGATTTCTACTTCTGTTAGTACCACTGCCTCCGGCGGCTGGGGCTGCGCCCCAGACCCCCCGGCTCCTCTCGCTACGCTCGAGTCGTTGCGTCTCGGACCCGCCATATCCTGCGAAACAGGAGCAACCAGGGTCTGGAGCGGAGCCCCAGCCGCCGGAAGCAAGTCCACAGCACTTACCGTCGAGAATGTTCAGGGTCTGGATTTCTTTGGCGAGATCCAGGGCATTGAGACCGCGGAAGTCGGTTCGTTCGAGGTCGATGAGCGGTTGTTGGGATAGTGACAAGATGGCACTGAGTCGCGAGTATTTGCTGTAGACCATGAGTGGTGTGAGTCCCTTTTCGTTGGGCCAGTTGATGGCTACGTCGTACTTCAGCACCTGTTCTACTGCGTGCCGGTCTTTGACTATGTGGAGGAGAGTGTTGCCTTTGTTGTCCATATGGTCGAGGATGCTGGGTTGCTCGTCAGGTCGCAACTTTTGAACACTTTCGCTCCAGGCTCTGAATCCGGCTGTCATGAGATAGTTGTAATCGGCATGGTCGTAGCTTCTACAGAGTGCAAACAGTGGTGTTTGCCCGTTCTGATCTCTTTGCTCCCAACATATCAGATGTCCGATTCTCTCGATTAACCAAGGGGCATTAAAAAAGTAGTGGCTAACTGACCGGCTCCAGCTGTCTGATAACGACAGGTATCGCTTGATGTCCTGCTCTTCCAGTTCAAGAAATACCTCGAGAACTTGGTTGATGATAGACTTGTCTTCAGTGTGAACAGCAGCCATGAGTAACGTAGTGCCACTGTCAGTTGTGTCGTTTAATAAATACTCCTTAGAAAACACCATCTTCGTATCGCCTTTCTTGCGATCTTTAAAATCAATAGAGTTACCTGACTCGTCTATTGATAGAAGTGCCTGAAAAGCACCCATATGTTTGTTCTGGATAGCTAACATGAGACTCGATTCGCCAGTAGGTGATCGGCTTCGAACAATAGTCTTCCACGAGGTCTGCTCTTTTGACAGCGTGCGAAGATATGTCTCGGTACAGGTAGATGCATTAGGTGGCTGTTTGATGAACTGCCATAGTCTCAGGTTCTGATCTGACAACGGAGAGATCTGCTTGTGCTCGTTGACAATGTGAAACAAGACGCCTTCTAAAGTCAACAGCGCATATCCAAGTTGACCAGATTCCGAATCGCGATATGTAAAGTTTCTGACGTAGAATAGGTCTGTATCGAGATATTTCAGCCCTGACCGACAAACAACTACCAGCAGAAGGCTCACCAGGATATCGGCATTAACATTAGGACCCTGCATTACAGGCATTTTCGGTTCAACGGTAATTGCTTGGCCCTGAGTACTGCCAGTATCGCTGGTACCACGGCCATTTCCCCCACCTCCATTAACTGAAGAAACTGTAGACTGGAGAGTGCCAGTGATTCCATGTTCGTGTAGTGTTTTTGCTTTCATACTTTCATCAGGTTCTGAACTACTCAGAATATGAATGACTTTGAGGATGACTTCTATTTTATCTTCTGCTGACGATAGTTCACTTAATGTCCCTAGTTCTTTTGCAGCTTTCCAAACCTTCCTATCCAATGTAAAAAGTTCTTCCGTGGAAAAGTCTTCAGGGAGTCCGATCTGCGATATATCGATATTCTCAATAGTACTAATTGTTTTCGTGAGATTCGAATCTGCTTCTTCACGAATTTCAATCAGTTTCTGCCAGATCTGATCACTGAGACTGTTCTCCACAAACCGATATATACTGTCTGTAATATCATCTCCATTGAGATCGTTATCTCTTGCCAGAGATTGTATTGAGGAGGCGTCTCCTTGTTTAAACTTCTGCATAGATTCTTCAGTTACTGAATCAAAAAGCGATAAAACCTCGTCTTCTGATGTACAATTAGAGCAGTCAAACTCTTCTATTAGTATCAGCATCGGTCCTAGAACCTGACGGTTTAGCTGTGGATATGCCGACAGCATTCGTTCTAGATCGGCTGGAGCTGTATTTTTCAGCAAATAAGACGGATTATCCTCCGAATTTTTAGTGAATGTGTTTTTAGCTGGCACGGCCATCTCATATTTGGTGGCTATAGTCGGGCTGATCTCAGCACTCAACATCGGCGTTCCAATTAATGGCACTTCTACTTCATATACCAGGAATTCTGCTCCCGGTGGTAAAAAGTCGCAAGCTGGATAAAATACATATTCACTGACAATAGCCGATCTAACATATCTGTTGAATCCCTTATGAGTATGAACATAACCATCTTTGATAATAATAGTTTTACCGTTGACTGTTGGATAATACCGAGCCCTCTGATTGTTTCTAGACATTGGAGGAATCTGGATTATATGTGAGAAAATACAATCATCCTGTAGAAATAGATCACGATATGGCAACAATGTCTCTCTATCTACAGACCATTCTAGGATCTTAGTAGTTGGGACTACAAATGTGTAGCTATTCGACATTACCAGGCTATGTCGAAGTTCCTTCAACCTGGCAGACAGTGGTGCCTTGACACCATTTGTAAAATTGTTTCCATTGGCTTTTCTGGCAAATACAATGTCCAAGAATGGATTAATCAGGTTATAGTCACGTTCACGGCCACCACCTTCACTTCCAGCAATCGGCAGGGGAGGCAAGTCTGTCTTCTTGGTCATCATGCCACAGCCGGCTATTATTCACTCAGCCTACTCAAAGCTTCGACCAAATCAGTTTACGAACTATACTAAAAATCACAGAATCATCCAGATCACAGAATACTGTATTCAATATTATTATTTTGGTTAAACAAAAATATTATCAGGTGGCTGTCTACATGACGAGACTGCATCCCCCTATCCGGTACTGATAGCGGTTAGGGCTGCTAGTCTTGTGTCCCAAGATACGCTGCAGGTTCATATCCGCAAATGCGGACATGATCGGAGAAGGTGAGAGGAACAATTAAGTACCGGAAAATAAGAAGTGATTCTTGGACCAAATTATCAGGTCCCAGTATCGTTAGAGTCTGAAGGAGTATCGTTTCCAATACAATGAACTGATTTCAATTATCTATAAAAGTAAATAACTAATAAGACAGACTTATACCTAGGGACCGTAATTACGAGCTATATAGTATGGAATATGAGAGAAATGTCAGAAAAAAAAAGACACAATCAAGAAGTAAGATATGACAGCGATGACTAAATAAAAGTTAATTATTAGCTTATTTGACAGGTAATATAACTCAACCAATCAAACTCCAGTTCACGAGTGTGCCTCCGGCGGCTTCTAAAAAAGCGTGGGAAGACTGCTGTGCATACAGATGAATAATACGTGGTAGCAGATCTCAACGTTATTGTGGAGGTCTGGGAAATTTGGAAAATGAATTCCCACGGAAGGTTCGGTCATTCTATTAAACCTCAGTAACCAGACTGTCGATCTTCTTGGTGGTGCCAATGGTTTGACCATACTTCTGGCGCTTGGGGTTGCACTTCAACTGGCTGAAGCACCAAGCCAAAATAGAATCTGTCAATGTGACCTTTTTGGCAAGCATAATTACGTCGACTCCCTTCTCTCCGGGAATGAGATTAGGGTCCACGAAATACTAAAGCTTTCTTCTGGATCTTTTCTTCAGCTTTTCAGAGAAACACTAAGGATCTTTTATGAAGCATGCTCGCTTCATTGGGACCCATCTACGACGAAGATGGAAAAGTGATCAGAAACACATTGCAACTTGTAATTGCCAGAAGTGCACTAAACTCCTACCGAGATGTTTAACATAGTGATGAAGAAAGCATTTCCAATGGTCAAACTTGATACCTATGAACCTTTTAAAGTTTTATTATTAATTTTCTAGTCCTATGGTCAGAATATCATAACTAATACTCTGATGCCTTTGAAGGTAGTTTAAGAGTTTGATAGAAGTAGCTATTCCCACAAGGGCATCAAATAGAGATAGTAGAAAAGACCCTATAGGTTTGGACAATTTTGTGGTTACGGCAGAGTAGACCAGTAGTCCAACATGATGCTGGAGTAATGTATAAATAGTCAAAAAATAATTTTATTAAATATTTATTTAGGGCGGATCGCTGGCCAGGGACGTAGTCGTGTTAGAACGGAGGGAACTTCTCATTCTATTCCTTCATGTCCCTGGTCTTCATTTGCAACTTGAGGTTGTAGAAGAACATTAGGAGCGTCGGGAATTTCCCGCTCTTCAACCCCTTCAGATTGCTCACCGCCATCCGCATCATCTGCACGAACATTAAGAGCCTCTTGACTAGCATTGATTTCACCGCAGCTACTATCCCTTTCTCTCTTTACTATAACTAGTAACTCCCCGATACCTGTCAATGAACTCCTTGTTTGTATTGGTGACTGTGACTCGAATGTCGTAGGCAAGAGCGAAGTCTGGATTGAGCACAGCACTTCCTTCTGGATGAGCGATATAACCACTATCTTTTTGAATTGAAAAGAATCTTGCCAAATTCGTTTTATAACTAGGCTTTTTTCTATAACCAACAGGTGGTGTTTCGCCTAGTTGGAAATAGGCCGTAATTATATACGGCCTTTTCTTTTCAAAGATTTGTTGACTGTGGCGAACCATACGGCCGTGAACTGTTTTGTATTTACCGTCACGCGAATTTTGATTGTTACGAACTTGAATGACGATAACGCTAAATGCTTGCCGTACTGCATCCTTCTCTTCTTTCTCCCATTCTCTATTCTTGTCCCCTTCAAAAAGTCTGATGTTCGTAAGATCTACGTGTTCGCTTTCCAAATATATGGGGATAACGAGATTAAAAGCCAGTCGGTTTTCTTGGAAGCAAAATCCACAGCCTCTCAAGAATCCTTCAGCCAAGTCATTGAGAGTACACGTAGATTCAAGTTTTTTCCAGTGGTTGATATGTATTCTCCCATTAAGTAAGGGATGTTGATTTGGATGATTGGAACTACATGTGACGAGATATTTTTCCTGAAGGCCATTGAAAAGATCCCGAACACGACAGTAATTGCTCTGCACGCCATCTCGCAGACCTGCGGTTTTCAAAGCATCAAGCAACATCCATCTAACAATAAATTTACCAGCATCCCCACTAGGCAAACCTCCCCTTTCTGCAAGCAAAGCGAAGACAAGATAATCGTCGCGTTCGCCTTCCAAAAGCCTATGGGCTGCTAATGCCAGAATGGGCTCACTAGGGTATACCACCTCGATTTTATCATGGTAATCAGACACCCATTGGAGCGTGGCCATTCGTAATTCTACAGAGCTTTTCGCTATACGGTAATCGTAACTCGTGAGTGGAGCGTATACTACGTAAAGGAGTTGATGCTTTGATAGCCTGTCAATATGTCTTCCCACGAGCTTAGCAGTGGCGTCTGCCAGAAGTTCGTTTTCATGCCCACTGTCAGTGTACAGCTTCCAACTGGGTCTACCAAACTTGGCATAGGATCTCAAAGTTCCGATCTCGGTGAAGTCTAATGTAAGCGGTGTTTCACCCCATCTTACATGCAAATCGAAGGTGCCTAGGTCGTACCAGGGATAAGCGTCGATTGTATCCGTAGCTATTAAAGTACTATCATCTCCCTGCCCTGGAGATATATCACTAATAGCTTCTGGCGTACCGGCAAAAATTATAGCAAAACCCCTCCATAAGATTTCAGTATTAAGGAAACGCGCCACTCTCTTGAATATTTTTAGGAAAGGTTCACTCATTGTATCAGGCTTACTTTGGATGCCCAGTGATCTAGCTTCATCTATGGCGAGCACGAAGTACTCTTTAATTTTCGGGTCCTTGTTCCTCTTCAGTGCCGAACAGTATTTGTGCCATCCTGTTCGTAGTAGGTCTTTTACATCTTCAGATATTTCCACAGAGTCTTCTGTAATTCTGACCGCGCTTTGATCACGGATGGTCTCCCATATATAATCTATCGAATCTCTCTTTTCTAAAAACCTCATCTCTACATTTTGCTCAAAGACTAATGATGTTTCCTGTAAATTCCAAAATTTCTCAACTGTTGTAAAGTCATCATCATTCCGTTCAAGTCCTTCGACGATCACTTCAAGCGTGCAAATAAGGAATAGCACAACATCACAAGCGAAGGCGGAATCATTTGAATATCTGAAATATCCCGATGTATTGCCTCTGTCAATGCTGCGAGCAAAACAAGCCCTAGGATAGCCAGAAATCAATTCCTCGCGAAAGCACATATAACTTATGTAAACGTGATGACAAGCTAGATCCTTGATCAATCTAGACTTACCGTACATACTGCTTTGAACGATATAAACACAAGGCGAATATACACGGGGGAAACCCTCAGATACGTTCCGAATTGTCTCTTTAATGAAGTTGAAAACAGGCTGAGACGATGGGCCCATGTGTCTCACTTCAAACAATTGAGCTAATTTCTGTTGAATCCGGGGAGGGCCATTTGCCGATACAAAAAATTCCACAATGTCTTTAAAATTGCTGTACGGTCTATCTGCTTGCCAGTTATTATCAACTTGTACATTATTTCTATGACAGATGTCTTTTATCACAGCAGTGATATTCCTGCCCCGGTATGGTTGCAGTTCGGGCCGCTGAGAAGTCAAGAACTCTAGTATGCAAGGAATTAACTCCACATAGGGACATAGGAAGTCTAAGTTTATATAGAAATTCCTTTTCAAAATATCCAAAGCTGAAGTATCGGGGTCGTTTGGTAATGCGTTCTCAGATACATTGAGGGTGATAACGTAGGTCATGTTGCTTAGATTTTGGACGTAGCCAAATTTATACAAATTCTCGCAGAGCTCTTGCAATCGGTTCTTCTTCCAACTCCCAAGGTTATTTTGATACGATTTAGCTACCAAGCCTAAGTACTTTCTAACGGGACCCAGTTGGTAAAATGGATCATCTTGGTTGTTCATATTGGGCCTTGAAGTTGATGTTTAGAAATTGAACTATTTCTCTCAGAGGACGTATATAGTCTATATAAATGAGGCTAACGCTATAGTAATTTAAATACCATAGTGAGCTGCACATAATTCAACACGTGGCTGTTAGAGAGCTTATAAGATGTTTACGGAAAGGAGCAATAGCATACAAGCCAAAGATAACAGAGTCTAACGGAATAGCAATGAGACTTGTAACTAATATGCTGTCCGAGACTATTATTACATGTTATTGGTATCGAGAAACTAAAGAACTATAGCTTATGCGCAATGAAAATTAGACTGGAATGATATCAACAGCAAAACGTTATCCTTACCTACAATTCCAGTTACAAAAGATGCGTCACAAGAGAGTGCAGCTGGCCCAGATGTATTATAGAGAGAAATGTACTATCTGAGAAGAATTCGAACCAATGTATGAGTCATGTAGATATAGAATATTATTGATTCGACCAGTATAGTATACACTTCGAGAGTAATCCCATATATTATTTATGAAATTCCCGCCATTCAATTTATAAGCAATGGCAACAACTACCCTATTGGATCAAATAATAGTAATGCACAAAAGCGACGATGATTTACTTATTGGGGCACATAATCAAAACAGTCTCACATAGTGCAGGATGTCAAAACTGACCGATAAGAGAGTTACCTCAAAATAGTACATGCAAGGGAGGTTTAAAGCGGATATGAACGGCTGTAGATTAGGAGCTATTCGGATAACTCCGGGCCCAAGTAAGACCACTCCACTAAACTTAGCTCCGATCCTTTCCAATCTCAGTTAAGCACTACGTACTAGGATGCAATTTAAATACTGCATGCATATTGGCTATCTGCAGGGACCACGCCGTTTATATGAGGCAAAATTCACCCATAGCCCGATAAACACTGGAAATGATAAGTCAGGCCTACCACATATTTTAATACATTATCTATATAGATATGCATATCTGTTGTGAGAGAATCGTTCATTTTCTAAACTTCAATTTCAAAGCCCAATATGAACAAAGAACATGATCCATTTTACCAAGTGCGTCTTGTTAGTGAGTACTTACGCTTCGTAACTCGAAGCCAGGGAGCTATAATTTTGGAAGCGGGAGAGGTTAAAGTCCTCGATTTTGAAATGAATAAGTTTGGCTACCTCAAGAGCTCTCTCGATGGTGGCTACTACATCTCCCACTGGCTATACGAATTAAAAAAAAGATCACGGCAGGTCAGCTCCGATTGCTTTGAAAAGGAATCTCTATATAAACTTAGAGTACCTATGTCCCGGGTAGAAGATATTTTGGGACGGGACGAAGGACGACTCGAGCGAAGCGAGAGGAGCTACGGGGTCTGGGGCAGAGCCCCACCCACCGGAGGCTGCTGCCACCCTCAAAAAAGGGGTCCTAAGGGGTCACATAGATCTTATATCACGTGACATTGATGAAAACTAAGTATTTCCTAAATAGGTAATTTGAAGTCACGCAATAGACTCAATGATGCACGAGGCAAGTGAAATTTACAGAGTGCATAAACAGTTATATTCTTCAGGTTCTCAGTTTCTTTCTCTTCTCATCGACAAAGTCCTTCATATACCGAAAGTAAGTCGACTCGACAGACTGAACACGGTAGGCAATGATAGGTATCGGTCTCTCTGCACTTGATATATTCAGGTGATGAGATGTGGAGCATTCAGTTTAATAGTGACTGCTCGATGTTTTATCAATTTATAGATCAAGAGGCTTTGATACACCGGTATCCCTAGGTTATACTAGCCAAGTGCAAAGACTCTACAATGAAAGATTTGTAGACACTCTTTGTACGAACTTGTTAGAAATACTTGTGGAATATCAGTGGATTATAGTTTTAAGACGAGTGCAAGGTTGATTTGATACTTTGATTGGCCTAATGTGTTAACGGAGCTTGGCTGTCCAGCCAACTACCTTTGGTAGAATGCAATACTAACTAATAAGAATGACCCGTACTTCCGTTCTCGCTGACGCTCTTAAGACCATCACCAACGCCGAGAAGGCTGGTAAGAGACAAGTTCTCCTCAGACCTTCCTCCAAGGTCATCATCAAGTTCCTCACTGTCATCCAAAAGCACGGTAAGTTTTTTCTGATGAGTTTTGGTGTTTCTAGGTTTATCCATTTTACTGTTGAATGTGGTTTCAAAATTGAAAGAGGGATTTATCAGAAGAGAAAATTTTTTCTATGTATTGATTGTATTGTTCCACTCGAGCTGATAACTGGATGGATTGTCAGTTGACCATCTCTCTCTGTCTTTTAAGTGCTCGAAATAATAATTTGGGAGAATGCTTCTTACACGTTGATGCTGCTCTCCTAGCGGCTTGGACGTTTACTTTCTCTTGACATCTTTTTTGCTTTTTTATTTTTTTTTCTCTTCTGGTATCTCCCTTATCATTTCTGGTTCATCTTGTTTGATGGTGAATGTGGATGGATTTCGATCACCAAATAATTAGTTCAATACTGGTCAGCAATACTAACAAGAGATAGGATACATTGACGACTTCGAGTTCGTTGACGACCACCGTTCCGGTAAGATCGTTGTCCAACTTAACGGACGTCTTAACAAGGTCGGTGTCATCTCCCCCCGTTTCAACGTCCGTATCGACGACATTGAGAAGTGGGTCACCAACCTCCTACCCTCCAGACAATTCGGTTACATCATCTTGACCACCTCTGCTGGTATCATGGACCACGAGGAGGCTCGTAGAAAGCACGTTGCCGGTAAGATCCTTGGTTTCGTTTACTAAATTAATCGCCAACTACCGATTGTTTAGTTTATGTATATCATGAACCCCAAAAAATAAAAGCTTTTTTTTGTTTTATGTCCTGTATTTAATTATTTTAACGAATTCAAATGTTTTAAAGAGCACGTTTCATTGAAATAAAATAATAATAATAACAACAACACTTCTCGGGGTCTGGGCCTTCCTCCGGCGGCTGGGGCTGTGCCCAAGACCCCGTTGCTCCACTCGCTACGCTCGTGTCGTTACCTCTACGATCCCAGCCATCTCCTGCGAAGCAGGAGCACGGGGTCTGGGGCGTAGCCCCAGCCGCCGGAGGCATCAACCCCCTGAACCAGCTGTTGTTGAACCCAGGGGTAATTCGTTGGGCCGCGCTGGCGGAAGGTATGTGATATATGCGGGGAGAAGTGAGATCATCTCATCTCATCAGATAGGACTGGTCGACGTTTAATTTTCTACTGGTGTAGGGTAGGTCCCTGTATTTATGATATCGCGCCAATGGGAATACTGGTGACTTCAGCAACTCGGGTTGTGCGAAAGACGACGAGGACTGGAGCCAATCGTGTGATTCCAGTCTGTGTTCGTCTTTTCGACCGCCGTGGACTGAGTGGATCAGGGCCGAGGTTAACTTCAGATGACAAAGATGTGCTCAAGGTGGCCTGGTATTATGCCACAGATGTGCCGAAGTCCAAGCCAGAATATTTCAATTGGACTCCAACGACTACTGCTTCGAAATTTAGCGTGTTTTCAGAAAAGGATTCCGCGCGCTTAGAGGCAGCGTATCAGCGGATCAAGCTCGAACGAAAACGGGCCGAAGACTCGAAATTAGATCCAAAACTCTTAGATATTAATATGGATGAAGATGATGAGTTTGTAGATAAACAGTCTATTGGGTCAGCAACGCCAACTTCTCGACCAATTGACCATCCTCCTGTACCGGTTAAGGAAGATGGATTGTTTCTAGTGGATCTGGACAAACGCGAGCTACGGCCATGCTATTGGGATGGTCCTGTGTACGATGTTCGCCGAGGTACTTGGTTTTACTCAGGGTCGAAACTTGTACCGTGTCCAGAAAATCTGGCTGCTGATTTAGAATCTGCGTACCAGAAAGAACTCGGTCGGTTGAAGAGACTCAAGGTTCTAGAAACCCAATTAGCGAACGCAGAAAAATTAAAGACAAAGAATAGCCAAGGAGATCAGAATGATGATGTCGCGAAAGATAATGACAATGTCGAACCTGTTGAAACAGGTACGTCTGGGAAACTGGTAATTTCCAAGCTCAGTTCAGATCTAAAAAGTGAAAAGGCAAAGGGTTCGTATGCTATCGAGTGTAATGAAGATCCACAAATCGATGTTGTAAAGTTCTCTGATGAGTCGCCATCTGTTGCATACGGTTACAAATCATTGTCGTCCGGCGTGCTTCAAAAAATAGCATCCACTTTAGGAGGATCGTCGACGAAGTTGTTACGAGGATACCGGTCAAAGGGAGATGAGCGAGACAAAGAGAAAGAGCCACAGTCTCTTGCTGATGAGCCTAAAACTACTACATATTCCTCACCCCTGTTGACTGCCATGGCTAATTCGGGAGCTTCAACTAACACAATTTCGAAAATCGAAGACACTTTTCTTCCTTGGTCAGCGAAAAGTTCAGAGTCAAAAATGGAAGAGCAGATGAAAAACGACTATGATGAGTCAAATGATGGCCACGAAAATGGCCCTGAGGGTCCAGTTGATCATTTGGTTTTATGTATCCATGGTATTGGCCAGAAACTCAGTCAGAAAGTCGACTCTGTGAATTTTGTTCACGATATAAACATGTTCCGTAAACTCACTAAGACGCTACAGTCAGGTGATTCTCCAATCAACTTTTCGTCCCCAATAACGGGCGAAGAAGAGGATGGGGAAGATGGAGATGTCCACCAGAATGCTGATAACAGTGAAGCAGGTCAGAAAGCAGACGAAACTTTTAATTCAACTAAGCAGAAAGAAGACCCAGAAAAACAACATGGTTCTTCCCAAAACTCAAAAGATAATCCTACTAAAACCAGTACGGGGAACTCTAAACGGAAGCGGAATCGCGTTCAGGTTCTTCCGGTGCTCTGGAGACATGACATGAGCTTTGGACGAAAAGCAAGCTCGGATCAAAAAGAGTTCTTGTCAGTTCAGGACATCAATGTAGAAGGCATTCCAGCTATACGAACCTTGTTCAGTGACGTAATAGCAGATTTCTTACTGTTCAGCGAGCCTGTTCACAAGAAACAAATGCTGGAAATCGTCACCTACCAACTTAATAGAATCTATCGCGAATTTTGCAAACACAACCCGATATTTGCAAAGAATCCCAAGGTGTCCATAATAGCACACTCACTTGGATCAGTCATTGGCTACGAAGCACTGCGAGCTGCCCACAAAGTCCAGAAACAGCGTAAACAACCACCGCCCAGCAGTTTCACTACCAGCAGCAGCTCTAAGGACTCGTCATTACCGCCAGCACCTCCATCAAGCACATATCTTGAGTTTCAAGTATCAAATTATATCACCATTGGCAGTCCACTAGGACTGTTCCTGCTGATTGGAGGTAGTACCATTAGACCAGAAGAACTCAATATCGGGGCCATGTACAATTTGTTTCATCCATCTGACCCTATTAGTTACCGAGTAGAACCTCTAGTTACACCATATGCTGCGAAACTGAAACCTGTGCCAATACCATTCACCAAAGGAGGATTGACGACGCAAATCCAGGAACTAAGTGAACTGGGATCTAAAATTAGCCAAAGTGCATCAATGATGTGGAGCAATATCACATCTTCGCTGACAAAGTCGGATCTCCTTGAACAAATCAAAAAGACAGACGAAGAAGAGGCAGCCGTCGCTGCTGCTGCCGCCGCTCTACGTGCAAAGGCCGAATCGAAAGAAGACTCGGACGACTCTTCTGCTAAATCCGATACCCAACAACGACAAAAGGACCTACCTTCAGAACAACTGGATGTGGTCAACACGAAACTAAAAGCTCTAAACCCTGCGGGCAGATTAGACTATGTGCTACAAGAGGGCGTGCTGGATATCTCGATCCTATCGGCAATTGCCAGCCATGTATCATACTTCGAGACCGAGGACATCGCCAACTTCGTTCTACAGATTCTATACAAGCATGCAAAATAATAATGTAAATAATGTACTATAAACAAAAAACCGTCTCTCATTTAAAGAAGATCATCCAAAGACTTTTGCGAGTCTCTTTTGATGACTTCAAACATTCCCTGCTAATGTTAATACTTTTGGTCTTGCCAAATATGCCTCCGGTGGCTGGGGCTCCGCCCAGACCCCGCTGCTCCTCTCGCTTCGCTCGAGTCGTGCGTCGGGAAAGGCCATATATATTTAGTTTGGTGAAGGTGCTTTTTGGGGGTTGGACTTACTTTGGGCAGGATTGGCTGGCCGGTCGTCTTATCTTTGACATATCTGAATGGCATCTCAGTCGACTCGTGCTTGTTGAATTTCAACTCGGGGAAATCGATATAGTCAATGTCGTCAAGTGGTTCTGTCAGATGTTAGTGAACTGTTGGACATGACATGGATAATGTTAACCATTCAATAGAATCATAAATACGTACTTTGCTCGCTGAGAACAATATTGGTCACTCGGACGGCAGTATCGGTGGTCATTTGGGTCTTGCCGAGGTGACGACCAACATAACCATGCTTCCTTAGTTCACCAGTTCTGTCTCGTGGAGGATGGTCTCCTAGAATTCCTCCAAACAGGAAGTAATCGAATTTTTCATTATCCTCGGGAACCAATTCTTGAGTAGCGGCTGGATCAAGCAAACACACTCTTTCGGCAGTGAAAGCTGGGTCAATATTGGCAAATTTCGTAATATCGTGATGCGTCCATTGAATACCTGCGGCAATTAACTCTTGAGGTACTTCGACCGACTGGGCGATAGAGGTGAGGAACAGATTTTCTCCGCCAATATCTCTGGCAATTGCGAGGTACTCAAGACGAGTCCACTCAGAGAATCCTTCTTCCATATGCTCAATGATATACTTCATCGTAATTATTGGTTTCTTTTTTGTTTACTTTAACGAATGCTTCTAAGATTGCTAAATATCTTTGATCAGATCACAGCCTGCATGAATTTTTGTCATGCGGCTTCCGAGACCCTGCATGGACCCTTACGAAACCAGCATCCCTGAACCTGCGAACAAAATTATTAGCTCTCAAGTGAGTTCAAGCTAAATTTCTATCACAAATGACATTAGAGTTTTGGTAACCATATTATATATTTTTTTCATAGTTTATTCTGTTTATATGGATATGATAAGAGGGTGATTATCGGGTTATTGGAAAGTAAGTTCGCTGGGATAATCGGATCAGAAGTGAAAAATACGTGACCTGCAGCTGGTTCATCTTGTAAACATCCGGCTTAATTCAATGTTTGGAACTACTTTTGAATATGGATTAGCACGATCCAGAACGATAATGGTACCAGGGACGCTCAATACAGCTCTTCGCTTGAGGAATCTTCATACAAGCATAGTTGCAGCTGCGAACGATTCGAAAGTCACTGCAAATGCTAGTGTAATTCATAGTTGGATCTATCAACAGCATGTCAACAGTCCAAGCCACCCTTCTAAAGTCAATGCCCCAGAGAGTTTAGCACTCATTGAATCGGTAGAGGAAATTGCTGCAAATAAACATAACAATGTTATTGGCAAGATATTGGCTTCGGGAAAGAGATTCGTCAAGTTGTACAAGTCAGGTATTACAAATGTATATAAGAACCACAAGACATGTCGAGCACTGAAAATGAAGTACAAATTCAAAAATCTTCCAGAACTCACGAAGTATATCATTGATAGCGGGTTTGCCCAAGATGTTCAATCCAAAACCAAGTCGATAGAAAAGGAACCAGTCAAGCCACTATCAGTATCTGAGACTCATATAACTCGCTCTGAGTATATGATCCTTCAGCGAACCGCTCGCGACATTCGCAAAGTGCCACTTTTTGCTGTAGTATTTGCAGTATTCTTTGAAACAACCCCGCTACTGTTGATGTTGTTTCCAAAACTAGCTCCATCCACGTGTATGTCTCCTTCATATATAGAAAAGGAGATCAAGAAGACCGAGGATAAGATTATCTCTCTCAAGCCATCTACTAGTAATACCTCCACTTTGACAGAGAATACTACAGGTACAACCGAAAGTACTGCTGATGCAGAATCCACTATTTCAAATTTAGATTTGGACAAGATGTACTCAAGATCTGTTTATATGCTTTCTCGTGCGGAACTAGAGTCACTATCTAGTGCCTTAGTATTTCCTACATCCTCCATACCACTCCAGAAACTGTACTCTGACACCAAATTGCGTTTGTTAATCAAGGCCCAAATCGATGAAATTCGGGCCGACAACATCCTTCTTAGCCGATTCGGAAGCACCAGGGCTCTTGACAGTCGCGAGCTCCGATTGGCCTGTCACGCACGAGGAGTCTCCATCACCGGCAAGACAGACGACGAGCTTCGCACCAAATTGCTGCTCTGGATGACAACTTTTGCTGACAAAAACTACGATGCCGGATATTTTTTTGCATAGACTCCATAGACCATTTGTACATACTTCAAAGCTGGGCTAGTGCCTCCGGCGGCCGGGGCTCTGCCCCAGACCCCGTAGCTCCTGCTTCGCAGGATAACGCGAGGACCCTCAACGCAACGACTCGAGCGCAGCGAGAGGAGCAGTGGGGTCTGGGGCGAAGCCCCTGCCGCCGATGGCAGGGAGGGGTCTGAGCACCTTGATATTATGGTGAGGCAGAAAGTAAGACAAAAATTAATATTAATTATTAACATAGACATAATTACAATAAACCCAAACTCCAAATTCATACAAAGTCATCACAATCATAAAAATAAAATAAAAAATGGGCTGTCAAGTTCAATCAATCTCGAGTGCGGTTACCACCAGTAAGTGTAGAATGTTGGATAATGCCATGTCATTGTAAGGGGTACTATTCAAAGTTCATTGATCAGGTGCCAGTGTCAACACCAAGGGCTCAATGTCTGTTCTGCTTATCGTCCGTCCATAGAAATTTGAGCCTTGACTCCAGTTCCAAAATGTCGCTAAGGAAGCGCCGCAATTGGAAGGATCAAGAATCTCCAGGAGTAAACTGGCAAGGAGCCAGGTCTACAATAGTCTAACGGTCTAAATCGTCGTCTGCTCGCGGTGTGCGAGGCGACTGATGTAGTGAACAACAAGGGACGATGAGCGAATTGCAAGACAAGGAGCCTGTGAACCAATGAATGACGTGCGAAATAGCCGGGACTCGGGATGACCTCGACCGAAATCGCAAATCCGAAAGGAAATCAAAGTGACTACCAATCCAATAGTACCATAAAGAAATGAAATGACAAACAAGGCATTGGGTGCCTTGGATAATGCTAAACTGACCAGCTGACCGCAAATATTGAAAGAATGAACTCAACAGCGTGTGACCACAGGTCTGCTCGGTCCATTGACCGAGGCAAACTGGCGAAGATCCTTGAAAGTGGAGTGTCCAGAAATTAGTGATCTGATACTACCAACCACTCTCTTGACCCGACTAGAGGGGCAGAGGGCAATACTAAGGCCAACTGAGGATCTTTCTTCACCAGTAAGAGGGTCACACTCAAGCCCAACCAGTAATGAATAATCTAGAATATTGTGTCTCTTCAACATCTTGGCATCACCACGAACCTGACCAACGATATGCTCTCGCACATTCTCTGGCAAATGAAAATACTTGTCATTAAGGCGATTGAGATCCTTGATAACCACACGAGGGAATCCATTAAGGTCGCCATCAGTCGATGCCCTGAGTTTGAACAAAGTGTCATTGTTCTTGTCAACTAAACTTTTCGTGACAACAAAATGTGTTTCCTTTCCATTCTCCCAAATAGTGTAGTGTCCCAGGTAGGGAGGAAGTCGTGTCAATAAGTCTCTGACATGGGTGTAGTAGTCATCGAGAAACTTAAAATCAGAGATCATCTGGTACTCCTTGCGCTTGAGCGTCTTAATATTGAATTTTCCATCAGTAGTAACAAATTCGGAGCCAGTTCTCTCGGTAATAGCAGCATCCAAAGACTGTAAATCAAATGAACTCATCAATTCGTCGTGGTCAACTCCACAGACGGCCCGGATTTGATTGTAAACAACGGGCGAATGAACTCCAAGAATGGCACCACTCTGAAGTTGGTACTTCTTAACTTCATAGACGGAAGAATGAGGTACCCCAGGAGCATACAATGGAGGGTTGGCACAAAGACCAGTAAGGATTCCAGTAAATAGAGTGGATCCAGAAATAGAGGGGCGTTTGCCAAATGCCAACTTGGATTTAAAAGAAGCCATTTTGGATACTTTCTCTGGCATATCAAACAATATCTCTTCAATAATAATTCCCAAGTTCTCGAAAGTTTTGTCGACCCGGGTAAGAGCACATTCGAGCTCTAGCTCAACTGAAGCAATAGGGGCATCAGGAGCATTCATAGAATTAATAGTTTCAATGTCGTCAGAGGCATTAATAAACACACGGTTTAAATAAGCGTCATCGTCTTCTTTAGCACAATCAGGGATGCCAGTAAAAAATGGATCGTCAGGAAGCAAAGTGGGCACCTCACCACAAAGGAAGCCTTTAGAGTCTTTAGACGCGGAATAATCATCAGGAGCAAAGTTCAACAAAAGCTCTTCACAATCAGTCTCTTCATCATCTTCGACAACCTGGGTAGATACTGTGAGGGGCTTGCTTGATTCAGCGGAAAAGTCATAACCAATAGGAAATTGAATAGTCTTGTGGTAAGCAAAAGCAGAACGTCTAGCAGGACGACGATTCTCTATCTCACCCAAGTTACCATAATAAGTGCCAGAACCAGGACGGCGAACGTCATTCAAAACAGGGCGACGAGGAAACTTGCGAACCGGTCTTTTAGACTCAAGCTAACCCTGCTCAAGAGGGAAGCGAAAGGTGGAATCAAGTTGACCGAAACTGCCCATTTTGTAAATAAAAACAGGCAGTAATAAAATAAAAGAATAATCGAGTTGAAAAACGCTGGTTAAAAAGATCTTAAAACAATACTGGTGTGCAGACTTAGCAGGCAGAATTGTTCGAATAGACGAAGAGAAAAGAAGAAGAGGAAGAGAAGTCTGCAGCGACTCCTGTTGCTTATATAGACCAAGCCCAGAGTCCCATAATTTTTAAGCTGGGTTGCACAGCCCCCATAACTTTTAGTTTTTAAGAGGGGGATAACATTTTGGTTGATACTTCTTTGGCTTTTGGGTATTTATTTGTTCGAAAAAACTTGAAGACGAACAGTCAGACTACTAAAATAACCGGAAGTGCTACATAAAAGTCAATCTCAGGGGAATGTTTACAGTTCACTTCACGAACCTCGTCGACGTGAAAGCATCACGTGACAAAACATGCACACTAAGATCACATGTTCTATGATTTTGGGATATATGGCCCTGACAGATATAAGAGCTGGTTAATTCAAGCTAGAAGGAGGGTTTGTTAACGTGTCTCTGCAACTTTGCTCAATTTTGAGGTTCTTTTTCGAGACTGTTTCTTACTGAGAAGAGTCAAAAAAGCGGTTAAGACTAAGAATCTGAAGAGGGCTCAATATGCATGAACCAGATATAGGTCAAATATAACAGAGAGCAGCCTATCCCAAGACATTTGAGGGAGGAACTAATAAATAAACCATATGCATATCAAAATATGCTAAATACAAAGTGATGTGGTAAATTTTATGGACAAGAAATAGCTACTCACTGAAACACAACAATGCACGATATAAAGTTATCATGCAAGGTCGTTGCATAGTGATGCATCTAGTAATTTCAGGGGCACAATAAATACTTTAGATGGACACTGAGCTCTATTGACTAACTACTATCTGATAAGATACCTCTAATATCAACTTGAGAATTTGAATGACTCTGACTTCTATCCGTCAAGTAAAGTTCGAATATCTGGAAATATTAGTTCGTTAAATGCCTACACGAGACAGCCCTTGGGACAGGAAGTGAACACTAGTTTGGCACAAGTAGTTGGATATACAAGTCTTGGTATCAATCCAGGAGAATCAATAAAGTAATCCAACCACTTAAGCTTTAACCTGGAGTTGCTTATATTCACCTCTGATCACTAGAAATTACGCCATATCACCATGTATAGCGGTTTGGAAGGTGACTGTGAATGACCAAGACTCGATATACCGGATCAGCTTATAACTGAGCACAATTGGCCAGTGTATTGCCTTGACATTCTGCTTCAGTGCTTTCGATGCATAAACCATTATTTCATGTACATGTATGTTTAAGTACTTTCTCATGAACATTTTTCCTGTTCCTCTTTAGATTACTTTTAGGTTCATTGTTAGTATTCCTAGCTTTCCAATTATTATCTCATTGGAATATTCTTGAAAATCCTTGAATTCGTCTAAAAGAAAAAGAAAAATTAGAAAACGGAAATAGAAATGAAAACAAATCTCCACAAATAAGAAAATACATGTTGATGGATCGTGCAGAGGATCTGATATAGATGTAGATGACTCGACGACTAATATTTGATCGTGCAGAGGATCTGGCATGGGATGTAGACAACTCGACATGGGCTTGTCCGACTAATATCTGATCGTGCAGAGGATCTGGCGAGGGATGTAGATAATTCAACATGGGCTTGTCCGACAAATATCTAATCGTGCAGAGGGTCTGGCATGGATGTAGATGACTCGATACAAGTTTGCCCGACTAATATCTGATCGTGCAGAGGATCTGGCATTGATAAAGTTGAGTCGACCTTGATATCAGTAATTCCAGAGGACAGTATGAATTGGATCACTCAATAAGCTGTCCAGAATAAATATCTCGAATAATATAACGAAGTAGGGTCTCCAGCTGATCGCGTCCCAGTCCCCGTGGCTCCTGCTTCGCAAGAGATTGCGAGGGCCCTCCACGCTACGACTCGAGCGCAGCGAGAGGAGCAACGGGGTCTGGGGCGGAGCCCCAGCCGCCGGAGGCAGCCGTCAGTAGTGCAAAATCACGTATTTAGAACCGGATCTCGTAAGACCCGGCCCGAACTATATATCGGACCCACTTGAGGGTAGTGTAGTTAGATTTCTCAAATATCTTGAGGTATCGCACGACGATGCCCGAGCTGGTGAACATGTTGAGCGAGAAGTCCATGGAGATGGGAGGCCGTGACCAGGGCTTGCGATTGGTGGTCGGGGTGAGCTCGACTTGAGCAGTCAGTGAACACTCATTGCCGCCGGTGAATCGGTTGATGCGCCATACGAGCTGGTTTTCAGATGGGTCGTACTTGACTCGGCCGTTAGAGCATGATTGCGATGTGGATGCAGTGTTCAAGGGAGTGGGGATTTTGATGACCACGTCAGTGGCATAGAGTTTTGATCCAAAATTGGCTTTGACGACAATTTCGTATTCGACCTTTGTCTGACCGATTTCTGTCACTTGAGGTACTAGTTTGAAGGGCAGATTGATATTCTCAACTGCTCTGTATCTCATAAGTTCAAATTCTCCATCAGGAGGAATAAATGATATAATTCTGTTCTCGTCAAACGAACCCAGTTTAACACACTGGTGGAATTGACAGTCTTCCAAAGTAACTGACCCAGCAGCTGCTCGGCCACTAGTAGATCGATTCGACAAGGCACTACTGCCATTACTGCCACTCGATCCATTACTACTACCTCCATTACCAAAAGAACCGATTCTACTGCCTCTTCTAGACAGTCTACTTCCACCACCACCCGAATTACTAGAACTACTGCTGTCACTGTTATCCAATCCATAATAATCGTCATCATCCGCACCAGTATCCAGCAGCAGACTGTCATTAAGACCAAATTTACACTCTGGTAAGCCTGACAATTGAGTTTTCAATTGAATATGGCCATTAACATCAGCTTTCAAAATAGCACCTGATGCACTTAATAGCAAATTGACATCTTCATAAACATCCACAAACACCTCGTTCTTCCTATACTTGATATCGGGTCTTCTCCACGAAATAGCTCCAGTAGCTTGCATAGTAATCTTAGAATCAGCACTACTCGACGAATTAACAGATTTGATGCCTTCTGTTGTAATATACTGTTTCAAGGTATCAGTTTCAGTATTCTGAGGATAACCAAAGTCAATGATCTCGTCTAAAAGCTCATAAATCAGAGTGAAATTGTTCTTCACAGCATTTTCATCGAACTTATTGAAATAGCTCGTCCCCAATGCAACAAATTTATAAAGAAACTCGAAAACCAGACCTGCATCGACATTCGACCGAGTGATGCCTACAATGTACAAGTTCTCATGTTTAACATGCAAAAACGAAGTCGACCCCAGCGTCAGCACCGGAGACTTTGCCTGTCCCAGAGTTAGAATCCCAATACCCCATTCTACCCAACTCCCCAAACAACTCCTGCGAAGCAGGAGCCACGGGGTCTGGGGCAGAGCCCCAGCCGCCGGAGGCAGTCTTCCTCCCGTCAACCGGTGACTCCGCGACAAATGCCACGTACCTCTGGATTGGATATGACCTGGATCCGGAACACATCCGCGATAGTCCGTCGAAGCCCGTCGCGGTACAGCCGCGATATCAGCACCTCGCCCTTCTGATTATACACAATTATTGCCGAAATCATCTCTGTCTCTCTCTACCCCCAAGCTTTCCACTCCCGAGATGACAATCACCGGCCCCTGCATCACCGGTCGCGAAGCGCAAAAACGGCCGCTTATGGTACCCCCACCTGCGCCAGGGGGGTCCTGCCTCCGGCGGCTGGGCTCCGCCCAGACCTGGTTGTGCTCGCTTCGCGAGCGGCGCGGGGTGTCCAGGAGCTCTGTCCGGGGGTTCAGAGTACACTCACGGTTCAGTTGAGATGGTTTGGGGGCGGTCCCCAACTGTCGGCAGGCCTACCCCACAGCAGTGGGCACGCGACAAAGCTCGCGAAGCGAGCACAACCAGGTCTGGGCGGAGCCCAGCCGCCGGAGGCACGTCCCAGCCGTCAGTGTCCAGGAAATGCAATTTATTAACTTTTGAGATAAATATAGTCGTGGCTGCGGTGGACCGGGCGACGGGGACCGAGAATGCGGGGGTCTATTTTCGCGGATGCTGGAGGTCGGGGGTCGAAATGCTCGTCCAGCACCAGCGATGATTGTGGTCCGGGTCCATTTCGGTAGTCGAAGTCTGATACCCAGTCGTGGTCGTATGAAATGGATGAGGAAGCTGGGATGCTGGATGTGGCAGTTTGGGGGTGGCTGTAGGGCTGTTGTTGCTGTAGGGTGAGGATGGCGTCGTCCGGACAAAAGAGCCGGATCATATATGCGAGATGCGTCCATGCATGTCTCCGCATTTCGATGCTGCGGAGTGTCGGGCGTATCCCGAGATGCACGACTTCCAAAAAAAAATAATAGAATGAAAGATTAAGGTACGCCATTCATTCTCAGGGCAGAAGTCGCAGCATAATCTGACACAACCCAACCAGATCAGCCCTGAAACACCGAAAACCGGTCGAAAAAACACACCTGTAAAAACATTCCCACAAAATGACCTACCATGAGCGCGAAAGCGAAATTGATCAGTGACCGGGCTACTCCAAACACCGACTTGCCAAATACCACTATCATACTGACTGGCGCGTTAACAAGTAACACCAGCGAAGGCGGCTGGAACGCCTGTAATTTAACTGATGAAGACAATTTGCCGGTGGTGCTGTAATAGCTTCTTAAAAAAGGGAAAAACTGGTCCTACTGAGTGTGTTCTGGTTCTTAAAAACAGGACCGGAGCGAAGTGGACCGTGACAAATTCTCAGTCAATTTTGTCAGTTGGCTGCTGCTACTGCTGTTGCTGTGAATACAGGTCGAATCCAGCCAAGATCTGGGGTAAAAGCAAAAGGACGACAAAACCCCAATGCGAAGGAATCGGCCTATATATATGAAAAGCCCGGACTTGACCCCCCGACCTGTGACTTTCAGAGTCTGCAGCAGACCGCCGTTTGTCAAGCATCAACACTGCAGCGTCGGGTGAATACTGCATTTCCGCGATTTAGCCTGATTATGCGTGATGCATATCTATCTTCCCGCGTGCCTGCTGGTAACGTGATAACACCGTTTGCGCCATTCCACGAGGGGGGGTTCTTCCGGGGGAGTGAATGTGCCTCCGGCGGCTGGGGCTCTGCCCCAGACCCCGTGGCTCCTCTCGCTTCGCTCGAGTCGGGCTTGGGGGTGTGGGCTGGCTGGGGGGTCGGTGGTGTTCGGGGTGTTGGGGGTGGAGAGTGTGGTTGAGGGGGGCACTCAGTAGCTGTTTGGTGTGGAAATTGGTGGTGATAATGAGCGTGTATTGCTGGGTGTGTGAACGAGGTGGGAAAAAAACTCCGCTCTAATCTCCGCGTGGGGGTCATATGGATCTGAGGGGGTCATCGTACACATAATATTCTCAGCCAATTCATCATCCGAGACATAGCAGCTGCGTAACAAGCAAAAGAGAAGGACCATACCTATGCTGGGATGGCGGCAATAACCGCCAATTATAATTATTCTGGTTATTCACTACGATTGTTATAAGATTCAACCCATATTGGGGGCACATCACCCCCACCCTGACCGTTTCCCAGTCTCCCCAGTCTCTCCTTCTCCCACTACCCACAAACCACGCCATCCACCCCTCCCAACGCCAGCCCGTCACCCCATACCCGACTCGAGCGCAGCGAGAGGAGCCACGGGGTCTGGGGCGGAGCCCCAGCCGCCGGAGGCACAACCGCTTCTCCAGAAAACCCCGTTCCCGGCTGGTACCCGAGGAATTATCCGTGCATTGTGCTAGGCTGCAAACGGGCCATTGTCCCGGTAGAGGTGCATGGTGCGTCTGGTTCTATTTACATATGTAGCCACCCCCACCTGGTTACCCCACCGGTGAAATTTGGTAACCTGGGGACGAGGGGTGTGCCAGCGGGGGTGCACCATCGTCAGGGCCCTATAAAAAGGGCTCGGGTCGCCAAGTTTTGTGTTTGGCCCATTATACTTTATTAGACTGAAAAAGTTAGATAGATTTATATTTATTATTACACATACAACAATGTCTTCTCCTGTTAGATTTGCTATTCTCGGTGCAGGTATTTTTGTCAAGGAAGGTATGTTATTCAATTGGTTGTGGAAAGGGCGAAAAGATTTTTTTGGCTGTGGATATTACTTTTGATACTGTTATTGCTAGGTTTGGATTTTGCATTCTGTCTGTTCGAGGAACTGGTAGTTTGATTGTAGTCTGATCAAATTGACACAATACACAGTCAGTGGAATAAGTCGGTACTAACAGAGGTTTAGAGCACCTTCCTGCCGTTTTGGCATCGCCCAACTCAGAATTGAAGGCCATCTACTCGCGATCCATCAAGTCGGTCAAAGCTGTTTTAGAGGGTGCTACTATCAGCTCCAAGGTTGATACTTACTCCGACGATTCTGGTTCTGGCAAGGGCTTAGACGATTTGTTGGCTAGAAAGGATATCGATGCTGTCATTGTGGCTCTTCCTATCCCCATTCAACCCACTATTATCAAGAAATCGCTTGATGCTGGTAAGCACGTTCTTTCTGAGAAGCCCATTGCCAAGGATATTGCTGCTGCCAAGGAGCTGATTTCCTATGCCAAGGGTGTTAAGACCGGTGCTCTATGGGGAGTTGCTGAGAACTTCCGTTACTACCCCACCTGGACCAAGGCTGTTGAGTACAGAGAGAAGCTCGGCAAGCCCCTTTCTTTCAGACTTCAAATGGGTGGATTCGTCAAGCCCGGTGACAAGTACTACGAGACCTCGTGGCGTAAGGTCCCCGACTACCAAGGAGGTTTCTTGCTTGATGGAGGTGTTCATTTCATTGCCGGTCTTCGTAAGCTGCTCGGTGATAACAAAATTACCACTGTTTCTGCCTTTTCCAGACTCAACTACGATTACTTGGCTCCTGTCGACACTGTCAACGGTGTTGGTGTGACTGAAGACGGTACCACTGGTACTATCACCATGTCATTTGCCGATATCAAGGGTGGATACGACAACACTGTCCAATACCAAAACGGTTATGTTTCTGTTACTCCAAGTAAGGCCGAGATTGTCATTGATGGCAAGCAAGTCGACTCTGTCGAGTACACCGGCAACGGAGTCCACGAAGAGGTCGACGCTTTCGCCAAGGGCATCCACGCCGGCAAACTCGACGCTGCTCAAGCTCCCGAAGAGGCTCTCAGCGATCTCCAAATCGTCGAAGAGCTCCTCGAGTCCGCCAAAGCCGGCGGTGCTCCCAGAAAGCTCTAAACAGCTCTCTTTTTCCTTTATTTAACGAAAAGTAACCTATTTTTTGCGTGTCAGACTGCCTCCGGCGGCTGGGGCTGCGCCCCAGACCCCCCGGCTCCTCTCGCTGCGCTCGAGTCGTTGCGTGGGCGGTCGCGACTGTTGGTTGTGTGGGTGGAAGTTTGGATTTTCAGGGGAAAAGGGTGGTTTCGGAGTTAGATCTCCGAGATTGATGTGGATCGGCGGCGTGGGTTATCTTATCTTTTGGCAGCCTATTTGGTTAAATTGAACGGTGCATAAATATATAGCAAACTGCAACTGACATCAGACCACAACTTCACTTGATCCCATTCACACAAAACGCAAAATGAACTCAGTCGTGCGAGTGAGTACCCTCCTCCCTGCCCCCGTAGCAGCCCCACCCCCGAAATTTGCGCCCCTGGCAACCCCCGACGCCCGACTCGAGCGCAGCGAGAGGAGCAGCGGGGTCTGGGGCGGAGCCCCAGCCGCCGGAGGCAGACCCAATTCCCCCGAATTCCCCTAACAAAGTAGACTCTCAGTGCCGAATTGGCTGCTGCAGTGGATAAGGAGCTGATGTCGTCGGGCGGGTTCTCGATTGACCAGCTGATGGAGCTGGCAGGACTGTCGGTAGCTCAGGCTGTGTATAGAGCGCATCCACTCGAGAAGGGCCCAAATGTGCTGGTTTTGGTTGGTCCTGGCAATAACGGTAAGTTTTGAGACGGTTTATGGGTTAATGAACTCGGAAACACCGTTAATTTGGTGTGGAGAGGTGTGATACTAACGAGATCAGGAGGAGACGGACTGGTAGCAGCGCGTCATCTGCATCTGCTGGGATATAACCTCACGGTCTGGCAACCGAAGAAGTCGAAAGGCGAGCTGTTCAGTCGATTGGAAACTCAATTAAAGAATCTCGATATCCCATTTGTCGAAGATGTGGATAAAGTATACCCGAAACAGGATCACGTTGTAGACGCTCTGTTCGGGTTCTCGTTCAAACCGCCTGTACGAGACCCGTTTCCCGCCGCCATCGAGCTCATGATCCAATCGAAAATCCCCGTCACCAGCGTCGATATCCCGTCCTCCTGGGACGTCGACAACGGTCCGAACCCCGAAATCAAGTTCCACCCGGACAATCTCATCAGTCTCACGGCACCCAAACCATGCTCACGCTTCTTCACGGGCCGACACTTCGTTGGCGGCCGCTTCATCGACAAGAAATTCGCCGAAAAATACGGCTTCGACGTGCCAGCGTACAAAGGACTCGACCAGATCGTGGAGCTCACTCCCGTGGAAAAACTGTAAACTCCGGGAGGGGACATGCCTCCGGCGGCTGGGGCTCCGCCCCAGACCCTGGTTGCTCCTGCTTCGCAGGAGATGGTCGGGACCTAGACGAACCGACTCGAGCGCAGCGAGAGGAGCAGCGGGGTCTGGGGCGGAGCCCCAGCCGCCGGAGGCAGTGCCGCAGAAAGAAAATTATAAGTATTAATTATTAAATTGCAGGATTTTGGAGGATTAGAGGTCGGAGGGCTCTTCTATCTCGCCGTCGACGTGTTTTCGGGCGGTTCCGAGGCCGACAATGCCCTTGGATTGGTTCTCGCCGAGCCAGGGTTTGATGGCTTCGCCAAGGGCCGTTTGGGGAGCCGCGTAGTAGATGATCATGCCGAGGACTGTGAAGACGAATCCGACGGGGTACAGCCAGTAGACGTAGTAACCGAACACGCGGATTCCGATGAGAAGGGACCAGAAGTCGCTGGTCAGCAGTGACAGGTTGTAGAAGGCGGCAGACGACATTCGCAGCAGAATGGGACATGTCATGTACAGAAGTAGCAGTGACAGGGTGTATCCGACAAAGTATCCGGCAACAGGACCGCTCCAGGCAGCTTCTTGGATACTGGTACGCTCGAAAATGGCTACTTGGACACCGTTGATAATCACGGCCCAGAATCCTAGAAATCCTAGAACTTCGTACACAGGACGTTTGGAAACAAAGTACTCTTGAGCAGTGTTGGATACTCCGTAGAAAGCAGCTCCTAATAGCACAAACAA
This sequence comes from Sugiyamaella lignohabitans, assembly GCF_001640025.1. NCBI lineage: Eukaryota > Fungi > Ascomycota > Dipodascomycetes > Dipodascales > Trichomonascaceae > Sugiyamaella > Sugiyamaella lignohabitans. The sequence goes on along the minus strand of NC_031672.1, from coordinate 1,849,527 downwards.
GTCTCCTTTAACCATATTGACAGCAGGGTAGTCTTTATCGGTGATGAAATCAGACACAACTAGAAGTGCCATACCACCAATACAAACAACAACACCAAGAAGCTGGGTCCAGTGATAACGGACCTTCAGCAAGCAAAACGAAAGGATGATAACTACTACAATGGCAAAGTTATCTAATAAAGCAGCACTTAGAATGTTGGTATAAGCATAAGCTTTGACGACAAAGTAGTTACCTTCGACATCGGCAAAAGCGAAAATGAAATATTTCCAACTATCTTTCCACAAAGTGGTGAACCATTTGCGGATTCCGTACTTGTACATGCAGAACGGAATGAAAATAAGTGCCAGAATCACATAATTGAACAGAGTTTGAAAAGCAGGAATACTATTACCTCCATTAGCCAAAAACGACGACAGAGTGTTGGTGGACACAATACTCATCGACAGGATCTGGCCATGGATGAAAATGATCCAGAAATGAGGAGTCAGTAAGAACTGGAACGGACGAAGCAATCTTCGTGTACCAGTTGGAGCCACTGATTGCGATTCTGATCCCACTGGAGTGAGATCCTCGACATCATAGGTCGGCGACGAAGGGTCCTTGGACGTTTCGTCCATAGTTTTATAATTAGATTGGTCCATACTGAGAATAGATTCCATGAATTTCAAGCTCTGGCAAAGTGATTCTGGCACTGGTAAATGATCTGGCAGCAAGTATTTTAAGATAGTCTACAACGGGGATTTTTCGTGCGACAAAAAGACCCAAAATCACCAAAGTGGTCTTTCTGTGATCCAAACTGAAAATGCGAAAAAAGTTGTGAACTTGCGGAAAGAAAAGAAAAAAAAAAAAATCACCCCCTCCAAGCATGCGATATTTAAACTTTTTTTCACAGAACAATTAAGAGTGGCAGCCGTGCATGCTGCACGTTTAAACCGTTGGCCAATCCCTTTCAGGGGCCGCACCCTGCAGGGATCCATCTCTCGAACCCTTTCACCCTCCAAACTCCTCCAAACGGGAGTCTACTGATACCGGGGGCTTCCAGGGTCCACGGAGAAGGGCTCGGGGGGTTCCGGTTCTGGTTAGGGGGTCGGGCGCTGCCTCCGGCGGCTGGGGCTGCGCCCCAGACCCCCCGGCTCCTCTCGCTTCGCTCGAGTCGTTTCGTCGCCGGTTACAGGATCTCCTGCGAAGCAGGAGCAACCAGGGTCTGGGGCGGAGCCCCAGCCGCCGGAGGCAATGAACCACCCCAGGGTCTGGGTCACGTGATGTGTGAAGTGACTTGAGATCGGCAGGTTTGGCATGTTGGAGAATTGAGGTTAAACAGAAATTCTATGTCAAAGCGGTTTCGGGAAAACCGGTATGATGAGCGTGGTAGTAGGGGAAGATATGATAGTGGGAGTGTTCAGCTGAATTACGACGATGAGGAAGAAGGTGGGAGTGATCGGGTTGAGGAGGAATTGGCGACAGGAGACTCTGGTCGGGGTGGGCGAGGGAGTGAAAAGAAGAGTAGGAAGAGGAAGAAAGGGGCAAATGGGTTTGATGACAAGTCTGAAGGTGCTAATACTGCTGGAGAGATTGATCTGGATGCAGGTCAGAGATCTGTGTTTCCGGGAATACCGCAGAATATCAGTGCTCCGAGTGCTGGAGGACCGCCGCTGAGTGCTCTGGAGTATATTCAGAGCGTGAGGTTCGAGGCGAGATCAAGGCCGTCGGTTGTGAGCGTGGTACCGGCTGCTGTTGGTGATGATTTGGAGTCGGTAGAGAACATGGAGATCAATGGAATGGAGTGTGAAGAGCTTGATCCAACGACTGATCATATCAGTCATGGGAGTGTGGTGGAAGCTGTGGTGGACGTTGAGAAAACCAGCGCTGTATCAGTTGTATCTCCGGTAGGGATTGATCTGGAATGGCATACTGAATTTAGTGAGAAAATGAAATCGATACGAGAGGTATGGTCTGCTGACGAGTCTCGTGAGGGTCAGGCAGGTGGAAAGACTGCTGCATCGACAACTGCGAAACCACAGTCTTTGAAAGAATGGAGACTGTATTTGATGAACTGTCTTCCTACTCCCTTGAATGTGCGGTCTGTCAGTCTTCCAGACGCACTATTCATATTAAGTCATTGCCACAAGTGGATGACACCTAATCTGGCACCTGAATTGTCAAGGTGGGTGTTTGCTCTTCTGACTCGTCTCCCACCAGTTCTTAACGGCGATGATATATCTTTGTTACGAGAAGCTGCTAGAAAAACTCACATTGCTAGAAATGACCAGCAACGATCGCCTGATGCTGCTACCAAGTTCACTGCAGACATTATCAGTTCGGTGGCTGCCTCTTTTTACGGGCAGACTGATTTGTTATATGGTTGACATGCCTCCGGCGGCTGGGACTCCGTCCCAGACCCTGTGGCTCCTCTCGCTACGCTCGAGTCGTCTGCGGGGATCGCAGATTTCTGTGGTTGGACTGGTGTCTGGAATCGGAAGTGTACTATACTGTAAATATTATTTATTTCACTTTTCAGCTCAATTGGCTAAACTGGCCTTTTTGATTGGTTTGGTTTCAAAGAGTAATTCCTATATTCTCATATCCTTGGAGAGTCTATATCCTCTCAGTGCACATGTTCAGAAATCATGGAAGCTATCTGCAAGCTCAGTTACTGCATTTATTTCCGATATTATCTGATAATTCACAACTCACGATCATCAATTCTAATGCGTTGAGTTGATGTTTCCAGAGTCCTCTCGCCCAGTTCTCTTTACTTCTATAAAATTTTACTAAAAGTTGTGGACTCTGGACTGTAGACCAGCCAGTCAGAGTTGAGTTCCGGGCTCATCACGTCCTTGCATGTCCCAAACCCCATGGCTTCGGCTTGGCAGGAGGTTATAGCACCATTGATCGAGCTGGTCAACCTCATTCACCGACATAAAGTGATTTATGGTATATAATTAGCAGAGCTTTATCTGAGCTGGCAGGTGCCCCGCACCCCGCCATTAGGCCCCACCCTCGGGATATGAAACCGAGCACTAAACCAAACCGTTGGTCATGCAGTGGGATATGCGAGCACCACCGGCGAGAGTGCAGAGATCTCAATTGGAGGGGCCATCCGCGCGCGCGCTATATAAGTGCTGGTGAAATTTAAAAAGAAATCAATTTCTCTCCAGACAATTTTGACAAGGATCAAGTTATTTCATGGATATTTTACTCTATTCTTTGTTCGATTGATCATAACTCCCTTTCCAATTGACTTTCACACATATGACGTGCTCTATTGCGATATACTGCCCTTGTATGGCAATCTCTCGTGTGGGATATGCATCTATTATGTATAAGGGTTGGGGTACCGTCTTTTTTTTTTTTTTTTCTTAGCCCCTCCAAATTTTCCACAGTAGCGTATTATATTAACTTTCGACACACAACTACTTTTGGGTATCCTTCAACGAACAACTGGATTCTGTTCAACACACTAAAAAGTCCGTTGTTTTTTGGAAGTAAACGATACTTCTCTTTGGTATCCACCCGATTTACAGAAAATTAGAATTTCATTTGTTGATTGTGGTAGTACACCGAGCATTGTTTACGAGGTGTGCTGTATACGGTGTAGAGAGTTTGAGCAGTTGGTCCGAAATCTGGTATCAAGGTTTTGGTTTCACTCTTTCTCACCAGTTAGATTATATTTATACTTAGTATTTGGCTTATCTAGGGTATACTTTGTACGACTGGATCGTACCAAAGAGGTTTGCAAGCCCCCTTATCAGAACAATCAATACACTTTCTGGATTGTTCGATTTGATGACTGTTTAGTGCTGTCTACTTTTATATTCTGTTTTTTATCATTTTGCAGCTAATGTGCCCTTAAAAATGCCTGCTGTTGTCCCCTCAATGACGGTAATCGACTCGAATAGCAATCGTACCCCAACTCCGCCTCTTTCTAGGGCTTCGTCCCCTTCGATTAAAACGATAAAGTCTGCTTTGAAGAAATCTTCCTCGATTGGTAGTGATGGCTCTTTAATGTCGTCGAACAACCTGAACTTCTCGGAAACGGTCTACAAGGCTCGAGTTCAAGATGCCTTGGACCAGCTTACGTTTCACAAAAATGCAAACCCCATTAACCATTTGGTTGCTCAGTTGGAGATTCCTAGTAACTCTAGTGAATCATTAACTCCTGAAAAGTCTCTTTATTTGGTGAAAGCTTTAACGAGCGAAGTTTCCAGATTGGATTCTCCTTCATGTGCACCTTTGATCAATGCCATTCTAAAAATGAAATGGACAAACAAAAATGCCGACTTTGTTAGTGCTTATGTGCGGTTTCTAGGTGTACTAGTCAGTTCCATTCCTAAATGGTGGACCGAAGTGGCCAATAAAGTTATTTCTGAGTTTACTATGAAGGAAACCACTGCCCATCATTCTGTGCTTAGTTACATCCTAAAAATTATTCCCACTGCATCTAGCACCGTGAGCGGTATATTTATTAAAAACTTTCCTCACAAGTCAGACACTAGCAAGCATTTAGTCTGCTATGTGAAGAATTTACTTAAAACTGTTGAATATTGTGACGAACTCGAAAGATCAGTGTGGGCCCTGATTTTTGAGAGAACTGTCCAACTTGATGTTGAGCTGTATGAAGAATTGGAAGATGAAGACGACGACATAGATGACGATGATGATGAATATGATGATGACGATGATGTTGATCTCGATCAAGATAAGGATGAAAACGGTACTAGCTATACAAGTGAATTGGCCGTTAAGCTTGAAGAAGAGTCTAGTGATGATGAGGATGACGGTGATGACTGGGATGATAATGCGTCTGATATGTCGGAATACGATGTTGAAGACCATATCACTACTGATGTCAAGAGCCTTAAGCGTAAGCTTGACTCAATAATTACACTTTTATTCGACTATCTTGATACTAAGTTTAATGCAGAGAAGCTCAATTCCCCACAAACTGTTCAGCTATTCACCACACTTGTAGATCTTTTCAAAGCCTTTATTCTTTCAACCCATCGTACAAGATCTGTACAGTACATTATCTTTCGTACTTGCCATGCTCATCCAGACCTTCTTGATGCTTTCCTTGTGTCTATGATTGAGCTGGCTTTGTCTCCTTCGGAAAATGTCGAGAGACGTCAAAAGGCCATGCAATACATTTCATCTTTCATTGCTCGTGCCAAGGGTCTTTCAAGAGCACAGATCATCTTTGTGGTCTCTTTCTTGACTGGCTGGTTAGACAGATACATACGTGAAAGAGAAATAGAAGTTGACAACGCCGTGGGAGGAATGGGTAGATTCAAAATGTTCTACTCAGTAAGCCAGGCCCTGTTCTACATTTTCTGCTTTCGCCATTCTATTTTGCGCAAAACTGATGATGTAGAAAGCTCCTCTGTTGCCACTCCAGCTCCCTCCACGAAACGGGCTGTTTCTCCTTCTTCAGAATGGGAGTGTGATTTGGATCATCTTTTCCAAAGAGTCATTCTTACCAAGTTCAATCCTCTTCGTTATTGTAAACACACTGTTGTTGCTATGTTTGCACAGATTGCTCAAAAAGAGAATGCCGCCTACTGTTTCACTATTATAGAACAGAACAGATTAGGTGGGTTCAGATCTTCAAGCAGTATCAGTAGCGGCAACATCAGTGATAGCGGTGCTCTCCCAAGTCCCCTTAGTAACTATAGTTCCAATTCTTATTTCGGGGCTGGTAATACTTTTTGGACAAAGAGCCAAGAGTTTGTTGCTCTTGAAGGCTACTTTCCGTTTGATCCTCTTATGTTGCCTAAGGCTCGTCACTACCTAGATGGATTATATGTAGAGTGGGAAGAGGTTGCAGAAGACTTTTCTGATGGTAGCAGTGATGAAGACGATGAAGCCGAAAACGATACTGATTCTGATGAGTCTGATTCTGACATTGACATGTCGAATGATGATGAGGACTCTGATTAATGATTTAACGACTAATTTATAATTTGCATTATTTAATTTATTATTATATTTTAAACATGTTTACTACTTGAACTATTGAGTTTGGACTCGCATGTCAAGCCTGGGGGAATTAGTTTGACCCCAGTTGGCCCCAAGTTGAGAGCTTCTAAGACGGGGGCGTTTTGCTTACCTGATCATGATTTGATATGTTTTCATCTCCGCGGATACGAAGTTTTTTGTAGCGTAGCTAAAATATCGAAATTAAAAACTACTTCATCGAATTTTGCTATCAGATTATTAATTTATCAAAAAATTACTTACTAATCCAAAACACTGCCCTATCTGACTAAGAGTGGCAAGATTGGACGTCATCAATCTCACGCTTGACAAGTATCTCGTAATCTTTCGAACGTAACCACAAAACACTATCTACGAACTCGTTTGTTTATTTTCATAGTGCAAAGAGCCGTGCATCACCGCGGGCGCATGCAACTTTAAGCAAAAAGAAAAGAAACCCAGGGCCCTATGAACAAAGTTTGTCATATTTTGGCGAAATTTATTGATTATTAAATACCCCGGCTTTGCAGTTGTATTTGTGATCAATTCTATTACTCTATAAACTTTTCCACGAAGATTAACTATAAATACTCAGCAAACTTCCTGAAATGCCTTCATTCTCATCAGCAATTAAAAGCGTCTTTCGAAGAAACACTAGAAACATTTCATCTAAGCTTCCATCTACTATGTCTACAGTCTATGTTATTTCCGGTGGTAATAGGGGTATTGGTCTTGCAGTAGTCAAGAAGCTCTCCTCTGTCCCTACCAATATTGTTATCACCACTGCCAGAAAGCCCGATCAAGCTACAGAGTTGCAAAATTGGGTCAAATCACACAGCAATGTTCACGTTTTCAAATATGATGCTACCGTAGAAACTGATGCTGCGGAGCTTGCAAGAGAGGTCTCTAAGATTTCCGATGGTGTTGATGTTTTGATTGCCAATTCTGGAGCTGGAGAAACGCTTGGACCTGTAGTTGAAACCCCTACCGCCAACTGGCTTAGTCTCTATCAACTTAATACGCTTGGTCCTATTCTTCTTTTCAATGCGTTTTATCCATTGTTGCTGAAGCGTTCTACTCGTAAGGTCTTGTTCACTAGTACTGCCCTTGGATCCAAAGGTAGTTACATTCCTGTTAGCAGCAATGCCTATGGTCAATCCAAAGCTGCTCTCAACTACACTGCCAAGGAACTTAGCGTTGAGTTGGCCTCCCAGGACTTCATTATCGTTCCTTTCCACCCTGGTTTGGTTGCCAGTGATCTTGGCAACGGACTTGTGGAGGTCGTGAACAAGACAAACCCTGATATTGGAAAGTTCTTCAACAGTATTTTGATCAGTACTGAAGAAAGTGCCAATGCCATTGCAAAGCTTGCTGATGGATTGACCAAGGAGGATAATGGTAAATTCTACAACTATGATAAGACCCCTATCGAGTGGTAGTCGTGTTATTATCTGATTTTGTACTTTTTCCAGATCCTGCTTGTTCTACGAGTAATTTAGAATAAGGTATTTTTAATTTTCAATAAATGTTTTGTTTTCAAGAGAATCAGTATCAAATTCACATGTTTTTTACGAGTGATTTGGCAAGGCTCAAAATGTCAAGAGATTGTTGAGCTGGCGGACATACGTGTTTATTAGACTATAGTCATCACCACTCTTGCAGCACAGCATTGTAGTACTATTAAGGTAAGGTAAGTCTGCGGTAAATTAGTATCGGAATCTAGCTATGTTAGGGAGCGAAAGCAAAAATTTTTGTAGCTGCTCTAAAATCACTCTAATCTGTTGTGGGTATGGTAGGATGATAATCCTTTTGTGGCGACTTGGGATGATTACGATAGTTCATAACCCTTCTGGTAATCTCGTGTATAGGCTCTAATTTAAATCGCTTACACACTGCTTAGGTATGAGTGTTCCATTAGATCCTTCTAACCGTAAACGTGTGTTTAGTTGTCTGACGTCAGCGCCCCCGTCTCTTAGTAATCTACGAATGCCACCTCTACCCCGCCTACAAACGCTTCATCAGGCTAGTAACTAAATTTATAATCAATAACCGAATTCCTTAGCAAGCTATGGTCAGCGAATTATCATCCTATTTTCATCGCCGATAGGTAAATTATTGCCTATTAAGGCTAGCCAGCCGTGTTAACCCGCGGACGTGTAATGCAACTTTAAATAAAAAGTAAACAAGGGCATGCACAGCTTGACATTCATTTTCCGTTTCCAATCAATAGCATGTTCTTGCTTGATAGAATTTTGTCCGCGGAGAAGAAGTCTGTAGAAGAGCAGTTTTTTGACGCCTTGCTTTGCAAAACACTATAAAATGGAGCATTCCCTGACCTATTCACCATCTTCGTTCTCATCACAATCATCCTCGTTAATTGATACAATCTCGACTAATTAACTTTTACACTATGTCTACAGTATACGTTGTTTCCGGTGGTAATAGAGGCATTGGCCTTGCTGTCGTTAAGAAGCTCTCTTCTTCCTCCAATAACGTTGTCATTGCATCTGCTCGTAATGTTGAGCAAGCAACTGAACTTCAAGAGTGGATCAAGACTCACAACAACGTTCATCTCTTCAAGTACGATGCCACTGTCGAAAGCGATGCTGCTACTTTCGCCAATGAAGTCTCGAAAGTCGCTGATGGTGTTGATGTTTTGATTGCCAACGCTGGTGCTGGTGAGACTTTGGGTACTGTGATTGATACTCCTGTGGCTAATTGGACCAGCCTTTACAAAATTAATGTTCTTGGCCCAATTCTTCTGTTCAATGCTTTCTATCCTTTGTTGCTCAAGCGCTCTACTCGTAAGGTTCTCTTTACCAGCAGTACTCTTGGATCCAAGGGAGACTACCTTGAGACTGTCAGCAGCAACGCTTATGGTCAATCAAAGGCTGCACTTAACTACACTGCTAAGGAGCTTAGTGTTGAACTCGCTGAGCAGAATTTCATTGTCGTTCCCTTCCACCCTGGTTTGGTCAGCAGCGAGTTGGGTAATGGTTTGGTTGAAACCATTAGAAAGGTTAACCCCGGTGTTGCTGACCATCTCGTTAAGAATGTTCTTATCACTCCCGACCAAAGTGCCGAAGCTATTGTTAAGCTTGCTGAGGGTTTGACCAAGGAGGACAACGGTAAGTTCTACAACTTTGACAAGACCACTATTGCCTGGTAAGATTGTGCGCATGTCAATAATTCGTGTTAAATACTATAAGATAGTCTAGCAAACGTTAAATAAATAGATTGTCACATCAATGTTTCTGACCAACTGATCGTGGTAATTACTGAAGAATGATAAATGAAATAAATTAATTAGTAATTATACAGGGTAGAAATAAGGTAAGAACTTATTATCGCTTCCTCTTTTTAGTGCGGTTATGATAATTAGCATCGTCCAAAATGCGTTCCAATCTTCGTTCTTCACTTGACGGCTCAGTGGCATTCTCTTCCTTCCATCTACGACGGAAATCCTCTGCCTCAGAATCATATTGTCGTAGCTTTTTACGGAACTCATCGGACTTTTTATTGTTCTCGTCCTTAATATTTTTAGTTGCTTCCAGATAAGGGATTTTCTTTTCCTCGGGAAATTCTCTCCACATCTTACCCAGAGCAGCGCGAACCTCGTTACGTGCTGCTTTGGCATTGGCATCACCGCTAGCTTTCTGCTTAGCAAGATCGGTTTCCTGACGGCATTTTTCCCAAAAATCCTTTTGGAAAATCAAGAACGGATTAGCGCCAAGTCTTTCTGGCTTAACAGGTCTCTCCCCGAGCTCCATGACCAAATCATGGCGCATTCTTTCGTTGTCGTGGCTTATTCTTTCTTCGCGCAGTTTCATTAAAGCACTTTCCACTAGGTCAAGCTTACTATGGTCCACATGTTTGCTGGGAGCACCGCTGTCACTACTGTCGTCGTAGTACTCGTCATGAGGAACATCACTATGTGGCAAGTCTGGAACAGTTGAACTTCTTAATGATGATGAGTGGTGATTATGATCTCCGCCACTTCTGATTCCATATTGGGGGCCTAAAGGCGACAGGTTCTTAGATATAGGTGGAATTGGAGTCACCATTGATGAGCCAACTTGACTTGACGCAGCTGTAGCATAGTGACTTCTACTGCCTGATCCGTCCTTAGATGGAATCAATGGATAAGGAATTTCAATCTCACCGATTAGACTTGTTAATGTCTCACTAGCAGCTCTTAATCCAGAAATATATGCACCATGTACAGTACCAGGGTGAGTACGACAAGTAGCTTCACCTGCAAAAAACAAAGAGTGGCCAATAGGTCTAGCCAAGACATCGAAATCAGCACCAGTAGCTTCCAATCCAACATAAGAATAGGATCCACGAGAAAACTGATCAATTTGCCATCTCGTAACTACCGATTCCACGATTTTTACTGATCCCCGATAAGCTTTGGATGCCAAACGACTAGCAGCTGCTCGGGCTTTTTCTACTATGATATCATCAGGCTCATTGGTCGCTGCAACTGCAGCGTTTCCCGTGAGTAGACCAACCAAACATGGCTTACCTACAGCCTTCGAGCAATTCCAGAACATATAAAATTCTCCTCTGATATTTTCAAAGTCTTCTTGATTCATGCTATCAAGAGTCTCTGGTCCTTGTGCAACGCAAAATATATCTCTCGACTCGTCCCAAAACGCTTCATCAAATACCAAACACACCTGTAATTCTGTTAGTATCGTTTACTTCCAATCTTGATTCCTTCTTTCAGTATACATACCTTGTTTGTAACACCAAATCCCAATCGCTCAATACTATCAGTTTTCCATTGAGGCAAGTCTGGAATAAACTGGATCGTTCTATCCTTTAAAATACCTAGCGGCACAGTTACAATAACTCTGTCAGCTTGAATCTTTTCACCATTTTCCAAGAACACATCTGAGTAGTCGTCATGATACTCAATCACTTTCACACTGGTTTTAAATCTTACGTCAAGTTTCTCTGGGTAAACGTATAGACCACGCGGAAGAGACATGTATCCGTTACGAATCACCGAGTGGCGGCCCGAAAAATCATGTCCATCGTCTTGATTCCAACTGGAAAGACTCAAATTATTCAAATTAGTTCCTGTAGAGTATTCGAGATTAGCGAGATACCAATTAACAAGACGGATATCTTGAGGAGTCAGTTGAGCCAGTTCGTTGAGTTGACCAAGGAGACCAGTCAAAGTCTCACCGAGAGACGGGTACATTTCGCCTTGAGGTTCAGGTGCAACATGAATCGTCTTGCGAGATGATATCTTTTTTGAATCAATTCCAATGCTTTTTAGAAATTTGAACTCTTCCTGTGTTTCTTGTTCATCAGTTCCATATTTACTGCCCTCGTCAATAAATCCAGGATCCTCATATGGTTTAGGTAATTCGCCGTTTTCCTCTAATTTTGCAATTGTTTGGCTTTCCTGGAATTCGTCTCGGGTACTAGGGTCCTTAGCTGCATTCATCAGTACCTCATCACCCTGAACAGTACTTGGTTCAGGCATACCGTTCTTGAACTGAGCCATCTTTTTTAGCAAATGCCCGTATAATCTATGGGCTCTGTCTTCTATTTCTTCAGGTACCTGTTCATTGTTGACACTGTCGCATAAACCGGAAGGTGGGTCCATTGGCAGAATAGGAAGACCCAGCTGCCGACGAACTAGAACTCCAAGTGGGTTACCATCACCATAACCCATGATAATTTGTGCGCCGAGATCAACCATGCAATTATGATCGCTTTTAAGTGGGGCGGAGTATATACGCCCTCCGATTCGTCTTCTACCTTCTAACACAATAATTCGAGGGATGTCTTCGTACTCACCAGTGAAGTTCTGAGCGTATCTATTAAGCAAACTATCAAGCTGGCGAGCACATCCTAAACCAGCAATACCCGCTCCAATAATAACAATGGTAGGTCGAGGTTTCAAAGGATGTTCGTAGTCCACAGATTGCTCGATGTTACTTAGTGGGTACTCTAAACAGCCAAAATTAATATAGCCATTTCGAACGAGCCATTCATACGCAAATTCAGCAAGTCCATAAAATCGCTCATCTCTCGCGCATCCTGCTGCCTCGAACATAGTCACCTTGACAATTGGGTTCGAAAGCCATAATCGAAGGATTCCATTACGAATGTTCAGATAAGTAGTGACATGTACGTAGCTCAAATGAGATCGCAGAATATTATACTCATCAACATGTAATCGGTAGGGATTAAGTCGTGAAGAGATGGCTGCTGCTGCACATTGTTCAGCATAGTTCGAGCTACTAAGATCCGGAGGTATAGATGACTTGGGCTTGTACTTTTTCCGTCTAATAGAAATAGGGTCTTCGGGGCGAACTTGCTGGGTTTGCTCGTCGCCAGACCCAGATCCTTCCCTGTCATAATATGGAGTCGAGTGGGAGTGTTGCTCAGTGTGAGGATGAGAAGGGTATCTAGGTTGTCGCTGGTGGATATGACCAGCTGATATCATATTATGAGGTCTCTGATTTCGGGAATCAACAGATGACGACCTTACAGGCACAGATATTAAAGGTTGAACTCGTTGGTACTGTGGTTGAACAATCCTCTGGTTCTGGTTTTGTAGATGGGACTGAGTTAAAGACTGATGTGGCATATGTGATTGTAATGGATCAAGCTGCTGAAGTAAAGCATTTTGCTGTCTTTGTTGCTGCTGTTGCTGCTGCTGTTGCTGTTGGGCCATTGACGAGTTACTCACTCTTGAGCGACCCCTAGGTTGGTCGTAGTTCATAACAGAGTTCGACGTGGGAAAACGTATTTGTTGAGGCTGGTTATCATAAGGAGTCATCTGTTGCTGTAACAGAAGTGACCTTCGTTGCTGCTGAGATTCCCCAGCAAAGGACAGAAACTCATCATTTGACGAATCTGTTTCATGGCCACCACCAGGTGTATTAGAAACACTTCCTCCAGACGCACGGGTCAAGTTCTCACCTCCAGAGTTACTACGGCCGCCAGAAACAGCACCACCACTGCCGCCGATAATAGGTTGCACTCTCGAGCCACTAGCACTGCTATCACTTGTCCGACCAAATGATCTTCGGCTGCTGTTATCAAGTGTTGTAACAGGATCATATGATAAAGACCACAGGGGCTGAGAAGTAACTGGTTGAGTATCAGGTGATTCTAACCTGTCAATGGACATTCTTCCACTACCAGTAGTATCCAAGTATTGAGAAGAATTTGCATTCGATCGAGAGATAGATGCTCTTCCTCGAGTTATGGGCCCCTGTTGACCAAGACTCATTGCCATTTCTAAGCCATTCCGGTCGAGCGGAGAGGGTCTACCAACACCTACACCAGCTTGTCGACGATTCTCACTTTCTTCTAGTTCTGAAGTGATATTAGCCATTTCTAAATCACTGAGGTAAATTCCGTCGTCTGCAAAATTTAGATCAGTGTCAAAACTACTTGGTCCTATGACCCCATTACCGGCGGAACCAGCCCCTGATCCTGAGCCAAGGCTGCCACGAGACATAGACTTCCTTGATGACCTCCTCAAAAACTGGCCATTGCTACCAATATTTCCCGATGGAACCATACCAACAGCATTTGTAGATTGACCAGATTCATTAACTGGCATTCCCCTCGAGGTATTTTGTAACCCGTTGAATTCTGGCTCGAAACCAAGCCCTTGTTGGAGCCCCAACGCTATCCGCCTGCGGTCCATGTCGATATATTTGAAACTTGATTGATGATATTTAGAATTTTTTTTTTTCAATATAAATCCCACATCTGATTCAACAACAGGTTCATCAACGTATACAGAACAAATCAAACCAAAAAAAATCAACCAATTAACAAAACTTTCAAAATCCAAATGTCGCTACTGCTCGCGTGCTTGCTTATCCTCTTCCGTGTTGCTATCTTCACTAACTTTCACAGTCGAAAATAAATCAAACGAATCTGGACCCTAAACAGGATGTCGCTGCGATTAACAACGTATTAAGCCCATTTATTCGCGAGCTCCACACCTACCAACAAAAAAAATCAAAAAAGAAACAGAAATATCAAAACGTTTAGAATAACACAATCAAACCGAACAAAATCATATACCCTTATCAAACAAGCACCTCGATGAAACAGGTCCAACGCCGCGCGCCGCACGCCCCACCTTCCTGGACGGTATCAAGAGTGTACACTCGTTCTAGTTTTTAAACCCAATTGAATCTCCTATTACGTCTTTTTTGATTCTAACCGGCTCATAAGATACTTGACATTTTTTGGTGGGTACGAGAAGCAAGCGTTGGGACGGGGACCACTCAGAGCCGAATCGGTTATAAGTGGGTCTCGTTCTGCTGATAACGGGCGTAAGATCACGCCTCAGGCCGTTTTGTGCACCCTGCTCGAGCTTATAAGTTATTCCAGTCTATCATACTCAATATCTAGAGTCTTCTCTTTATATTTATGAATTTATAGACCAGTATCTATACCATCTGAGTCGAAGTTTCAAAGGATTCAGGTTTATAGTGTCACGTGATGATCTTACCCTTCGGCTCGTCGTTCCGTAGGGAGCCGGATGGTGCAGCCGAGTCGCAGCATAGAGTTCACAGACGCAGATGATCAGGTGCAGATGAGCAGAGAATGATAATAATTCTGCCGCCTGATTTTGCTGCTTCGCACCAAACCTGCTGCTTCTACCCGCTTGATCATCTGCATTTCAGTTGAATTGTTTGCTTAATTGGGCTTATCTTATCAAAAACTGGCTGTTAGATTCGCATTTCTGCTAATTTCAGCTACCTTTTCTTTGAAATAAAATACCTGGCCGCACGACAGGTCCCACTTCGAGGTTCCATCATCGAGACGGTATTTTTTCTATTGAAATATCAATTTGTTTCTCGACTTTCTAGTCACTACTTGTCTTTTTATTATTTCCTTCTAGTGTTTTGAACTAGTTGGGTTTTTTTTTTACGTACTGTTGCTTACTTCTGGTATTGAACCATAGTTGGTACCAGTGCCTGTGTTGCCACTGATTCTTTAATTACTGAACCGCTCTCATGAAACGTGCTTCATATATTGCTTGTGGTCTGCTCTCCATCGCTGTATCTGCTGCACTTGTAGTCAGTGAACCTGCTGCTTCTAAAAAGGACGTTGTTGCCCATCCTCTGTTGTTCCAAGACTTTCCTACACCCCAGATTGTTGAAGACATGCCAAATGGAGAGTCACCTCAAGCCGGACCTACTCTGCTGAGAACGCAGCTAGCAGTCAACCGGGACATTTCCATTTTCGCCTCATATGTTCGTGACTTTGCTTCTCTTGAAGCTCGATTCAACGATAACAGTGAATTCTCGTTGGTTCTCGCACCATCCAACGCTGCTATTTCATCATTATCATCCAAACCATGGGAATTCCCCACTCCTGTGAGCAATGACCATAATACACCCGAGGAAGAAAAAGACAGGATTGCAAGACATAATGTCATGTCATTTATTGCCCACCATTTGAACCTTGTCCGAAGTGGTGATGAGAACGATGCCACCAGTAAAGACCGAATTCTGTCTACTGATGATGACGAGTTTCATCTTCTTGCCGAGAGTGGAGATGACCTGATAGTTAAACGCCAGTCTGTTGAATCACCTGATGACAAAGTTTTTACAGTTACCATTGGAAGCTCGGACCAAGAGTCGCCAATCGTCGTGAATGTTACTCAAGTCAAGCAAGTCGATAACGGAGCTATCTGGGTCCTTGATGGGTCTCTCAGCCGACCATAGTTTTTATTTTATTTATATCTTTTATTCTTTATCCAATATTCACTAATAGTCATTTTCTTTTGTTCTGATATTTGTTATTTCCCTTCTCGTGAAAGCAAAAAGTTTTGGAAATCAATTGAAGTCTTTTCAGTGACCAGTAGCTAATTATGCGAGTGTCAGTTTAGCATCACAAAGCGAGAATCTGAA
The DNA here is from genome assembly GCF_001640025.1 of Sugiyamaella lignohabitans. Taxonomy (NCBI): domain Eukaryota; kingdom Fungi; phylum Ascomycota; class Dipodascomycetes; order Dipodascales; family Trichomonascaceae; genus Sugiyamaella; species Sugiyamaella lignohabitans. The sequence goes on along the minus strand of NC_031672.1, from coordinate 1,833,642 downwards.
GAATATGTAAATGGTACCAAAAAAAAAATAGAAATTTAACAAAAAAATGCTGTTTAATCCCCTTCACGAAAGTAAGAGAATCAGAATTTGAAGTCCAAACACACACTTATATAACTATCTATAAAGAGAAAGAAAATGGGTTATGTTTGGGTTGATAGCAGAGGGAGATTAATACGACTACCTCGGGTAAGCGAATAATCTTTTACGACCGAGTTGAACGAAGCGAGAAGAGCAAAGAAGTCTGAGGCAACGCCCCAGCCACCGGAGGCAAACACCCATCAAAAAATAATTTACCCCTGGTTCGAGAGAATACCCCTCCGCTTGGAGCCCCACCAAGACCCCCCTCATAGACCCCGCCAGGACTACAGGTTGATCCCCCTGAGTATGCAAGTTGCGGGGTGAAGAGCCACTAGAGATGGGAAAACCCTAAACTCCAATCAAATAGAACAGTTGAGAAGCATGGTAGGGGGAAAGTGCATGTGCCTATAAAATAGACCACATCTGCGTTTTGAAAACTTGGCAAGTTATTTATCCTTCCATCCATACAGAATATAGAAATTACAGGATGTCATCCAGCAAAACGAGTCGCACTGTTGCGGTTGGTATTCTTGATTTTTTGACAAAGTCCATTGCCAATGGCACAGTTTCTTCAGAAGATGCTGATTCAGTTCAAGTGGCTTTAGAATGCGTTTCCGAGGTATTTAACGTCAGCCTCGACGATAAGAAAGAACTTCTCGGAGATGAGTCGTTAACTTCGATTGTTGAAAAGTTTCAATCAGGTGTTTCAGCTACTACTAGCACAAATAAAGGTCCTGGAGGTGTCAGTGTGGCGGCGGCAGCTTCTTCTAAGGATGGAACACCTATCTCAGTTTCGGTGTCCAGTTCGTCTCCATCCACACCTTCTGAAGAGGACTTGAAAGAAGCTCAAAAGTTGAAGGTTGAAGGTAACCGATTCATGGCTCAACAGAAATTCGAGGAAGCAGTCGAGGCTTATACTAAAGCAATTGCCAAAGAACCTCGTAATGCGGTATATTTTTCAAACAGATCAGCTGCTTACAGCTCACTGAGGAAATCTACCGAGGCTGCAGATGATGCTAGAAAGGCTCTTGAGATTGATCCCACCTATTCCAAGGCATATTCTAGACTTGGTCTGGCTTTATATAGTCTAGGCGATGCTCAAGGTGCTATGGAAGCATATGCTAACGGTATCAAGAGCGAGGGTGATTCTCCTAGTGATGGTATGAAGAAGGGTTATGAGACTGCTAAAAAGAGAGTTGAGGAAGAGCTTGAAGCTTCAGTTCCTGGCGGATCTTCAGACTCCACGTCAAATTCAAGATCGGTTGATGCCTCATCAGCTGCCACAGCCTCTGCTGGTGGAGCCAGTGCCAGTGCTGGTGCCGGTGGTCTGCCTGATCTTTCGGCTCTTGGCAATATGTTTGGCGGTGGCGGCGGTATGCCCAATCTCAGTCAGCTTATGAGTGATCCTACTATCAGCCAAATGGCACAAAACCTCATGTCGAACCCATCTGCTCTTGCTGGACTCATGAATAACCCCTCTCTTCAAAGAATGCGTGAAAGAGCTCAGAGCGGTCAAATGCCAAACCTGAGTGAGCTCATGTCTGATCCTTCTTTGCAAGATATGGCCCGTAATTTTATGGGTGGAGCTGGCTCGGGTGGCAACGCTGGCTCTGAATAGATTAGATTGGCTTAGAATCAATTTTTTGCCTCCTTTTTCCCCCAATTTTGAATTTGACCAGGTAAATGGGATGGGTTCCTTTTCTACATGCATACCATACACAAGACCAACTAACTATCTGTTATGAAATCCTAATGACAATTTTATGAATTAACACTCCAATCAGACTCGACGATACTGACAATACTTTGCTAGCGAACTAATGGTGATAATTTCCTGTTCTGCCGTTGATGAAGTTATAAATTCTGCAAATCTGAATATGCGGTATTTGCACCCGCGGTTCCGGGCCAGCCATCTCTCGGGATGGCTCGATGGAATCAATTATAGGGTCGCGAATCTGCTCAGTGTAGAACCCCATTCACAAATTTAACTATCTGAGGCTCATAAAACAGGAAAGTTTGACTACGAGTTTGAAAGCAGTATCAGTTGACATGTTTCCAGACTGGGCTCTGCCCATACTGGTCAAGCATGAATCTGATTATACTCCTCCGGAGTCATTCTTCACAGAAGAACCAATTATAGCGACTGTGAATTACATCTGAATTGCTCTAATCCGAATATTCAAATTGAGGGACAGTCGACTCACGACTCGAGCGAAGCGAGAGGAGCCATGGGGTCTGGGGCGGAGCCCCAGCCGCCGGAGGCAGATGACCGGGATAGAGAAGTAATTGTAAATAATTTAATTAAGGACCACCGCGTCTATGGGAAGAAGATTTGTTTCTGCGATCACGTTCGTCGGCAGCACGATTAGCATCAGCCTGAGAGATAGCAGCCTGTTTAGTGGATTGGCGGCCGTCCCACTGGGGTTCGCGAGCAGCACGTTTGATACGGTCACGTTCTTCCTCGGTTTGGGGCACATTATCAGTGTCGAAAAGATCGCTACGACTGCTGGCAAACCGTTTGAGATTTATGCTCACTTCGCTTGTAGAAAGGTTGGTTGTGGACTGACGTTCCTGTTCAATAGCACGTTGCTCTTTCCATTGTGGATCGAGACTCATGATACGCATATGCTCGTCATATTTCGATTGGGGAATTGCTTCTCCTGTATAGGGGGATTGAATGGTAGGCTCTTCTTTTTTGTTCAGTAGTCTGGTTCTCACACTTGCACCAGCAGGTCGGATTTTCATACCGGGAACAGGAGCAGAGGCAGGAGGAGTAGGACGGGCAGCTGGTGTTGTAGATATGTTTGTAGAGTCCGAGTCTGTGTTCGTACTGAGACCAGGAATGGATGACAGGTCGATGGTGCCCACACCTGGTACAGTGATTGATTTGGTTTTGTCGTCTTCTGTCGTAGGAGGAGGACTGGGTCTGGATTTATTATTAACCGGATTGGTTGGAGGTTCGGGAACGTAGTCAGGAGCAGCTTCTTCGATGCGATATTTGCCGGTTCTTTTCTGTTCAAGAGAAGCAAACTGAAGTTGAGAAAGAGTGATTGGAGGTGGCAACTCTGTGTCAAGATCAGCCTGGGTGAAAAGGATGGTCTCGACGACAGTGAAGTCATGCCAGTCAATCTGGGCATATGCAATTCTCTCTTTCTCAGCTTCTTCAGCTGTTTTCTTGTTATGTTCTTCTTGATAAGCCAAGTATTCAGCCCTCTGTTTCGCATTTTCAAGTACTTGATATTTGTTGACAGCGCCAGCACTGATACGGGATTTTAATTCTTCAGTTGGGTTCATGACAAGTCGGTACTGGTCTATTAAACCTGTGAATAATGGATAAAGTGAATGCGTTGGCTTAAGAAAATCATATTGGAAATTCGACCTCTCTTTATGAGAAAGAGATGTAATAAACTGTTTACCAGCTTTAGCAGCATATCGAGCAGTTATCTTGATAATTTCAAGATCTTGTGCTGAAATAGGCGGAAGTGGTGTCGAAAATTCGAATTTATACGGTTCTTTTGGAGTTGTTGATTTAGTAGCAACCGTAGAACCAGAATCTTCTGTTGAATCACCATCTTTTCCATTGGAAGTTTGAGCCTTGACTTGACCGGATTTGTGCTGCTCCAGTCTCCAGTTATAGTAGTTATAGTAAGGATCATTTTCTTTGACAAAACTAAACCTCGCACTGTCATTACTGTTCCTGATTCTTTCTAAAAATGCATCACCTCTACGAGCAATGTAGTCTACTGTCTTTTCCACAACTGCTCGGACATCTGGAGGTGGGATAATAGTTCCTGCGGGAGCGCCATTCGAAGAACTGGCTTCTGCGCCATTTCCAGAGTCTTTATCAGCTCCCTGAGCTGTTTGTGGCGATGCTGAAGCCAAATCTGATTTTGTTGACTCGGGCATGGTTAAATCCAATCCCCAACAATAAATATATAAACAGAAAGTAGGTGAATTCTGCAGCAGATTATTCTGTAGTATCTGCGATGCGATATATTTCTGCTGCTATGGAATCTGTGAGACGTGAAAATTAGCCGCACACAAGTCAACCGTGAACCTGGTCTCTGGTTAAATGAGCGATATCTTTCAATTGAACGAGCTGACTAACACAAGGGATCAGAAGATCGAGACATCCAACACTGCCACCATGAGATTGCCATTTTGAGTGATTTTTCAAAATAGAAAAGTAACAAAAAAAAAAGAGCTTAGCGTCAATAGTCCAACCAGGCTGGCAACTTTGCAATTTCGGCCCTTAAAATTAACGAAAGTCGACCCCAACATATCTCTCCTCTTTCCTCTCGAAAAAGAGTCTTCAAACCTTTATATGTGAAAAAAGCGAATTCTTAACAATAAAATATTACAGACTGGACAGGATGAGTCCCTGCGTGATCGCCGTTACGGTATGCGTTATTAAAATATCTCGCACGGCTTATATGCACGATAAGATAGGTATTAATTTAGGTTCATAGTTCTGAGATATAAACTTAATTACATTCTAGTGCAAGACTTTGCTGGGACAACGTCAAGAATATTTTCACGAACCAGGCTTAAGGACGTTTGCAGAAGTGATTCAAATTGGCTTATGCTGGTGGCAGCGTGACACGTGCTAGTCGAAATTTTCGGTTGCTATAAATCCTGCTTTTCAAGGGGCAGCTTGCCCAGGTCACCATATATCTCAATTACCCCTTAGATTATTGTGGTTATTCTTTTTTTAGCTCCTACCGGAGTTTTAACACTTAAGGTGGTGACTTTTCGTTGTCACTGGGATAGAACTCCAATTGTATATTTGTTTGGCCTCACAATTTACAAATTATCACATTATCACGTTATCACCATGAAGATACTTACGGCGACAATCGATACTGGTAGTCTGAGTGGTAAGTAGCTATTTCGAGACGAGTGTTTGTGACTCGAGTTTGTATTTTTGATAGACCGTTGGTGCCTTGTAAACTACATGGACCGAGCCATGAGAAATTTGATCGTGCTAACAATATGTCAGTTCTCAACTTCGACAGAGATGGGGCTCCTGAAGAAATTCAGTTTGCGAATGAAAGCAGGGCATCTTATGTCCAGAAAATGATCATTATTGAATTACGAAATAAAAAGAAATACGTAGGTTCTGCTTAAAGAGACCAGATGGATTCCTTTTACCTAACGCATGGTTTTACAGATTGTAGTGGCACGACGCGGAGGACTTGTTCAGATGTATGATGCTGATACGTACCAACTGCACAAAGAATGGAAGCCAGTATCTCATTCGTTTACCCATCCAGTGGTGGGATTAGAATTTGTGTCGGGCCTTTTATACATTTGTACATTTTTAGGAAACCTCATAATTCGGGATTTAGAAGACAATAATCTTGAATCCAGTTATTGGCTTAGTGTGAGTACTTCTCTCTTGGATTGAACTTTGATATCAATTTGCTAGTAAATAGCTTCTTGTCTAGAATTATTCTAACAGCTTCTAAGTCAGTCTATGAACCGATATCAGTGTTTCGACTGCATCCAAGACAGTCAGGAATTGCAGCTTATGGCGGGAAAGATAGAGAGCTCGAAGTTTCATGGGTTTACCCATTCCCTCTACCAGGACAGGCACCTGAAAGAGCCTATGAACTCATGGAATGTCGCGAGCTAGTTTTACAAACGATAGGACATCCAGGCCCACACGGAATGCTGCGAAGAATGTGGCATGCTAAAGCTGCCCGTAGCAGTAGTTGGTACACGGGAAGGGGTAGCAGAGTACCTGTATGGATCAGTGACATTCGGTTTTTGGACCTTGATAGACCCATTGGTCGGGGATGGAAGGTGGCTGTTGGTACAAAATATGGCGAAATCCGAATATATGATACAGCGTTCAGCTCTCGAGCAATAATTAATGTCCAGGTGGGCCCTAGTCCGGTAACGAGCTTATGCTACGGTCTGGGCAGCGCCAATAGCATATTGTATACGAACAGTCAAGATACAATAGGTATGATTAACACGCGGACTGGTCAGTTTCAACAAGTTAATAAGTGTACACCGGGAACAGCGTGGGTCTGTGCAGCAGAAACAGGAAATTACCAACAGGAGGTAAGAGATAATAGACCATCTGGACATGAGCAAACAGATCGAGTACGAGGTATAAATCATGTTACTCGTAGTAGAGTTACGAGAGATGCAACTGTTGACATGGATATAGACAGCGAGGAAGAAGATAAAAACGACAGTGACAGTTCTTCGAGCAGCAGTGATGGAGAAGTAGAGGAAGACATTGTTGGATTCAACGACTATGGCGCCATTGAACAAGAAGGTGGCGAAGAGTCCAACTTCACTTTAATAGACTCATTAGAACCACCATCTGCTACGTCTTCCGTCTTGCCTTCTCCACTAGAAACTTCAACCCCAGTACTTTCGGACTCGGAGTCACGGTTGGTGAATGCAAGTGATACAGCGTCTCAGTCCACAGTGACTTCAGCTGCAATAGATGGTTTATCAAACGAAACGATTTCGCTATCGCCGACTTTTGAGCCGGAAACAGCAACCACCACTTCTCTTCCAGAAGCTGACATAACAGTAGATACCGTCACCACAACCACTACATCCATTATAACCCCTCAATCTGCAACTATCGCACAAGATTCCAACAGACAGGTCACAACTTCCGAACTAGAAAATACAACAGCACCAACACCTGCTACAACATCAGTGCACTTACCGACCATTCCTATCTATACAACATCCGGTGTTGACAATTGCATTCGCATCTACAACATGCACACCCACAAACTTATAGCCAAAACCACACCCGGGGTACGATTGTCTTGCATCTCTATCATCGACGCCTTAGATCCCATATACACTCGACCGGCGAAACGGCCCTCCTCCCCAGTTCCATCCGTCAACTCCACATCCTCCACACTACTAGACCGGCCACCTTCGCCATGCGGACCAGATAATTCCTCTTCACACACCCACCGCCAGCCCAAACGACCCCGAATGACATAAATCAACTCGGATACACTTTAAATTCTGGATTCTGTAATTCTTTTGTTTCATAGACTGGACTCTTACAGGCTCGGGTCATGCCTCCGGCGGCTGGGGCTCCGCCCCAGACCCCGTAGCTCCTGCTTCGCAGGAGATAACGAGGGGTCCCCATGCAACGACTCGAGCACAGCGAGAGGAGCAACGGGGTCTGGGGCAGAGCCCCAGCCGCCGGAGGCAGGACCCGACCCGGGGATGAACCACCCCTGAGAACAGGATCAACACTTCTCATTCCCTCTCGGTCGAAAATCATCGCCCGGTAAAAGCATTATTTCCGGGAACACTAATCAGAAATACGTTGTAAACCCCGTTTAGAGCATACTTGCGGTAGGTAGTTACACGGCTACGCGCTTCGGCAACTGGCGATAGCGTGAAAAATGAACACCTCGCGTTTTCTGCATCTCCAGATCCCACCGAACACTTGTACATTTCATACGCGCCAAACGAGATCTGCTGAGCCAAAGGTGTAGAAAAAGACCTCATAAGAACCAGATATCGAGGAAACAGGTTTGGCACCAGAAAAATATATCAAAACAGAATGTTTGTGAACAAAATTGGGTTCATTGCGCTCCTGGCGGTTCTCATGAGCCATGTCTCGGCCCTGCATTTCTACCTGGGAGACGGTGACAAGCAAAAGTGTTTCTACCAGGATTTACAGCAAACCACGATTCTAGCAGGTGAGTAAACGACAGACATACGGTTTCAGGTACCCAATCGTATTCCAATGATTTTATTCTATCTCTGGATCAAAAATGTGGACTCTGTCGCGGCCATGGGCCATTCAGTGGTACTAAGTTCATGACAATTCATATCCAGAATTTAGAATCTATTGATTTAAAAAACACATCCCACATTTTACAGTTGACTAACAGTGAACAGCTAAACACAGTGCATGGGAATTAGAAGAAGCTACCAACAACTGGGTCAGATCCGACTCTCTTGCCATTCAAATCTCTATTGAAGTATGTTGAACCTACACCCTCTCTTGCGGTCAGACCAAGACCCAGACCACTTAGTTCTTCTCACGTTCGCTCCAGCCAGTGCTTTCCCAGTCCTACAATCCGGAAAAATAGGTTTAAAAACCTCTGGAGACACCGAGACACCGACGTTACCGACTCGAGCGAAGCGAGAGGAGCCACGGGGTCTGGGGCAGAGCCCCAGCCGCCGGAGGCATGTTCCCCCATCCCAGTACTAACACAGTCTGTAGGAGACATTTGATAACGACCACCGAGTGCTGTTCCAGAAACTGAATGCCCAAGGAGACTTCATTTTCACTGCTGCCGACAGCGGCGAGCACCGAATCTGCTACCGAGCCCTATCGGGATCGTGGTACCACCAGAAGAAGGTGAAGATGGACATTGATTTCGCTGTTGGCGAGGGCCAGACTTTCGACAGCAGAAACGAGCACAAGATCAGCAGCCTGGCCGAGCGTGTTCGTAACTTGAACCAGAAACTCGTTCTTGTCCGCCGTGAACAGTCGCTCATGAGAGACCGCGAGGCCAGTTTTAGAGACCAGAGTGAGTCGACTAATGCCCGTGTGGTGCGCTGGACGTTCATCCAACTGTTTGTCCTCGGCATCACCTGTGCCTGGCAACTGAACCACCTCCGTGGTTTCTTCATGAAACAAAAATTAGTTTAGTGTTTAATATATCCGTTGTGAACGTGCCATGTGCCTCCAGCGGCTGGGGCTGCGCCCCAGACCCCGCTGCTCCTCTCGCTTCGCTCGAGTCGGGCGTCGGGATGGGGGTCTATTTTGAGAGAAAGCAGCCAGTGGGGAATCCCCACGCCCGACTCGAGCGAAGCGAGAGGAGCAACGGGGTCTGGGGCGAAGCCCCAGCCGCCGGAGGCAGGTGGAGTTGAGCGTAAAGAAATATATTCATAAGTAGTGAATTGTTTAACACAGGTCAGTGACGGTGACCAGGGAGTGGTCGGGGACGTTGACGGTGAGAGTGCCGTCAAAGTTTCTTTTGATAGCGAGAGGAGCAATGTTTTGCGAGTTGTCTGTGACGTAGGCCTTGAAGTTGAGGCCGAGGTTGTTCTTTCCGAATCTGGAGCTGACTTGGAGCTGGATGGGCGTGGCGGCTCCGTTGTTGACGATTTGGACACTGAGAGAGCCATCCTTGTTCTGGTAGGCACTGGTGCTGAGTGACGAGGATCCGCTCGAGGTTCCTACTCTGACAGCACCGGGTCGGATGAAACGACTGAATTGAGCCAGGGCCCAGTAAATGCTAGAGGTGACGGGCTGGCCGTTGGCAACATTGATGAAGTGAGAAGACGACGAACTGGCAACCTCAACACCTTCCCAGTAAAGGTAAGCACTGACGTGACCGTCAACAATAGCAGTGTGCAAATTCTGAGCCCAGGTAAGACCCTCGGCCGCGTCGCTGTTATTGTACCAGGGAGCAGCAAACAGACCGTTGAGGTCGGCGCTCTCAGTAATCCAGACGTTCTTCTTAGTGTTGATGGGGTAAGTGGGCCAGCTCGTGTACGAGTGAGATGTGATTATTCCAAGAAGATCCTCAACATTTTCTTGTTGGATCTCGGCAGTCATGTTGACTTGGTTGTCCCAACCTTCAGAATCGCAACAGGCGATCTTGACTTGAGTAGACAATCCGGCACGTTGGATAGTTGGGTAGAGAACCTTAATGAAGTCTGCTGCTTGGAAACCGGAACTCAACATACCAGCGTATCCACCGGGGTTGTATTCGGGTTCATTAAGGAATCCCACATGAGTGATATCAATACCTGACTCCTTGTAGAATTTAATGTATTGCACAAGGTAATTGGCATAAGCTTGTCTCCAATCACCGCTGGCACAGTTGGTGTCTCTAACACCACACAAATATCCTCCGTAATTTTCATTGTCGTTTGTCTTCATGAAACCAGGAGCACTCCAGGCATCGGCATAGATGGTCTTGACTCCATACGATACTGCCTGTTGAGCAAACCAGAATTGACTACTGTCATTACGATCCCACACATAGTGAGGAGGACTGTTAGGACCACCAGGACTAACAGGTTCAATTGAGTTCATCCAGTTACTGGACGAGTTGGGAGACGATCCAATACCATTTCTGATAATGGAGAAACCAGCACCCTTGGTAGGATGGAAGAGTAAATCCAAAGCCTTGCGTCTACCAGCTTCTGGCATATGATAGAGATCATTGGCACGCTGGAAAGCCTCAGAGAATCCGAAACCATCGATTTCCTGGTAGGTTTGAGCGAGGTTGATGTCTACTGCCACTGGGGCCGGGGCAGATGCCAATGCTGTAGACAGCAAAGTCAAGAAAGTCAAAGACAGCTTCATTTTCTACTTTGATCGATGTAGATACTCAAGAAAAACTAGAGAAACTGCTATAGAACAAAGAAGAAAACAAGTACAAATCCGTATCAGAAACATGGCTCACTTTATATACAATCAGTCTCGAAGGAGATCTTCCGAACCGTGGGGTAGTAAACATGGACAATCCATCCAACGTTGGACCGTTCTCCAGTCAATCGGCTGAAATGACCGGCTGATCCGTTGATCATTAACATCCCCTCCCCCGTCCGTCCCCCATATTTGGATAATATTTGATATCTATCGGCTCCTGGACTTCCCGTATCCCGGCCCACTTCACCAACCATCGAACCCCATACCCGACCGGTTAAATAAGCAAATTCTGCGTCCTCCCCAAACCGGCTGCGATCGCCAGGGATCTCCTGGACCTTGCAGCTGCCCTTACCCGGGGTTTATAGGGCGTGGTGGGGCCTGCCTCCGGCGGCTGGGGCTCTGCCCCAGACCCCGTAGCTCCTCTCGCTTCGCTCGAGTCGGGCATTGGGGTCCCGGGAGTGTGTGGTTGTGGTTGGTTTGCGGTTTTTAGGGATGGTAGAGAGAAACTAAAACCAGAATGAGACCAGAATTGAGACTAGAATTGAGTCTGGTGAAGTAGGAAGTAGCTGCGTGAGTGTCTGATGTATGTGAATTTTTGACGCATTGCTATGTACCCCATGTTCGTGCTTAATTGGTTCTTTCGCTGGGAAGCAAGAATCCCCGGTTAAATTGGATCAATATCTCAATTGTTCAGCATGCGATGCCGTGCCTGAGAATCTGAAGCTGATATTGGGGATTCCATTCCCCACCATGTTCAGGTGGGGGTAAATGCGGGGATCTGACGGTTGACTAGCTATCTTTAAAACATGATCGGCATATGCATAGATGTCTATAATACACTATAATCTAAATACAAATTGTGTACCATATTATCAGATGTCGGATGATAATATAATTATAGTTTAACCAAGAAGATGTTAAATGGTATATATATGGATAGAACGACAGTCGATAAACCAGATTTATAGATTGAAGCATTTTTGAATTTTTTACTAACAGTCGACTTGCAGAAAGAACATGCATTGGCATCTGCTCACCCCACCCGAACATCGGTATTATCCCACGTTACTGCTCGCAGTGAAGGCCTAATTTTCTTCAACTGGGACCTAAAAAGCCTGATGTCAATATTGGCTCGCCTGCATATGTCAGAACCCGCTTTCATTTTCGTGGGGTAGACAGAATGTTCCAAAGCCTAGACTACCAGAATGCATATGGGAATGTTGGACAAATGTATACTTTACAATAGCCTGTCACATGCTAACTCAATGGCCAAAAAAGTTTTAACTATTCAGGGTAAAATCATGCAGAAACATGACATTATAGTTAATTAATTAAGTATGCTCTAGAACACATTACCCGTTCCATAACGATGCCGGCTAATCAACCCGAGCGAAAAGTACCGCACAGGTGTAAAAAAAATCCCCTGACATCTGGACCATATCATCATTTAGACGCTCGCGAAGCGAGCACAACGGGGTCTGGGGCAGCGCCCCAGCCGCCGGAGGCACAATCCCCGGACCCTGAGTCCTGATGCAGGTAGGGGTAAGTTCCCGGAAACGGCAGTGGAATAATAGCCAGAAAGTTTGTGCCGATCACTTTGAATCTTTTGTCAGCAGTTGTAAACGGTTGAAAGACGGTGAATATGGCTTCCGATAGCGATCGGGAGTTGGAAGAGCTGCGGAAAGAGGTCGAGAGACTGCGGATAGAGAATGCCAGTTTAAAGAGGCAGAATTTTGGCGATGATAAGGCTGATACAATAGGATTTTCTGAGATCACAGAGAATAGGTCTGAGAGTGGATCCAGGGGGTCTGGCGATGTTGATAACACAAAACTGGAGTTGGACGAGTATTTACGCTATGGACGACAGCTGATAGTACCAGAAATAGGACTCAGAGGACAGCTGCGACTCAAAAAAGCCAAAATCCTAGTAGTTGGCGCTGGTGGTCTGGGAAGTTCTGCACTGGCTTATTTAGCAGGAGCTGGTGTTGGCACCATCGGTATCGTGGACGATGATACTGTCGAGTCGTCAAATTTACAAAGACAGATTATTCACAACACACCACGAGTCGACTGGCCGAAATGCCATTCGGCTGCGAAATTTATTCGGGACCTGAATCCTAAAGTAAACACTGTTACATATAAAACTCGGTTGACTGGAGATAATGCGTTTGACATTTTCACGGGGTATGATCTTGTTTTGGATTGTACTGATACACCTTCGACCCGGTATCTTATTAACGACACTGCAGTTCTGCTGAATATCCCATTAGTTTCAGCATCTGCTCTGAAGACCGAGGGTCAGCTGCTGGTTTTGAACTACCTGTCAGGACCATGCTACCGATGCCTGTTTCCCATCCCACCTCCTCCAGATAGCGTCTTGTCTTGTGGCGATGGTGGAATTTTGGGCCCTGTGGTGGGAATTATGGGCGTTTTACAGTCTATTGAAGCTATTAAGGTGATAACTGGTGCGTACGAGTTCAGCAAATACACTCCCTCGATGACGCTGTTCAGCGCTTACTCGGCTCCTCAGTGGAGATATATCAGGATGAGAGGCAAAAAGGACACTTGTGCGGTTTGTGGATCGAATCCCTCGATAACTCGGCAGGGAATAGAGTTTGGCGAGTACTCTTACGAAGAGTTCTGTGGTCGAGCCAGTCAGGTGTATCTGAAACCAGAAGAGAGAGTGACTGTCGAGACATATTCAAAAGAACGGGACATGCCACACACTCTGATAGACGTCCGTGAATCGTCTCAATTTGATATCTGTTCGTTACCGGGATCGATTAGTAAGTTGGTGATGCTGCCTCCGGCGGCTGGGGCTTCGCCCCAGACCCCACTGCTCCTCTCGCTGCGCTCGAGTCGAAACGTCGGGTCGTGGTACTGGGATACTAACGCTGTTTAGACGCTCCATACTTGGAGCTCAAGGCTGGAACTGTTGATCTCACTGATTCTGATATCAAGGAACCTGTATATGTGGTATGTCGGTATGGCAATGATTCGCAGGGTGGAGTAGAGCTCATCAAGAAGAAGTATAATGTGAAGGATGTGAAAGACATTATTGGCGGCCTCAACTCTTGGAGTCTGCAAATCGACACAGATTTTCCTCGCTATTGATAACGAGTACCATATTGTGGAATCAGCATGCTTTTGTGTCGCTGTCCTCGATTTCTTTTATCAAAGGTATTTATTGACCATCAAGAGACAAATTGACCACACTACTATCTAGCTAGCTGTAACTCAGTTTAAATTTCAATCTCTTCGTAAAAAAATGTTTTGCGTTGACTTCGATTGGGTTCATGGGCACTTCTCGACCAGAAATTACAAGCCTGACATTCATGGGTTATTTTTGTAACTGCTAATGTATTATAGTACTATCAAGTGAATCCAACAGATAAAATATACTGGACTCCATCCCGAATTTAATTCAATCCTTAAATGACCTAATGACTGGGAAATAATCTACAATGAGCACGCAGGGTTCAAAACAACCCCTGCCCTAATCTAATGCGATAAGGTACAGTAGGAAACCAGACGCGCCAAATAAGGTACATGAAAATAAATAAATTAACGGCAACAAGTATCGAATTGTCAGTTCATTAAAAGCAATGTCGACTCGAAGGAGCTCGCGACGAACCAAAAAGCAGATCGACTATTCGAAGATTGGCGATATTGATGGGATATCTGATGATGAATTGGCCGGAAAACAAAAGAGACATGAAGTAGAGTCCGAGTCGGACGAGTTTGAACTCGATGACAAGAATGACGAGAATGCTGAAGAGGATGACGACGAAGAAATAGATCTCGCAGCCGAAGATGAAGAAGATGATGATCATAATGGAGAAGCTGAAGAGGATCTTGATGACGTAGATATTATAAGAACTACCACTAAGGCCAAGACGAAGAAGAGTAAGCCGAGATCGGAAGATGAAGACACATACCTCGAGAATGGTACATATGTCAATGGCAATCGGAATGCTCTGAAATCAAATAAAATGCCAAAACCTGTGGCTCTGCGACCGTCGAAAGCCCCGGGGGTTCGCGCAGAGAGTTTAAAAGAGCGATTTCAGCTCTTTTATGGCAATAATGATTCAGCTTTTGTATATGGGATTAACCAGAGAATTAAATGGGGAATGCGGCCATTTATTCCTGAACCGGAGTTGTTTGAAGTCCCCAAAAGAGTGACACGATTGCATCAAAAATATATCAACGCTGGTGTTGGAAATGTTGAAACCTCAACTGATAGTGATTCAGAGCCAGAGGACGATGTTTATCTGTTTACTGAAGAAGAAGTATCAGAGAAGCAAGTGCTTATTCACATAAATTCCCAGGAAATGGCAAGTTATGTGCCTGGTAGCTTGAAAACTATGAAAATATTCACAGATAAGGCGTGCGATGTACCAGTTCAATTACCATGTTTCGAACCAACTTTCATTCACAAATCACACCCCCAAGCTGGTATTATAGCAAATGCCGGTTCGTTTATATGTGCATCTTCTTGGGCACCTGGATTTGATGGTGAATACCAATATCTAGCAGTGGCCACTTTGCCTGAGAATAGCTCAGGCGAGGCCACATCCATCTATCCACAAATCTCAGCGTTTGCAACCCAGCCATCACCAACTTCAATTCAAGTATATCGCTTGAATACCAACATCCCAGACGGAAGTACTTCTCCAGAAGACTATTTCCAACTTGTAGCAGTGTTTGCAACCGAATCGGGTCCGATCACCAAACTTGCTTGGAGACCCCTGGGTCCATCTCCCTCTGCACCTGACACTGAATTGGCTCAAACGAAGACAAATAAAACATCCAAGACGAAGGGAAAAGGAGTAGCAAATAATATCACCCATATTGGAGTTCTGGCAGCAGGTTTCCAAGATGGTAAAGCCCGTTTATTGGATGTTAAAGTAAACGCGCCGCCTTCAGGACCATCTGGCTCTAAGAGTCGGGAACCACTGTATGTGAAAGTAGACAAGTTTCTTCGTGAGTACTCACTAGACTCGAAAATCACTTGTATAGCATGGCGAACTCTGAATACAATAGTATTGGGCACAGCGGATGGGTTCATAGCCGAATTTGATGTGAGTGATACTTCCATAGACGGCATCTACCCATCATTCTATATTCCAGTGCACGACTCGTTCATCAATCTGATAGTTACGTGTTTTCCGTTCTATGAGAACCTAGTATTCACATCTTCTGCAGACGGATTCACGAGGTTAGTAGATGTCCGGGACATTCAGCGAAGTAGAACGATTTCCACCCGATTCAAAGGATACACCACGTGTGCTTCCTACTGCGCTCAACTTAGTTCGTTTGTGTCACTGGAGGACACTTTCACCACCAAAATCACGCCCATACGGAGATTAAACATTCTTCAAGGAGCCACGAACATTACTAGGCACGAAGCGTCGGTATCCAGTGTGTCTGGCTCCTATTTGCATCCCATGATCATCTCTGGAGGTGCTGATGGCACGCTACATATCGGTAATGCCATTCGGCGGTCGACAGTAAGCAAACGTCAGACGAACGCTATTTATAAAGAGACCATACTCTGGGAATTCGATGCTCCAGAAAAGTTCCCTGATACATGCAAGTTCGTGGACATTCTCCAGGCAAAAGATCTCCCCAAAGCACCTGCCATCGAGCGACAGTTCATATATCCTCGAACAGCAGTTGTTTCAAGTGTAGAGTGGAATCAGAACCAAATCGCTGGCTCCTGGTACGTCGCGGGACTCAGTTCAGGCGTGCTTCGAATAGAGAACCTTGCTTGTCCCCAATAGAACTTCTCATCTCCCCTGTCACTTCCGGCCCCACGCCCGACTCGAGCGAAGCGAGAGGAGCAGCGGGGTCTGGGGCGGAGCCCCAGCCGCCGGAGGCAGGCCCCCGGCCGTCAGCTCCTGTAATTATAGTATTTATAAAAGCCAAAGTGATAAAAAATAGACCGTTACCAAGTCCTGGACGGCAAAAAAGGTCTCACCGAGATTCGAACTCGGGTCGGCGGATTTCTTGAATGTTTCAGAGACCGCAGTGATAACCAGCTACACTATGAAACCTCGTTGGATGCTAGCCACCGCCAAATCGGCCTTTATTCAGGGTCCAATTGTAGTCGTGGCGATGCCTCCGGCGGCTGGGGCTCCGCCCCAGACCCCGCTGCTCCTCTCGCTTCGCTCGAGTCGGGCGTCTGGGACGGGGTTTGTTTGGGGAGACGGTTTGGATGGTGCTGGGGAGTTCTGACCGCGAATTGCCTGCTCCCGACACCCGACTCGAGCGGAGCGAGAGGAGCATTGGGGTCTGGGGCGGAGCCCCAGCCGCCGGAGGCGCAATTTCAAATCACAATGTCACGGTAGGACAGAGAGTGCGTGGAAGGAGACCATGTCTCGACAGTGCATGAAGCGGTTAAATGTGTCGCAAACGTGCTATGGGAGGTAGGAACCCATTGGTTTATATAAGGAAACTGAAATGGTAAGAAAAATTTGACTACCATCGTAACGCGGAATCTACTAAGAAGAAGTTTTTAGCGGAAGATTTGAATATGTCTGCTGTTTTTAAATTAAATTTCACGATCCAGATCAGATCAGATCCAGATTGGAGAAAGGGCGATCTCGCTAGCCGTCTAACGGTCGCATGCACTTTCTCAAAATGTACAGAAATGACTGGCGGCAGACATAATCTCTCGCTAGCGATTTTGCGATAACGGGTCAATAGTTTCTCATCGAATTTTGTAGGAAATGAGAGACGAGTTAGTGAGATCCGCGATTACGTTTCTGAATGACCCGGAAGTGGCTGGTGCCAGTCTGGCCAAACGGGTCGAGTTTTTAGAGTCCAAAGGGCTGACCAAGGAAGAGATCGAAGAAGCGCTTCGCCAGAACGAACAAGCAGGATCACAGAAAACAACTTCAACAAACAGTAACAGTCCAGTGTCATATTCAAATGGTCCTCAACTACCGCCGCCATTGTCTCTTCCACCTTCAATCCCAGAAAGAGACTGGAAAGACCATTTTATCATGGCTACTGTAAGCGTGGGAGTAGCTTATGGCATTTACGAAGTTTCGAAACGATACATTTTGCCAATGATATTGCCAGCTACTCCCTCTTCTCTAGAAGCAGACAAGTCAGCATTAGAAGTTGAATTTGCCAGAACAGAAACCCTGCTGGAACAGCTACAGAAGGACACAAACGAGATCAAGGAAGAGGAGGCTAAACGAAAAGAACAATTTTCATCTATGATCCAAGAGGCTCACGACGCAATTGAAACTGTAAAGGGCCAAGCACAGAATATCGAGTCAGATGTTGATCTAATCAAGTCTCATGTTTATAGCATCAAAGAATCGCTTCCTAAAGCCGTTGATAAACACAGAGAATTGCAGGACAAAGCGCTCCAGGAACTACAAGACGAGCTCAAATCATTGAAACAACTGATTTCCAATCGCATAAAGACCACTGGTAGCTCAAGTGGACCACCTCCAGCATCATCAGTGCCCTCCTTTATATCCAAACCAATTACAGCATCGTCGCCTTTACCAGCAGGAGCATCCTCTTCAACATCGCCAGTACAGAAACCATTAGCATCTTCTGCAGCTCCTTCGGTTCCTCCTTCTTTCCCTGTACCTCCAATTCCGAGTTCCAGTGGTCATACAAGAGCACCTTCCTCTGAACAGCCCAGTGCATCATCCCCGTCAACCGTAGGAACTTCTCCGGTCGCCGGAACTACCAGACCTGGAATTCCTGCTTGGCAGCTCGCAGCAACCTCTGCATCATCATCGTCATAATGAAAATAAATTCATTTATTAAGCAATAAAAAACAGCCATATATCCTAAATTATCGAAAGCTGGGGACCTGCTAACCCAGGTGTTGTCTGTGTAGCACAGTCACTGAGACTGTATATCTTAGAACGACAGACGAATTTCTGCCCCCGAGATCTCTTGTAAGTATTAATCGCTTGCTTTCGGTCTGGAAGAAGGTTTCCAGGTTGATAATATATGGTAAAAAACAATTAGCACAGTGCCCATATCTGGTGCAATTTTCAAATGCAGAGATCCTCTGACCCTGCATGGGTTCATGCATAATTGTCTCCCCTGATAATTGTTGTAAATCGCTGATGCTCCTGTTGCTAGTCCCCAAAAATTAATATTTAAGGTCAATTATAAATTTCCAAAAATTGCAAGTAATATATTTAATAGTTTATGACGTACAAATTAGACCAGTGGACTCTGTTGTGAAGTAGGTTTGGCCCGCTGTAGTTGACGAGACACATGAATAATGCCTTCAATGGGATCAGCCTCAAATGTCTGGCTTGATGATTAACTTTACCTAAAATAAAACTTATTCAAACTGTATTCTTGATACTTGCTTCAGTTTGTTTTACGTAACGTTTAGTTCCACTATCCAGAGTTAGAGCTCTCTAACATTTCAAAATTCACCACCCATCTCCTGATTAACATTAGAGTTGTGTAGCTAAAGAGAAGAACAGTTAAAAAGGGTGATGAAATTAGCTGAGCTATAACCAGCCAATGACAACCTTCATGGCACAGGAATTAATTACAAGCCTGAACTTTTTTAAAAACATATGGACTTTTCGTTAACATATAATGCATGTGTCCTACATGTCACTGCATAAATTGATATGGATGATATTGATTTTTTCTGTGAATTTAAAATGGACCAGAAAACTAGCTGAACCATCTGATGCACATTTCAAGTCTCCAGCTTAGTTCAACAATCATAAATGTAGCATTTTTACAGAAAAAGAGCTAATATTAAGAATATATTTTGCATTTGCAAGATTCTGAACTTGCACGAACATGCAGGATGAATAGGGTTAGGCTATTTTCAGATCAGAGAGTAGATCTAGAATTTTATATTTTCGAAAGTTAGTCAATTATCTCTGATTTGATCTCTAATGTCATTACATCGGCCGTTTCTCTCGAGAACTGCTTTTAATTTTTGTCTTGGTGGATGTGGAGTAACCCGCTTCATCCATTCGGGGCCGTCACGCTTATACCCGCGAAGTGTACCATGGAAAAGTTTGAAGAATTCTCTTGAAGACGAAGAGGAAGAAACCGCCAAGCCATGGGATTACAACAGAACTTCTTCAACTAGTAAATCTAAAGGTACGGTGGATTTATTTTCAGAACCGTTGAATAATCCTAGCAATGGCGTAGATGGAGATACTCATGTTTCTGAAAATACATTCCATGTTCAAAGACCATTTCAGTCGGAAAACGATGGCACAACCACAACTGAAAAGGAAAGATTGATATTTACCAAGATCCTCGATTCAATTCTCTACCAACGAGACAGGAATAATTCTAAACAACAACGACGAAAAGGTAGCGTTGGAACTTCTTCGGAAGGATCTACTAAATCAGTCACATCCAGTCTTCAAGCTCTTTTTGAAAGTAACGATAATCTGGAAAAATTGGCATCTTCAGCATCGACTTCTAGCACAGCTCATGAAAATAGCTCTCCATTATTTGGTGGCTCTAGACATCTGCCAAATGTCAAACTAGAAATTGCTACTGAAGACGTTCGTAAAATGCCTCTCTCATATGGATCCTTGATTCAAAAAGATGCCGGTGAACGAAATCAATCGAAGAGCTTGCAAATTCAACAACAAGAAAAAGAACGACTATTATCGCATATTTCACCTGTGCTTGACTATATTGACAGTTTGGAAACCGATCAGGAAGTGGTCGATTATTATGTTAAACACATTACAGAAAGATTTACCCCAGAGTCTATATCGAATGGGCTTGGCAGCAACTCATCATCAGAAGCTGCCGATGCCAGTACGTCTCAAATTACTGCATCAACTAACTTAACATCCCCAGTGAATCCACTAGAACCACCATTAACTAAAGAGTACCTACCGTTTTATCTTGTCAAATGCATGTCTGTTCTATGCTCCTCATTTGACGACCCCTCAGAAGCCATTTGTCTTTTTGAACTTTCGAAAAGAGTGGGCATAGAATTTTACGCCTGTGCATGCTCAGTAGATGTATACAATGAGATGCTTCAAATTCGCTGGGAGTTTTTCCGAGACTTGTATGCTGTAGAATCGCTTGTGTCCGAGATGCACGTCAATGCTGTCCAAGGCAACAATCGTACCGTCGACATTCTTGGCAACATATCTAGAGACTCTATTGATGCTAAGCATGGTATCCTCGGTATTAATGGTGTTCCTCTTTGGACAGAAGAAGACGATGAACGTGTTCGTAAATTAAACCAGTATCGACTACGTATCACGGCAACGCTTGCTTCCCTCGAAGGTTTTACCTTGCCATTTGTAGCTTGATGAAATCTTGCAATAAATGGGCATGCCAATATGTAATCTAAGCTGGGCGGTATGATACGATTTTAGCTAGTCTAAAGCTAATTTATTTATAGCTTGGCATGATGACGTTTTCAAGCTGATTCTACTTCTGATGGCCTTTGTATATAATATTTAATGATAATGACCTGTTTACAATTCAATTTTTTTTGATCTTCGGATAGCTTCGTGTGATAAACATTTTCCATATTTAATATATATATATATATAAACATATTCATAATTAGATTCCCCTGGAATGTGGGTACCCCCCACTATAAAGCAACTTCTTAGTGTGAAGAATGTCACACCACCTACTGCCCATGAAATGACAAGAAAACAGAATTCTAATCCTAGAACTCAATTTCTACCTTTCCAGATCAGATAAAATAATTATGTATATAATAATTAATCTCGGCTAAACGTTTACTCCATACGGCTTACTGATCCAGACTAATGTCATGTTCATGCAGCTTCCGAGATATCTGTTCACATACGGCACCATATACCGAGCCATCACCGGCATTTAACCGAGTTACATCTCGTAATCTTTCCCCAGATCTGCAACCATATACTATCAAATCCATCCCACTTGGTAGATGAATTTATTGTTCATTTCTCAATTTCAAACTTGGTCCTTTCACTAAATATATATATATTGCTTATACTCAGACCAAGACCACTGCAACTATTCCGCTGCGAGTCTCGGATAAACTGTCAGCCAGCTTTAGGACCGCCACTTTGACCCGGAACCCGAATACCCAGATAGATAGATACGTGGATCCAACTATTATTCATTTATTTTTGAGAATTTTGTCTTGTTTTCAGATCCGACCTGGTCTGATTTAGATTAAGAGGATGACTACAGATAGCGCCAGTGTAACAGCTGCCTCCTCAGCCATCAAAGAATTACCAGCTGGATCAACCCGAACCATAGCTTCAGAAGTACTTGAGTCCGGGATGGTATCAATTTGTGAGCAAGCTGCTTCTCTAGTTGATAAATATCTGGCCAGTGATCCCTCGAAATCAAAGCATCCTGAGACCCGTATCTCGGGCCAAAAGCAGGTTCGACTCAGCATATCCATAGTCGAGGATGCTCTCAGGCAACATGAGTAAGTCTATCTCGAATATTCCTCTCGGGTGCTCTCTGTTTAGAGCCTATGCTACTTGATTACAAAACGAAGTCGTGAAATTGACTATGGAAAGTCTCCCAATCACAGGGTACCCAATATTTTTTCATGCGAACGTTTTTAACTAACAAACCTCAGTATAAACGAAATTGCATTATCTTTCAACGGTGGTAAAGACTGTCTGGTGATGCTGGTGATATTCCTGGCTACTCTTTACTACTCATATAAGAAGACAGATGGTACCACGCCACCATTGAAGTCACTAAAGCATATCCCCTCAGTATACGTCCATTCGGAGAACTCATTCCCAGAGGTGGATCAGTTTGTGGCTGAATGTAGCCAAAGATACGGTCTCGAGTCTGTGTGTACACAGATGGCTATGAAACAGGCTTTCGAAGGGTATCTACGAGACAGACCCACCATAAAGAGCATTTTAGTAGGCATCAGAAGAGCCGACCCGTACGGCAGTGAGCTGAAATACATTCAACGCACGGACCACGGATGGCCCGATTTTGTTCGAGTACACCCAGTCCTTGAATGGCATTTTGTTGAAGTCTGGGACTTCCTTCGCTCTCTGGAGATCCCCTACTGTCCCCTGTACGACCAGGGATATACCTCCCTTGGAGGGACCAACAACACAGCTAAGAACCCATATCTAGAAACGGGCCAGGTCGACGAGTCCGGCAAACCCACATTCCGGCCGGCATACGACCTCGTAGACGACGATAAAGAGCGGTCGGGTAGACATTAAATCCTATTTATAGACGGTATTTCCTGCTTTCCCTCGCTGCCTCCGGCGGCTGGGGCTCCGCCCCAGACCCCGCTGCTCCTCTCGCTCCGCTCGAGTCGGTTGTCGGGCCCCAAGGTTCTTTTTATATCTGTTCAGAGTGATCAGTTATTGACACCCCGTAAGCACGACTCGAGCGGAGCGAGAGGAGCAGCGGGGTCTGGGGCGAAGCCCCAGCCGCCGGAGGCAGCTTAGCGAAAGTAAGAAATAATAAATTAGGTCATTATCGTAAATCATATCTGTCATCGTCTTCGCTTTTTCGGCGGACGTCGGTGTGCAGTGGGCGAGCTGGCATCAAGTGTGAACTCCAGCGACTCGGTTTCGAGTGATTGGAGTTCAGAGTCGTCAATGTCGGACATGGGACTCATTTCGCGGAACACACGTGCTCCGGCCCACTCTTCGCGCTGGATGTCGAGACCCGATGCCTCCACTTCGAAGATAGCAGAAACATCCGTTTCGTGGTTTGTAAGAGCATCGGCAGCGGCTTTGGCTTGTCGCAGTCTGGTTTGAAGCCATTTGGGTTTGGTTACCGGTGGAGTTAAGGCCGCAAGGAAACTGTCGAGATCTATGGAGAACTCGTCGACGGACGTGTACTGACGATTGAGAAGCTTTTCATAGAGGGGTGAGTTCTTCGACACAGAAAGGGGAATGGCAAACTTCCGTAGCACGTCAGTCCAGATTCGCCGGATGAGATTGATATGGGGGAAGTACACCAGATCCATGGCTTCATGTTGAGTTTCCGTTCGTTCGGATTTGAGAGTCTCTCTCTCCAATATTTTATTAGCTTCCATTACTAACACCTCCATTTTCTTGAGTAGCTGCCGCTTGGTAGCAATATCCACTCGTACATCCACTGGCGACATCCCCTCACTCGATCTTTTCGGCTGAACTTCGAGTGCTATTTGTAGTCGTTTTATCAAAGAGGCACCCTTTTTCATTCGTTTGAGAGCCCAGTAACGGCACACTTCAAGTAGAAAGTGGTCTACAAACTCCACTAGCTCGAATTTCTTCATCATCCGAGAGGCCACTTTGTTGACAATGAGCTTCGGAATGATTGGTGTGCCTTCTTCAGTTCTCCATTTTGGCTCCTTAGAAGATGTGGCTGCTGGTGTCGATGTGGTAGCTTTTTTAACGGTGCCAGACGCAAATGTATTTTGTTTCTCACGAAGCTCGCTGTAATATCTTTGAGCCTCTTTAAGATGATGCCGGACGTCTACAGTCTCATTATAGGCTGGTGGGCCGTGTCTATCACAATATGTGATCATAGAGCCAACATCATGAACGGCTCCCAAAATACCAGCTTCCATCTTCATATATAATTTAGCCCTCCTAGCACATGTAGGGTGAAATGCTTGGAAACAGTTCTTATTGACACACTGAATACAGGCTCCCACTTTTTGTTTGCAAATGTAGCAGTTTAATTTGAGTCTGCCCTTGGGAATATTGTCTACTCCAATAATAGGTTCCATGTACGAGATGTTTGCGACAGACGTCTCAGGAATCCACAGTGCGCATAGAACATGGGCCCAATGCTGAGAGTCTGTCTGTTTGAACCCACCTGACCGGTTAGGACAGAATATACAGCTAGCTCGTAGTCTTCGAGAAACTGTACATTGCCGACAAAGCCATTGGCCTTCAGGAATAAACGGTACACCATAGCAGTCTTGGTGAACTGCGATATCACATCCATCACAGAACACAATTGCATTACTATTATCACATTCGGAGTCGTCACAAATAACACACTTTTCCTCTGTTTCAGTGGCATCTGAAGGAAGAAGAGAGTCTTTACCAGCCATTGTCTTCTTTTTCGCGGGCATGCGCTTCTCGATCTCCATCCATTCAATTTCAAGAAGTGTCATAGTGATCTCAAAAAGCTCTCTTGATATGGGTGGCAGTGGTCGTCGTTTAATTATATGGTTCTCTCTGCGACTGTTCAACAGGTTCAGAAAATGCTCATCTTGTTCATCCATGTCGTACTCTACAGGGTTGAAATATGAAGTGCTCTCTTTTTTTCCTGTCCGGACCGTTGTGTTGCTATCACTAGAGTTATAGCTTTCTTCACTTTCGTTTATGGTTGACTGATCTAAGGCAACAAATGTCCTGATGTAAGAATCAGGAAGAATGAACACATTTGACTCTTTATACCCCACAGATATAAGCAATTTGTCATTGATATCAGGCGTCGTCTTTTTATCGTTATTCGGTAAAACACGGAAATTAGAATTCTTATCCGATTGATTTGTAGATTTTGATGAATCTGTTTGATCCGAGGTTGAATTTAAAACTGGTGCTGAGGTCGCTCGTTCCGGAGATTCATTATTACCGCCATTTGAACCCCCTGTTAGATGTAGAAGTACAGGAGCATAATAATTACTGACATGAGAACGTCGCGACGACCGTCGAAGTGGACTCTGTGAAAGGTTGCTGCTGGTATTATTAACGCTCGACCTTGTAACCCTGGCTGGTCTAGCACCAGAATCTGGGGCCTGTTCGGTACTTTTCGAAGTTTCTTTGAGACTAGCATCATTCGTCTCTTCTTCGTCGTATTCATTATCGTGATTACTCTCTCTATTGCCATCATCATTTTCTTCATTTTCTTCAACATCGTCTTCTCCACCATTAATATCACTTGTGTCAGCACCATCATGACTACTCATTTCGCCATCTTGAGCATGTCCATTTAGATCATTACCTGACACAGAACCATTAGTACCTACATCGCTGGTATCATCTACTAGTGCTCCACGACGAGTGCGGCCCGATATCAAAACTACCGGTTTGTCACGCGTTCCCCACACCTCGTCATTGGTGCGTCTTTTGCGTTTGACTATCGCGCGTCCTCGAACATTCCTCTCGCCATTAATATCATTCTCGTTTCCTGTGAAATGATCATTACTATGATCACGTTCATGCACACTATCATCACCGTCGCGTGATGGTCTAAAATCAGCTTTTGTAAACTGAACTTTCAATGGGATTCTGACATCAAGATCAGGATAAATTTCTTGATAAGGGCATTCAGCACGAGGCTTGTCACTTCCCAGAACAAGATTCAGAGTACTGGCTGTAGATGGGGCCAGGCCACGCCGAACTCGTCGCCTTCTAGCTGATGATGACATGTACTGTGATCAGATAGATACAGCAGGCAAATTTTCCAGTGGATATCTTATAATTTTCAATAAAATTATCGCCTTACAGATAGTGACAAATCTAATCGCCATTTATCACGCGTTGCATAATATCTGCCTGATAAGGGTGAGGTTTCTACATGCTTATATAGGACTCGACCAAATCTCTCAATGCTCGGTCGGTATTTATTGTACTATTAATTTCAATCTGAAAGAAACTAAATATGTTATGGCCAGTGATTTGAATCTGGAACAAATAGACTAAAGTTCGTTGAGTCCCCAAGTCGTACTACTGCTCTGGTCCGGCATATAACGCAGGGTACCATTCCTGCATACAAAACATGCACACGAGGTTCGTGAAAATTTCGTCAATATATATATATATATATATATATATATATATATACTCTTGGAACCATCTCCTCAAAGCAATACCAATTTAATGCTCCTGATACAGTCAAATGGATATCTAAATACCATTTCTCGGGCCCTACTACCCTTCTCCCTTGCCTCTGGCGGCTGGGGCTTTGCCCCAGACCCCACTGCTACTCTCGCTCCGCTGGAGTCCTTATTGACTGGTTATATGAATCTTCTATAGAAGATAAGATAGAGACTCCATGTCTGGATTCCCGATTCCAGGGTAAATTCACCGCAAAAATGAACTCTGTACAGTTTCCTCATCCGGGTAACTACAGCCGTGAAATATGCAGGTTCACCAGTTTAATCTTCTATGGCGAGAGTGTCAGGAACAACCACAGCAAAAGTTATTTGCAATGGATTATCAAAATCGGGTTGGTTCTAAACATGGAGGCGGTGGCATGGCCAGCGGGAGTGCTCAAAATGCACATCGTAGAGAACGTTTGCGACAGCTTGCTTTGGAGTCCATCGATCTTGACAAAGGTAAGTGAAATAGTTCTCGAAACATTTTGATAGTTTATTGGCAGGAAGTATGTGTGTGCTAACGTGCAATTTTAGATCCATATTTATACAAAAATCATCAGGGAATTATAGAATGTCGACTGTGTTTAACGACCCACGTCACCGAAGGCTCATATTTGTCTCACACCCAGGGCCGAAAACATACGACTAACCTGGCTCAACGTCAGGCCATGGATGAGAAACAACAGAGGCAAAGGATTGATCCCGCCACTGGCCTGCCATATGGTGCTGTAGCTGGTGCATCAGCCATTCCAGTGCGTAAAACTGTCAAAATAGGTAGGCCGGGGTATAAAATCACGAAGATTAGAGACCCAACTACTAGGCAAGTGGGATTACAGTTTCAGATCAAGTATCCTGAAATTGGTCTCGACGTCATCCCTCGATACAGATTTATGAGTGCCTTTGAACAGAAGGTTGATATGCCACAGGACCGTAATTATCAGTATCTGCTCGTGGCCGCTGAGCCCTATGAAACATGTGCCTTCAAACTTGAATCCAACGAAATCGATAGGTCCCCTGGAAAGTTTTGGACTTATTTTGATAAAGATACTAATGACTATTTTATCCAACTGTTTTTCAAAAAGTTACATCGTGCATAGCCTAGCTTTTATGACTTTATTTATTACTGAATATATTATTTAGCGTGTTGCTGTCTCATAGCGTAGGGCTCTGGGTAGTCTTGATGCAATCAACCCATTGCAACTCCTAGCAGGATCCATGTTCTGAGAGTTTGTTGCTGGGCTTAAGAAAATGTAAACATAGATGTTGTGGATTTTGACACAAGCAAACCTACAATTGATATTGTCTACTTTTAGCTTCTTAGTCTCATGACACTTATTGCCTCCTATTCCCGATTTTAGCCTTTATTTAGCTCGCAACATATCTATTTGCTATTTCTCCATGCCTATGTCATAGCCACTTATAAATGAAAACCGGATACCATCTCTACAAAACAGATAACAGATAAAGCCACATTCAGTGAAGCTTATGTTCCTGTCAGATGTGAAGTGAGAACGGATAACAACAATACACATGTCCTTGTAGACGGATCAGTCCAAAGTGAAGATTATGTATGGCAATAGGGAGTATGTCTAAACTGGAGGATCCAGAGAAGAATAGTCGAATAATAAACAAATAGAGTTTATTAGAACAAGAGTAGAAAGTACATAGAGAAAACAAGTTAACAAAAGGCTTGGACAGTTGCTGCGAGTAATGATGCAACTTCTTACCAGAGAATCAAACAGCTATGAGAGATAATGCAGAATAGTGGATGATGCAAACTTGCTCTCGATGGAAGATCCTCTGGTAGCGAAGAAGGGAGGACACGATGCAATTTGTGTTCACTCCAGCAGCCATGGTCCTTGAACCTTTGAAATAATGATGATGCAAATTTGGAGGGCACGATGCAATTTGTGCTCACTTCGGCAGCTCCCTTCGCCGCCACCCTTGACCAGATGCCAATAACAAATAATAAACAAAAAGAACAAAGAACAAAGAAATGAAGCCTGAATGATATGACGTAGGAATGGAATCCGGCTGGGAACCGTCGGTGAATGGTGTTGGACAAAGGATGACAAGACTAGATATCCCAGTATGACTCGGGATGCCAATACTAGAGCATCTCATGTTAAGGACATCAAGCGCAAGAAGTGCAGCTACCGATTATCCTAGGTCTGAGACGCAAGGGATACTAGTTGATGCCATGATTTCGTGTGTGGTGGAAAGAGTGCTTTGTCCAACTCAATGACTGATTCACCAGACGACCATGTGGTACCTTGGAGGGGGACATGGTGGACTTCCAAAAGGTTTTCTTGGTACTTGGAACAGATCCTCTTTAGATGGTGAGGGACTATTCTGAATTGGTTTGATAGATACTGGAAGAGTATCGGTGACAGGCTGGGGTGTCGTCTTCTTTCCCCAAAGTTTCTTGAACATCTTCTTGATTGTGGTTCGTTTCTTCTCTTTCTTCATTGGGTCCAGAGTGTATGGTGAGTCAGTAATGGGAGAATTAGTAGTTGTCTTTGGTACTCCAGACAATTTGAATGATTCTGTGGATCCCTTCTGTTTGGTGGATCCTGATGAGGTAGATTGTGGGTTGGTCACCTTCTCCTCTCCGACATATCTCTTGGAGGCTGCCATGTGGGCTACTTTCTTTCTCTCTCCCTCTTTCTTCTCCCTGGGTTCCTTTTCCCGGATGGGGCATAGTATGATGCCAACCAGTACGACCACGAGAGCAGCAAGTTCTATCTTCTCTTTCATTTTGCCCAATCTCCCCTTCAACTTTGGAGGAGGTGAAGGAAGGGGTGCCCACATCTCAGTGGCTTGAACAGACCATCTGTCATTCATAATAGGTTCCTCCTCTGGAACCGGCTCATCATGTTTACCAAAGAGAAACGAGACGTAAGTAGTAGGTAGGAGCAAATTGCCCAAAGACTTGATCTTGTTCCAGTGACAATGAAACATAGTGAAATAATTTAGAACAATAAGAATTAACAATTCGGATTCAACCGTAATAACTGATTCTACTTGAAATAATTGTAAAATCAATCAGAAAATTAATGCTTATTCGGCCTTTAACGATTCTGCTTGAAAAAAATGTAAGTTCAATCAGAAAATTAGCGCTTAGTCAGTCTTTAACAATTGTGGTCAGCTGTGAGAAGTTTGAATAAGTGATAAGTAAGAGGAAAAAAGAATGGGGGTGAGGCGACCAGTATATATATTGTTGTGTCAAAGATTATGCAGAAAGCGGAAAGATTATGCTTGAATTAAGGGTGGTCACATGCGCAGGGACGGGAGGCAGACGCGTGCATTATCGCCCCAGGCACGTGATAACAGACAAAGACATGGTTATGGAAGTTATCAAATCCGAAGAGATATATCCATTATCACTCAGAAGAGGGGATGTGGCTTGATAAATTAAATTTAGAGATCGAGTTGGTCGAGGCGACAAGAATTAGAGTTGGCGATCAGCGATGAGGGCAGATCCTGATAGCGCTATCGGAC
Source organism: Sugiyamaella lignohabitans (assembly GCF_001640025.1). Lineage (NCBI taxonomy): Eukaryota > Fungi > Ascomycota > Dipodascomycetes > Dipodascales > Trichomonascaceae > Sugiyamaella > Sugiyamaella lignohabitans. Next base: position 1,803,868 of record NC_031672.1, on the reverse strand, counting down.
ATGCAGGCTGCGGCGATAAGGCATATGGCCCATTTTGTATATCAAGAATATTTTGTGATATTTCGACGAGATCAGGGGAAACGGTTCAGCTCCGGATTATAAACCATTTTGTAAATGGAACTGGCTTTATGCATGTCTAGATACAATGAAAGTCTCACTCAAATTTGGTCTGGCGGTTAAGCGGTATAAGTTTTTAGTTCTTTGTCAAAACACTTTTATTGTTCCTCTTTAGATTCCTCTTCAGTATTCCTAAGATTCCATTTAAGTTTTTACAATTAGAATATTCCTGAAAATCTCTGAATTCGTCTATAAAAGATAAATAAAAGTAAGAGAGTGGAAATGGAAATGAAAATTAATTTCCACAAATCGGAAAATACAGCTTAATTGGAAGCCAGAATCGGGACCAATACCGGGTAACACTCACAATTCTCACACTTTTGATATCAGTAGTTCCTAGCGACGGTGTGTGTTAGATCACTCGTTAAGCTGTCCAGGATGATCATATCTACTAATTCTTCGAAGTAGGGTCTCTAGCTGATCGTTTTCAACTAGTAGATGTCCGGAAACATGTGGTCTTATGGTTCATAGAGGGCAAATGTCGGTGATCCAAGGTTCAATTCTTCCTTGGAAGCCATAACCATAATTGGGTCAAACGCCGGGTAACACCGGTAATACTCTCACCTTTTAACATCAATAATTCCAGGCGACCGTATGAGTTGGATCACTCAATAAAGTGTCCAGAATGAACCCCTTATTAATATCTCAAATTAGGGTCCCCATCTGATCGTGTTCCACTCGTAGCTGTTCTGAAACATTGCTCTCTTGGTTCATAGAGGGCTAATGGCCGATATCGAGAGATGAGCAGAATCAATCACTAAATTATTTTTAAAATTATCTACTATATAATTCCGCAATTTTTGGTCGCACCATTTATATTAAACCAAGATGACCACTCTCATATTACCTAATTGCAGGCTTATGATGGCTCTTTAGATGTTAATCTGGATTTTCGGATTATCAGGGTCCGGGTGCTGACTGGGGCTCCGTCTCAGTCTCTGGCCGGTGACTTCGAACTTCTAGTTCCTTGGAAAAACCAAGACCATTAAAGCTATAGGCTGTGAATGCTACTCTACGCCTGTGGCTATTAGCAGCAGGGAGGGAAATTTTTACTGGACATTGGATAAACTGCGAAGTTCTTTGAAGACTCTACACAGGCTATAAAGCTTAACTCGTCACAGTTGGAGTTCAATATTATAGGAAATGAGCAGCAAGTTTACTAGACGAATTTCAATTAGTGCTCAAACGGCCCATGAGTCTTTGAACATTCTTTCCTTGAAATTTCCCTGGGGCTACGATATATTTCTTCTTATTCATCAAAATTCTGTCACTGACATAGGTGTCGCAATTGAACAAGCCCAGACAGTCGCTCGTAATGAATATCAGTCTATTACAATGAAGCTAACAGGATGGAGTTTGAATACATCGATAACGCAACGCTAGAATCCAACTGATAAACATGGTTATAGAAAGCCTCGAGTTTAGACTGGGCCCTACTCAAGGTTCAAAAAAAGGAAATTTATCTTCAAGTATTATCAAGTCGTGAATATATTTAGTTTTTAATATTAATACACTTTTGATTGTTTAATCGAAAAGACCCATACCCATGTCCTCATCGGACTCTTCCTTCTCTTCGACCTTCTCCTCCTCAGCCTCCTCGGCAGCGGCAGCACCACCAGCAGCGGCGGCACCACCAACGGCAGCAGGGCCAGCGGCACCAGCGGAGAATTGTGTAAGAAGCTCTTGGATGTTTTGTCCAGAGATAGCCTTGGCATAGAGTTGAGCCCAGATCTGGAATAAGTTAGTAATCAGAAAACCGAAGATCAAACGACAACTTTAAAAACTGAATAAATAACAAATAAACCAAACAAGTGAAGCAACAAGCACCTATTTTAAGAGAATAGGTAGCTACCTCGACAATTTGATTAATAGTTCATCGCAGATTTCAGTCGAATATTTCCCCCAGTGTATAGTTGTTCTCTTAGTCGGAAAATCGTGGTCAGGTACTCGTAGCACTTTCAATACTCATGTATATTTATCTCGTATCTGTCACATATCCATCAGTAGAAATTAACTCGAATTGACACTCAAGGTCGACCATCTTGGTGTTTTTTTACAAAATGCCGGTCAAAACATAAATCCTCATTCTAGTAGTCCTCGGGCAATGACAATCTGGCGTACTTTAACGTGGTTCATTCACCTGTTGATTATTCATCATTCATTCAATCGCTTTATAGTTCCAGATGTAAAAACTTACGGGTTCAACGGTCTCGATACCGGCAGCCTTGGTAAGGGCAATCAACTTGTCGGCGGTGATTTCAACCTCAGCATCGGCCAAGATGATGGCAGCTAATCATGGTTAGTCCCAATATATTCTCCAGAGCAAAAGCATTTCGTTAACACCTCGCACTTACCGTATGAAACAGCAGCTTCAGTAGACATTTTTGTTGTTATGTATAAATAAGTCGATGAAACAGCACTTCACTAGACTAACTTCACCAATCCCAGTGTCCCTGCCTATACCTGTTCACCACTAGCTCGGTCTGAGTCGCTTTCACAGCATTGAAAATTTCCTAATGCAGTAATTTTGTCATCTGTGACTGCACTCTCCGAAGGTTCTGGATCACGTGATATTTTTGGTTCTGGTCTCTTCAGCTTCCTCGCGCCGGCGGCTGGGGCTCCGGTGTAGTCACCCTAAGTCTCCAGAGGGATCACTGTCGTTCTAGCACGAGATTTAGATCTGCAAGGATAGGAGTCGAGGATATTAGACTTAGTATAGTAGCCTATACATCGTGTGTTTATTAAAGTTCTATATGAGGAGTCATAAGAATAGGACGGAAGGTCAGATATAAAGGAGAGCCTCACTATGTGGGGCGCATCAATGTAAGACTAGGGAGGTTTACTAGGTATTACTACATCCGCCCGAGACCCCGTGGCTCCTGCTTCGCAGGAGTCTTGGGATTGTCGAGAGTCCTAAAGTTCGTGAAGGGCCAATGTACGGCTCGATATGGTCGCTACTCGCGGCTCCTGCCGTTGAAAGAACCCTCTGAAATATAAAATAAAGCAATTCAATCAATTAAATTTGTAGAGGTAGTGTTCAAAGAAGCCAAGAGCTGAATTCGCTGCCGTGATAAAGGTTTTCAGGTTCTGTATTTTGGGAACTGCTACTATGTTCACTAATCAGCCTACAGATAGAGCTCTTTAAGTAGCTGCAATGTGATACAAGCAATTTGTTTGATTCAGTTCCAAATACAGATAATTTTAATCTTAAAGATAAACAAGTCTACTGACAGGATCCTATTGTAATACTTGAAGGTATTTATGTGTAAAGTTTCACTCCGACCCCTGAGAATTAACCCTGCATTATCTTATCTTATCTTCAGAGATGCACCCAGACGGACGGCTGAAAATTTACTGGAAGCCGCTTGACATTCCACCTTCTCCATTATTAGTATAACTATGGGCAAGAATACTGATAAATTATATATAACACACTCTGAGTGGTCTTCAGGAGGGTTTTCTGGAAGCTCTGGGAAGTCAGGTTCAGGGCTGACTACTGCTGTTGCTCGTACAGTCAGTGCTCTTCCTTTTTGGACATGTAGCATCAGTCAACAGCCGATTCAGAAAGATGCTGGAATGGCTGATATTCATGGCAATGTTTATGATGTGAGAAATATTCTGCCATATATCAGGAAGAATGGTGTGAATCCTGTGACTGGTGAAAAAATGACAAACAAAGATCTGATCAAACTGCGTATCGAGGTTAACAATGAGGGAAAGTACATTGATCCTATGAGTTTCAAGGAATTCCAGACATTGAGTAAGGTTGTGCTAATAAAACCAAGTGGCAGAGTGTATTTCGAAGATACTGTAAAGGAACACAACATTCAAGCCAAGTATATGAAGGATCTTGTAAGCGATGAAGACTTCACAAAGGCCGATATCATCAGGCTTCAAGGAGGAGTAGGTATCTCAACCAAGGCCAATCAACAGCCCAACGGACAATCAGCAGCTAAATCAGCAGCTCCATCTGATAGGAAATCAACTTCCAATGTCAAAGGAAATGGATCAATCCTAAAAACAAGTGAACCTTCGACTTCTCGTATCACAAACAAAGTCATCACTACGAGTAAACCACATAGTATGCTGACTACACATCACATGGCCAGTTCGTTGACATCGACTGCAATGGATCCCTCGACAAAATCCACGTTCACTGACATACCCATTGAAAAGCTTCTCAAACAAAAAAAGTTTCTGGAACCTGGGTATGCCAGCATTGAGACATCCTTAGGAACTCTCAACATAGAGTTGTATCCCAAGTACTCACCTAAAGCGGTCTACAACTTTGTGGAACTTGCTAAACAAGGATACTATAATGGAATTAAATTCCACAGAAACATCAAGCATTTCATGATTCAAACCGGTGACCCTACTGGAACCGGCAGTGGAGGCCGTAGTGCCTTTCCTGAGGGCAAACCGTTTGCCGACGAAACAAACACCCCACTCAAACATGACGAGCGAGGAATACTGTCCATGGCCAACAAAGGCAAAAACACAAACACCTCACAATTCTTCATCACGTACCGTCGAACTCCTCATCTCGACGGCAAGCACACTGTATTCGGAAAAGTAGTTGGAGGACTTAGTGTTCTCGACGACCTCGAAAGAGTTCCTGTCACCACCAACGACGTTCCAACACGCACAATAACCATGGACTCGGTCAAAATTCTCGTCGACCCCTTTGCCAAGGGTCTCTACGACGAAGACCAGAAACCAACCGAGACCAAACAGCCATCCGACGACCTCGACGACACTCCCTGGCTCCAAAAGAAATCTCTAACCGCTGACGGTTCACCTGTCATCGGCAAATATCTCAAAAGAGCACCAGCAACCGGTGCCGCACCCACTCCAAACGATGACGAGTCCCGCAGAAAGCGGGTCAAAACCAACATCGCCAACAGCAGCTTCGCCGGGTGGTAGATGGTGCCTCCGGCGGCTGGGGCGCAGCCCCAGACCCCACTGCTCCTCTCGCTACGCTCGAGTCGTTCCGTCGACAGTCCCAGCCATCTCCTGCGAAGCAGGAGCCACGGGGTCTGGGGCGGAGCCCCAGCCGCCGGAGGCAAAACCCCCCTAAAAGATACACAGGAGGAATATTTATTATGTACAAATAGAAACTGACGACGACCAGGTCTACTGTTTGGGCTGCGAGTCCTGGAATGCGCGAGCAGCCGCTGTCGAGGGGTCGTTGAGCTTGAGTCTCTCGATGTTGGGCAGCAGAGGACTCTTGAAAGTCTTTGCTTGGGCCACAAATGCGGCTTTGATAGTGGGAGCGCCGGGTGCGCCCACGAGGTATCCACGACGTTCGGGGTCTCTGTAGAATTCAATGCTCTTTCTGTCAATGGGTCGGGCTCGGAGTGGAATACGACCGTACTTCCGCAAGATGGCTTCGGGTCGCGTCAGCACTTTCATTCCGAAAGGTGTGTAATATTCGGCTTGGAATGTGCCTCCCAGAGCCTCAATTCGAGCAATAGCACTGGGAGTGGCTGACGTCGACGAGATGTTGATTTTGGCTGTGAATCTGTGAGCATCTCCACCGAGAATCTTGATGCCATGCTTGATATTGCCGAAATATCGGCTTCTGTACAGTTCTTTCATGGTAATGGGTTCGGCAGGGTTAAGTCTGCCCAAATCAATCAATCGTTGAAGAACATCGAGGTTGATATATTCTGGTTTAGGGACCTGACTTCTAAAACCGACCTTGGGGAAAAGTCGGGTAATGGGAGTCTGACCACCCTCGAACCAGCTCTTGACTTTACCTCTGGCTTTCTGACCCTTTTGACCACGTCCTGACGTCTTTCCTCGGCCGGAACCTGGACCTCTACCCACTCTATTTTGTTGTCTGGTCGCACCAGGAGCAGGTGCCAGCGAGCCTAAACCCGAGGCATAACGGCATTGTTGGAATATCATCTGTGCTGGCGACAGACCAGCAGGTCTGCTAACACCGCTCGCCAGCTGGACACTCGGCAGCGGCAGCGATACCACTCTATTTCTGAAAAACATCGCCCTCTGGTCCTATATCACCAACTACTGCCTGGATCAACTCCGGCATCTGAAAAATTGGTCCCTCAACATGCAGTCCCTTAATTGCATACATGCATGTACACACCAGGGGGGCCGGGTCGTGCCTCCGGCGGCTGGGGCTCCGCCCCAGACCCTGGTTGCTCCTCTCGCTTCGCTCGAGTCGTTTCGTCGGGGGTGCCAGGATGGGAATGGGTGGTAAGTGGGGTGTCCTGTTTGTCGATTGGCGGCTCACGAAACGAAGTTGCGTCAGGGAACAGGCGCATGCTGACCCGGAAGTGCGTCACCAATCTCGCCAAAGACGGCTTGGACCGCCGACGAAACGACTCCAGCGGAGCGAGAGGAGCAACCAGGGTCTGGGGCGGAGCCCCAGCTGCCGGAGGCGGTGGACCCGAGTAGAGTGATCCGTGCTCAGGGGTAATGTTCCCCCACCCACGGAAAATACCCAGTAGCCCCCCTATGTGGCGACCCAACAGCCTCATGGGAGACGGCGAGGACCGTCGATGAAACGACTCGAGCGAAGCGAGAGGAGCTACCAGGGTCTGGGGCGGAGCCCCAGCCGCCGGAGGCAGGGGCCCGGGTAGCGAACCCGTGCTCAGGGGTGAGAGGGCCGAAACAAGTAGTAACCCTAACCGGAGTATTTTTCAGGAGAGCTATTTTTGTTAGGAAGAGGTACGATGGGCTGACAGATTTCAGCTTGGAAGCTCATGGCGATGGTCTCGAGCCGTAATTATGCTCGGATGGCCTGATGGTGAGCATGGCCGTGTGGGGGTGTGTAGCGACTGGGCCCGGGTGCGCCTCCGGCGGCTGGGGCTCCGCCCCAGACCCTGGTTGCTCCTGCGAAGCAGGAGTTGAGAGGGAGTAGTGGGAAAAACGACTCGAGCGCAGCGAGAGGAGCAGCCAGGGTCTGGAGCGGAGCCCCAGCTGCCGGAGGCAGACGGGCCCGGATCGCATGGGGCTTCCTATTTGGGTGGTAGAGGCACGTGCGACGGGTAGAATCGCAGCAGTTCATATCCAGCCAAATGGAGATGTAAGAAGAGAGAGACCCGAAACGAGAGTTCGACGCCGTTCCAAAAGCTTGGCTGTCAGTTGAAAAAGTATCGCATCCGGTTTCCTAAGATGGTGGTCAACGCTTGCTGATCGCGCATCGCGACGATCGCTATTTTTTTGACGGAGATCCTTTCCGTCGCAAGGAGCTGCCTTATACTGAAGTGACATTTTCGTGATGAGGAGGGCGATGATGCGATGTCTTTTTAACTTTTGAGTTAGGGGTAATTGACTTGTCATTTGTTTTCTTTTCTTTTGTGTTGTTTTGTTTTATTCTGTTTACTTTTTTGAGTGAACTGACAGTGATGGGTCTTGTCAGTCTAACCGGTTAGAACGTATATGATCAGGTCGGTGGATAATTTACTTTTTCGTTAATTAATTACTTTTGCTATTTTTAATGTATTTTGGGTTCCACGAGGATCATTGATAATCTAATATTGCGACATTTTAACCTTTAAGGACCGACCTAGACTTAGAGTTAGATACCAGGATCAATTGGGTTCAGTGCCCTAGTAACAGTAGCATTTACAGCCAATGTAACACTACTAGCAGTCGCAATATATCCAATATCCAAATATATCCACAAAGTGCAAATACAAATATCAATAATATGGTTAATTAATTCAGCAGTACTTCCACTCACCTGAATATTGCCTGTCTGACAAATCACTCAAAAACAAAAAAAATGTGTAATATCTGTGCAGTGTACAAGCGCTTAAACAGGATTTTATTTTTATTTTTGTTATACTTATTTTTATTTTATTTTTTATTTTCTGGCAGGTTCGCCAACACCCAGAGTCGAGCTCCTAGCAAGCTAACTTTGCATATTCTCTAACAATGGAAGACAGTTACTGCAGGGTCCGCGAAAATGTCAAGCATAAGCGCCTCGACCGCTGTAGGTTAATTAAATCAGGAAGGAGGAAGCTGCTAGTAGGGTAACAAGCATGCTGCCTGCCCGCTTATGTTCAGTATTGTAACCTGTCTTGCTACCTGTACGGTACTGTACCTGAAATTTGCGTGGAGCTGGGCCCACGTTTTGTTTTAGCTTCCGCCCAAACTGTATCTATCTTTGCTGACTGATGACGATGACTGATGGTGACATTCCTGGTGACAGTGGATATAGTGGATATAAAACAGAGTTTGGAGTCAGATGTGATCCCAGTCAAGGTTAGTGAGCGTGCTCTTTGACTACTAGCACCGATTGATCTGACAATGACTCAGACTGCTCATAAACAAAATAGCATAGCATCTTAAATCATAAATATTGCTCACCGCCATAAATATACCGCGGAATCTAGCACGGTAGATTCCTGCCAGATGGCTGACCATGCTGGTGCCCCGCTACGGAATAATTTATCCCACCTCTTGCGAAGATCATGGCGCTACTGCCCCCGCAATGTACAGCACACCATGCAACCAGTCGGGAGGGGTACCGACTACGGTCTTTGCAGTAACAAGTAAACAGTGGGACGGGGGGTGCCTCCGGCGGCTGGGGCTCTGCCCCAGACCCCGTGGCTCCTCTCGCTGCGCTCGAGTCGTTGCGTGGGGTGTCTAGTGTGAATGAGGGGACAGGGTTGGTGGGTTCAGGGGTTTTTTTTATGTTTAGAGGTGGAAATGGGGCTTGCTAGTTTGGCGACTGAGCTGGGAGACCAGAACGTATGGCAAAAAATATCCGATTTTTTGCTGTCTGTTTCTGGTGGCATTGCTGCTGATGCTGCTGCTTGTTCTTCTGCCGTCGCTGCTGCTTTCTGGGCAACCTGAATCATCACAAAGCGGCTGTAAGACGAGCCGACAACGACACTCGAAATACCTGCCGACCGCCAGCCGCCGTCATCCCGCTGAACCAAGCCAGATAGGCAGGAGCGTGCGATAACCATGGCGCCACTTCCTCACCACAGATTTATTACACCAGACACGCCAGAAAAAAAGTCAAACCCCCCGCCAATTCCCACGAAGTGGGAACAACCAGGTCCGGGCGGAGCCCGGCCGCCGGAGGCCGACCCCACCACCCCTGAGTTTTCCCCCCTGGTCACGAGTGGTTAAAAAGTGGGGTACTTATTATTAGTCAAGTGTGACTTTCTCCGTAAAAAAAATCACCAGGGCTAGGGTGCTAGTTTGTCACGGGAGAGGAGAAAAAAGGCAGTCTAAGCACGTTATCGTTCGTGTCGCAGGAGCAGCATGCATGTATGGAACAGGATGCTGCAGAAAGCAGAAAAAGCAACGAGCGAAAAAAACGCAAAAGACTGCTCGGTATTTTCCAGGCGAGGTCGACCGTAATCGGACTCATTAACGTATAAAAGGGATGTGCATTCGCGAGGGTACTCATGATGCGATCCAGTTGATTTCTTTGCTTGGACTGAATAATACTTGATTTAATAATCAGAAGTTGGAAATAATTAGACAATAATCTGAATAAGCGAACGACGGGGATTGTGAAGTGAAATAGTATCAGATCAGAATCAGATCAGAATCGGATATTGGAATCACAAGACTGGAAGATCAGAATTGATAATCAGGAATTGAGATTGAGAATTAAGAATCTGAAGACTTGAATCAAAGACCAGAGTTCAGGATTCAGGATTCAGAATTAAGAACTTCTAGACAGATTGAAACAGAATCGAGTCAAACTTTGAAAAACAGAGAACAAAAATAGTTAGTCACTTTAGTAAGGACATAGCACATTCATTTTACCAACAAGACTGGCCGGCAGCTGTCAGCACTCAACTACTATTACTATTTATTTTCACATCCTCAAAGATGAGAACGCTACATTTTCTTCATCCGACCAAGCCCAGGTCTCCTTCTTTGAGACCTACCAGGAGTGCTGGTAGCCCTTCTCAGAATGCCGATGTTATCACAGGCATCTCACTTTCTAATGGCAGTTCTCCCTCACTGTCCCCTACAACGAGTGCTACCAATAACGCCAAGAACTCGTTGGCCATGGGTTCACCTCGTCTGCCAGTAGCTCAACCTCCTATCAAACTGAATTATCGCATCGAATCTCCTCCTTTAGTTCTGTATGGAAATCATAACGAGTCTACTGGAGCATTGCTATGTGGTATTTTCGATCTCGAGGTTGTACAAGCAGCACCGTTTGCTATGGAAAATGTATATATGGGTGTGTATCAAAAGGTCCGAATTACTCACAACGCAGCCACTAAAACTACGCCATCTTCACCTCCTCATGGCCATCAATCATCATCATCATCAGCGAATTCCGATCCCAATGTAGGTCCTACATTTGTCACCACCCTGCCCGATCATTCTAGAACCTGTTCTGACTGTACATCCAAGACCACCGAGCTGGCTCGCTGGGATATCTTAACACAGCCAGCTTCTCTTCCCAAATCTGTACATGGATACCCATTCTCGCATTTGCTGCCTGGATCATTGCCAGCATCATCTAAGAACTCTGTATTCACTGTTGAATACTATTTAAAGGCCGTAGCCACTCCAACTGACAAGCGCATTCCTCCTTTTGTGCTGGAGTTACCTCTTCAGATCAAGCGTTCGATCATTGGCGGCCCTGACCGTACTTCAGTAAGAGTGTTCCCACCAACCGAACTCAGTGCCACTGTCAACCTACCAGCCGTGATTCATCCCAACTCGACATTCAACTTTGAATTGTTATTAGAAGGAGTATCTGGCAGTAGTGCTAATAAATCGTCACGCTGGAGAATGCGCAAAATCAATTGGCGTGTTGATGAGACTGTGAAAATGAAATCGCATCTATGTGATTCGCACCATCGAACCGACGAAGAAGACCCACTTATCGAGGATGTTCGAGTGTTGAATTTTGGCGAGATCAAAGGCGGTTGGAAGACTGATTTTACCGGGACTGGCAAGATCGAGCTGTCAGCACAAGACTTCTCAACACATACACTTGCCGGAGTCTGTTGTAACGTCGACGACCCTACACTTGGTCTGACTGTCACACACACTCTTGTCATGGAACTAGTCATCTCTGAAGAAGCATTTCAGCACAAATCGGCCCGTCATTCTGTGCCCACCGGAGCAGCCCGAGTCCTGAGAATGCAGTTCAACCTTCTCGTAACTGACCATTCTGGACTTGGAATTGCATGGGACGACGAAGTGCCACCCGTGTACGCCGACGTGCCACTGAGTCCTCCGGAATACAACAACGTCGTAGCCAACCTGCCTCGATTCGAAGAAATGACCCCCAGCAGTCTCGCGGTCGGTCAGGGCATCAATTCGTCCATGCCGCTCTGCTCCCCCTCACTCATGAGCATCGTCACGACCCGCTCGAACCACTCGAGCTCGTCCAACGACGACGACATCGTCTTATAAACTACCTCTCACGATCTATATTTATAACGCTAATGACTGATGACTTTATCTTTTAGGGTCCCCTGCTGCCTCCGGCGGCTGGGGCTGCGCCCCAGACCCCTTAGCTCCTGCTTCGCAGGAGTCCGCTTGCGACCCCACACCCGACTCGAGCGCAGCGAGAGGAGCCGGGGGGTCTGGGGCGCAGCCCCAGCCGCCGGAGGCAGGTTCAGGGGTCAGACGCAGGGTCCGACTGTCGGTTCCCGAAATAGAAGTGGTCCCTCCGGATAAATAGGACCGGAGATCGGTGCAGCGCACCTAACCCACTGAGGAAAGATGGGGTGAAATGTTTCTTAGCCGGTGGTGGTGTGAAGAAACAGGTTGTTTGTTGACAAGTTAGTAGGGATATTTTTGTAAAATGGCGCCAATTCCTCATAAATCGCACTTGTCAGAGATCTATGCCGATGCCACACCCCAGTTCTCGCGGTACCGCAACTTGTTGACCAAGTTTGCCGAGCAGTATGGGGGAAATCGTGCACCTGATTTGCTGTTGAGAAGTCCGGGAAGAGTCAACATCATTGGTGACCATATCGATTATTCGTACTTTTCAGTTCTGCCAATGGCTGTAGAGGCCGATATGGTCATGGCAATTGCTTTGGACAAAGACTCGCAATCCATCGAAGTGTCGAATGTGGATTCTGTCAACTTTCCTTCTGAAACTGTCCCCATCAGTAAAGACCTGCTTCAGATCGATGCTACCAAATCCGACTGGGTCAACTACTTCAGATGCGGTTTCCGAGTCGCTCAAGAGTACTTGAAATCAAAAGATATTGCTGTCGATTCTTGTCTTACTGGTATGAAAGTTCTTATTGACGGAAATGTTCCTACTGGTAGCGGTCTTAGTAGTTCAGCTGCATTTGTTGTATGTGCTACTCTGGCTGTTCTTCAGGCTAATGATTATAAAGACATTTCCAAGACTCTGTTGACTCAACTGTCGATTCGCTGTGAACAGCATGTGGGTGTGAATTCTGGAGGTATGGATCAGTCGGCTAGTATTTTTGGACTCAAGAACCACGCTCTGTTTGTGTCGTTTGTTCCTGAATTGAAGGTCAAGGAATTCGCATTCCCCGAAACCAATCCCAAATTGGCTTTTGTCATTGCCAATTCCTTGATCACTGCTAATAAACATGAGACTGGTCCTGTTAATTATAACCTGCGAGTAGTCGAGGTGACTTTGGCAGCCAACATTCTCGCCAAACGACTGGGCTTGACTATTCCCAAGGACGGTAACTTGCAACAAGGAACTCTTCGTGGTGTTCTTGAGAAGTATTTCGAAAAACAAGATCCCTCAGCACCTGCTTATGGTGTCGATGTTGAAGATTCTCGTAAGAAACTGTCGAAACTTTCTGAGATTGTTGATCAGTACTTTGGAGACAAGAAAGATGGTCACACCACTGAAGAAGTTGCTGAGGAGCTCGGTCTGACTGTTGACGAGCTGAAGAGAATTTATATGACTACATACCCTGTCAGATACGAGAAACTACAACTTTACAAGCGTTCTCTGCACGTCTATGAGGAGTCTAAACGTGTATTGGACTTCCTATCTGTTCTGGAATCGTCTACTATCAAGGAAAAGCTTCCAGAACTAGGTCGTCTCATGAACGAGAGTCACTACTCGGCCATCCACAACTTCCAGAACTCGTGTCCCGAGCTCGACGACATTTGCAACATAGCTCTCGCCAACGGCTCCTCAGGCTCGCGAGTCACTGGAGCAGGGTTCGGCGGCTCCTCAGTCCACCTCGTTGCTGCCGACAAGGCTCCTACTCTTATCAAAGCTCTCACCGAGCAGTACTACAACAAACGATTCCCGAACCTCACCGAAGCCGAGCTCGCTGAAGCCATCCTCATCTCCGAGCCCGGCAACGGCACCACGCTCATCGAACCGGGTCTCTGCCTGGACTAAAACATATCTAATAAATTACTGTCTATAGCATCTGCATGCGGGTCTGCCTCCGGCGGCTGGGGCTGCGCCCCAGACCCGCCTGCTCCTCTCGCTTCGCTCGAGTCGGGCGTTGAGGGTCCAGGCTTCACGGAGATCCCCCTGCTCGACTCGAGCGCAGCGAGAGGAGCCACGGGGTCTGGGGCAGAGCCCCAGCCGCCGGAGGCATTCCCCATCCCCCAGTGATTACAGAACCCCGATGGGGCGAGGGGTCCAGTTGTCTACGGTCTGCCAACCGGCGGTAGGAGGTGCAGTAGAGATAGCAGGTGAATCAGGGTTTTCCGGTTTCTGTGATTTGAGTCGTTTGGCATATTGTTCGAGTTGGGAGTCTGTGTCGCGGACTCGTTTGCGCTGTTCGGCGATGTTGGTGGTTGAGGGTTCGTGGGGAGTGATGCTGATGTTGTGGAATGCTTCGACTTGATGCGCCATTTGTTTGACTAGTTCTGTGAGTTTGGTCCGGTCGAGTGAGCTCTCGGTTATTTTTATGTTTCGGGTTTTATCCAGGTAACTTTCTAAAATGTCTACATTCCATTGGCGAGGTAGTAGAAGTAGCTCACGGAGAACTTCGTCAACATCGGTTAGGAGTATGCTGTTGATGGTTTGCTTCTTGCGTGACGGAACGATGAGATATTTAGACCATTCCGTGAGTGCGGTGAAGAAATGCGGTTCAGGCTGCTGGGGTTTTTCTGATAGTTCATCTTTAGATCCAGTTGGAGACCAGTCCATCGATGTTTTTTGGTTATTGAGAAGGTTGATGGAATGTAATGCTAGTCTTTGAGCAAACCCTTCAGTAGCTCCTGTTTTAAGATAGTCGAATAGGGGACCAAATAATTTTATCGATGAAGAAAGTTTCTTGATTCCATCTGATCCAGATGGTACTAAAACGTTTTTGTTCAACAGAACTTCTACAAACAGTTCTTCATCCTGTTCTATGCTGGTTTGTATCTTTTTCACAAGTTTCCAAAATTTAACTCCTTCAGGCGATCCATCGCCAACACGCATCAATTTTCCAGGATCTGATCTCCTGATACGTCTCCATTCTCGTAACAGCTCTTTGATATTCTCTCGTTTGTTATCGAGATCACCAGACGACTCGAGCTGTTTCTGACTGTCGTCGTATGAGTTACGAGACCAATAATGATGCCATAACCAATCAAGAGCTCTTGATGCCATACTACGAAGAGCCTCGAGCGAGGGAAGAGATTCGTGTGTTGCTACATGCCGTAATTCTACAAATGCTGAGGGTAGATCTAGCGTCTTGGCTAGCAGATGTAAAGGAATGGCATATTGAGACTGCTGAGATGGATCAAGCAAGCCATTTACAAACCGGATAATAGCCATTGAATATGCCATACGACTGGCATCCGAGTCTCTGTCTGGTGTATCATTTAAAATAGCTGCTGTTATTAATGAAGTGGATTCAATCGAGTGAGGAAGACTCGCAGCTCGAGTTTGATAGGCCTTGACCTTGGCCAGTGCTCTTATCCGAGGATCGTGGCTAGCATCGCCGTAATTGTTTTTGCTATTATTATTTCCTCCGTAAAACAAATCTTTCAGCTCGGATATGTCACTCTCTGACTTCCAAGCCACGACCTTGGGTAATCTTGACATCTCGTTGAGTTCTTTATGAAATATCAATACTCTCTACTCCTACTTGAACATCTTCGACAATTATATGCAGTAAAAAAATTTATAGCCGTGCAACCTGCCAGTAGATCATGCAGGGTCCAAGGTGTGGGGAAGCGACCCCTGTATTTGAACCGTTAGACCAGTCAAATTGTTAGTATAGTTAATGGCTAAACTAAATCTGGTGTCTCACGTGGGACAGCTAATTAATGGTGAATTATTGAATGCCTTAGCTTGGTACGATAAAACGGTGGTCTCAATACTCCACTGGGCACTGGGCCCCGGTCCAGAAAATGTGAAATAAATGTATAACTATTTTCCATTAAAGTCACAATTTAGAGCAGTAGTTTAGTAATAACTCACTGTATTTTCACTGCAGACCTGGTATTAATCTACAAGGTAGTAGTGACCAAGATTGCCATGCTGTTAAGCTGGAAATTGTTAGCGTAACCGATTACTTAGGCCCTAGAACTACGCACTACTCCAGGTTTCGCGGTTGACATATCGACTCTGAGCTGTAAACAACATAACCACACATTACACCTGCCAGATTACCGTCCATTTTTCACCGATTATCTTATTCCCATTAAAATTCTACATATCAAGTACAGGACCGCGAGTCCTGACAAATATTTCTTGCATATAACAATGGTTCTTGCCGGTGAAATGCTATGTTCAACTACTGTCTTGGCCCCTTATTGAAGCGTGTGCATAGGCTGGTTTCTGGAATTTGCTGGTTATACCTATGATTATATCTATGGGCCATTGCATAACTTTTACTATTAGAAACGGTTCTTTTTCTCAAAACCTTTATTTTCCTTCTTCAGAGGAGATCCTCTATTTTTTAAAAAAATTGTGAGTTTAGGAGAGCAACCAGCTGGGGGTATTAGTATGGATATTTATATTCTGTGTGCCAATCCAAACTGTAATGGTAAATGCTAATGTTAATACGTGAACTGTGACCGTCACGTATGACCCGATGATTGGAAAACACCATTCTGCCAATTTTCACACCTGGGTTGTTCTTTATTTTTTATGTACCTTTTGAAGAGCTTATTCAAGCTTTTTTTGGTATTAAGTGCTATCAAGGCGGATTTTGTTTTCCGTATTCCAGCAACTTTTCCAGCTTTCTTTCGGTTTAGTGTTACCCGGAATTGCACCTTAGAAATTGCGTGCTGTGCGTTCTGAGTCGTAGAAATCGCACTGATGGATCAAATTAAGGCATTGATATCCTGGATATATCGTTGACCAGAAACATAAACAAACATTTTTCAGTTAATTAACGAGGATATTGACTCAATAACTTACACATGACTATTTTCTGAGCCGCTGCTACTCTGGTATAGGTTACAGTAACCCTTTTAATATAGGGTTACCCGGAGTAACGCTTTGCTGGATCGGAAAGAGGATATTGGTCAAATTTCAGCTAGTGCCTTCACAACCATGGGTGGATCGTAACTAAACTCATGAATTCATATAATTATTTATTTCATATCTTTAGCCCACGACATCGAGTGTCACCTACTGGGTCATGAAATCTAATGGAATCAGCAAACTGCTAGTATCGCTGTAATAGTGGCTTTCAAAGAGCCGGGTAACAAGTGATGGCTCGCAGGTATCACATTAAAAAATATATCCATTTATCTTCTAAAGGAATTAACGGTTTCTTAAGATTTTAATTCCAAAGAATTAAATCGAAACTTAGGATGTACTAATAGGAGCCTAAAATTGAACAAGAAAAATATATATGAGGATGAACTAAATTATAGCCAGCTTTTACCCGGTAGACTTTTGAATATCTGTATGTAGATTGAATTTGAAGATGAGTAGTATCAGTTTGTTTCACAATATACTTTGTAACCCATGGTTTAGTTCTCATTAGCTCAACAATCCATTTTTTTAATATATGAATATGTGAACAGAATGAGAATTTCATTCGTATCTGGAGATGACTAGCACCAGTTTGTTTCACAAATATGGTTTACAACCCATGGTTAGTTCCCATTAGATCAACCGTATACCCTGTATTCCTCAAAACATCACAGAATATTCTTAATATATTAAATGAGAAATCCAGTCTGGACTGGCTGGTTTTGGTTGGAACAACGAAAACGTCTGCTGTGATCTGAGGACCCCGTCCGTGATTCAGAATGCGATAATCCCCGCATGCCTTAACCGTGACATGCATACACTAACAGCTATCAGATCAGCCGTCATCGCTGATCTTTAACTCTAATCCCTGCCAACCGATCAAACTTGATCTCTAGCATTAATTTATCAAGACACATCCCCTGATCTGAGTGATAGTGGATATATCTCATATCTCCTCGGGTTTGATAACCTCCATAACATTTCTTGGTCGGTTTATCACGTACCGTGGGCGATAATGCACGCATCTGCCTCCCGTCCCTGCGCATGTACCCACTCTTATTCAAGCATAATCTTGCTTACTTCCGCATAATATATGGAACAACAATATATATATTGATCACCTCGCCCGCATTCTCTTCTCTTCTTGCTTATCACTTAATCAACGTTCTCACAGCTGGCCACAATTGTTAAGGACAGACTAAGCGCTAATTTTCTGATTGATTTTACAATTATTTGAAGTAGAATCGTTAAAGACCGACTAAAGGCTAGTTTTCTGATTGATTTTACAATTATTTCAAGTAGAATCAGTTATTACGGTTGAATCCGAATTGTTAATTCTTATTGTTCTAAATTATTTCACTATGTTTCATTGTCACTGGAACAAGATCAAGTCTTTGGGCAATTTGCTCCTACCTACTACTTACGTCTCGTTTCTCTTTGGTAAACGTGATGAGCCGGTTCCAGAGAAGGAACCTATTATGAATGAAAGATGGTCTGTTCAAGCCACTGAGATGTGGGCACCCCTTCCTCCACCTCCTCCAAAGATGAAGGGGAGATTGGGCAAAATGAAAGAGAAGATTGAACTTGCTGCTCTCGTGGTCGTACTGGTTGGCGTCATACTATGCCCCATCCGGGAAAAGGAACCCAGGGAGAAGAAAGAGGGAGGGAGAAAGAAAGCAGCCCAATTTGCTGCCTCCAAGAGATATGTTGGAGAGAAAAAGAAGACCGAAACGCCATCTACCTCACCAGGATCCACCAAACAAAAGGGATCAACAGAATCATTCAAACTTCCTGGAGTACCAAAGACAACTACCTATTCTCCCACTACTGACTCACCATACACTCTGGACCCAATGAAGAAAGAGAAGAAACGAACCACAGTCAAGAAGATGTTCAAGAAACTTTGCGGAAAGAAGACGACACCCCAGCCTCCTACTGATACTCTTCCAGGATATATCAAACCAATTCAGAGTAGTCCCTCACCATCTAAAGAGGATCCGTTCAAAGTACCAAGTAAACCAGTTGGAACTCCACCATTTCCCCCTCCAAGGTACCACATGATCGTCTGGTGAATCAGTAATTCAGTTGGACTCTCTTCCACACACGGAAATCATGCCATCGACTAGTATCTCTTGCATCTCAGACCTAGGATAATCGGTAGCTGCACTTTGCGCTTGATGTCCTTAACATGAGATGCTCTAGTATTGGCATCCCGAGTCATACTGGGATATCTAGTCTTGTCATCCTTTGTCCAACGCCATTCACAGACGTATTCCACCTGGATTCCATTCCTACTCCATATCATTCAGGCTTCATTTCTTTCTTCTTTTTTTATCTATTTATTATTAGCCTCTGGTCAAGGTTAGCGGCGAAGGGAGCTGCCGGAGCGAGCACAACTTGCATCGTGCCCTTCAAATTTGCATCATTATTTCAAGGCTCGGCTGCTGGAGCGAACACAAATTGCATCGTGTCCTCCGCTATTCGCTACCAGAGGATTGTCCATCACCGAGAGCAAGTTTGTATCATCCACTATTCTGCATTATCTCTCATAGCTGTTTGATCCTCTGGTAAGAATTCGCACCATTAATCGCAGCAACTGTCCGAGCCTTTCGTTAACTTGTTGTCTCTATGTACTTTCTACTCTTGTTCTAATATTAATCTATTTGTTTACTATTCACCTATGCTCCGCTGGATCGTCCAGTATAATCAAAGAATCCTGATTGCTAGACAGAAAGTTCTGGCAATGGATCTGTCTGTATTCAAAGACATAGGCTTGGTTACCTGTACTCTAACAAATAAGCGGAACAGTTTTATGTATTGTAGAAGAGTACCAGTGCAGTTCGGTGATATACGATTGGCTCATAACTATGTCAAAAAGTAGCCAATTTATATTGCCTTCCTGATAATAGTTGCAAAGCGAGGTGTATTTGTAATAAGGACAGTATATCGGAAGACGCAATGAAATCATCGTATTGAGAGGTCAAATATTCCTCACTCGATCCTTACTTTCATTGTAATTAATTCGAAATTTGAAATATGTCTAAGTTGTTAGTTCAGTGAAGCATACTTCCGTTCACTGAGTGTCTACATCTCTTTTTCTGACAGAGAAGAAGCGTCTCCAGACTATCTAGCCTATATGCCCACTAATTGCTTGGATGAGACTCCATCTGTTCCGGTAGTTTACCGCGAACTACACACAGAAAATCATTGGTCCTGCTTCGTAGGAGTTACAGGGACCGCACACGCAACGACTCGAGCGGAGCGAGAGGAGCATGGGGTCTGGGGCGAAAACCCAGCCGCCGGAGGCTGAGGCTGAGCGTTGATAGATCCCTGCCCTTACCATTAAATTACTTGAATTAAACGGCCTTGTTAGATTGATCCAATTTAGTTGAAATCACTGTTAACTGACCCTTTAAACATTAGTTCAGGTTTCAATAAAGTGTTAGAGGATCATGCAATGTAGGTCTTATATGCACTGATAAGTTGAAATATGCAATGAACAGTTAGGAACAGTTAGTATATGCAAATAAATATTGGATCATGCAAAGATATACTGGACTAATACATTAACTGGTTTAGTTAGGTTAGTTAGTTTATGCAGAAAATTATTCGAGAACAAGTTCAGTAGGTCACAGGATTCTGAGAGAACACGGAAAGCATTTGGAAGCAGTTTTTCATTCAATCCTATTTTCGAATCGTTAGAAGATGTAATCTATGAATGAATCTGACGACCATCTGACGATTCGAAGTAAGTTAGAAAATCAAAAGGTGGCTCAGGATTACGGGACCCAGGTTGGGAATAAATACTCATTCTAAGCTGACTGGAACTGCAGAGGACAGTCGCCGAGCCGAGAAAGTCATACCACTGTGTTGTAAGGCTCACCGGAAACCGGAAATAATGAACTGCAAAAACCATGTAAAGAAAGAAAAAATAGTATTAAATAAATTTATTAAATGGAAATTAGTTACCAGGAAGCAGGGTTGTTAAATAGTGAACGAAGAAACGACCATTCGGGTGCTGCTGCTAGTTCATACTCCTCCTCCACATCGGATAAATTGGTCCGAGTATGGAGTGGAATGGTCCGCAGGAACCAACCATATACGGCTGCTATCGCAAGATCCCCCGGTTTTCGGTGGCCACGATATGCACGTTTCTTGAAACAATAGCGATTTGTTTCCTCTGACAATTACATAGCAAACACTGGTTTCTCTGTACAAGAACGTTGCTTTTAAGTCTAAAGGCGGACCACAAGATCAGACTGTGGATATTCCAACCTTCCATTCACTTTCAGTTTCGCCCTCAGGTGTAAATTAGCTTGGCTGGAGTCGTACAGCCAGTTGCCAGTCCAACAGTGGTCTTACTAACCTGTTACTCAGCTGACAATCCGGTTGACAATCTTTCAGTTGGAAAACAAACTTTGACAGCAATAACTAGGTTAAAGTGCTATATACTGTAGAATCAGAACAGCAAATATAGCGAAAGAAAGCAGTGCCTTCATTGAAAAACAGTGACCCCTTGACAATCTAGGAACCATTAACAAGCCTGGTTGACCATCCTGAAATAACTGACCCAAGTTCACTTACTAATCAATTGGTTTTTGTTTTGACATTTTGATCTATAACTAACGAGTCATTGAATTGAACTGGTTATCACTGACAAAACAGATCAAGGACTGATTGAGCTGCTGATTGAATAGCTTGATCCGCTTGAATAGACAATTGACCAACCGAAAAAAGGAAGTCGAATCTACGAGAATGTCATATCCACCAGATAAAAATGGGCTACGAGGAGGCCAAGATGCACATGGACCACTTCCCTCACAAGCGCGAGTGGTTCCTATTCCCATTAAATCGCCCACAGCGAACCCACATCGAGTGTCATCGGCGGCCAAATTGAGCGATATCATCCGCAAGGGTCTGCCGGACTCGCTTGCCAAAGACAGCATGTTCCACGGGCCATCGGTGATGCCCAAACGAAGCTCGATTTGCATGGTCCACAACTCGCTCAATCTGGACAACCTGAATCTAAACACCGAAGACGACGAAGACGACCACCTCCCCGAAAGCGCTCCCTCCGGATCCCTCTATTCCCCAGTAACTCCCCGTGAGCCCATGGTCCAGATCCTCAGCAAAGACGCTATCTCGGAAATGGTTGTGTCGGTGCGGGACCTTTCTAACAACCTGAGTAAGTGGCTGACGGACATGCCTCCGGCGGCTGGGGCTCCGCCCCAGACCCTGGTTGCTCCTCTCGCTGCGCTCGAGTCGTTGCTTCGATGGTGACAGAACTCCTGCGAAGCAGGAGCTACAGGGTCTGGGGCAGCGCCCCAGCCGCCGGAGGCACCATCCCCCCATAACGACTCGAGCGGAGCGAGAGGAGCAACCAGGGTCTGGGGCGGAGCCCCAGCCGCCGGAGGCATCTGTTTCCCCCCAGAAGTGCTAACGTGATAGGTAATATCTCGATGAAACTGAATATGAGGAATATTCTGATTGTGAGCAAGATCATGGACTCGTCGCTGGTCCCGATTACTCGGGAGCTGGCGCTGTGGCTACTGACGCTGGAGACGGTGCACGGGCCGTTGAACATTTCCGTTCAGGACGTGTTGCGCGATCACCCGGAATTCGACTACAAAGAGCTGGTATTATCGGGCCATCCGGGGTTGAAACGATTGTCGTTCTGGACTCAGGATATGTGTTTTAAGAACCCCAATCTGTTTGATTTCGTTATCACTTTGGGTGGTGACGGTACCGTTCTTTTTACAAGTTGGCTGTTCCAGAATATCGTGCCGCCGGTGCTCAGTATCGGTCTTGGAAGCCTGGGATTCATGACGGAATACAGCTATGAAGATCGCAAAGACGTCATTAAAGATGTCCTGGATAACGGTATTTCGTGTGCTTTGCGGATGAGATTCTCGTGTACAGTGTTCCGGTCGTATGACGATGGTAAAGTCAAGAAAGGATACAACGATTTACAGAAGGAGATCGAGGCTGGCGCACTGAGTGGCGGTATTTTCCGAACTCATAAAATAGCAGAGTCGTTTTGCATTTTGAACGATGTGGTTGTTGACAGAGGTCCAAACCCCACTATCACTACTACTGAACTGTATGGAGATTTCAAGTTTCTCACTTCCATGGAAGCTGATGGTGTGGTTATTTCAACCCCCAGCGGTTCGACTGCATACTCGTTGTCTGCCGGTGGATCACTTGTTCACCCCGATATTCCCGCCATTCTGATCTCGCCTATTTGTCCACATACTCTATCATTCCGACCAATTGTGCTTCCAGACTCGCTTATTATTCGAGTAGGAGTGCCGTATGACGCGCGGTCGTCGGCCTGGTGTAGTTTTGATGGTAAAAGTCGAGTCGAGCTCCAGAAGGGCGATTTCCTGACCATAACGGCATCTCGCTACCCGTTCCCCAAAGTCACCAACGGCCGGTCTAACACCTCGTGGTTCGAACGACTCAGCAACACGCTCCACTGGAACGAACGCAAGCGCCAGAAACCGTTTGAACCCATGACCAAATAGCTTTTGATAGATATATTTATGACACTGACACCGCTTCTGGGTGCCGATCTGCCTCCGGCGGCTGGGGCTCCGCCCCAGACCCCGCTGCTCCTCTCGCTGAGCTCGAGTCGTTCTCGTGGGGGTCCCAGCTCGTGTTTCTATTGGAATCGGGTTTTCGTAGACAATTGCCATGACCAGTAATCAGCAGAAATGTAGTCTCTTGGCTGGGAGTAATCGCCTCTCACGATCAGAATACGGTTGGTGAACTACCTCATTTTTTATAATAGAACATAAATATAATGTATCGCGGAGATGGAACTGACCAACATTGACTTAAATAGTTTACCAGTTAATGTGAGTTAATCTGTATATGGTTTATCTTATCTTTCTTAGGTTTTTGTGAGTTCACACATCCCTGTCAGCTTAGAGTTTTTATTTCTTTGGAAGAGGAAACCAGATAGAGAAAGTAGTTCAGAGATGCAAGAAAATTAGCATTCCAAGAATTGCAACTTGGGATAGAATATAACCCCAGCTGGAGAAATGACCGGTCAGGTTCTAGATAGCGGGGATAAATGGAGAATCAAGAGCCAGTTTCTCACTCGGCTCATCCTCTATCACTCCAGTAGCAGCTGAGTGATCCCTTAGCCCGACTCGAGCGTAGCGAGAGGAGCAGCGGGGTCTGGGGCGGAGCCCCAGCCGCCGGAGGCACGCAGGGGTGTGAAGATCATTTTCCTAATTGGGTAAGAAGTAAACTGGAACTCAGGGGTAATATGCAGGGTCCATGGTGCTCAGGGGGATTGTGAAAAAAAATAAGAATCAAGAAAAAAAACCAGTTTTTTTGTGTGCGATAGGGGCTTGTGAGGTGGTTGCGGTGTTGTTTGGAGGAGGGTGGGATTGGACCGGGATGGGTACAGCATATTTGCAATTTGCATGAAACTGCTGTCTGCATTCGTGTAATGTTTGAGCTGTCAGTGGTGGTGTGTCCACCATGAAGACAGGTGGTGTTTATTTTGCTCATGGGGTATGAAGGGGAGTTTGGAGAGTGTCAGGTTTGGAAACAGAAGTGAGAGACGGAGAAAGAGCCAAAGAGAAAGTACGAGAAGACACTGGTTGATGTTATGGGTGGTGGTATTAGTTATTGTGAAATACTGTGAAACTGGAACAAGTGGTAACGAATGCTGCAAGCAGCAAATAACAATCGGTTTCAGCAGCATACCGGATGCTATATTCACAGAACTGCCTTGACAGGACGCGCCTGAGTCTTGAGAGCAGTGACCAGGTTCCAGACCAGACCTCTGACACGTCTGGACCACCCATAGGACCGGGCGATGCTGCGGTCTAGAAACGAAACAACGCGGCCACGACTGAGACACCTTCGTGTCCACTGTGTCGAACCTAACTTAAAAATATCACTTGTAATCTCGGTGTGGGTGGCATCCTGATACACCCTGCCGGATGGCTGAACTCTAAATGGTCGACTCGATCGCGATGGCCGGTTCCCATCACATTCTTCTAACGGGGTTCGATCGTTTTCAAGTCCCTCTAACGGCCACTGACATACCCCAACTGTCAATACTAAGCCATTTAAATAATCAGAGCAGTTCTAAGTTTTTAATGAGCTCCTTTTCAAGAGCACAGGATTCCGGGAAGGCCGTTTTCACTGGGGTAAATGAAAAGATCTGCATTGCTGTAACCGGGATCGACCCCTGGCGGGGTGTGCCTCCGGCGGCTGGGGCTCCGCCCCAGACCCTGGCTGCTCCTCTCGCTCCGCTCGAGTCGAGCGCTGGGGTTCCCCCTAGCAATCTCCTGCGAAGCAGGAGCCACGGGGTCTGGGGCAGCGCCCCAGCCGCCGGAGGCACACCCACCCGCCCAGTGGGACCAGTGGGTCGTAGCAGCATGACATGTGAGGCCCGAACTGTTCACATGATAGTCAATGCCCTTGCCAGGTGAAGTCAGTCAATTCCCCATCAAAAGCGGTTCAGTGACGTCCTCGGGGTCAACTGGCTGCTCCCTTGATTTCTCTCGTTGACTGCTATCCCTACGACCCATTGACGACCCATCGACGACCATTATTTACTACTCTGAGACTACGTAACTAATTTTCTAACTGCTCATCTGCTAACTAGTGATCTGGTAACTGGTAATTGGTAACTGGTTACTGGATACTGGTAATTGGTTACTGAAATCTTGCTACAAAATTCCTAACCAGATAGCGGTGGAAACAGGCTATCGACACAAATTGACGGCAAGAAATTGGTGTCAATTGCGACGTCCTACTGACCGTGAACAGCCAGCTGCGTAAATCGAAGTAGGTCGGTAAATCAGTTGTCAATCTTCCGACTTCGACCGCCTTCAAGTCATCGCCAATCGCGTGTAGCATCAACGTTTTTTATCCACGTCGCACGTCACAAATCGGCCGTTTGGGTCCTGACAGCCAAGCCAGCCAGTCAATCGGCGAGCCAGCCAGCCAGCCCGCCAGCCAACAGCGTCCAACAGCTGCCCGATTGACAGCTCCCCCTGACAGAATTCGAACTCTCAGTCCCTCGGGCCTGCAGCAGAAAAAAGTCCCAAGCAGAGAAAGCCAGCTGGCGACCGACTACGGGCCGCCGACGCGCCAGACAGCAGATTTAGTCCCGGCACGGACTCAGTGAGTCCCAAAATAAGTCCCAACTCCAGCCCAACGGAGACCCATTGGCAGTAGCAGCCAGCAGCGGCAGGAGCATATCCCAGCCCGTGTCAGCCTCAGCTCCAGCCCCAGGTCCAAGTCAAGCGGCAGAAGCACCAGCTGCAACCGTTCCATTCAGTAAATAACCAGCGACCGATTCACATCTCACATATCAATCAAATCACACCCTGACCGCCGACCGATCGACTGAGTTTAACCAGCCAGCCTGCCAGTAACACAGCCTGAACCTAATATTTTTTTAGACTCTCCAGGCAATTCCGAGCTGTCGGCAGGATTAAATTTTATTTGTGTTTATTGAGAATCCCACACGGACCTGGTTGGTTTTCTCTGTGACAACTGACGACTCTCCCAGCCAGCATCCAGCCAGCAGCCAGCCAGCCTCTCTCTCTGGACTACTGACCATTCATCTCAGTCTGGCAGAACAGTTCTCACGAACCAAAGTCGGTTCCTCCTGGTCGAACCATTTCGCGAAATTGACCCTCGGACTCCACCCGACGGCCTCTTTTCTCGCATCCAAACCAGTCTGTGGATCAGACCAAATCCACTTCCAGTCTCCACGGCCACCACCCGTCGCTGACATCTCCACACTCAAAGTACGTATTTCTTCACCACCATTTCTCTCTGGTGTCGGGTTTTGATTTCTCCAGTGCTAACAACTCTCAGTTCTGAACCACTACACACACACACGACCCGCTTGCCGAACCAGCACTTGTGGTAAGTTTCTCAGGGGGAGGGGGCCTGCCTCCGGCGGCTGGGGCTCCGCCCCAGACCCTGGTAGCTCCTCTCGCTTCGCTCGAGTCGAGCGTCGAGGCTCCCCCCCTAGAAATCTCCTGCGAAGCAGGAGCCACGGGGTCTGGGGCAGCGCCCCAGCCGCCGGAGGCACACGCCGACCCCCCAGGACCACACAACTAACATCGGGAGCAGGATATGGTCGGACGTCGGCCTTCACAGCAGTCGCTGGGCTCGGAAGATGGCGGCTCTGGTGGGGCTGTTGGGGCCGCCAGTAAAATGGCGGCCGCGTCGCTGAAATATTTGACCAAGAGCTCGTCGTCGGGTAGTAATCATAAGGAACATCGGCCGTCACAGCTCAGTAGCTCGAGTAATAGCAGTACTTCGAGCACCGGCACTTCGAGTACCGCGACTCCAGGTGGAATGCATCATTTACAACCTACAACTACCAACAGTTCAGTGATCTCGTCGATTCCATACGATTCGCTGACCACGAAATCGAAATCGCCTATCCCAGTGACGTACCTGCCGTCGAACAACGACTCGCGACGGTCCGCCAGCGGCGCCAGCGACTCGAGTAATGCTTCGTTTGTGCCTACAACAATCATCAGTGGCCCCATTCCACCTCTGCCGTTACATAGAATTCACAGCCATGCCAGCACAACTTCGACTATAGCTCCCAGCATCACCAGTTCGTCGTCAACTGGACCCTCACAACAACATCACAGCATGGCTCCACCTCGTTCGAGCCCATATATCAACGGCAATGTATCCGATTCGTCGACAGTCAACCTACAATCAAGCAGCAGCTCGATCTACCAATTATCACCCGTTCTATCGAGCAACTCGTCATTCTCGCTCGCAACGACCCCATCGCATGTTCACCCTCCACCAACATCATCATCAGCGGCATCAGCACGATCTCGAGCACCCAGCGGACTTCGCGACCTGCCCAAACACGTGTCCCGCAGTTCGGTCTACTCCATCGACGACGACACCATGTCCATCCGCTCGACACGCACCACCAAATCCAGCATGTTCTCCATCGGCAGCAGCAGCACCCCCACCGATATCGAGCACCTCGACGACGACGAAGTGCACCGGCTCTTCATGGAACTCATGGTACGTTTTCGGAGTGGCCCGTGTGCCTCCGGCGGCTGGGGCTCCGCCCCAGACCCTGGTTGCTCCTGCTTCGCAGGAGATATTGGCCGTGGCACCGTCGCGGAACGACTCGAGCGCAGCGAGAGGAGCAACCAGGGTCTGGGGCGGAGCCCCAGCCGCCGGAGGCAGACCCCCGCAGGAGAAGTGAGCTAACAGGAGCAGGAGAAACGTGATTTTAAGAGCCTGCCGGAGGCAGCGAGGAGGGAGATGATGACTTTTGGCATTGAGAAGCAGCGCACGTTGCTGGAGCAGGACCGCCTGGCGAATGCGAAGATGAGTAAGAGGAAGGGCGGTAGGAAATTGATACATAATAAGACCGAGATTAGGACGCCCGAGTGGTATGTGAGGAGGATTATTTCGAACGAGATCACTGCCAAGGAGCTGGAGACGTTGACGGTGTCACTGCGAACTGAGCAGATCGGATGGGTTCAGGAGTTTCTCGCGGCAAAGGGCCAGGCGGCTCTGGCTCAGGTGTTGTACAGTATCAACCAGAATACGGGCTCGTTTAGTGAGGATGTACTGGATAGAGAGTTTGATTTGATCAAATGTTTGAAAGCGCTTGTGAACTTCGCGGATGGTGCGAATGAAGCGCTCAGATCGACCCGGTTCTGTAATACTTTGGCTCATAGTTTGATTTCGCCACGACTCAGTACTAGAAAACTCGTCACGGATGTGCTGATATTTTTTAACAGCTATGAAGGTTCTACGGGCCATGATACGGTTATTTCGGCGCTGGATCAGATGAAGGGTCATCGTGGCGATGTTGGACGGTTCGAGACGTGGTTGAAGGTGGTAGAGAAAACTATAGACGGAAGAGGCAAAATGGGCTCGTTGGTAGGAGCAAGCGAGGAGTTTCGCAGCGGAGGAATGGGTATTGAGAGCCAGATCATGGATTATGGACTCTCGACTATAATGCTTGTATACGGACTGGCCACTGGAGCCAGTGATTTAAGAGTACGAATTCATATCCGGTCACAATTAAAGGCTTCTGGGTTACCGAGAATCGCCAGAAAACTACAGGAACTGCACGATGAGAATATTGACGAGTTCATTCGCAAGTACGACGAGCAGTCTGCTCTGGATTATGAGGATTTATTGAGCATTGAGAGGGAAGAGGATGTTAAGGATATGGAGGATCCAGTAGAGATATCGAAAGAAATCTGGTCTCGAGTCAAGGGAACAAACGCCGAGGCGTACTTTCTCAGCGCAATGCAGCATTTCATGCTTGTGCGAGAAAGCCCTACTGACGAAGGAGCCAGAATGTTTCAATTGGTGGATGGATTGCTGTCACATGTGGTTATGGATAGGATCTCTCCTGATGTGGATTTGAGAAACATGCTGAATTTTTCGGTCCAGCATATCCTCGGTCGAATGCAGACAGATGATCAAGCCAGAAGAGCATATCTTGAAGCAAAAGAGGCTATGAAAGAAGCTGAAGAGGCTAAAGCTGAGAGAGACAGAATACAACAACTGGCTAATTTAGGTGCTGATGGACTTGTAGGAAGGTTGCAACAGCAGCTGGATGAACAAGCTGAAATGTTGAAGTTGCAACGACGGATTAATGAAGGGTTACAACAGGATCTGGATGATTTGAAAAAGAGTCATGTTGTAGATTTACAGAACCAAGAGCTGGAAATTCGCGAGTTGTACCTGATGTTAAAGGAACAGAGTAGAAACCAGACTGATCAGAATGTAACTGACAGTCCTGGTGTAGCAGCTAATGGCGGTCAGACTAATGGACAAGGACAACATGGTCATGGTATTCTTGATCGCGACCAGTTGGCACGAAAGTTGGAAGCACAACTTGCTCGTAAAAAGACTGAATATAAATTAGAAGGAAAGGCTTGGGAAATTGAACCCAGTCCAAGACTTCGTGAACTACGTGATCGTATGGAAGCGTTGCAGGTGACTGCCAGAGAGTTGGAGTTTGATTTCCAAGAAGACCCTAGCGTGAATGATAAGAATTTTGCCCAATTTACACAAAATATTGGTGGCTCGACCCTAGCAGATTTACATGAACAACGAAGACTTCGTATGAAACAATTGGAAGATTTACAATTGCGATCCAACGATGTTCTGAAGTATGTTGGCGATTCACCCAGTAGCAAACACGAGAGCAGTGATATTGATCCGTCTCCACATAGCTTTGATTTTACACCTGTTACTGAAAAAGCTCGACTTGTGGTTGTTGGAAAACCCAACGGAGAAGAGATTCGACCTGTGGCGCCTACTGGTTTCTTATCTGACTTGTCTTCAAAGGTGTCTGTACGAAAGGCACATGACGAAGACGATGATAACGATGCCAGAATCAAGAGTATCAGCACTGATACAGCTGAAGTCAAACCTGATCGCATTGATAGTATCAAGTCTGATGGCTCTGAACACGCTTCAGCTGCTACTTTGGTTTCTGAGGGTTCTGTAATTGGTTCTACAGCTGCTCTTACTGAGTCGGCGATGAATGATGATAGCAGTATTGGCAAGAATACGTCTGATTTGGGATTTGTAGGTGGTCCACCTCCTCCACCTCCACCACCCCCTCCACCAGCAGGAGTGGAATCTACTTCTCAACCTGCTGGTTTCACAGGAGGTCCACCACCACCGCCCCCACCTCCTCCGCCACCTCCTCCAAACGGATCTGGCGGGTTTACTGGAGGACCACCTCCCCCTCCACCTCCACCTCCACCTGGTTTCAATGGCGGACCACCACCTCCTCCACCCCCTCCACCTCCTGGATTCAATGGAGCAGCACCTCCCCCACCTCCTCCCCCACCTCCTGGCTTCAGTGGATCTCCAGTACCTCCACCTCCACCTCCTCCACCTGGTTTTATTGGAACACCACCACCTCCGCCTCCACCAGGACCTGGCACTCCATTTGGATTCTCTAATACAGCATCTCCTACACCACCTCCTCTGCCATCTGGTAGCGCTACACCCACACCAGACTCATCAACCCCAGTTCTGCCTCAAACTCCACAATTCAACGTACCCATTCGTCCTAAAAGACGTCTTAAACAAATGCATTGGGAAAAGATTGATAAAGTGGATCACACCGTTTGGGCCAGCACCAATGAAAGCACCATTTCTGATGCTCTGTATAAAAACGGTATTTTCGACGAGGTAGAAAAGATATTTGCTGCCAAGGAGATCAAGAAAGTCATGGGTAGAAAGAAAGAAAAGGAAGAAAAGATTTCATACTTGGCAAGAGACTTGTCTCAACAGTTTGGTATCAATCTGCATATGTTTTCAACTCTGTCCGTGGAAGAATTGGTCCATAAAATTCTGGTATGTGATCCGGAAGTGGTACAAAATACGAATGTTCTAGAGTTCTTATCCAAACCTGAACTTGTTGAAGTGACAATAACCCTTGCCAAGAACTTCCAACCGTACAGTACCGATTGGACAAGATCAGACGATGAAGGCGGTCATAAAGAACCAGAAAAGGATCCTAATGATTTAGAGCGCAATGATCAGATTTACTTGGCCCTATGTTATAACCTTCAGCATTATTGGAAATCTAGAATCCGAGCACTTCTTGTTGTCTCTACCTACGAAAAAGAGTACAATGATCTGGTTGTTAAGCTGAGACTGATTGATTCAGCAAGTGATGCTGTTCGTAAGTCTAACCGACTAAAAGATTTACTGGAAATCATTTTGGCAGTTGGTAATTACATGAATGACCATAGCAAACAAGCCAGTGGTTTCAAACTGGGGACTTTACAGAGATTAGCATTTACCAAAGACGACAAGAATTCCATGACATTTTTGCATTATGTGGAAAAGATTGTTCGTACCTCGTTTCCAGACTTGGAAGGTTTTGTTGATGAACTTAAAGATGCCACTGCTTTAGCCAAGCTGTCGATTGAACAAGTGAAATCCGATTGTCGAGAGTTTATGCAAATGATTAAAAACGTCCAGACATCGATTGATATTGGTAATCTAAGCGATCCTACCAAGTTCCATCCTCAAGATAAGATTTTGAGCACGGTCCTTGCTGTTTTGCCAGAAGCAAGAAAGAAACGAGAGTTTTTAGGAGACCAGTTGAAGACAACAATGTCTGAATTTGACAAGCTCATGAGATATTTCGGTGAAGATCCTAATGATACCGGTGCAGTGGGATCATTTTTTGGCAAATTCGCATCGTTTGTCAATGAATACCAAAAGGCTAAACAGGAGAACATTGTTCGTGAGCAAGAAGACAGAGCTTATGAAGCCAGAAAGAAACTTCAAGAAGCGCCCAAGAAAGCTGCTCAACTGGAAGCAGGCAGTTTGGGCCATGGCTCGTCTCCTACATCAGCCAACTCTGTTATGGATTCATTGTTGGAAAAGTTGAAAGCTGCCGGACCCACTGGCAATGGTCGTACTGCTCGGAGAAGAGCATATGCACGTAAAAACCAGAGTGCTCGTGGCTTATTAGTAGCTCAAAGAGAAGATGATGACGGTTCATCCAATGGACCAGAAGATTCGTCTCATAACGGACATGAATCATCATCCTTAGCTGGCAATGAACATGGTTCTCCTGAAAACAAACCACAAACATCTGTATCCAGTGAAACATCATCATCCCCTTCACGAGGTTTGGAAGATATTGATGAACAAGTTCCAACTACACCTACTAGATCATCTGCACGACCACTTCCAACAATTGTGGATGATGAAGTGGAACTAGAACGGTCTGATACGACACAATCGGAGTCTGCTATTCCTTCTTCAACAAGCACAGACCGTGAAAGTAACAGTGGCACTGATGATGTCGACGATGTTGGTGGTAGAGCTCGAAAACTACTACTTGAACTTCGAAGTGGCAACACTGAATATGGTGCAAGAAGCTCTGGAAGCCTTGGTTCCAGTTCTGCTTCTAGCAGACTGGCAGAACGAAGAGCAAGAAAAGCCCAACATTTACACAATCGTACAGATCACACCTTCCGATCTATTTCGTCAATCACAAGCACTGGCAGTTCGAGTCCGCAGCCATCACCCGTTGAAGCAGCATCTGGCGAAAACTCACATTCTGAAGACAAAGTTACATCACCCGGCGAGAAACCTGAGTCTGATATCAATGGTGAGAATAATAATGACAGCAGTACTGATGTTCATGATGGCACTGCTGGAAATACCGGTGACAACGATGCTGTCCACGATAAAATCGATCCTGAGGAACGCGAATCGGAAGCAGCAGCTGCTACTGAGTCTGCAGACACTACACTCAACCTCCCAGAAGACCACACCAGCGGCTCGTTGGATATCGAGGTCATCGAGGAACGCAAAATACCCCCAGACGAGTCCACACCAGTCATCGACATCGACTCGGAATGATAAAAACATTTATGACTAATGAATAATGATTTATTTTATAATAAATTACTTAATAATTAATATTTGCACGTCACACGTCACACGCGATGCCCCTTAACTTCACTTCAGGGCGCATTATTTTCCAACTGTAAGAGAGAGCTCTCAGGATCCTACCGAAGAGCAATTAAACCGTCTCAGGATGAAGCTGTAGAAGCGGCTGTTATCCCAATTACAACCTAACTCGTTCTCTTTTCTTTTCCTCGCTATCCGTTTATTCTGGTAACTTTCTCTAACTCATTAAGCTACCTATTACGAATTTGTACTCAAATTACTTTAATGTTTCCTGTTACTTGCACTAAAGTCCACACCTGCGAACTCCACACGTTAAAAGGACATATGCACTCCATTGCAGCGTAATCTACACATAAACTAATTACTATCAACAAACGTAGATGCATTGCAACTTTTAGACTTTTGATTCAGCAATATCCCCCCATTACAATGAGTTTGTAAGTGTGTTTTCCAGTTTGTCGACCCTTGACGGCTTGATTCGACTGGAGGTTCTAACAATTGACAGAGAAGACGGCGGACTGGACCTCAGTTCATTGACGGACCCGGCGTGTTTCCAGCCGGTGCCGGATCAGGTAGGTTTTATGTGGTCTTTGCCTCCGACGACTGGGTCTACACCCGAGACCTCGTTGCTCCTACTTCTCAGGAGTTGGCTGGGACCGTGGAGGAACGACTCGAGCGAAGCGAGAGGAGCTACGGGGTCTGGGGCAGAGCCCCAGCCGCCGGAGGCAGGTTCCCAACCCGGGTTGAAGTTGGTAACTAACAGTTGGTAGGAGACTCCTGTGGAGTTTTCGGTTGATTCCGCGAGTCTCGCGAAGTATGATCCCGGTGAATTGTTGGAGAAGAAGCACTATGTTCAGGCTGCTAGGAAGGCTGCGGAGATTCTGGTCGCAACTCAGGATAAGAGTGATTATGAGAGTATATTTAGACTATGGGCTATAAGAATGAGGAGCTTGATTGCAGCAAGACAGGGTAGAATTGCTAGAGTGGAAGCGAAGACGTTGGGCGATGTTTCGGGAGATAAATACAGACTGGAGGACGGCACAAGTGTGGTTCCATGGGACTTTAGGTTGTTTCTAGTACCAATTTGGGCTGGAGGAGATACTCAGAATGGACTGACAAGGTATTATGGATTGGCCAGAGAAGCGAGAATTGAAGCACATAGAGCCAGGAATCGTGAACCAGAGACGACAGAGGGAACTGTGTTCCAATCGGTTGAGGTTTGGGAGGCTCGACTGAGAGAGTTGGGGTTATATGTAGCAGCTACACTGGTGGGAATGAAGGATAATGCAACAGCGATTGATCATTTAAAGGCTTTTTACAGCACATTGAAGAGTTCAGGGGGTGAAGCTAATATTTCTTTCAGCCATCGAGTAGCTATTGCTCTGGCGTTTGTGTACCTTATGATTGGTGACACGATATCTGCACGAGAGTGGTTTCAATTAGCTCCTGTAGAACAGTCTAAAGAGTTGTCACTGGCAGTATGCTCATTAGCTGATGGCGATATGTCAGAATCTGCTAGTTTACTAGAAAAATATTTATCCACAGAAAACAACGAGAGTGAACAACAGAGTAAGCCATCAGCTGGAGATGATGCCAAGACTCAAGCTCTCAATAACTTGGCTATCTCCGAGCTTCATCAAGGCAATTTAGTCAAAGCAATTGAACTTTTAGAACAAACAGTGACCACTGCTAATGTCGACCCTGCTGTCTTGTTCAATTTGTTCATTCTGTATGACCTTCAACATGAACTACCAGCGACTAAAAAGAGACTCATAGCTGATAAAATAAGATCACGAGGAATCGAGTCTCTCGGAACCTACGAATTGTTTCTGCAGAGATAATCATATGATAACATAATAATTTTGGGGTCATTTAGACAAAAGAGTCTGTATGTAAAGTTGAGTTGACACTATCGAAATGAGACAGGCTGCACCATAGGCTCTAGCCTCAAACGATTAATGACTTGCTGAGTTTACACATTTGTTATTGAGTAGTAACAAGAATAAACTGATAGTTGAACTCACCTCTATCTCCACCAGTTATCGCGTCCGATAGCAGCGATTATGCATGATAGCCGACCCTGCGTCTCGGCAGATTGCCCCACTTATCCGGCTAGTCTCTTTATAGTGGACCGAGATTCGACCGGGCGGGGTGAAATGTCTAAATCACATATAAACACTTGATTGATATAATCAGAGTAGACCAACACTCGACTGATATAATCAGACTAGACCAAAACTCGCTAAATTAGGTCAATTGAGATGTCAATTCGAGCATACCCATTATTAAGAGGAGCTGCAATTTCACGTTCGGCAATTCTGCAACCGAGACGGTTCTTCAACAATTTGGTAAGTGCGCAATATGGAGCATCAGTGAGTCGGTGCTCATCCAAAAGAGCCTCTGTTCAGGCTGTTCAATTCATGAGAACACGTTTGTAGGATAAAGATTGGACTCTGGGCTCTAACAGATTGTAGCCAGATATTGAAAAGAAATTTGCTGAACATTCTGAACAAGGCATAAAGGACAGCGTTTGGATTCAGGATCTTCTTAATAAGACAGAAGGTGGTGGTTATATCGTCTCGAGAGCTGGTCTGCTCAATAGAAAAGTAGCATGGGGAGATCACGATGAATTTGGCCATGTAAACAATGTCCGTTATTTGAAGTGGTTTGAAGAGGCTCGAGTCAATTCGTTCATTCTCAATGACGATGAGTTCCCAGGGTCGAATTTTTCACAATTCATGTCAGACCAAGGAGTCGGTCCAATTATAAGATCTGTGGAGCTCGCATGGAGATATCCAGTTCGATTCCCTGATACTATCACAGTAGTACATAAGCTGGAGCCAGTAACTGAGAAGGATAGATTCATTCTCAAGGGAGTAGTAGTGAGTCACAAGGCCAAGAAAGTGGCTGCCAGAATCTCTGAGACCATTGTGACAGTAGACTATAGCAAGGGTGGAACTAAGGCTCCGATTCCAGAATATATTTTAAAAGTGTTTGACAAGATTCTTGTTCGTCAGAAAGAAGAAGCTCCAAACCTCGCTTCTCAGTGAGCTAAGAATGGAGGTAGAAGCAGAATATTCTAGGAACACAGACTGAATACAAGATTACTATCAGTATAAATAGTGTGATTGTCTAGTCATGGTTCAAAGACGAGTGTAAGAAATCATAAATAGATAGCATAGGTTAAGTTTTATCAATGATTTAGCAGCCTCTTTTATGACAATCGGCTAGACCATACGTTAGATCTCAGTTTGAGGAAGTTATTATTATTATATAAGTTAAAGCTCAGTATCCTCAATGACAATTTGCTTTTCTAACGAGACATAGTTGTTGAAAAATTCTCTAAACAACTCGACAGCATAGCCGACATCTTTGCTTCCACAGGTCTCACGCACTGAATGCATAGACAATTGAGGATTACCGATATCAAGAGTTCTCATACCGAGTTTAGAAGCCAAGATAGGGCCGATAGTGGATCCACAGGGGGAATCGTTTCTAACGACAAACAATTGAAGAGGGATCTTGGCAAGGTTGGCAGCATTTTGAACAAGAAGAACACCAGGGCTGTTGGTGGCATAACGTTGGTTGGCATTGATCTTGATAGTAGGACCCTTGTTGAGTTTAGGACGGTGATTGTCTTCATGCTTCGAGCCGTAATTAGGATGGACGCCATGAGCCATATCAGCAGAGATCAAGAATGACTTGGAAAACGTCTCGAAAGGAGACGAGGCAGTAGGCTCGACATTACTGTCTAATTTCAATGAGGCAAGACGAGTAATAACAGCGACCAACAGATTGGAGTCAGCACCTTGAGCAGACGCAGAACCAACTTCTTCATGATCAAATAGTGAGATCATACGAATACCTTCTTCATTATCAAGAGCGTCAGGCTTAGAAAGAGACTCTAATAGACCCTGGGTGGCAGTATATGAAGAGCACAAATTATCGAGACGAGGAGAAAAGATGAATTCATCCTTAAGGCCACCAATAACAGAAGGCTGAGTATCATATAATAAAAGTTCAAAGTCCTGAATGTCTTCAACATTGACCTTTGCCTCAGCAGCAATCAAACTGAGAAGAGCTGGCTCGTGACGGTCAGTAATCTTACCAATAGAATTAGTATTAGCGTCAGTCTTGCTGTTGTCAGCTCCCTCGTCAGAAGATTCCTTTTTACCATTCAATTCGTCTTCAATCAAGCCTAAAATAGGATACAATTGAGTCTCCTTATTAATCTCGAGCTTAGTGTTGACAGTACGATCCAAATGAATGGCCAAAGTAGGTATACGAAGAATTGGTTTCTCGATCTTGACCAATTTTGGCAAGTAACGACCTGAAGCCTTATCATGAACATAAACTCTTCCAGCGACAGACAAATCACGATCAAACCAAGTGTGCCACAAACCACCTCCATACACCTCCACACCGACTTGGTGGTATCCAGACGCCGATTTCTTAGAGTTGGGCTTGACTCTGAATGTAGGACTATCAGTGTGAGCACCAACAATCGAGATACCATTACCAGGTTGCCATTTTTTACCAACACCAAACGCAATCAAAGACGAGCCGTTACGAGTTAAGAAGTATTTCTTACCAGCTTGGATCTGGGACGACCAAGGTTGACGCTCGGAAATCTCAGTGAACCCACCTGCTACCAGCAATTTTTTGCTTGTTTGCACCGCATGGTAGGGAGACGGTGAAGCATTGACATAATTGAGAAACTCGTTAGCGTATTGTTTCGACATCTTGCAAAACTGTTGTGAATGAAGACCTGACACAGCAAGATTTTTCATGATTTCGTCAGAAACAAAAGATTTAAATTAGGGCCCCTTCATGTCGATCTGCGGCGATGAGCGGACTCCGACCCTTCAACATTGGCCGATCCATCTCCCCTGCATTTACCCCTGAAAACTCCTCTTTATCCACTCCCTCCCAATACACGCTACATTCTTTTTTTCTCGCTACTCGGAGTACGGTTCTGCCTCCGGCGGCTGGGGCGCTGCCCCAGACCCCGTAGTGCTCGCTTCGCGATCCCCGAAGACCGACAGCAGTGTCAAAGGTTACAAGTTCAGCTTCAAAAGTCGATAAATGTGTTTCTCCATGAGAACTGGTGACCCAAGCAACGACTCGAGCGAAGCGAGAGGAGCAATGGGGTCTGGGGCAACGCCCCAGCCGCCGGAGGCAAAAAACCTCCCCCATCAAAACCACGGGGTCTGGGGCGGAGCCCCAGTCGCCGGAGGCAGACCTCACCCTTATAAACAACGAAATAAATCTCTAATAATACTTGTTCAAAGCTAATTCCTATTTTCACAGTTTTTGGTTTTACTCATGAGCCGCGGTAGATGGGGTGTAGATGTCACAGATGAAGCCAGGTTATGTATGGAGCGTCAGCCATTTTGTTAGACAATTTTTTTAGGGAGCGACAGCAGAGAGAGGTGGCCAGGGCATGTTATGAGGCTCAGACACCTTAGATGAGGTCAGCAATGTTCATGGGCATCTCCTCGATTTGAGTGGAGTAGAACATCTCGATCTCTCTCATGGCATCAATATCCTCAGAGGTGACAAAGTTGATAGCAACACCCTTACGACCGAAACGACCACCACGACCGATACGGTGAATGTAGTTCTCTTGGTTGGTGGGGAGATCGAAGTTGATAACGAGCGAAACTTGTTGAACGTCGATACCACGGGCAAGCAAATCGGTCGAGATAAGGATACGGGTGGATCCGGTACGGAACTCTTGCATGATGGTGTCACGTTGAGCTTGGTCCATATCACCGTGCATGGCAGAGACAGTGAAATCCTTCTCGGTAAGAGCTTGTTGGACGTACTCGACCTTTCTTCTGGTGTTACAGAAGATAACGGCTTGGGTGACAGTGATAGTCTCGTAAAGATCAATCAAAACATCGATCTTGAATTGCTCCTCACCAACGTCAATGTAGAATTGCTTGATACCTTCCAAAGTCAACTCATCCTTCTTGACAAGGATACGGATGGGGTCACGCATGAACTTGGTGGTGACCTCCAAAACAGAGCTGGGCATGGTGGCAGACAAAAGGACGACCTGGATGTCAGTGGGCAAGTTTTGGAAAATGTCGTAGATTTGAGACTTGAAACCACGGGACAACATCTCATCGGCCTCATCAAGAACGAACATCTTGATCTTGTCGGTACGGAGGTGTCTACGAGTAATCATATCAAGAACACGACCGGGAGTACCAACGATAACTTGGGCACCCTCACGGAGCATTTGAATGTCCTCTTGGATGTTGGTACCACCAATACAGGCGTGACAGTTGACCTTAAGGAAGTCACCAAGGGCCAAAACGACCTTTTGGATTTGCAAAGCCAACTCACGGGTAGGAGCCAAGATAAGAGCTTGGGTGGCCTTGATGTTGGTATCAATGTTTTGTAAAGTGGCAATGGAGAAAGTGGCGGTCTTACCAGTACCAGATTGAGATTGAGCAAGAACATCGTGCTTCTTGATAACGGGCAAAATGGCACGTTGTTGAATAGAAGAAGGGGTTTCGAAACCGTGGGCAAAAATACCTCTCAAAAGAGGCTCCTTAAGGTTAAGAGCATCGAAAGAGTCGACAACCTCGTCGTAGTTGGTGACAATTTGTTCAGCTTCGATATCAGCGAGTCCCTCAGACATGTTGGCGGTGATAGATTAGAAAAAATCTGTTTTTAAGTGATTAACAAAGAAAAAGGCGATATAATTAGAATTATATGTGCCTTAGTTTAGTGGTTTGAATTGCAAAAAAGAAATAAAATCGAAAATTCAAGAAAACTGATACGTAAACTTGATTTTTTTTTTTTGTTTTTCTTTTTTTTTTATACTGCTTGTAAGAAAGAAAAAAGCCAGGAAGCAAATGGCCACCATGAAAAAAATTTTGAAGCAGCAATTTTTCACGCCGTGCCTAACCCTGAACCACCAACCGCGTGCGTTCCCGCGTCTCCCAGCCGTTCCAAATGCACCCCTGAGAGTCAGGGTCCTGCAGGGGTTCTCCGTGCCTCAAAATCTTGTTAATTTCTATTAGTAAGTGGTAACACGATAGCTAGCAGCCGGAGACTGCTCGAGATTGTTCCATGGAACAAGAAAAAAATAGAAGAAAATGAAACAAAATACTAAATTGAACGATATATAAAGGCGACATTACTCGATCTTCTCTATCTTGCCCTGTTCGCGATTCTCTCCCTTGGAACCGACAATCAGGATCTTGTTAACAATGGTTGCGGCATCTTCGTCATCACCATCCAAGAATATCTGGAGAGATGTCACATTTTGAAAGTGTACATATCGAAGAGGAATTTCGCGCCAGCCATTAGCATCTGGTTCTGGAACTGCAGAGTGGAACAATGGTTTGATACCACCGTCAGTGGCATCGTCAAACGAGATGGTAGATGGCAAATTGGCCCATACTTTGATAGTGGATGGGGTTTGGACTTCTTCAGAGTCATCACTATCGCTAGGAAGAGTCGATTTGATGTAGATAGAATGGACTTTAGCTTTGTTCTGAAGAGGCAAGTAGATGAGAATCTGCGAGTCGGCATCTGACTGCACTGATACTGGGGACGCTTTAGGTGAAATGTCCAAAAGTTCACGAAGATCTTTCGAAGGGTCTGAAGACTTGATATTCAATACCTCAGCCTCTCCAAAATGTAAAACATCATTTAAAGATTCAAGTTTGGTTTTGGTCAGAATCTGTTTAATATCCTCTGGCACACCACTACTTGTACCGCTGCTTGAGGAACCGGCACCACTTTCGCCAGCATTGGATCTCACTGCATTGGGTGCCAGCTTCGATAATGCTTGCAAACTCTTATAAATACCTTCAGGAGTGGCACCACGTACTCTATCAGTTTCTTTCGTTTTATGAAAGTAAACAAATGTAGGCATGGCGGTGATCTTGTATTTCTGCGCCACATCTCGAGTCTCATCTACATCCACCTCACCAAATCTCACATTAGTGAATTCGTCCTGAAATTTCTCCACAATTGGAGCAATGGCTTTACAGGGTCCTGTATTTTTCGTTAGTAAATGTCAACCGACATATTTTGGGCCAATATGATTTCGCGAGTAACTCTACTACCACCATTCCGCTTTCTATCTATCCAAAACAACAAAATTGCCAAACTAGAGCATTGTCAAAACTATAACCCTGACAAAACAATGGTATTCCACACGGTAACATTGACTGTCATAGTCAATATCAATATCAAAATGCCAATTGATGGCAATAAATGCAGTTCAACATGAATACTTACCGCACCATGATGCTGTGAACTTGACAACCAACAGCTCGTTGCTGTTCAACACCGAATCAAATTCTTTTTGCGATTTAAATTCTTGAAGCTTTACCATATTAATTTGTGACCTGGTGTGTTTTCTAGTTCAATATTTCCGTTTGAATGGAAAAGGTGGGCCAATTTTAACTATTCGTAAGTGGTCCACGGCTCCCGCGCGATTTGTAAGACGTCGATCAGGGGACACCACGTGACTGAAAGTTGTCAGCTCCCCTTCCATCCCGTTTTGCAATATTTTCAGAATTAACAGTTCAATATCCACTAAATATGTATTCCTATGGGTCCTATTTTGTTTTATAACAAATGAAAGATATTAAATTGTCTACATATACTGATATCTTGGCACTCACGTCTTTACTATCGACCCTCAATTGACTATGGTATAAATCTGAACATGCAAATATGTTACCGGTGTAAGACCCATGTAAGAAAATAAATAAAATTAGAAAAAAATACAATTTGGATATATATCAGGACCGTATAGACAAACTACTCTCTTACATCTCAGTAAATAGCAGAAATGTATAAAACTCTCCAAATAATCTATTACAAATGACCTATTTGACCAGTCAGAATTAAATAGCGATACTACTCTATAACATGAACATTTTGCTTGATAATAGTACTCCGAGAATAGGGTAATGAAACCCTTGCATGCAAGTTAAATATATTTTTTTCAGATATGCAAGTGAAGAAGTTTTGAAATTTCAGAACGACCAGCATTAACTAGATATAAAGCATCACAAAAATGTCAGACGACAGGAGAAACATCGTGGGAATTGAGCATGATCGTGTGACCAATGTAAGTATCTGACTTGAGATCTTTGAGACAGGAGAGCTGGCTTTTATTAGCTACGATAAACCAAAGCCCATGCTCTACTAGGATCCTGTCTTTGTAACGGTTGACTTGATTGTTTCTCTTTGGTCTCAAAACAATCCAGTTAAGGATTAGCAATTTGCAGCAAATCTAACAGATTCAGGTTTCTAGTACTGATTTCCCCGGGCACTACCCAGGAGAAGACCATTCATGGGACTTAGAAAAGTTCAAGAAGAGCTTCGATATCAAAATTTCGCATCTGACAGATACAACTGCCAACTTTGATCT
The DNA here is from genome assembly GCF_001640025.1 of Sugiyamaella lignohabitans. Classification (NCBI taxonomy): domain Eukaryota; kingdom Fungi; phylum Ascomycota; class Dipodascomycetes; order Dipodascales; family Trichomonascaceae; genus Sugiyamaella; species Sugiyamaella lignohabitans. The sequence goes on along the minus strand of NC_031672.1, from coordinate 1,761,551 downwards.
TGTTGGCATTGATACTTCAGTGGCTAATGCTTTCCGAAGAATCATGATCGCAGAGATTCCATCAGTTGCCATTGATAAAGTTAATATCTGGAACAACACTTCACTAATTCACGACGAGGTATTGGCTTCGAGATTAGGTTTGATTCCTATACAAATATGCCCTGACTGGCTTGCTTGGTACAATGAGGCCGGTCCAGTAACCTATGATAGCGAAGGAAACCCAGAGTCGAAATTTAATAGCAGTAATACAGTGGAATTCTCATTGCAAGTCAAGTGTGAGAGAAACCCAGATGCCCCCAAGGACTGCAAAGACCCCAATATCCTTTATCAACACGCTACTGTGTATGCCAGTGACCTGAAATATGTTCCTCACGGAGACCAGCCAAGCTTTATGAACCCAGCACCAACTGTTTCGAATCCCGATATCATCGTAGCCAAGCTCAGACCGGGTCAAGAAATCACACTTTCTGCATATGCCATCCTAGGTATTGGTGCTGACCATGCCAAGTTCAGTCCTGTTGCTACCGCTTCATACCGAATGCTGCCAGTTATTGACATCATTGGCGAACCCATCAAAGGCGACTTAGCCAAGAAGTTCCAAAAATGCTTCCCATCAGGAGTTGTGGGAATCAACTCCAAGGGTGAAGCTTACATTGCTGATGCTAGAAAAGACACAGTTTCACGAGAGGTTCTCCGTCACGAAGAATTTAACGGCCGTGTGAAGCTTGGTCGCAGACGTGACCACTTCATCTTCAACATCGAAAGCACTGGAGCCATGCAACCCGACGAGATCTTTGTCAAGAGTGTTAAGCACCTCCAGAACAAGGCCGAAGAGCTACTTAGCTACGACCTGGCCACCTCCACCTAGACATGTCCATGCTATGTAAATTAATTTATATCTTTTTATTTCACCCAAGGCTCAAGCTATCTCCCCAATTGCTCGCGAAGCGAGCACTACCGAGTCTGGGGCAGAGCCCCAGCCGCCGGAGGCACTCTGATACGTAAAAAATCTATGGTAGCTAAACCGTCAATTAGAGAAACAATACAAATAATACAATAAAAAGGAACAGAATCTACTGGGGAAAGAGCAAATGCCGGTTGTTATAACAACCAATAAAATAATAAAAAGCGACAGAAGTCGAGGGGGGTCATTAAACAGAAACACGCAAACAGGGGGGAAAAGTGCTACAGCGAGTGAGAGTGAGTATCGGGGGAGAGATGATACAGATGTAAGATGGAAAATAAAGCAAAAACTTTTGAAGCAAACTACCGTCGAGTTGGCATATATTCGGACGGTCCTCCATAGCCACTTTGTCCAGTCGAGGGAGGATACAGATCATGTGAACCAGGGTCTTGAGAACTGCTCGAACTGCCGCCATAGCCACCGCCATATCTTGATGACGGGTCTGATGGGAAAGGCACAGACTCATGTTGTATTCCAAGATGCTGTTGTGTGGAGTATGGCATAGACAGTGATGAGGATCCAGACTGGCTCGGCAATTGTTGTTGATACTGTTGCGATTGAGACTGGCCCTGATATTGGTGGGATGGTTGTTGCTGCGTTTGCAGCGTATATCCAAGTGGTGGCGGTGGAGGAGGAGGAGCAGCACTTACTTGCTGAGAGTGATGAAATGTTGGAAGAGGAAGTCCTGGTAGTGCACCTCCCGCAGATGCAAATGGCATGATATTCTGATCGATAACTATACCGAAAAAATCTGGGCTTTGGTCAAACAATTGCCTGATTTTAGCTCGTACTTGCTCGGCAGTTATCGACTTTGATCTCATGCGAGTTAATTCTGAGGCCACATGTTCCCACTTGACTTTTTCTCCTTCTTCCAACAATCCTTTCATGCTAGCTATATCCTGAGCATCCCATACCACAGCACCGCCTCCTTGTTGTCCAATCAACACTTGATATCGATTACGGGCTGCCAAGTGATCAGTACATTCAGCAGCTTCAGCAATCTCAGGCCACGACTTGCCGGCTCTTTTCATCTCAAGAATGATATTATCCTGCTCTTGAGTGTATTTGGATTTCTTTTTCGGCCTTGGTCGTTGATCTGGCTGAAGTGCATTGGGATTTGGCGGTATAGCTGATGATAACGGTGGTTCGGCGACGTTCAGCGGTAACGTGAATGTATCGCCACTTCTTAGAGAAGCCACCCCAAATGGGTTTCCAAATTCACTTTCATCAGGTGCCTCAACAGGACGTAATAAACCAATTTGCCGAAATGCTCTAGATCCACTACTCCCATACCCACCAGAATACCTGCTGGAACCGCCACCGTATCCCATATCGGTTGGGATATTGATATTGATATTGGTAGGAGCAGCAGACTCTAGAATAGCTTCTTCAAGCGATCGTTTTGAACTCGTTCTCCTTCGCCGACTAGGGCCACCCGAACTTCTTGGATCGGACCGTGGGTTCCTTACTGGTGTAGTGGATGCAAAAGTCGGAGTATAAGAGAATGGACCCCCTGGAGGTTGTAATGCAGATGGCAAAGCAGTCGAGAGATTCGGAGCAAACCCTGATGGCAGTCCTGAAAGCAACGAACTTGGTAGACCCGAAGGCATCCCTGAACTACCACCGGATGAAGCAGAGTGCATTTGTGTACCAGGCGGCAATAGTTGCGTTTGAGGCAGCCGACTCATTGCTAACGGTGGAGACGGTAGCGGATAATGCTGTTGGGACTGTGATGATTGAGGCTGGGTCTGCGCTTGAAGTTGCTGTTGTGACTGGTATTGCGTTTCAAAGGTTCGTGACTGGGTCTGTAACGGTGGTGATAATACCGAGGGAGCTGCTCTTCCATAGTAAGAACTCGACTGTACAGGCTGCTGCTGTCTATGTTGAGGTGGAGGACTGAGAGGAATGGAATACGATGGGAAGCTATAGGAGGAGGTATCTTCAGTATGACCGGATGACTGACCCTGAGACTGAGGTTGTGACTGCTGCTGTAATTGAGAATGCGACTGGGATTGAGATTGTTGTGATGAGGATGATGACGATGGATATTGTCTATTGTACAGATTGGACGGTTGTGGCACCCTTATCGGCTGCAGTTGAGACTGATCTCGAGGCAGTGGTGGGGGCGGTAGTTGATGATGCTGAGTTTGTCGCTGAAGATGTTGTTGTGGCAGCTGTTGGGCTTGAGTTGGAATTTGCTGGATATGATGTTTATGTTCTTGCTGAATTGGCAGGGGCTGTGAACTGAGCTGTTGCGGCAGTTGTTGATGCAATTGTGACTGGGATTGTGGTTGTGATTGTTGCTGCACCTGCGAAGGATGATGCTGGTGTGGTGATGGTCGACTGCTCTGACTCATGCGAGGAGTTTGAGGTTGTGATCTATGAACCGGTACAGGTGTACCCCTCGTTGTAAGACCCCCTGATATGGATCCTGGTGCATTCTGGTCAGAGGATTGTGCTCGTTCTGTCGCAGACCCTGATGTAACGCTTTCGTCCGACGGATTATTTGCTTGACTGGCCACTGATGTAGTACTGTCCCCGTAACGAAAGGCAAGTAGGGCGTCATTTTCGTCGGGTGGAGGCTCCGTCATTCCTAGTTGGCGGATACGATACTGTAATATTCTTCTGTCAGAGGTTGTGTTTCGTGCTTATATCAACATAAAGGTGTATTGTCATGACCAAATATCAACAGTTTCTCAAAGTAAATGCAAAATTGAAGAGAATTGATTATAAATTCATCTGCAAGCTTTGTTGTTAGTGTCAGAGCGTGATTTAGTATGATTTTAGCAGGCTTGCAACTTACCATACAAATGTCTGGCTGTAAGGAATAAATAAACGTCCATAAATTTACTATGAACAAAAATGAAACACGCTTGGCCTAGAAATGTTAGAATTGATAAGTTGATAAATAGACAACCCAGGCAGCGATCACCATCCAAAAATACACTCTGCGTAACAGTTTGTTATATAAAGTTTGTTCGATGGTGCCGATTACTTTTGGTATTCGAGGTGGAGGCGAGATGAAGGCGTATAAACAGAGATCAGATGGGCTATCGGCAGATTACTACGAGTTATCGTGTTGTCTATCGGTTTGCAGTTAGGGCGATAGATGCCCTACAATCTGAGTAGAACAGTGTGACGTGTTTGCCCCTAGTAATAAATATCAATAACCACCAGAACGTACGAAAGAGAAAATCAAACAGACATTTAAACAAACGCGATATTCATACAACAAACAAACTGTAGACCTGATCAGAGACACACTCACGTCGATTCAGATCTCTAGGGTCTATCTCTGAACACAATGACAACTCATCTAACGTCTTCCGACGTAAACGTTGAAAACTTACCAATTGAACTAGTCTAGACCACAGCACTCTACAGAAAAAACAACAAGGGAATGAAAAGAAGAAAAGAAACGAGAGATAAAAAAGAAAACCAATAAATAAAACCTGTTGGTGCTGTGTACTAAAGGAATGAAGTATTGCTGCAGCCAAATGTATAGGTATAGCTAAGTGGCGGTATAGAAGTAGGTCGAGGTATAGATATACTTTTCCCTATAGGTGATAAATGTGGTGAAGATGTAGAAGATCGGACCAATTTATACCTGTCGAAGACCTATAATAAACAAGTGACAGCAGCCGTCTATGATTATGATAAACCTGACAAGTGAGAAAAAGTAGTTTTAACTCAACTCCAGTATATATTCTCGTTGAATGGAATTGTAACTGCCGTCACAGAATCAAGTCGAGAAGTACAAAGTCGCGCTATTCAGTTTCGTTAATTAATCGAGCCTTCTAAATAAGACCAATATATTTCGATAATATCCAAAGACGACAGAAAAAAATAGGATGACCGATATTTAGGATTCGTACCCAGTTTAGACAATCGTCAGAACCTCTTGGTACAAAACGTCAATAGATAATGTCGTCAATTGAGTATCAGGAAATAAGAAAATTTTGCAATTGGATAGAAGTATATCTTGCAAAGATTAATTCCCTTTCTCAGTGAGTGTTTAACTCAAAGTAATTGTGGATTGACTTCCCCCAACACTAGAGTTATAACAATATGGCTGATAAGTCGAATTCCGTTTATGGAGTACTAGTTATCAATCGAGAACCAAAGGTAGGGAGAGAGAGTGAGAGAGAGAGGCAGCCGCTGTTGGTAAGTGGCTGCTGTTTCGGACCCTATTTCTAAATCTATGCTTGTTGCCCTTGATACTAAAACTAAACAGAACCCTGACAGTTCCCAACCGGGTTGTTCAGTTATTGGTGATAGTAAAAAGATATGCCAAAAAAAAAAAAAAAACTAATTGGAAACCAAAACAAAACAAAAACAATTATACCCCCAAGGCTAAAATTTGTGCAAGTTGAGTGGCCCAGAACGGACCAATTAAGCACTGTTTAAAATAGTGACTATTGTCTAGAGCTTCTCTGTGTCTGAGGTATACCACAGATACATACAATGTAAGCACCAGAGGTTATTCGTAAAACCGGAGCAGATGAAACAGATGGATGGTTAGAAGTCACGCAGTCGGCACCACAAGTCGGCAGCAGGTGATCAATGATATACGGCGATTTGGCAATGAATTTTTGGAATTGGCACTAATAACAGTAGGATCAATGGTACAAAAGGTCCAAAATTGATAATGGTTGGGTTCAGAGTGCTATAAACGTAAAAGTTGACAGGGTAGAAAGATAAAAGATCAAAAGAAAAACCAGATGGAAAAAAAAACAAAACAAAATGCAACTGGAACAGAACAAAAAAGAAAAAATATATCTAAACACAGGGGAAAATGAATACACCAAAACGAAAAGGAAAACCAAAAAAAGCTGAAAGTTTTAGCAAAAAAAAACAACAACTATAAAGGAGAAAAAACTATAACTTCATGTTAGTTTTAGATGATCATGCATATTGAAAGGTAAATAAATAAATACTGCTAGTGTCCCTCCTTGCCCCTCTTACTATCACCCCCCTACTAAAAGCAACGCAATATGTGCAAGATATGCACCACGGACCTCCATCGCAGCGGAAAATGAAACTGGATCCGGTTTAGGTGTAGAATCCCTGCCCTAGATCCACTTTATGCAGCAGGGTGGATCTGACAGGATGTAAACAAATTACGGCATCGGTAAGGGGAAATAGCATGACAGAGAACAGAATGAGATAAACTTTACTTTGACAATTATAAGGTTGAACGAGTTTAGTTAGCTAGCTATTCCAGACCAATGTCATCACTGAGTTCTAAGTGAAAAAGCAAGTAGAAAGTTGTTCTCAAGTGGAGTAAATGTGTTCAATGTTGTAAGGGAAAAGCAAAAAAAAAAAAAAAGTTAAAAATTAAAATTAAAAAGTAATCATACTTTTCCGTCAACTAGCAGAACAGTTTATAGAATAGTATACCTGGTGCATACACATAGACACATAGGGCTTATTGACTGACACAAGATGCCATAGAAAGGCAGGCAAATATAGCCAGATAGCATATTTGGCATGTCTCGGAACGATTCCGGGTATACCAATTTCTTGTTCCAGTGTCTTCTTTGTGCGACGACCGGCTGTGATAGAGTCATTGTTCTAATTATCATTCCAACTATTGCTCTAATTATCGCTCCGGTAAACACTTCCAGCTATCACTCGCCTATTGCTCCAACTATCGTTCCAATAAACGCCTCTCCTCAACCATCGCGCCAACTATCATACAACTATAGCTCCAATAAACGCCTCAATTATAGTTCCATCGTTCCAAATATTGCTCTAATTTTATCATCCAATCGCTCCCTCCAACCATTGCTCCACCTATCGTTCCAATCGCTCCAACTACAGCCCCAACTATCGTTCCAATTATAGCTCCATTAGCTTCAATTATCGCCCTAACTATCGCTTCAATCCACTTATAAAACTGATCATTATCACAGCATGACACCACGGCTGGAATCGCTGCTAACGCTAATCTACCTAGATTGTATTTAGATTGCTTTTGTACCGGACGATTACCATTAGACTAACCACCAGGATAAGCACCAGGTGACCAAGCTGCTGCGGCAGATCTCGTCGTTAGATCTAATCGCTGGATAAACCGTTGCCGCTACTACTGATACGACAGAGCCGTTTGGCTGCACACTTTGCACCTTGCACCACAGTTTTTGTAACACCCGTCTGCTTGGTCCTGCTGGCGTGCCCACTAACATTCCTAGAGATTGTCTATCCTATACCCATATTTACGTATAATGCGACCGACCGATCTGTGGTGTTTCCTACTACTGTCGCTTATGACCGATACGTAAACGCCTATCTATAGCTTTATAGCTTGGCTTTATAGCTTTATAGCGGAACCGTGCAGCATTTTCCACTGTTTAGCTCAATTCATGGTCAATCCAGATTTGACGATATTCTAGCCATTCTATAAAAAGTGCCAAGCACACGATGTCTGTATCCCCACTAAATTCAGCGTACTGAATAGTGGCCATAGCCATAGAGTAGCAGTGACTAACAGTAGGTAAGGACGATTAGGTAGGTCTCGTACTTCGATTGATCGCAGTCCGATTGCTTCCCGATCTGATTGCAACTGAACCTACTGGCATACACAGCGTCAGTCGGACTGGCTTGTGATTCAGTGAGTATTAGTACTTTTCATATGATATCTGTCCTTTACATAAATATATACCCTCTACGCCTTACACGCCTCATAGACCACAAATATTCACGATAGTAAGCGCCACGATAGCTAGTTACTAGTTTACTACATACACTCCGATCTATAGGGCCCGGACCCATAAATAAGGGAAGAGCAGATAGAGATATAGAGATAGCAGCCGACTGATCGGAGAATACGGTCCGATTCAGCCGGAGTGGGGGTACATAATCCCGATACATAAGAGGCAATTGGTAAGAAACTCAAGATAAACAATACGAAATAGCAACTCCCAATAATGGATTTGAGACTGAAGGACCGAGGCCAGCCAAGCTCGATGTAGCGTTGCCGTACCTCAGTTCACATACCTCAATTCACATAGTTCAGTTCAGTTCACCAACCTCAATTCACATACCTCAGTTCAACCTACCTCAATTCACGTACCTTAGTTCACCTACCTCAAGTCACATACCATGGATTATTAATAATACTAATAATATTAAATACAGTGCAATTCCCCCCGTAAACTCCTGCGAAGCAGGAGCAACGGGGTCTGGGGCAGAGCCCCAGCCGCCGGAGGCATTCACTCCTTCCCCCCTGGCTGCAGGACCCTGTCACCCCCTGGAACCGGAGCTACAGACGCCCCTCACCCCGCTTGAGCCGCCTGCCCTGCAGTTCCCTAGTTTAGTTGCCTCATTTTACTTTAACATACATAAGTTCGAATTAGGTATCTACTTAGCCTTTTTTGGTGTTGACGCCGTTAGATCCTGCACCGGGCCCCTCCTTCCGAATCTGGCCATACAACACTGTCTCACCAGACGTCGATGCCGGGGTTGCTAGCATGGACCCACCCATGTAGCTATACCTGAGTTTAACATAGAGTTTGTAAGGGAGAGGTGAAAAATGGGTTTGACCTGGTGTGTTGCCGCCGCTGCCAGCTTTCGCCAATATTGTGTGCAAGACAGAAAACTTCCGCAACTAGTAATCCATTCGCTATTTGAATTCTTCACTGATTAAGCTGTAAGCTGACATCAGCACGGCGACCATTGTTCTGTTTATGTGGCTATTGTTTTCTAATTATTATTTCCTCCCTCCATTTTGGGCAACCCATCACTCCTGTCAGTGCTGCGTCTAGAAAAAAGTCACAGGCCCTAATTCTGCCGTGAATCTGTTGGTCGCTTGCTTATCTACCGCATCCCCCTTCCAAACCGGTAAGTCTTCTGCCAGGTCGTAGAATGGAGCCGCCGCTATTACTGCTGTGATCCAACTACCGCCCACCGCTGCCCACCACCGCCTGTTACTGCATTCGTGAGGAAACCGCGATCTCTAGTCGATAGCCCCAGAGACCACCAGATGATATTCGGTGATTCGGTGACTATACACTCGTCAGTATCAATGCATGGTCTATTCCGAAGGCAGTGCTTGTTCAAAGTTTCTTCAAGAGAAAGTTTTTCTTGACTTTCGTGAGTTACTTGTAGCCGAGCAAAACACAGTAGAAACCCATTTCTTTTGTGTGGGCATGTCTTATGAAGCATTTGGCACTTGGCCTTATAAATGATATTGATGATCCTTGCCGGTCCGGATAACATACCTGGGAAGTTGATTCAATCCACTATAGTAAATGCACCGTTAATAATTAATTTTGACTGCGAAGAGCACAAGCGAAAGGATTATCTCGGTCCTAGAAAAGCCGCCCAGTGGTTGTGAAGTTTCTTTTGAGAGTTATATCGGTTGTTCTTGTTGTTTTGTTGTTGTTGTTGTTCGGGTGCTATTCCAAAAGCAGTAAGGGACTGTATGTCTTGTATTATAACTCGCGCGAGTTCTTGTTTCATTCTCTTGTTCTGTATGTCTTGGTTGGAATAACTCTACTCCCTTCTTTCTTCCTGTATGTAACCTGAAAAATATGTTTTTACTTTTTCTCTCGTTCCTTTCCTAGACTATGTTCTCTTGTCTGTGCTTACGGATATCTTAAAGCAATTATCTGCTTGACATGCTTCTTACTTCCTTTAATCACCTTAGTTTGTACTGTATTTACTATCATTATTATTAGGATTATTTTTTTTGGCTTTTTCAGTAATCTCTTATTGAAGAAGGCGTTACAGCGGGCTAAACATTTCCGGCGGCCCTTGCTGCTCAAACAATTATTATCATATTTTAAAGTTCTTTCACACATGTCTAATACAGAAGACAAACAGCATCATTCACTCTTGTAAGATTATATTTTGCCATTGCTCATTAGCCGATTCTGCTGAGGCAAAATATTTAGATTCAATGCCTATTTGACTCGTGGTTCCTAATTTAGGAGCGTGACCCTCCACCTAATAATATTCTCCCATATCTACAAAGATTAAGATAATAATTTTTGTGGTTTTCTAGTTTCTGATACGGAAATAGAAGATAATGTATTGGATAGCAGACCTCATGTACTACTACAGCAAGTAAAACTGATACTTTGCTTTCTATACGCCAGTTGTACTCCATTCAGGTCATTGCTCTTAGCGAAAGTATGTTTTAAGTTGTTGTTTGTAGTTTGTGTTGTAAGTCAGTTTCCTCCGAGTTAAACATCATGCTACTAGCCGGAGCGATTGTAGATCGAAACCTATCAACTAGCGCGAATGAACACTTTTCTTCACAAGTAATGGCTGAATATCGGCTATATTGCATCATAGCTCGGTCCTGCCGGTACGCCTTCATACCACGTAGGCGGTAGACCATCGTCATGATTGTGTTCAAGGTTTTGGCCCCCAGAAGATTAAAGGCATGCGGTGGACATACTTAAACGACAAGTTTACTAACAACCCAGGGTCTAGACCATAGCCAAGATTCTCGGTCAAAATTCTCCAGCACGTCATCACATACCCATGTAACTATTTCGTCGTCGAGTCTCACTAGAACTGGAACTTGAAAAAACAACGCCTAAAATATCCCAATAACTCCTCGAGTCTAGAGTGTACAACATCTTGAGTACCAATCTCGTTAAAAATCTCGAAAAACCTCTTATGGATATTCAAGACTGAGCCTCGATCAATTCCTGTAACTCACAAGTGGAAACCTCGCAGGTACTATAATAAAGATATATTAAATGCAATAGATAACGTTGATTGTAAATGTTACTTTTGAGCCATAATGTCAACATAACGATTTCGAGCACTTCTCTTTGCTGGTTTACGAGTAGTAGGAACGCTGGCAAGGAGGTCGTCTAAACCACCTCCGGAGGAAGGAGAAGGCTTTCGGAGATCAGAGCTTGAAGTCGACGCTGAAAGCGAGGGACCACCTGATAAAGAGCTAGGACCTGGCATTCCTGGTGGTGCTCTGACTGGTGCCGATGCCGCCCTTTCACCACCTATTGGAGGAGTAGCAACAGGGCTTGGAGTGGCTACAGTAGAAGGAGAAGGAATACCCGGTGTTGAAGCAGCAGATGGTTTGGATGACTTTGGTGGAGGTGCTGGCGCAGCAGGTTTTGCGTTATCCAAAGGCGCTTTCTTATTAACCCATCTCTTGAGTTCTTGGTCATAATAAAACGACGACTCTTCGCCAAGCTTGGCTCGAACTGCCTTTGGTTGGCCATCATCCTCACCTTTCTTGAACCATCCACTAAACCAGCCCTTTTTACCATCGGATGAAGTTTCTTTTCCTTTTGTCTTGGAATCTGATTTCTCGTCCTCTTCATCTCTCTCATCTTCTTTCTCCTTAGAATCTTCCGACTCTGACTTTTTCTTTGCATTCGCAAAACCGAGGTCTTCGTCTTCTTCATCTTCTTCGGGAATGGCTGTTGGTGGTGCTCGATACGAAGTGCCAGGAGCACTGAATGTTGGAGCTGAGAATGCAGGAGCGGCTACTGCTGGTGTATAATAGCTATCAGAAGCTTCTGGGTCGACAAAATTATCCTCGGCAATAGGCTCAGCTTGGAACCCATAACTTGGAGGCTCGTAGCTGGAATAAAGATCTTCTTCCCGGCCATTTTCCTCTTCTAGAATCTCATCCTCTCTCCTGGTTTCATCTCTCTCGTCTCTTGCTTCATCAGCTGTCTGATCTTTGGCATCACCCTCTTGTTCAGAAGGTGCCACCCCAGCGGTGGCTGGTACATCTTCGCCACCATAAATGGCTCCATAAGGGTTGTAACCATATGAAGCAGTAGCTACAGGCTCTTCTTGTTCTTCCGATTTGCTTTCTTCTAAGGAGTCGATAGCCTTAGCAGGAGCTTCGTAAGGCGACGAAACATGCTTTCTCGATATAGCTAGTTTTGGTTGGCTAGTCTGAGGAGCATATGGGTTGTAAGGATTTGAAACAGAGCCACTTGATCCTGAACTTGGTTGAACAGCATACGGGTTATGAACAGATTTGGATGGAGACGAGTTCAGAGTCTTATTAGACTTGGGCGATACTTGAGGAGTTTCCCGCTTATTATAAACGGGTGAGGCATCAACAGGTTTAGTTGGTGGTGGTAATACAGGAGCCTCAGGGGTAAATGGACGAGAAACTGGACGAGCACTTTGGCTGCTACCGGTCCTTGAGGGTGGAGCATAGACGCTGTTAACTGGCTCATCAGATACAGCATTCGACGAGCGACGAGAATATGGGCCAGTGCCAACAGAAGCAGCTGCTGGTGAGGTAGGTCGACTATCTATAGCATAGGTATCTGAACTAAGAGCAGCAGATGCTTTACGAAGTCCGAAATTAGGCGATGTGGCAGCTGAGCGGGATGTAATGTCGTGGACTCCATTGGCTGGTAACAAAGGTTGAAGAGGAGCCTGTGATCCAAGAGGAGCATGTGGAGCATGAGGAGCGTAAGCCGAAGACATCAAAGGAACATTCGCGTGTGATTGAACACGGTTCAAGTACTCATTTGAGATAGTGCCATTACCACTAGGACCAACTGACTGCAGAGAATGTGTTCTTGGAATAGGAGCATACTCATTTGGTTGATGAATAGCAGGCTGTGAAGCTTGGCGCTGACTGGCAGCATATGGCTGCTGGTTAAAGTAATTAGGGCTTGTCTCGAGACTAGATCCAGGTGCACTACTGGTAACATTTGCAGGAGTACTAGCCAAACGCTTGAAAATACCACCTTCTTGAGCAGTCTCGTTTGTGCTCACGGGAGTGTCATCATCTCCAGCAACAAACTTGTTGAACGACTGCATCATGATCTTGTCAAACTTGGGTCTTGCAAGCTTTCCACCGAACCAACCCGAACTGCCACTACTGGCACCATCCAGAGCAGATACCCTGTGCATCAAACTGTCCAGCACTTCACCAAACTTAGGCATCTCCTTACAAGTGGCCTTGCTAATAGGTTCCAGTAATTTTTGTACCTCGGTAGTATAACCGAAATCAGCCAGAGAAAAGGCATGCTGTAACTTGTACGGTAACAAATGCGAGAACGGATTCAGACTCTTGACCTCAGGAGGATGAGAAATCAAAATAAACTCATACATCTCACTCATAAGAATAGAATCCAGGTCACGACCAAAACCACGGTCAGCACTGATATCATCGCCCATTAGAATAATAGCATCTTCGTCGGGCGAACCAAAAACAGGATATCCAGATAAAATCAAGCTATTGAAGTTAGTACGACTCGAGCGGAGCGAGAGGAGCCACGGGGCCTGGGGCGGAGCCCCAGCCTCCGGAGGCAAAAAAAAAAACAGACTTACCAAATATGCGAAGCTTCGATCAAGCCATTTTTCCGTAGGAGCTTTCCAAGCTCAAGGATGGCATCCGAGTCGTTAGGAGACTTGTTTGACACAATGAGAGAGAGGTACATGCGCCAGTTGTTGACAGAAGGCGATTCTGGACGCTGGTTTGCAGGCATGTTAGCAAGTGGTAAACGCGGTTGTAGCTCGGAGATGGCCTCGGCACCAGAACCAGCAAGAACTCGATAGATGAGAGCGAGGCTCTGCGAGTTGGACGATGGATGAGAACGCACTTCTTCGCGAACAAATTCAGCCACAGCGTCGTTCCACTGCTGAGGACCAAGCGAGCTAGCAATCAAGAGAGCATGTCCCCAGAGATGCTTGTCGAGAGCAATTCGGAGTGCCCCAGCACGGTTGCCAATTTCAAGAGCAGTGAAGATATTGCGTAGATCCTCTGAACTGAATGGAACCATTCCCATCTGGTAGTCAGTACTGGAGTTTCGTCGGTGTAAACCTTTTTTATACAAATCAGAGGCAGATGAAAATGTTGTGACATTCTCATTCTTTACAAGAGCAAGTCGTGGATTAAGCAGCTCTTTAATAGATTGAAGAACCTCTGGAGGTGCACGTGAAAGATGTGTATCAGCCTTAAGCAGTATGGCCAAAAACTTCCACAGTAGAATGCGATGACTAGCACGTTCAATTGACTTGGGGTTAGCATTAACGTTGCTGTTTTTGAATTCGTTTTCAAGCTTAGCAATCTTTTCATCACACCATTTCTCGAGCTCTTTTTTCTTGCCTTTGATAGCACTTTTGCTATTTACCAATGGGCTGGGGAACTTAGCATTCAACTCGTAGTCGGTCTTGATAACGCTCTTAGTACTGAGGATTTTGATCTCCATGTGAGTATTACCGAATGCAATGGCAGGAGGTAGTCCAGACACGATTTGCCTTCCATTACCGAAATGGAATATAGGAAACTGTCTCTTCTGAAGGGCCTCATTATCAATAGGGACACTAGCAGGTCGTGACTGATGGAAATCATGTATTGATCCAGTAGTGACAGCAGCGGCAGCGGCCGCAGCAGCAGCTGACTTAAGGTTAAGCGATGCTGGTTGGTTGGCAGGTGAAGACCTGTAACTAACAGACGGAGGAGCCATCTGAGGATGAGATGCCTGTCTCGATCTGCTGGTCTCTAACATAGGAGGTAGGTCTCCATATGTAGAAGTTGGAGGTGGAGCAGTACTTTTATGGGCCACAGCAGCAGCAACAGCATTGGCAGCAGCAGTATTATGAGGGTCATACTGATTGGCCATAGACGTATAACCAGATGGGGGAGCGGCAACTGGGACATTGGCATATGGATTTGGCGGAGTGTTTGTCGGACCAGTTTTAGGACTATAAGCGGATTTGTAAGCAGAATCATCATACCCGCCAGATGGAATTGCGAGACCAGCAGTGGCACTGTGATTAGAACCAGCAGAATTGGTACGAGAATGGGAGTACACTGACTTGCTTTGAGGAACCACACCTGGAGCATACGGATTGGGAATTGATGAAGGTCTGGAAATCGAAGCTGGTGGTACTGGTGGTGGTGGTGAGAATGCGTTTCCACCTGCCATTGTTGGGGCGGTATATTGGTTATGAGGAGCCAAGACACCAGGAACAGCAACGTTAGAAGCCTGTGGAACACCAGGTGGTGGCACACCAGGAACAACAGGACCCACTTGGGGGTATTGGTTAGCTGCCGGAATTGCACCACGCTGATGAGAAGGAGGAATGGCATGTTGAATTGGTGTATAGGGAGAAGACGACCGATGATATTGGCTCTGAGCTTGACCAACCAATTGTGGCCCAGAGTTGGGAGATGGAGCATAAGGATTATGTGCTAAAGAAGCTGGGGCTTGACTGGGAGAACGAATGGGAGGTGGTCCAGCAGCAGATATCGTAGGGGAATATGGCAAAGTAGAATTTTGATTTGACAATGGAGGTCCAAATTGACTGCCAATCTGTTGATGCTGAATATGTGGAGGAACGCCAATTGATGCGTGTTCATAGGTTTGACTTGTCTTTCGAGACATTGGCTTACGATGAACAACTGGCAGTTCTTCGAAGAATGATTTTTTGGGTGCAACAGTTTTTTGAGTCGGAGGTTGTTCGGGAGTTCCGTAAACAGACGGTTGTCGGGGGGTATAACCTCCAACCCCAGGGGCAGATACCATATTCTGATACGAAGGAGATGGTCGTACATGATGCTTGGGCATAATGCCTGTTGGTAAATCAAATGCATTTGCTGTTGACGAACGAGACGTGTACTTCGGTCTCTCCTCTTGTGGTGGCTGCTGGTAAATAGAGTATGAGTTATAGGGACTCGTACTTGTAGTAGCAGGTGCCGTGTAGGGAGTTGTAAATGGAGCAGATGTAGTCACGGGTGTAGCAGAAGGCTGACTTTTGATTTTTTGGGACTGAGAAGCGTCTATAGCGAGGGGAGCATCGTCCTCATCAGAAAGTAAATCGTCGTCTTCTTCAAGGAATGCAAGAGATGATAATGTGCTGGTAACAGCTGTAGTACCAACAGTAGGGGCAGTGGCTGTGGTAGCAGGTATAGAGCTATTATCAGACTTTAATTGGGTCGATGCAGGAGCTATCGTATCACTAGGGTCTGCATGTTCAGCAAGGCGAACAAATAAACTATCATCAGCTTCACCACTACCAAATGGGTTCTCATCGGCGGATTCGTGTCCAAAAGGATTTGTTTCTGCAGTGTCATTGGAAAACGGGTTAGTTTCATTATCCTCAAAAGGATTACGATCTAGATCAGGGCTTTCCACAACCTGACTCGACGGAGAAGGTTGCGATCTATCCAGGTTTTTTTGAGGTGGTTGCAGAGCTTCCTCTGGGAATTCAGAAGGACCTTCTTCCTTTGTTGAGCCCAAAGTACTGAAAAACGGGTCATTGTCAGCAACAGCAAATACAGATATGTCTCTTTTGTGTTCATGAAGCTTGGATTTTTTCTTGCTAGGGAGCAAAGATACGGTATCATTCTCAATTGAGTCGGTTGATGGGCCCTTTGCCGCACTTATTTGAGAGAAAAAGTCAGTTTCTTGGGGTCGTTCCTTAGAATTGGCAGCTGATTGAGAGAAAAGATCCTTATCTTGGGGTTGCTCATTGGAACTGACGGCAGGTTGCGAGAAAAAGCCGTCTCCTTGGGGCTGTTCATTAGAACTGACTGCAGACTGAGAGAAAAAGTCGTGCTCTTCGGGCTGCTCTTTTGAATTGACAGCAGGTTGAGAGAAAAAATCAGCACCAGATGCGCTTCCTTCTGTGGCAGTTTGAGAGAAAATATTGTTGGCGTTGGCCTCTTGTTGTCCGTTTTTCTCTATCTCATCAAAAAAGTTGTTTGGCTCATTGTCTTTTTTATCCGACTCTGCAAAGAAATTAGTTTCTTGGACATCATCCTTTTTATCATCAAAAAAGTTATCTGTTTCTGAAGGCTGTGGTTTAGTCAAGTCGTCAAAAATTTGTTGATCAGAATTTGTTTGGACGAAATTTACGTCATTAGATGACTCTATCTCATATGCAGCAGTCGGGGCCTCCACACTCTCTTGAATATGAATAGAGATTGTCAAATCCCGATCATTTTCACTACCAGCTTCTGCAGTCGATAACTTATCTTCTGTATTCGCGACCACAGGTTCAGTTACAGATTCAGTAACTGGTTCAGTAACTGGTTCAGTAAATGGTTCAGCAACTGACTTTGAACCTGACTCTGTAACTGGCTCTTCAACCGGTTCAGCAACAGGCTCAGTAGTTGGCTTCTCAGCTAATTCAGCAACTGGTTCTTCAATCAGTTCAGTAGCTGGCTCAGAGACTGGCTCTTCAACGTGTTCAGCAACTGGTTCCTCAATTGATTCAACAACTGGTTCAGCAATTGTCTCCTTAACTAACTTAACAGCAGGTTCAGTGACAGGCTCAGCAACTGGTTCATCAACTGGTTCAGCAACTGGTTCAACAAGTGGTTCAACAAGTGGTTCAGCAACTGGTTCAGCTACAACTGGTTCAGCGACTGGTTCAACAAGTGGTTCAGCAACTGGTTCAGCTACAACTGGTTCAACAGCTGGTTCAGCAACTGGTTCAGCGACTGGTTCAGCTACAACTGGTTCAGCAACTGGCTCAGCAACTGGCTCAGCAACTGGCTCAGCAATTGTCTCCTCAACTGGCTTAACAGCAGGTTCAGCGACAGGCTCAGCAACTGGTTCTTTAACTACCTCTTTAATTGGCTCAGCTATCGTCTCCGCAGGTGGCTCGGCTTCAGCTGCTAGCTCTTCTTGTGATACTAGTTCTGGCTCCCCAGCATATTCCGGTCCAACTGCTATAGCCACTGTATCAGCTAATTCCTTCGTCTCTGATCCAGAGGCTAGCACATCCACTGGACTACTCACAGCTGTCGAATCAGCAATTTCACCATCTTCTTCAATCTTTTCCACATCTGGAGCTACACTGGCATTGTCAGTAACCACAGCAGCCGAAGCAGACTTCTTCTTTTTCTTTTTATTCTTCTTCTTTTTCGCACTTGAACTCGTGCTTGTAACTGGATTATTTACAGCAGCTGCATCTGACGAGCCATTGGCAGGAGAGTCCAAGTCCTGCTTGGGAGCTGTAGCACCGGCCATTCTACCACCTGTTAGCACCTGCTTAAATCACAATTCACCAATTTTACCCATAAATCCAGTATTTTCTTCTTACCTTGCTCAATCGCACACTGCGTGAGGTATACAGAGACCAGAAACTTCTACGGCGTGGCGTCAAACCCAAATCTAATCTAACACCGACCGCCAGCCTGATATGTCGGGGTGAATACAGGTCCAACTAGGCTTTTTCAACCACGTTCACCAAAAAGTCTCCTGATTCAACACAATTGTCACTATGGCACGTTGTCACAGTCTACCAATTGCTTATATACTACTTAAAAAGCCCTGATGGCGTAATCAAACCTCGTTTGTACTTCAATAACTCGCGCTTGCCGAGCGTGATTTGGACCAACTGGTTCGCTGGCAGGAACCGTGCATCTCACCCAGGTGCTGCGGCGCGTGCGGCATACCCCGCAAACTTGGGACGGGCCGACGTGCCTCCGGCGGCTGGGGCTCTGCCCCAGACCCCGTGGCTCCTCTCGCTACGCTCGAGTCGTTGTTTGGGGAGGGCCAGGTGTGCCAGAAGCCTGTAAGTGTGCGTTTCGAGGGGTTTAAGGAGCGTACAGAGCCCAGTAGCTCGATTCAACCGCCCGAACCGGGTCATTACCCTTTTTCCGGCCATTAAAACCCCTTTACATCCTCCAAATTATCCCAACAGCCAGCCCATGCAGCCCCATATCCCCACGCAACGACTCGAGCGCAGCGAGAGGAGCCACGGGGTCTGGGGCGGAGCCCCAGCCGCCGGAGGCAGACCCTCATTCCCCCTGAATTTCCAGATTGGGGTTAGGGTGGTGATATTTTTTTCTTATCAGATCAGGAAAATGAAGAAGTTGGACTGAAAGACCGGTGAACAGAGAATAAAGATGTCGAAGAAAGGGCCTAAAGGAAAACAAAATCTTGCGCCGGAGCACGAGCGGTTCCTGGCATGTTGTGCTGATATTTCGCTAGAACTTATTCAGAGTCTTCAGACGAACAAAGATGTCAATCTTAATGGATTGGTGGGCCGGCTGTCGAAGAAGTATAAACTTAAGGCCCAGCCAAGGCTCACAGATATTATTTCGTCGATTCCCGACCAGTACAAGAAGTACTTATTACCGAAACTCAAGGCCAAACCAGTAAGAACAGCGTCGGGTATTGCTGTAGTGGCAGTCATGTGTAAACCACACCGATGTCCGCATATTGCGTACACTGGTAATATCTGTGTCTATTGTCCAGGAGGACCGGATTCCGACTTTGAATACTCAACTCAGTCTTATACCGGTTATGAACCCACGTCGATGCGTGCTATTCGTGCCAGATATGATCCCTACGAGCAGGCTCGAGGACGAATCGAACAGCTGCGTCAGCTGGGTCACAGCATCGACAAGGTCGAATATATCATCATGGGAGGCACGTTCATGTCGCTATCTCAACAATATCGAGAATCTTTCATCGCCAATCTTCATAATGCATTATCTGGACACACCAACACCGAAGATGTCGATGAAGCAGTTCTTTTCTCCCAGCAGTCTCAGACTAAATGTGTTGGTATCACTATTGAGACAAGACCTGATTACTGCACAGAAACACATCTCAGTGATATGCTACGGTATGGCTGTACCCGTCTTGAAATCGGTGTACAGTCTGTATATGAAGATGTCGCTCGTGATACAAACCGTGGTCACACCGTCAAAGCAGTGTGTAATACATTTGCTCTTGCTAAGGATGCGGGATATAAAGTTGTCAGTCATATGATGCCCGATCTGCCTAATGTCGGCATGGAGCGAGATCTCGACCAGTTTAGAGAGTACTTTGAGAATCCTGCTTTCCGAACTGACGGTCTCAAACTGTATCCTACCCTGGTCATTAGAGGTACTGGTCTGTACGAGCTGTGGAAAAACGGTCTTTACAAATCGTATAATGCCAATGCTCTTATTGACTTGGTAGCTCGTATTCTGGCATTGGTCCCACCATGGACCCGTATTTATAGAGTTCAGCGTGATATTCCAATGCCATTGGTGACTGCTGGTGTTGAGAATGGTAATCTACGAGAACTGGCTCTTGCCCGTATGAAGGATTTCGGTACCAAGTGTCGAGACGTGCGAGCTCGAGAAGTCGGAATCCAAGAAGTGCATCATAAAGTACACCCAGACCAGGTCGAGCTCATTCGACGTGATTATACTGCCAACGGCGGTTGGGAGACTTTCCTCAGTTATGAAGACCCCAAACAAGACATTCTCATTGGTCTTTTAAGACTGCGTCTGTGTTCAGAAAAGACCACTTTCCGTCCCGAACTGACTTCTCAACGCACCTCGCTAGTTCGTGAACTCCACGTCTACGGATCAGTGGTGCCTCTCCACTCGCGAGACCCCCGAAAGTTCCAGCACCAGGGTTTTGGCACCCTTCTAATGGAAGAAGCCGAGCGCATCGCCCGTGAAGAACACGGCTCCGAAAAACTCAGCGTTATCTCCGGTGTTGGTGTCCGTAACTACTACGCCAAACTCGGCTACGAGCTCGATGGGCCTTACATGTCCAAAATGTTATAATCGACTCTTTTTTATTTCCTCTTCACTGCCTCCGGCAGCTGGGGCTCCGCCCCAGACCCCGTTGCCCTGTCTGCCTCCGGCGGCTGGGGCTTCGCCCCAGACCCCACTGCTCCTCTCGCTTCGCTCGAGTCGGGCGATGGCGGTCCCACTCCGTTCGGGGACTCAAAAGATATAATTCGTTCCCGTTCTTAAAAAATGAAATTCAGACCTGTTGAGGGGTTCATGGATTCAAGGACCTGTAAACTGATACTCTCAGAGCCATCATTCGAAGGCTCACGATAGTGGACTTCATTGACTCTCAATAAAAAAAAATACCTGAATTGATATTTTCGAGGGTACATTGACGATTGTACTCAAAATCATCTAAAATCTAGATAGCAAGACGTCAATAAGTGGTATGCGATAGAGTAACGATAGGTTCACTTTCCAGAAAACCTCACAGGACCTTTGAGGCTCGACCCGAGTGAACCCTGTTGGGTGATACATTCAACTTCACTATATCCTGGATTCAGTCCTATTGATCGATTGAGGATGTTTGAGAGCATTCAGTGGCCGTTCACTGAGAGTTGAAAGTTGAGATTCTGAATGCTATAGTCTAAGGTTTATAGACTTCCTTTTCAAAGAGGACCTGGCTCTGAACCGTCTAACACAGTTGTTGAGAACATAATCTAGAGATAGTTCATGAAGATTGCCGGGGATCATTCAACTGTCCAATCCGGAAGGAGAATCAACTTCACCGAGTGCCCTTCCTTCCTATACTAGAATGAAGTTCACGTTCAACCGTTGTTCACGACTCAAAAGATCTCACGAGAACCCCGACGTCCGACTCGAGCGAAGCGAGAGGAGCAGTGGGGTCTGGGGCGCAGCCCCAGCCGCCGGAGGCAGCAAGGCCCGTAACAGGATGAAGAAAAGGATGAACCAGATGCAAAATAAATAAATTAACAGTCTACTTGGATGAGTTTCTCTTTATATTTGCCGCGTTTAGACTCGGAGATGAGAAGACCCGAGAGCTCGCGGCCCTTGATGCAGCCGGAGTCGAGACCCTTGGTGTACTCCTGGAGGTTGAGACCGTCTCGGGCGTTGTGGCCGTAGTACACGACAATGCGGTCTTTGCGGGGGATTCCTCGTTGCTTCTCGTTCCACAGATTGTACCAAGGCTCGCCGTCACTCTCTTCAGAGGCAGTGACATAGTCTGGTGGAAGCACCGAACGAACAGTCATGACGGTAGTGGGGTCTTGTTCTTCTAAGTTGTCGAGGTTCCACATGACACCGGCGTGAACAGCGATAGCACCGAACCCTCGGTCAAACCCGTCGCCTAATTGAAGAATCAATGGACAACTGCCAAGATACTCAATGTGTTTAGGCTTCAACAGACGAACAAGGTCGTCGTCATCCGACTCATCGAGTCTATTAGTACGCATTTGGGGCATTTCAGCCACTTCATATGGCAAAGTTTGGTCCGAACTGGTGCCGTTGCCACTGGTCGAACTGGCTACTCTGGGTCTTGGAAGATGGTGGTATTCAGCGTACATTTCGAGAATTTCGTTCTCATGATTACCTCGTACACAAGAAGCACCCAGATCCATGGCCAGCTCAATGACATCGATAGAACGGTCTCCTTTAGTGATGAAATCTCCGAGCATAACTAAATGGTCTCTATTCTTTCTGAACTTGGCTTTTCTCAGTAACTGTTTAAGCTCGCTGTATGATCCATGCACATCACCTACTAACAAAAGTTTCGAGCCATCCTCGTAACTTGGTAGATGCTCTTCGTCCAAACTGTTGACTCTGACCAGGTTGGGCACTGGCTTGAATCGTTGAATATTAGGAATGGTGAAGGCGAAAATATAAACAACGGCAGTGAATAAAACTGCTAACCCGGAAAAAATAAACACAGACCATAACCGGGATCTCTTTGGAGGCTTGCCAAAGCCAGCAGACCCAGCTGTTCCTAGTAAAGGTTGGGTATCTCCGTTGTTATTGTTACCGGACATAGTGTAACCGGCTTCGAGGTCCTTGGAATATGTGTTGTAGTTGAAACCGTTGTCGGAATAATAATAAGGGGCAGATATAGACGAATCAGATTGTGCCGTCAAATTAGACGTGGGCTGGGAATTTGTATTCGAATCCGACTTGGCTGGATTAGAACACTTCTCTGACCACATAAGTTTAAAAGGATAAAAGTGATAGTCGATGCCCGAATATAAAAGTTATCTGCAAGGATCGGTTGTTATGTATGTAACCAGATCAGGCAGGGGTGTTATTTGATGGTAATAGACTTCTGTCAGCTGCACGTAATAAAGTATCTAACCACTGATTGAGAACTGTGGATATGAAACAAAAAAAAAAAGTTGTTGAGCTGGCGATGTCCGACTATTGGATTGGATATTGGTTGTGAATTCGAGTTGTTAGTCTAAATAAATGAACAATAACGACTCGGTAGAATACAAATAGGCCTAAAGTGAAAGTGCTATTTGTGGAATAGATCGATGATAGGGTGATCTACGTTTAAAAATTGATGATGATTGACAAAAAATAATAATAGAAAGCTTGATGATTTGATGATATGAAAAAAAAAAAGAACAATACGAACCCTGATGACGATTTCAACCGGTTTATGTAGTCAATCGACGTTTTTCCGGGCTAGCGATATTAACTACTAGTGTGATTAATTTCGGATCTGATTGTCCGTTTTGGGCACTAGCGAGATTATGATGCCGACGGGCTTAGCCGGTGGCTCAGGTGGGAAAAACCGGGATATGCAAGGCTGAGCTTCCAACCGGCTGGTCCTGTGAGAACTGGTATGGACCGCAGCGATAGGGCACTAGGGTCAGCTGATGGAGAACCGATCTAGACTCTATCTCGATGACGACACACTCTATGGAATGAGTCTGTTGTATCAAGCAACTTTTTAAATTCCTGTTCACCTGTCGTGGTTCACGTGAACACTTGTCTTTCTTGGCTGATGTTGCTCACCTGCTTTTTGTACCTCGTACCTGATTTTCGTTGCTGAGCTGTATCTGTAAATTAGCTGTGGCTGACTTATCTGACTGTAGTCTGATGTAGTCTTCTGTATCTTTTTAGCCGTAACTGACTATTCTACCCGTAAATTTGGTGAAATGCCTGGACACCTGATTTCACTGACGACACCGAATATGTCTAACAAATCAGAACAAATAAAGCCTGTTACTGATGATAATTTCAATTAATTATTAAACGAACAAACAAAAAAATCTTAATCCAAATCAGCACCTCCCCTTATTTATATCCCCATCAACCCCTCACACTCTTCGCTCTACCCTTCCGGCCTTACACCCTCCATTCAGGCTGTCATGCTCCCTTAAATTAATTACATGCATCCTCGTCTCCCACACAGTCCCCCTGAACCCACCACGTGAAATCAGCCCTAGCCCTGCTCATCCCCACCTAGCCGCGTGTCTGCATCCCGAATCCGCATCATGCACCCCTTTATCACTCTGACGGCCCATTCAGTCGCGTGCTCCTGTCCTTTTGCCATCGGGGCACGCTGCTTGTCGCGTGAGGGCTCATTGGTTAGAGTCTGGGGTGGAGGCCGGTGTGCCTCCGGCGGCTGGGGCTCCGCCCCAGACCCCGTGGCTCCTCTCGCTTCGCTCGAGTCGGGCGTCGGGAGGCCGCTTGGGGGCCGCTTGGCTGCGGACCCTGTCTGTTTGTTTGTTAGCGGGATCCTGATTTGGGTTGAACTGAGTTTATTTGGGGGTCTGGGTCCTTTTAGTGGCGTTCATGTGATTTGGCGTGTGGTTTTCAACGTGCTTATGTGTGATTAACGGGCGAGCGAGCATGGAAAATGGCTGTCTGTTTTGCTTCTGACACTGCTTCTGCACATGCAAGAGTCATTAAAATTTAAAATTAGGGTCGACAAAATTAGACTGAAGAAGTGTAATTTGCAGTCGCAGCTACGGCAGCTGCTTCTAACACCTTCCTATTTCTGCATTCCCACCGTCTCCTTCGATCCCGGCTCCAAATCACTCCCCAGCGCTCTGGACCACCCCACGCAACGACTCGAGCGAAGCGAGAGGAGCCACGGGGTCTGGGGCAGAGCCCCAGCCGCCGGAGGCACACCCCTCTCACTGGAAAATCCTGCCTGCTCCTTACCCAGATTATTGTATATCAGTGATAACCTTCTCGATCTTTTCCGTTTTGTAGAAGCCCTAACCCCGAATTTAAGTTTGACTGCCCCTGAGTTTCCCATTGTGGGGGTTAGACGAGTTTGACATGCTTGGCTGGTGGTAGGGGAGAGGTAGTGTGGCGAGAGTGAGGCGGTACTGGGGTTATTGTTGAGTTGGTAGATGAAGAGAAAGGGCCGTTGTGGGTGATAGGTCTTGCTGGGAGAAAGTGGTGCATCGCGCTGATGCCTTCCGTAAATCTGGCAGCAGAGCACTGAGACCTCACGTATGTCTCTGACGGTGAGTAGAATTTTACTCTTGTGTTTCTACATCGTACAGATATTTTTTGAAATAGCCGCCATCAGTTTATCTTACCGAATGCTTGTAGTGGCAATTCGATGAGGGATTGGTCAGTAAAGCATGACCTGCGTCGGTACAGCTAGTTATCAAGGGTGAAGCAAGTGCTGCCGATAAGCTTGTATAAATTACCCGTGGCTCTTGCTTATTCTAGCCAAATTAGTAATTTGACTTTCATTATTTAACTCTGGATATTATTTCTTGAATAATAATAAATTCAATAGTAAAAATAGACCTTTTATTTGTTAGTGACAGCCGAGGAGAACTGCTGGATACTCCAAAATCGAGTGAATCAAGACGGAAGTGGCACACAGAGAGCAGTTATGTCTCTAGTGAACTTCAGTTTTCACGGAAACTAGTTGCCAGTGGCCATAGAGGCATTTCAGTTTTATGGCGGTAGCTCGCGGCCATGTGCTGTTGCATTAAACTGGACTTTTTTCATTGCTTAAAGTGACTAATTTTCATTCATGAGCCAAATTAATGCACTGATTCAGGTGATTCGATGTATGTGATCAGTGGTTACTCACCGATGTAGGTGATTCGATGTATGTGATCAGTGGTTATGAACTGGTGTAGGTGATTCGATGTATGTGATCAGTACTGATGCAGGCGATTCGATGTATGTGATCAATGGTTATGCATGGGATCTGCGAAGAGAACGTGGTATCTCTAAATCCGTGACATCAGCTGAACTTTGTTAAGTTGCCCAAAGTAACTGAAATGTTAATATTAATTTAGCAATTTGTATTTATAAGCTTAAATTATTCAATGGTCGTACTATATAGTTATCTATTCTCCATTCACCTTATTATATCAGGTAATAAACAATATATGTACGAATCGGTAGCTTCACGGTTATTGAGGGGTTATCTAGTAGGAATAATATAAACTGAATGAGCTCATTAGATATCTGATCGCAAAATCACCGAGACAATATGTTATGGTCTTCAAGCAAAGACTCTTGAGCCGATTGGTGACTGTGTAGCAAGACCGAGCCTGGCACTCAGTCACCTGGGAAAAACTGATTAATAAACAATGAATAAATAAATTATCTACGTTTCCTCGTTGATGTTCTTATTAGCCTCTTCGAACAACTGTACCAGTCCGACAGGGTCGTCACATTGCGCTTTCATAGTCAGCATCAAGTCCTTGGCTGAAGGAAGCGAGCTGTTGGGCCCAATTTGAATACCCGTTCTCGATACCTGAAGTGCGTTGATGAGGAAGACAAAAGTACCATCTCCCACTATTTGCGCAAGAATGGTACCTGTTTCGTGTATATACTGTGAAAAGTTGTAAAATGGCTTACCCCACGAGTACTGGATCTCCACCTCTTTCTTCATTAGACTTGACGATGCATGAGTGTCAAGCACAAAGTTGTTTTTCTTCAAGAAATATTTCTGATAGTACAAGGGATCTTGTCGCTGTGTTGCGTATGCTGGACAAACTGCGAATTCACAGCGCAACAGCGAACAAAATGGACTGTCATTAGGTAGTGCGCTGATTTCTTCCATGGGAACTTGGACAAGACGTAGCCCGTAACGGTCACCCACTCGGCTAAGACTTACAATAGCCTCTTCTATCAGTTTAGGGGTGGTGTTGAGCCATTCCATTCGTAGATGGTATGCGTTTTCTGGGTTGTGAACTTTATCAATGTGAACTGAAATGAATTCCTGTCGACGAGATCGTCCTGTAGGGTCGACGTCGTATTTGAGCACTTGACTAACTAGAATCTTTGGTAGTGCTGAGACATCAGCGGAAGGAATCTCGGTATTTTCCGAGTTGGCCCCAGATATGCCAGTATTATTTGAAACAATACTCGAGGCAGAGTCACGAGAAAGTATAGGGATCATTCCTGTTTGACCATCGTCAACTGGAGAACTTCCCGAGGGTTTGCGAGAGTGTAATCTTTTGAACACCGAGCTACCTGCTCCACCAGCACCGCTAGTTCCCACCTGGGAAGATGCCGAAGACATGCTTCCGTCGGCACCAATTGTACCAGTAGTCGAGTTACCAGATCCTCCGGAAGTCATTGGAGTTACACTGGAGCCAGAACCACTATTATCTGACATTGCACCCAGTGACCGTTTCGAGGAGAACCAACCGGATCGTTCCACCTTCTCATGTTTATCCTTCTCCGGATGTACTATAAACTCAGGCAGTACTTGATAGAAATAGTGGCCATCAAGGAAAGAATGACGGTCCTCGACGTGTTTGAATAGACCATTCTTCATGAGCTGATTTCCATATTCAATAGCTTCTTCCACTGTGAATATATCTGTGAATGATTCAATCAACCAAGTAACAAATTCCTGGCCCATGAAACAATTCTTGTGAGTTTTCCAATGCCATCGCCGATCGATAAACCTTATCCCTCGCTCTCCCTGCATCTCAACCGCTAATGGAGTTAATTTGATAGACCTGTTAAGTCGTTCATTGGGCTTCGAGATGAAAGAATTCTTTTTACGAGCATTTGCATTAGTTGAATCGGAGGTAGCATCAATCTGACAATCTTCATATAGCTGTAGCAGGAATGTTCCAAGATCACCTGTATAAAACTTGATCTCCGGTGCAGATGTCTCCTTTTTGATATTCTTTCTCAATCGTTTTTCCTCCGGAGTCAGGTATCTACCCCTGTATAAAGTATTGATTATTCTCTTTAGACCTTCTAGTCTCATCTCTTCGGCGGTCATTCGCTCATTGTTTAGAGTTAGCTCAACTGGTGCATTGCTAGAACTTGAAGACTTAACATTATCGAATGGTATTAGCACAAATCGGATTCTAAACATTTTGTAGCTTTCTTGCATCATATCACCATAACCAGCCAGCGTTTGATCTAATCCATTCCAATTTACAATTCTAACACCTGGATTGAAAAAGTTGCCTAACGCACTCTTGTACTCGCTTTCGAAACGAGTCTTAATTAGCGGATGATAGCTTCTCTCTACTCCCAGGTCTTCACTATCAGCCTTGGTGTATAGCTGTACATTTATAGTTCCGTAGTGATCACAAGCTAATCGGTGGATTTGGTTACTTCGTTTCAAGTACAGCCGAATTCCACGATAATCTTCGGGAATTGTTTGTACAATCAAAGCTGGGTTACCACCGGGTCTTCTCTGTGCCTCTACTTTACTAACACGATCACCTACCACAATTTGGAATCCAATATGCAGTCTTAGGGCCACCATCTCTTCGAGAAGGTCTCCTGGGGTCATAATATCTTCTTTCTCTGCATCCAATGTCACATCGTATATCTGAAATGTATATTTTTTGGCGAATTCTTCCACTGACGGAAACAAATCGGTAGCAAGAGGTAATGCAGCGGGAGATTTCAATGATCTCCACTTGACAGCTCTTCTTTTCACTCCCGGTGGGAATACATTACGCCATCGGCCAAAGTTGGAGATATTCAGTACTGAACTCTGTGCAACATTTGAGGGGTTATCAATCACCACCCAAACATAGTTGTTACTTCCTTCTACTGTCTCGGTCTCCGAGGCCGGTTGAGAGCTAGACTCTTGTCCCACCAATGCTGTACTACTGCTATTGGTAGTAGGCGATGTTGATGGTCTCATTGTTCCACGATTATAAGATCCCTGTCGAGAGCCGAGAGTTGGTCGTCGCGATGTTTGTGAATGGCTAGGAGATACCGAAAGTGTGCGCTCAACGGTGTTATTGTTATTATTTGAGCCTATGGCTTTCGCAAAAATATTGAGTTTGGATGATGTGCGTGGAATAGCACCGGTACTGACAGACCTCGAAGAGGACGTGGATTCAATAGCAGTGCTACCACTACTCAAACTGGGAATATCTTGGATATCTGACAGACTAGACACCGTTCCGATTGACTGGGAAGCCGTGGTTGGTTGAATCACTGGTGAAGACGGCCTTGATCCTTTGGTGTTGTATCCACCAAGAGATAGAAGTGATGTCAAAGCGGATATTCTCGTGCCTCTTTTCATTGTATTATTCAGCAGCTCAGTGGAATTCTTGCTGGAATTGCCCTCAACTGCCGGCGACGAGATAATTGCAGTAGCAGGTATGGACAATGACACACTTCGCAATAAAGTCTGATTACTAGTAGCTCGATTATTCATCTCACTACTAGAAATCTTTGGTCGTAACAGGCTGGATGGCGTTTTGGTAGATGCTGCTTCTTCAATTAGTCGTTGACTGGATATAGCTGCTTTTGATAAATAAACACTGTTGTCATAGTCTTTCATAAAATTTCTTAGTGATTTGTCGGGTGTAGGCGAATTTAACCACTCAATACTAATCGCATTTATCTCGTTCTCCATAATTCCCATCATCTGGATATCGTAAATTTTACATCGTGGAATCCACTGCTCTGCATGTGTCTCAGTGCTGTTCCAAAACGATATATCCAGCCAACTGGGAATACAATTCACCACCTGACCAGTCTGTTCATTTTTGTACCTAAAGAGCGGCGTTACATGTAGAGGAGGTCGACTCAAACAGACAAGATCTATACCAATCTCAATAGCTAGCAACTTCATACTGGTCTGATAGAGCAGATTATAGTCTACATCGTAAATACCCGTTCCTGGAGTCACAATAAGCACTTGGATACCCGTTCGCCTTAAATCTCTATCAGCAAACTTGCTTGAAACCAACGAAGTCGCAAAGCTAATTGCCTCCAGCAAATTTCCTTTAACAGCCGGAAGAATTGTTCCCCTTATTTCACCCGTCTCGCTCTGCAAAACATCCTTTGCAAATCGAGCAAACTCATAACGTAGAGTAGCCATGATATTATTCCATTTACTAATATGAACCTGATCCACCACCACTCGAAAATAGTCCCTGGTATTAGGTTCTCTTTCTCCTTGCGCCAATCGTCCTCTAGATTTTCGTGATACAGCCACACTCGTAAACAGTACAATTGACACCACATGATGAGCACCTTGGTCACGCCAACGTTTGAACACCTCTGGAAGAAACGAATTGACAAGCTTATGGAACATGACCTCGCCATTCTCGACAAAATTCCACATTTCGGACGACATCTGAATAAAATATATCATCCTCGCCGACTCTGATCTATACACAAGCTTCGTACTCGGGCCAACATATGCCGAAAACGTTTTATGGCCCTTCTTAAAGATATTCTGGATCGATGGTCGAACAACATCACAGTACGAGTGACGCTGCGTAAAATACACACATTTCCCTATTAACGACGACGATATCCGCCACATATCTGCTCTCGTCAAATACGTATCTTTAAAATGGAGCTCGACCAAATCTGCCTCAACATCGCTCTTCGAAACCTGCATTGTTAGAACACTGGCTAAGGGGGACCTGCCTCCGGCGGCTGGGGCTCCGCCCCAGACCCCGTAGCTCCTGCTTCGCAGGAGATATCTCGGGGGTTAAGACACTAGCTAGTCGCCTGCTGCATAATATTTTACTTACCAGTCGAACCTGGACACGACTTCGAGGAGGAATGTCTAATGGACCAAGCAGATTATTGCTGATTGAGATCTTGCCAAAGTTAGTAAAACGAACTTTCGAGACAATTCGAGCTCTAACTTACTTGTACATTCGTCATTTGCTTCTCGGCTCCTTCTGCGAGCTGTTTCACTATAAAATATAGCTTCCGACGCTTGCCTTCGAGTCCTCGCAGTTCGGCGACATCGCCCTCTCGCGCATTAGGCAGCAGCGACATATCGACAATGACATCGTCTGTACTGATACGAGCTTCGTGAGACCACACTACTAACGTCACTGGAGGCGATTGAAACCGCTCGCGTGACTCGCTCACCCCAATGTTGACCGCCGGAACGAATCCCACCGGACGAACACTGCGAGTCGGTCCTGCTAGCGACATTGTAGTTTTTCCAATAGGTCAATTGAGACTCCTCAAATCGATATTTTCATGAAAGGCCAAGCAGTATATGGAAGATGAGCTAGATTACTCTTAAATTTTTAGAGACAATAATTGCAAGTATTTTGATGTTGATTCGAAAAGTTTGGGTCTTAATAGTATTAAATGCGGAGAGATGCAGAGATAGTAGATTCTATAGATATGAAGTATGTGATATGGGTTAGGATGTAGAAACAGAAGTCTAGATATATTTTTCCAGAATTAACTTGTATTTTCTTCCAATCAGGTCAATAACTAGAATAAGCTTGAAATATCTCAATCCCAATTTCTAATTTTGTATAATCAAATCAGTCGTTCAAATATTTCACAGTCAGCTGTAGGGGCCTTTCTGCAGTCCTAAATCCCACATTACTCTCGCCAAAACCTGCCAAATCTCAGTTCAAACTCCAGGAAAACTCCTGCGAAGCAGGAGCAACGGGGTCTGGGGCGGAGCCCCAGCCGCCGGAGGCAAACCCCGTCTTCACGACGACTTAGACCCGGTCTTATCTTATCGGACCCTGCATAGGTCACCTGACTGTGGTGCTTTGGCGGACCTAAACGCGGATCACGTCTCCGAGATCTGAATCAGGCGTGAATCAGGTGAGAGACGGTGATTTCGCAAAGAGAAGTGTTGTAGAAACGCTGTGAAAACATGTCGGGACTCGTGAGGTGTCCTCTGTGTGATATGGAGACCACAGAAGTGGTAGTCAATCGGCATCTGGATAAAGGATGTCCCCCGCCAGAGGGCTCTGGCAGTGATAAGATTAGTCAGGGAGATTCAGGGGTAACCCCTGGAGTTGGTGCAAGTGGCGTGAAGCAAAGCTCGATTTTCTCTCAAAAAGCGGTTGATAATAGGTCAGGAGGTCCATCTTCATCTCCTTTAAGTGGAAAAAAGAATTCTGGCTCGGGAACAGGGATGTTAGTGGACCGCAAACGATCTTTTACGGCAAGTGAACAACAGTCGTCAAAGCCGATGAATAAAAGCCAGAATATTAGTCAGTCTGTCAGTGGTACAAGTGGACGGTCAGATGTGAATTCTGGTGAAGAAAGAGGTTATAGAGATAATTCGAGGTCGGCGAGCAATGCTGCTCAGAGAGATACCCGCAAGAGAGCCCGGCTGTCAGCGATTCCTCTCGCAGAACAGGTTCGACCAAAGTCGCTAGATGACTTTGTTGGTCAAGAAGATCTTATAGGAAAAAATGGATTGTTACGGAAATTTGTGGAAAGGGACGTGTGTCCGTCAATTATCCTGTGGGGTCCGTCAGGTGTGGGAAAAACGTCGTTTGCGCGGATCCTAGCCAATAGTACAAAGTCGCGGTTTATAGAATTGTCAGCAGCTATTCACGGAATTAACGAGTGTAAAAAGATATTTGAAGAAGCGCGAAACGATTTTAAATTGTTCAGCCGGCGAACAATTTTATTTCTAGACGAGATTCACCGGTTTAACAGAGCCCAGCAAGATATATTTCTGCCTCATGTCGAGAAAGGAGATATCACCCTGATAGGAGCGACAACAGAAAATCCATCTTTTAAACTCAATGGAGCACTACTATCACGATGTAGAGTTTTGGTTCTTCATAAATTGAAACAGTCGGAACTGTCCAAAATCATTGCCAATGCTATTGACACATACAACAAATCACGCGAACAAGATGGCCTGCCGACAATCCACTTTGAACAAGAAACAATCGAGTATCTAGCGGGCCTAGCAGACGGTGATGGGCGCATTGGACTCAATCTGCTCGAAATAACCATTAACGATGCTTCTGTCCAGAACAGCGCCAGCACCAGCGTCACCAGCATAAACAACGATGACCAAAACAGAGATCTAACCCAACAAACAGAACAAAATGAACAGAAAGAAAACACAGCATTACCAACATCATCATCTCAAGCATCATACAAAGTGTCAACGGAGCACGTTAAAACAGTATTACAAAGAACACACATGCTGTATGACCGAGTGGGCGACTCTCATTACGACACGATATCGGCATTACACAAGTCAGTTCGAGGGTCAGATCCAGATGCCGCTTTATTCTATCTCGGACGAATGCTCGAGGCAGGCGAAGACCCTTTATACGTTGCACGACGAATGGTACGAATGGCGAGCGAAGACATTGGCCAAGCAGACGAGTCGTGTCTGCCATTTGCAGTAGCTGCTTTTCAAGCTGTCCAGCAAATAGGAATGCCCGAAGCCGACTGTATTCTGGCCCATTGTGCTGTCAAGCTCGCGGAAGCCAAGAAATCGGTACGAGTCTACCGAGCCTACAACGCCGTCAAATCCATGCTCCGGACCGAACCAGGAGCTGCTGCCGCTGTCGTCCCAATCCACCTCCGCAACGCACCCACCCGGCTCATGAAAGAAATCGGCTACGGCAAAGAATACAAATACAACCCGGACTACGAAGACGGCAAAGTCCGCCAAACATACATGCCCGAGGGTCTCGAAACGGTCAAATTCCTGTCCAACAAACACCTGGGCCCATTGTAACCGGGACCTGCCTCCGGCGGCTGGGGCTGCGCCCCAGACCCCACTGCTCCTCTCGCTCCGCTCGAGTCGTTTCGTCGACGGTCCCAGTCGCTCCGCGAAGCGGAGCACAACGGGGTCTGGGGCAGTGCCCCAGCCGCCGGAGGCAGAATCCCCTCCCGTGACGTATTTATCATGAAATATATATATTTTAGACCGCTACATGGCCCCGTCGAAGAACTTACGCAGGTATTTCTCCGACTCTTCGTACTCCTCACGGACGACAGCGAGGGTCGTGCGGATTCGCTCGAGACAGAGAGCTTCGTCATTGACTTCTGTCGACCCGGTCTCGTCTTTGCCGGCACCGAAATGCTGGATTTTCTCGCACGAGTTCTTCACTTTAGTCAGGCCGAGGGCTGCTGACGAGCCCTTCAGGAAGTGGCCCAATGCCGACAGGTCGCTGAGATTGCCCTCTTTTAGGGCCGTCTCCATCTGCTCGAAAGTGACTTGTGCTTGCTCGAAGAAGTTGATGACAATGCCCTTGGAAAAATCACGGTCTTCTTCGTCTTCGTCCATTTCCAAAATCTGGCCGAATGTGGTCCAGTCAATGATATCGGTATGGCTCGAGCCAGCGGCAATGGCTGCCAGCTCGGCTTGCTCTTCTGCTTCTTCGGCAGTTAAACCCTCGGTTTCAGCAGCAGCAGCGGCAGCAGCACTAGACCCTGCTCCACTGTCTAAACCGCCTCCGGCATCGGAACTACTGCCGAATGTTGTTGGCTCGTTGGCCAATGACTGTGATGAGTGTGTGCTATGAGTCGAGCCAGCTGCAGTGCTATGGGGCTCAGTGGCTATCGATGCGTGCGTGGTGTCTTCTGACATGTTGTTATATGTGTTTTGTTTCGTCGAGTGAGTGTAAGAGATAGCTCAGGTCAAGTCCAAAATGGTTTCGAAACGAGTCCTGATTCTTTGTTTAATTGTAGAATAGACTTCTGAAATGCTCCTGCAAAACTCCTGGTTCAACAATCGATCAGCAGAGTCGAAATTACCTCCTGAATCAAACAAAATCTGAAACGTGGATGGTGTCGAGAATGTTCGTGGTGGTAGTTCAAAAACAATTATCTCCAGCTGTTAAGATGATATCACGGATACCACAGTGTTAGCTGGCTAAAGAGAGGTCGATAGGTTAAATCAGTTGATGTGATTCGTGAGGTCGCGTCAATTGATCCTCGTTTACTGTATATTTGTGGATTGAGGTAGTAGCGGTCTCCTCTAGAATCGAGAGGTTGGTTGAAGGACGTTTGCTAACGGTCTTGTCGATACCAATCAAATCGCACTAGCTATGAATAGTCACCGCAGACAGTCAATCGATGAGGCTAAACACAGATCAAATAGATTCACTACCAAAAGCCGGCGATAGTATACAATTTTAAGAATGTGTAGTTGAGACTGTTGCGTCGCGGGGTAAACCGATAATGTGAGATAAGCAAGCTCAGAGGCTCAAATTATGATTGATATGTCGACAACTGAATTTCAAAGTTAGTTAATAAAGTTAAAAGCCAAGTATAGTACACAATCGCTCTATCTGAGACTCCTCGTGTGTGTACCACTCGGCCAATAGACGTTTTATCACTTTTATCTCGCTGTTCTTGTTGCTGTTTGTTGCTGTCTTAATTGCCGTCTTGTTGCCGTCTTGCTGCTGTCTTGTTGCTATCATGTTACTATCATGTTGCTGTCTTCCTGCTGTTATCTTATTTTTTGTTGTTATTTTGAAATATTGGCCTAGATCGGATGAACTCCTTGACACGCCTAAACTGACGACCCCGTTTTTACTAGGATACTCTAAATATCATATATCATAATCCTTCATCCCTTATCACTTACACTAATAATAGCCAGTATACAATGACCAATGTAGACAATTGGCCAGTACAAATGGAAAACAAAAAGTCGCAACCAGTAAAAATCCGTACAAAACAATGGAAATGAGACAACCGATCAAACAGATGCGAACCGGATATATTATATGTAAATATGTCGGTATGGTAATATGGTATGGTACGATCACAGAAGTCGCGCCAAAAGGTAGCCGCCCGTCAAAGCAATATGAGTTGCACAGTTGCACCAATAAAGATTTACTATGTGAGATTGACACAGGGTGACGAAATTCAACTATCGAGATATCCCACTTATCAATAAGCAAAAGAAATTTTATAGCTTCAGATGAAATGGTTGAACCAGTTGAATCAACACCCAAAAAATATTTTTTTGTAATGTTTGAAATGAAAATTAGTAGGTCTGGATTCCTGATGAAAAGTAAGCCAAGAGAGGTGATAGGTAGTTTTAGTTAATAAGCTAAGTTTTAACTTTTTAGCTAATTAGAGTTTTATGAGATGCTGCAGCTGCACTTTTATTTATTTGCTGTTGCTGCCGCTACTAGAACTACTGCCGCTATCGGCCAGGAACCAATTCCTGATATGACAGGGCGATACAGCGGCGACATAGCGGCGATACAGCGGTGAGGATAGCGGTGACTGAGACGGTTACAACGACGGTGATAACAACGGCGACCGACCGCGAACGGCGAAGACGACATTCTCTCACGGTTCTACCCGTCATTCTGCAGTCACATGTCACTTTTGCTGCTGTCTTGATCACTAGCACAAGCTCCGATTTTAGCCATTGCAGCCTTTGATTGGGGGTTTTTTTTTTTTTGCAGCCATAGGGACTGCTACCAGTCAAGCCAATCCACAGTTACTAGGCCCATGGTTTCCTTACTGCTATAGAGAGCTCGATCTATGACGTAGTTTGCAGCAGCAGCAGCAAAAGCACGAGCGACTGTCCCCACTGGGTGCGGCGATTACATTTCACGGGTGCTATCGGCAGGATCGTATCCCATCTGACAGGTCGTCCTCATTGAACTTCGTTGAGCAGTCCCTCTATTTTGCCCATTGACCCCATGCCATACCCTGCCCTGCCTGCGATGCCAAAAGTGGGCTACAGACCTTTGTAGTCCTCCAGATCAGGATTTACACACCACGTTTCAATTCAACCGCACCTCGCCGCAATCGGCAGCCCTGCACATTCTAATTTAAATTACCTGTCAAGTCTGCGTCATCACCAGTTTGGGTTGCGGGGGATACTCCAGAACACTCTCACATACATTGATACGGCTGTTTGAAACCCGAGGTAGTCGGGGTTATCAGGGGTGCCAGTGAACCAGATATGAGAAGTTTTGAGGAATGAGATGAGTTAGCTGGCTCAGTGATGGGGTTGAGTAGTGAGGGTGTTTACCAGGAGAAGACGTTTAGAGAAAAGTTTTGTGTATTGAATTAGCAGTAGGATATACCATATAAGTAGCAGAAAGAAAACTTATTTGTGAATATTTGTGAATTGAGAAAGTAAAGTAGAAAATTAACTCGGTCTGATGGTGATCTGAGGATTCAAATACTTGATGCATAGTAATTGAGGGAAAGAGAAATAAATTTGAAATAAATTCGAATTAAATTTTATAAAAAAGGTGATTTACTTAGTTGAGAAGCGCTTGTGCAAGGAATGCTGGTAATACAGGTATCATAAAAATAGTATATAAGTGATAGGACATGAGATGTTAGGATCAGAGCCAGGATTCGACAATATTTCGACTTTATTCGACTTTATAGCATGTCAATGGCTATAAATGCAATACCCGTACTAGTAACTAGTGATGATAGCTCAGTTGAATGAATAAATTGAAGTCCATTTCTTGATAATTACTTGGATTGATGTTTCTATACTAAAATATGTAGGCAGCAAAGGGGGTATACCGGCTATGAGAGCGAATCTGAAGGATCTTGAGATTTAAAGAGATAAAGCGAATTTTTGTAATAGAATAGCAGCAGCTGGTTATGAACTCAATATGTGATTAGAAGCACAAGTATCAGTTCAATTCCTGATTGTTGTACTCTCTGTGTCAGTTGTAACTTTAGAGGTGAAGAGAAAAGAGACCCAGTATTTGATAAGTCTAGTACATCGCTGAATCAGGATGATAGCAAGTCATGAAATTGTGTATGTTGACTCGTGCAGAGCTATAGGAGCCCACGACACAGGTCCAACTGCTTGATGCTTCTATATAAAAATCGCTTGTGAATCTATTTTATATCTACTTTCTCAATCTCTGCTCGATCTTGAAAACATCAGCCAAAACACCAGCAGCAGTGACCTCAGCACCAGCTCCAGCACCTTGAATAATGAGAGGGCTAGCATATCTCTCGGACTGGATAGAGATAACATTGTCACTGCCCTTAAGAGACGCGAATGGGTGAGAAGCGTCGTACTTTTCAATACCAACCTTAACAGCACCAGCAGCAATGTCAACCTTACCAACAAATCTTAGTACCTTGTTTTCAGCTTGAGCTTCTTGTCTTAATTTGTCAAGCTCACCATCGTATTCTGGGAGCTTCTCCAAGAACTCGTCAGCAGAGGCAGCTGACTCGAGTGGCTTGGGGATAAGAGAGTCAACAGGGAATGAAGTAGGTGACTCTACAGGAAGGCCAGACAAACGAGCCAAAATAGTGACCTTACGAGCGACATCAAGACCATTCAGATCATCTCTTGGATCAGGCTCGGTGTAACCAAGGGACTTGGCTTTCTTGACAACATCAGAGAACTTTACAGTTGATCCCTCGATAGTAGAGAATTCGTTGAAGATATAACTCAAAGTTCCAGATACAATACCGTCGATTTTAACAATTTCGTCACCAGTAGCGACAAGGTCGTTGAGAGGTCCAAGGACAGGAAGACCAGCACCAACAGTAGCTTCATGGTAAACCAATCCGCCCTTAGGGCCATTGCTGGCACCAAAAACCTTCTTCCACAAGTCCAAAGAGCTGGAGAATGCCTTTTTATTAGGAGTAGCAACAGAGATAGATTTGGAGAGAAACAATGGGTAAGAATTTGCCCAGTCCTCATTAGAGGTGTTGTCAACCAAGATCACTGGCTTAGGAGACTTTTCAAGGTAAGCGGCAATTTGTTCAATGTTAAGAAGATCACTTGAACCAGTGGAGTAAGAGTCCAAAGAAAGTGGAGAATAGTCTTTAGAAACATAAGTAGCCTTGGATCTGGCAACAAGAATGACATTGAAGACGCCAGGTGACTTTTTCTGAACAGCCTGGAGTTGGCGAACAAAGGCCGATCCAACAAGACCAGTTCCTGTCTGTTAGTAACCATTCGTTGACAACAAGTACACAACTCGTGCCAATGACGAGTACTTACCAATAATAGCTACGTTGACTCCTGACATTTTGCAATTTATCCAAATATTAAGTTGGTTATAGAGTTATGACTGACAACCAGGGCCGATATCGGTTCTCGATCGCCGTACTGAGATCGCCGTTTTT
This sequence comes from Sugiyamaella lignohabitans, assembly GCF_001640025.1. NCBI lineage: Eukaryota > Fungi > Ascomycota > Dipodascomycetes > Dipodascales > Trichomonascaceae > Sugiyamaella > Sugiyamaella lignohabitans. Next base: position 1,722,885 of record NC_031672.1, on the reverse strand, counting down.
CACCCTAGATAGGCATCTGTTCAATATTGGCTATCTATAGATAGAGTTGCTTTGCTAGTTTTCTTTAACTGAATTCATTAGGAATACAAAAATGTCCTTGCGATCTTACATTCGGACAATTGGGCCAAATCTGGCCAAGCTCAGTGGCCAGGATCGTGCTCTTTTTGTGATAGGCAACGAATCTGCTGGTATGTCAACCGATTTTTCCAGCACCCTGCAGACCCAGTACTTTATGAGTTTGATGGGACCGTAGACGTAACGACTCGAGCGTAGCGAGAGGAGCCACGGGGTCTGGGGCAGAGCCCCAGCCGCCGGAGGCAACGAGGGGACCCCAAATTTATCATGTTCTTGTAAAAGTACTAACAGTCAGATCTCGATTCATGTGTATCGTCTATTTTGAGTGCATATTTCTATGCGAGAGCCACCGAGAGCAAGCCTGGGTTTTCGAAGTTGAAGCCGGAATATGTGGTTCCAGTTATTAATATTCCTCGGGAGGACTTGAAGTTACGTCCTGATATTGTTTATATATTGTCACAGGCTGGATTACCAGCCAGTTCCCTGGTGTTTTTAGACGATCTTTCTAAGAAGGGTCCTGGTGCGTTTTCGCGGTCGTACGCCTTTTTGGTAGACTTTAATAAGCTGACTAGTCCATTAGCCAAGCTGTTTGATAGACGGATAGCTGGTATTTTGGACCATCATGATGATGAGAATCTGTATAACGACTCTATTCAGGAGGTGAATGGAGTCAAAAGAGTGGAAAAAGCTGGTAGCTGCAGTAGTGTAGTTGTTGATTATTTCCACGAGACCCTGGGATCAGATTCCAGTGTGTTCAAAGAGAAAGAAGTTGGTCTGCTTGGATTGAGTCCTCTCATTATAGATACTTCGAACCTGCGTCATAGAGTAGAGGAAGTTGACAAAAAGTCATCTGCGGTCCTCTCAGAGGGTATTAACTTTAGCGATCAAGACCGTGAGAGCTTGTTTAATGAGCTTCAAAAACACAAGAAAAATATCAAGGGTATGGCCCCCAGAGATATTCTTCGCAAGGATTATAAAGATTGGCAAGATGATAGCAAAGGGCTGTCTGCTGCAGCCAATGAGAATATAAAGCTGGGAATAAGCTCGACAGTTCAGTCGTTTGCTTGGCTTTATTCAGAACATCCAGATTTCAATACAGATATTGCGAACTGGGCAGAAAATGAGAATCTTTCCATTTGTGCTGTAATGGCTACTTCGACGGACTCGCAGAACAACTTTCAGAGGGAACTAGCGGTTTACGCGACCGAGGATGCTAAAGACCTCCTCGACACCTTACTTCAAAAGGCGTCGGGTCCTCTACAGCTCGAACCTAAAGTCATTCCTAATGCCACTGATGATCGAGTGCTTATATTCCAGCAGAAAAATGTGGCTGCCTCGCGTAAGCAAGTAGCTCCTATTTTCAGAAATGCACTCTACGGCACTTCACTGCCTGCTCTGTAGTGGTAATAATAAATATGTGTATATGCAATGATACTTGATAGATCGTTCACTGATCTGTTCCAGTATGAGATATGTACAAAAGATTTAATGGATCTTAATTGATCTTTTCCAGCATACTGACAGTCCATTGACCAAAGCTTCTAGCATTTTCGGGCAACGACAGAGTGTTTTCAACTAAATGAGCTTTGAGAACTTCCAGCACCCGAGGAGGAAACTTGACCACTTCAATCTCACCTCTAGTCTTTTCCAAGCTAGGCATAATTTTCTTATCATAGGTATAGACAATTTTGAATCCCCTCTGGCCTTTAGCACTTGTAGCAGTAGTATACTTAATATCTGGGTTAAATACCCACAATAAAAGGTCAGGCTTCTCATCCATGTCTGTGATTGAGAAAGTATAAATAGCATGGGAATCAATAAGACGAGCTATAACCGTAGACACGTATTGATGGAGGGGATAGGTCAGTCGAAGAGGTTTTGCTGGTTTTTTAGTTGGCATGCACGTGTTTGTGCTGGCAACAGCTTCTCTAATATCGTCTTTAGTTTTGGTGTTATCCGTGCTAACATCTGGGGTAACTAGCTTCAGATTCCATTTCCACACTGTAAGAGAAGTTTTGTCACTTGCATCACAAGTTCCTAGATCGTATCCACACTTTTCACATGCGACAGTTTCACCTACTACTCGTGCTGTGGTATCATCCTTGAATAAATAGAAATAGCAGTCTCCAACTAAAACAGTGCCTGAATATGGAGTAAACTTAGAAACTGCATAACTAGGATTGAATTTCGAGGCCATATTATCATCCTCGCTTTTGGGCTTATGACAATGCCAAAAATCCATCATTTCAGCCCAATTTTCTGATGGCAAAGACTTCCATTGCTTTATCCGGTTCGGCTTGACCAGTTCGCCGTCACACTGTACACAACAAAAACTGACTTTATGGCTATTCAACATATCAGCTGACCAAGGGATCTGGTCATAGCTATCGTAAAAATTGAGTTTTGTCTGGAGAACATCAGCAAGCTCTGGTGATGCAGGTAGCCTGAATGATAATGTTGAGGTTAATTCGGATATAGGTATGGTAGATTCTGAAACTCTAACAGTGATATCTTCAGGAAGATTGATTATGAACTCATTATCATTGCTATTACTTGATTTTTCCTTTTGGTTAAGTTCAATGGAGTCAGTTATTCCAGATGCTGTACTTGATTCGAGTTCGTCCAACTGATCCGACCTGTTTGATTCATGATTCTGCTTTTCTTTGCTCGACTCATTTGACTCGTCGTGTACACCCGTTGTAGAATCACTTGAACCACTAGCTTTAGTATAATGTAAAACCGCAGTTCTCACATCCCTGAATGTCAGCTGCTGTGGATAACAGAGCTCAGATAGCTGTATCGATATCGCAATTGACCTTATCCGTGACAAATACTCCGCATAAACAAGCACCCTGTCATGATTCTGAGAACTGGCACTTGTGGCCATAATAACAGCAATCTTTTATTGTAACAAAATAATTGTATGATCAAGTGAACTATTCACAAACGATTAAATCAACCGTTGATATTCACCTGTAGACCCTCGTCAAGCCGCGTGAAGCGGAAATAGTAGAGCTGCATATAGGTAGCTAGCTATTCTGTATGGACCTAATGGAGATCTCCAGCATCACAGAAATTCACGTCTTTGGCGGTCATTATTTATTATTTATTTATTCAATTGGTCCTAACTCAGGACATAAGAAAAGTCACTCCGACTGCTATCGCCTAGTTCATTCTCTTCCCCTAAAACTCTTCTATAATAGCGAAAAGAATGGTAAGCTCCTTAGGACCATCTGACGAATTGCAAAACTAACTGAACATAGTCCTATTTTGTAGCTTTAAATGTCTATGAGGAGGACATAATCCAAGATGCCGAGGAACATACGCGAGAACTACAAGTAAGTTGCACGAGCTCACATTTGGCTAGCCAGACAGCTATCTTTTGGACTTAATCACAATCACACGCAGCCCTATGGCTCTGATATGCCACTAAATACTAACATTTCAATAGGTTGAGGAAGCACTGAAAGTATTTCAACGCGCGTTGAAACTTCAGAAAGATGAGGATTATGAAGGTGCCAATAAAGAATACGGTAACTTGTTTAGCATCGAAGTTCTCAGCCTATCCTACGTGAGTACAGCACTCAGTCCCTGAGACTATGAAGCTAGAATGTTTCCATTGGACAGCCACTAATAGCTAGGGGATCGCAAAACCCCGACTCGAGCGAAGCGAGAGGAGCAGCGGGGTCTGGGGCGGAGCCCCAGCCGCCGGAGGCAGACCTGTTCTTGAGCTTGAACTAACAATTAGGAATCCGGACTACCACCAACAGCCGAGCGACTGAAGTATTTGGCACATAAGAACTATGGAATTCTGCTTCTCGACAGACTGAAGCTGGAAATTGGATCTATAGACGACGAAGATACGTTGTTTTCGAGGGTTGGAGAGATAGTAGATGAGTTCACCGAGGCCCTGGTGTATAACGACGATGATCCATCTTTCTTACAACTGATATATGCGTTTTCTGTGCCGTTGGGATATACAAGAATTGGTAGATTAGCACTGGAGAGTTTGGTTCACTCGGATTCTAAAGTGACAAGTATACGTGAAGCGATAGTGAATGGGGACATAGTTACAGCTCAGGAGTCCAATCTGGCCAGAGAGCTCCAGAAACTACTGTTGAGTATTGGAGATGTGTATAGTTTGAAGGGTGATGAGCTGTATGATGTTTTGGATGATCTGCCAAAACACAAAACTGTAGTTACGCTTCCTGATCTGAGCTGGCTGGTGAAAAACAGCAAGTTTAATATCGTCGACAAGCTACCGTATATTGTTGAGAATCCCAGTGTCACGAAGGTCGATATTGATATCGATAAGCCAGATTGGAACTCGGTAGCAAATGGTCTGAACGAAGTGCTATCGGGCTTCGCTACTGGCAAAAAGAAACATGTTGAGGACCCCTATAACCAGTCGCCATACCCATTAATTAAAGTGGCTTTCAAAGTTAATGCAGACGATATAACTGTTGACGCCCCAGAGGTAGCGTCTACTGCGGCTAGTACTCCTGATCTATCGTCCTTTTCCACACCTCAAGATAAAATGGATATTGACGAGGAATCTAAAGCGGCGCAGGAGTCGACTCCGACTCCGGCACCTGCGTCAGATTCTGTTCAGGATACTACTTCACAACCTGTCACAGATGGCTCAACCCAAACATCCAGCTCAGATGGTACGTTGGAGAAATCTGAACCAGAAGGCAGTGCTAGGCCTGACAGCCAGAACGGAGGTGAGGCTAGCACAGACGAAAATAAGCCGGAGTCTGAAGAGAGGCAGACTAGGAAGAGAAAAAGTGCCAGCACGGAACCAGCGGCTAATAATGATACACCAAACCGGTCTAGTAATCGGTCTGCTAGTAATCGATCCAGTAAGAGAGTAAAGGCTAGATCAGATGAGCAAACTCTAGATAGTATGGATGTTGCTGAAGACAAGTCCTTTTTCGAGCAATTGACGTCGTTTTTATCGCTTTGCAATATGAAATTTGAAAGTGTAATTCCTGTTTTCCTGGATCAAGACTATCCTCATTCGGACCAATACTTGTATGACTTTAAGTTAATATTACAGGGATGGGACGATTCACAAGCTGAAATTCTGCTAAAGAATGAAAAGCCAAGTAAGAAATCCAGTGCAAGTAATAACAATCAATCGATATTGCAAACACTCGATTTTGCTGCTCTTGGTAACGACAACATTGTCAAAGCCCCGTCCTCGCTAACACAAAATAATACATCAGATAGATGTATTAATTACATACAGCGAATTAACAGTGGTGATTATCACTTACAAGAAGTTCGTTTTGAGTTTATTTATGCACTTCTGTCTGAAGATGAAAATGGATGTTCGTTATTGGATGAGTTTTGGCCCACAGCAGTGGCTGATACTGTTCGTCAAATCCTTGATAACTGCGAGTCACTGATTTATTCCAATGTGAAGAGTGCTCTACTTTCGACCACAGTATCTAGTCCCCATTTGGAGGTTTGTGAGGGATTCTTTGAATTACTTGTGGATTACTATTTAACCAGTGCTAGCTCTTTAGATGCAAAAACCGGAACGAAAGCAAATGTCAAAGAGCTCGAAGCAACGTCTAAACTTTTATTTGCTAAAGTGGATAGGTGGCGACAGCTTTTCTGTGACTTTGCTAGTTTAAGTAGCCCAGAATCTGTGACAAGCGAACTACTATTGCGACATAAATGGGTCTCTATTTTCCTTGAGGCACGTAGTTGTACTCCAGCTGCCAACTTACGACAGTTTCAACAGTCCAAGTCAATGTTTGAGGAGCATGAAAGAAAAACAAACCACCCGTTTGTTATGGAATTCACAAACTTTTCCAATATTCCTAGATTGTCCATTGAGAGTTGTGATACACAGATTTCCAAATATCGGGCTGCTGCAGTATTTGCGAGAGTTTTTGATATGGAAGTAAAGTCTGTACCTTCTCTAGATGAACGCGGGTCCAATGAGAGCACTCCAGAGACAGAGCGAGATGTTAATGATGAGGCTAAAGAAGATATCGCTGATGGCTCGTTGCATCTTGAAGAGCTTTCGAAAGTGGATCTACTCGAATCTATTCTCTTAGACGAACACAAAGAGAGACTGCCCGAGCACGAAGCAGTGTCGCAGTTTCTCTCACATGCTTCAATTCAATTCAAATTTAAACTCTGGTCGATGCTTTTGGATGCTTATAACGATCAAGGAGAGTCTAAAAAGTCCTTTGAGGGGTACCTGAGAATATTTGAGTCGAGCGTGGACGAAATTACTGGAGATATGTTTTTGAGTAAATCCGACCACCAACGTTCCACATTGATTCTCACATGTCTCAGCTCATGCTTTGATATTTGTAAGATGTTACAGCGTCTGATCGCTGCTGATGAAGAGCTATTGTTAAGTCTGTCTCCTCAAAGGGCGTCTGCAGCACTAGAGACGACAATTCAGTTATTGAGGATGTTGCATATTTATAATTTATTTGATGACGCCATTTCGAACAATAACATTGCACGTCATAGTCACAACTCATGGAAAGTGGCATCGAGGCATTTTGAGGATTTAATCTGTCATACCTGGAGTATTTTCTATTTCTTCTATCGTACTTGTCTTCCTGAACAGAATAGGATTCCCGACACATTAAATGATATTATGAGTATTGTACACGATGCTATTGGCAGTAGAGGTTATTGTGGAAAAGCCAATGGGGTGTTCTTGGATATGGTAATTCGTGAGCTTAGCAGATTAGACTGGTCTGAGTCTGAGCAGGACATGATCCAGTGTTTGCATTGTAGATATGATCTGACACTGGCAAGCGATACATTTTCACCGTTTGATCATTATGCAGGCGGTGGAGAACTTGATCGTAAAACGGCCCTAATGCTATCAAAATTCATTATGAGAATGATCCTGAATAGGAAGAACCTTAATCAGAGTCTGTTACGGAACGAAGTCAAAATTGCATTGGATGAGTTTTACCAGGCTATTGGTGATCCTGATCCAGCACTAATATTACCAGTGGCACACAACTTTTCAATTCTTAACGATTATCTCGCTTCTTCTTTGACTCGGTCTCTGTTTAGAACCTCTCTTACTGGTGGTGATAAGCTAGCATTTGCATCATCGCCTAACGAAATTGTAAAAGTGGGCGAACAAGGTTTCTACTATATTCTGGGATATCAACAACTGTCGCAATTCAGAATAAGGAAGCGGTCGGGTCCAGGTCGTACTGAGGATGCAGAAGATGCAATCAAGTTTTTCCAGTTTGATATTGTTTGCAATACCAATCGATTTGAGTCATGGGTAGGATTGGCACAGGCTTTTGATGCACTTGCGGACGAAGATCTCACATGGGATGCTGAAAACTTCAATACTGTAGAGACGCGACGAGCACTAGCTGTTAATCAGAGAAAGTCAATTCTAGCATGTGCTATGGCTGCCAAAGTGTTCCTTACTGATAATGAGAAGCAGAAACAAGGAGGTGCTGCCGCTTCAGCTGCCATGTCGGCTCATTATGAGCAGTTAGCATCTACCCTTTGGGGACTCTATGCGAAGCTGATTTATAATGCATCTCGTCCTCCAATGCAGATGGAAGCATTCACTGACATTCCTGAACAAATATTCTGTGGATTCGAGGGTCTATACAAGCGGCCAAAGGCTCAACCTGTTAGTGAGGTATCGATTTTCAAAATGGTTGATATCTGTTTAATATTGGCTATAAAGTCGAACCCAACAGACTGGAATAACTACTATTTGCGTGCCAAAGTGCTGTATAAACTGAAAAGTCCAGCAGAAGAGGCTCTGGAGCAAATCATACTGGCAACCAAACATTTATCTGAGAAAGGAGGTGGTAGTGCTACACACTACCCGATCATTGAGCCTCATTATAAACTGTTGTCACTAGTTATAAAATATGTTTCCAAAGGGCAACTACGGCCTGAACAGGGATTGGAGTACCTAAAGCACAGCGCATATTACGATGAAAAACCAGACAGCCGGATCCAGCCAATGCCTGCCAGTCAGCCAGGCATTGATTTTGAGAGACTAACATTTTATCTATTTTTCTCACGTTGTTTGTCGACGTTGGTGAAGCTGCGAGCAGTTGACAAGAGAAAATGGCACCATCGTCCTACCTATCGCATTGCCAAGCTGCTCAGTGAAAGGTTTGGAGATGCACAGGCAGCCAAAGAAGAGATGTCAGGTTTTTTCCCATTGAAATCTATTTCCAAGGCACCCATTCATATTTGGAAACCCGACTTGGAAAGATCTGGAGAGCAGTTTGAGTTCCGAAGTCGATATATTATATATTATGTGGACTTGCTCAAGCAAACTGGCGATTTTGAAAGTTTGTGTCTGCTGGCAAGGAAGTTAAGAAAGTTCTCTACTGGCACTGCTCGACATCAGGAAGCTTGGGAATATGTCTGTCTTGGAACATGCTTTGCATTAAAGCAGTTTTTGGGCATACCTACCAAATTCACCGAACAGGTGATCAATAAGCTTCTTTTTGAAGAATTCAACGCTCATTCACAAAACTTGTTGGCAACAGTAGAAAAGGCAAAGTCGGAAAATGAGCTTCCTCTGCTCGTTGGTGAGCTGGATGCGATAGCAGAAATAAGGCGACTCAACAATGGATTTGGATCCACTGCGGCATTGGATGACACATATGTTGCAGTCTACTTAAAGATATACCTCAACTATCTGGAGTCTATTAATCCCACGAAAGCTGAGACGGCTGTTACTACTACGCCAGTACCGGCAACACCTACGTCTTCAGCCTTGACCAATGGAGCAAGTTCTAACGGTTTGTTGGGTGCCACAGTTCCAATAGAAACAACTGCTCAGACTGTGAGTACGCCCTCAACCCCTTCTCTAACAGTGCCTTCATTCTCATCCAGGATCTCAATCCAGTCTCTTGTATCACCAGAACCTAGCCTTACTGATCTCACATCGGCTCCAAGCACACCCCCGGCTCGTCCATCAACTCCTCCAAAACCGCCAACCAGCGGAGCAGCGACTCCACAGAAGGAAAAAGTGCGTGTTACGAAGCGAGATATTATCATTCGAATCACGCCTTTCTTGAAGGCGGTGGTGTCGAAGAGCGGTAAGCAGGCTAAAGAAAAGGGAAAAGACAAAGAGAAAGCGAAAGAGAAAAAGGAGAAGGAAAAGAAAGAGAAGCAGAAGGAGAAGGAAAAGCCGAAGGAAAAGGACACTGAAAAGGAAAATATCAAGGAAGAGAAATCCAATGAAGACGAAAAAGAGAGTGAACTAGAAGACAAAGGGTCTGATACACCCAAGCAAGTACCCGATACAAAGCAGGACTAGCTTCTACCGATATGTATATAATAATATTTTAGCCAGTTTCGTCAGACTTGCCTCCGGCGGCTGGGGCTGCGCCCCAGACCCCCTGGCTCTTCTGGCTTCGCTCGAATCGTTTGTCCACGGTCCTGCGAAGCAGGAGCCACGGGGTCTGGGGCACAGCCCCAGCCGCCGGAGGCAAGAGTGCCCGTCTGATGGTGTCATTATATCATTATTCGTGAAGTGGTAATATACATGATAAATAAGCTGGCGGTCAGGATTCGTCACCACTCTCTACAGAAGCAGCACTCTTTCCCATTCCCCATTTCTCCCGCTCACGGCCATCTTTGAACGACGCTATATCAGACGGTAGAGCTTCGGAAATAGTCGACCTCCGTATGGCCTCCTGTTTCAATGTAGCGTCGCTTTGTCTACGCTGTTCGGACAACAGTTCCTGGGAAGTTAGCATTGGTTCTTCACACTTTTGAGTGAGTTACTTACTTCGTATGGCATGCCGGCGAATTGTGATCCCGAGATTTTGTCGTCGAGCAGCATTGCCGTGAAGTTTGTCTTTTTATTCTTCAACGACGTGAACAGGCGGCGGAAATCGGTTTTATACCCCGAATCCACCTTTCCATGAGTTGTGAATAAATACGTCTCAATATCCTTTGCAATCTGCTCTATTTTGGCTTTGTCTTTCTCCTCTGATAGGCCTTCTTGTAGCAGGATCTCTTCGAACTTAGTAGTAGTAGCTTCACGGGCCTGAAAACGTTAGTATTCGAAACCAATTCTCAAAGATGAAGGAATTGCACAGTCCTAATAAATCACCGCCAACCAATTGTACATTATTAAACCACAGTCGTAAACTGGTATTAAATTTATAAACACCGACAACCGAACCAGGCTGTTGGACCCTGCATCGGTGCCTGCAGAGATCGTACTCTAGTTCTTATCTGGCTGCAGCGCGCACCAGGAGATAGAAAAAAAAATTCCACCTCACAACCAGAAGCCTGTTATCCAACAGAAACCAACCATCGATCAAATAACCACCCCTGACATCGTAATTATCAAAAAAACCGAGTTACAACTTGCAACTACGGCCATCTCAAATCATCCCACTATCAGTAAACCGTCTCCCAGGCGACCGGATCACTCCTCTCTCAGATCTCGTCGGAACTCACCTTTTCCACCTGTTCTTCAGTCAGCACGGGATCAGTTGCCTTTCCCGCGGTACTAGAACCCACAGCACTCGACTTTCGCCTTCGATTAAGCGCAGCAGCGTGCGTGCTCGTCAGTTTCATCGTCTTCGGCATTCTGTCTCGTGGTTCTCCGAGCTATGAAACTCTGCTATCGGACTCTGCTGATAAATTTTGGCATCGGGTCTCGTGACCGCAAACGTGATGTTAGGGTTCATATCTCAGGGGGTCCTGGTTGTACCTCCGGCGGCTGGGGCTCCGCCCCAGACCCCGTGGCTCGCTTCGCTCGTTGCTAGGACCCTGGAGCGCGTGTGGAAATGGTGAATATCCCTTGTCAGTCTCTGGCTGTGGGGTGAGTCTCGTTATTTGACTGCAATCGCCGACCAAAACACCAGCTCCTGCACCGGCTCCTGGGTCCTAGCAACGATCGAAGCGAGCCACGGGGTCTGGGGCTGAGCCCCAGCTACCGGAGGCAGGCCCAGCTAAGTCGCAACCCCCCTCGGGAAATGTGCATGCGACGTACAGCACCGTTGATGTGTGCATGCAGATAGGACCCTGGCAGCGCCGATCAACCGTTATGCGATGCGAGCGAGTCTAGCGGGTCATGCGGCATATACGAGTTGAGGTGGCAGTTCGAGTGTCAAATAAGAGCTCTCGGTTAAATACAAGAATAGGTTAGAAAAATACGATGGGGGCAGTGTATAAAAGGCGTACAATGGCCCAGGTCTCTTGTGTTCTATGCGTACAGTGCGTATTCAGCACCCTGGACACGGTAAGAGAGCAATAGAGACGAAAAGGGAAGGAAATAAAAAAATAAATGAGAAACCAAACATAAAATTAACAACAATAACAACAGGAAAAATAGCATCAAAACAGAAAACAAATCGGATCGAGAACAAGTGAAACGCAAACTTAGTGAGACTTGGGCGTGGACAAAATATAATACTAAAAAAACAGAGAAGTGACCAGCAGCGTGGGTGTACCAGTGGAGAGCATAGTCACGCAGTTAAAGATAGAGAAATAATGGATATTAAAGTTTTGTAAGAATTTTTTTTTGGAGGTGTGGTGGTCGGAAGGTTGGTTATGGTCGTACATCATCTCTAAGATTTTATAATGGAATGGAGTTAGGGGAGTTGATTCGTGACATTTGGGTTGCGATTGGACTGGATTAAGCTGAGATATTTGCTTTTAAGAGTCGGTGGTACCAGAAAGTACAGATGGTGGGGGTAGGGTACCGGAATTAGGTCTGTAAGAAGCATTACGGTTGACAGTCAAGTTTGTTGGAATAGCAGCGGAACCGCCATAGTAAGCTGCGTATGAAGGTTGAGGAGGAAGGCCATAAGGACCAGTTTGTTGGGCCTGTTGCTGTTGTTGACCACCTTGACTTGGTTTGGCGTAGTAGTCTGGCTGGTAGGTGTTTGCAGCGCCTGCATTAACAGAGTCATGGGCCTGGTACGAGCCAGTTCCAGTGGCAGTTTTAGCATTGGTCGATATTGGTGACTGGCCAGCAGAAGATTGAGGCTGTTGGAGAACCTGATAAGTGTAAGAAGATGGATATCCTTGGTAAAGAGGCTGTTGACCAGCGTTTTGTGGAGGAGGAGCATACTCGTAAACAGGTGATTGAGACGAAGGAGTAGACGAATTAGGAATAGAACCACTACTAGATCCACCAGCACTGGGGGTGACACCGTTTCCTCCAAGAGTGGAGATGTATCTTTGCAAACCAGGTTGCTGCTGAAGTTGTTGTTGTTGTTGCTGTTGCTGCTGTTGGCGTTGTTGAGGGTGGGGAATGCCAGAATATTGAGAACCGTTATTATAGACGTCCTGGTACTGGTAGTAATACTGTTGTTGTTGGGGTTGGGAGGAAGGAGGAGCTTGAGGCTGGGTATTCCTTCGTTTCGCGGGACGACCGTCACTAGACGAAGAGCTATCATCCTGGGAAGGATTAGAGTAGGAGTAAAATTCATCCTTCATTCTGCCGTATCCTGTATTAATGCTATTAGAATTAGCAGGAGCTCCAAGGGTAGAGTTAGGAATGGAAGAAAGACCGCCGTTAGCAACACCAAGTACACCAACATTGTTGGGATTTGAATTAGGGTTGATAACGCCAGAGTGGGTAGTGGCAGTGTTTGAACCACCGTTAGATCCGACATTGACAGAAGAGGAAGAAGCGGAGGACCCGTTTCCATTTTGATAGAGTAAACTCTTGATATCAGGCAGAAATAGTGGGTACAGCATATCAGCAATACCCTCTTTATTAGCAAAAGTCATTGCTCTATCAAAAGGAATCCATACACCTTTCAAGTGCATGGCACCAATCTTGACAACATGGCGGACTTTTTCAGCTTTAAGAATACCGTCTCGACGGCCTCTAGTCATACCAGCGACATTGAGGAGTTTAGTACCATTAATCATATCGTTATCTTCACGTCTAGCAACACAAACACCCTTTGCTTCTACCTGGAAGCACAAGGTGCTCTCATCGTCCCATAGAGTAGTAGTAACTCTTGGTCGGGCAGATGACGACCCAATATTTGGCGTCGTATTATTAGAAGATGAGGCAGGAGTAGTCATTGAACCGGTATTTGAACCAGTAGAGGGGGTAGCAGACATAACGGAGAATTCCAACTAAGGTAGGATAATGCTTTAGGAGATGTGCTTTTGTCCTTTGAAAGTGCAGGCAATTGAAATATTTCAGGTCGTCAAGTCACGATCAACGTGAGTAAACCAATTGACAGACAAGAGTTGAGATGATAAGAGAGTAATAGGATAAAGAAGGATGACAGGAGTGGAGTGAAAAAAAGAAGATAACCCCAAAGTCAGTAGTAATCCAAGATTCCGACAGTGGTACTGTTGAATTGATGGAAAAAAGATAAGAGAGGGTCGAAACTAGAACAGTTGACGACCAAACCGGATCCAAATTCTAATACGAAGTCTAATTCAAAGTCCAGACCGAGATCAAGCGAAGTCCAAAAAGAAGTCCAAACCAAGTCCAGGTCCTAGTCGAGGTCCAAGTCCAAGTCCAATCCGAACTAAGGATATAACGGACCAACAGAAATCTAACTATGAATTGAAGCCAAGCACGCGGGCAACAGAAGCCAATACTGGTAAAATTACAAAGTACTAGGCAAAAAAGAGATGAAGAAGAAGCCGGATATCAGACAGAGAAATACCAACCAAAAGTGTGTTTAAACGCAATTGAACTGGATACCACCACTACAAATAAAAACACACAGGTCGTGTAAAGTCGAAGATGGAAATAAGTGGGACAAAAACTAGTGAGGAAGTTGTTGACAAGCGGAATTGTTAGGTTGCAGCGGGGAGGCAGAACTAAATACCACACACACACACACACGGACACACACAGTTTACAATCAAAAAGAAAAAAAATTCAATCTGAATAAAAGCTAAGACGACCAAACAAAAAACGAGAAACAAAAGGAACAGTCGACAGTGGTGGAAAAGTAAAAAAGTAAATTAGCAGACCGAACAGACCAATACAACAAACAGCGTAGAACAGGAAAGTCGTTAGAAAAGAAATAAGGAGAGTAAGAGTGCGCGGGAGAGAACGAGAAAGATACAGATACCGACAGGAAAAAGTAACTAGCACGAAAAAGTAATTAACTCTTATGTATGTAAGTAAGTAAATCCAAGATTTGCGGTTGGGTTGATTGAGAGGCAAGGAATGGTCAGTGAGGGAGAGATGCAGACAGGGCTTTACAGTCCGGCCCGGTATTGTACGTTGATGTGAGATGTGAGGTGAGTTAAGGCGAGGTCAGATAGATTGGCTGAAAGCAGACAGACAAGCGGATAAATCGATAAATACTTTGATCTGAAGAATTGCTTGAACAATGGGTATGATCAGAGGGGGATGATGAGAGAGAAATGCAATATTCGGTTGATGGAGTTAGAAATAGAACAGAGATCTGGATCTGGGTTGCAGTGGTAGTTGCAGTCGCTGTGTCAGTCGCTGTGGCAGTCGCTGTGGTCAGATTGAGTTTGAAATTATGTAAATTGGAATAAAACTCACCACATTCAGGTGGTGACGAAAGGATATCCAGGGGGTAATGGTTGGACAGCGATGAAACTGGGGACTGTCGTTGATTTTCAAGAGGCCGTATTTTCAGCTGGCACGAGCTGGCTGGGTGGGGTGAGGCGGTAATTAGTACAGGCCCAGGCCGTTATCAGCGTGTTCCGTGCCGCTGCTGCTGCTGCTGCTGCTGCGGGGTGGGTCAACTCCCAGCAGCGACGCTCACTGCAACACCGTTCTCCCCGTGGGCTGGTCCAGCAGGCCCGAACCCAAGCAAGCGAAACAAGCGAATAAAGCGTGGAGACAAGAGGATATTCGGGCAAAAAATAAAATAAAAAAATAAAACAAAATACAAAATAGAGCATAAAAATACAGGGAACCAAAAATAAAAGCAAATGGAAAAATAAAAATAACCCCCAAAAACAAAATAAACCGAATAGCTAATAGCGAACAGTGAAATAGCAACAGCGGATACCGAATTTTTTTTTTCAATTTCAATTTCAACCGAGACTGCCGTGCCACCGCAACCAAGCCACAGCCAAGCGGCAACCACAATTGAGGCACCAACCGAAGGCCGGTGACGAGAGACACACATCAGACTACCCTGCGCTTACAGCACAGGCCGTCGTCCGGGCTGGGAAACAGCATGAAACAAGCAGCCGGTGCAAGATACGCGCAGGCGCCGTAAAGAACCTCGCGATAGCCCGCAGCAACAGCTGTAGCTGTAGCTGTAGCTGTAGCAGCGAGTTTTAACTTAAGCTTAGGTTGACTTGAGCAGCAGGATAAAAAAAAGATACGAGGCTCCAACTGCGACACCACCCACGCACCAGACACAAAACAGGCCACCTCCCAATATAATATAATCCACCCACGAAAAAATAAAACTAAAAAGTCGAACCAGTCGGTTTCACTCTTGTTTTTTATTTGTTTTTTTGCGGCCACCCCTGGCTTTTCACGCGAGCTACGCTGGCGAGGGGTCTGCCTCCGGCGGCTGGGGCTCCGCCCCAGACCCTGGTTGCTCCTCTCGCTTCGCTCGAGTCGGGATGGGAGGGTCCCCACCCTGCTGTATCACCCGTACGGACCCACAGTTGAACCACCCCCAACGGCCAGGCAGCCCCTAGCCCGACTCGAGCGAAGCGAGAAGAGCAACCAGGGTCTGGGGCGAAGCCCCAGCCGCCGGAGGCAGGCCCCCAGCCCCCTGTCCAACGTTCGGTGTCCCCAGAGGCACCGGCATCAATTAGGAAAAGGTGGTATATCCGCTTACAGATAAGTATACTATCTGGGATTAGCGTAATCTCTAACTGTTGTATAAGCGGTGCATAAATCCGAAACAGGGCGTGTGTTTGCACTTTGCTTTTGGCTGCTGCTATGCACGAGCCTGGAACTGGTGGCCGCCGTGGATTCAGGGGGAGGCCCCCCAGGGAGCGGGGTCCACGGGATTGGGGGTGTGGGTGTGCCTCCGGCGGCTGGGGCTCCGCCCCAGACCCTGGTTGCTCCTGCTCCGCAGGAGTTGGTGCGGGTCCGTCGACACTAACGACTCGAGCGCAGAGAGAGGAGCCACGGGGTCTGGAGCAGCGCCCCAGCCGCCGGAGGCACACTGGCCCCCAGCCGGACTCGGTCGGCGGACACAGCAACGGCGGCTGGGTAATTTGAGACAAGCGATCTGCGGATGGACGAGCGGTCCTTCTTTTGCGGCCAAGTACAGCCAGGAAAAGCAAGTCCCCTGTTCTCACCCCGGCCTGGGGCCACGAGCGGGGGTGGGTTCTGCCTCCGGCGGCTGGGGCTCCGCCCCAGACCCTGGTTGCTCCTCTCGCTTCGCTCGAGTCGGGCGTGGGACGGAGTGTTGGCTGTTTTTTGTGTCGGTGTGAAATGGAGTGGGGAGTGGCTTTTTTTTGTTTCATTTCATTTTGACTCGCGGGTTGGCTTACTGGTGACAGGCCGCTAGCCGCTGCTGGCCGCTGGCCGCTCGCGCCTGCTGGCTCCTGCTGGCTCCTGCTCCTTCCTGTATCCCTGTTGATGCGCATGCTCCTGCCCCCTGTCGCGGCTGCTGCTGCTGCTGCTGCCGGTCCTTCATTTCACGGCCTAATCGTCCACGACGCACGCACGTCCACCCTTCCACGCGCCCTGCAACTCTAGTGACAGGGATCTCGTGGGCAGGGGCCTGCCTGCCTTTCTCTCTGCCTCCGGCGGCTGGGGCTCTGCCCCAGACCCCGTGGCTCCTCTCGCTTCGCTCGAGTCGTTGGCTTGGGGGTATCTGCACCGTCGAGGGGGGCACCCAACGCCCGACTCGAGCGAAGCGAGAGGAGCAACCAGGGTCTGGGGCGGAGCCCCAGCCGCCGGAGGCACACCCTCCCACCCCGCCGGATCGGTGACTCGCTCGTTTCATGTTCTAATCCAGCCCGTTTCATGGAGGAGGGCCTGCTCGCTAGTGACCGCTGTTTCCCCGCAGGAACTGGGCGAAGTGCTAGTTGAAGTGTGAAAGTTAAATTGTTTGAGTTGTTTGGTTTGAAAAAGAAATGACTCGGTTGGAAAATTAAAAAAGAATATGGAGGCCTGGTAGGAAAAGGAATGCCAAAATAGTTTTTTTTTAAAGTTACAGATATCCTACTAATATAACCGAAAAAGAAATATTGCTCTATCGGAACTGAAATGGGAGATGGTTTATTCCATACTTAAAATTCCATGCACCTCTCACTGGCTAACTTAAGCCCTATCTAGCTTGGCCATTTGGGTTTTTTTTTTTGAGCCTTGAACTTTATTTATGATCATTGCGGTTTGCTGAAGCTAACCAATCCCGCTCGCCTCATTCATCACTGATGTGGTTGATTACTGCTATCCTCTAACGCTTAGCTAACCACTTGCCTACCCGCTTGGCTAATCACTTGGCTACTCATTTGGCTACTCATTTGGCTGCTCGGTTGACTGTTTACTCATTTATCATTCATCCGATTTATAAGTTCAGGTGTTGTTTAGGATGCGATAGAAAATTGAAATTGATGATAATTTCTTTTCTCCCCTGGCAGATTTTCTCGCTCGACGTCTGGCATGCTTCACATCTCGAGTCGATCCTACTCATCATCAGTCCTGCTGCCGCCGCTGCTGTGAGTGATCTCGAGGCTCTCAACTAGGTTTGGACTATATGCCCGATCCGATAACCGTGCAGCCCGCAGCCCGCTATCTATCTCCCTCTCGCGGTGCGTTGCTATTAGAGCGACTACTAGCACCGATTATATACCGATTCTACTGGCGATGCTACTAGCTCATGTACAAGCTCATGTACTAGTTTATGTACTAGTAGCTCATGCTTATTAGCTGATATTACATGCTGTGCTGATGCTACATGCTCATGCTGCTGCTAAGTTAATACTGCTAGTTAATACTTACTTAGTAGGTTACTACTAACTCATGTACGACTAGTATTAGCGAGAGTACATGCTGATAGCTGATAGGGCTGACAAACAGGCTGATAATGTACTACTGCTGGTTAATAGGACTAAACGATACTATTAGCTAGTACTAATTAATAGGATTAGCAGATAGGATTAGCCGATAGGAGTGGCCGATAAAACAAGCCGATATGACAAGCCGATAGAATTGGATAGAATCGGCGGATAAGAATGTCGATAGAATTGAGGGATAAGACTGGTAGGAGCTACTGACAGGGAAATCAGCTGGTAGCGGTCATACAGATTCCACTAAAAGTATTAAATATATAAATTGAGTCCGCCAGCTCATACTTTTTATAAACCACTAATTTGAAAGCTGCTGGTTGATAGAAAATTAGTAGCTGGAAATACCGGTGAGAAGTTTAATTGTGCTATTGGCTAAAATTTTACTAGCTAGCGAGGTAGTCATATCAGCTAATCACACTAGCGGATGTCGTGCTCTGTCGAGTACTATACTTTCTGGTCCATATTTACTTAATGTTCATTTAATAGTCAGCTGATATTTATTTAATATTTAGTTTATAATTGATACAATTGCTTTTAGGATTATTGGACCTGCTGGTTCACCTGGTGATATTGCTGGAGTTACTGGGTAACAGTGGTTGTTGCTGCTAATATTTTTAAGCAGGTGACTGTTCAGCTGCTCATCCTATCAATTGCTGCTACTTTCACCAGCTTTGCCTGCTGCCACTGCAAAAATAACCATTTCGGCTACCTAACTGCTCATAAAAGCTCAGTTAATAAAATATTACTGTGTCTATAAACTCTCCAACCCGTTCTCGTCCAGAACTACAGCACCTCGCAATTACCCCTGAGCTACCTCCTACCAACCTACCGCATATGGCCCGATCGCTTGATCGCCAGCCCAACCGCCCTTCACTACCAACTCAATTCCACTCACTCCTTTCTCACTCACTCCCCACCTCCCCTCACTCATTGCCGACCTTTTCCTTTTGCTCCTCCAGCGACACCTAGCCGGAAACCGTGTCCCGGACGACCACCGGCAATTTAGCCGGTCATACCTGGTCTTGGCAACTGCTAAATTTACGCACTTCTAAAATTAACCAGATAAGCTCCACGGGGCAACATGCCTCCGGCGGCTGGGGCTCCGCCCCAGACCCTGGTTGCTCCTGCTTCGCAGGAGTTGCCTGGCACCGTCGACGGAACGACTGGAGCGAAGGGAGAGGAGCAACCAGGGTCTGGGACGGAGCCCCAGCCGTCGGAGGCACATCCCCGCCCCAACAGAGTTGGCTGGTCGGAATAAGATTTCGTTACGGGCATCCAATTATGCACTGGAGATATTAGCCGACTTCCGGTATCATCAGGGGAAACTGCCGTGATCAGCTGTTTGAGTTAGTTGTAGGGTGGTGTTGGTTGCTTCGGAGAATTAAATTTAGGTTGACAGTTATTGGTCTTGAAAAAGTATCAATTAATACTGGCTTCCAGCAACTCAACTATTAATTAATATCTCTTTTCAATATAGCTCATATCAACCACTGCATGAACGCCATGCTATGCCATGTCATGCCGGTGTCCCTAGCTCGCTACTGATCTACACGGTCTGCTCACTAGGCGGACGTCGAGGTCGCCTTCATAACACGGCACTTTTTCGGTGACCATTTGCTTTGTAAAAGCGGATAAATCAAACTTGAAAATAGATGTTCCTGGTATTTACGTGCCTGCTCTGTCATCACGAAACCTTGGCACGTGCATATCACCTTCGACTGACCCCCCGGTATTGATCCCTGCTCTGTCTCACTGCATGCAATCTTACCCTACATTGTACGTTATCTGTCTGGATCAACGTTTGACGTTTAAAACTGCCTAAACCGTCCGACATGCAAACTTTATTCCCCCTGGTGCATCAGTCTCTTATTGTACGACAATTAAAGTTCATTTTTCACCAAACAGCAAATTGAAACAGTTGATCAAACTATGAAACTATTCAAATTCCGCTCACATGTTTCATGCTGTGCTTGTCAATTTTTTTTAGGCTAATATCCTGCTCCGACGGTTGGGCGTATTTTGCCGGATCTTCTACTGATAAGTGATAACCGCTTTTGGCCTGTTGATAATTAGCTGGGTGTTTATTACGATATAGAATAGGTGAAATTATAGCGTGGATTTTACCGTTGATTTTGTTGGGCAGTGGTGCTGGACTTTGCAAAAACACTCAGCTGAATTGTAATAACCGTAGTGATATTAATAATATTAATAATATTAATGTTTAATAATGCCTGGTTGATGATATTATATTCATATTTTAATGGTCCTACGGCGTATATCACCGAGGATAGCTGAGGATTCGATAGTGTAATGGCATGATTTTCCTGCGTTCCTCGTTGTCTGTCATTGGAAGCCTACTACTTTAAGAATTTCACTAATAATGTTTTCTCCTATTTCGGTGTTGAATACCGAAACAGTATATTGCACTTCAGAGTTACCCTTGGCAGGGCGGTCTGACTTTAGCCAGACGTGTGCAGGCTCGTACACCGAAAGACATAATAAAAATAGCCGAGATATTTGTACCTGCACAGCTGTAAACGAAGTGTTGTGCTGATGTTGTTGAGTTGAGCGAGGTGCAATACATGCAAACGGGCAGGCAGTCTTGACGGGAATGGTAGGTAGGCACCTCAAGGTAGAGGTATATCTAGTGGAATTAAAAAAAAGGATATGGTTCAAGATATCTAGCTAGTATTAGTAGTCATCAATGGTAGTTGTGGTTTAATTTACAATTGTGCCTACAGTCTAATAACAACCGATTAATTATTAAACAGTTCGGCTTGTAAACATAACAGCGAGCTTTCTGAATTGAGGATGATAACGAATAGCCATTAGCGGTGGTTGTGATCACATTATATGGTATCCACAGTCTAATGAAAATAGATTAATTATTATGACTATTGGACTTTAAACAATAGTACTAACAACTAACTAAATGTGACCTTGACGTTATTACAACCAATTATTCATTTATTTACTACTTAGACCAAAAGTAATAGCTTTTATTTCTGTTGCTTTGGAAGACTGCGGGTCAACTTGCCAAACGATTTAGCATCCTCTTTATCTTCTATGTTTAGCTCTAGCTCCATTTTCTCTTCGACCGTCGTCCCACGGAGAGTATCAAGCCTGTTACTGTTAGTTTCGCACTTAATCTTTTATGCATCGTACTTACGCTCTCTTGTCTCTATTAATATCCTCGTTGAGCTCTTGCTGTTTAGCCATTAACTCTCGGAACCATTTCTTAAATTTTGTCTCTTGAAATGCGATAATAGACTCAAAGTGTTTATTGAGTCGTTCTTTTCTAGCCAAGTAGATAGGGTCCTGACTTCTACTATCTTCCTGAAGCTGAGTATAACCATATCTAAAGATCTCACAAAGTGCTTGAGTTCCACCAAGGGGACTAACTTTTCTTGACTGATTGCCAGAATTTTCCAACGTGTCTAAATGTTTCTTATTGGCGACATTGATTCTGTGTGTCATAGTGAGAGCCCGGAAATTATTGTAGTGGCGCTCGATTGTTGTGTCAATGAGATCAAACATATATTTCGACATCAACACATCTCGTAGTTTAACAAAATCGCAGTGGTCTTCATTTTCTACCTCAGCAATTCCCCAGTCATAGACCCTTCCACGTACTTTGGGTTTTCCATTGTCAAGTGAAACTACTTCTTCTGATGAAATAATTGCAAACGGTGTACTCTCTTCCCAGATTTCTTTGTCTGATTTGTGAACAGCCGTTTTAGCCGAATCTTCTCCATTATACTCCATCTGCTCGCCATTAGCAGAAGGGCCATCTCTAAACGAGTTCATTCCGTTGAGAAGTTCATCAGAATCTGATGACTCGCCATTAGTATTATGACCATGGCTATTAAATCGGTTCAAAACATCACTGGCGTGGCCATTTTGTAGCCAGTTTCCTGCATTACGTTTCAATGCAGAATCTTCTTCATCACTACTGAGTCCATTCACTTCTGAGTCGAGCCACATGCTCGGCTCATAGATATCAATATTGTTGGCCCTAATTGCCTCGCGAATGTTCTTTTTAAACTCTTCAAGCTCTCCTCTTGTAAACGAGTCTGCTTTCGAAATCACTGGGATAAGATTGACTCGCCCGGCAAGTTCACTCATCACGCGAATATCCAAGGGCAACAATCCATGTCCAGATGGACGTACAAAGTACAAACAAGCGTGAACTCGTGTATCAACAAGATTTTTCCGAAACGGTTGCTCTTCACGCAACATATACATACGGTGCTGGTCGTCAATATACTTCACAAGTGGAACCCACGCAAAATCGTTGTTGGTGAAATCTCCAAATCCAGGTGTATCAATAACAGTAAAGTGAACTCGAAATCCTTGCTCCTCATAACTCGTCTCTCTGATGTCCAATCTGGTGGTTTTGGTCGAAGCTTCATAAAACTTATAACCTGGTGCCATCATGGGATGTATAGCCGACGACTTGGTGACCTCGATTCCGTTTTCGGTGTGAACAACAGACATGGATCTGTTGGCATCGTCGCTCGACATCTTATAGGTAGAACGGATCGGGTTATGGTCTTCGGGAGTCTCTTTGAACTTGTCGCCGAACAGAGTATTGACAAATGTTGTCTTTCCCAGACCCAGCTCTCCTACAACCATCAACGTAAAAGCAGCTCCTTTTTTGGCCACAATAGCACGTCTATTTTTAAGTTAGTATTCTGTTACTCTATGCTCTACACCTTGCTGATAGTCCTGGTCTTACCTCTGCTCTGGCAGGAACGATATCAACTTTTCACCAGCATTATTGATGACCTTCATGTGCCCATCAGACTTTTCCACTATTTCAGCGCTTTGTGTCTGAGCTGGCATTGATGTTGGCAGGCTCGGAGGGACCACCGTTGGTTCAGCCTGGGGCTGTTCAGTATTGCTCTCAGTAGAGTCGTTGAGAGTGGCTGTTTCATCCACAGCATTGCCACGGTACTCGTCATTGGCCGTTTCCACGGACGTGGTGTCATTAACACTATTATCAGGATTCCAGCCGTTAGACGAGCTCTCCGCAGCGACTGTGGAATTAGCATCTGTACTGGGTCTCTCTTCAGAAGGCGATTCACGAGTGAACCCAAGACTCTCCATAGACGAGTTTCTCATCAAATCAGCACCAATGGAGATATTATGCGACGAGTAGTCCTCGTTCAAAGCCAGACGGATGTCTGACATGTCCTGGTCTGTTGTCTCCATGATATCTCGAGTCAATCTGCCAAATCTAAATTATTCTTCAGTACCACTTCACAAACTCGCCAGCCAACAGTCAGTGTAGATGTGGGAAATACAAAGAAAAAAAAACAGCCGAATCACACTCGCAAACGCCACGCTTTACACATATCCTATATCTCTTTACAGGCACACTCATCTGGATAAATCCGCCAGCCGATGCAGGGCCCTCACCCACTATGCTGCCCATTCATTATGCCTCATACCTCTTCATTATGGCTAGGGAACTGCCTCCAGCGGCTGGGGCTCCGCCCCAGGCCTCGTGGCTCCTCTCGCTACGCTCGAGTCGGTTCCGTCGACGGGCCCAGCAACTCTTGCGAAGCAAGAGCAACCAGGGTCTGGGGCGGAGCCCCAGCCGCCGGAGGCAAATGTGCACCCATAAGAGATGATATTTAATATATACAGTCGCTATTTACAAAGTTATGCAGAGGAGGATGGCAGAGCGCGGGGGGTGGGTGCGCGGAAGATGTCGCCCTTTTCTTTCATGGACTTGATCATGGCTCCCTCGGTGTCCTGCTGCGAGGGGTCCGGACGGGGTTCCGTCAACGGGGCTGGAAATTAGTT
This sequence comes from Sugiyamaella lignohabitans, assembly GCF_001640025.1. Taxonomy (NCBI): domain Eukaryota; kingdom Fungi; phylum Ascomycota; class Dipodascomycetes; order Dipodascales; family Trichomonascaceae; genus Sugiyamaella; species Sugiyamaella lignohabitans. Next base: position 1,699,050 of record NC_031672.1, on the reverse strand, counting down.
AGTATAAGCTGCCCACCAGAACTCTACTCTTGGTAAACCAGGGTATCCATAATGAAACTCAATAAAGAACCAGTAGAAATAAACTTACTCTCGAATACAGTTCCCGACATGACTACACTGGCAGGAGTCTTGCCGGCATCAAACACATAACCAACGTAGTCGACGACATCTCGCTCAACAGTGTCGACCTTGTCAGACCCACGAGCTACTTTGACCAGTTTCTGTCTGGACTCGATTCTGTAAATGATCTGAACATGGGTCAAGGGCGAATCGGGCAGCATCATAGGCTGAATAGCCATGATGCGAGGCACCGAATGGAATTTGACGAGCTTCCATTCTAGTCTGGTTCCGGCTGGAACAGACTTGACTCGCTGTTGTAAAGCCTCATACACCCAAATGCTCATTGAATCTTGAATAGAAGCCAGCTGATTAGCAGCAAATGCTTTATTGACAGCCACGTAATTCTCCAGTGCCAGGTTCTTCCACTCGACGAATCGAGGCTTGATCTTAGACTTGAGTCTGAATTGTGCCACCATAGCTGTATTCTGAAACAAAGCAATAGCTCGTCTCCACGCACTTCTCGCGCGAAGCAGAGGATGTGTGAAAAGAGAAGGAAGATTTTTAGCTGCCGGGTGGATATACACATCTGCCAGTTCGTTAGTACTGCTCCTCCTCTTCTATATCCTTACACACTTCAACATGATTTTCACAAAACAAACCAAAAATCACAAAACAATCACATTCCACCACTCAAAACCCCAGAATCTCCTCCTGATCCTTCAGGTCCTCATCAAAACTCACCAGTAGCAATGCCCAAATGCTGGATCTCAATCTTGGCTCCTCCCTGGGACTGAGCAGGGGCCTTGTCGGCGTATCCTCTCACGGCAAACCCGCCAACTGCAGACCGTCCAGCAAAAACACCCCCCGCCGAGAACCCAGGTCTCAAGACAGTCCTCAACACGGGACTCAAACCTCTCGAGCTCACAATCATGTTCCTATCACCGTTTAACTCTCACTCTCCCACTAACCGACTCTCCCCCTTCACCAACATGAAATTATTGAAATTCCTTGCCCCGGTAGCCGCGCGGCTCGCTAACCGGATCCGGAGACCTCAGGGGGGCAGAGGGACTCAAGGTCCAGGACCTGCCTCCGGCGGCTGGGGCTCCGCCCCAGACCCTGGATGCTCCTGCTTCGCAGGAGATTGGCCGGGACCGGCGAGGGAACCGACTCGAGCGCAGCGAGGGAACCGACTCGAGCGCAGCGAGGGAACCGACTCGAGCGCAGCGAGAGGAGCAGCGGGGTCTGGGGCGGAGCCCCAGCCGCCGGAGGCAGCACCCCCCAAAAGAAAGATTAATTTTGTGATATTTCCGGTTTTACAGGCCCGGGACGATTACAATTCGACGCCAGTGGACGAGCCGACCTCAGAAGGAGCGGGCGAGGCGGCGTCAGCAGCAGCAGCGAGCTTCTCCTTCAAAGAAGAGGACGAGCCGCCCGAACCGCCCAAGAACTTGACAGTGACAGGACGGAGAACGGTGTTGTAGACCCATCTGGCACCGTTGTATTGAGGAAGACCCAGGTAAAGGAACAGAATGGTCTTGAAAACCCAGTAGAAAGGAATCCAGTACAGAATGGCCTTCGACCAGAACTCGAACACGCTGAAAGCGGCATACACCACCCAGTACGTCAAATAATGAGTATCGTCAGCAGACGACTTGGTCTCAAGAGCCAACAAAGAATAGTATCCGGGAATCACCAAAGTGACGAAGTTGGCGAGCAATTGGCCGATACTGTCCTTCTGTTAGTAAAAACTGTACGAACGGGGGACATGCCTCCGGCGGCTGGGGCTCCGCCCCAGACCCCGTGGCTCCTCTCGCTTCGCTCGAGTCGGTTGCGTCAACGGTCCCAGCCATCTCCTGCGAAGCAGGAGCAACCAGGGTCTGGGGCGGAGCCCCAGCCGCCGGAGGCACGAGACCCGGACACCAGTGACTTACCCTCCGACGTTGACGAAAATCAACAGGAAGTATAAGCCGAACCCTCCAAGGGCACCGTAGGCCTTGGGAAGACCGGTTTGCTTCTCGAGGTTCTTGAGAGCTGGGTACTTTTCAAGTTCCTGTGTGATTGTTAGTAGTGGCCGACCGAGCAACCAATGACACCTGTCAGACAGACCCGCCGGGATCCGGGGTGAAAAATTGGAGTTGGAACTGGCTGATTCAGTTGTCTGGATGGAAATTGAAGCCAACTGGACCGAACATTCCAGAATCCAGATCCTTTTGCAGTTCCGAGACCCCCTGGTACCTGAATTGCGGTACCTGGCAGAAGAGCTGGTCAGACCGTGACAATTGCCACTGTTTTATACGTACACCATCGACTTTGTTGATAAAGGCAAAAGCCTTATCCTGAACGGCTGTGAGTTGTTCCATTGCGAGATTTCCTGAGAGTTTGATTTTCTTATCTGTTCACGGGTCAATTGAAAACTGTGGTGGATGAGGAGTTCATTCAAGTGAGGTGAAATGCAGAAGAAGAAAAAGAGACCACTACAACGCCCGCCCGATCGGAATGGCTTGCATCACCCACTAGCTAACTCGCTGGTGCGGCTGCCTTCACCTCCCGGCTAACCCACCATCTCCGGCCCCTTCTCCACCCACTAAACCCGGTTCACAGCGAGCTCTGGAGCCAATTGGGGTCAAATTGTTCCAAGGAAGGTTGTCGGAGAGGTGCTGAAGAGTAATTGAAGCGGAAATGAGGGCCATTGAGCGGTGAGAGCTGCTGGCGGCCGATGACGTAGCGGCGATCCCAGCCTCACCGAGGTCCGGGCTTGCCTCCGGCGGCTGGGGCTCCGCCCTAGACCCTGGTTGCTCCTGCTTCGCAGGAGTTGACGGGGGACCGGAGACGGACCGACTCGAGCGCAGCGAGAGGAGCAGCGGGGTCTGGGGCGGAGCCCCAGCCGCCGGAGGCAGACCCTCCCCCTGGCGACCGCGGACAGCGCGGACATCGCGGGTTTATGCAGGGTGCGGACCCTGCTTGTGGGGTGCCCGGTGGTACGTCCACGGAGCGGTGAAGAGTCCGCTGGGGAGAGTTTGGCCATCGGGGGTGTATAAAAGAAGGGTGTTGGTCGTGGATTGATGACTTTTTTCATCACTCAGCTTCACTTCACACTCAGCTTCTACTCTATCAACTCTTACTACTATCACAATTGCAAATTCAACACTTTTAAATATGTCGTCTCCTTCTTCTTCTTCTTCTAACACAGTCTACTTCGTTTCTGGCGGAAACAGAGGAATTGGTCTTGCTTTAGTCAAGAATCTGTCTTCTATCGCCGACTCGGTTGTTATTACTACAGCTCGTGCTCCTGCTACAGCCTCTGATCTCCAGGACTGGCAAAAAGTCCACTCCAATGTCCATGTTCTCAAATATGACGCTGCTGTTCATAGCGATGCCACTAACCTGGCAAGTCAAATTGAGAAACTCGTTGGCGGAATTGATGTGTTTGTGGCTAATTCGGGTATTTCTGAAGAGCCCATGACCGTGCTTGACACTCCTGTCGAGTCATGGGCTCGATTGTACGCCATCAACACACTTGGTCCCATTGTTCTTTTCAAGGCTCTGTATCCACTTCTCGTCAAACGAGACACTCGTAAGGTTGTTTTCATCAGCAGCGGACTCGGATCTCAAAAGAACATGTCGGATGCATTTGGCACCTCTTCCTACGGCCAGTCGAAATCTGCACTCAACTTCACTGCCAAGGAATTGAGTCTTGAGCTTGCTAAACAGAACTTCATTGTCGTCCCTGTGCACCCTGGTCTCGTTAATACCGACATGGGCAGCGGATATGTCGATAACTTGGGAAAGAATTCTGGCGAGTTTGCCGACGTGCTCCGCTCCAACGTCATGATCTCCACCGACCAGAGCGCCGCTGGCATCGCCAACGTTATCACCACTCTCTCTACACAAGACAACGGCATCTTCCTCTCCTACGACCGGTCTTCCCTCGAGTGGTAACTTCCTCCACACTTTTTTTTATTTATTTATATATTTATTTCCACCATTAATTGATTAACTGATTGACACTACCGTACATATCCGGAAATCTCAGGGGTACACCGCATATCCCCTTCCCCAGTATCTCCTGCCTGCCTCCGGCGGCTGGGGCTCCGCCCCAGACCCTGGTAGCTCCTCTCGCTGCGCTCGAGTCGTTTTTCGTCCCTATCTCCGGTAACTCCTGCGAAGCAGCAGCAACCAGGGTCTGGGGCGGGGCCCCAGCCGCCGGAGGCAGACCCCACTCACCCCCCGGACCAGGATCTGAGTCAGCAGCGCAGGTTGTTCGCGGTTTCACGGGCGGTCGAGGGTGGTGTACAGGGAGCCGGGGTGGTGATAGAAGTTTCCCCGGGGGATGCGCATCCCGCGTGGGGGTCAGAGGGAATCGACTGCTTCGGGCATGGCAGGACAATACGAACGGCGGGTGGAGGGGCAGCAGCAGCAGCAGCCGGGGCACCACAGCCAAGCCGGGGAAGCGTCTGGGGCAGACAGGGAAGCAGGCAGACAGGCCCGGGTTAACCCAGGTTTCTCCGCGATGGGCCGCGGGTGGGCTGGGGCTGGGACTGCATGCGCTCACACGGAATCTCCGTAAGACCTGCGTCTGCCAATGGACCAGTGAATACCGTCCAGTTTACCGTGATTTGCGGCGGCAGGCGGCGATACTGACACGACACAGCCGTTTCACCTGGCGGTCCGGGTAGTGTCGGGATGTGTGCGAGCAGCCAAGATCGGGTACCAGACGGGTATTTACCAGGGGTGTGCCTCCGGCGGCTGGGGCGGAGCCCCAGCCGCCGGAGGCAGACCCCCTCTCCAGGGACCCACCACCCCGCGAACGAGCGAAGCGAACCACGGGGTCTGAGGCAGAGCCCCAGCCGCTGGAGACAGGTGGTCCGCGGTGGAGACAGGTGGTCCGCCGGTGGGGAACAGATCGCAGGGGGTGGTTTGTCAGCCATCACTCGAAACAGGCTAATTTTTTTTGTCATTTGCAGCAACTGCAGAGGGGAAATGACCCTCGCTCGCCCCGCTTCGTAATCGCTGCTGCAGCTCTACTCCGCTGGGTGAAGGAAGCTGCAAAGGAAAATTTCAATGTACAAAGCGGGGTGATAGGCGGTCGCAGTTGCCGGATCAGGCGCGTATTACCCCCCAATTTCCAAGTGGGGGTATTTACACGCACAAGGAGGCATTACTGGTGCAATCGTCGTCAACGTAAACATGTCCGACGGGCCCCCATGGAAAATTATATAAACCCCTCTGTTGTCACCAGTTTTTGGTTCTTCTTTTTTTCTTTCTTTCTTTCTCAGTACAATTCTCTCAATTGACTAAACAAAAAATAATCACAAAAATGTCTGTCATTCCCAAGTCTGAATACCGATTCCTCGGACCTACTGGTCTGCGTGTTTCCTCCATCTCGCTCGGTGGTTGGATCACTTATGGTGAGGGCAAGCAAGTCGAGGATGAAAAGACCTTGGCTATTTTCGACAAGGCTTTCAAGCTTGGTATTAACTATTTCGATACTGCTGAGGCCTATGGCGCTGGCGCTTGTGAAGTCTCTTTCGGTAAGGTCATTAAGAAGCTTGGTTGGAAGAGAACCGACTATGTCATTTCTACTAAACTCTTCTGGGGTGGTGAGGGTGTCAATGACAGAGGTCTTTCCCGTAAACACATCATTGAAGGTCTTGATGCTGCTCTTGCTAGATTGCAACACGACTATGTCGACATTGTTTTCGCCCACCGTCCTGATCCTTATACTCCTATTGAAGAGGTTGTTCGTGCCTTTACTCAAGTCATTAACGACGGTAAGGCCCACTACTGGGGAACCTCAATGTGGAACGCCTATGAAATCGAGGCTGCTCAACACGCTGCTACTAAGTACGGTTTAATTGCTCCTGTTGTCGAGCAACCTATTTATAACTTGATTGATAGAGAGTTCTTCGAGAAGGAGTTGGCTCCTATTTTCAAGACCTACAACTACGGTACCACCGTATTCTCTCCCTTGGCCACTGGTTTGCTTACTGGTAAGTACGCCACTGGTATTCCTAAGGGTTCTCGTTACGACGCTGATAACCTTGGCAAGGACGGTTCTTTGCCCGGTATTTTCAAGCAACGTTTCGAGGAGGAAGAGGGTAAGAAGAACTTCATCAAGATCAACAAGTTTGCCGACATTGCCAAGGACCTCGAGGTCGAGCCCGCTCAATTGGCTCTTGCTTTCTTGTTGACCAACAAGAACGTCTCCACCCTTATCACCGGAGCTTCCAGACCCGAGCAACTCGAGGCCAACCTTAAGGCCTACGACGTCCTCCCCAAACTCACTCCCGACGTCATTGCCAAGATCGAGGAGGTCTTTGACAACAAGCCTGAGCCCCGTCCCGACTTCGGCCGTCTTGGTTAAACTTACATCTCCTTTCTCTCTATAGAAAAAAAATATATTATGTCATGACCACCTCCACTCCTACTTCCCCTCACATCTCCTGATTGGTATTTTTCACCCCCTGAGTTATCACGTGACTTCTCAGGGGGTGGGTGAGCCTCCGGCGGCTGGGGCTCCGCCCCAGACCCCGCGGCTCCTCTCGCTTCGCTCGAGTCGGGCGTGGGGAACGGGTTCTGCTGGATTCAAGGGGAAACTTCTGACTTGTGATTGGGTCGGGTTCAGCGAAATTGAGGGTTCTCAGTCTTCTTTTCCCGCAGAACCCAAAAACCACTCCTGTTCATTCTTCTCTCGCTAGGAACTCATTTCTTGGCACTTGACACCTGCTACTTAAAACAAAACTCATAGCCAGAATCACATGGTTACAGAAAACCTCACGAGCCAGTTGGCTGAACCAGCGAGTGGTATGTGCAGTGTCCGCTGGTCACCTGCACAGTCCCACCAAAACACACGTCAATCAAACCAGGTTTTTTTCTTGGCATTTCAAGTACACCCAACTTACTCCCTCATTCACTCTTTTACCACAAAAACATCCACTCAGAATGACCTCTACAACTCCCTCCTCCCTCACCCCTAGATACTCCTGATCGCGCCAAAACCCCGTTTACACGATCAGGGTCCAGCCACTCTCCCCCTCTCCACCCCACCAACTGTGCCTTTCCCACCCCACGCCCGACTCGAGCGAAGCGAGAGGAGCAACCAGGGTCTGGGGCGGAGCCCCAGCCGCCGGAGGCATACCTCACCCCCCGAACCACCCCGTGACCACGTCCAGAGGACATTTTTATACACGAGCCGAGGTGCAGGAGATCGGCAACTAAGATCCAGTTAAGGTTAAACGTTAAACGTTTGCGGGAAGAAATGTCCGCTCTCGTAATTAAGCAGTGTACATGTGCAGGAAGGGGTGGTATCTGACAGCCAGCGGCACTGGTTGGCGGGCTAGCGAGATTGATTGCATTCCCTTGTTTGTGAAGTAGCGTCACTTTTTCAGGAAAGAAGCGTGTCTGCCACGTAGGGATTGCTGATACGCGTTTGGGTTGTTTTTAATACATCACTGATTATCGGGATCGGCCAAGAATTTTGTAGCTTGAGTTTGTCTCGCGTGTCCTCGTTGAGATCGCATATGTGCAGGTCGCTAGTTTAAGACTGAGATTAGATCCGTCTGTTCTGACTATTATCTTTACACCAGTCTGGTTTGGTTTTTTATTTGAATTTTTGTTCTGAATCAGAAAATAAATCAGAAAGAAAAACACACTAGTTTGATTTGGTCTTGAACATATTCGTAAGGAGAAGTTGCGTCAGATCGGGATCATTGGATTTCAAGTGATTGAAACAGTCTGATTTCAAGTGGTATTTGTTGAGATCAGATTTCGTGATTAGATCTGGTCTTTTCAGGGTCGATTGTAGATTGGAGTTACACGACCAACACATTCGTTAAAGCGCTCGACTATCCGAGCTGGCTGGCTTATCTCAGCAGATATAAAACAGTGTCTCAGGCGGTGGTCTAAGCGTGAACTCAATACGCGAGAGAAGTGTTTATTCCGGAGTGAAAGCTGTAGTACCAGGTAATACAGGGTCTGTAAACTGTTACGATAAGGGATTCGAACTTCAGATTGCATTTTTCATCTGATCTGTGAAGTGGGATCTGTGAACAGTGACTATCCTGTTGGACCATATTAGTACTGATCGCGAAACTGGCGGTTATTTCACTCAGTGAAAATCTGGGGATCAGAAATCAAGCAAACGCTTTAAAAATAAAATTGAGAGAAGAACCACAGCATGAGTCGCCAGAGATTATCCAACTATGAACTGCTGAGAGTCATCAGCATGGTTCTCATCGTGTACCACCACTTTGCAGTGCACTCACACTGGAAGTTTGACAAGGAATATATCGATAATCGCCAGATCTTTCTTGACATTGTTGCCAGTGGTGGTAAAGTAGGTGTGGATCTGTTTATGATGCTGACGGGCTATTTCCTAGCCGGCCGTCCTGCTAAAGTAGCCTCGGTGGTGCGAAGTTGGGTGCAAGTGATTATGTACTCATGGGGAATCTTTTTCTTTCTCTGGCTACAACGACCCATGTGGTATCACGATATCATGGAGAGTATATTCCCAGTCTTCTATTTCGGATACTGGTTTGTTACTACCTATATGGTTGTAGTGCTGATGTCGCCAGCGCTCGGTAAAATGGCTGCTAATATGAGCCACGGAGAGTTCTTGGGCATCCTCTTTCTATTTTTCATGACCCTGTGTGTGTTCAACTACACCTTCAACTATGCCTACAGCCATGTATTATACTTCACCTTCCTCTACCTCCTTGGGTCCTACTTCAGATTATTTCAAGACGCATATGCCAAAGTTCAAACACGCACTTTTGGCGTTATTCTCGCCATTCTCGTGCTCACCAACTTCTTTACTATCTACTACTTTTCAGTGGTTCCATACGAATGGGTTAATCACCATGGAGGACCCAAGTTCCTGATGATCAGTAACTCTGCACCTTTGGGACTGCTTATCAGTATTTTCATGTTCTTATATGTCGGAAGACTCGAGTTCTGGAGTCCATCTGTCAATCTTGGCGCCAGTGTTGCGTTTGGAATCTACCTCATTCACGACAACCGGTTCATGCGAAACAAGATCTGGAACGAGTGGGTCCGTGGTCCCGCCCACTACGACAACCCTGAATTCTACCCTTTCTGTATCATGGGCCCTGCAACTGTCTACTGTGTATGCGGTGCCGTCGAATGGGGCCGCCAACGACTGCTCGGCAAATTCGAGCTCTGGATCACTGCTCACATCGAGCGTGTCGTCCTCCTGGTCGGACAATGGCTCAGCTACCACCTCAACATCTCCGACTCCGGCCCTGCCTACTTCGAGCTGCAAACGGCCCCTCCCGCACAACCCCCAGCCGCCTCTCCAGCTCCTGAAACCACTGTGGAGACCGTGTAATTTATAGAATCGCATCAAACACTAGGGTGCGCTGTTGCCTCCGGCGGCTGGGGCTCCGCCCCAGACCCTGGTTGCTCCTGCTTCGCAGGAGTTTGCGTGGTGGATGGGAATGATTTCCACTTGCCAGGGGTTGAACAGGAGTAAATTAACAGTGAACTGTAATCTGAACTGCCCCTGTCATTATCTCATTCATAGGAATGGTGCCACGATGATTGGGGCTTCTACGTATTATTCATATTGCTGAGAAGCACTCCTCCCCGAGCTAGCTGTTTATAGCAGATCAATGCTGTGGGTATCTATCAGCAGCTGTAACCAGGTGTTAATAATTCAATATCTGAGTTGCTGGGATTACGGGCGACATTGTGCTTCAAGAAGGATGACCGTGTCTCTCTCGCAACAAATCGTCCTTTTACTGAGATAAAATTGGCGAACAAGGGCTATCAGGAGAAGCAGAGGATTATCTGTAGTAGCCAATCAAACAGTTGGTACTTCAAGTCACGATATCGCTTGATCTTTCAATTCATCGTGGGATGCTTTGACCAGGCAGCTTCGAGTAGAGCTTGTACAACTCGAATGAGGCGAGGAGCCAAGGGGTCTGGGGCGAAGCCCCAACCGCCGGGGGCAGACTGGCCCCTCGAAAGAACGACTCGAGCGAAGCGAGAGGAGCCGTGGGGTCTGGGGCGAAGCCCCAGCCGCCGGAGGCAGGTCCAGTTGTAGAGCGTGTGCAAAACCGGTTATTATACAGAAATAGGAGAAGAAAATGTTAGCGTAAACGAGAGACCTCGACAAGGAACTGCTCGAAGGCGAGGGTGATGTAGCCGTCGCGGTCGGTGTCGAACTTCTTGAACGATTCGGTGACGCTTTTGATGTGGATGCACGACTGGACAAACACGTCGAAGGACATGACGGCCACGCCGCGACGATCCAGTTTGGCGTAGATGGAGAAGATGTACTCGGTGCATCGCTGGGACAGCGAGTATCCGAACGCCACGAGTGCAGTGTGGAACTCGTTGATGCTGATAGAATCGCTCTTGTCGCGGTCGAACCGGTTGAAAATGACTCGCCATTCGTGCAGGTATCGCCATAGTTGAGCAAATTCGTTGTATTGAATAGCACCATCGCCATTGACATCGAACATACGAATCATCAGTCGCACTGTCTCTCTGTCGAACCGGGTATAGTCTCCGTTGACAAGAGCGCTCTTGAGCTCTGATTCCGTTAAATAGCCGTTCTTGTTTCTGTCTACATCGTGAAATAACTGTCGTAAATTGGCTTCTGGCGTCGATATTGGCACTTGTGGTCCTCTTGGAGACTGTCGTGGTGAACGAGAAGGTCGTGCAGCAACTCCTCCACCATTTCCTCCACCGCCTCCACCACTTCCTCCCATATTAGGAGGAGGCGGCGGTGGTGGATATGAACTCGTGTGTGCTGGAGCTGACCGTCCGTACTGTGAAGCATACATCGAAGACTGGCCCTGTCCATCTGGATATGGTACTTGATAGTCGTAGGCAGTGGGATGTGGAGCCGAAGTCTGTCTCTGTCTGTGTACAGGTAAAGGAGGAATACCTCCACTGTTGAAGTAATCGTCAGTGCCTGACCGTCGAATTGGTCTGTCGTTTATTGGCGTGGGGACTCCAAAAGTCTCACCTGGCGTGGGAAACCGGGGCAGTTCGTCTCCCATTGTATCTGTCTATGATCTTGTAGTAGGTTTGTGATCCTTGTGGACTCTGAAGTCTCCTATTATGCTTTCGAATGAATCCGTCAATGACTTTGTCAGTTCCTTCGTAGTAGTAACTCTGTACTTGTTGTGCAGTTGACAGTAAGCAGCAATAAACAATTAATGAAAATAGTAAGACCAAAGTCACCCTTCAATTGCTCTCTGCTATGTGTCTCTTCAAGGGACAAGTAATCACACTCGCTTCGGGTTTCTCTTCAAGTGACAAATAGTTACTTGGTCTTCAGAAGCTGGTTCTCTGGTTCTCGGCAATTTGGCCGTTTGGCTATAACAAATTCTATTGCTTGTTTCCGCTTATTTCTTCCGGTTCCTTCTGACCAGCTCGCCACCTCAAAAGGCGTTGTGTCTATGGTCTTCAGTCAAGTCACAGATCCAGATTCGATCTGGTCCTGGTCACACTCGAATTCCTATTCCGCGATTATGGCTGCTTCGACAAAGCTTAGCCCCTGATTCAGCTTATTTAGTCCTGACCAGTCGTACTTGCGACCAGTCAGTTCAATTCAGATTTTTCACAAAAACAATCCCAGTCGTAAACCTCCTGGAACGTTCCTTATTGGTATACTTTCAAAACCAATTCAGCAACCGAGTGGCCAAACCTTTTTTTTTAATTTATCTCACAGATCAGATCACCACTGCCCTGCTATCGCCCTGCTATCGCAACCTGCTAAACAAGGAATATCAGTTATCGATCTGCCGTGCTCCACCGCTCACAATTCTACAACTGAATCCAGAATCCACTTAAACACTTGTGAAATTCCTATTTCCACTGCAACTGCGACTTTGTGAACGTTGTTGTCGCAAACCAAAAATTTAAAATCAGAAAATCTTCACCTCCGTCTGATGTCGTCACTGGCTATAACCCACCACCTGTAATGCCGCTGTTGCTGCTGCTGCTGCTGGCTGGCTGACTGCAGAAAAAATGGCTGGTCGGCCGACTGCGTCTAGCATATGCTACAACTGCATGGGTCAACGGCCTCATACGGGAAACGGCACAAGCTGATGCTCCTCACTCATCTGACGGGCCCGATGGCGGGGCAAATATCACGTGTATAGACTCCCTGCTGTGAATCGTCCCCATGGGTGGGGGTGTGCCTCCGGCGGCTGGGGCTCCGCCCCAGACCCTGGTTGCTCCTGCTTCGCAGGAGTTGCTGGGACCGGGGGCGGAATCGACTCGAGCGGAGCGAGAGGAGCAGCGGGGTCTGGGGCGGAGCCCCAGCCGCCGGAGGCACATCCCCGCCCGTAGTAAGTGCACCGGGAGTGTGTTCAGGCCAGTGAGGCAGTTTCTGAAGTGTTTGTAAACTGATAAAGAAAAGAACCCGTGAAGAGGAGGAGTTGGATCGGCAGGTGGGGTGATAGTCAGGGTCCAGTCGATAAGCAGCCGTTATGTAGGTTTTAATTAGAGATCATGCAGGGGGATAATGGAGCCCCACCTGCCATTTCGGCTCGTCTCACTTGGGAAATACCAAAACAATACGAATTGACGGGGGTTGTGCCTCCGGCGGCTGGGGCGCTGCCCCAGACCCCGTGGCTCCTGCTTCGCAGGAGACTGCTTGGACCGTGGAGGACGGACCGTGAAATTGGTTCGATTTAGTGAGGGATGTGAGTTAGGTGAAGTGAGAGTCTCTAGTGGTCACAATGTTACTTTTGTATATACAAAAGACAAAAGGTATCTACAGTTTATCTTTAAGTTAAGATTCAGTATTGTTGTTAAAATCACTGACGATAGAATTCCTTCCCAGTACATAACAGTACTTAATCTTAGTGAAAGTATCACTATGTTCATGTACTAATAGCACTGTATGAGGTTCTCTGATTGAAATTAAATCACAACGAATCATTTGTAATATTTAGAGACACACTGAATTTGTTCCGGAAAAAAAGTTGAATCTTGGTCTGCTGATTTGAGTGTTTGGACTCTCTGGCTGACGGGAGATATCACCGTAAATTTTGAACAGTCTTCGTCTAACACTCTATCACAAGCTAAAAGATCTCCAAACTGAACGGAATCAAAACCTCACCTCTCTCCAACAGCTCGCGAAGCGAGCACAACCCCGTCTGGGCGGAGCCCGGCCGCCGGAGGTATGCTCACCCCACCAATTCAACCCCAAAACCCGGACCCCATAAGCTCGCGAAGCGAGCACAACCAGGTCCGGGCGGAGCCCGGCCGCCGGAGGCACGAGACGAGGACGAGGAAAGATACGAGGTAACCACGAAAGCCACGATATATTACATATACATGTACAAACAAACAAATAAAATTTTTATTTTCAACCGCTACAGAAGAGAATTATGTAACAAATTAAAACATTTAAGCAGCAGTTCGGAGAGAAGAAGCTCTTCTCTTTCTGATCTCAGCCTTCTCGGCCTTCTTCTCATGCACACGCTTGGCCAACAATTGGGCGTAGTCGGCAGCAGCGTCCTTTTGGGCTTGGGCGTTCTTGAGCTTGAGGGCTCTGAGGTGTCTCTTACGTTGAAGAGTTTGAGGAGTGACGAGACGTTGGATCTTGGGAGCCTTGGTGTAGGTCTTGTCGCCCTTGGTGACCTCACGACGGATGACGAACTTACGGACATCGTCCTCCTTGGTGAGACCAAAGAACTTTCTAATGTGGTTGGCTCTCTTGGGGCCAAGTCTCTTGGGGACGGAAACGTCGGTCAAACCCTCGATGTCTTGCTCACCTTGCTTGACAATGACGAGAGAGAGGACAGCCAAGTCGGAGCCGACAATGCAACCTCTGACAGACTTTCTCTTTCTCTCACCAGTACGACGGGGACGGTAACAAGAGTGACCCTTGGAGAGGAGGAGACGGACACGAGTGGGGTGGAGAACACCTTGCTTCATGGGGAAACCTTGCTTGTCGTTACCACCAGTGATCTTGAAAACGTAACCCTTGAACTCGTCGCCGACGGAGTCTCCCTCGACTTCTTGGCCCATACGCTTCTCGTAGAAGACACGGACACGGTGCTCGTCATCGATCTCGATGAGCTTTTGAGTGCCATTGGCGGGGTAAGCAATATTGAGCTGGTATTTTGTTAGTATTTCGTTTTACCACTGAAAAATTTTACAGACTGATGTTGGCAGTGAGATTAATTTCGTTGAACGAGTGAGTGAAATATCGAGTACTGAATCAGAATAGAATAATTGAAAATTTTGTTGGAAAAATAACTGTATGAATAAACAAAAAAAACAGAGAAACAAAATCAGTTACAAACTGCTCTGTTTAACTACTTCACTGCCAGTTGACTTTTCACTATTGTCTAGCATGTCGAACTGTACTCTTGTGTCGATATTAAACAGCCTTCTGAATCTTTTAAGACTTTGACCACATCCTCTCATTCCATTCACTGCTATTCGTAATAACTCGTCATCGAAACAAATCCCCATTGCAAATTCTATTGACTTTTCAGAGCGTTGAACTTGCTGATTCGCACATCCCACTCTCTTCGACCGAGCAATGAAATTTCAACATGACTCGACACTCGCACCGAACTGACTCATTAACTCGTTTCCAAACTAATCTCGTTGACCAACATCTGTCCATCGCACGTCTCCTCCGATTTCTCATACCTTCATGTTGTGTATTTGTCGTTATTTATTGCCGAAGTATCGTGGGCTCAATATGAATCTGACGAAAAAGTACACTATCAGTATTATCGCAGTACCATGTATGTTTGGCATGCACACCTGAGTCGGTTTGCAAACGCACCCAATCTGTGACTGTGACTGCTTCCCAAACAGGCAATAGTCAAAAGTCATGTGACACGCACTTTTCTAAGGCGCACGTGACTTGGGTTGCTGGCGAGACGCAGGGTCCGGGGTGTGCCTCCGGCGGCTGGGGCTCCGCCCCAGACCCTGGTTGCTCCTGCTTCGCAGGAGATGGTTGGGACTGTCGGCAAGCGGGCAAGAATGAGAGGCGAGGGGCCGGGGAGTCTCGGGAAAGTGCACGTGACAGGGGGACGCAGGGTCTGGGGGAAGTGCCTCCGGCGGCGGCTGGGGCTCCGCCCCAGACCCTGGTTGCTCCTGCTTTGCAGGAGATGACTGGGACTGAGGACGAGCGAGCTCGAAGGACGAAGGAAGTTTCAGCACCGCACACGTGATCAGCGATCAGACCCTGGCCGACGCAGGGTCCAGGACCCTAGACGCACCGACTCGAGCGCAGCGAGAGGAGCCGGGGGGTCTGGGGCGCAGCCCCAGCCGCCGGAGGCAGCGTGGCACGGAGAAAGATTAGTAGTAGTATACAACTCTCGATACATAAATAAAATAAAATAAAAAGTGCCAATAAATATAGTTCGAGGGAAGGCGGTCAGAGGCCCGAGTTGTCGGCTTTGAGTCGTTTGGACGGGCCGGCGGCCATATCGCCGTTGCGGTCGCGTTTCTTTTCGGTTGGAGAGGCCCGGACGTCGCCAGCGAGCGAGTGAGCAGATGAGGCTACCACGGGAGTCGAGTTGAACTGCAGAGGCGACGGGAGCATGTCGGCAGACAGGTGGCTTCGCGAGCCGAGAAGTCCTCCTAGTGAGATACCAATACCTACAGGCGGCTGCTGTAGAGATTGAGAGTTCGAGGAGCTGCTGCCGGCTGGCACACCAGAGGTTGCTGAAGCGGGAAGTCCGCTGTTCTGGCCAGGAAATGCAGAGCCTAAACCGCCAGACGAGGGAAGTCCTCCACCGTAACCCAGCGCAGAAGGAGGCCCAAAATGGGTATTCCATTCGCTGCCATAGAAGTTCGACGGCGAAGGTAACAGGTCGTTAACGTATTTCGATGGAAGTGCTGCTGACAGAGGCGTTTGCTCGCCATTACTGGATACCAAAGGAGGTCGTCCGAACGGGTTACCTGGTCCAACTGTAGTCGACAAGTTGGGTCCACCATTGTTACTGAGATAACTGGATGGAGACGGAGGTGGTAATAACAGAGATGAACCCCATGGACCTCCACTACCAGTTCCACCAGCACTATTAGGACCTGCTGACAATGGCCCGTCTCTATTCGATAGAGGTGTCGATTGTAAACCGGATCCTGACGAAGTGCCTCCTTCTTTTGGTCCGGGAGTCGGTCCTCTGTTATTACCAGATCGACTATTATTGCCAGACCCCTGGTTCAGACTATTCGATCCTTGATGGTGGTCACCTGCCACATTACCAACTCGACCATCTTCGTCAGTCAGAGGTCTGTCTTTCGCATCACGAGATGGTTCAGATGAACTGATCTGACTCTCACCAGAATCACCCATTGGAATTTGTACTTTCAGTTTAGGTCGCATGCTGCTAGAAACTGAACCTCCACTGGGTGAGAACCGATTAATAGGCTGTGGTGATCCTTGGTAATACCGTCGGTCGATATCAACAGATTGTGATCTTGGTTGCATGACTCCAAACATTTGCCATTCAGTAGCTCTTCTTTGATTCAAATCGTGCTGCTGCTGCTGCTGTTGTTGCTGTTGCTGCTGTTGGTCTTGTGGGTCCTGGGGATTTGTAAACGATGGACTGGCAGTGTACTCGAAACCCGATCCAGGGTCGCCAGACCCTCCAGTATAAGCATTAAGCGATACGACCGAGTCTACATTCGACAAACTCGAGGTCGACCGATGGTGGCTCCTTCGGAACTGAGATGCATGTGTGTTTATTTGAGCGTTCAACTGCTGCTGTTGCTGCTGCTGTTGTTGTTGCGACTGTTGCGACTGCTGGTGCGACTGCTGATGCTGGGGCTGTGGAGTTGGATGCTGTTGAAATTGAAACTGTGGAGATGGTTGACCAAAGTTCTGGTACGATGCGAATTGCTGCAACTGATGCTGTTGCTGCTGGAGAGTTTGTTGATGCTGTTGTTGTTGCTGCTGCTGCTGCTGCTGGAGAGATTGTCGGTGTTGCTGTTGAAGACGATGCTGATGCTGTTGTTGTTGTTGATGCTGTAATTGTTGTTGTTGTTGGTGATGTTGTTGTTGTTCTTCGCTCGCACGCCGACTTTCTTCCAACTGTTTCCTACTCTCTTCTCGAGCAAGACTCTCCATATTATGACTATGATAGACTCCTATTGGTGGACCAGTTTGTTGTCCGGTCGCCGACTGATTCGATGACGACTTTTTATGTTTCGAATTCCCACTCGCACCACCAGCTCCAGCACCTCTCCCATTTATCGATACCAGTCCATTTTTCGGACTCGACCGACTGCTTTTTCGGCGATTTCCACCACCTCCACTACCAGCAGCTTTTCTGACTACCGTCTCCTCCTCTTTTTTCACCGAGGAAATATCAAACTCTTCTTCTTCTTCCTCCTCATCCTCATCATCTTCGTCATCCTCGTCATCAGTGATATCCTGATTATCACTTGCATTCAACTCTGATCTGGATCGCGCATGTAACGCTCTGGCAGCGGCTTTTGCCGCTGCATTGTTCCGTTTTCGGCCGTTTGCGTCAAAGTCGTTTGGACCCTTAGATTCGTGGGGCTGAGACTGTGAGGTGTTAGTGGGTTGTTCTTTTTTTTGCCTCCGGCGGCTGGGGCGCTGCCCCAGACCCCGTTGTGCTCGCTTCGCGAGCGGCGTGAGATGGTGAGATCGGGTTCGTGAAGTTGAGCGGGGACGTGTGGCCGGCAGGTGGGGCGCCGGCAGGAGGGCCCGATCGGCAGCTGTCGATGTCAACCTGCATGTGGGATCAACGGAAAGTCAAATTTTTGTGTCGCAGACTCTAAAAATAGCAACCCCCGCCAAATCCGGGGCCCTGCTTAGAAAGCTGTGGCAGGCCGTTGTATCTTATTCATTCTCAGCAGTTTCGATGATACCTGGCTGTGCCCCCTTGCTTCGAAACCAAAATGGCTAATCAGTTCTCCTGCGTATCGCCGAATTCTCCTTGTCGGAAGCTGGCTAAAATTCTCGGGCCATAGTTTCAAATCCTGGTTTCATAAAATGGCTGTAGTACCTTCTTGTAGCTTCTGTAGATTCTGTAGTGGAATTGAATTAAAAAAGAACTGAAATGAAATAGCCTAATCCTGTGTTTGATCTGCTGATAAACCAAAAATAAGCAGGGTCGCAAAACGTAGTCGGAGTTGAAGTAGTGTAATCCACTAGCCTGATCACCAGTTGATTCTCGACTCACCTCACACCCACCTAAAACAGGCTCCTGTATTCCCATACAATCCCATGTAGAAACTCAGATAAACCACAAACCACAAACCACAAACCAAAAAACCACAACCAAACCGCAAATAGTCCTGAAATAAGTACTTACAATTTTATACTTTTCAATGATATCCTCCGTATCGCACGAGGAAAATTCGTAGAGTTTTTTATTGCGGCCGAAAATGATGACGGCAATGTCGATTTGACACAGCACCGCCAGCTCATGGGCCTTCTTGAACAAACCAGCCTTCCGTTTCAGAAACGTTCTAAACCTCGTTAGCACCAATCAAGGCCCCACGTCGCTCGCGAAGCGAGCACAACGGGTCCGGGCAGAGCCCGGCCGCCGGAGGCAACCCCTCCCCGATTTAACATACACAGACCGGTTCCGTTCGTCAGAGAGCGGTTCGATAGCGATCTTGCGTCGTCCCATGTTGACACAGATCTATGAAGAAAGAGAATAGTCCAGAGTAAAGAGAAAATCAGCCAAGAGAGTTATTGTTGTGTTGAAGTAACAGTCGGTTGCAGAAGCAGAGTGCAGTTTCAAAGGTATATGGGCCAGACACTGGGACAGTTTGAAATCAAATGCAAGTAAAAATAAAAGCCATATACCGAGCTGTTGTACAGGTTCTTCTTTCTAGTGATAATATACAAATCACACCGATCAAGTCCAAAGCAATTCAGAAAGTCCAAATAAAAAAAATCGGTCAAGCTGCAACTCTTTCTCGTATTAGAAGTGACTGTCGGCAGAGGTGATATTTGTAATTGAAATGCAGTTGGAGATCTCTTTACGAGTACCAAAATATTCCCAGTCACAAGCCGAGTATTCTCTTATCTGTGATGTTGCGGGTTTTCGATAGAATCCGTGATTGATAATATGGGTGGTTTGCAGGTATCTCCGTACAGACAGAAGAGGGAAAAGCGATTTTCAAAGTATCGGCAATTAAATTATCACCAGAGAAGGAAGATGTTCGTTTATTGTGCAAGTGGGAGAAGAGCGCCAAATTTTGGTGCTTATCTGATAGGTAGTCAAGGCAGGGTAAGAAATGCGTGGTGGGTGCACGATGCAGTCAGAGCTGCAGTTGGGTGGTTCTGAAAAGCTGAGATTTACTGACCAAAAACAGACGTACAATGGTGGTGATACAGATGCGGACGAAACAGGGCCAGATGAGCCGACAGAGACGTGAGATTAGTGAACAAGTGAGACAGAAGCGAGAGATACGAAACGAACAGACGACCCCAAATAAACAGAGACGACAGAAAAAAGAATAAGGTTCGGGAATAATTGAACAGAAACGAAACGACGCAGACCGGCAGGCCGACAGGCAGACCGAAACAAAAATACAATCAGTTCACCAGGGAATCAACCACAAAACAAACGAAACTGCTTTAGCAACGCGGTTTTTCCAGACACAAAAGCAGCGAGCCACGAAATTACCGATTCACTGACCAATTGCGGTACTGACCGACTAGCGAAAAGACACGGCTTGTAAGCTCACAAGATGAAACGTCGAGCGGATGTTGGAGCCGGCAGAGACAATCTGGAACAGCAGCGCAAATCAGACTGACTAGCAAAAAATAATACTAACAATAACGACAGAAATAATAACAATAAAACACAGCTGATTGACAATAATAACCACACGAAACCAACCAGAACGAAAAAGAAACACCGAACCGCCTAAAAAATAAAGCTAGACAATTGCGACGAGAAAAAAAAAGATATTAATAACAGAGACGACGGCGACGAAGCAGCCAAAGCCAAACAGGAGATAAAAATAACCAAATTAAAAATATCGACAGGGGATGGCCCCTGTTAATATAATGTGCCTTGGCACCTGATCTCCACTCCACAGGGCCAATTTAGGAATAGACCCTTTTTTTTAATTTGTTTTTAACATTTAATTTGTTTTTCGCCTCGTTACTTTTTCCTGCACATCAAAATAAGAGTGCAAACACTAACCCCCATTCGGCGCTCCAGGGGGAAGGGGGCCTGCCTCCGGCGGCTGGGGCTCCGCCCCAGACCCTGGTAGCTCCTGCTTCGCAGGAGACTGGCTGGGGGGATGGGCCCGACGCTCGACTCGAGCGAAGCGAGAGGAGCAACCAGGGTCTGGGGCGGAGCCCCAGCCGCCGGAGGCAACCCCTACCCCCAGGGCCCGCCTTGGTCGGGGGGTGGTCGAACTTTGTTGAGCGTCTGGCCCCTGCACCAGTCCCTGGCACGGGGATGGGGTCTATCTGTAGAGGGACTCGGTGCCTGGCGTTCCGTGTGATTCGGTGTGCAAAGTGGACTGGAAATTAAGGTACAGAAGCCAAGAATTCGGCCAAAAAAAAAACAGCAGGCCGGTTGACGATGGGTTTGTGAGCAGCAGATGCTCACATGTGCACAGGAAAAGTCTCGGACGGTAGGGGGTGGTGGTGGTTGTTGGCGGCAGGAAAACTTCGACATGGCCGAATATTGACGTAGTGAGATGGTGCATAAGGTTTGATGAGATCTGTAGTGTTGCAATGCAAGTGCACGTCATCACAGATGACGTTGTATTTTCCTGCAAACTGGCTGCAGAAGGTGCTGCACGACTATCACAAAAGTAAAAAAGTAAGTTTTTAATTCAACGGCGGCGGCTCAACAGGGTGCCGTTGCTGCTGCCGCTGCCTTAACTGTGTAATCTTAGGGGATTTTGTTTCTCCGAGCAAAAAAACTTCTTTATCAGCCAGGCTAGCGGCAGGGTCCGCGGAAACCTGTTCCGCTGGTGCAGAAGCGAGCTTCTGCGGAAACTCTATTACAAACAAACGACAACCGACTTCGATCCGAACAGATGCGGCGTGCCGAACTCATTCTCTTCTATGGCTTTTAACTTCGGTGGTGCTGTTTTTGCAGTTTATTTTTATTTACCACCATTTGTCAGCCACCACACATATGTCGCAGCTAAGCTGGCAGACGTATAAACGGGCTTAGTCCCGTATTAAATGCACCACCAGCGGCAGCAGCATCAGCATCAGCAGCACCAGCACCAACAGTAACGGCACGGTAAACGTCGGCACCGACATACAACCCTACCGATATACACACAACCCCGCCAATGGCGGCCGTGTGCCCAGATTTGCTGTGCGTGTACCCATATTATATCATCGACATGAAGCATCATATTTTATTTTGTTTTTTATATTTTTTATTTTGTTTTTATTTTTCATGAGACCTGACTCACTGACTCCCCACTTCCACATTACAAGACTTGCAGTAGCAGCAGTTGCACTAATACCAGGAGTAGTGGATTTGAATAGTACAATAACAGCAGCAGTTGCAGCAGTAGCAGCAGTTATAGCAGTAATATTAGCGATGGAAATGGGTTGTGACCCTGACCTGGCGACCGACAGATATAAAATGAAGCAGCCAACTCTAATCAGATGTGACGACAATTCACTAACCATAAGAAAAAGATAGTTTAACTGCACGTACCGCTAGCACCAATAGCACGACTGCAGAAATAGCATAAAAATTGTTAATCTCGAGAAACGGACAAAATCGACAGATTCGAGCATACATCGACTACAGGATACTATTAATAACCCGCATCTGCACGGCACACACGACATTCGAAAGTTTATTTTTCCTTCCATGACGCATGTATGTCGCCCACCTCCCCTTAATCAGTACCCTGTCTAGACACCATGCGTATGCACACCATTGCACATACCGGTCTAGCGTCGCTGCAACGGACTCTCTGCATTCGGAGATAGCACCCCCATCCCACCTTCCCTATCAAATCCAGCTACGAGTATCACCGACTTCACACCCGAGGTTACTTGCCGAGGTGGGGGTGCCAGGGCCCCCGGATGTGCCTCCGGCGGCTGGGGCTCCGCCCCAGACCCTGGTTGCTCCTGCTTCGCAGGAGATTTGGCGGGGACCGTCGATGGAACGACTCGAGCGCAGCGAGAAGAGCAACCAGGGTCTGGGGCGGAGCCCCAGCCGCCGGAGGCAGTCCCCCCCTGCCCCTGACATGCTGCCCCCACTCCGGGGTAGCCAGTGTTGCATTACATCTGATATCGAGAAGATTTGTTGGGTTAGCAGAATATGCTGTTATTGGCGTGGTAAACTTTATCTCGGATCGTTCCTATCTAGGTTTGGTCATAGAGTCGACCCTGCTGGTGTAGCAATAGCAGGGCACGGACTTTTATCCTATCTGATCCATCTGATCACGACACACATCTGCTGGAATCACACTCTATGCTCGGCCGGCCATCAACTCTAATCTCGCTCGCGGAAAGCAACCTCCCCGACACCCTGTCTCGCTCCCAGCCAGCTTCTTGCATCCTGCACTCCTGCTCGTTAAGGTTAACTGTAAATACACATACCCTGCAGCGCTATATTTAGCCCTGTCACTTCATCTCATGGGGTCATGGGTCCTTTATGGGGATTGTGCCTCCGGCGGCTGGGGCTCCGCCCCAGACCCTGGTTGCTCCTCTCGCTTCGCTCGAGTCGTTGCTAGGGGGGTCCGGGGCTCGTGTGGGTGAAGGTTGGCATTTGGGGTGATTCTGATGTCCCCACAGTGGAGAAAGTAATATAGAGAATTTAGAGCCGCAATTGTGGCTTTAGCAGTCAGAGGTGAAGTATTTCGCAGTCGGTCGGTGTTGAGACTAAAAGGGGTAATTTCAGGAGGATGATGTTCTAGCCGCATAGCGTGAGGCGACAGTGAAATCTCACTTTCTGCCAAAATCAGGCCGTCCATGAACCCTGAACAGCTCCGACCAGCGAACGCTCGCGAAGCGAGCACAACGGGGTCTGGGGCAGCGCCCCAGCCGCCGGAGGCAAACCTTCCACCCCGCTTAGCCAACCACCAAAAGCTCGCAAAGCGAGCACAGCGGGGTCTGGGGCAGCGCCCCAGCCGCCGGAGGCAGACCGACAGTATTATTTTTGACGAGTTTTTTTTAATTTATACAAAACATAGTCTCATACACACAGGAGAACATTAGGAGTTCAGGATTTTTAGGGTGGGGTCGTGGTGAAAGAGGGGTAGCATGATGAATCAGATGACAATTTATTTGTTGAATTGAGGAGCGTACTCACCGGGGGCAGACTCCTTGTCGGTTCTTCTTCTGTAACCATCCTCGAAACCGCCACGGGGTCTTCTGTCCTCACGGCCGGGACGTCCACCAGGGAGTTGAGGACGAACTTGCTTCTTGTGGGTAGCAGGAACGATCTCAGCAGGGAGGTGGAGCCATTCACGGAGGTACTCAACACCCTCGTCAGTAAGGGTGTAGTAGTAGTATTGCCAAGAGAATTGAGTCTTGACATAACCCTTGGAGGTCAAGGATTGGAGAGCCTTGATGACATAGAGGTTCTTGGTGTCAATCTCCTCGTGCTTGGGTTGGTTGAAGTCCTTCTTGGCAACAACAACACCCTCTGTATTTGAGTTAGTTAAGATGTTTCGAGATAGTTCAAATGTTGTATTCGTCTTGGTTTGACAAATACTGAGTGACTTGTGCAACAAAAAGAAGAGAAAGTGAAACGATCTTGACACTGGTTACGAGGCTGAATAGAGAATATGAGTAGAAAGACTACCCACTGACAGCCGTTTTTCAGGTGCTAATATTTAACAAGTAGAAACCGAGTGGAAGCTGAATTCGAGTATGAACAATATTTAAGTACGAAGCAGAACATAATATATCACTGGCTTTTCACTGTAATTACTACGTTTGTCGTCACTCATAGTGATGTTGATATTTAACACAAATTTCTGATAAAGTATTCATGCAACCGCTTTCAAACTAAAGGGACTGTTGAAACATTTGCTATTCTCGTCTGCCAAACCTAGTCTCAAAGTCAAGTCGCAAGTGGATATGTCTTCGGTTCCTCGTCCATATTCAATCCATCCGTCTCGTCTCGTACACCAGTCGCCGTCGCTTTCTCTTCTTCGCAATCACACAAGCCACCACTTGGCAATCAAATAAACATACCCTTGAAGAGGTAAGTGTGAATCTTCTTACGGTCGTCCTTGGGAATCAGCATTTTGAATGTGTCGTCGATATGGAGTTGATGTGCCTGTTTTCACGTCTGTCTGGTAACTGAGTAATGATATTGTGATGCACGGGAAGCAAAAAGTTGAGTCGCTTGTCCACCGAGTGACAAATGAAATATTTCCCAAATAGGTAATATACCGTCACACCACTCCTCGCACAGTTCGTTGTGCACGTGACTTTGGCTCAGCCGCGTGTTCAGGGGGGTCCTGCCTCCGGCGGCTGGGGCTCCGCCCCAGACCCTGGTTGCTCCTCTCGCTCCGCTCGAGTCGTTTCGTTTACGGTCCCAGCAATCTCCTGCGAAGCAGGAGCAAACAGGGTCTGGGGCGGAGCCCCAGCCGCCGGAGGCAGACCCCCAGCAGCTGGGCGTGCAAAGAAGGGAAGATCGTGTGAGAGGTCAAGTGAGGGGCTGACAGGAATTAGCGACGTCTGTGTGGAAGAGGGGGAGTATATAAAGAGCTCACTCTGTTTTTGTATCTTGCATAGGTGTCAGACTCGTGATTTCGTATGAAATCATCTGTTGGTGCTGCTCAATATATCTATAAATATATCAGTTTTAGGAGGGCTCTGTAATTGTTCACAGTATATGTAGATCTAAATGTAGAGGGAAGGATGTGAGATGAACATGAGCATATAAGTGGTATATAGCTGAGTTTTTAGTTGCTTGTGACCTGTCGTGACCTGTCGTGACCCGAGCTCAACCCATGGATTTTCACCTCTGGCTGCATATTTATGGTGTATGTACCCCGAGTTTGCCATATGCGGTCATGGTGGACATTAGTTATAGCAGTGAGAGGTTTTGAAACATTTTCTGCCGTCAACTTGCAAGAGCTACTTTGTCTGGTTGCCATGATATGAGCGATAAAAGGAAAGAGAAACAATTGGCAATTTATGGCATAGCGGGGAGATACTTTAAGCCCGGTGTATCTTGTATCGAATATGTCCCCTCACTCTGTAGACCCATTTATTAAGAGTAGGTACTTATACGAAAATGCGTTTTAGCAGCTACGGTTGCATTTTATTGTAATGCCCTCGTTAATTTACCTTTGTCTCAGGGGTTGCACGCTTATAACAATGAATTGGTCCACGTTGTACCCTTTTACATAGCTTATCTTATTGGGTCTATCACTGTAGAAATTTCGTCCCCGGTCTACTGCTTCTGTCACCGGGTTCGAGTCGTTATCTCCACGGTCCCAGCGACTCCTGCGAAGCAGGAGCCACGGGGTCTGGGGCGGAGCCCCAGCCGCCGGAGGCAGGTTGACCCCCGGAACAGCAACGCTTGAGGACAGAACTCCTAACGTTAAGGTGATATCTACAAACGGCAGAATATATTAAATATTAAGAAGAAGCAGGTGGAGTTTCAGTGACTGCCTCGGGATTTTGCTCGGTCTGGGGAGTTGTCTCAGGAGCAGGGGGTGCAGGTGGTGAGGGTGGTGCTGCCGGGAAAAGCTCTTCTTTGAGACCAGGGACAAAACTATCAAGACGTTTCCAAGTCTGATCCCAGAATTCCTCATCAGCACCAAACTCGGACGAACTGACGACGAGGATGACGTTTTTGAGTGACTCGACCACTGACTCTTTAAGCGAGTCTCGTTGACCGCTGTTTACAAGACGATCTAACGTGTCGAGAATGCGGATCCACAAGCTGAGAACGTCTTTAGAATGCTGTTGCACTTGGATGACATACTGAAGGAATATCTTACAGAGAAGAGAAGCTCCTTGAAGTCTTGTGGCAGCCATGCCATTAGGGTCGATTTCGTAGACCTCGGGTTTCAGCATCGTGGCAATCAACGGGAAAATAGCTCTATCGAAAGTAGCGATCCAATCGAACCCCTGTCTGGAATGAACTTCCTGGGAAAGCAGAACCCTCTGGAAGTAGTTCAGAGCCTGAGCACGTAATTTTCTATCGGGGTTCACGCATTGACGGCCAATCGCCTCAATATACTGATACCAGAGCAGGTTCCACGTGCCGTCACTAGCCCCCTTTTCAAACACATCTGTGACCAAGAAATCCATTTTATACAGCTCGTCGAGAGCAGCAAACTGTTCTGCTGCCTGTTGTTTAATAAGTTCCTGAGCAGCCGCCTGAGCCTCTTTCGATTGATTAGTCGACTTGATATTTGGGTGCTGCGTGCCACGTCCATACTGTTTCTGAGACTGCTGTTGCGACTGCTGTTTAGCGAGTTCCTTTGGTTTGGGTCCTGAACCGTCTGCTATTCTACACAATGCACCCAGGAAGTACCCGAAATTGTCTTTGTTGATGGTACCTCGCGAACTGTCGAGGACCTTCTTGATAAACACAAACGTATCATGGCGACAGCCAGCGTCAATAAGCGAAAAGTTGACGAGGTCCCAAAAGTCCTTATTACCAAGCACAGAAGAATCACTCTCAGCCAAACCAAGAAGTGGCTTATTCACAGTCGTAGACAGTGGTGTCAGAACAGACACATTAATCTGAAGAAGCGACTGGAGAACCGTGTCCACCTGCTCCTTCTGATGACCGCCCTTAGCCAAAACAATCAGCGTATAAGCCGTCACCCGCGACAAGAAGTCGGGATTCAGCACCTCCCACTTCTGAATATACAGAAGCAAATGCTCCAGAGCCTTCGCGGCGGCAGTTTCGCCGCCTGAACTCAGTGACAAAATCAGCTCCAGCAAAAACAGCGCCGTAGGGTAGTACAACTGTTTCACGGCCGGTGGGGTATCTACAAAACTGGGGAGCAAAAGCCCAATCGACTTCGTCAGATGGGCCAAACCGTCTCCCTCGAGGAATCTGTGGCACTGTTAGTAGACGTCTAGGACGGGGTGTGCCTCCGGCGGCTGGGGCTCCGCCCCACACCCTGGTTGCTCCTCTCGCTTCGCTCGAGTCGTTGCGAGGACCGTATACAAAAGAGCTGGGGACCGTATACGCCCGACTCGAGCGCAGCGAGAGGAGCAGCGGGGTCTGGGGCGGAGCCCCAGCCGCCGGAGGCAGAATAGAACTTACCTCAGTTTGGTGAGAATGTCGTTGACACCGCACGAGTTGATGCAGTCAATGGCACAGAGCGTGGCATCGACTTCTTCGTCCGAGGGCTCGGGCGGCGAGTCGCTGTATCCCGTGAGGTATGAGGAGAGGGTTGAGAGGAGACCGACGTCGCGGCCGGCTTTGCCTCGTTTGAATGAGTAGCGGGGCTCAACCCGGGCTAACGTCGAGAGGCCGTACGTGGAAGTGAGGTCGGTGACGATAACTGGCTCGATCATGTCGTAGAGATATAGGTTAGTGAATGCTGGCACGAGATCTTGCCAGCCGTTGCGGATGGACCCGGTGCACGACTTGACAATCTTGAACAGCGTGACAGACGCCATCTGGCACTTGAAGTCCATGCCAAATGGCACCGACAGTTCAGACACGATGATCCGGTCCTCTTTTTCGTCTTCAATGACTATTTCGTTTTTGTTGGTAGGTGCTGACAGGTCGCCGACTGACAGTGTCGAGATTCGCGACAGACAGGCAATGATATGGTCAATGACGTCGACAAGTTGGTAATGAGTAGCAATTTGTGCGATTTGGTTGAATCCTGTGATGACACGAGAGAATACAGTGTCGTCAGTGGCAGTGGCGAAGATGAACGACAGAGTGGTCACAATGGGCTTCCAGCTCACTTCGAACATGTACCTGTCATAGACTATATCGCTATTTGTCAGCAGTTTCCCGGCTTGAGATGTTTTGAGTAGAAGATTACGCCACGCGTAATCGAAAGTCTCATCATTGTCGTGCTCATCGGGCATGATAATCTCTCGTGCTTTGATTGTGTTGTAAATATCCTCCAAAAACTGGGGAGAAAAGTCCTTTCCATCGTTGGCGCCTCGAAGATTGCGCTTGAACTGGTCCAGAGTCATGTGTTCTTTAATCTGAGGACTATGAGAGTCCGTGTTGAGCATGATAATAGCGTAACTCAAAATAAATGCAGAGTCCTCGTTGGCAACCTCTTCAGTATTTCCCTTTCCACTGCAATATTGGGCAGCAAACTTTTCGAAAATGACCTCGATCTGCTGGGATTCTCCGGGTAGTCTGAAACACGACAGAAACTCTCGCAAAGCCTCGTCGATTCTGGTTTCCGAGAAATCAAAGTCTTCGATAAATGCTTCCATAACCTTTTTATTAGCTGGCTTGGCCAGGTATTCGCCGAGAGTCGATTTACTCAATCTGCCCGATTCTTTCAGGAACAGGGCAATTGACCGAGGGCTGTCGTCTGGTATCAGTTTCTGCTCGATAAATTGCTTAATACCGTTCTTAGCATTGGCGTTGAATGTATCAGTAGCAGCGATTACAACCTTCTTACGGGCTCTAGTAGCCATGACCTGATCCACGGATTCGGATGTTGCCAGTTGTTTCCGGTGTCTGGATATTCTCGAGTTGATTGACGAAACAAGTGCTAGAACTGCCTCCAAACAAAGTGGAGGAACTGACGCGGTAGACCAGGTGGCTGAGTCGGGGTAAGCGTTACGACATAGAAATCCAATCAGATCTTCACAAAGATCGGTTCTATCCACAGCACAGTCGTAATTAACAAACAAGTCGGTGAAGAACGAGTCTGAACGGGTCATGTTTGTTAATGCTTCAATCATGATTTCTCTAATTTCCGGTGTTTTCATGTTGAGCATTGCATGGTGACCACCTCCAATTGGCGTTCCACGGCCATTTCCATTGGTGGAAATATCACCCACTGGTGTATTGGCTTTGGACGTAGGGACCGATTGTTGTGGTACTTTGACCAGTTTTGGGCGATTGGGCACCGAGTCGTAGAATATACTATCGACACCGACCTCGCGTGGAATATCTGTTAATGGACTAAGGGAATTAAGAAGGTATGAAAGCAGAAATTCTTGCTGCAGTTTTAAATGTTCACCTGTAGTGTGCAACAGAGTTAGCACCATACGCAATGTCGATTGCAACAGTATAGGATTATCGTATCGCACCAGCTGAAAGAGATGTTTAGCCAGTGTTGTCGTGGTAAGATTAAGAAGAGAAGGGTGTTTTGGAATTTCAGATCCTGCGATTTCAAACGCCACATTCAACAGTCGAAGTGACATGATCCGTGTACTGTCTGTATACTGGTGGAAATTCGAAGGATCCAAGATGGAAACGAGAACCCGGAAAACCTCTCTTATCGAAAAAATACCATAAGGAGTACCTGGACTAGTGCTTTCAGACGAATCTACAGCATTCACACTGGTATCTTCTGTATCAACTGGAGTCTTTTCCTCTACAACTGGCTCTAAAGAAGCAGTGGCAGCAGCAACAGCTGCTGCAACAGCAGGTGGTGTTTCCGTCGCAGCATCCGTCGTATTATTATCAGAAGTTACAGCCGAACCATTCTCTGTAACACTAACAGCAACTATACCAGCATCTGGAGCTACTACCTCACTGTGTCTTCTATCAACACCAACCCCACTAACCAGAATCTGAGAACCAATCTCCTCATAACCCGGGTTGTTTTCAGCTTGTGTCATTTTAACAAGGTCATTATTCAGATCCTCTACAGGCGGATCATGCTCTTCATCGGGTTCAATATCATGTAATCTTGCGAAAACAGCTTGCGACAGCCGGATCATAGTCATCTCGGCTGCTCTACGAAGAATATCGCCTCGTCGCATCTGACAAGCCATGCTCAAACAAGTCTCTACAATCTCACAAAGACTGTCATCAGTGAGCAGATCTCCACACTCTCCACAGACAATCTCTTCCATTAACGATAAAATCCGTAACAAAACACCGTCATCCTCTGCCTGATCTGTCGCTTCAAACCTACAGTGGGTAATAGCCACTGCCAGCTGTGTCAACCCGGCCTGAATATTCACACTTTCTCTACTGATAATTCCAAATGCAAAAAACTTAGCAATCGAAGCCAATCCCAGGGACGTAATAACTCCCGTAGTCGACTGCGAGCTAACCACGTCCAAAAACGGGCTCATCAACGCCAGCGAGTCCATCTGCTCGAAATCGTCCACACTTGCCAGATCATTCCTCAGTTTCGCGAATCCTGCTATCAGCGGATTATCCTTAGCTAATGTTAGCATCCAATCCACAAATCACACCGCCTCCGGCGGCTGGGGCTCTGCCCCAGACCCCGCTGCTCCTCTCGCTTCGCTCGAGTCGGGCCTTCCACGATCCCAGCAATCTACTGAGAAGCTGGAACAACGGGGTTTGGGGCGTAGCCCCATCCGCCGGAGGCACTCTGCCCCTCTAAACTTACACCTCCAACCTGGCCTGACTTGGTTCGAAGGCCCAATCGCGCCGCCAACCCCTCGTCGTCCTCCAGAGACGACGAAGCTCCCAGAATCGCTGCGACCCCTGATTGAGCCCACCGCGCGTTTTTGCGCATGGCCGAGGTCACGGTGATGCACTCATTGGTTATTAGAAAGAGCGGATCCACCGATAACGGCTTTGTCGGACTCATTGCTTCGCTTTTTCTGTTGTCGCGAACCTGCTTGTTCGCCATAAACTCTTTGAGTCCGATAGATAGATAAGTCCGTGCTGCTGCTTACTGCGTACCTGTACACGTACAATGTTCTTGCATCCTGTGCGGCCCGCGCCGCTCTGCGTGGGGCGACTTCCGAGTGGTACTTAGGGTCGCGAAGGGACTGGAGGAGGGGAAGGGGTCTGCCTCCGGCGGCTGGGGCTCCGCCCCAGACCCCGTGGCTCCTCTCGCTACGCTCGAGTCGGAACGTTGGGTAGATGGTGCTAAATTGTTATTGATAGGTGATGAGGGGTGGATGTACATGGTATCTGGTTAGTAAGTATATTGTATATAATTTTTTGTTGAATTTTATTTTGTATTTCACTTGCTATTGTTACAAGAAAGTAGAATATATACACTAATCACACAAATTTTAATTTAAATAGTTAATTTAATACAAAATTTCATTTTGGATGACTGGATGAAATTACCCCTTATTTATCCTTTTTAGGATACAAACCCCTGCCCAACATTTGTTTACTTCGAGAGTCCTGGAGAAGCTAGCTATTCATTGACAAACACCATGTCTGGATCTATTATTACTAAGCCAGAACGGTGTTATGGAAGCAGCAGGATAGAGCTTAATGAGTTTCTGACTGCTAATGGGATAGAGAGAGCGGAAGATATACGATCGCTGCTCAGTGGCTCAACTACCCTGTGTGACTCCTCTACATCTCGGACGTCCGTTCCTACCACGGTTCTTAGAGCTACAGTTCTAGCACAAACAGCCAGACCGAAATCAACGAATCGTTTCAAAGGAGGGACCCAAAGATGTAGAAGTTGCTATGAAGAACACATCGCATATAAAGGCTACTTTCTGAAGAGTAGACTGTTGCGCCAGCTGCGGCCATATGTACCGAGACTTCTGGCTGCCATAATTGATTATATCATTATTATATTTGTTGTAGTGCTTCTAGGCTTACGAGTGCGTCCTAGAGACTCTCGTCAACACTTGGCTCTTGTTACGACCCTGATATTCAAATCAATGACTTTCAGTTATCGTCTTCTGACAATGCATCACAGATTTTACCTAGCTCCCATCGAATTGACCATCCACCCTAAAAGAAAAATCATGGGCCTCTTGGCTACGGAACTTATAGCATTCTCTTTATCGTCTGGTAACTTAATTTTTATCGCAACTACAGGAGCTGACAAATACAACGCTGCTCTACTGGTTGGCAGTGGCATCTCTGCAATGGTGAGCATCCTTGCACTTTTAATGCATATGATCAGAATACTCTATAAATAATTCAATGAAAACCATCAGTGTATGGCTTCTAAGTAGCTCAATCTACTTGAAATCTTGAAATATTGGTAGATGAAGCTCTGCCCCAGATTCCATGACTCTTCATACGATTCTACTCAGATTGCATTAATCCATGATATGGATAGCGCGATATCTGGCTAGTATTTTTCGGGGTCATGGCTGGTTGGTTCAATCTGCCATATTTCCAATATTCTTGTCATTAAATTACCAGGTTTCCCAGTTCTTCAGTCAACTCGACTAGTAAATTCGTCAACTTGCCAACTTCCCAGCTTGCTATTGTGATGCTTTAACACCTTAATTATGTCGACTTGCCAACCGGCATTTTCTCACTCTATTCAACCAGGCAACTTGTCAACTTGAGACTTCTAATTTTCTCGAACACTTTATAATGTCACCTAATCTATATCCAAAATCTGAAAATTTCATATTGAAATCCACCGAGATATGTTTTTCGGTTGGCATTCACAGCCGATGTCGGCGTTCACTGAAAGTTCCGGATCACCGCCCCCTGCAGAAGTCCTCTATAGGGATACAGGTTCAACACGCGAAGACACTGAGCCTGACCTCATTTGAGTGTTTGACTTTTAAGACACAATGGACGACCAGGATAGGGACAAAGTGAGTTTTATTAATACAGAATTCTGTCAGCGGCAGTGTCCGGTTTTATAGGATTACGAATTGCTAACTGGGATAGGAACTTGAGGCGCTCAGAAGCTTCCGAGCCATGCTCGAGTCGATGCGAATCCTCACCAGCAACATCAAGCAAGAGATCGAAAATGCCATTGAGAATCGCGTCACAATCCAAAACGACGCGCACAGTCTTTCACTGATTGTCAAGGAAGTGTCTCGGGAAACAAATAAAAGAGGCCGTGGTCGCCGTCCTGCCAGCAACATCAACGCCAATGAACAGTAGCCTCACGACCCAGTCTCCAACGACCCATCTATCCCCCGATCCTGTACCCCCTACCTCACAAGAAACAGAATGTCTCGTAGACGCAACGACTCGAGCGCAGCGAGAGGAGCAGTGGGGTCTGGGGCGAAGCCCCAGCCGCCGGAGGCAGAATGGCACGGAAAAGATAATTCTTTATTAAATTTGGACAAGAGCGTTATTGGCGCCGTTGTCATATTCTAAACGGAGGGCTGCCCAGATGGTATCTGAGAGCGTCAGGGTCATGCCTAGAGTGTGTACAAGGGTGATGGCATAGAAGAAGTTAGAGTTTCCTGAACCAAGATAGATCCAGAGATAGAAGAAAGTGGGTGCTAGTACAGAGCAGTAGAGAAGAGCCAGTCCTGACTGCAGACGGTATCGCAAGAGTGAGAAGATGGGTTTGTACAGGGTCAATAGAGATAGGTAGAAACCAATATCGCCCACCTCGGGGTAGCTTTTAAAGACCGATATCAGGCCCAGCACGCTGATTAAAGCAAAGAGAGGTTGGGTTTGTAAGCGAATAGTGACAGGAAGACCGAAACTTGCGACAAACATCTGGAACACGCCGATATAAAAGGGTCGGAAAAAGTCGAACATTTCGGTGAAAAAATACCACCAAAGACCAATATTAGGAGTCAGATCCTGGAATAGTAGAATAGTTCCGTATGTAGAGGGTACAAAAGACCATGATTGAGTGGTTAAGAAGCCCAGAACAAACAGTGATGCAATAGAGCCTGTGAATATCAGGGCCAGTCGTGCCAATGACGATTTGTTAGAGGTAGTAGAGGTAGTGGTAGCATTAGCAGCCTCAGTTTGCCGGATGATAAGAGCCAATGCTGGTGCTAGGTAGACTGGATAGAATGAGAGAGACGAAGCTAGAGCAAGGAATACCATTGCTCTGGCCGGTTTACCAACAACCGCAGAGTGGATGGAAGCAGCAATGGTGGCATTGGTGAAGACGGTAGTTGACCGTGAAAAGGTTGATAGGAGGATCAATGGGTTAAATAAATAAGCTGCTCCGACGACATTGGCAGTGAAGCAGGGATCAGAGTTGACTACTGTTGAGATGGTATCGTTGTCGAGAGCACCAGCACCAGAAGAACCAGTAGTAGCAGCAACAGCATCCACGGTTTTTTTTGAAGACTCGGTTTTAGAGTTCAATTCTGAAGTAGTATCAGTTTGAGTAGCTTCTTTTTCAATCTTTTCGCGTTTTTCACTCGTCTGATCCTTCTGGAGCACCACAATTGGTTTCTTACTCGAACTGGAATGTTTATTGAGGAGATGTTGAGCGATGCTCATAAGCAGCCATCCGGTGACCACATCAATTACCGAATAAAGGACGTTAACGGACCAGAATGAAACATCTCGTCCATGAGGAAAGAGAACAAATAATGCCACTAATAGTGGAGACTGATGACACACGCCACTATATGGAGACCCGCTGTGAACAAAATGGAACACTCCCTCTTGAAGACGTTTAAACGACGTGACAGGCGTCGAACATTCTACAGATCCATCTAGTATCGCTGGTAACGTCACAAACTGCCAGAATACCAAGAGCCGTAGCACCAGCCCGCCATAAACAGGCCATTTCCACGCACTTTTTGACATCGCTGTGAACCAAACTTATCACCCATCTTCAACATTCGTTCACATACACTATCTACATGGTGTGTATCAAAATGTGTCACTTATTGAGGTATATGCAGGGATCATGACAGAGTCCGAAGATGAGACCCTTTTTCTGGAGATCATTTATGTTAATCTTTGGAATGAACTGAGGATTCGGTATGGCATAGATAAAGAAGTAGGAGTAGAGAAGAGTAGTATTATTATAGTAGAAGTAGAGAGTAAAGTAGAGATAAAGTAGTTTTATGGACAGACAATGGAATAGAAGGCTTGGCCAATAGAATCTATTAATGAAGAGCTAGCAATCATGAAAGATTCGCGAACAGAGAGGATCTTCTGTGACTCTGATGAAGAGACTGATGGTGAAAGATGATGATGTAGAATAGTTTATGATGCAAAGTCACTCTCTTTGATAGAAGGTTGTCTGGTAGCGAATCCTGAAGACACGATGCAGATTGTGTTCGTTTCGTCAGTCCATGATTGATGTCAATAAATAATGATGATGAGGATGTAGAGCCTAAGGACACGACGCAATTTGTGTTCTCTTCGAAAGGCTTTTGTCTTTTCTCCAGCTGTGAGGCCAATAAATAAGATAATGAGGGAGAATTGGAGGGCGATGCAATCTGTTCTCGCTCCGGCAGCTTCCCTCACCGCCTGCCTTGACCAGAGGCTAATAATAAATAGAAAAGAATGAAGAAAGAAGAGCCTGAATGGTTTAGTAGTGGAATCTAGGTGGAGTACATCTGTGAATGGTTAGCATCAGAACTTGGCACTACTGGTCCCGATATTCATAAGCTCTGTTGCCTCACTGTTCACTCTTGGCTACTTATAGACATGCCTGGATCGGCACTGGTACCTGGCGATCACTGATTATATGCCCAGACCCTGCAGCAGCACGATTCTCCGTTGATTTCAGCACAAAGTCACAAGAAGTCTCAAGAGGCCAGGAGGCAGTTTAGAACCATAAAAACCGTGTACTTCCGGACTAGAGCCTTGGCTGGAGATTTTCTAAGTGCTAGTCAGGTTCGTAGGGAGAAGATGTTTGCCTCCGGCGGCCGGGCTCCGCCCGGACCCGTTGCTCGCTTCGCTCGTTTCGTTGGGGACCTCTCGAGACTCTATTGGCACAGATTCCTCAAACATGGGATTTTCAGAGGTAATATCATAGGAGATGAATAGTTTCCGGACTACTACCACTGAGTTGATCACAATCATTCCCACAGAACTGAACAACCGGCCCACCAATCTTTATCAAATTGTTATAAAGTTCACTCGCTATTAAACCAAGTTCAAATCCAAGCCCCAACCCCCCAAAATCATCCAATTTTGAATGAAATATCACGAGCCCATTTCACAATTATTGGGACCGAAAGCTCTTTGCTCCAACGACTGGAGCCGAGTCCCATCTGCCACAGGCAGCCTGACCAGGACAAATCACGCGACCGCCTCAAAATCCAGAACAGTCAAGCACCCTCCTCCCACACTATCCAATCACCTTAAAAGCATAACAAACCAACCAGCCGGCAAATAAACAAAATCATCTCCTCCCTTCCCCTGACATCGCCCTTCTCGATCGCTGGCCAGCCGCACACCCCCTGAGCAGCGGCCTCGGAGGTTAAAACTGGGTTAGGGCGAGACCGCGAAGGGACATGAAATCTGATGAGCTGTTAAGATGGTTGACAATAGCCAGTTCACAGGCATCAACCGCATTTTTGCAGCAGCATCGACGCGAACAGATACCAAAAATGGTGAGTACTACCGGCGATTCGAGCGTGGCATCGCGACTAGACCCGAACCAAGACCGCCTGGCGTGAGAATTGAGGCCCCACAACGCGGGGTCGGGGGGCCTGGTGCCTCCGGCGGCTGGGCTCTGCCCCAGACCCCGCTGCTCCTCTCGCTTCGCTCGAGTCGATTCTCGTCGAAATGGCCGCAATCTCCTGCGAAGCAGGAGCAACCAGGGTCTGGGGCGGAGCCCCAGCCGCCGGAGGTAGTCCCTCACCCCCCCAAACGAACAG
This sequence comes from Sugiyamaella lignohabitans, assembly GCF_001640025.1. Taxonomy (NCBI): domain Eukaryota; kingdom Fungi; phylum Ascomycota; class Dipodascomycetes; order Dipodascales; family Trichomonascaceae; genus Sugiyamaella; species Sugiyamaella lignohabitans. The sequence goes on along the minus strand of NC_031672.1, from coordinate 1,662,461 downwards.
TTCTAACGGAAACAGGATTTTGAGGAGTACGAGGAGCAGGACGGAGTGAGATTCTCGTGGAATTGCTTCCCGTCAACCAAATTAGAGGCGTCGCGGACTGTGGTGCCCATTTCCACTTTGTATACTCCGTTGAGAGAGAAGACGGACTTGGCAGTGTTGCAGTATGAGCCCGTGACGTGTCGTGCTCCCTGTAGAGCAGTGTTGAACCCGTTTTGTCAGTTGGATTTGCGAGCCCGGATCTGGATCTGTCCGTTCTGTTTGTCGAGAAACCCTTTGCCTCCTCATTATAAGGACATTTCGCAGAACGCTTTGCCTCATGAATTGCTTCCCACTAGTTCAACTACTGAGTATGTGCTTTCGCGACCGGTTCAAACGCCTCCTATTTTCTTGTTTGTTATCGACACTTGTCAGGATGAAGAGAATTTGCAGGCTTTAAAGGACTCGATTATTGTTTGTTTGAGTTTATTGCCCCCTAATGCTTTGGTTGGTTTAGTCACATTTGGTGCCATGACTCAGGTTCATGAATTGGGTCATGCCAGTTGTAATAAGAGCTATGTGTTCCGTGGTAATAAGGACTATACAGCCAAGGGTGTGCAAGAAATGCTTGGTTTAGCTCCTCCTAGACCTCAAGGAGGCGTTAATAATGCTGGACCCCCACCATTTTCGAGATTTTTGTTGCCTTTGCAACAGTGTGAGTTCCAATTGACTAATATCATTGAACAGCTGGAAAAAGACCCCTGGCCCGTGGCTAGTGATCGTCGCCCAGTTCGTTGTTCCGGTGTGGCTCTTAGTGTGGCCGTCAGTTTGCTAGAACAGTCTTTCCCTAATAGTGGAGCTAGAATCATGTTTTTTGCAGGTGGTCCTCCTACTGAAGGTCCTGGTATGGTTGTGGGTCCCGAGCTTAGAGAACCTATCAGATCGCACCACGATATCGAGCGTGATAGTGCTAAACATTATAAAAAGGCTGTCAAGTTCTATGAAGCTCTTGCTAAACGAACTGCTCTTAATGGACATGCTGTCGACATTTTCGCCGGTTGTTATGATCAAATCGGTATGCAAGAAATGAAGTCACTACCAAACTCGACTGGTGGTGTAATGATTCTGACTGATGCTTTCTCAACATCGATTTTCAAGCAATCCATTCAAAGAATTTTTAACAAGGATGACCAAGGATTCCTAGAAATGGGATTTAATGCCTCGTGTGACGTTCTTACCAGTAAAGATTTGAAGGTATCTGGCCTGATTGGCCATGCTGTGTCTCTTAATAAGAAGTCTGTTAGTGTAGCTGATACCGAGATCGGAATTGGTCAGACTTCGTCGTGGAAAATGTGTTCTATTACTCCTGCTCACACTTATGGATTCTTTTTCGAGGTGGCTACACAAGGAGGAGCTAATGGTGCCAACCCCGGTCCTGGTCCTGTACAACATGCTACTATCCAGTTTTTGACCCATTATCAACATTCGAACGGTACATACCGATTGAGAGTGACGACATTGATCCGAAACATGCTTGGTGGAGGCGACCCCAGCATCGCAGCCTCGTTTGATCAAGAGGCTGCTGCCGTGCTCATGGCACGAATCGCTGTGTATAAAGCCGAGGTCGAGGACGGCCCGGATATCCTGCGTTGGACCGATCGAATGCTCATTCGACTGTGTCAGAAGTTTGCTGATTACCGTAAAGATGACCCCTCGTCGTTCCGTCTGTCACAAAACTTCACCTTGTACCCACAATTCATGTTCCACTTACGAAGATCGCAATTTTTGCAAGTGTTTAACAATTCACCTGACGAGACTGCTTTTTACCGTCACTGTTTGAACCGTGAAGATTTGACTAATTCTTTGATCATGATCCAACCCACTTTGATCTCGTTCACATTCGACCAAGAGCCAGAGCCCGTGCTGCTGGATTCTGTATCGATTAAACCCGACCATATTCTGCTGTTGGATACCTTTTTCCACATTTTGATTTTCCACGGAGAAACCATTGCTATGTGGAGAAAGGCTGGATACCAAGACCAAGAAGAGCACGAGAACTTCAAACAGCTGCTGGAAGGACCACGAGCCGAGGCTGCTGAGCTGCTTGTAGACCGATTCCCACTGCCCCGTTTCATTGACACGGATGCCGGTGGATCGCAAGCCCGGTTCCTGCTGTCTAAACTCAACCCTTCCAACACTCACCAAACAAGCGGTTCCTACGGCACCGCCGCAGGCTCGGCCGTCGTGCTCACCGACGACGTCAGTCTCCAGACCTTCATGGGCCACCTCCAAAAGCTCGCTGTCGCCGGCAACTCGTAAACCCCGCCATCTGTCCTATTTACATACACATTTTTTCTTAATATACAGTTTCCTAGATCCACCGCGGTCCCCTTGCGGCCTCCGGCGGCTGGGGCTCCGCCCCAGACCCTGGTTGCTCCTGCTTCGCAGGAGATACCGGAGCTAGCGGGGACCCCCGGCGTAACGACTCGAGCGGAGCGAGAGAGGAGCAGCGGGGTCTGGGGCGGAGCCCCAGCCGCCGGAGGCAGCACCTGACAACGGAGAAGACGTTTATACAGTATAAATAGGACCTTCACTGGAGGCGCCAGAGAAGATGAAGAGGTTTTGGATGGGCTGTTCTTTCTGGCCCAGCACGTTGAGCACGTCTTGGGCGAGGATGCCGCCGATGACGGCTGCCACTGGCGAGAGTTCGGTGTCGAGGGACGACACGAACGTGTGGACTGTGTCGGGTTTGACGACAGCAGCAGGAATGCCCAATTGTCGCGCTTTGTCGACTGCTGCTTCGTACAGAGACGTCTCGTCAATCAGAGTTGATTGTTGATGTGCTCCTTCTTCGTCGTTGTTCTTGTTAGAACTGGATTGTAATTGTAATTGCCAGTATCCGAGAATGATAGGAAGCAGTGTTGATACTTTCAACAGTTTTCGGGCAGTGTATTTTGCAGCAAACAGTGGGTCGGCGACAATGTCGGTAAACGGTTTATACACCTCTGATTTCGTGATGGTTTCTAGATATTTCGGACCATCTTTTCTCGTTTCGACTTTGATAACAGACCGGGTCTTGGTTTCTGGACCCACTACTGTGGCTATATTAGACTTCTCTTTTTCAGTAGTGAAAGTGTGTTGCACCAAGTCAGTGAACACATACCCGAACAAACCAAACAACTGAGTGGCATAGAAACTTTTATGAGCAGCACGGGTTAAGCCATTAACACGGGCCAGCTGATGATAATCGAGATTCGACGCTACAACCACGTCGAACCCCTGAACCCACTGTTCACCACCCTCTGACGCCAGCTTCTCCTCGAGGCTGGCAGTGACAATCTCAAGACCCACTCGTGGATTGAGTCTCTGAACACGAAACTTGACCGCCTCGGCAATCTTCTTACCAACATCAGTCTCATCAATAAAAAACTGGGCACCCAAATCCCTCGCACGAACCTCCTTCTCATCGAGAATCGTCAGCGACCCGACTCCCGCCAGCACCAGATTCTTCACCACCTCGTTCGTAGCAGCACTGACTCCAATCACCAGAATCTTCGAGTTCCTCATTCTACACCTTCGTTAGCACTCTGTGACATAATTTCTACTGGGGGACAATGCCTCCGGCGGCTGGGGCTCCGCCCCAGACCCCGCTGCTCCTCTCGCTTCGCTCGAGTCGTTTCTTCGGGGGTTCCCCGCTAACTCCGGTATCTCCTGCGAAGCAGGAGCAACCAGGGTCTGGGGCAGAGCCCCAGCCGCCGGAGGCAGTCCCTCATCCCCGAACTCACCGATTCTGTGCGTTGAGTCCCCAAAGTCTGATTTGACGGTCGTAGAGAGCGACCTCTTCTGTGGATGTGTTAGTTGATTTGCCGGTCCGGAGATAGGAAAAGGGGGGCTCTTACCAGCTGAGATTGTAGGGTCGACAGTATTGGTGCCATTTCTGGCAGTCACAGGTTCAGTTGAGGCCATGACTGCTGTGTTTGTGTGGATATTGCGAGCCAGTTGACGTGGATCAGGTTCGTGATAGGGCTCGCTGATCGCATCGCTGAATATCGGCACGGCGCTATATTTATATATATACAACCCCGGTTCACGAGATCACCTCTCCACATCTCCAACATCACTCTCGCGCGATCCGGGCCGTTTCACGCGATATCGGCGGGTTTTTATACACACGGGCGTTAAATTTGGGTCCAGGTGAGTTACGACCGGCGGTGGTGTTGCTGCCTCCGGCGGCTGGGGCTCCGCCCCAGACCCTGGTTGCTCCTGCTTCGCAGGAGTTAGCGGGGATAGCGGGAGAACCGTTCACGTCCGACTAAACGACTCGAGCGAAGCGAGAGGAGCAGGGGGGTCTGGGGCACAGCCCCAGCCGCCGGAGGCATGTCCCTGACCCGCAAAAGTTCTGGTTTACTGACCCTGGAGAAGCATGGATTTAGGTAAGATTTTGGACGGCACGCCGGAGCCCATTTTGACGGTGCCTGATACGATCCTGTTTGAGTCGATTGCCGGGGCTGGTGTGAATGGATGGTCGGGAGACCATAGTTTGGCGGTGCCTATGACCGAGTTTCAGAAGGAATTGACCGACCAGGTCATTTCGTCGCACTATAGCGACATCCTCAAGTTTTTCGAGACAGACGGGCCGGTCATGGTCGAGTCGCTTCATACTCTGTATACAAATGCCCAGCTGGTGGCCACTCATCCATTTCTGCTCGTAGACCACTATCTTCCGAAGAATCTGCTGCTGCGAGAAGTGCCGCTACGACTCCAGCATGCAAGTGGGAAGTTCAAGATTCTAGGTGATATCCTCGATATCATTAAAGAGTACAGAATAACAGTGGGTCTGGTTTCTAGACCTGGAAAAACGCTGGATCTGGTAGAAGCTTATTTACAGGGCAAATTTGTTAATTATATTCGCCATTCAGGTTCCCAACTTCGTGATACCGGCAAAATAGACCCCAAATATTCTACAATTCATCTGATAGCGTCGTCTGAATTGGATAGTAATTATCCAGGAGATGAACGATTCGACTTGATTATCGCCTTTGATCAGACATTTTCCATTAACGACCATCATATTGCTGCCATTCGTCGTAATGGACGTCCCTCTCAGAGCTTATCTAGTGGTGGTGGAGTAGGTAGCGGAGTTAGTGGAGTTACTGCAGGTGGTAGTAGTGGAAGCGGCCAGGATCAGCCTCTGACACCTGTGATTCGACTGATTCCTGCGAATTCCATCGAACATATCTATCTCAAAGTGAAACGAGACTGGGATGCCAGTCATACAGAAAACGGACACCCTCTCAGTTCTGGGGTCCACAGCGTGGTAGGTGTCGACCATGGTCATGGATCGTTAGATTCTGTACTTTCTGGTGATACATTCACAGATGCAACTAATGACGTGCAATTTCTGCGTCGGGTGTTGGCAGGAACTGTTGTTCTGAGAGGTAAAGTGGGTGCGATCCCAAATGACTTGAAACCCATCTATGCACAGAACCTGAAACCACTAGCCAAATGGCTTCAGACATGCTCGACTGCATGGCCTCTGCCTGATTTAGCAGACATTCCTGAATACTCTGCTGCTGATGTAGAGCGTACTCTACTTACTGAGGTTCACGGAGACGATGCGTACAGCGTTAGTGTTAGCAGCCATCGCTCATCTCCTCCGGCCGGCTGGTCCCGGTCGTCTCATACAAATGGCAGTGGAGTGTCTAGAAAAGGGTCGATAAAGCACGAGCGAAGTAAACTATCGGATCATGAGTATTACAATGCTAAACGACTGAAACGAGAAACTGACTCGGTCGAATATCCCAGTCTAGGGACATCCGATCCTCTGCTGGTACTTCAAATGAGTAATACTCATAGTATATCGGACGGCCCTCCTCATCATACATCGGTGCTTACACATCGTTTACTAAGAAGACTGGAAGATGTTATTAACGAGAATTCCACTCTGAAAGCAGAAATCCGCTCGTACCGTGCCCAGGCATCATCTCGCCAGAAAGAGTATGAAGGGCTTCTCGAAGAGATTGCAGACAAAATCCTTATAATTGGAGATTTAGAAACAAGAGTCAAAGCTGCTGAAAGAAAAACTGAGCGATCTATTGCCGACCTTGTTCGATCGGACGAGAAAGTGAGCAAACTGACTGAAGAGCTTAAACAAACCAAATCCATTATCTCCTCAACTGAAGTTCCCGAGAAGAAACTTTTGGACGAGCAAACAGCCAAGATCGCTGAACTGAATGCCGAAATTCATAAACTGGAAGAACGAGTCGAGTCTCGTAACGCTGAAAACGAGTATATGCGAACCGAGTACCAGAAAGCGTCAAGTGCTGCTGTTGAAGCACATAACCAGATCTCGGAACTCGAGCAAGAAAAGAAAGCTCTCGAGAAGAAAGTCCAGTCAGAAGCTGTACGGTTACGAACACTCTCGTTTGACGAAGAGCGGTTCCAAAAAGACCAAACCATTCGAGAACTCACTTCACGAGTCGCTGCTCTCGAAGAACATCTCAAAAGGATCCTGGGATCGGACCGCCACACAAATAACAGTCTCTCCCGGTCCCGATACACCTCCCGTGCTTCGAGTGTACCCCGCCGGACCCGTAGTCCGGGCTCCTCTGGCGTCAACGCTGCCACTCCGTCTGTAGCATCGTCCACACCGACCTCCAACAGCTAATAAACGACCTCTTTTTTTTTCTGACTGTATCTGGCGGCTGGGGCTCCGCCCCAGACCCCCGTAGCTCTTGCTCCGTAGGAGACTGGTGGGACCGTAGACGTGACTCGGCTGCCTCCGGCGGCTGGGGCTCTGCCCCAGACCCCGTAGCTCCAGCTTCGCTGGAGATTGCTCGGACCCTCGCCGTAACCTGGCTATCTCCGACTAACTTCAAAGTCCATAGCCGCTCCTAATAAAATGCCATGAAAAGATCATTTCGTTAATGTTCTTCGTTTCATGACAAAAAAAAAACCCTTTGCAACGACTTCGACTGCTCTGAGTGAAACAGCTCTCCCGACTCCCAGAAATGACATAAAGCTATAAAGAACCCTTGGTCTTTTCAATTCGTTTCAAAAAAAATCTAAATTGTTTAAGTTATAGCCTTTCAAAGAACTTTATTTTTATACCATGCACATAAATATGATGTGGGGTTTTAAGAGTATTTTAAAACTTCTGATCATGTTCCAGAACCGACCCAGCTGCTACCGGGCCGTCGGGAAACGACTCAAGCACAGCGAGAGGAGCCACGGGGTCTGGGGCAGTGCCCCAGATGGCGGAGGCAACAGAGCCCCTGTGGATAAGGACTGTGATTCAAAAAAATATATGCGAAGTTTGACACGGACTAGTGTTCCGCAAATGGTGATATCAGGGGAACTTGAGCAGATGCATCAATCTAACAAATTCACGTGATGTTGGTGGTGGTTCGGCTCTTTTTTTTAAGCGGTTTGCGACATGTTCACAAGAATATTAGAACGAAATTCGGAGTTGGTTTTGGAACAAAATAATTGAGGTTGAAAGAGGATTGAGCAGAGCCCCGAATGCGCCTTGTAACAGCTCCCATTCTCGTTTGTGGGTTGTCTATTGCTTGGCTCTTGCCTGAAACAGTGGAATATCAACGGTCACCACGGAATACTGCGGTCAAATGACCAATGGAGTTCATTTCAGGATCTAAAGATTCTATGGTTAGAGAAATGTTGTGGCATTAAAAAGCGGATCAAAACCGATTGACGGAATTGTCATTTATGCAGGGATCAAGCAGGGTGGAGGTTGCTGCATGGCTGGTTCTGAATCATCATCAGCACAAAAGTCAAATCCGAGTCTTTTTCCCTTTCATTTTCTTTGCTGTTTTTTTAATTCAATTTATCTCGTTATTTTTGTTATACTATTTTAAAAATACCTCGCGGTTAGCAATAGAGTGGACTTGGATGGTGGTGATCTAAATTTTCAGGGCCCGTTTTGCATAAACAGCACAGTTTGATGATGATCGCAGATAGCATCTGACATCAAAATTGATCAGAGAACCAGCTGTTTGACATCCAAAACCAACAAAATATGACGATTCACCCCTCCCGCCAGCCGATGCTGGAGGATGTCGACGATGTAAGTACTCGCTGCACTTTTTTTCACATTCTCGTGAACGCCAGATACTAACAATCCCAGGACATGGCAGTCGACGAAGGTGGTCTCACTCTCGACAACATCCGTAAGTACTCTTTCATTGGGGGATGGGGGTGTGCCTCCGGCGGCTGGGGGACCGCCCCAGACCCTGGCTGCTCCTCTCGCTCTGCTCGACTCGTTTCGTCGACGGTCCCAGCCATCTCCTGCGAAGCAGGAGCAACCAGGGTCTGGGGCGGAGCCCCAGCCGCCGGAGGCAGACACGGGATTCAGTAGTCTAACAGATGACAGCGACGTACCAAGGGCCCAATGACGTGTCGGCGACGAGTTTACAGACCCAGGAGTACTTGAGCCAGCAGCAGTATCGGAAGACGGCAAAAGTGGTGACGGCTCCGACTAATGACGAGGATGTCAGAAGAGTGCTCGAGAAGCTGGGTGAACCGGTTGACGTTAGTAATGGAGAAAACTATGAAGATAAAGCTGATAGACGTGCCAGGTTACAGAAGTTGCTGGTCGATATTTATAATCGAGGAGAGGATGTCAGTGCTCTGATAGCTGGCGGAGAAGTAGATGGAGATCAGATGGACGAAGATGAGGAAGAGGAAGAAGAATTCTATACCGAGGGTGGCATGGATTTACTGACCGCCAGACGTAATATTGCTCGATACTCGCTGACAGAGGTGGCGAAACGAACCAAGAGACAGAAGATTGAGGCTGCAATTCCTCTGGTACGACATGTCAAGTTACGGCGAGAGATATACGGGGAGCTGCAGCAGTTCACATCGCTTGGAGCCCAGTCTGGGTTCGACAGACCTGTGTCAGCTACGGTATTCTCCCCAAATTCCAAACTAGTGGCTGCTGGAGACTGGTCTGGCGCAGTCAAAATACTGTCTGTACCTAATTTAGAGACCATTGCCAGCTATAAAGGTTATCATACGGGCCAGGTTACGGGTGTAGCATGGCATCCTAAGGCTACCATCGGTCAAAGCGAACAAACAGTCAATCTTGCCAGCTCAGGTTTAGAAGGCAATATTCAGCTATGGGGATTAGACGCAACTGCTAATCAAAGACCGTTAGCGACGCTGGAAGGTCACGAGAAACGGGTATGTAAAATCGACTTCCACCCTTCTGGTCAGTACCTGGCATCAGCTTCATATGACCTGACCTGGCGACTCTGGGATATCAATACCTGTCAGGAGATACTACTCCAAGAGGGACATTCAAAAGAGGTATTTACAGTGCGATTCCAGAAAGACGGAGCTCTATTAGGATCAGCCGGTCGCGATGCCATTGGCCGGATCTGGGACCTGCGTACCGGTCGTACAATCATGATTCTGGACGGCCATATCCGTGAAATCTACGGCATGGACTTCTCTCCAAACGGATACCAAGTAGTCACTGGCGGTGCTGACAATTCTGCTATCGTGTGGGACATCCGCCAACTCAAGAGCATCTTCACCATTCCCGCACACACGAACCTCGTCTCTGAAGTGCGCTTCTTCCAGGGCCTACCTTCCAGTCTCCAAACAACCACACCTGACGACAACCCAGATACAGCGATCCCACAATCAGCAGGAACCTTCCTGGCAACCTCCTCCTACGATCGCACCATCAAAGTAAGTGGCTCTACGGCCTCCGGCGGCTGGGGCGCAGCCCCAAACCCCGCTGCTCCTCTCGCTTTGCTCGAGTCGTCCCGTCGACTATCTGAGTGGTCTCTTGCGAAGCAGGAGCTACCGGGTCTGGGGCGGAGCCCCAGCCGCCGGAGGCAGAAAGCACGCACTCGGAGATTACTAACAGATTCCAGCTCTGGAGCGCCGACAACTGGGCCTTGCAGAAAACCCTCACCGACTCGGAGCGAGTGCTCTCGGTGGACATTTCCAACGGTAAGTTTTCTACTTTGAAGCCTTAAGAACCTGAAACTAACGTCAACAGATAGAAAATACGTTGCCAATGGCCGTGGCGACCGCTACGTCAATTTGTGGGGCGACGAGCTCACTCTGTAACTGTACATTAATTTTAACGAAGTTCACGATCCTGTCTAGGGTAGTTCTGCCTCCGGTGGCTGGAGCTTCACCCCCCATGGCTCCTCTCGCTTCGCTCGAGTCGTTCCACGTCAACTGTCCCTACTATTCCTCGATGAGGAACTACGGTCTCCAGGGTACCAAGGCTGAAATATGATGAGAAGCTCTGAACAAACCCGCATTACTATATAGCGAAATTATATTAAGACAAAATATCATACTATATGATAGATTGCAATGCTCAATTTTTGATTTCTCATTCATGGAAAATATGATAGTAGGCTTTAACGATTCTTTGACTAAACTGAAGGATCCAGTGAAGTATAGGTGAGTAGTATACAAATAAGATATATTAAAACAAGAGTAGAGAGTACATTAGAGACAATTAACAAAATAAGGCTCGGAAAGTGACATTGATAATGTCACATTCTTACCAGAGGATCAAACAAATGTTGAGAGATATTGCAGAATAGTAGATGATGCAGACTCTCGTTGATGGAAGATCCTCTGGTAGTGAATAGGGGAGGACACGATGCAAGTTGTGTTCGCTCCAGCAGCCTTGGTCCATGAGCCTTGAATAGTAATGATGCAAATTTGGAGGGCACGATGCAATTTGTGCTCGCTCCGGCAGCTTCCCTCGCCGCCAGCCTGACCAGAGGCTAATAATAAATAATAAAACCAAAAAGAAAGAAAGAGCGCCTGAATGATTTCGAGTAGTAGTGGAAGTCCAGATGGAATACGTCTGTGAATGGCGTTGGACTTTGGATGACAAGACTAGATATCCCAGTATGACTCGGGATGCCAATACTAGAGCTTCTCATGTTAAGGATATCAAGCGCAAGAAATGCAGCTACCGACTACCCTAGATCTGAGATGCAAGAGATACTAGTCAATGCCCATGACTCTAACCGTGTGGGGAGAAAAGAGTGTTGTTCCAACTGAGTGACTCATTCCACTAGAGGTGATACCTTGAAGGGTGACATGGTGGACTTCCAACAGGTTTTCTTGGTACCTTGAATCGATTCGGAAGGGGTGGGGGAGTACTCTGAATTGGTTTGATGGATACTGGAGGTGTATCGATGACAGGCTGGAATTTCTTCTTCTTTCCCCAAAGTTTCTTGAACATCTTCTTGACTGTAGTCCGTTTCTTCTCTTTCTTGATTGAGTCCAGAGTGGATGATGGTTCAGTAGTAGGAGAATTGACAGTCTTTGAAACTCCAAACATGCGTGTCATGCCTTTGAAGAACTTAGACGACTTGGATCGCTTCTGTTTGGTAGATCCAGATGAGGTGGATGGTGTTGTTTCAGTTGTTCTTTCTCCGACAGAACCATTCTTGGCTGTAGCCAATTGAGCTACTTCTTCCTTCTTTCTCTCTTTCTCTTTTTCCTCCCGGTTCTGCTTTCTGATTTCCGGAATATTGCTTACTACAATACCAACCAGTACAACCGCAAGGATACCAATTTCTATCTTGCCTTTAATTTTGGCCAGTCTTCGCTTCATCTTCGAGGGTTCGGGAGGAGGTGTCCAAGTCTCAGTGGTTTGAACCGGCCAATTGAAGTTCTTCATAACAGGCTCTTCCTTTGGCTCCTCCTTAGCTGGAACCGGCTTCTCATGTTTACCAAAGAGAAACGACATGAAGTAAGAACACCAAACAACAATAGTAAGTACGAGCAAGTCGCCCAAAGGCTTGATCGTGTTCCAGTAACGTTGAAACATAATAAAAACACCGTTAATAATAAGAATCAACAAAGTCAATTCAGATTTAACAGAAAAAACAGATTCTACTTGGAAAAACATTGTAAAATCAATCAGAAAATTGGCGTTTGGTTAGTCTTAAACAATTGTGGTCAGCAGTGAGAAATTTAGAGCAGTGATGTGTAAGAAGAAGAGAGGATGCGGGCCAAGCGACCCATATATATATTGTTGTGTCAAAGATTATGCGGAAGTAAACAAGATTATGCTTAAAATAGGGTTGGGAAACAAGCGCAGGGACAGGACACAGACGCGTGCATTATCGCTCCAGGCACGTGATGACGGGTCTACCGATGGTTATGGAGGATATCAAAGTTGATAGTTATATCATTCTCATATTTATTTTCTCTGATCGGAAGATGTGAATAGATAAATTTGAAATCTATTATCGTCTCGATCTAGTAGACAGGGATTAAAGTTGGCGATCAGCGATCGGCGATCAGCGATGAGGGCCGATCCTGATAGCGATTTCTGACATGCAGACTGCCGATAAGACATGTGAGGAATATAGCCTACAGAATCACGGACTCCGTACCACATCGCAGGTTCTCCTCATTTCAACGAAAATTAGCCAGCATAGTTCAATGAAATCAATTCCTATGGATAATTGAATTTGGTTGAATTTGGAATTTCCAATGCTGGGTTCACGCCCGGGCGTTGATCTAGAAGAACGGGAAACGAAACGAGTTCTTTTCTATTCAGTAGCTACACTGCATTTTTGAGAAACCAATCACTGTAAGTAATAAAACTTAGTTGATAGCCCGACGAATGTTATTTCAAAATCTGCACGATGGATGAAAGTTTTGCAAACAATTCTGGCCATTATCACAGTCTATAGTTTTAGTATGTACATGTGGAGCAGTCAGTCGAAGACGGTTGTAAAATAAAAAGGAAATTTCGAACTTGGAATCAAACTAAAGGTATTTTATATGAACACTTGATAGAGAAGGGTATTCTGGCTAAGAATGAATCTCAGATATATTGATGCGAGAGCTGAGGAAACCAGTATTATCCACTGTTTAGAAGCCGCTATAGGCAGATTCTGGGCAGTTCCTTTGCTTTTAGTTCCCCATTAGAAATAGTTATCGAAGTTCATGTCAGGTCCTTCAATGCGACTTCTGTTTCCAGTATTACCCAGCTTTCAGCTACTGATTTATACTCCGGGTAACCCCTCAATTTAAGATTTGGCAAATTTTTATTATTTTATTCAAATTTATTTTAATTTTCCTTTCTCAAAAAAATTCAGCGATTTGTTAAGAAATATCGAGAGTCTGATACCAAAGGAAATACTGATTGAATTCGACCATCGGGAGATATTAGTCGGGCAAGCCCATGTCGAGTCAACTACAGCCATGCCAGATTATCTGCACGATCAGATATTAGTCGGGTAAGTCCATGTCGAGTCATATACATCCATGCCAGATTCTCTGCACGATCAGCTGGAGATAGCAGTCAGGATACTCGTCCTGAATCCATACCTTCAGCTGGAAATGCCGGTATTAAGGCGTGAACTGGGGGTCGTCACGGGCACCCTGCCAGCAGGAACTGGGTGGTCACCTGCTCCCCGGTTAGAAACCACGATTCCGCGAATGTTCGCCGCTGAGCTGCTACTCTCTGATTTCTACTAATTCCTTTTTGCCCAGGCTATATTAAGTGCCGTACTACCAATCCGACTTCTGTTTTCAGTATTACCCAGCTTTCAACTACTATAATTACGAACTACAATTTTGTCTCATATATTTTTCAAACCAAAAGTGTTACCCGGCGTTGAATTTTATAACCTGAAACGTGCAGAACAGGAGATGTATATAGTTTTTTGGGTTACCCGGATTCTAAAGTTAGAGCTTGGCGGGAAGTGGCAATTGGTGACATTTTTACGCAGTGTCTTCAAAATATAGGTGTGTGGTCGTTAAAAAAAGAACTGATAATTTCATATCATTGCTTAGTTTATGTTTCTAGCCCACGATATCGAATATCACGCTTTGGGTCATGAAGTTTAAGGAAACGACCCACCTCTGCTGGCATTTGCTATATACCGTTTCTGAAGGTCGGGTAACAGGTGATCCTACTGAACAGCATTGGCTAGCTCATGGGTGAACCGTCCAACATGATCTCCCAAAGTGATATGTCCAGCAGATAGAATTCAATTAGTATCTACAATTACTGTTATTTAGGGATATTAATTTCACCCATCAAATCTCTAGCATCTCTCTCACCCCTCGGCTAAGGCTCGAATGCCAGATTTTTTTAACCTAACTCAATTGACCATAGTATTAATTTTCTTTTACTAATGCTGGCAGATTTTCGTCGATATGAGGAGAACGTCTGCTTCAATGTGTACACAGACTCCTTGGTTCTCTATGTGATAGTCCCCGCATGCCTTATCAGTAATATGCATATCCGATATCGCTATCAGGATCACCCCTCATCGCTGATCTCTAACTCTAATCCCTGATGATTAATTAGATCTTTGAGTTTATTTATTGATTCAAATTCCCTGATCAGAGATATATGGATATATCACCCAGATTTGATAACCTCCATAATAATTCTGGGTAGGTTATCACGTGCCTGGGCGATAATGCACGCATCTGCCTCCCGTCCCTGCGCTTATTACCCAGCCCTATTTTAAGCATAATCTTGCTTACTTCTGCATAATCTTTGAGCAACGATATGTATATATATATCTGGGTGGCTTTGCCCGCATTCTCTCTTCTTCTTACTTATCATCTATACAATTTCTCGCTGCTTACCACAATTGTTAAAGACTGACGAAACGCTAATTTCCTGATTTTTTGTTATTGATTTTACAATTTTCTTCCAAGTAGAATCTTTTTTCTTGGCTAGATCCGAATTGATCCTGTTAATTTTACTAATCAGGGATTTTTCACTATGCTTCATTGTAATTGGAACAGGATCAAGTCTTTGGGCAATTTGCTCCTTCCTACTACTTATGTCTCGTTTCTCTTTGGTAAACATGATGAGAAACCGGTTCCAAAGGGGAAGCCTATGGAGCAGCCAAAGAAGGAACGTTTTATGAACGACTACAGATGGTGCTTTCAAACCACTGAGACTTGGACACCCCCTCCTCCACCTCCCTCAAAGATGAAACGGAGACTGGCCAATATCAAAGGGAAGATAGAAATTGCTATGCTCGTGGTCGTACTGTTTGGCATCATAATATGCCCTATTCGAGAAAACAGAAAGGAAACCATGGAGAATGAGAGAGAGAAAAAAGCAGCCCAATTCGCTGCCACCAAAAGATATGTCGGAGACAAGAAGTCAACCGAAACACCATCAACCTCATCCAGGTCCTTCAAACTGAAGGGATCCACCGAATCATTCAATTTGTCTGGAGTTTCAAAAACAACTACCGAGACTCCTACTACTGAGTCACCATACACTCTGGACACAGTAAAGAAAGAAAAGAAACGAGCCACAGTCAAGAAGATGTTCAAGAAACTTTGGGGAAAGAAGACGAAATCCCAGCCTGTCATCGATACACACCCAGTATCTACCAAACCAATTCCGAGTAGTCCCTCACCATCTAAAGAGGATCGGTTCAAAGTACCAAGAAAACCAGTTGGAAGTCCACCATGTCACCCCTCACGGTATCACCTGATTGTCTAGTGAAGCCCCTCATTCAGCTGGATTAAACACTCTTTCCTTCCCACACGGTTAGAGTCATGAGCATTGGCTAGTATCTCTTGCATCTCAGATCTAGGGTAGTCGGTAGCTGCATTTCTTGCGCTTGACATCCTTAACATGAGAAGCTCTAGTATTGGCATCCCGAGTCATACTGGGATATCTAGTCTTGTTCTCTTCTGTCCAATACCACTCACAGACGCATTCCTCCTGGACTCTACTACTACTCCAAATCATTCAGGATTTTTCTTTCTTCTTTTTTTATTATATTATTGCAGCGAGGGAAGCTGCCGGAGCGAGCACAAACTTGCATCGTGCCCTCCAAATTAGCATCATTATTTCAATGGCTCATGGACCAAGGCTGCTGGAGCGAACACAACTTGCATCGTGTCCTCCCCTATTCGCTCCCAGAGGATCTTCCATCAACGAGAGTCTGCATCATCCACTATTCTGCAATATCTCTCAACATCTGTTTGATCCTCTGGTAAGAATTTGTCATTATCGCAGCCACTTTCCGAGCCTTTTTTTTATTAATTGTCTCTAATGTACACTCTAATCTTGTTCTAATATTATCCTAGTTCTATTCTATTAGCTTATACTTCACTGGATCCTCCAGTGTAAGCAAAGAGTCCTTCTTGCTAGACAGAAAGATCTGACTAGGGCCCTGTCTATATACAAGAGCAAAGAAGTCATTCCCCTTGCGCTCATGAATAAGTGGCACATGATTTTTATATTGTACAAGAATAATAGTGAGGATAGGTAAATTGAGTAGGTTGGTTCACAGATGCGTCAAAACTTAAGTAAAAATGGGGGTGTATGGCCAGTAGAGAGCTGGCAGTTTGTGACATTATTTTTTGAGACGGTAGGTGCGGTTGTGTTCACAAACAATCTAAATAGCCGAACGAGTCTCCAGCCTCTACAAGATCAACTCTCTTTCCCAACGGAGAAGCTTAGTTTTGCCCGTAATCTTAGGTATTCGCTAATACATGAGTATATATTTGGCCGCTAATTAACATCACCTAACATCTACTGGAAAACAATCCCAGTCAGAAGAATGATCAAAATAAAAAATAACAAAGCTCCTCTGCTAGTATGACACAAGAGTTGAGCTCTGATCTTGCCTTCCAATACTATTTCTAATAATAATAATGTTACCCCGTCTGTCTTTCATTCTCCTAGTATCTCACTGCCAAAATCATCGGCATACTTATCAGCCTTCTCACTGTTACCACTGGAATATCTATTTTCTCAGCAGTCGGCAGCGGTTCTCTGGTTCTCTGCCCACCAGATACTAGAGAACAACACAAGAAGCAATAAACCACCCAGTAATCCGCATCAGCACAGCTCCTGTGTGGACGGGCTTCGGGGACTTGCCTCCGGCGGCTGGGGCTCCGCCCCAGACCCCGCTGCTCCTCTCGCTACGCTCGAGTCGTTACGTCTACGGACCCGTCAAATAATTTTAATTTTTTGGCTCGACTTCGAGGTTCAACGCTGTAGCTGGTGATGCAGGGTCCACGTCCAGGGGCCCGCAAATCCTGTAATGCATGCACGTCAAACACCCCCCGAAAAAAGAGTAAACGAAGCTCTTGCCCATCCACCACCCGACTCACAGCGACTGGAAGCAAAACACATTCCACAAGAACCAGTCGGGTCTGCTAACAGTTCACGGGCTATGACAGCACAGCAGAAGAGACCCAGACAGCGACAGAACCGAATCCACAGCGCCCAGCAGTTGGGCCCACAACCAAAACGCTCGCGAAGCGAGCACAACGGGGTCTGGGGCAGCGCGCCGGAGGCAAAGGCCCACCACCACGGTACATCGCCGACAAGTTCGGACTTAAATCCGTTATCGCCATCACAATCGTGCATGACTCTTGGAGCGGCTCTAGCCCAGTTGACATGGAGATGGGATCTGGGGAGAAACAGGCCGACAGCCGAGATAGGACATGATCTGATTGACTCATAGGGCAGAGATGCGACGGGCCGATGAAAAAAATGGGGTATATATATAGCAGTGAGCCAGAGGATGTAGAGTCTACAGGTAAATTAAATTTTATCAAAGGAAGAGCAGTACTAAATCTGTTCGAAAATATTATCAACGAATAAAAATCAACCACTGTCAATTTCACAGTATCTCTAGTACTATCTTCACTGTTCATTCTGGATATCACTACTATCTCGAATACTTTGGCCATCAGAACAGGATAAATAACCCCATTTAACCACCCAATCCTGTTAACTGCACTCCAGTACTCCAGTACTCCAGTTTACGCGACTTCTCCCGGTATATACACTAAACCAGTATCTCTCAGCGCTACGTGCACTACACACCCCGCTCCGGTAGACGCAGCATCCTCAGCGTTTTCGGCGATTGGCATTCTCCAAACCGTAAGTATTATGACTATTTGACAGTCCAGACAGTGGTGGCTGGTGGTTATTAGCACGGCTACAGATGCTGTGGCTCAAGGGTCCAATTGCATGAGGCCGATAATAATAAGCTCTGGTGGCATTCGGCGGGCACCGGCCACACAAGGGTACTCAATTTGTTCACAGTCGTTCAAAATTGGTTCCAGAAACAGAACTGAAAGATAAAGAAGGAGCTGTCAGTCTGTTAGCTAAGAGCTGGCAAATCAAGAAAAAAAATCCAGTTGAATTCTTTCAACTGAGAGAGTGATAAAATCGAGATCAGCCACTGAGAGGGGTCCACGTGACGCGCAGCGGCAAGGGTAAACCCACTCTGCTACCGATACCGGAGACATTGAGCCGAAAAACGGTGAAGTGAAAAAAAAGCCTCTGCAGAAAAAGTGTGACTGATATACATTGCGTCTGCGTCTAAATCAACCTCCTGTGGTCCATGATACTTTGGTCTGCAGCGAAATCGGACCTTTGAATTTCTAGCTGGCTAACTCTGTCGTAGTCTTGACTTTCTCTTGTACTTGTATTCTGAACCTATTTTCAGTATTTCTTTGCTTGTATTAACACACTTGCAATAGCACTGATCTGATTTGAAACTTTTCACAACCCGGAGGAAAGATCTGAAACCGAGCTGTTGGTCGTATTTTTGTCGAGTTCATTCATTCTACCGGTATACAACTTTGTAAACCTGTAGCAGTTGACCTGAATACTAACACCCAGACTCGTTACTAGCATCTTTTGAAACACACAAAAAGGAAATATTCCAAGTTCTCTCTTCTGAAGAACCGAATCCCAACTTCCCCAACTGATCCACAGGTGCGATCTAATCCCAGATCACACACTTTTTTCCCCATTTCACGGACAAAAACTTCTTCACAGCAGTCGAACTAGTCAACCTCACCACTCGTCGACACTTTCCAACCACTCCGTCCACTCAACTCACCCACACAACCGTCGCACGATGCTGAGAACCGCCCTTTCCAAACCAGCATCGCGACTCACCACCGCCTCTGCGCGGTACCTGAAACGAGCCCTGCCCTCGCAACTCGCCACAGCCACCACCCAAACCCGGGCTGTCCACTCCACAAAAGACGCCAGTACCGCTGTCGCCACGAAACTGAATGTGTAAGTGCTTACGCTGGATGCCCATGTGCCTCCGGCGGCTGGGGCTCCGCCCCAGACCCTGGTTGCTCCTGCTTCGCAGGAGATTTTGCTTTTCTTTTGCTCAGACCGTCGACGAAACCGACTCGAGCGAAGCGAGAGGAGCCACGGGGTCTGGGGCGGAGCCCCAGCCGCCGGAGGCACACCCCTGAACGTGAACTAACAGTTGTAGAACCCGGCCCACTCCAGCCCCGTCGTTTAATCCTAATGGTCCAGAGACTGGATATAACAGTAACGGCAGCAAGGCCCTGATGGACGATTCGTTTATTGGCCTGTCGGGAGGCCAAATTTTCCACGAGATGATGCTGAGACACAATGTCGAGGCCATTTTTGGCTACTCGGGAGGTGCCATTCTGCCGGTGTTTGACGGTATTTTCAACTCTCCTCATTTCCAGTTTATTATGCCTCGTCATGAACAGGGCGCTGGTCATATGGCCGAGGGTTATGCTCGTGCTACTGGTAAACCAGGTGTTGTTGTTGTAACTTCCGGTCCTGGTGCTACTAATGTCGTTACTCCTATGCAGGACGCTCTTTCTGATGGTACTCCTATGGTCGTTTTCACTGGTCAAGTGCCTACTTCATCTATTGGTACTGATGCTTTCCAAGAGGCTGATGTCGTCGGTATCACCAGAAGTTGCACTAAATGGAACGTTATGGTCAAGTCCATTGAAGAGCTTCCTCGTCGTATCAACGAGGCATTTGAAATCGCTACTTCAGGCCGTCCTGGTCCTGTTCTCGTCGATTTGCCTAAAGATGTCACTGCCGGTATCCTCAGAAACCCCATTCCTACTGAGTCGACTATCCCATCTCGTTCGCTTGCTAATCTCGCTTCTGTTGCTGTTAATGAAATGCAAGAAGCTACCATTCGCCGAGCTGCTGAACTCGTCAACAAGGCCAAGAAACCTCTTATTTATGCCGGTAACGGTATTCTGAACTCTGAAGAGGGTCCTAAACTCCTTAAAGAGCTCGCTGATAAGGCCGATATCCCTGTAGCTACTACTTTACATGCTCTTGGTGCGTTTGATGAGACTGATGACAAGGCCATGCACATGCTGGGTATGCACGGATCCGTGTATGCTAACCATGCTATTCAAAATGCTGATTTGATCATTGCTCTGGGTGCTCGTTTTGATGAGCGTGTTACTGGTACTATCTCCAAATTTGCACCTGCTGCTCGTCTGGCCGCTTTAGAGAAGCGTGGTGGTATCATTCATTTCGAAATCCTGCCCAAAAACATCAACAAGGTTGTCGAGGCTACTGAGGCTATTGAAGGAGATGTGGCTAAAAACCTCGGTCGTTTCCTGCCTTTTGTTCACGAGGCTAAACATCCTGAATGGAGAGCTCAATGTGCTCAATGGAAGGATAAGAACCCCTTCAGGTATGAAGAGGATGTTATTGGCGAGCCCATTCGTCCTCAAACCGTTGTCACTACTCTTTCCAAGGTTTGTGAGCCTATTAAGGACAAAGTTATCATTTCTACCGGAGTTGGCCAGCACCAGATGTGGGCTGCTCAGTTCTTCCGATTCAAGCATCCCCGTACTCTTATCACTTCCGGTGGTTTAGGAACCATGGGATACGGACTTCCAGCTGCTATTGGCGCCAAAGTCGGTCGTCCCGATGCTGTTGTCATTGATATTGACGGAGATGCCTCGTTCAACATGACCCTGACCGAGCTGACGACCGCTGCCCAATTCGGCATCGACGTCAAGATCATTGTGTTCAACAACGAAGAACAAGGTATGGTCACCCAATGGCAATCTCTCTTCTACGAAGACCGGTTCGCCCACACACACCAATGGAACCCAGACTTTATGAAACTCGCCGAAGCCATGGGTGTCAACGGTATCCGCATTTCTAAATTAGAGGACCTCGAGGCCGGTCTGCAACAGATGCTCGACACTAAGGGTCCTACTCTTGTCGAGGTCATTGTCGACCAGAAAGTACCTGTACTGCCACTCGTTCCCGCCGGCAAGGGTCTTGACGAGGGAATTGCATACGATGCCACTGTCGAGGCCGAACGGAAACGTCTCCGAGCCGAAAGACTCGAGAAAATCGCCGCCAAAAACGCCGCTGCCGCTGCTCTTGCTGCTGCCAAAAAGAACTAGTTTCACATAAAATTTTCCTTTCATTCCTGTTAATATACTCGCTTTTTTTTACTTCTCGGGGGGCGTGTGACAGCCTCCGGCGGCTGGGGCTCCGCCCCAGACCCCGCTGCTCCTCTCGCTCCGCTCGAGTCGGTTTCGTCGAAGGTCCGAGCAAAATCTCCTGCGAAGCAGGAGCAACCAGGGTCTGGGGCGGAGCCCCAGCCGCCGGAGGCAGTGGCACACCCGGTTAATTGGTAGATGCACTTTGTTTCATTTATTTTTTACAAACAAGAATTTCATTAGGAAAGGGTCTAGTGGTGCTCCTCGGCGTGCTCGCCAACGACGAACCAGTCCTCCTCGACAGGAGCAGCCTGGCCCTCAACAGGAGCGGCGTGGGTGCTGACCTCAACGGGTTGGCTCTCGTACTCAGCAACTTGGGCAACATCGCCTTCGGTGGAAGGAGCAGCAGGAGCGTGGGGAACAGCCCATGGCTTGACTTGTCCCTCGGCGTCCTTGGCAGTCAAGGGAGTGGGCTTGTAGGACTTGACCTCCTTGAGGTAGAGCTCTTGAACCAAGTCGACTGCGGGTGTGTTAGTATGACATCGATAGAAGAGACATGGAGAACGGGAGATGTGAGGTACAGAGACAGAGAGGTTTTAGAGTGAAATTCGGTAGCTGGAATGAAATATGGTGAAAATGTTGAATGATTAGCAGACTGACTTGTGGACATGTTGGACTCAGTACTCAGTGCTGAATCATTATCGGGTTCATGTAGATTGATTTGGCACTTGGTTTGCCATTTGTCGGTGAAAAATTGTCAAATAGCTGCTCTGTATCAAGTACTTTGTTGTTTTTCTTCTGTTTATTGAATTTGGGTTTGTTCACTGGTCGTCTTATTATGGTAGTCGTGTCGTTGAACATGGAGCCAAGTATTGATGCTGAAATTGTGAGGTAGATATTGCATTTATCGTTTTGTCGTGTTAATATGGCCATGTGCCTGTTGGATCTCGCTATTTATTGCTGCCGTTATTGATACTGATACTACCGATAGTAGTCGTGATATGGACTTGGTGTAATTCTGCAGTCTGGTTGACTGTCTCATTGGTGAATTTATGAAACCTGCTACTGCTGAAAAGTACATAGTCTTCGTATTTTCCTACTCCAATTTAGCCTAGTATTGTATCAAATTGATAATAAAAATTTCGGTTGTCAATAAACTCGTCGGTTCTCTGTCTTCAATACCTCATGCCTCTATTATTGCCATCTCCTAGAATATCCGAATAAAGCTTACCTCTCTTAACAGCAGTGGATTGGAAACCACGAGTAGAAGTTCTGGCCATCAATGGAAGACGACGCTACAACCCAGTTAGTATTTTTGTATATTCGAATTTTGCAATTTCACGACTCCTTGGGCGTTCGGACCGAGACTGATAATTCCATTCAGTCCGAATGATATAATCCAAATGTAGCTGATATTTCAATCAAAAGTCTTGACAATTGTTTTCCTTTCAGCACTTACCGACACAAGACGAGCAATCATTTTTATCTATTTTATTTTTGGAGTGTTGGACTTGTCAATGTAAGCAGGATTCAACCGGTATCAAGCGCACGAATTCCTAAACTGTCAAAGTTCGCGGTGTGAATTTTAAGCCAATCATCGTCTGTATGTGAAAATTGAAATATCCAGCGTCCTAACCCTGAACCAAACAGCGCCTCACACGCCTCACACGCCTCACACGCCGCACACATATTAAGGTGAGAGTTTAGGGAGAGTGAGAGTATCCTATTAAAATGAATTTGTCGTTTATTAAACCTGATATTTTATTTTTGGAAGTTGGCCGCAAGCTTGTACTGACGAATATAACTGGAATATAACTGGCCATGTCGTGTAAAACTGAGATTCAATGCACAAAATCAACTTGAGATAGAGTAGTGGTTGCAGTAGGATAACCGTGAGATGCAAAGCCTATCGGGAGATTATTGTGCCCGAAACAAATCCAAGACCCGGAATAGTTCATAATTCGATATATGATTACGTTTGGATGACGCAAGCCCGGGGTAACAAGTTATATCCATCTTATGGAACAATCTACCAGTTTCGAACAATACAGCACTGTGCCTTATACCCGCGGTGATTAGCTGCAGGAGGATCTGATACGGAGCACCTCGTCGATACTATTGCTACAAAAACAAATCCAATTTGTTTCAGGCAATCGGTTATTCCCGCTGCAAAGCTTTCATGTGTTAAATTTATCATCGGGGTCCCTATTTTGAGCTCTTACGTAATTATCAACAAATAATCGATCTCCGTCAAAGGGACCACTGTAAGCAAGTCGACATCGGCCCTCCAGAACGCACACGCCATCATCTAGAGAACTATATAACTCAGTATATTCCACTTCAAATAAATAAAAAAATAACTACTGTTTTCTCATTTTCTTGGAATTATCTAGCTATATTTCTTCTTTTAAACAGTTATTGTGGTTTCTACTTCTCTCAACATGTCGGATAAGGTTTATTTTGTTTCTGGAGGTTCACGTGGTATCGGTTTTGAGCTTGTCACTCAATTAAGTGCTAGACCGGGCATCAAGGTAATTACTACAGCCACAAACCCTGATAAATCTGCTGACCTTCAAAATCTTGCTAAAGAGCGTGGAAATATTCACATTCTCAAGTACGAGGCAACATCCGAGGCCGATGCCATTGCTGTTGGCGAGCAAGTCGGTAAGTTGGTTGATGGTATCGACGTTTTCATTGCCAATGCTGCTATTGGTGGTGCTAGTGGTACCCTTGTCAAGGTTTCTGCCAAGCTCCTCAGAGATTTATACGAGGTCAACGTCGTCGGTACCATTCTTTTGACCCAGTCTTTGTATCCACACCTGCTTAAAAAGAAAACTCGTACTATCTTGTATGTTTCGAGTATAGCCGGATCCATGGGTCAATTTCTTCCCCTTACTGTCCCTGGATATGGTCAGTCCAAAGCAGCCATCAACTACACGGTTAAAGAGTTGAGCTTCGAACTTTCTTCTGAGAATTTCATTGTCACTGCTATTCATCCCGGAGGTGTCGCCACAGATATGGCCAAGAAATTCTTGTCAGATATTCAACAGAGAAATCCCGAACTTTACGAGAAGATCAAGGACGGCTCTATCGCCCCTGCAGAAAGCGCTTCCAAAGTTCTCGAAGTTCTCGACAGTCTCAAGGCCGAAGACAACGGTACTTTCCGCAACTACACAGGCGAGACCATCCCCTGGTAACCACCCACCAGACAATTTATACACATGTAGTTTCCAGAACAATTCTTATACACTATATATTCTAGCACTTCATTGCACACGAAGATCACCGCAAGATAAGCATAGACCCTGCGTCCCAATCTGCCAACAGATGCATTAGCCTGCCACGAATCCCGCATTCTGCATGCAGCCATCTGCCCCCTCCAGTCTAACCACAGGCTGGCATAATCAAAACCCCGATCTCCGTCCATAACCGACTCGAGCAGAGCGAGAGGAGCCACGGGGTCTGGGGCGGAGCCCCAGCCGCCGGAGGCAAACCCGTCCGGGCCACCCTGCCTCCGGCGGCTGGGGCTCCGCCCCAGACCCCGTGGCTCCTCTCGCTCCGCTCGAGTCGGTTGTACGGTCCCTGTTAATCCATGCTGCTGGGGTGGAAGGGGCCTAGAGCAGGGTGGCCGTTGGGAGGAACACGTTTGCCCCCACATGTGATACGAAAAACCGTTGAGAATTTAGATAGGTTGCCCAGTTGGGAACCGAGAATACGCCGGTCAGATGTTCCATCGGAGCTGGTACGGGGAGCTCCTTATTGTTAGTTCTGAGAAAAAGGTTGTCTGTCTGGTGGTGGTGGCCATTCCAGTGTTATCTTTCTTATCGTCGCCGTATGCTCTGCCAATGCCGGAGTTGCCGTGGCCACTACCCGCTTCTGGCATCTTCGTGTTTAAGCGCTCCGTCATTTAACCGACGTAGATAAGATGGCACGGCTGAATCGACTAATTAGGTAAAGTTAGGCACCAAGTCGATGCGCGCAGTGGGGTAATAGTGGCATGAATAAATACCGGGGTATATGGCACATCAACTGTCTACTTTTTTTTATATAGATTTTTGAACAAAGTGTCTGGATTTTTATTAGACACTTGGATTAACAGTTGAAGAAGCGATAGGATTTATCTTCTATCGGTCGTTGAGGTTGTCAATCATCAAAAAAAAAAAGAATATTCAAATGTCTACTCTAATCCGAGCTGGCAGATTGGCGAACCCTGCTCGCAGGGGTCCCCTGTCAAAAATTACTACCACGTCCAGTGTTAGAATCATTTCGACGCGATTTTCTTCGTCATTCCAGGTCGCTAGAAATCATGACAAAATCCAAAATCCTGGAACTACCAAATTCTATGTCAATAATGAGTTTGTCGAGAGTAAGACATCAAAATGGATTGATGTTCATGATCCTGCAACTAATAATCTGGTTACTCGGGTCCCTCAATCTACCCCTGAGGAATTGACTGCTGCTGTTGATGCTGCTGAAAAAGCTTTCAAGACTTTTAAAAATACCACCATTCTGTCTCGTCAGCAAATTGCTTTTAATTATGTCCGTTTGATTCGTGAACATTGGGATGAGTTGGCCAGCTTAATCACTTTAGAGCAGGGAAAGACATTTGCTGATGCCAAGGGTGATGTTCTTCGTGGCCTTCAAGTAGCTGAAACTGCTACTGCTGTTACTACACAACTGACTGGTGAACTTCTTGAAGTCTCTCGTGATATGGAAACTAAGACTTATCGTGAGCCTTTGGGTGTTATTGGTGCTATCTGCCCCTTCAACTTCCCAGCTATGATCCCTCTTTGGTCGATTCCTCTTGTTATTGCTACTGGTAATACTTTGGTTTTAAAGCCATCTGAGCGTGATCCTGGTGCTACTATGCTTCTTGCCGATTTGGCTCGTCAAGCTGGTGCTCCCCCTGGTGTCATCAATATCGTTCATGGTCAAGCACCCACTGTCGATTTCATTCTTGATGAACCTCGTATTAAAGCCATCTCTTTCGTTGGATCTTCAAAGGCTGGTAAATATATTTATACTCGTGGTACTGCTAATGGCAAGAGAGTACAAGCCAATTTGGCTGCTAAGAACCACGCTGTTGTCTCTCCTGATGCCAACAAGAACCACACAATCAACTCAATTGTCGGAGCTGCTTTTGGTGCTGCTGGTCAAAGATGTATGGCCCTATCTGCTCTTGTCACTGTTGGTGAGACCAAGGAATGGTTGAATGATATTGCTGAGGGTGCTAAGAAACTAAAGGTTTCTGGTGGTTTCGTAGAGGGAACTGATGTTGGCCCTGTTATCACCCCTGAGTCCAAGGCTCGTATTGAAGATATTATCTCTTCTGCTGAAAAGGAAGGTGCCACTATTCTTCTAGACGGTCGTAACTACACTCCTGAGGGATTTCCTAACGGAAACTTTGTTGGACCAACTATCATTACCAACGTTAAGCCTGGCATGAGATGTTACGACGAAGAGATCTTTGGACCTGTTCTTGTTGTCACTCATGTTGAAACTCTTGATGATGCTATTGACTTGGTCAACAGTAATCCTTATGGAAACGGTGCTGCTATCTTCACTAACTCTGGTGCTACTGGCTACAAATTCCAAAAAGAAATTGAAGCTGGTCAAATCGGTATCAATGTTCCTATCCCAGTCCCTCTTCCAATGTTCTCTTTCACTGGTAACAAGGGCTCGTTCCTTGGTGACCTCAACTTCTACGGCAAGGCTGGCCTTCACTTTTTAACTCAACCCAAAACTATCACTGCTCACTGGCGTCACGAGGACGCTGTGGCCATCAAGGCTTCTGTTGACATGCCTACTCAACAGTAAACTATGTATCTAATTGATTATTAATATGAAATTAGCTGGCTTGGAGAGATGGGTTCTGGGTATACCAGGGGCCATTTCATTTGGCCCAGTTCCCCCACAAATCAATGCAAGTTGGTTGATGGAGTTTATTACTATCTATATATAATGACCCGAAAATATGATTCCTATGCTGTTATGAAAGAAGAATTACAAAAATAAGAGGAAGAATTAACAATCCAGTAAGCTCCAATTTTCGTGATGAGTTTTGAGATTCAGTTGCCACTCCACTGTTTGAAGCAGAGGCGAGCGCTGAAGATGCGCGCAAAGTTGAAGTAAAAACTGAGGATATGGCTGACGTTTTTGTGATTGAGCCGGAAGATAC
This sequence comes from Sugiyamaella lignohabitans, assembly GCF_001640025.1. Lineage (NCBI taxonomy): Eukaryota > Fungi > Ascomycota > Dipodascomycetes > Dipodascales > Trichomonascaceae > Sugiyamaella > Sugiyamaella lignohabitans. The sequence continues at coordinate 1,635,070 of NC_031672.1, read as the reverse complement.
AGATGTGATAGTATTTGTGGGTAGAATGGTGACAGTAGGTAATGGTGATGTCGTTGAACCCAACTCTACAGAAGATGTAACAGTAGGCGTAACTGTAGATGTGACTACAGAGGTGAATGTCGTTAACTCGCAATACGTCGAGGTAACATACACCATACCTTCTGAAGTGTAGGTCATCATAGAGAGATACATCTCGGGGTTCGGCGAATTAGCTGTAGACGTTGTCTCGGTTAAAGGGCAGTAAGTAATAGAGACATAAACAGTGCCTTCGGAAGTAAACGTGACGGTTGTCTGGGGAAGTGAGGTTTCAATCGGCGCAGAACCTGAGCTTTCTGAGCTCGAAGAAGTAGTGGGCAGAATATTAGGAGTCGTATTAGGAACTATCAGGGGATTGATGCTGTTGGCTCGTGAGGTCGGATGATTTTTTGTTGCGCTGTGCTCAGGACTAGCTGGAGAAGCGGAATTAGGAGTGGTTCCATCACTTGAGCAGTCTTGCTGTAAATAGGGAGGATTGGCCCCTGCACTTCCTCCATATTCCTTGATGGTCTTGTCAAATGCATTATTGATTTCACTGAAATACTGGGATATTTGCCCAAAGTCGGAACACGGAACTTTCCTGTAGATAGTGCTCTCAAGGTCAAATGTTAATCCCGACAAGCTACTTAAATCTTTTTGAACAGCTTTCTGAGTGCCAACCGATTTCAAGTCACTGGCTTTGTCATTTAGATTTGATAAAAGATCTGAATAAGCATTGGAAACTGATTCTATTGCGTTGTTCAAATTAGACAAGTCACTGTTGTCCAAAGTTCCAAGGCTACTAACTTTCGATGTGACATCTGATATACCCGTTTCAATTGCTTGTGAGGTGAATTCAATTGTCAAAGCACCGTTGTGACCCTGGCTCGTATCAAAACCTTGCACAGATGAGGCAGTTGATTCTAAGTCTTGTTGCAGCTGTTCAAACGATGACACAACAGATCCTATGTCTGCGTAGACAGCCCGGAATAGAAAAGCACAGATAGTAACATATGAAAACCTCATTGCTGTAAATGTGCTGATGCCGGTTTGAAAATTGTCTTGATGTATGTCTTACACTTGCCATATCATCTGGCAAACATGGGCTATTTGAACTCTCAAGGATTACACAAGAGCCAGCCATCTTTCTAGGTCTATTATTTCTATTCTTACTTCTCAACCTCTTTTCTTCGAAAATAAGGTTTACAATTTGGATATGTCGAAGGCAGGTCAACTTGGTGGGACCTTCAAATCTTAAACTCGTCATAACTCATCTAAATCCTTTACGAGGCTGGTCTGTTATTTTCTTGGTTTATAATTTTAACAGAAAACTGCTATTTTTATTTGCACGAGGCGAGACTTGTGAATTGAAGTGTAAAAATACAGCCATCTGGATCTAAACTTCTAAGTTTTTTAGCTAGCATGGATACCGCCATCTCTATTTATGAGTTTTGAGAACAGGCGGCCATAAAGGTTAGCTCAAAGGTGAGCTCTCAAGAAAGCTTCAAACTAACATTTGCAAACATAATACCTCGGACATTCATACTGTTCTCACCTATTAGGTTCCTCCAAGTAAAACTGAAGATATAACTTCAACGGATACGCGTGCCTGACTTTAGTTAAGAACAGAAAAAGAAGAAATCAAAGAAAGACGGCCCTCCTTTTATCCCAAGACTATTGAAGGTATCTGACCTTGAATGTGCTGAACATCCCATGCCATAAGGATCAGATTGGGTTCAAGGTGTAGATATTTGCATCCCCGCCGGAGCTAGAGCAATGATCAGACTCCCTACGCAGGGAATACCAACCTCAGCCAAAGCTCGCGGGAAAGTTCATGGAACTAAATAAACCCACTGGGAACTGTATTTTATAAGGAAATTAGCTAAACCCATAGCATTGGATGCGATCGGCTGAAATATCAGCCTTCACAGCTTCATTACGTGGGTTATCTGTGATTTGGATCTCAACGAGTTCACCAAAGAGAAAAGCGACAACCGGGGTTTTCATCTTATCAGCCTACCAGTATGCAAATCTCCCTGGTATTACTCAACACATTAACTTAGAAACATTTGTTGGTTCCTAAATAACTAGTTAAACATCCTACAAAGATTTTTTTGGACTTCTTTTTGGACTATAAATATGTCACAATATGCAAAGAAATGCATATACTGGCAGATGAACATGCAATGCGTAGATAATATGCAAAGTTGGCATATGCCATCGTCTGTCCTTATATCAGATCATAGTTTTTCGCAGCATGAATCATGTACAGATGTAATCCCGAGAATTGTAATTTGAGTCTATCGTATTCAAAGCCCTTGGTTAACTAGGATTTGGTACGATATCTTCACTGAATTTACCTCATGACTAGAGTTTTAGCAGGATAAAGAGTAATTTCGGCAAAATCTTCCTATAGCCGTTGAGTTTCGGTAGTACAGTGAAATCTCCAAATTTATAGTTATAATAATAATCATTAGAAGCAAATGAGTATCAACAGGGACCAATTCTTGAACATTGAACCAAAGGCGATCAAACTTTCGCTGTCTATCTTTAATGGTACTAGCCCAAGTAGCTACTTTGCATCTAACCATCAATCATCTCAAGCTAAGCTACTATCGAAATATATATCTATATATATATAAGAGATATGGGATTTGCCTAGTCACGCTATCTCCACGCCCAATTGTCAATTATAATTGTCGTTGTTAGCGAAATAAGACCCCTAGAAAATTACCAACCAATCGAAGAAGAGATAGCATCGCCTCAGTGCTATATATGGTGCTGCATAAATATGGCATTCTTTGATTCTATTTGAAGACTTTTGGCCAAAAAAATCAAAATATTGCCAATCCATTTCACATCATTATAGACTTATTTATATAAAAATAATATCGAACATTCGAAAATTCATTCGGACTGCAATTTGGGCATTCTCGCACGATTTTGGGTAGGCTATAGATTTCAGAAATAACTGACCTCCATATAAGGCTGTTACATACTATAGCTTGATAATCAAAAGCACCAATATAATTCCAGCCTCGAAAACTACAAGGAACCTGCTAGAAAATTAGTCACATGAAGTTATAACTTCCCATGTTGACTTTAATTACTACGCGCGGCTGAACACGCACAAACGCGTCACGCTTCTCACATGATAAACAGATTCGAGACTTCCTGACTTAGCACCAAGAAGTAATTAATTACAAACGCACTTTAACAACAGCCATATTCTAAATATTTTCGTCACCACTGGCTATGATATTGTTGGAATGAGAAATGGCTGCTACAGCTCATAGGCGACCCAAGAACAATCTAGATACCCACCTAGATTGGCTCAATAAAGAGATGGCAAATGTTCCTCCGAAAATTGTAAACAAGTTTTCTGAACCTGTGATTACTAGTACTCCTAAAAGTGTTGGTCGGGCCAGTCGTTCTTTGCTGAGTATAGAAAGGTCGTTCACGCCCACAAAAGTTCCCAATATTGGATCAAAGGCTCCTACACCAATAGATGATCCAATTGATCTGACATTTGACGAAAGCTTAGATGATAAGATTGCATCAGTGATAAGTCCCCTGAAATCCATATCAAATAGTAGGTATACTGAGGTCAAAATATTACTAATGTTTTGAAAACAAGGGCCAAAAGAAGTTCGATATTTATACTAACTGTATAGTAGATCGTCAGAATGTCAATCATAGTGGCGAGAATGTCAACAGTGGAACCTCGGGCAATAAGAACGATGGCAAGTCGTTAACAGCAAGTCAGGAGAATGTTCTTTCTCATATTATATCTTCAGATGATGAGGATAACGAGGATATCGAGAATTTTTATGTTCCTTTACCAAAAAAAGCCGAACAGACGTCGTCTGATATTCTGTCTCTTCTTGACGATGATGATTTCAACGACGATGAGTTCGAAGAAATGACTACTCTGGAACGTAGTTCGGATCCCCAAACTCGGTCGCAGGGACTAGCGAGCCCTAATAAAAGTATATCTGAGGCATATAGACCAACAGATGCCTCGTTAACGAAGTCCGCAGCCCAGCATCAAGATAAACAAAATATGGTGAGCCATGCACATGAAGAAACCCCTGGATCTGTGGGTAATGTTGGTTCTTTTGCAGATGTACCAGAGGAAATAGAGTTTGATTCGATTAACGAATCGCATGGTGAATCGATGAATTGTGACGCAGTAGCTGGATCTACTTCTAAATACTTCTCTGCCACAACAAATAATAATGAAGAGAGCATCAAAAGCTCAACGCCAGTCACAAATGGATTTCCCACGACAGGCAATACATCTATTCAAACGTTCAAGACCACAGTCGAAAAATTCAAGTCTACGCCCTCTACTTCGGCTCCTTTCGAAATACTGAAACCATCCAGTACATTCTTATCCACACCTATACAGGATGGAGCTATAGCTCAAGTACCTGGAACCATATCACCAAAAAGACCAGTATCTGGACATAAATTCTCGCAAACCCCAGCTGGGACTGCGTCGAAGAAACTGGCATTTTTAACACCTGATGTGGTTCAAGAAACACCTAATTCAAGTCAAAGTCAAAGCAATCGTCAGACTTCATCTCAGAGCAATACAAAAAGACCAGGGCCCTGGACATTTAGTGGAAGTCAAACCGATACTGTTCAGCTGGAAGCTATTATCGGATACCAGTCTCATATAATAAAAAACTTGACAAACCAACTCAATTTAGCTATGGCACAAGTGGATCGATTATGCGACAAAGATACGGACCTTCATAAATTCAACGAAGAAATTCATGAATTGTCTATGGAATTGGAGGGAACACAAAGCAGGTTACTGAACATTCAGGCTGAGCGCGACAGCCTGCTTCAAATGGCAAACGAATCAATATGTATGTCACCGGAACGAGATAGGAAGAAGCGACGATTGGGCTCAGAAGATGTCGATATGAATGACCAGCATGTGCTGAACAGTCAATATAAAGAGTTCAATGAAGGAAACGACGAGATAATTATGCTCAGCAGCGATGACGATAGTAAAATGGATAACATGACTGATGACCGCCGTGATGATATTGAGACGAGTGATAGTGAATTCATTCGAGACATTGATGCTATTTCGAAAGAGAAACAAGTACAACAGAATTCAGTGATGGACTATTTTGATGCTGATGATGATAGCGATTTCGATATTAGTGAAATTCAAATCCCACCCTCGTCACCTGGTAATAAGATCATGACAAATCTTTCTCAATATCAAAACGACTATGATTCGGCAGATGATGTTGAAATCTTAGAGTATAATCCTTATGCCGTAGTCCAAGCCGAAGCAGATGGCCCCGCAGACCCCTCTCAACCCGCTACTCAGGCAAACAAGAACTTGCCCAAATACCCCTGGAGCAATGATGTGGTCAATACGCTGAAAAGCACATTTCGGTTATCAGGATTTCGTCAAAACCAACTTGAAGCTATTAATGCTACATTGAATGGCAGTGACGTACTGGTGTTGATGCCAACAGGTGGTGGTAAATCGCTGTGCTTCCAGCTGCCTGCACTGGTAAAATCGGGCAAGACAACAGGAGTTTCGGTAGTTGTGTCTCCTTTACTGTCATTGATGCAGGATCAAGTTGAACAATTAAAAGAAAAGGGCGTCAAGGCAGAAATGATTAATAGTCAACTGTCAGCAGATGACAAGCGATTGAACCGGAACTTGCTGTTCGGTAATCAGCTTGACCTTGTATACGTATCACCAGAACTGATTAGATCAGATGGCATGTTGAATGGGCTTAAAAGACTACACAGCAAGGGCCAGATCGCTCGGATAGTGATTGATGAAGCCCACTGTGTTAGTTCGTGGGGACACGACTTTCGACCCCAATATAAAGAGCTCGAGTTCATGAAGGAAGAATTTCCTGACGTACCAATAATTGCACTAACAGCCACAGCAACTTCGTTAGTAAAAGCGGATATTCGTAGATGTTTGCGAAGCAACTGTCTTGAATTCAAACAGACATTCAATCGGCCCAACTTATCGTACCAGATGTGGCGAGCCAAAGAAAAGAATTCTGTTTATAATTCCATGAAAGATATTATGGATAAATACCGAGGTAAGACCGGTATTATCTACTGTCGAACACAGAGTCAGTGTGAGGACCTGGCGAAAAAATTGAAGAAAGATGGGTATCGAGTGGATTATTATCATGGAGGGTTGGATACTGAGTCGCGAATAAGAGTCCAGCAGCAGTGGCAGTCGGGACGGATTCAAGCGGTGTGTGCCACAGTTGCTTTTGGTATGGGTATTGACAAGCCAGATGTGAGATATGTGATCCATGCGTCTATGCCGAGAACAATGGAGGGATATTACCAGGAAACTGGTCGTGCTGGACGAGATGGTAACCCATCGGAATGCATTATGTTTTATTCGTTCCAAGACTTTATGGCATTGATGTGCGCAATAGATCGAGACAAAGACTTGACCTTTCAACGAAGAAACCATCAAAAAGAGCTAGTAAGCAGTATGATGCAATACTGTGAAAATGAAATTGACTGTAGAAGACTCATGATTCTCAGTTATTTTAACGAAACATTGCCCAAAGGCGATATTTGTAAGAAAACCTGTGACAATTGTCGCGATCGTGCTCTGAAGAATATCGTCACTAGTGATATAACTCCTATTGCAAAGGAACTTGTTGCGTTAGTGTCTTATGTACAGGGTGATAAGGTAACTGCTGGCCATATCATCTCGGTTTATCGAGGATCAAGGATAGAAAAGATTGTGAAACTAGGCCATGATCGAGCACCGGCCTTTGGAAATGGAAAGCCGCTACAACAACATGATCTGGAACGCATTATCTCGCACCTTCTACGGAGAGGCATCTTAAAAGACATTCCTAAAGAGACAGCTATGAGAAACGCTATCGCCACTATTCATAAAGGACCGAATGGAGATGCAGTTCTGCGGGGTCAGATCAAAGTTGAAATGCAATTTGTAACCACTTCTGGTCGCAGCGGCTCCACTGCCACCAAGACAAAGTCAAAGTCTACAGCATCAGCTTCTAAATCCAGACAAAGTCCTAATTATGATACTCAGGACGATGTGTAAGTACCCCACCGTGGAACACTTTGATATATACTTTTGTTTACTAACGGAATTACAGTAACATGTTCGAAGACGAAACCCAATCTCGATCGGGCAGAGCTGGTTCTTCATCACGCAATCGGAGACCAACAACCTCAACTAGAACATCGGCATCAGGCAGAGCTGTAAGCAGGTCATCCACTACAAGCAGCCAAAGAAGCTCCAACAGAGCTCCTCGTGCTCCTCGCTCCAGTAAATCAACCACGGGATCCTCTCGCGCATCTGCCGCTTCCACCGGTCGCGCTTCGAATCCACAAATCCGTGCAATGCCGCCATGAACGGTGACGGGACAAACGTCGGCTAAGGTGGTTCTGCCTCCGGCGGCTGGGGCTTCGCCCCAGACCCCGCTGCTCCTCTCGCTTCGCTCGAGTCGGTGCGTGGGGTGTCGACAATAGTACATTAGCTACTGTTTACGTTAGTTAATTATTTATTAATCATTAGTTATTTATTAGATTTTCTTTCTGTTACGGGTAATAGAATAGTTAACTCTCAGATATTGTCATCATGATAGAAGAATCTACATCAATGGTTAGTTAGTTTCCCTGGTTAATAGTCTTGATCTGAATCTGAATCTGAATCTGATTCAACAACTCTCTACTAATAGTTTGCACTGGAGCAGTTACAACAGAAGATTCTAAAGAGTCTGCCATGCTGGAAGAGCCATTAATACTTACTTCGTCAATTTGGGGTTCTTGGGTGCACGCAAAATATACGAACTGTCGTCAGGAGGACGGTAGTTGCGATTGTTATCGGTCAACATAGATTGAATAGACAAGCAAATACTAGCTATAGTTTGAATAGGAGACCAGTTTTCAGACCCCAGTAAATCAAGACAGATATGGCCGTTCGAGTAGATATGTGGATGCATGGGAATGGCATGTTGAGGCGTTTTTACAAACTGCACTTGCGGTGACTCTACAGGGTACGAGGGAGGGAACTTGAAACTGAGTTCAAAAGTCTGGCCATTATAAAGAGCGTTGTCGCCCAGAACCTCGAGATCCACTATACATTCTTCTAAAGTGTCTGCCTTCTTCAAAGAGATTCCTGTTACACACAGTTAGTGGCTGATCCGTCACAAACCTACCTCTGCTAGCTGGAACTCGTCCATACACCACAGAAAAGCCCTAATTTTGAAAATATCAAAAACTCAACAAGAAAAAGCACATGGAAACACAGAAATATACAATCTAGAGAAGAAACTCTGCCAACAACACATGATTGCCACATGAGAGCCAGATGAGCAATAGTGTCCATATCACTTTCCAGCGAGTCTTCTCTCGGTCCACAGCCGCAACATACCTTTCGGGGGATTCATCTCAAGAGCATTTATCTCCTTCATAAGACGTCTACGATAAGCCATGACTAGAAAAAAAGCAGCCCCGAGGACGACGTAAGAAATCAGTCTGTTTACTACGATAATGATTTATGCATATCGCCATGCATAATCAAACGGCGACATGCCTCCGGCGGCTGGGGCTCCGCCCCAGACCCTGGTTGTGCTCCGCTTCGCGGAGCTCCTGGGCTCGTAGACGCACCGACTCGAGCGAAGCGAGAGGAGCCACGGGGTCTGGGGCAGCGCCCCAGCCGCCGGAGGCAGATCTGGCACGGTACAGAACAGGATTAATTGGGATTAGTTGGAGCTTTTGCCGAGATCGGGTTTGTTCAAGGGTCGCGAAAAATGAGTGGATGAGAAAAAAGGTAGTGAAAAAGTATAGAGGCTGGGTCGTAAAGGAGTGTCGTCGTAAGGATCAAAATAATAATAATAATAATAATAAAAAAGCCAAAAAGTGCCGGATAATAAAAACATAGAATAAAAGGTCAGCATGTGCCTCAAGTGTGTGAATGGTCAATGTGAAGTATACGCATTTTGGAACGAAATCAAAAGCAGGAATAACAGAACAGAACAGAACAAGAACAGCTTGTGTTGGTGTGGCGAAAACAATTAAATAAGAAAAGAGCCCATGATTTGAACAAACCACCTGGCTTAGTGGAGCAGACGGTAACTAGTGAGTGAGTGAGTGAGTACAGCTCATTTTAGAGGATGATGCAACAGGAACTGGACTTTTCAGTCGAGCTGACCAGCAAACTGGCCCGGGTGGCCACTTCAAACACGTCGTCAACACCTTCTCCTGTCAATGCAGAACACTCGAGATACCGGCGAGCTCCGATTTCTTTGGCCACAGACTCGGCATATTGAGGGTCGACAAAGTGCGAACTTCGTTTCCTCACATCTTCAATGGCTACTGAATCTGTTCTCAAGTCTTTCTTCAGTCCCACCAGAAGAATGGGAACATTAGGACACAACTCATTGACCTCTTCGGCCCATTTGGTGCGCGCATTGTCCAGCGAATCTGGACTGTCCACCGCGAACCCGATCAGAATAGCATGTGCTTTAGAATATGACAGTGGTCGCAATCGCTGGAGGGGGTGTTAGTCTCGGGAGGGGGGGTGCTGCCTCCGGCGGCTGGGGCTCCGCCCCAGACCCCGTGGCTCCTCTCGCTTCGCTCGAGTCGGGCGTCGGGAGAGGGGTAGCGTCTTTTTCTGTGAGAAAATGATATTGTGGACGGGAAAACTCCACAATTGAACATACCTCGTATTCTTCTTGTCCCCTGAAAATTGTTAGTACTCCGTACAGTCTGACCTCAAAGGGTCTAGTCTGGGTTCACGAGTCTACTTACGCAGTGTCCCATAATGCTAATTGTACTGACTTGCCGTCGACTCGGCAGTCTGTCACGTAATTGTCAAACACCGTGGGGTGCTATCTCTGTTAGTTCTGCCACTGGCTCTGCCAGATTGATCGAGATCCAGCAAGTCATCTCCAGCACCAAATGCAGTGAATTCCAACGCTCAAACTGGCCATTCGCGACGAGCAGCCAATTCACCAGCAATCTACAACAAACATCTGGATCCAGTTCATTTCATTCTCCATCATCCACGGCAGTAAATCCACCCCGCCGTAAGCTCGCGAAGCGAGCACAACGGGGTCTGGGGCAGCGCCCCAGCCGCCGGAGGCACAGTCACACCCCCAAGTAACTCACGTATTCCTGTGTCCAGTTAGTTTCGTGTCAATGAGACAGATCCGGGAGTGGACTTACCTTTGGGAATTCTCCCAGTGTGAATACACAGAGCAGCGATGTCTTTCCACAAGCTCCATCGCCCACTATGACCAGTTTCCTCTTGATTACTTCTCTAGATGACATGCTGATGCTGTTCTTTGTGTGAGTGGTGTGCTAGTTTTCGAGTTATTAATTGATTGACAGTTAGTCTTTTAAAATTTTCCACCTCTGTTTTTGCCAGGTTGTGAATGATGGATGATGTTGCGAGGTTGGTTCGTGTATGTGTGTGAGTGATGCTGTGGGTGGTGCCGTGACCTCTTCGTGAGATTTCTGGTCTTCGGCCAATAATCTAAATTATGCTATTGTATGTCCCACCGCGGCTCGACAGCTTATTATTATGATGAATTCGTATGAGTTGGGTGGATTCCGTGCTCTGAAAATAATGTTGTACTGCGGTGCAGTATCAGGGTCAAGTCGATGTTGATGAACTCCTACCAGCAGCAGGTCAGCCAGCGGGTCAAGTCAAATATAGTGGCTGTGCGACTGGCTAGAACTGAAATAAGCTTGTCTTTCCAGATATTATTAATAGCCCGAAAGTTCGAACGAGAAAGTGGAGATGCTTTTAGTATCAAGTTCCTTTTATGCTGCTGCTTTTGTGGCTCTTCGTTAGACTGATCGTTGAGGGGTTTAGTGTTCGCTGCTAGCTTCTGTTAGCTCTCTCTCTCTCTCTCATGTCACTATTATTGGCAGTTGCAGCAGTTACCACCCTCCACCCCACAGCAACAGGCCGCTGTCGCGCTTCAATCAGCTCCCCATGCTGACCAGCCAACGGCCAATCGAGCCAGACTTCCAGAGCTTTACTCTTCCAATTGGGTCCAAATTTTTATTTTGTTTTTCAATAAATCAAGTCCAAAGTTCTTAGCAGTCTCCGAAATCGAAATATAAACAGAAATTTGACTTTTTAGGGCCATTGTCCATCCACGAAAGAGGTGAACCTGATACATGCCCAAGCCGTGCCAGGTGCCCAGCTAGCCAGCGTCTCTACTCCGAGGTCCACTTCTCCACTCTCTTCCAATCTCTTCTTTCTTCTCCCTCTACACTTCCATTAGCAGTAATTACTACTCGATTCCCATCTCGTTTACCATTAGATATGTTAAATGCCTTTTTTTTTCTTACTTTTTTTTATTTTTCAGACTCTCGAGCCACACCTGAGCTGATCTGCTCACTTCATTACATGAAACCCAAGCAGGGTCCGTATAATCACCACAATCCGAAACCCGGTCAATTGGGGCACTCGGGGATGGGGGTCTGCCTCCGGCGGCTGGGGCTCCGCCCCAGACCCTGGTTGCTCCTCTCGCTGCGCTCGAGTCGTTCCGTCAGGCCCCCTGAGCGTACCCCCTCCAGTCTGCCATTTCCCCGCGAGCTCTCAGCACCATTCCAAGCAGCCCACCCTCCCCACGCAACGACTCGAGCGCAGCGAGAGGAGCAACCAGGGTCTGGGGCGGAGCCCCAGCCGCCGGAGGCAGACCCCCTGAGACCATTAAGGTAGCGAGCGATCCAGGGGGGATGAGAGCGCCGGCGCGGCTACTGACAGGGTTACTGGTCCCAATTCATTCATTCTATTCATGTACGTTTTGAAGCGGTGCAGTGTATAAAATTGTATTGGCAGCGAGAGGTGCATTGGCTAGTCTGTTAACGGGGTCGGTGTGGAGATTTTGGCGACAAGTAGTGAGTTGACGGGCGATATATATCACTGTATACAGCACGAACTTAAACCAGTTCATTTTGCATAGATAATTTGGATCAATACCCACAACCACCTGGCTCCTATCCACGGCTTATGTATGGTAAGCTTATAACTACGACTTCTTAGAGCGCACTGGTAGTGTGTATATTGCGGACCTCGATACTAGTCCTTGCTTGAGTCCTGTTAGATTTGAAAAAGAGCGAAACTCGGCGTTTCCAGCGGCAGTCAACCCGCCTCTGTTTCCAGCCAGCCAGTTAGTTAACAGGGTCTCAACGCCCTGAAACGTCTCTGAACCCCCTTCAAAACACACTTCGTAGCTCTGTCCTGAACACCAGTACCCGTAAGTGACACCCCCTGACATAACCAGCCGCCAAATTGGCCGTCCTTCCTCCTTCTAACAGTTTCAGCAATAGATCACACGAGCATCTACGATACTTCCCGCACCCGGATCACACTCGCGAACCACAATACCCACGACTACGACACTCCAAATCACATCCATTCGCCAGGAGAGGCTCTTTAGGTAAGTTACAGTATCTTCTGGGAGGCGTGTGCCTCCGGCGGCTGGGGCTCCGCCCCAGACCCCGCTGCTCATCTCGCTGCGCTCGATTCGTTCCGTCGACGGTCCCAGCAGAATCTCCTGCGAAGCAGGAGCCACGGGGTCTGGGGCAGAGCCCCAGCCGCCGGAGGCAGGGCCCCAGTGGCTGAGAATTGTGGTCTAACAGTGGAACCAGATGATTACGCCCATTCTGCAGGAGGCAGTGGCCTCGGCGGCCCCGGCGTTCACGAAACCGATTGAACCTGGTGCCAAGGCCATTTACTCGAGAGACGGGTCCAGGGTGATTACAGTGCCGAGAGTTCGCAAAACTTCGAGCTCGTCGGCGACAAATGCGTCACCAGCAGGAAGTCTGCCAGAACGAAATGATAGCAACGAAAATGACGACGAATATTCGGACTTTGATCCTGATGATATCCAGTATGTTGCTGGCGATAATATCGATTTCGAGTATGTTCCAAAAGATGCGAATACTGAAGAAGCGAAATCAGCTGCTACGGCTGGAACGAGCTCGTCCAAGAAGAAGAAAAAGAAGAAGAAAAAGTCGAAGAACTCGTCAGCTGCGAATGCTGACGCTGATGCTATGTCGAATACAAACTCTGTACAGGTTCATAAAGACGGAAATGGAATAACTATCAACAATATCGACTTTTCGTCGCCTCAGTCTATTGTCTCGGCTGCTACAGCGGCTGCCGAGGTCGCTGGTGGAGGCAGTCCGAGCTCAGCAGCTATGATTTCTAACCATGTTCAACAACAATATAAACAGCAGCAGAAACAACAGCAGCAACAGCAACAACAGATGCAGCAATCATCGAAAAAGTCGGCTGGATCTTCTAAAAAGCAGAATAAGGGCGACCGAATCTGGGACACTTCGTCTGAGGAGGAGCGTGAGCGCATTAAAGAGTTCTGGCTGACTTTGTCGGAAGACGAGCGTCGTGATTTGGTCAAGATCGAAAAGGACACTGTTCTGCAGATAATGAAAGACCAGCAACGAAATAGCTGTAGTTGTTCTGTGTGTGGTAGAAAGAGAATTGCTATCGAAGAGGAGTTGGAGGCTTTATATGATGCTTATTATGCTGAATTGGAAATGTACTCGGAAAAAGGAGTGCCTCAGAGCTTTGGCAAGGGTCTGCCATTGGCTAATCCGTATGGTCATGATCATCATGACGACTATGACCATGCACATCTTCATGGCCATGGCCATGGCCACTATGGACATAACCATGGTCACAACCATGCTCATAATCACGGTCATCCACATGGTCATGTTCATAATCACGACCACCATCACAGCCATAACCACAATCAAAGAGCTAACCGCAGTCGTGGTAATAGTCATAGTCATTTCACTGAACACGAGCACGAGCATGGTCCACGAAGGTATAGTAATTCCGTTAGCAATTCTAATGGTGGCTCGAATGCTCATAGTCCTCATAGTACACATAGTCGCAGCTATCCTTCTCATAGTCATGGCCACTTTAATCACGACCATTCCACTGATCAACGTATACAAGAGTTACCAGACAATTATTCTGAAGGTCAGTCGTTATCTGAAGATGAATATATTGAGGAAGAATACGAGTCTGACGAGGTTTATGATGGTGAAGACGATGCACAACAACTGTACGACTATGATAATGCAAAAAAGCAGTATTTGGATGCTGACCAAGATGAGCAAGAGCATGTCATTCATTTAATGGAACATCATCGAGAAGAGCTTGAAGCAGCAGGGGTTGATTTTAAAAGTAAGAAACCTCCCTCCAGAGCAGATTATGTTCTGTTCCAGAGTATTTTAAAGGGTCGTCGGAAACATAATATGGATGGTGGACCTTGTAATACCAAGATATGGCCTCCTGAGGAATCGGATGTAGTTGTCGCTGATGCTATAAGAGCAGCAGCAGCAGCTTCCGCCTCTTCTGGTACTAATACAGATAACTCAGCAGGTAGTGCGAGTACATCTGCAACGACGGCATCATTGAATGGTAACGACGATAATTCTGTTCCAGAAGCAGCTGCTGATGAAGCTATTGCAGAAGGTATTGATGGAACAGGTTCATCGTCTGCTTCTACAGCCTTGGCCAAGGTACCAACAGAAGCATCTGCGTCAGAGCCGACTGGCGGTGATTCTGACCTGTATAACTTTGGTAGCAGTTTGACTATTCAAGGAGGCATTCTGACAGTGGCTGACGACCTTATCAAAAACAATGGGAAGAATTTCATTGATATGATGGAAGAGTTGGCTGGTAGAAGAATGGCTCGTGAAGAGGAAGCTTTAGCTGCTGCCAACGAGTATGAGGAAGAGTATGACGACGAGGAGGGTGAAGATGACGAGCATGATTACTTGGATGAGGAAGAGGAAGAAGAAGATGACGATGTGGATTACATCGACGAATACGACGATGAAATGGACGACGAGTATGACGACGATGAGTATGATGACGAAGAGGATGATCCACCAGTGTCTGAAGAGCAACGCATGGCGGAAGGACGACGAATGCTGCAAATATTCGCGGCTCGGATGTTTGAGCAGCGTGTTCTTAATGCATATCGTGAAAAGGTTGCTCAAGAAAGACAGAAGAAGTTGCTCGAAGAATTGGAAGAAGAGAATAGACTCAAGGAAGAGCGTGAATTGAAAAAGCTAAAGGAAAAAGAAAAGAAAAAAGACAAAAAACGTCAACAAAAGTTAGCTAAAGAAGAAGAAAAAGCTAGAAAGGAGGCAGAAAAAGCTCAAGCTGAAGCTGCTTTAAAAGCTGAACAAGCTAAGAAGCAGGAGTTGGCTCGACAAAAGAAACTGGAACAGAAGAAACTGCAGGAGGAGGAACGAAAAAAGAAGCTTGAAGAAGAACGGAAGCGTGAAGCTGAACGAGAACGGAAGCGACGCGAGAGAGAGGAAAAGGAAAATCAACGTCGACGGGAGAAAGAAGCAAAAGAAGCAGAGGCTCGTAGGCTACGAGCTGAAGAAGAGGCAAGAGTTAAAAAGGCTAAAGAGGAAGAGGCAGAGAAAAAACGATTGGCTAAGGAGGCTGAAGAACTGCGCAAGAAACAAGAAAAAGAAGCTCAAGAAGAAGATGCTAGACGTATTCAATTGGCACAAGAAACAGTCCAAAAGACTGAACTTGCTGCTAAACAACAGCATCAAAAGCAGCTTCTTGCTAGTTTACAGATGCATCAACAATTGGCTAACAGTGAACCAGTTGTTAGCACCTCAACTGCGACTTCTTCAAGTGGATCACCTCAATCTGGTACACCTATTGCACTTCCCACTCTTCCTCATAGTATGACACAGCCAATCCAACAACAGCCATATCCAACTGGTCAAGGACTGCCTCCTCAGCAACAGCAACAGCAACAGCAACATCTTCCTTCGTCGTATGGACAACTGCCATTCCAGCAAGCTCCACCCCAGCAGCAACCGCAGCAGCAACCTGGACTTCATCCAGTTGCTGCCTGGAACTCGTATCTGACATCAGCGTCTCCCGGCCAAGCTCCAATCCCTCAACCACCAGCTATGTCGAATACCCAGTCTCCTATGGCACTTTTAAATGTTCTTGGCTATACAAATGGCTCTTCTGTGACTTCACCGTCTGCTTCTATGGCTCAACCTCTACAGACACAACCGTTACTTCAACAGCTTCAGCAGTCTCAGCAACAACAACAACAGCAGCCTCGACAACAACAACAGCAACAACAACCCCCAATCAAACGTCCTAGTGCAGCATCCAGTAATCAAGACCTGGAAGATGAAAACCCAGTCGACGAGCTTAACCGGATTATTGGTGGTAGCAGCCTGTTAGAAGATGACGAGTCGAACTCGGCTTTCCCTATCAACACTTCTGATGTAATGTCTCCTATTACTAATGCCACTACTGCAAATGTTGCACCGGGTCCTGTTCCTACTGCTACTAATGGTTTTGGCTCGGGACGGTTGTTTTCAGGATCACTTTTCGATACCAAGACAAGTTCATCCTCATCTGACTGGAGTCCTTTTGGACGTAGAACTTCTAGCATCGGATCAAACATGTGGTCAACCTCTGGAACACCGAATTTGAATATGAATTCTATCAATGGGTCAACTCCATGGAATACGATGCTTCCACAGCAACTTTCTCAACAACCAGTGATGCCATCTCACCAGCCACCACCACCTCAACCATCTCTATCTCATTATCCCTCATCCCACATCACCATCTATCGAGCTGCCATGGCTGCCTACCAGACTTTAGCAAAGGATGGATGGACCAATGCCGATGGATATGTCCCAGCTCAAGTTCTATATCATGGCGCTCTCAAGCAACTGGGTGGATCATTGACTTTCACCCAGAATGAGTTTCACAATGCTTGTGCAGGTGTTTATGAAGAATCTACTGGTGCTACTGGCAGGTTTGACTTTTTACGAGACAACCTTGGATTAGTTACACATCTCAAGTACAATCCAATTGCTCGTAGGTCAGTCTCCCAGAGCTCTATAGTGTCTCCAACGGTGTCTGCTGCACCTGGACTCCAAACAGACCAGGCTTCAAACCCAGCATCTACCAATACAAACAACTGGCCAGTACGTCTAGCAAGTGTTCTCTAAATCATAGCTATATATTCTAATGATATTATGACATCTATATTTTATCTGAGTAAAGTGGCTGGACTATTAATCCAGCAATTGCAGATCATTTCCCTACATTCGAGTCTCTTGTGTTCACAATAGCAGCACAGGCACAAAACTACAAAACTATAATAAATAAAATAATATTATTATAGAAAACAAAAACAAAAAATAAAAATTCAAGTCATTTAAACTATCATGATATCTATGCTTTATCTAATCCAGCAGGGTCAAACTTATAGATTGGATTTCTGATTTGTGACCACAAACTGAACACAGCAGTTGGCAATGATTCCCCAGCTGATGAGAAATTAACGTCAGACCAATTCACTTCGACCTCTATCATATCGAAATCTACACCTCGGTCCTGATCAATTTTATCGCCAGTTTATCAGTTGGTATTGACCGCGGGCAATTCGCTGCGGGTTAGGGCCCTCTTATCAGTGCATGTAAAATATATAATAATACAGAAGTTAAAAAAAGCGGGTGATTTGCACTTCAGACACAATAATTAACATGTCATTTCCAAATACTGTATCAATTCTTCCCCAGTCTAACCAACTCCGTGGTTTATACACGTAAGTGATGTTATTACAAGATCATAATTGGAGTCATTGCATTATCTAACAGTTTTTAATAGAATTATTCGTGACAGAGACACTCCTCGGAGTGATTTCATCTTCTACTCGGATCGAATCATTCGACTGCTGGTTGAAGAGGGTCTCAATCAACTCCCAGTGAAGCCAGAAACCGTTTCAACACCTCTTGGAACCTTGTTTGATGGCGTCTCTTTCGAGGGTAAGATTTGTGGAGTGTCCATTATGCGAGCTGGTGAGTCTATGGAACAAGGTTTGAGAGACTGCTGTAGATCGGTGAGAATTGGAAAGATTTTGATCCAAAGAGACGAAGAAACTACTAAACCAAAGCTGTTCTACGATAAGCTTCCAGAAGATATCTCTGAGAGATATGTATTCTTATTAGATCCCATGCTGGCAACAGGTGGGTCTGCTATGATGGCAGTCGACGTTCTCCTGTCTCGAGGAGTAGTCCAAGAGCGCATTGTGTTTTTGAATCTTATAGCTTCTCCTGAGGGAATTAAGAACTTCACTGCCAAGTTCCCCAAGGTTAGAATCGTAACAGGTGTTGTTGATGATGGATTGGACGCCAACAGCTACATCACTCCCGGTCTAGGTGATTTTGGCGACCGTTACTACTGCATTTAATTTGTAAATTACAAGTATTAAACATATGATGTTGAATACACCTCTCATACGAATAGGATTTCGTAAGGAAACAGTTAATAAATAAATGAATAAATTAATAAGAAAGTCAAAGCAAATAAATAATAGTAAGAATAAATAAGCAGCTAGCTATTTGAACAGTAAAATGACTTCTGGTTCGCATAACTACTAGACAATAGGGCCAAGTTCAGTCCAGAGACAGTTCCTCCTACAAATCAATTCTGACAGTTTGTTAGTAAAGCTTCTTGACATAACAATAGCAGCTTTCAGAGTTTCAGAATTACCCAATTTTGGTCATCAGCTCCATGCGCCGGAAATGACAATAATGGTTGGCGCATGAAATATGGTTAAGGATGACTGGTTTTTCATCATTTTGTATCTGAAGCTAGCAGTATTTACTCGACTCGTTTCGACAAGCTTAAACACCCATACGAAGATTGAAAACTTACTTATTGTGAAAGAGGCAGGACTGGATAATAGTGCTGAACTTTGCGCTTACGGCAGACATTGATGAAATTGGCATCACATTCATCGTCCAACCGCTGGATGTACGATTCGTACAAACCAAATACAGCCCTATAACTGCTACTATCATTGGAAATTGGCGTATATGGCTTTGTTTCTTCAACACTAGCCGGCCGAAAAGTTGACGCAAATTCGCTTTCTGAATCTTTGCCAGAGTTACTAGCAGCACCTGATTTAATACCTGTTTTCAGCTGACGAGCAAGCTCTCTCTGTCTCAACTCAGAATCACGAAAGAATTTGATCTCTTCGTCGGTGATAGTTCTCACAGTGCCGTCTTCATAGTACACATCTGGCTGTTCAGCTTCACCAGCACGATTAACACTATCGTCGCCATTCGCGTCCCAAGACACAAGTTCTCGGTCAGGCAGAAACCCGAAATGGGCCTGATGGAATCGGATCAAATCATCCTCAGAAATACTCATAAAAAGACACCTGCTACTCCACGAGTGATCAAAAAAGATGAAGAGAAGAAAAAATGCGATCTGAAAATTTACCTGCATATTTATACTCCTGCACTGCGCGGCACTATATACTCGGTAGGGGTCCACTTTGCCTCCGGCGGCTGGGGCTCCGCCCCAGACCCTGGTTGTGCTCCGCTTCGCGGAGCGACTGGACCGTCGACGGAACGACTCGAGCGTAGCGAGAGGAGCCACAGGGTCTGGGGCAGAGCCCCAGCCGCCGGAGGCTTCAGGACCCCCGGAGCATAAGTGGCTGATTTTGGTTTTCAAAAAAATATGCGTGCCAGATCGACCTGCATGAAGAGCTGAAATTTATTTTTGATCTTTTTCCATTCTCGAAAATATCAGGAACACAGTGAAAAAATGCCCAAATCCAAGAGATCCAAGCTCGGTAAGTTTTTTGTGGGGTTTGCGAGGCAGGCGGAGACCAGACGGGTGGATGTTTGTGTGGATAAAGAGCTCAACTGGTGGCATATGGCGGATTCAGTACTGCATTTGTGTGGCTAGAGCTCTGGCCCTGAAAAATTGTGGTTTTTCCCGTTTGCGATCCTGTTTCTATTAGTAGGAGAGTTGTATATCAAGAGAGTGAGGAAAAATGACTAACAGATAATAGTGAATCTCACGAAAACCGACAAAAAGACCCGTCAGGATAAAGAGCGGATAGGAGATGATATCAAAGAGAACGTAGACAAATACGCCTATACCTGGGTATTCAGAGTCGATAACATGCGTAATACTTTCCTGAAGACCATTAGACAGGACTGGAAGGGAAGCAAGATCCTGTTTGGCCGAACCAGAGTCATGCAAAAGGCTCTTGGTAGAACTCCCGAGGAGGAACACAGAGAGAACCTTGCCCAATTAACTAAGCATATGAGTGGAGACGTTGGTTTGTTAATGACTGACGAGGAACCTCAAGTTGTACGAGACTATTTCGAGTCGTTTGTCAAGTCTGATTTCGCTCGTGCTGGTATTGTTGCTCCCCTAACATTCACAATTCCCGCTGGTATCGTGTACTCCAGAGGTGGTCAGATTCCTGCTGAGGATGATGTTCCTCTGGCACACTCTTTAGAGTCTACTATCAGATCCTTGGGTGTTCCAACTCAACTCAAGGCTGGTAAGGTTGTACTTTCTGGCGACCATACTGTTTGTACAGAGGGCCAGGTTCTTGATGGTAAGCAAACTAGACTGCTCAAGCAGTTCGGTATTGCCTGCTCCGAGTTCAAAATCGTCCTGGTTGCCTACTACGACCGCGAGGCCAGCGAGGTGCAAACTGAATAGACACTTATTACGTATTTTATTATATATTCTAATGTTCGTTTTATTGATCGTCCTCGCTATTTTCGGTCCGGGTTCCGGATCTGAAGGGGGTCTGAATGCCTCCGGCGGCTGGGGCTCTGCCCCAGACCCCGTGGCTCCTCTCGCTTCGCTCGAGTCGTTGCGTTAGGGGAACGGAACGGGTGCAGTTGTGTGTGGGGAGAGGAATTGTGGGTTTATTTGTATTGAATTTGGATTGGTGATGGATTTAAAGTGGATGAAAGAGTTCGGTTATTAGTAGCTTTTGATCCCCGGACTTCGGATATGATCCGGGTTTGATCTGCAGGAGAGTGACTATCCACGTGATTTCTCCGGATATATATCTTGGGGAAGTGAGTCAGACCTGGTTAAATTAATATCCATTTTATCAATCTTCCAAGAATATATTTTAATTTTGTTAGAATGTCTGAATTGTACTCATTGGAAGATCATCTGGCTAAAACTAGCCTTCACGAAGAGTTTGGCGTTAGCACAATTGGTATTCATGGCGACGACGAGCTTGCTCTGACTACTGATGTGGCTCCACCTATTCATGTTTCAACTACCTATCGGTACAATAGCGACCCTTCAAAGCTCCAAACTGCTAGAGAAGTGTCTACTGCTTATGACAGACAGGACCATATCTACTCACGTATTTCTCATAGAAGTGTTTTAAGAGCAGAGAAGATTCTTGGCGAGATTCTTGACGGTCATGCTGTTCTATTCTCCTCAGGACTTTCTGCCTTCCATGCCATGCTTTTGCATTATAATCCTAAGAATGTCTTTATTGGAGACGGTTATCATGGATGCCATTCTTTATTGAAAATTTACCAGAGAAACTTTGGAACCAAGGTTCACCACAATTTGGATACTGATCCTGAGCTTCTTCAGAAAGGTGATATTATCCATCTTGAATCACCAGTCAACCCAACTGGACTGGCTTTTGATATTGAGCATTATGCTAAGATTGCCCATTCCAGAGGTGCATTTCTAGTTTTAGATGCCACTTTTGCTCCGCCTCCTTTGCAAGATCCCTGGAGCTTGGGTGTTGATATGGTCATGCATTCTGGTACTAAGTACTTTGGCGGTCACTCTGATCTGTTGTCTGGAATTCTTGTTTCCAAAGATGAGAAGGTTGCTAGTGCATTGATGTCTGACAGAGACTTTACTGGTGCCAGTCCTGGTTCTTTAGAATCTTGGTTATTACTTCGTTCGCTGCGAACTTATCACTACCGCATTAGACTTCAATATGAGAGTGCTAACAAGATTGTCAAATACTTGGCTGACAACATCAGTAAACTTCCAAAGCTTGAAAAGATCTATCATTCTTCTTTACAAACTGAAGACTTTGTTAAGAAGCAACTGCCATTAGGCGGTCCTCCTGTGTTCTCTATTGAACTGAAAGACAGAGAAACCGCTCGCTACTTCCCGTCCAAGCTAAAATTGTTCCATCATGCTACCTCGCTAGGTGGTGCCGAGAGTCTCATCGAGTGGAGATGTATGACCGACATGAGCGTCAGTGAAAGTCTCCTGCGTGTCTCTATCGGTCTTGAGGATACCAATGACCTCATTGGAGACCTTGTTCGTGCTCTTCAGTAATTTTCTTTATTTAAGTGAAATTATAAAAAAGCACTTCTTTGAATTTAGTTTTGTCTCTTCCCTCCCCAAACCAGCTTGTGTTTCATCTCCCCGAGCAACGACTCGAGCGAAGCGAGAGGAGCCACGGGGTCTGGGGCAGAGCCCCAGCCGCCGGAGGCAGCGAGGATGGAGTCTTCGATTCGAGCGAAGCGGGGAACGATTTTATGTTCGCGTTCAGGACCCCTGAATGAATGGAATTGTGCGATTATGAATAATAATATACAATTAAAATAATAAATACACCATACTTAGCCACATATAATACATTTGATCTCGTCAACATTGCCCAGTCGTTTCAGACATCCTTTGTGGTAAGTGTGTCCACATTTGAACACGATCAAGATCTCATCTTGCTCACGGCTTGTGTCGTTGGAAACTGTCGGCTTCAGATATTTACTTTTGCCTTTATCCTTGCGGACAGTGCCATTGAAGCCAGCGACTGTCTTTTCTTTCTGTCTCTTCTCCCATTGGCTATAGAGCCATTCGGCGTCTACACCAACTCCAACAACTTTCCTTCCACATCCTTCACATTCGCCTGATTTTGAAACCTTCCAACCCTTCAACCTCTCGCTAACCAGGTCGAGTAAACTTAGATAAGTATCTGAGTCTAGGATTTCCTCAACAACACACAACATGGTGTGTTGATAATTATAAGCGGAGAACATGTCATCAAGCAATGGTCGGAGGCTACCAACCGTTCTAGTCTTCGTCGACTCAGGGGCCAATATCGATCTAAATATTCGGACAATAGTTGCATCGTGCTGGAATCCATTAATGTTAGCTGGTGAGCCCAACAAAGCAGAGAGTGCCTGTCGAAGTAGCGAGTGCTTGAACTGCTTTTGGTGTTCTAATGATAATGCTTTTTCTTTGTCATCAGAAAGTGTATCCTTAAGAAGATCAATCAAAGTGTCTATCAATCGAATCCATACTGCCTCTCCAGGGTTCTGGGATTCTCCTTGTGTACCACGGCGCTCATCATCAAGACATAAATTGACTCCAATAGCTGTATATCTCGATAGCTGATCCTCAAGTTTCGTTACCTCAGGAGATAAATGTTCGTTTAAACCAGACTCCGATTCAGTTGGCTTCAGCATGTACTCGTCGTTTAGGAACAGAATGTGATCGAGTAGGTAAATCATCGCTTCGCCTATTCTGCCCTGTCTCTCAAGTAACAGAACTAGCGAGTCAATACTTTTGGATGAAATTAAACTGTCAACAATGCTGGGGAGGTCTACGTCACTAGTTGACGTCAAAATAGTACTTAATAAGCGGTAGATCTCTGCACTGTTATTGTTTTTGGCCAAAAGTGAAATATAAAGCGTGCGTGTGCGTAGAGTTGGAAGGAACTTTTGTCCTTGAGAATCACTCTTCCCGACTGCTTTGAATAAGATATTCAGATAACGCAGTTGTAAGCCTTCGCTATTGAGCTTAAAGACCAAGTCATGAATATGAGCGCAGAATTTACTAACTAACTGCACCAGTCTCTCGCTATCTAGTTCCACTAGCATCTCAAAATGTGATCCCAGTAATCGATCCAAGTTGCCACGCTCTTTCGTTTGACTCATTCCTCTGGTGTTTTGAAGACATTCTTCAATTATGTCAAATAACCGGTCTGCTTCTAACTCATTGACCCTGACCGATTCAAATGCAACCTCCAAAAGCTTAGTGTACTTCTTTTCTGACCGGAAAAGATAAATCAGAATTGAATGGAACTTGACTTCATAAAGAGTTGCCGTTAGATTCTCTAGATCTGGGGGTTTAAATTTTGTCAACAAAGAGTTGACTGCAATCTCTCTCTCTTCTTTTAATGATGCATCGTTCCAATAACATAGTTCGTAAAGAATTTTAGAAAGGACTTTTCCTGGTAGAAGAATGAACTGCAAGTACTTCGGGTAGTTGCGAGCAATAAATATATCCAAAAAGATCCGTTTATCCGGTCCCAATCCATTAGATTCGTCATAAAAAACGTCAAGCAAGATATTGATAATAAGCTGTCTACTAACAGTTGAACCAAAAGCAAGCTCCTCTGGAGGATATATATCACCATCTTCGATTCTATCACTGCCATTCATAAACGTATCCTCAAAACCTTCATTCAACGCTGCAAAGAATGCAGAGCTGTTGTAGTTGATAAGTGCTATGAGATATGGGAACCGAACTTCAGTATCTGACTTCACTTTTCCCGAAAATAACATATAGTAGGTAGCACATTTGCCATAGTATGAGAGACCTTCATCTGTGAACAGAAGTGCTGTGGGGTATATCCTGCCTGTCAAGATGTATGACAGATATGGATAGACCTTGTCGGCCTCATGCACCAATTGCTCTAAATCTACGTTGTCAGTTGCATCTGTGGATTCTCTAGACTTGGTAGATTGCCATTCCAATGTGTCGGATTTCACAACTTGAGAACTTGCCTCACCTATAGATGATACTTGCTCTATCAAGTTTACAAAATCCACTAAAGGAGTCTTGAAATCTCGCAATGCACAATTTGTAATATAGGTTAGTGTATCACGGAGGTGGTATTGTCGACATAAACTGAAAATTAGATCAATATCCAGCGTATCTGTTCTAAGTCTACACGTTAGGTCTTCCAAAACGTCACTTGAGGTCGAATAAAAAAGAACAAGTTCCTTAAAAACCCTGGGTGGGAGTGATTTGATATCTCCATCATAAATGAATGATGAGAGCTGTTCGAAAAAGATTTTACGATAGGCAGTTGGCTCAAATAGCTCAAATATATCTGTCAATAGATCAGTTTCATTCATGGCAACTACTGCTGTAATGCAAGCATCAGTAAGCCCAGCAATGGAGGCCTCATCCGGATGGTCAGATTGAAATGTATAACCAAAAGAAGCAGATATCAGATTGGGGATGCTTCTGAGCACAACAGCATGCCGTTCGCTTTCATCCGCGGGTAATCCCACCGATACAAAGTCTTCTTCACCCAAATAGTAAGCAGTAGCCAGTTTTATGGCCCTTATGTAGCCTCCACTCTCCATAACGTCCAGTAATCTATCAGCCCAATTGGACAAAGAGCCGATCACAAACTCATACTTTCCCATCAGGAACAGCCTACCTTTATATCCCCGGATACTGTTATAGAACGCATCAGCGATTACAGCAGGTTGCGGCAGAGTAGAATCGGATCTCTTTACTAGGAGATTGTGTAGGTTAAACGAGAAATAGTCATGGTGTACCATATGCTTATCCAGCAAGTCCTCGGTTTCTGGAATTGTCATTGTCTTGGTATTGACAATGAGTAACCGCTGGGTAATTGTCACCAGCGACAGAATCTAATTGTTCGTTAGTCTACTGGAAGAAAAAGTTTACAACAGGGAGTATAGCACTAACAAAGCGAATACTCGCCAACTTACCACTGTATCAATCCATTGTATTGCCACAATCGACTCATCGCATACTAGTTTACGGGTCGATGAAAATGCAGCTGTTAGATCATCTGTAAAAGGGTCCCGGACAAGTGAGACATCCACGACGTGTACGACATTCGACCAACTATAGGCGAGCTTTGACATATGGGTAGGTGTAGGAGCAGGGAACCATGCCAGACATGCACTTAATCCCATAGAACTACTAATCTCTTTGCTTCTGGGCAGTTTTAGCTGAGTGCGAATCTGTGGGTGAATAGACACTACTACCAATAGGTAGGGAGTCATTATGGCTACAAGTCCGAGGTCTTCTGGAAGTGGATTATGGCCTGTGGGTCGCGGTGCACATGCAAATATAGTCATAGGCCTGTTTTTTGTATTGGGTTGAGGTCTGTATCTGCCAAGAATTCGTTTGGTGTTTACATGACGCCTTATATTCCGAACTGTATCATGAGCAAATGCCATACCTCTGGAATCAGCAGAAATAAGAGCGCTATGGCGCTTGTTAATGAACGCAAGGTGGATAACAGAAGCACCCTTTATATGGCCCTCCTTATCGTCATTGGGCTTAATGTCGAAATTATTTTCAAGCGGATAAATATGAATATTGGGATTATTTGGCTTGGCAAGTTCCCAAGTAACAATATGTCCTTGTGAGTAACCTACTCCAACAAATGTGTGGTCAAAAGACACAGCCAGAGAAGTGACTTCACCCCATTCAGGGAGCTTGGCTTTCAAACCTAAAACATGTTTAAGATTCTGTTGATAGTCAAAAATAAGGACATGGCCACGACTCATTCCCACCGCTATAAAAGATGCAGGGTAGACGCATGTTGGTTGTCCATACAAGGCGTGAGCCGACTCTGAATAAAGTTGATTTGAGATTTTACGTAATTTGCTCCATCTCACTGGCTCCCATGGAGTATTTTGATATGGAAGGTCACTGAGTAACTCGTCGCTAGCACTCCCAGAAATAGTCTCAATATTGGCATTGACAGGTGTGGTGAGTCCACCGTCTTTCTTTTTTGGAGAAACATTCCCACTAGACCGCCCAAACAAAAGGGAGCTTACAGAATCTAGATGGCGATTAAAAAGATTACCAGACAACCCGCTAGTATTCGAGCTCATCCGAGTGTGGAACCGACCATCTATAGAGTGAATCTGTCTTCCTCTAATTGATTCAGGGGTAGATGGTTGTATAAGAGGAGACCCTGTAGAGGATGATATTAACATGGGCGATTCAGAACCCATAGGAGTGGGATCCACACGTGTCAATTGTACTGGGGAGGAGTCCCTACGAGGAAAATGATATGGTTCTGACGACCTTGATATAGTTGGTTGGTCGATGGCTGGTTCACTGATATCCCGCGTGTTATCAACAGAAATCCCATGATCTTGATCAATAAGCTCGGTTATAGACTCATCTGCTTCGGGAGATTCATTACTAACATCATTCAAGTCATCATCATGGCCGGATTCTGGGCCAGATCCACCAACATCAGAGTCGTTGTGATTATCCATTTCAAGAGGTTCAAACGATGTGACAGCACCAGATCCAGTACCACCACCCTCAAGGATATGATTATTGTTGAAATTATCCTGTACAGGCTGATAAGGTTTACTTGTATCTAGTCGAGAAAATGCCGTTGAGATGGATCGAGTTATTGAAGCAGTCGATGATTTCCGCTCGTAGAATTTCGGGATTGATGTGTCAATCATGAACTGGTTTGGAAAGCCATCGTTTCTGGACGCTGTTGAGATGAACTCGCCGAAATCATCTGCATCCTCAAGATTGTCAGTATTAGGACCCGTACCATAATTGTCGAGCTTGGAATTAAGAAGTGCGGGACTATCGTCGTGAGGGCCAAAAATCTCTTGCTCATCAACTGGCCGTGAAGCAGTTGATGCCACATCATCACCATCAGAAGATCCCGGTGATTTAGAACTTTCTTCCATTATAAGATTTTGATTCCATTAATCGCTAATAAACAGTACCCCAAGGTTGAATTGGATAAATAAATAACAGTTTTGGATGGAATTAGAGATGGTTGGATATGGCTAATGCAGACGATTACATACCTGACTCCACGTTTGGATGATACGGCGCTATCTTATCAGCTGCATATATCCCACCGATATCAGACCATTCTCCGGCTCACCGTTATAAATATAGACAGACTTTTTGAGAGACTAAAAATGTTTTTTTAAAGCGATAAGTTGTACATTTCTCCCTAATTTATGAGTCTGTGCTGGGGGCACAAGTATGTTATAAGAGACTGCTTATATATATTCTCCCTGATTAATGCGACTATGCTATCTGCAGGTCAAGTATTATCAAGTCTGTGTGGTTGATATAAATTTCGGCTTATATCAATGATCAATAATATGTATTAACTCATTTTGCCTGGTGCAAATCAATTGCAAAAATTAGAGGCTAACGTAAGGGCTGCAATGAATATCACATACTGTGTAGGCTTTTGAAAGACTACACCACACTAAGCTTCGAGTTTCCGCTGGAACCTTTGACAAATAAAAAAGTAGACAACCATAGTCTTTTTGAGTACATAACTCGATGATAAAAACAGATGTTATACCAAACTACAATCAAAAAAAAATGGAATCAGGAGGATATCTTTATGATAAGAAGCTGTTGTCTGACCCATGAAAAATCGGTGTGGATCAGCCTGAAAAAATTGCAAAACTCTATACAATAACTAGCTAGCCAAATATAACCATACTCAGGACAAACCACAAGACCACTAAGTATATGACTCAAATCACTCATAAATATGCAGGGAATATAATACTTCAAATGTTTTGTAGATGCAAGTAAGGTTATCTTGCATAAGATTGCAGCTAATGGGGCGGGAAGTGAAACAGCGTAAACCCAGTAGTTCCAAATATTCGTTTGCATATATTCAGATAAGAATATATGACCAAGTGTTACTGAAAAAGGGTACAAATATGTTGTCACTTACCGAGTTCTGTTTTGAACCTCATCCAGTCATCTTCCCTTGCTTGGAGCTATCACCGGCTAAGCTGTTCTTCTGATCAAGGAATTAGTATCGAAGAAGGTTGTCTCAGGAGAACCTGTGGACCACTTTTGGTCTGGTTGCGTAGGGACTCCCGGGTCGACTCAAGTGGCACATCGAACACAGGCGTTTCAGCTGTGTCGTCTTTAGTCCCGGCGTCAACTACATAGGAGATTGTTCATGTCCAGACTAGACTAGCTGTATGAGAACAGGGACACCGTAATATATAAATTAAAAACAAATAAAGAAGGCGTTCAGCAAACGTTTATTTCTTCTTAGATACGAGGTTAGAACTGATGAGAACTATTGCTTGAAAAACAAAGATGTAAACATTTTTATGTCCTCGTAGACTGACCGCCCTGTCAAAACAACTTTCAGCAACGGGGATCCTTTCATTATTCTGGAAAATCTAATGAAGAATAAGCGAGCATAATACAAATAGAGTAATATATTAGATCAATACTAAAGAATACATAAGAGACAATTAATAAGAAGAGGCTTGGAAAGTGGTTGCTATAGTGACAACTTCTTAGCATTTAAAATCGAGTGAGCCCTCTGTGAAATATCACATTTGGCCCTCCTGACTACCATTTTTTGTCGTAAACCAAAGATCATAACGTAAGTTGAGGGTTCCTTTGATCTATTCTGTATGAAATTGGTTGAAACGAGAAATTCTATATTTCCTTTGATGATAAGACGGACTCCGTGATTCGCGATGTGATACCCCCACACGCCTTAACGCAGCAGCCTGCATGCCTGTTATCGTTATCAGGATCGGCCCTCATCGCTGATCGCTAACTCTAACCCCTGTCGACCCGATCAACTCGCTCTGTTAATTCAAAATTTATCAAGCCACGTTCTTTTATATGAGTAATAATGGATATATCTTTTCAGATTTGATAACCTCCATAATAATTCTGGACCGGTTATCACGTGCCTGGGCGATAGTGCACGCATCAGCCTCCCGTCCCTGCGCTTGTTACCCAGCCCTATTTTAAGCATAATCTTGTTTACTTCCGCATAATCTTTGAAGAACAACATATATATGGGTGACTTCGCCCGCATCCGCTCTTTTTCTTACACATCACTTGTTCAAATTTCTCACTGCTGACCACAATTGTTAAAGACTGACCAAACGCCAGTTTTTTTATTGATTTTACAATGCTTTTCGAAGTAGAATCTGTTTTTTCTGTTAAATCTGAATTGACTTTGTTCATTCTTATTATTAACGGTGTTTTTATTATGTTTCAACGTTATTGGAACACGATCAAGTCTTTGGGCGACTTTGTCGTACTTACTATTCTTGTTTGGTGTTCTTACTTCATGTTGTTTCTCTTTGGTAAACATGAGAAGCCGGTTCCACAAAAGGATGAGCCAAAGGAAGAGCCTGTTATGAGCAACTTCAAGTGGCCGGTTCAAACTACTGAGACCTGGACACCTCCTCCCGAACCTTCAAAGATGAAGCGAAGACTGGCCAACATTAAAGGCAAGATAGAAATTGGTATCCTAGTAGTCGTAATGGTTGGTATTGTACTAAGTAATATTCCGGAAATCAGAAAACAGAACCGGGAAGAGAAAGAGAGAAGGAAGAATGAAGCCGCTCAATTGGCTGCCACCAAAAATGGTTCTGTCGGAGAGAAGAACACCACCGAAACAACACCATCCACCTCATCTGGGTCCACCAAACAGAAGCGATCCAAGTCATCCAAGTTCTTCAAAGGCATGAAACGCATGTTTGGAGTTTCAAAGATAACTGCCAATCCTCTCACTACTCAGCCATCATCCACTCTAGACTCAATCAAGAAAGAGAAGAAACGGACTACAGTCAAGAAGATGTTCAAGAAACTTTGGGGAAAGAAGAAGAAATCCCAGCCTGTCATCGATACACCTCCAGTATCCATCAAACCAATTCAGAGTACTCCCCCACCCCTTCCGAATCTTCGATTCAAGGTACCAAGAAAACCTGTTGGAAGTCCACCATGTCACCCTTCAAGGTATCACCTTTAGTGGAATCAGTCATTCAGTTGGACTAAACACTCTTTCCTCCCCACACGGTTAGAGTCATGGGAATTCACTAGTATCTCTTGCATCTCAGAACTAGGGTAGTCGGTAGCTGCATTTCTTGCGCTTGACATCCTTAACATGAGAAGCTCTAGTATTGGCATCCCGAGTCATACTGGGATATCTAGTCTTGTCACCCATTGTCCAACGCCATTCACAGACGCATTCCACCTGGACTTCACTACTACTCCAAATCATTCAGGCTTTTCTTTCTTCTTTTTTGGTTTTTATTATTTATTATTAGCCTTTGGTCAGGCTGGCAGCGAGGGAAGTTGCCGGAGCGAGCACAAATTGCATCGTGCCCTCCAAATTTGCATCATTATTATTTCAATGGCTAATGGACCAAGGCTGCTGGAGTGAACACAAATTGCATCGTGTCCTCCCCTATTCGCTACCAGAGGATCTTCTATCAGCGAGAGTCTGCATCATCTACTATTCTGCAATATCTCTCGACATCTGTTTGACCCTCTGGTAAGAATTGTCATTATCGCAGCCACTTTCCAAGCCTTTTCTTATTAACTGTCTCTAATGTATTCTCTAGTATTGTTTTAATATTACTCTATTTCTATACTATTCACTTTTCCTTCGCTGGATCGTCCAATTTAACAAAAGAATCCTAATTGCTGCACAGAGTGGTTTTGTCTCATCGTTGGTGATATGACCTTTATCGTCAATTTTGACCAATCCTGAAACCTCTGATCAGTGCCTTTATTTTATAATCCTCAACTAATGGTACTATTTTATTATCATATTTGATCTCGACTTCCCATGTCGAAGATGGCTGATAAGATAAGGCACCGTCAGCGACAGCCGTACATAATCAGGCCCTATGATCGGAGTCACTTCACGCTTAGACATATATTGTGACAAGCTCATTAGATATATCTAGGATGGCGGGCACAATTGCCCATGCTCTGGAATGGGACACTGAAGAGAGCCAGTATTTTATCTCACTGAGTCCAGGTCGAGATGATATTGCTCTCTATGAGTCGAAACAGAATGCCAATGGATATGTGACTACGAACATCGCGAGCTGCACTGACTTGGAATCAATTCAGTGTTATTCGTATTCACCACTAGAAGATGGTACGTAAAGAGAGAAAAAGAGAGCTTGAAATGTTTTTGTAGTTATTCATCCTAATTGGATTGCATGAAGGATTTATAGATTCATAGAATGTTTGCTAATTCGCAGGAGCCATATCTTGACCCTACAGCATGATATGCTTACATCTGATTTACTAACAATTAATAGGCATTGTGTGTGCCGGACAAACGACGGGTACGGTGAATATATTTAACCTTCGTAATTTGAATTCTGGATTCGCAAAACTATGGCCACGACAGTCACGTGCAGTAAACTCGATCTCCTTCAGTAGCCAGGGTTACTTGGCAGCTGGGCTGGATAAAGTAAGAAATGACAGCTGTCTCTATATTTGGGATTCAGAGCAGTTCTCACGAACCTCATCTTCTGGAGATATTGGCTCTGCTAATAAAGGCAATGCACCAGTGGCACCATTGCACTCGTACCTTCCTAATGAAGTAGTTTCTTCGGTAACATTTCTACCTAGGTCTCCGACGGTACTTATATCTGGTAGTTATAAATTCATTCGTGAAATCGACATTCGTACGAATATCACCAGTTTTCAATGTGCATCCAAGTGCTCTCAAGGAATCACAATCAACCGACTGAATGAGTGGTATTTTGCCTCTTACTCTGAAGATGGTGCATTCTCAGTATGGGATCGACGACAAATGAAAATAGGAGTAGCAAGTAGCGAGCCTGCTCTCTTAATGAACCGATTGTTTGGCGATACCTCTTCGTCTCGTAAGTCTAATAGTACCAGTTGTTATAGATTCTCGAATGACCGACAGGACGAGTTCACAATACTCCACGATGGAAATATGCTGAGAAGATGGCAAATTGGCGTTGTACCAGGAACAACAGTTGATGGAATTAAAAGTGGACCGGGTCCACATAGTGGGTTTAACTTGGGAAATAACAGTGGATACCCTGGAAATGCCGGAGCTGGATCCACCTCTGACACAAGACAACATTCGTATATCTCTCGAAATGATACTCTGTTTGTTGCTAGTGTTCTCGATTCCAAAACTGAATACGACAAAGTCACTGGATTCGATTATGCGAGTGATTTTGGAGTTCGTCATAGAGTGAGTTTCATGTGCATGCGACAATCTGGACAGGTTTTCCGGATGACGGTACCTGAAAGTCCGGATGCACTTCGCTTCGATCCTTATAATGATCTAGTAGTAACAGAACCGGAAAGAATGACTATCCTCGACAAATCACCATCACATCAATTTGCGTCTGTGGGTCTAAATACAGCCACGACAATGACCACAGACGGCACATCGCCAAAAACTCGTACGAGGAGATTCTCCTCCAAATTGAGTGGAGGAACATTGGATGAGGAAGATGAGTCTGATGACGATAATTATGTCACGAATGAAGGATTACTTCCCTATAACTTTGTGTTGGATGGTGATATTTCGACTGTCATGCGCAGGAGAGCCCTTAATGGCTACTCTAACGATTGCGAGGCTAATATCGAAATGTTAAATAGTTTTGATTCGACAGAGAGAAACGATTATCTAAAATATACATGGAAATGGCTATCACTAGCGAGGAGGTCAGAGAAAAAGTCGGCAATGGCACTCGGGTCTATCGATTTGGCTTTTGAAGGTGTCAGCAGCATCTGGGAAGGATGGCATGGCTTACTGGGCCAGAAGAGATACGATGGCGAGATATCTGAAAAGGAGTTCACCAATACCATCACCAAGTTACTAAGTGATAAAAAACGCATATTTACCTCTCCATCCATTTCTGGAGGGAGTAAAGAAGCTCATAGACAGTTATGCTTGAGAGTCGCTGGCTGGAATTTCGAATTATCTCAGTTGAATGATAAAATCAAGGAGTTGGAAGATCAAGGTAAATATGAGCAAGCTGCAGGCTGGGCTGTGTTTCATGGTGATGTGGAGCGTGCTGTGACGAGTCTAGCTTCTTCTCGTAAAGAGCGACTAAGGCTTATGTCGACTGCCGTAGCAGGTTATCTAGCATATAAGGACAGCGATGTGAACAGTCCTTGGCGAGAGCAATGTCGTAAACTGGCATCTGAGTTGGACAACTCATATCTACGAGCTATATTTGCATATATTGCAGATGGTTCATGGCTTGATGTTCTGGACGAAGGGTCACTGCCTCTGAATGAACGTCTTGGTATAGCTCTTCGTTTTCTTCCTGAAGGTGAGCTGACAGCCTATCTTAACCGCCTTGCCGACCGAGCAGTCCATCACGGCGATTTAGAAGGTATCCTACTGACAGGATTGACCCCTCGAGTGGTTGATTTACTACAATCATATGTTGATAAAACCAGCGATGTGCAAACTGCTGCTCTAATTGCATCTTTCGGCTGTCCTAGATTCTTTACCGACCAAAGGGTTGAGAATTGGATTCAAGAGTACCACCGTCTATTGAATGGATGGCAATTATTTAAAGTGCGCGCTAAGTTTGACGTTGCACGAACCCATCTGTCACGAGATAGTCATGGTGAGATATCAGCTGCTCCAGTTCCTCGACAAATCTATCTTCGTTGCAGCAATTGTAAAAAGACAATCAAGCCCCGGGCCAAAACATCTGGCTCAAATCGGAATAGTAAGCAGCTCACAATCAACACCAACCAAGGAATCACAATGGGAGATATCGGCACCAAGTGCGAAAATTGTAATACCCCATTACCAAGATGTGCAGTATGTCTTGAATCACTGGGATCTTTCTCAGCAGGACAGAAAATTTTATCTGTGCCAGACCCCATCAGCTCACTTGCTGCCCAGTTTGAGGGCTGGCCAACATTCTGCCTGTCTTGCAATCATGGCATGCATGCTGGTCATGCTGAAGAGTGGTTCTCAAAACATGATATATGCCCTGTACCGGATTGTAATTGCTTATGTAATGCTAAATAAATGAATTGATGACATTAATGTCTCTATTGGTTGGTTCGATATTTTCTAGAAGTGAGTCCTGGCTATTTATTTACGACAAATTTGTCGACAGCCAGGGTAGTACCTTCCTCCCAAGACTGCTGAATCCACGATATATCTACAATATGCACCATCTTTGGTCGTGCCATCATCAGGGCTCGAATAGCTGCGATACGATTCTTATCTTCGACATTAACAATGATATGTGTCAGAGATATGTCATGAAGACTTGGTTTCACAGTTGCACCATTAAACTCAGCATACGTCTGAACAAAGTCAAAATCGTCCTCAATATGCTTTTTATCAGTTTGCGCTTGTGCCAACCCATTTTGCATAGCTAGACTTGGCCGATCAAAGTAGAAGTGATATCGAGGGAATAGCAACCCTTTAAATGGCCCCGAACCAATATCTATCAGATCGATTAATAAATCTCTCAGCTCGACATCATCCACTGACGAATTGGTTATTAACGGAATATCTTCCATTACTTGTTTAAGCTGATTTACTGTAATCTCACGAATGTATGAGTCACCATACTCATCTGAATTTGCTGAAATGGTAGCAATGGTCTGTTCCCGGCAATAATAAAAGTCACTCAAGTCAAAAGGAAGTTCTCGCTTTTTCTTAACACTTTCCAGAATCCAATGTGCTTTGATCACATCTGCAGATTTAGCTTTCTTAACACCCACCACTGTTGGTAAATCTCTATCAGCAACAACCAAAACATCTGGTGTGGAGCTTGATTGAGTAATTGTACCACCATTCTCCTTGATGAGAACTTCTAAATCTCTTTTGCTAATAAAGTCTGGAGTAGTGACATCATCCACCACATAAAACGGCTGTTTATGAAACACATCATCTTTTAGAGCTACATTAGCTAGGCTGACCTTTCCAATACTATCTTCAAGTAAGGTCACTTTAGTTCGTTTCACCGCCGCTTTTCTTTTGGGTCTTTCAGAGTTCTTTTCATCGATTTTGTTGACTTCCTTTCGAATACTGCCAAACTCCTTGTAGCTCATTGAATCTTCCCAGGTTTTGTCAGATCGCAGGCCCTTGAAACGAGGGAATCGTAAGGTCTGTGTTGTACGGAACTCGTTACTAGTAATCAGCTGTGTTCCTTTGACCTCAATTACAATCGAATCGGAGGGTTTAATCCAGACATCGGGAAGCTCTTTAGGATGCCCAATATCCATGTATTCATTGGGCAGTCTCTTGGGATCCCAATCATGCCATTTACCATCAGTAAGATGAAGAATCTGCCTGAGATCGCTCGAACTTATACCACCACCAACCTTACAGAACGACCAGAACTTCATAGGCTGTTGTTTGTCATCCATGCGCAAACCACACATAAAGCTCGAGAGCTTGCTACCTTTCTTTCCCTTACCATAGTATCCAGCTATTACACAAACGTCGAGATTCTCACCCATTCCCTCCATGTAATCTGGCTTTACCTTAATCCACGTATCAATTCGTTCATTAACACAATATGGCGACAAAGGACTCTTAATAACCAATCCCTCTGATCTATAATTGTTAGAAACCAACCCCTACGGCGCTCGCGAAGCGAGCACAACGGGTCTGGGCGGAGCCCAGCCGCCGGAGGCACAAACCGACTTACGCCTCTTCGATAATCTTCAAAAAGCGGGTTTCAATGTCTTTTTCTGTCTTCCCGATAGGATACGGAAGCACCATAAAATAGCCCTTCACCGGGGTTACAATGCCGTCTAGCATTTTTTTGCGCTGTGATAGCGGGACATTGACCAGACTACGACCGTTTAAGTGGACAAGGTCGTACGCAATATAGAGCGGATTGCTCTTACTAGCAGTTCCGGCCTTGGCAGCCGTCTTAAGGCTTCCGAAGAGTTCAATCATATCCTCTTCACTGTCCCAGCCAACCATTTCGCCATCAAAAATGCAGTTGCGAACTCTCTTATCGATAACTGTTCGTAGCTTGGGGGCAAGACTGCCAGATGGGTCGTCGAAGTTTGACCCGTACAGATACGTATAATCTTTTCCCTTTCGACTGAAGAATTTCAGCTGGACTTTTTCAACTGTTTGACCGTCTTCTTCACATTGTTTCCTGGTGAAATGGACCTGCATCCGCTCGCCATCTATCTTCTCTTCCATGTAGAACCCGCTGTCAGGCATCACATC
This sequence comes from Sugiyamaella lignohabitans, assembly GCF_001640025.1. Classification (NCBI taxonomy): domain Eukaryota; kingdom Fungi; phylum Ascomycota; class Dipodascomycetes; order Dipodascales; family Trichomonascaceae; genus Sugiyamaella; species Sugiyamaella lignohabitans. Next base: position 1,598,183 of record NC_031672.1, on the reverse strand, counting down.
GACTATTTTTTTATTCGAGTGTTTTGTAAAAGCAGCGAGCTGCGGTCGAAAGCAAGACATGAGTCGGATCTGACTCTCTTCATTTGGTATTCTATAGTTTGTATCCCACAATTGCCAGCACACACGTTTCATATCCGAAGTTATATTATAAAGAGCAACAGCATCCGGATGATATATTTGGAATATCGTCGTTTCAGTAACACCGATTCTAGAGAATCGTAGAATAATACGAGTCAACCATCGTAACTCTTCAGCATTCATACCAGTAAGGAACTTTCTCAATACACCCTGCTGTTCAGCCGACTTCGACGTACTGAGGGTATCGAGCAAGCTATTGACTTCGTCGACAGTCATATCGCCATATGTCGAATGAGTATCACGTTTGGCCAGGATATCATATACCCGTTCAGAAAAGTTTCCAGCAGTCGAACTAGGACCTCTTTTCCATTCTCGTAAAGCAATTGCATCTGGAGACTTCTTATCCAAATGCAGCACCTTGACCAGTAGTCTACCCAAAGTATTTTCTTTCAAATGATACATCTGTCGTTCACGATCAATCTCCGGGAGTATCAATCTAAACGCAGGATAAATATCATCGCCGACATTCCTCTTCCAATTGGCAATAAAGTTCGCAATGATCTCATGACGAATGGCAGTAATAGTTTTCCGTTTTGCCAGCACCGCTTTCTCCAATTGATGTCGTTGAAGCGGCAGGAAAACGCCAGTCACAATTTTGTTGAAAGGAGGAGACTTGCCAAAATTCTTGGGCTGAACAAGCTCCTCCTCCATGGCAGAAGTATCAACACTAGCAGTCGCATCCGACATTACTCTCCAATATATATAAAATTAACAACACATAAGATCGCCCCACAATGAGCATCAATCATGATAAGATTGCGGCTAGGGGTCTGATGCATATAAACCTGTGAAGCTGATCGCATCAGTCGGAACGACATGCCATCTGTTTGTTTACCTTGATTTGGCAACAATAACAGGACCATCATGACTTCTGTCTTCTCGAAAATCAAAAACCTCGGCGAGCAGGACTTTTCTCTTGCTCTCACAGACAGTCTGTTCAAACTGGACGACGTAGGTGCTATCTTTCGGGGGGTATCAGACAGCCTCCGGCGGCTGGGGCTGCGCCCCAGACCCCGTTGCTCCTGCTTCGCAGGAGATTGCTGGAAAAGTAGACGAAAACGACTCGAGCGGAGCGAGAGGAGCAGCGGGGTCTGGGGCGCCGCCCCAGCCGCCGGAGGCACAACCCACGCGAACACATCTCTAACAAACGCAGCTTGCAAGGTATGGCATGAGCGGTAATGTCACTTGTCTGGGGTTTGATCCGGTCCAGAGTTTGCTGGCAATTGGCACGGGAACTGGTACGGTTCATGTGTTTGGTCAGCACAACGTAGAGGTTGTGTTGGGAGAGATAACTGCAGGCAGTGGCTCTCAGTCGGCTGTGAAATGGGTCAGGTTTATTAAGGGGTATTATCTGGTCAGTGTGGATGTTCAGTCCATTGTAAGAGTGTTTTCGCTCGAGTCAGAGGAATTGGTCTACGAATATGTTTGTCCAGGAATTATTACTGCTGTAGAGTCGGATCCGGCTTTGGATTGGTTGTTTTTGGGCATGGAAAATGGCCAGATTGTGGTGTATGATGCGGACAGAGGTGTTCAGGCCCCTTATAGAATCGGCAATCTCCAGAAATCGGTGAATGCAAAATTCCGTATGTCTCCTATTACAAGCATTGCTATACATCCAAGAGATGTTGGCAGCCTGCTGGTTTGTTATAGAGATACAGCAGTGGTTTTTAATATCGCCAAGAGCGAGATCACACTCAGTTTACGTTATGAGGTACCGGCTGGTGCACCAGGTGGTGACCTTAATCCATCGCAATTCAACCAATTTCGCAATCCGCAGTTTATTAGTGCGATATGGCATCCTAATGGCCATCATATTCTGACGACTCATATCGATGGGTCTTTGGTATTTTGGGATGCTACTGAAGGTACTTTACTACAGGCAAGAACTGTTTTGGACAGTTTTGTTAATATTCCACGAAAACCTCATCAGCCCGATAATGCTGCTCCTTCTGGTGGTTCCCGTGATCCTATCGCCAAGGTCACTTGGAACTGTACCACTAACCCCGAAGACACATCTCTTCTGATTTCTGGTGGTAGTATTGACCTGGGGTTCTCGAAAGGTTTTTCGATGCTTGATTTTGGCCCGACTCCCTCGGTGGCTATTACTTCCTACCAGGCAATGGGCAATCACTATGCCGAACCAAGGAGACACAAGATATACCCATTACCAGACGAAGTAGATGTAGTGGATTTCATTATGCTGTCTAGTACCCAGTCTCCTTACTATGGAGGAAATCAAGCTCCTTCACATGTTGTTGCGCTTCTAAATACAGGAGAACTGCTTACTATTAACTATACAGATGGCATGATTGTCACAGATCCTACACTTCTGCCTCCTTCTTTGGCATGGATAAACCCGTATGTGACGACAATGTCTGCATCTGTTGTGCCTAGAAACCAGTGGGTTGGAATGATGAATGCGACTCCTGGTTCTGAACGCAGTATATTTAACGGGGGAGCTCCTGCTAGAAGGCATCTACGAAGTTACCAGCACCGAACTGCTCTGTGTACAGGCCATCGTGACGGCACTGTGAAATTATGGGATGCATCTCATGGTGAGTTGGAAGATTCACGGGCTATTGAAGTGAGTCTTCAAAACGCCCTTCAGTCATCACAACGGGTATCGGTTACACATATCTCACTGGCGGCAGAAGTGGCAGAACTTGCGGTGGCAGTTGAAAATGGCGAAGTTGTGTTATTCGATTTCAAGAGAAACAAGGGTATTTCTGGTGCGATGTCGAACATGCGAATTCGAGACGACGAATCTCCACTAAAAGATATCAGCAGTCGAGCTCCTCTCAATGTGAAAGAGGGATTCTTGCCTCAAACTCTGGTGTCTAGAATGGACAATTCTCCTGTCTCAGCATTGAACAACTCCAAAATTGGGTTTGTGGCCATTGGTTATAGCAGTGGAAAACTGGTTGTAATTGACCGTCGTGGCCCTGCTATTATATACGAAGCACTTTGTTTCCAACCCACAAGCTCAACTTCTAGCAAAAGACGAACACGCACTTCCTTTACTCCCACTACCCCATCTTCAACATTAGAATATCCTACCGCTATAGAATTCGGATTATATGCAGTAGAAGACGATTCGTACTCATCCATCGTTCTCTCCGTAGGCTCTTCAGCTGGTAATGTCTATACATTCAAGATTGTTCCATCTGCCAACGGATATTTTCTAGATCCTGTTGGACATCTCAGCGTGGGACCTGATCCCATTCTCCACCTCCAACCCATCAATATGGCATACGGTATCTCAGCTGTTGCCGAACCAGAAAACCTCGACAAATTAGCAGCCGGCGTCGTGATCCCCGGGGCCATTATCGCCATAACCAAGTCCGAGGGCAGAGTCTTCCGGCAACCCAGCTCGAAAATCACCCACAAACGGTTCACATTCAACTGCATCTCTGCAGGAACCTCATACCTCCGCGAGAACGACTCGTTCGCACTCGTGTGCATCACCGACAAGTCGCAACTCAAGATCATGGCCATCCCCAGCATGCGCGATATCTGCACACGAGACCTTCCACTCCCATTGGACCCTCATTTGTAAGTGGCCGGACTGCCTCCGGCGGCTGGGGCTGCGCCCCAGACCCCACTGCTCCTCTCGCTTCGCTCGAGTCGGAGCGTCGACGTTCCTAGCAATCTCCTGCGAAGCAGGAGCAACGGGGTCTGGGGCGCAGCCCCAGCCGCCGGAGGCAGCAGCGCAGCCTGTGTGGTAAACTAACGTGTCTAGTGCCAGTCAGTCGATCGTTACCAGGACTGGGGACGTGGTATTGCGGAGCGGGAAGACGAGCGGAGCGCTCGTGCGTATCTGGGGACGAGGCGTGAAGCTCGACGATATCCCGTCAGATGCTCTTTATGATGTGATGAAGACCATGCCTCCTCGACCCACTATTTCGTAAGTTTTGGAGAGGGTGTGTATTAATTCGCTGTACTAACGAGAACCAGAGCTATCCAATGGGTCAAGGGAAAGCAGTACTTGTCTATTGAGGACCTCGATACTCTTATTGGCGGTCCTCGTAGACCAAAGTCTAAGAACATGGTGGAGCAGGAAAGGGCACGTCAGGAGCAGCAGCGACTTGTCAAGATGAAGAAGCAGCCGTCTGCATCGTCCAGGGAACGGTTTGACAACTACGACAATGATGCCCCGAGTGGTGGTGCAATGGGAAGTATCCAGAACACCCTTAATGATCTCGGTCAGAGCGCTTCTGAGTACATGAACGGTCTCGATGACATGGTCAAAGATGCCAAAACCAGTGTTTTTAAGGCCTCGTTCAAGAGCAGGTTCTTTGGCTAGTTGCTGACCCCCAGTACTCGACTCGAGCGAAGCGAGAGGAGCCACGGGGTCTGGGGCAGAGCCCCAGCCGCCGGAGGCATTTGTTTCCTGTATTTATCCAGCAATCTATTGTAATTTTCTCGACTCGAGCTGAGCGAGAGGAGCCACGGGGTCTGGGGCAGAGCCCCAGCCGCCGGAGGCACTTGTCTCAGGGATTCGTCATGCAATATATTCTAATTTTTCTAGCTGTCTGACAGTTGAAGAGATTTTAATTTCAGCACATCCTCTGTATGGTGCACATGCTCGTGATCTGGATTTTCAGTCTCTTCTTCTTCGTCTTCATTCTCATCTTCGCTATCGTCTTCTTCGCTGGCTTCGCTTTCACTTGGCGGTAACTCCCCAGGTCGTTCATATGACGGGTTAAATGCAGGCTCCTCTTCTTCCTCTTCTTCATCATCATCGTCATCGTACTCGTCTGAATCACTGGGAGGCAGTTCTCCAGGCATGCCATGGTCTCTGCGACTTCCCACAGCCCAGCCACCATCGTCGTGCTTCTTCTTCTCCTCCTCACGCTCTTTAGCGTCCTCCTGGATCTTATCCAGCCAAGCCTCTTGAGCAGCTTTTATCGACTCAGCATCTGTACACTGAGAATATAGTTCTAACAACTCCTCATTAATCTCTAAAAATGCATGGCCCCAAGAAAAGTGTTCTAACACCTCCGAAGCCCAGTCTAGGTGTCCAGTGATAGCAAAACATGCTGCTAGAGCCTCTACACAATTCAGTTTCCAAGGACGACCATAATTGACAGGATTAGCAGCAACCAGATACGGCAGGAGTCTTTCATGACGACCACCGATTTTATTAAAAGGAATCTCATTAATTCTGGCCCAAGAACATTCGACAACAGCAGCTCCATGCTGTTCAACGATGTCTCTATCATCGGGACAAACAGGATCTTTTCCATTTGGCGAGACAACCACACCACCGAACTTCTGACCCACTCGCAAAGATTTAATCAGACCTAGTCTGCTCAACTTCTTACCACTACAACGTTTAGGATCACAGTGGTTGAAATCCCACATGGCCATCTTAGCAGGAAACTCTGCACCAACACCCGCGACATGCGACTCCCTCGCCGAAACCTCCTGTCTCCGAGGCTTTCCCCGCGACCCGTGATGTGTTCCTTTACCCATATTTTAACACCAACACTTTCTAAAACCACTTGGCTCTTTCTTGGTCTACACACTCTATTATGTATGTCCGAGGTCGCCAGGGGCGCCGATCCCGAAGCACCACTTGCATACAAATTTTTCGTTATCGCCCGATAGGGGCAAGGGCCATTGACCGTACCAGGAAGAAACAGGGGTCGTGGGGGTGTGCCTCCGGCGGCTGGGGCTCTGCCCCAGACCCCGTGGCTCCTCTCGCTTCGCTCGAGTCGGTTCCGTCGACGGTCCCAGCAGTCTCCTGCGAAGCAGGAGCAACGGGGTCTGGGGCAGCGCCCCAGCCGCCGGAGGCAGGTGCACAGTCAGAGGGGAATTTATACTATCATCACTACCCAACAATGCAAAATATAGAACTAGCGAGCTATAGCAAAAACAAAATTAAACAGAGGAGAAGCGAACAGAAGAGAAACGGGCAGGAGATGAGTAGCACGGTGGGTCGGCCGAGATGAGCAGGGGAGGTTAAAGAGGAAAAAACAAGCAAAAACGAAAAGCCATCTCTGACAAGAGTCGAGAAGCAGCGGACCAAAAGTCTGTTATGGAACGAAATGACCTTTTCATGTAAAACTTGTGACTGATTGAACATGTCACAAGTGGTATGATAGGGTCACACGCATAGAAGCAGGGTGGCAGGCTCGCGAAATCAGGTCTCCGACATTCCGGGCACTGTGATTCGGAGTCGGTGGCTTGATGGCAGCTTGGGAATGACCGAGATCAAGCAGAATACGCAGTTGACAATGAACATAGTGATGTCGTAGTGTGTATAGTGTGTAGAGATCAAGAACAGGCCAATTGGCACTCCGAGCAAGAACTTCTTGGCAGGTGTGTATTGGTCGCCGTCGTCGATTTGCTCCCACATGGTCAGAGAATCGTAAGCACCAGCATTGAACTCAAAAGGAACTCCCGTCACATAGTGGAACATGACATAAGATCCAGTGACATAGGTGATATTTGTCAGAGTCCACGATAATTCCGAAGTCACTCCAGGTATTAAATCGTAGAAGATCAATAATAGGGCAATAATCACTACGTGGACTACCCAGGCGCCTTTATTATTGACCCACGAGGCGTTTAAATTAGGGGAAGACGACTGATCTGACCGTTCTTCAATAGTCTCGGGCTCTAAGTGGCCAATAATCGACGAGGATCTTCTCCTTCTGTCTTTAGGGGGATTTGGTGAAAGTGATGACATCGTTGACAATATTAAATCCAAATAGATGAAGTATTAAGTGTGTGTGTGTGTGCGTGTGCTAGCACGAGAATCTAATAGTGGATTCTAGTTATTCGTTAATCCAAGTAAATTGTCAAATGTTATTGTCAAAGGTGTATATCAGATACCACGATATTCAGGTAACTTGTTGGTTACGCTGGTATGAGGTAGTGCTGACTTGATGACCGACTTGAATGTCAAAAAGTTACAACCGGGAAACGAGATTTACTACGAGTTCGATTGGTTGGTCGATTGATGAGGATAGATTGACTAGTTGGTTCACAGACTGGCTCAATGGCTCGAGAATGATTAACTCGGTGACTGATGGGGGTCTGGCTGACTAGCGATTGACTAGCTGGTGTTTGGTTAGATTAGCGGGATACTGGTTAGCTGGCTAACTGTTTGGCAGGTTAGCTGGTTAATAGGCCAGTAGAAGATTCGTGAGACGATTTGCTAGACGATATACAGATCACTGGCTTAGACAAACACAGGAATCAACTTCACAGGCAATTGTACAGCCCTTTAAAGATGAAATGATAACCGTGTGTTATGGCAGTGAAAAAAATTCGATACCGCACGTTTCGGCGAGTTGAATATTCGGGGTAATTCGGGTCCACTCGGGGCAGTAGAGTTTGTTAGTGGTGGCGAGGGGGGTCTAGCGACAATGTTCGTAGATTGAAGCAATTGCGACTTCTGACAAATTCAGTTCGAAAACGGTGGCTAAGATAAGCTTTTCGGGCAGTGGAAAAATTAAAACGAGCCTATTACTTTTAGTGGCAATAGCGGTCGGTTGACTCGTAATTTTCAAATCAGGATTGGGCAGCAGCAGCAGACGTGCAAACGGAAGGCGGGTTTCTCGATTAAGAAAAAAAATACCGTTTCCAGCTGAGTTTCGAAGTACTTAACTTTCAGCCTGAACAATAAATAGCAAGATTTGGGCCCTTCCGCCGTGCCATGACTCGACTGCCGGTGGATCATAACAGCAAACACACCGCCCCAGACGACGCCGTTCTGGTAACTTTGCCGGCCAGTTGGGAGGAACCGCCTGTGGCCACTTTCCCAGCGAGGCTGTGTACCGGCTGCTGGACTCTCACCGCGTGACGCATGCCTGGAGACGATCTAAACAAACAACTCAAACAACTCCAGGGGGGTTTGCCTCCGGCGGCTGGGGCTCCGCCCCAGACCCAGTGGCTCCTCTCGCTTCGCTCGAGTCGTTCGCATCGACGGTCCCAGCAGTCTCCTGCGGAGCAGGAGCAACGGGGTCTGGGGCAGCGCCCCAGCCGCCGGAGGCCGTGCCCCTGGTCGAAATAAAAGTAGCGAGAGCTTTTGGAGAAAACGGGTGAGTGAGACTGGGGGTAAGGTCAGGTGCTCGTCGGTCGAGGGTCTCAATTTTTAAAAAAAAAAAATTTTACGGAAAAAAAAGGTCAAATTACAAGTTCATCACCGGACCAGTCCGGTCTCAGATGCCAGTTCAGGAGTGATTACAGGCTCGTGTGGCCCTTTTATGGGTCCGTGAGTCTTTAATTCACGTCGTAGCTTGAGGATCTGGAATTTCAGAGTTGCCTGTCTTGCAAATGAAATAGATCTGGCAGACGCAGCGGGCGATCAACGGTCTGCAAGGGCCCTGCATGACGTTCCCCTGATATTGCCTAAACGAACGCGAGGTGAAAACTAGTGGTGATGTCTGCCTCCGGCGGCTGGGGCGCTGCCCCAGACCCTGTTGCTCCAGCTTCGCGGGAGGCTGCTGGGACCGTCGACGAAATCGACTCGAGCGCAGCGAGAGGAGCAGCGGGGTCTGGGGCGGAGCCCCAGCCCCCGGAGGCAGTAGGGGGACGATAAACATTGAGTTCTGTGTAGATCTGTGAAGAGAGAGGTATTATTACTGCTCAGGTTAGTCTGGTTTGCGAGTTTGGTATCACTTAGCGGTGAGCTGGGTTGGGTTGGGTTGACTGCAGGAACTTGGCCTGGTGGTGAGAAACTTGGTACGCTTGAAGGGGCATTTGGTTCGTAGTGAGCTGTTGGTTGTTAAGGCTGTATCTGAGTCGAGCTCTTTCTAAGCATCTGGTAGTTTGTTGTTGTTTTCCGTGGGGAGAGTATTTTTTTTCCTTTCGTCAACCTTGGTCATAGTACTCGTATTTGCAGTTAGCTAACTATCACTTCCAGTGGAGGTTTCAATTCGACGGGAGCTCGTCTTTTCTTTCTTACAAGGGCACCCCGACACCCGACGCCCGACGCCCGACTCGAGCGGAGCGAGAGGAGCCACGGGGTCTGGGGCAGAGCCCCAGCCGCCGGAGGCAGCACCACCCCCGGTCAGATCTGGTATCACATGGCAAGAAATTTTTAAGACGAAGTTGGTCGACCACGTGAAGGCAAGGGTGTGTAGAGTGGCATTTCCTGGGTGGGAAGGCCACGGCGGTCGTTTTGGTGGCAGGTGTGATGCAGAGCACAGAGGGCTGGGTAGTGGTTCGAGGCAGCTGCAGTTGGCCCAATGTGCTAGAACTCAATAATTATTATAGTTGACCGTCATTGCCATTTATATCCTAGTGTCGAGAGGTCTGCGATGAGCCAGGTGCATTGTAATGGTCGCGCAATAGCCACGTTAAATCCGGCATCTCCAGCTGTCATCCGGTCTCCGGGGTCGGCGTGCTATCCAGCGTCTGGTTCAGATGTGTGGTTCTAATCGGTCATAATCTGTTTCTCGGATGCGTCTATGATGCTTGTGCAGTGCAGGTAGTACATCATAGAGGTATCAAGTTGGTGGAGAAGCAATGCTGAAATTCTTCATCCTGACTGAACTTCGAAATTTGAAAATTCAGTTGGCGTTTCTGCCGATTAGTATCGCCGGGATATGGATAAATACTGTTGTGAAAAATTTAATTGGAGTTGAAATATTTTTTTTAAAACGAAAAAGGGCTTACATTGGCATGTAGGAGCATTATCTGCCGGCCAGTATGCGTTGATCACGCAATTAAGCTACTTGGCCATGCATGTCAATGGCATCTCGAGCGCTAAATTATACCGAATAGGAAGGTGTGTTCCAGATCAACTAGTGACTGAATTGAATAGATTCTATGATGCTGCCAAAAAAGACCAGAAATTCGTCTTGATCCTCGACGAAATATTGGATAATCTTCAACATGAATTGTGTGATGATGCCTGGCGGCGAGCACTAGTGACTCTGGTTGAAAGTTCCAAATTATTTTAAATATATAAATGTAGAAAACATGAAGACTTTTTTTGGTAGATAGTTAAACCAGCAAGGATGGATTCAAAAGATCACATTGCAGCATTTTCTACCACCTCGACTAGTGAAGACGGTGCCTCGGTGTATGAGGTCGATCAGGCTCGTGATGTTTCCGGTGATATCTTGGACTCGGGTCTTCGACGTGGATTAAAAGGCAGACAGTTCTTGATGATTGCTCTAGGATCCATTGTTGGACCCGGTTGTTATTATGGTCTGGGATATACTATTAGTTTAGCTGGTCCAGTAGGTAATCTGGTGGGTTTCGCCATCCTGGGTATTTTTGTTTGGATTCTTATGCAATGTGTTGGAGAAATTACTTGTCTGTTCCCCGTAGCTGGTGGATTTATTGAACTCGCAGCTACTCATGTTGACCCAGCTCTCAGTTTTTCCATGTCTTGGTTATATTATATAATGTGGTCGGTATTCTTGGCTGCTGATTGGAATACAGCGACACTGGTGCTTCAATATTGGATTCCAACCGACAAGGTGCCAATGTGGGCCTGGCTCCTGATATTCTGGGCATTTTTCTCTGTTCTGACCACTCTGGGTGTTGGCGTTTACGGAGAGATGGAATACTTCTTCGGCATGGCCAAATTCGCTTCTCTTATTATTTTATTTTTTATTTCAATTCTTGCCAACGTTGGAGCGTTTGGAAATGGCTACGTCGGTTTCAAGTACTGGGAAGCACCAACTGGTAAGTACCTCAAAAGTGTATAGCAGTGAGCCTGAAACATTAATTGGAGTATAAGAAAAAAAACAGAACTAACAAGACAGGACCAATTCTCAACGGTATCAACGGCTTTGGCCAGGTATTTGTGATTGCTGCCTCTTACTATGTCGGCACTGAGATTGTCAGTCTCGCTGCTGGAGAGTCGAAAAATCCGCGAAGAGACGTTCCTAGAGGTGTCAACTCGATTGTGTGGAGAATTCTTTTTGTGTTCATGGGACTTTCATTTTTCCAGGGAATCATTTGTCCCTCGAACTCGCCAGAACTGCTTACTGCTGGGTCGGTCACTGCCAGTTCTCCATTTACTATTGGATTCGTGTTAGCTGGTTGGAAGTCTGCTGGTCAGCTCGTCAACACGCTTACTTTAATTGCATTCATCTCTGCTGGAAACGGAGTTGTCTATGTTCAGTCGAGAACCCTTTATGCTATGGCCCTCAAAGGAAGAGCTCCCAAATTTTTCTCTGCCACCACCACTCGAGGTGTACCCTACCGTGCCATTCTATTCTCCAATTTATTTGGATTTCTGGCTTTGATGAATCTTAAAGTCAGTGCTGGAAGTGTCTTCAACTACCTCTGTACCGTAGGAGGAACGGCCGCCTACATCGCTTGGGCCACTATGGTCTTCACCTTCCTCAGAATCAGAAAAGGTGCTGCCAAACAGGGCATCAGTATTAAAACGTTCCCCTTCAAAGCATGGGGACCTATTGGACTCTATTGGTTTGCATTTGTATTTTTTATCTTCCTTCTTTTTGTGCAAGGGTTTGCATCTTTCTTGCACCCATTTGACTGGAGGCTCTTCATCTCCAGTTACATCACAATTCCTACTTTCCTAATCCTCTTCTTCGGCTTCAAATGGGCTAACAAAACAAAATTCGTCAGAACCGACCAGATGGATTTCAAAAACAGACGTCAATGGATCGAAGACATCGAGGACGTCGCCGACTCGAGGCCCTTCACCCGCAAGCTCGCCGACCTCGTGAAAAGATAATCCTATACTTCTGCATATAATAACTGTTTAATTTGATTTCTGCTAACAAACTCGTCTACAGACAGACATGCCTCCGGCGGCTGGGGCTACGCCCCAGACCCCTGGCTCCTCTCGCTTCGCTCGAGTCGGGCGTCGGGAGTGGACTGACTTTTACAGACTTCAGCATCTACCTACATTGAATTTATGCACTATAGAACATCATAACTCGTAGGAAAAAACTTGGTAACTCGAGAAGAAACCGCACTAGAATCTTTTATTATCACTCTACAGCTATTTAAGATAATAACTTTTTGTCAGACGAGATATTTATAGCTAATATTTACAAGTGGGTTAGGGCATAATTTCGGATAACCATGATCTGGGGAAGTAGCATTTATAGTGGTAGAAGCACATGCAATAGGTAGATAATAACAGGACAGTAGTGACGACGGTAGTTATTACACCACTGAAAACAACTTTGTCCTGTTAGGAACCGCGATCACGGGTCTGAAACCATCAGTTCCGAATGTCGTTATTACAGGATCCGGAGTAAGTCGACACAATATCGGTCTCATGGCAGCATCTCAGTTCACGGACATGCTGGATTGATCGAGATACCCCAGTTCCTACTCCCACCCGACGCTCGACTCGAGCGTAGCGAGAGGATCCTGGGGTCTGGGGCGTAGCCCCAGCCGCCGGAGGCATCGGCCCAACCTCGTCAAAGACCAATTCTAACAGTTCCAGCTACGTGATCAGTCACCTGAGGGCCAGTTACCTCCAGTCGATACGGGATGGAGTTGGCGAGCGGGTTATTCGCCCAAGCCATTTGTATATCACGAAGGATGGTCCAGGGAAGTTGAATTGGGCAGCGTCGACCCTGTTGTCAATGGCCAGTCCGGGGTCACCTCCGATTCCGACGAGTATGCTTGGATCAGGTGGAGATTTGTTCACAGGTGGGAAGTTTGAAGAGAGTCGAAGGGCCCGTGCGAGGAGGAAAGAGCATAGACAACGAGAACGTGAGCGAGAACGTGAACGTGAACGTGAGAATGAGGGAGAAAAGTCGAAAGTAGATGGTAGTACAACGATAGCAGAGGGTGCAGATGCGAAAAAAGACGCTGGAGCAGAGAAGCCCGCTGAGAAACCAACCGGTTCATTGAATAAAAAGAGCAGTTTTGGCAGTTTGCAGTTGAAAGGAAAGAGAAAGAGTAATGGGAGTACTAAGAAACTTCTTGGTAGTGGGGTCATGAGTGGGTTCAGACGTAGAATGCCGGGCATGATGCCTCCACCAGTGGGATCCCGAGACGACTTTAGTAGTGACGACGACAATGATGACGATGTCGACTTAGGAGATTATTATGGAGACGGTGATGAAATTGAGGATGGAGATCTGGGAGAAGACGATGTTGATGAGGATAATGACTCTGAATACTATTATGAGGAGTTTAAAGACCGTGGTTCTCATCCTGGAAAGAGCAGAAATAGCAAGTCCAGGACGAGTAAAGGTCTGTTTGATTTCGGGAAGAGAGATGATGAAGGGGATGATGACGATGATGACGATGACGATGACGACGATGATGACGATGATTATGATGATGACGATTTTAACGACACAACTGCAACTACTTTTTTCCGGAACCTGTCTGAAGACGATACTTTAACTACGGTATATGAAAATGAGTTTGCAGGTATAGATAACAGCGACAGTGATCTGTTAAGTGATTTCGGTCTAAGAGGACAAAACAGGTCCCAGACTGGAATTGCAGGTGGAGCTGGGGCTGGTGCTGGGGCATTGGCTGGAACGGGTATTGGTACAAGAGGAGATAGAACATCGCATAAAAATGGAGGTAGAAGAGGAGGACAGAGTAACAGAAATGGTGGACGTGGAAACAGCTCTAACGACGTTGTACTTGGTGATAGACCAGATAGTACGAATAATGCGTCTGATACAACCGGAAATGGCGATGATGGCGGTAGTGGTAATCAGAGTCAAATCACGAATTCTGGCGGTGCTGGTCATGGCCATAGTGAACTTAACTTGCGAGACCGAGCCGATTCGACTACTAGTGGTGGAATGAGTGGCTCGATTCCTGTAGGAGAACTCACTTCGAGCTTACTTGTCCGAGCAATGAGTGAAGAGGATGACAGTAACATCGAAGAAGAGCTCCAGAATGCCGCGAGACAAATCAAACGAAAAAGTATGGCAGCCACTGATGTAGATTCACTGGTATCAGACAGCCGACCTCCTTCAATTCATAATGTATCTCCACAACCACAGCCGGTTGGATCGGGCCATGGACATCAGACCTCGACTCAAAATCAACCGAGATCTCGAGTGAGGGCGACTACTGTTAGTTCCACTGTATCAACGGGTCATAATCCTCATCAGAATCGCCAAAATATCATGAGACAGCGGTCGCTTGATATCGGTCTAAACACTTTAGCATCAAATATCAGTAGTAACAGACTGGGACTTCAACCACCGAATGTTGGCAGTAGTGTCAGCTCGACGAGTCGTAGAATGAGCAATCCAGCTCCAGTACGAACCTTATCCTCTCGAACACTTAATGGCGGTACTGATCCCAGAGACCCATCGACCACTTCACATATTCCAGCTGTCAGTAGACGCAATACAGATGCGAGCGTGTCGTCTACAAACATCGTTCCGGAAATATTCCCTAGCGATGAAGTACTGGCCAAACAAAATCTGTATTTACAGAGATCCAAATCAGGAAGTACCAGCTCTCTTAATGCCATTAGCAATGGAGCTGGTAGCTCCAACCCCAGTCTGCCAACTCCACCTGCTAAACTATCAAGTCTCATTAAAGCCAAGCAAGCCTCATTCGACAACCCATTAGAACAGTACATTGCTGCTTCTGGAAAAAGTGAGCGCAAACCTTGTCGACTGAAAATGTACATGCCCTCTTGTAGCGAACCCAAAAAGTCCTGGGAAGTTGTTGTTCGAACAGATGCTAATGTCGCCAGTGCCATCGGATTCGCTCTATACTGCTTTCAACAAGCATCAAGACAGCCTGCACTTCCTGAAGACATGCAGGATGCTAATAAATGGAATCTTCGCATTGTTGAAGACGACGGTGAGCCCGACGAAGATTTCCCTGCTCTCGACAGAACCCGACTTATTTCAGCCTACTCTTTCGACGAGTTTGCTCTTGTAGAAGCAACCCCCGACCAGTTTCGCGAAAACGAGAAAATCACCCCCAACTCTCGTAAACCAACAAAAAGTAAAAGCACGACTTCAGTTAGCGGTCCAGCAAATGCATCTTCAGCTGGATCTACTGGACCGGGTGCATCCACCACCTCTGGTAACACTAACGATCCAAGCACTCCAGAACAGGTTACAATCCGAGTTTTCCAGTTCCCTTTCAACGAATTAGTCTCACCAGTGTTTTGGACTGCCAATTTATCAACCACCACCAAAATCGAAGATCTACTCGAAACAATATGCGAAGACAAGGTGCTTGATGTGTCGATGTACGTGCTGAAAATCGCCGGTACCCGTACATTGGCGATGAACTCGCTCGATTTAACGTCTTTAGACGGTCGTCACAACCTCGAACTCACACCTAAACGTACAATTACAGCTGACAACGGTTACGACGTTTCACTACTAACAGCCATGAACCGACGAGCATCGAGTCACACAAACTCGCCCTCAGCCCGACGACGACTGGTCGGTGCTGGTCCATCTACCACGTCATCAACCTCACCATCTAACGTATATTCAGCACTGGAGTACCGAGGAGCTCAAGACATCAAAGCCAGTTCCAGCCATATCCGACTTCCCTCGAGCATTCTCCCAGAAGGCCTCCTAAACGGGTCATCTGCCGGGTACCAAAAGTACATGATCTGGCGACGTCAACCCATGTCCTTTATCAGCAGACACGAGCGAGTACTCGCCATAGACGGAGAGTACGTGCACATTATGCCGTCTGAAGACCGGACCTTCTTCGACTCGCCGAAAACCTCGTCATTCCACATCGGCCAGATCATCAAGTGCAAACAATCAACCAAGGTTCCCACGAACTTCAAAGTGGTCGTCATGAAAACCAGCGGCCCCAAACGATACGACCTCGAAGCGGTCTCAGTAGCGGAGTCGGCCGAAATCGTCGCCAAACTTCGAGCTCTGTCGCAAAAGTACCGCCAGAACTAGGTCTGGGCTATGTGCTTCCGATGTCTGGGGCTGCGCCCCAGACCCCACTGCTCCTCTCGCTGCGCTCGACTCGTTTCCATTGACGGTCCCAGCAATCTCCTGCGAAGCAGGAGCCACGGGGTCTGGGGCGAAGCCCCAGCCGCCGGAGGCAACCGTTCCCAGTCATACGAATGTAGTTCCTATTTACAATTTATACATGGCCAGTTAATCACGGCAGCTTTAATCCTTTTGGATCTTAGCAAGGATCTCAGCGTCGCGGAAGAGCAAGAGGTCCTCTTCGCCGACCTTGATGGTGGAGCCTCCGTAGGGAGGGATCAGGACACGGTCACCAGCTTGGACACTGGGAGTGATACGGGCACCGTCCTTGTCGAAAGCGCCGGGACCAACAGAGAGGACATCGGCTTCATTGAGCTTTTCGACGTTCTTCTCAGGAATGAAGATACCAGAGGCAGTCTTGGCCTCGGCCTTGGCTCTTCTGACGAGAACTCTGTCCAAAAGGGGAACAATGTTCTTGAATGACTTGACAGTGGTAGACTGCTCTTGTTAGTCCCGGTTTCCTGTAACCTCACCATAAAACCTATAAAAACTCCCAAAAATCCTCATTACCATTGAATCGCAGGTCAAATCATGATCATTCATAGCCAGTCGGAATCACACCAACTTCCACAAATAACAGGCCAATAAAACAATGACACTCTCAATTCAACGATCTC
Organism: Sugiyamaella lignohabitans; assembly: GCF_001640025.1. Taxonomy (NCBI): domain Eukaryota; kingdom Fungi; phylum Ascomycota; class Dipodascomycetes; order Dipodascales; family Trichomonascaceae; genus Sugiyamaella; species Sugiyamaella lignohabitans. The sequence continues at coordinate 1,581,514 of NC_031672.1, read as the reverse complement.
TGCTAAACACTCATGCCACGGCGTTGTAAACACTTACCATTTTGAATTTGCGATAGAACTGCGGATGCGACTTCTAGTGGATGTGACCAAAGCTGGGGAAACTTTTCGATTGTCAAATGGTCCTCTTTATGTATCTCGTGAAGAGAGAACTTTCTGGATCCTGCACGTCGCCCCGACAACATCGCACGGCTGAACTCGACGACCGGGCTCTCTCCGAACGACGATCCGTAACCCCTGAGAATCCCCCCTGAGACCGTGCCTCCGGCGGCTGGGGCTCTGCCCCAGACCCCGTGGCTCCTATCGCTGCGCTCGAGTCGTTTGCGTCTGCGGTCCCGGCAGTCTCCTGCGAAGCAGGAGCAACCAGGGTCTGGGGCGGAGCCCCAGCCGCCGGAGGCATGTCCCCCCTGCGAAAGATTCATAGGTCATTAATATACAGTATTCTACAAAATAAGAGAATTAGGTTCGTTAAAGGGGTTTTACATGGTCGCGTTCCATGCTCGTAAGGTGCCGTCCCAGCTGGAGGTGAAGATCAGGCCGTAGCGGTCGGAGATACAGATGGAGCTGACCACATCGGTGTGGCCAACCAGGTGGTTGACCCAGGTTCCTCGTAGAATGTCCATGGATCCACACGAGCCATCTTCGTACCCGATGAGCATGGTGCGGCCTGAAGTAGAGAAACAAATTGACGTTACTGGAGACGGGATATCGTCGCTCTGATGGATTCCTACTTGACAGTCGCTGCGGAGATCGAATATGCGGATGGTGCCGTCTTCAGCACTAGATCCAATGGCATTTCCGTCTGGGAAGAATTGTGCACACTGGACATCGGCTTTGTGACCGAAAAATGTGAATTTGCTGTGACGGTCTCTGACATCCCAGACCTTGACTATTCCATCTGCAGAACCTGTCGCAAACAAGTTATTGTCAAACGGATGTCTTGTTACAGTATTAATACCTCCCTTGTGCTCTGATTTGCTAAACAGTCTAATACAGGTGCTTGTTTCTACATCCCATAGTCCCGATGTAGAATCTCCTGATCCAGTGATTACTCGGTCTTCTGTCAGAAACACCATCTCCGTCACAAACCCTCGATGTCCTTTAAATGACGCAGCAGGAACTCGGGTTCGAAATCGTATTGGTGGTGTACTGGCTGTATCATCATCAAACTCATCGTCTTCATCATACTCTTCTTCCGTCTCGAAAATTTCGCTGTTGGCTCCATTGACCCTGAACACTTCACTGACGTTTTTAAGACCTCCTGTTCCTAACAGTTTTCCAGACGGACTTAATCCAAGTGATAATACAAACCCGTTTTCTAGTTGAATAGCATCTGTTTTATGACCAGACGCCGTGTCCCATATAATGGCAAATTCATCCTGCCCCACTGTAGCCATGTATTTCTTATCATGAGTCATTCTCATCTGATATATTTTGCCGTCATGCCCCATAAAATCTTCTTTAACCATGTATTCCATAGGATCCACAGCCGCTGTTGATGATCCAACATCTTTTACTAGAGCAATTTTGGTCAGTATACAGACAGAATTGAGATATAGTCTCATCAACATCTGTTTATAGCCAGCTCACCACCAGTCTGCGAGTGAGTATAGCAGTCAACCAGATGAAGATGTACACCCCGAGGGGTGGCCAGAGTGAGAATGTGACACAGAATGCCGTGACCTTCTCTGAACATGTCTGGACTTGCAAAATATACTCACTTATCCAGCGGCCTCGATACTTACTGGTCGCATCCATGGCATTTTCTTGGGCGCGGATGATCTGTTGTTGTAAACTTTTGCATTCCTCGTCATAGTAAACGACCTGTGAATCTCTGCCAGATTCCGTGGTAGCTGGCACACATTCCAGACGAGTAAAAAAGTCCGCATAGGGCGACGCATATGTTTCGTCAAATTCTTCATCAGTTAAGTCGTCAAGTGTTATATCTGTAATATCTTGTGAAGTGTCTGGGAAGTCCATTTGTGACCAAGCAACCACGCTCGCTAAACCTAGGTAGTTGCCTTTTGCTACCTCCTTTTTATGATACCAGTACCACTTAACACCCACTTATTTTAATTGTTGATTTGTCTTTGTTGGTAATAATGAAGTAACAAGAAAGCAAATGATCGATATACAGGAGCTGCTGAATACAACTGCGGGATGTTGGGGAACCCAAATGCTGCTCAAATGAAAAAGACACCAGCTGAGGGAGTCTATTTCCCCATTGAGGCATGGATGTAGTCTTTCAGGAGAATATTATATCATGCACAGGCCGTTAAAAGCTGTTACAGCTTGTCAAAGCCGTCACATGGAGATGAGCATGACCGGGATGAGGCACTTTTCGCTGGGGTTCGCTGCCAATCTGCGGTCGACTAGGGGCATACTATGACATCCGTGCAGCCACGGCTCCCGGAGTAATTACAGGCCATTCACACATGCCCATCATCCGGAAATCGGATGCGAATTCGTTGTCGTCGGCCTACCAGCAACATGTCAGTTCACGATCATGCTAGAAGTGTCAGAGTGATCGGCAACCGATAAATTATAGCATGCACACAGATAAGATAACCAGATCAGGTGACCAGATCGAGCCAGGGGTTACCCCTGACCACCCATGCTCTTACCAACTCCTACCTCACTTTGGCAACAAATCTGGGTTGGAAATTGGTCCAATTTACCAATCCTATTTCCCGTAGTTTGTATTTGAGCCGATAGAGCCATAAAAACTCGTGTCTGGCTCCCTGAAGCACGAAACCCAGGCTGCTAAGTACAAAGGCATCTCGCTATCGATGCCTTTTTATAAATTTTGATAAAAGAATAAGCGAGTGAAACGGGATCTACCGTTTATATTGCTTTCCGGGCTGCTGACTCCGGGTGACGGGTGTGCCTCCGGCGGCTGGGGCTCCGCCCCAGACCCTGGCTGCTCCTCTCGCTGCGCTCGAGTCGTTTCCGCCGCCTGTCCCCGCCATCTCCTGCGAAGCAGGAGCAACCAGGGTCTGGGGCGGAGCCCCAGCCGCCGGAGGCACACCGGACTCCGACAGCCGACTTGGCTATGGTGCATGAGATGGTGCAGTATCTTGCATGGTGTGATGTAAGGCGCTATTTTTTCAGGCAATGTCGTTAGATCTGCGGGTTCCGATATCGGTGGACATATAAGATTGAGTGTGTGTCGCTGGTGGCTTTGCGAACCTTTTTCACACGATTTTGTTAGAGTTTCGGCTGTGACTGATGGTGAATTGACAGGTGGTTTGTTTTGGTTCTCGTCTGTGCTGTATTTTCAATCCGCGAACTTCATCGGCTGTTGATTTGGGTCTGACTTCTGAAATCCATCTGTAAGGGCGGACTTGATCTTCATTATAAACGGCATCAATTTGATAGGGCACCAAACCATCTTTCTCTGGTGCGTTATCTTATATTTAGATCAGTTTTATTCTCTTCTGTTTTACTTTCTTTAACTTCTCATTTCTGTAGCTCTGGTATTTGGAATTGATCGGATTCTTGTTAGCTTGAATTACGTCTGATTGCTATCGCCATCGCCACTAGTTATCGAGGAGTTAGCTGGAAGGACTGTGGGAGTTGGACTGACGACATCAGCAAGTTCATCATGGATATCCAGGATAGCTATTTGCCAGTAAAGTCGTTGGCTTCTAGAGTATCCATCTGGAAGCCAAGTTGCTACTACGACAGCAGTACCCAGGAAGGCTACGGTCTCTACGGCTGGCAGATTCTTCTAGGAGATGGCTCTTTGAGTCCCTGTTTTATTGATGCATTTTTAGTCCTGGTTCCGAGCGTGGTTCTCGTGGTAGGTGGGTATTTCTCTCTGAAAAATCTTCGTGAGACTGTAATTAAGCCTACTACTGTACCTTTTCACAGAAATTGGACATTCAAAACTACGATTGTAAGTTGATTCGGAACAAGCCGGATTGGTCTGTTTTGGCCAGAGCTTTCCAAGTGGTAGACTGGCATACTAACATATCGTTTCTAGTCACTGGTATTTCTTTACACATTTTTGTGGATAGCTACGGCAGTTGTGTCGTTCAGATCATTTGGGTATGACTTGAGAACTTTCTCATCAAGCGCCATTGCCGTTGCTTCGTTGGTAGCCATTCGCATTCATATTGAGGAGCGCAAGAAATTTACTGTTCCTTCAGATATACTGCTATTCTACTGGCCCCTAGCAATTGTGACTACTTGGATCAAGGTGTTTTCGCTGAACGAGCATGGCAATTTTCAGACCTCGTTTGTATATTCTTTGCTGGTTCTGTTTAGCGGTATCACTTCTTCTTTGGCATATATTTCGGAATATGTATTACCTAAGCTAGCCAGCAAACAAGTTAAGAGGGCTGACGAGTCGGTGATTGATGAAGATCAGGAGCCAGAATCCGAATCTGGACTCCTGGATCATGCCGATGTTTACTCGAGAATATCTTTGACGTGGATGAATCCTCTAATTCTCTCGGCTTCTAGAGCTAAAATGACCCTGGGCACGCTGCCTGCTATCGATGTGCAATACGATGCAGAGTACAGCAGCAGAGTCTTTCAAAAGAATTGGGCTCTGCGTAAAGATAACAGTATCTGGGCGTTCATTATGGTTCTCATCAAGTCTTTTGGTTCCAGTATTGCACTCTCTGCTAGTTTCGAGTTTGCCTATGATCTTGTAGGGTTTGCGTCCCCTTTCTTTGTAAGATACTTGATTCTTTTTGCTGACTCTTATCTAAACGAAGATCCACTTGTAAAGCCCCAGCCTCTTTCTATTGGTCTGTATATTGCACTTGGTATGTTCACTGTCAACATTGTGAGAACGATTTTTGCCACCAATTTATTCTTATTTCTATTGCGGACTGTCACTTCTCTTCGTGGATCTCTGTACAGTGCCGTGTATAGAAAATCACTTCTCTTGTCGAATAAAGAGCGTCAAGGAAGGTCTACAGGTGAAATCGTCAATATCATGGCTGTCGACCTGGTGACCATCATTAGCATTGTTTGGTCTATCACCAATCTTTGGGAATCACCCATCCAGTTCATTCTCTGTCTCTACAGTTTGAATAAGATTGTTGGCAAGAGTGTGCTATCGGCTGTTGTAGTTTTAGTCGTCTTTTTCCCAATCAACTGGTATCTCACTAAGTATATTAAGCAGATGCGTAAGAAACAGATGCAGTACAAGGATGAAAGAACTCGCTTGACGACTGAAATCTTCACCAATGTTAAAAGTTTAAAGTTATATGGTTGGGAGGGTCCACTGTTGGAACGTTTAGACCATGTGAGAAATGGCCTCCAACTGGCCAATCTTAAGCAGATGATTCTCTTTTCCTGTGTCATTGACTTTGTATGGATATTGATTCCTTACTTTATTTCATGTTCTACATTTGCTTTATATGCTTATTTGGAAGATGTTCCACTTACAGCAGATATTGTATTTCCTTGTATTACTTTGTTCGACATGATGACATCACCTTTGAATGATATCCCCCGAATGATATCGATGATTGTTGACTCGACGGTTTCTTTCGTGCGTGTAAGGGACTTTTTAGTCAGCCAAGAGTTACAAACTGATGCTATCATTCGTCAGCCAGCTGCTGTTGAGTCTGGCGAGGTTTCTATTGATATCAAAGATGCCAGTTTTCTCTGGGATGAAAACGACGAATCGTCGACTATCCTTACAAATGTCAACTTTAGTGCTCACAAGGGCAGTCTTTTTTGCATAGTAGGAAAGGTCGGTGCTGGTAAGACCAGTTTTCTGAAAGCTTTACTGGGAGACCTCTACCGAAAGCAAGGATCTGTTACGGTCAAGGGCTCGATTGCCTATGTGGCCCAGGACCCCTGGCTCGTAAATGGAACTGTCAAGGATAATATTTTGTTTGGTTGCAGATACGATCCCGAGTTCTACCAGAAAACAATCGAAGCTTGTGCACTTGTGTCTGATCTTGAAATCCTTCCCGACGGTGATAATACTGAAATTGGTGAGCGTGGTGTAAGTTTGTCTGGTGGACAAAAAGCCCGTGTTAGTTTGGCAAGGGCTGTGTATGCTCGTGCTGATGTATACCTCCTAGACGATCCATTATCTGCTGTTGATGAACATGTCCGAAAGCATATCACCGACAATGTCATTGCCGCTGGCGGCTTATTAGCCAGTAAGACCATTGTACTTGCAACAAACGCTATTAGTATTCTCTCCAAAGCATACGATATTACACTTCTTGAAAACGGAGCTATTCGTGAACAGAAGTCGTTTACTCAGGTGATGGAAGAACGATCTGGTCTTCTATTCGAGCTTATCGAAGAACATGGTACCAACCAAGAAGAACCTGTCATTGGATCGCCAGCGAACAGTAGTGTTACGGAAATAGTCACTACTGGTACCGAGCCACTAGCAGCCGCTGATTCGGAAACCATTTCATCTATTGCTCCACTCTCTCGGAAATCCAGTGTAACCACTCTCAGAAGAGCCAGTATGGCCAGTTACACCAAGAAAAAGGTTAAATTGCCCAAAGCCGTTGCAAAGAAAACACAGCAAACTCGTGAGGATACTCAAAGCGGTAGAGTCAAGTGGCATGTCTACCGTCGATATGTTGATGCATGTGGTTATGTTGCTTTGGCAGTATCAGGACTTTTGATTCTACTTAGTTCAGTGCAAACTTTAGCGGCTAATTTCTGGCTCAAGGCTTGGGCTGAGCAGAATGCAACTCTCGGCTCGAATGAGAATGTCAAATACTGGATTGGAGGCTATCTTGCACTGGGATTTTTGTCTGCTTTTATCAGTACGGCAAGACGTATTGTGGCACGTATAAATTGCGGTTTGACCGCTTCAAAGATTCTCCACGATAGAATGGCTTATACTGTGATGAGATCACCCATGTCATTCTTCGAAACTACTCCCGTTGGAAGAATCATCAACAGATTCTCAAGTGATGTCAATGAACTAGATGAGGGCCTCCCCGTTGCATTTTTGGACCTCATCCGTACCATTGTCAAGCTGATCGTATCCTTAGGTGTTGTCATATATGGAGCACCAATTGTCCTTGTCATTATGATTCCATTATCTGGATTGTACTATTACTATCAATTCTACTATCAGAGTGCCTCGAGAGAGTTGAAGCGTCTCTTGAGTATTTCAAGAAGTCCTATCTTTGCTCATTTCCAGGAGAGTTTGAATGGTATTAGCACTATTCGTGCATTTGACCAAGGGGACCGGTTCAAGCACTTGAATACTCAAAAGATTGATGGCAATATTAGAGCAATCTTCTTGTTTAGAAGCGCTAACCGATGGCTGTCTTTCCGATTGCAAAGTATTGGCGCTGTTATTGTTCTCACTACTGCCTCGACTATTGTGATTGGTTCATCTCGTGGAATATTCACTCCCGGTCTAATCGGTATTATTATGACTTATACATCGCAAGTGACTGAACTGTTGAGCTGGATTGTGAAGGCTATTGTTAATCTTGAAACTAGCGTTGTTGGTGTTGAAAGAGTTCTTGAGTATTGTGATTTACCGAATGAGGCCCCAGAAGTTATAGAAAACGTGAGACCACCAGCCTACTGGCCCACAGAGGGTAAAGTCTCATACTCGAACTACTCAACTAGATACAGAACCGGTCTTGACTTGGTACTCAAGGGGGTAAACCTTGACATAAATCCTCGGGAAAAGATTGGTATTGTTGGCCGAACGGGAGCTGGTAAAAGTTCTCTAGTCATGTCACTATTCAGAATCATTGAACCAGTTGACGGATCCATCAATATCGATGGTCAGGATATCACTAAAATGGGACTGTTGGACCTAAGATCTAATCTATCGATTATTCCCCAGGACTCTCAAGTGTTTGAAGGAACGCTTAGACAGAACCTTGATCCGGTCGGATTGTATTCGGACGATGAGCTGTGGAGAGTTCTTCAGCTTTCGCATTTGAAGGACCATGTTTTAAGCATGGAAGGTGGCTTAGACGCTTCTATTGCTGAAGGTGGCTCTAACCTCTCATCAGGACAACGTCAATTGATGTGTCTTGGACGTGCTTTGCTTCATAGTTCAAGCGTTTTAGTGCTTGACGAAGCCACTGCTTCAGTTGATGTTCAAACTGATAAAGTTGTACAAGAAACTATTCGCAGCGAGTTCAAAGATAAGACAATTATTACCATAGCCCATCGTATAAATACGATTTTGGACAGTGATCGAATTGCCGTCCTAGAGAAGGGTCTTGTTGCTGAATTCGACACTCCGGAAAATTTGTTAAAAAATGAAGAATCCTTGTTCTACTCTTTATGTAAACAAGGTGGACTTTTAAAGGACGATTCAAGTTCTGAATCCTCCTAGTTATGTGCATTTACTTTTAATATTATGCTTGTTTTAGATTAACCTCTTTTTGTTCATCTGATGCGGAGCGCCAGATAGTTCATCGAGGGCATGCTTGATGACTTTTCATTAACTAACCTCGTAATACATTTATGTTGGCCAATAGCCAATATGGCTGAAAAAAGTCAAGAACATGAAAGTGAATAAATTATTTTCTTAGTCAAACAGAGCAAGAAGTTCTGCTGCACTAAGTTGGTTGCCTCTGGCTGATAACTTACCACCCTCTATAACATCCTTCGACAGCTGTCGTTTCTTTTCTTGCAAGGCAATAATCTTGTCTTCTACCGTGTTTCGGATTATTAACTCGTACACATCAACATCGTGGGTCTGTCCCAAACGGTGGACCCGGTCTATAGCCTGTTCTTCCACCATGGGATTCCACCAGGGATCTGTTAAAATAACCCTATTGGCACAGGTCAAATTGAGACCGTATGCACCGCATTTCAAAGAGCAAAGAAGAACTTTTACAGAAGGATCTTCCTTAATAGAGCTCAATGCCGCTTCGCGATAAAATTTGGTCATACTTCCATCATACCTAACAAACTTGATTCGCTCTTTTCGCATAGGTTTCTCGATTAAGTCCAGCATCGATGTGAATTGACTAAAAATAATAGTCTTTCTCTCTGGTTCGCTTTTGACAATCTCAATAATCTTCTTTATCTTTGTCGAACTTCCATCACTAATTGACTCCGATTCGTCTAACCCTAATTCACTCAACTGTGACGTCGAATCTTTGTCAATGGACATACTACTCAATAAGTCTGACAAATCATCCGTATCAGCCCTTGTCTTGTCCGCTGAAATAATGCTTTCCTTATCATCGTTATCAATTTTTCCACGCGAAAGACGTTTATCATCACAAACTTGTCTTAATCGGAGGAGTAACAATAAAACACCCATATAATTTCTTCCACTCTCGCCTAGCAATCGTTTTACAACATCGCTAACTCTATTATGCAAAGCATCGTAGAAAACCCTCTCATTTTCATCAAAATCCAGATGAACAAAGTGTTTTCTACGAGCTGGCATTTTGATGCCAGACTGTCCTAGAACCGCCTTAGTTCTACGCAGCATTATAGCCGATAGAACAGCCCGAAGTCTATTAATAGCAGCATTTCCTTGGCGGTTGGTAATTGGACGAGCAATTTGATTGTGCCATGTGCTAGCATTATTCAGAGGTGCAATTTGTAAAAATTTGATCAGAGAATATAACTCGTCGATGTTATTCTGAATAGGTGTGCCTGTGAGACACCATCGGTTTTGTGCCTGAAGGCTATATGCGGCAATTGAAGATTTGGCTTTCGGATTTTTAACCATATGAGCTTCATCTAGAATAATTCTCCACCATGTTTTCTGGAATAATGGACCCTTGTTTTGATGCTCAGATGTGGCTGTTTGGTAAGTGGTGATAACCACATCATATGAATTCAAAGAGTTGGGATCTTTGGACCTACTGGGCCCATGGTGGACTTCGACTCTTAACCCGGGTGCTTTGTTGCGAATTTCGTCTGCCCATTGTTCTGCTAATGCAAGAGGAGCAATAACTAAGGTTGCTCGGATATGTCCAGATATAGATTCCGATGGGGTATATGGATTAGATAGAATTAATGCAATAGACTGAACGGTTTTTCCAAGACCCATATCATCACATAATAAACCTCCTTTGGCTGGAAGGTCTTTATCTTCACGCTTTAGCAGGAACTTTAAGCCCTTGATTTGATGGGATAGTAATGACACAGTTAAGCCCTCTACTTTGCTTGCTTGGGTATCTTCCACTTCGTCTTGGTTTATATCTTCGTCATTACTCATATCGGTCAACAAACTTTTCAGAGCTTCAGTAGTTTTAGCTGGGTCGACATATGCATATGAGTCTCCCTTGGTGGCTGCCAGATTTGCTTGTCCGATTATGCTAGGGGCAGTAGTGCCCCATTGTTTGAGAGGGTTTCGAAAGGCGTCTGGAGAAATGTCATCGTCGTCGCCAGGCGGTTTGATTGGCGAAATCGCAGTGACTGGTCTTCCTGATTTAGCCTGAGCAATGTCAATAGGTCGTGACCATTGCGATGATCTGGGTGTCATTGGTTCCATTAGGGTACCATCTGATTTATAATTGCGAATTGGTGATGATAGAAACGGAGCTCGGTCAGAAGGTGGGTTCAGTGATGCAGATGGGTATAATCGACTGTTGGACTGCTTCTCTTGAGCTTTTTTGATTCGATCGAAGAAACTACCACCGGGTACCACAGTATTGTTTTGCTTGGGTAGTTCAGCTTTAGGCTTAACCGGTGACTGTGCTGGTGGATTGACTTTAACAGTATTGGCTGTTTGATGTTGAACTGGTCGGTTTCCAGCCCATGGCTTCAATACAGGATTTGGTTTCACTGGTTTTTTTGATGATTGGGGTTCCTTCCGTTGCACGTCGGCTGTCTTGATCGATAAATCATTAAGTACTTCGGAGATGTCCTGGACTTCTTTGTCAGAGGTGGCTTTACCAGGCTGAGGGGTTCTTTGGTTTGTTGGCTTTGGAGCTGTTTCATTTGCAGCAGCTTTAATTTTATTTTCCGTTCCATTCACTCGGCTAATATTTAAAGACTTTGGGGCAGGAGATGGGGATGGGATTGAGCGACTGACCTTAACTGTATCGACCTCTTCATCACTAGTATCTTCATCAGACTCTGAACTATCTGACTCGATAATTTTCTTCACCCTTTGTTTTCTATAAGTACCCATAACTTGTTGAATACTCTCATTTTCGCTATCGCTGTCACTTTCGTCCTCGCTCTCACTGGAATTGTCAGAGAAGCTCTCAGTCTGGCGGTATGATAATGATTTTTGAGTTGCTTGTGACCCTTTGGTCCCCGCAGCAAGAGGGGCTGTATTGTTCAGAACAGAGAGCTTTGCCATCAATAATAAAGACCCTTTCAACAGCTAGCTCTTCTCTAATTATTTTCTTTCTAATTTCTCCTTCTCGAATAACAGGTTGACAGTCTTAAATACCTCTCAGCAGATCAAGATGCTTCATATTATTAAATTGAAATAGGGTACGGGTAATTGCCGTTTATGGAAATCAACAAACAATTATAATGTAGATCGAGATGGACGACATAAGATGACGAAAATGTGAGTAATGATACTATGACTCGGATCTTAGATAAGTTAATTATCACTCAACCTTTGCATGTTCATCTCACAGTTAGATAAATAAAGTTGAAGGAGTGGATCGGAGCCCGTTAGATGCATAACTTAAGTGAGACGAATCAAACATTACTATTAAGTAAAAACAGAACTACATAAAAAATATCTTAACTTATTGGTGATCAACGTTCTCAATCTCGGCAGTAAGGTCAGCCTTCTCCTTGAGGTCATTAGAGTCGTCGTAGTTGTCCATACCAAGCTCGTGCATAATACGTTGCATACGTTCTCTGTCAGCAGCAGCAAGAGAGTCAGAAGTACCGCCAAAGTAAACATCAAGCTCCTCCAAAGTCTTGTCCTTGGTCTCAGGAACGAACCAGTACATGAAACCAGCACCCATCAAACAGAAAGCACCGAAGAAAATGTAGGTGCCATACTTCATGCTGTTCAACATGTCCTTGGTAGTAAGACCAATGATGAAGTTGAACATCCAGTTAACAGAGGCGACAATACTGACACCACGAGAACGGAAAGATGAAGGGAAAAGCTCTTGAGTCAAGACCCAGGCGACAGGGCCCCAAGAGTATGCAAAGTTAACGGCGAAAAGCCAAATAAATACAATAGCGACCCAGCCACCAGCTCTGTGAGCAGGCCAGTTATTCTCGAAACTACCCTCGACACCAGCGACAACAATGTGACAAATGAACATACCAAGAGCACCGACAATCATGAAAGATCTACGACCAAACTTGTCAAGGAACAAGACAGCAGGAAGGGTACAGAGGACTTGGAGACATCCGGTGACACCAGTTGCCAAAAGATCAATGGTGACAGAAGAGAAACCGAAAGTAGCGAAAATTTGAGGACTGTAGTAAAGAATAGCGTTGATACCAGTGAATTGTTGGAAAATCATGATCCAGACACCGATCATGACACGACGGAAAATGTTAGGGCTGAAAAGTTCCTTCCAGGGAGCGAGCCAGCCATTGTTGGTGACACTCTCAGATCTGACTTCTCTGTCAAACATGACAGTACTCTTGATTTCAAGGAACTCGGCAACGAGAAGAGGATCATCTTCAGGCAGACGACGAAGCTTGGACAAAGAGGCCTTAGCTTCCTCATCTCTGTCCTTCATAACAAGCCATCTAGGAGAGAAGGGCAAGAAGAACATACCGAAGAAAAGAATCCAAGCGGGGATGATTTGGATGGCAAGAGGAACTCTCCAAGAGACGGTCTTCTCACCCTCACAGTGTTGACCACCGTACACATCAGGGTCCCAGTCAGCATCACTAACATTGACACCATTGGGTCTACAGTCTGGGCCACCAATAAAGTGGAAACCGTAATCAAGCCAGAAACTGATACAGGTACCAATAGTGATAGATTGTTGTTGCAAAGAAACCAAAGAACCACGGAGCTCTGGGGGAGCAATTTCAGATTGGTAAAGAGGAATAACCATACTGAACATACCAATACCAATACCACCAATAGTTCTACCGGCAAAAAGGAAACCCTCGTTTTGAGCACCAACTTGGAAACCAGTACCAAGAGTGAAAATAATAACACCAACCATCATAGCGTACTTTCTAGAGATTTTATCAGACAACCAACCACAGAAGAGAGCACCGAACCAGGCACCCAACTCAAGACAAGAAACCAACCAACCTTGAATGTTACTAGAGTTTTTATCAGTGACTCTGGGGAAATGGGCTTGGAAATTTTGCATAACCAAAACGGAACCTGGTGGATTTGTTAGTTTGTGGATTCTTTGCAAATGACCCTGCATACAGGAGATCATCAATGCATGCAACCTAGTCATTAGTCGCGTTTGCAACAAAGCCAAGACTTGTTGATAAATAGAACATACCGAAAACACCTTGGTCATAACCGTACATAATACAACCGAGTGAAGCAAAGGCACAGCACATGAAGACATATGGGTTACGGAGCTATTTGCAGTTAGTATGGGGAGGTTCCAACGATCGGCTTATTGCAGAGAGGAGCACCAACGCGTGGCTATCACTAAAACAATAAAAAACAAAGTCAAGAAGACATTTGAAAATATTTGACAAAAATATCCAACCGGTCATAAAATATTAATTAAATGAATAGCAATTGACCATTTTCCTCTTGATCCAAATACACTTACCATTCCCATAAGACCGTGACTCTTTTGAGCATTGGTACGTCCGACAACGGACTGAGACACAGTAGCGTTCTCAACTTTCTTGAAGAGAGCCATTATGTAAAGTATATCTCGTTGGTCAAAAAAGATAAACTTCTTAGAATTGTTTAAGAAAAGACAAGTAAAAAAAGAGGGAAAAGAAGAATTCCGATGAGCGAATCCCGGATTATTTATAATGAGCCCTGGGGATGGGGACCGGCGAGTGGTGCGTGAGAGACAGTGCAGTGTAGCATTTGACCCCACAATTTGGTCTATTTTTTGACCCCGCTATGGAAAAAGTAATTTTTGGCGGGGTGGTGAGTAAATTCATGGAGGAATCGAGCATTTGAAACCAGCAGTCCACCGCACATTTTTTGTTTTTTCTGAGAAGCGCGTATGCATATGGGTTTGAGCATGGAGGATGTGGAGGAGGAGGGCGAAACAAGCAATCCGGATGGGAAATACCAATGCATATCTCATGCACTGTCTACTGCAATTTTGGTGCCGAATCAAGAATGGTGCATTGATGTGGCGCCAAGCTGTCAAGCCTATAATACAACGGCTATAACAGTCTTTTCTGATCTACCAGTATTTTTAGTTAATCTACGTCACATAAGATCTCCTTCAAGCTAGTCATTGTTAGATGGCAGATAAAACGCATTTCAGTAATAGTTTAATAAAATGTACTAAATAATCTATAAAAATTGGTGATCTGACGGGGACCATATATGCATTTCCCCAGCCTTAGTTGCAGACCGACCGTTTGACGCAGCTATCTGAATTAAGGCGGAGAAGATTTTTTATCCCATCCAAATTCGGAACCGGGCTTGTAACAAAGCCTGCAAAGCTAGGGGGACATGGCTTCAGAGATGTACATGGATCAAGATGTAAGGCATGGTCCGGATTAAAAGCCAACCCAGTACGGAAGCGAGACACAAGCCGGATGCACTGCAAAAGACGGATTTACTAGTCGGAGATGGCGCTTAGCTGCGATGTGAAATAAATGTACAGAGGGTTTATTTATGAAGGTCACGTTCATCTCAACTCGAGCCCAACATTACACAGTCTATCCTTGTCAAAGTGGGCGATGTGGACTATTCACAGGACTCAATAGGACTCGTTAAGTGGAGTTATTACGAAGCTGTGTGAGTACATCAGATGCAAAGTCGGATCTCAGTACGACTGTTAGACGGGCCATAAGTGTCTGCAGAAGTGGGTCAAAAGAGAGTCAAGAAGAGGGGTATACAGTAGAAAAAGTACGTGGCAAGCAAATGGAGAAACCAAGCTGGGAAGAGGGGTAATCTCAAACGGTGGCTTTAATCCCTACAGGCAGTCATTTGTTTTTTTTTTTTTGGTTTCCCTGTAAAGATGCTTCTTGCTTCTTAGAAATGATCTGCAGAGGTAACTGGTGGGATTAAGTACCGTTATGATTTGTATTAAGCTAAATTTTAGATTTTTAACTCTGATATATATTTTTGTAATAGTATGACTGTTTTCCTCCCAGATGATCGAAATTAGGCTTTACCGCATAATATATGTCAAATCTAAAGCTTAAAACTATATCATACATTTTTGACGAACTACTTGTCAAACAAACTCGGCAGCCCGGCTCTCGTCGCTCTGATATCGCAGATCGGGACACGGTCTATGAAATGACCTGACCTCGCGAACAACTGCAAATAAGGGGTTTCCATTAGAAGCCATGCCACCTGCATTTCGGACACCTGCTAGAAGCCGAAGCTGTAAGAGTCGGATCCGTAAGTGCTTTACATGCTGTCGAGCATCCGGCTCCTGCTCGCACTCCCGCTCCCGCTGCCGCAAAACAATTATTAATTACATCTGTGGATTGACACAGTCGAGAGTTTGAGCCTACAGTCCTCTAAGAACTGTAATAGACAAGGGCCAAGCTTTCAATAAAGTGTAAAAATGTGGATGATCCAAGGCAGACGTCATAGACTAGCGAATTTATAGAAATTATAGGGGGAAGCTCAATAATACTGGATATCCAATTTAATTGCTATAACCGTTGTTTTTTTAAAAAGCTATTTTTCCTAACTTGGAACTAATATTTACTTCAGGACGGCTGCCTTTAGGTCAAACGCCTATTCACACTCTCTTTCTTTCTTACCCCTGTCTACAATAGTATAAACTCAAGCACCAGGAGTCAACAAGAAGCAAAAATCATTACCTCAACTAGCAAAAGTGGGGAACCTCTATTAAATTGCCTACCCCGCTCTATTGGACGATCATTCCTTAACAACACCGGTCTGACGATGCTAATTCGGATTGGCGTTGCATTTGTCCCTAGTTCCAAGTCTAGAACTACTGGTTGGGAATGATTGTCGGCAAATCCTCTTCCAATTATAG
This sequence comes from Sugiyamaella lignohabitans, assembly GCF_001640025.1. NCBI lineage: Eukaryota > Fungi > Ascomycota > Dipodascomycetes > Dipodascales > Trichomonascaceae > Sugiyamaella > Sugiyamaella lignohabitans. The sequence continues at coordinate 1,565,513 of NC_031672.1, read as the reverse complement.
AACCGAACGTTTATTGCGGCGTCTGTGCACGTCTCGCTGGCTTATTCCCCGCATCATGATTATGTGAAGAAACGGGTGTCCGGCCGATCGGTGCGAATCACGAGTTGACAATCAATACATAGAAACTAGATAAGGTTCGGATTTAGCATAAACCGCGATTTGCGAATGTGAGGCGGGGCCCCCCCCTTGGACTGATTCGAAGCTTGAATTCCGCTCCAATTTTTACTCAATTTCACTTTGTTCACTTGATATTTTATCTTACAAATTGTATATGCTTCTTCCTGTTTGGTCACAGGTCCAGCTATGTTATATGTTAGTTTTTCCATCCTTCCGACACCTCATACATTAATCCGTGTACCCTACCCTACCCAAAATGGCTACCCCCACCGAGGTTATGCATGCTAAGTAAAATTTTTCCGACCTCCTCCCCCTCATTATATTTCACACACCGATACACGGCATCAGAAAAAGAAATGTCAATCTGTCTGAAACGGCCCAAAAAAAGGTCTGATCCAGATGCTTAATATCCCCAAATATGCATGTACATAACGCCCATCTTAAGTGTATAAACACAGGAAAATGAGGGGCAAGTGCTGCGCGTGGTTTAATCCAGCCATTCGCGTCGACGCTGTTCCGTGTGATTGGTCAACCGAGCGGAGTAACTGAATAACGGTACCGGGATTTGCTTCCGAGGGCTTACATTTCGGTCTAAGTCACTTCCAAAAAAAATAAAAATTAAAACTAGTAGAAGTGCGGGCACGCATCCCGTTGGACGACTGGTGGTTATTGAAATTGGGGACTGAGCAGATTGGGCAGATCGATTGTGGGGGTTTCCAACCGCTCGTATAGCTCATGCCAAAACATGTCGGTTGAGTCTAGCCCATGTTGACAGGTTCTTGATTTGCTTATCTTATCTGACCCGCGGCCGACGCTCTTGTGACCGACAAACTGAATGGATTTTTGTAGAACTAGAAATAAAATGAGCTCATTGAGAAAATAATTAAAGAATATTCCATATCAAAATTATATTTCTCGAGTGTAGGCTGTTCAAGTCTTCAAATTGAAGACTCTTGTAGAGTTCATGTATACAGGAACACTAGAATTCCTTGTGCGAGCCCCTAAAAAACAGACCACCCGGATCTTCTGTTGCTCACGATGAGCAAGATTATACTCTGCTGCCGGACCTAGCTCTTTTGGGAATTAACATAGTTTAAGCGCAGATAGATCCAGCGTCTATTTCCCCATCAACTGGGGAAATCTGTAGATGCAACTAGCCGGTTGCGACATGACGTGATATCAATATATCCTAGTCAGTCTGTTGGGTTGTTCCGATTTTGAGGGGCAACTTGATATGAGGGGTAAACATTACAGGGTAAACATGTCTTGGCGTTGTTTAGGTTATTTGGATGTCGGCCTGAACCTTGGGTCGGTCGTATATGTCGTTAACTCGCTTGTGCCATGATATGGCTTATGGGCTCGAGCATTAACCAGTCATCAATCAAATCGACATAATAATAGCTAACCTTGTCTCAGATTGTTCTCCCCTAAAGAAAAATAGATAGTTGATGAGACCCATGTTATACAGTTGACGGACTGTCGTGTGTAGAATATCCTATCTTAATTGCTTATTTGTGTTCACCTGACAAACGAATGAAACAACTTATCATACAACCATCTCTTAGGTCGTCTTGTTGAATTTGAAAGTTTATTGTTATACCCTATTACTTGTCAGAAATCTATTTATTCAAATGGATATATACCAATAGTATGACGCCAATCACCAGACCAATTTGTTGGACTTTTATTCCATTTTATACGGATACAAATAGCAAGCAGCGATTGTGCTGGTCGTTGTATCCACCCCTATACTAACCGCTATAAAGTTATCACATTATCTAGGACAGTTTACAGTTGAGAGATCAGTCGGGTCACTGTATAAAAAAAATCTGACAAACAAAAATCCACACCATTCTCCGATGGAGAATACCAGTTGTCATTCATACTTCCATCAATCCAAATTCGAGTCACGCCGGACTCTTAAATGTTTGAGAACAATCTGGGCTTGGCAGTTGTTGGTACGAAAAATGTTACGTTCTTAGTTTTAAAACATTTGCGACTTTTCCAGAGTGTAACAATGTTGAGAAGTTACTTTATTGTCTCGGGTTGACAGGGTCATTGGCAATTATTAGAACAAAATAATCCAATATAATCTTGTGGCTCAGATCTGATAGCTAAACGTTGGATCTAACCGTCAGATGTTCATCTAGATGCGTTAAGATTAATAACTGAAACATAATTTAATACGTATTACTATAAGTCAAAACGCCTCCAGCTACGATCATGGCAGTGGTGAATGCTCTTTATAATGACTATATATTTTGTTTAACTGTTATAGGTTTCCTTGAGCCTGGGAAATATTATATGAACTATCTCATATATATAATAGGTAAAGTACAATAAAGAACTTGAATCCATGTACCATTTGGCATTACTTTCAATATTCCTGTGGACTGTGAGAGCCGTCTTCTCTGCTTCTGTCCCGATATTCACGCCAATTCCCCCTACTCGGGATAGTTTCTATCAACCGGCCAAAGGGTATGAATCTCAATCACTAGGGGCCATTCTCAAATGGCGCAATATTCCAGGAAGCTTCGGTACTAGTATAAACGGGAAAAACTATCCCGTCAGTATCAAAGCTGCATACCAAATTATGTTTCGGTCGGAAGATGTAAATGGAAATCCAGCTTGTGCTGTTACGACGGTAATTGTCCCATATAATGCTGATCCGACCAAGCTTGTTTCTTATCACATTGAGGAAGACGCTAGTTTTATAGACTGTTCTCCGTCATTCACCCTCCAATTAAATTCTAGATCTGATGGCTCAATATCACAGATAGATTTTCTGGTTTTCGAAGGAGCACTTAACGCTGGATATTATGTTGTAGTTCCGGACTATGAGGTAAGTAACCAATAACAGAACTCTAAAAAATAATGGTGGTGTACTAATATTTAAAGGGACTGAACAGTGCATTTACAGTGGGTAGGTTGGCATATAGAAATGTCCTCAACTCTATCAGGGCAGCCTTGAATTCCAGTTCATTTTCCGGTATCAGCGCCAACGCAGCAATAGTCCTCTGGGGCTACTCTGGTGGCTCAATTGCAACAGTAAGTAAACAATATGATTGTCTAAATTATCTTCTAACATTTCAAGGGATGGTAAGTAGCTCAATTTCCGAAACCAAATCGCCAGAGGATCTATCTCGCTTTTAGAAACATATAGGGCTGCTCAAATGCACCCGACCTACGCTCCCGATTTAAATCTTAAAGGGGCTGCCATGGGTAAGTAGTATAGTACGAGACTGACCAAAGCAAAGCTAACTTTAAAGGTGGTGTGTGTTCCAACGTAACAGCCGTAATGCTCCAAGTGAATGATGGCCCCGACGCAGGCTTGGTCCCCGCAGGAATAACTGGTGAGTATATTTTAATCTTCGAAAAACGGATTTGAAGCTAATATCCTAGGATTTAAAAACACATATCCTGAAGTAGAACAGTTGTTGAATGAAGTGCTGCTCCCACAGTATGTGCCGGCATTCAGCAACGCAAGTAAACAATGTCTAGAATCAGACTTTTCACAGTATGCGGGTTTGAACTTTTTCAACTGGACAAAAAATGGTCAACAATTTCTATATGATAGTCGGGTAGCTCCGTTACTTCTGGAAAACACTATGGGTGTAGGGCCCGAGGTGCCTAAAATGCCACTATATATGTATCAAGGAGTTCAAGACGAGGTGGCACCTTTGTCAGAGGTTGATAAATTGTACAATTCATACTGTTCTCGAGGAGCAACCATTACATATCAAAAGAATGCTGCTGCTGGTCATGTTGGAAACATGATTTTAGGAAGTGGACCCGCTTTAGGGTGGCTAGAAGATAGACTAAACGATAAACCTACGACGACCGGATGCTCAACAACTACTCTACCCCTCGGAGGAGCTCTTCAACCATCAAATTTAAGCATTCTAGGTAGTTTGGCTGTTAACGATATCATGAGTTTATTTGGGAAAAAAATTGGCAGCCTAAAATTTTCGTGAACTATAGTATTTTTTACCTGTAACAGTGTGATATTTATATTTTAAACATATAATGACGATCGTCGCTTTTTATTCCTGATGTAGAGATATCGTGCGTATTTCACCTTTATCTATGCAGTGTTCGGATTGTTCGCAAAAAATGTATATCACTTCACCATTGTCTATACGGTAGGAAGCAATTAAATCAACCAAAGCAATGGAGTTTGAGTTGGAATCGCCACTTCTTGGCGAACGTTACCGATGTCAGCCGTGAGTCATCATCTTTTATCTTATAGGACAAAATTCGAAGAACGCCGTTCAGATTTGATGCCGTTCACCCTTTGATTCGCCACAAAAAGAAATGACCAGTGCAAATGCAAACTCTAATCCCCTGCAGACAGCCCATGCTTATCTCGTCGGGCCCCGAAGTGCTAGACATATATATAGATGAGAGATAACCAGAAGATAAGTCAGTAAGTATTTGATCGGTAGACAGAAGTCATTGTGCTGAAAGTGAGTAGGGATGAAGATGTCAAGCGCTAGATGACGAGATCAAAGTTGAAAGCTAACGAACTTAGATGGCTGCAGAGGATGAAATCACCTCCACGGCTTCAAATGAACTCGGCAGTCAAGAAAACAAAGCTGGAAAAAGTTGGTTCGGCAGAAAGAAGAAAGAAAAGTCTGATGTAACTAAAAAGAAGACTGTAGAAAAGGAAACAGACCCGTTCCAGAATTATTCCGAGGAAGATGCAAAGGTATTGAGAGATCAGGTCCAATTGCCAACTCCTAGCGTTTCATTGAGAACATTGCATAGATATGCTAATAAAAAGGATGTCGTCATATTGACCATTGGTTATATATGTTCCGTCATATCAGGAGCAGCATTGCCCATGTTCACACTGGTATTCGGTAACTTGACGCAGGAGTTCAGTTCGTTCTTTACATCTACAAATGCTGATCCTAACAAGTTCCAAGCGGCCATTAATCATAATGCATTATATTTTCTATACTTGGGAATTGGAATCATTGTGTTCTCTTTTCTCGATACCTATATACATGTTGATAGAGGAGAGGTATTGACAGCACGGATTCGTCAGCAATATTTGAAAGCTATTCTACGACAAAACATTGCATACTTTGACAAACTAGGATCGGGCGAAGTTACTACTCGTATCACAAACAATACCAATTCGATCCAAGAGGGAATCTCCCAAAAGGCTGGCATGATTGTGAGTGGTCTATCCACTTTTATTGCTGCTTTAGTTATTGGATTTGTGAGATCATGGAGATTGGCGGTTATTCTGCTGTCAGTAGTAGCTGCCATTTCCATTTCAATGGCCACTGGGTCTGTGTTTATTGTCAAGTATAGCACAAAATCGAGTGCAGCATATGGCAAGGGAGCTACTGTAGCGGAGGAAGCTATTTCTTCAATCCGTAACACAATTGCTTTTGGAGCCCAGAAGAGACTGGTCGAGAAGTTCGACTCTCATTTGCGAGAAACCATGAAATTCGGTATCTTTAAGGATAGATCATTGACAGCTCTTGTTGCTTGGCTTTGGTCGGTGATATATTTCACGTATGCATTGGCATTCTGGCAGGGATCACGTTTCATTGCCAGTGGTGAGATGAACGTGGGCTCGGTTGTTACAGTCATCATGTCCATGATGATAGGAGCATTCCAACTTGGTCAAATTGCACCATCACTTCAAGCTGTCACTGTGGCACTCTCCTCAGCAAAAACAGTTTTCGAAGCCATTGATAGAGTACCGGTTATTGATAGTGATTCTAATGAGGGCGATATAATTGAAAATATTCAGGGCCATATTGAGCTAAAGGATGTTCGATTTGTATATCCGTCGAGACCAGATGTAGAGGTATTGCATAGTCTCGATCTGGAAGTCAAACCTGGTCAGACTGTAGCATTAGTCGGCATGTCTGGATCTGGTAAGTCGACCATTATCGGTCTATTAGAACGATTCTATCAACCGCTTTCTGGTAGCGTGAAGATTGACGGTAGAGATATAAGCGAACTGAACCTGAAATGGCTTAGACAGCAGATTTCCTTGGTATCCCAGGAACCAACACTTTTTGCGGTTAGCATATATGAAAACATTTGCTACGGATTGATCGGGTCACCTTTTGAAAACGCTCCTGAAGAGAAGAAACGCGAACTTGTAGTTGAAGCATGTAAGTTTTCCAATGCTTGGGAATTCATCCAGAATCTGACTGACGGATTGGATACCAACGTTGGTGACCGTGGTTTTCTGTTATCAGGAGGCCAGAAACAGCGTATTGCTATTGCCCGTGCCATTATCTCGAATCCGAAGATCTTGCTGTTGGATGAGGCGACATCTGCTCTAGACACCAAGTCTGAAGGAGTTGTCCAGGAAGCTCTTGACCGCGCATCCAAAGACAGAACAACTATTGTCATCGCCCATCGTCTATCTACTATCAAAGATGCTGATAAAATCGTCGTTATGTCTCAGGGAGATGTAGTCGAACAGGGCTCACATCAAGAGTTGTTATCCAAGCAAGGCGTTTACTATGAGCTTGTGCAAGCCCAGTCTATCAGCATGCACATTGAGCATCTAGATGAACCTGTCGCCGAACTATTACCGATACCAGTCAAGCAAGAACCAGAGCCGGTAGTGAAAGACTTGGATGACATTGAAATTTCTGAGTCTTTGTCCAGTATTCCTGCAGTGACTGAGGATTCCAATGTCGAGGTTAAGCGCAATGTATTCCAGCTAATTGGCCTGATTCTTCGATTCAATAACGATGAGAAGAAGTTCATGATTTTAGGAGCTGTTGCCGCTATGTTTACTGGCTTTGGCTATCCATCTCTGTCCATATTATTTGCTAAACTTACCCAAGCTCTTATGGTGACTCCCGAACACTACGGTACCATGCGTCATAAAGTCAATGTTTATACTGGTTACTATTTCATGGTCGGAGTTCTGATGTTTTGCCTTTATCTTGTGATGGTAGGCTGTCTATCCTACTCGGCACAGAAACTTGTCCGAACTATTCGGCTGAGAGTTTTCCGTCAATACTTGCGCATGGATGTTGAATTTTTTGATCGGGATGAGAATTCGGCCGGCTCCTTGACTGCAACTTTAGCCAAGGATGCTCAAGCAGTAGAAGGATTTGGCGGTGCCACTCTGGGTCAGATCCTGCAATCCTTTGTAACCCTTTTTGGTGGAATTATCGTTTCTATAGCCTTTAATTGGAGACTGGGCCTTGTTGTAACCGCATGTGTACCCGTGTTGGTGGGATGTGGTTTCACGACAGTGTACGTCATGCTTCAATTGCAAGAGCGAGCAAAGAAAGTTTATGAAAAATCCAGTTCATATGCTTGCGAGAGTATCTCTGCTGTTCGCACGGTTGCTTCATTAACAAGAGAGGATGGTGTCTGGAGGACATACGCGGATAGTGTAGAGGGCCAGGTCAGGCGGTCTCGTGCTGATATAGTGAGGTCGTCTCTTTTGCTTGCTCTTTCTCAAGGGTTGACTCCTTGGGTAATGGGACTGGGCTTTTGGTATGGAACGACTTTGCTGAAAACCTATAGCATCACCTCATTTCAATTCTATGTTTCATTCAGTTCAGTTGTTTTTGGAGCACAGGCAGCAGGTTCTATTTTCTCGTATGCGCCTGATATGGGTAAAGCTCGTCATGCTACCAACAATATCTTTAAAATCTTGGATGTCACACCAAAGATTGACACCTGGTCGTCCGACGGTGAAACTTTAGATGTCGATACTGTAAAGGGAAATGTGGAGTTCCAGAACATATACTTCCGATATCCGACTAGACCACATGTACCTGTTTTACAGGGATTGAATCTCAAAATCGGAACTGGTCAGTATGTCGCTTTGGTTGGTGCATCAGGATGTGGCAAGAGTACTACAATCAATCTCATCGAGAGATTCTATTCTCCATTATCGGGTCGGGTTCTATTAGATGGTCATGATATTTCGAGTTTAAACATTAACGCATATCGAAATCATATTGCCCTTGTACAACAAGAACCAATTCTATACAGCGGCTCGATTAGGGAAAATATCATGCTTGGAATAATGGATGGTCAAAATGCGACCGAGGAAGATATGTATGCTGCTGCCCGCAAAGCCAACATCCACGATTTTATCATGTCACTACCTGATGGGTATGAAACCTTTGCAGGAGCAAAGGGTACGTTATTATCCGGAGGACAAAAGCAACGAATCGCAATTGCTAGAGCACTTATTAGAAATCCAAAAGTGCTGCTATTAGACGAAGCTACATCCGCTCTAGATAGTGAATCTGAAAAGATCGTCCAACAAGCATTGGACGAAGCAGCCAAAGGTCGGACCACAATTGCTGTTGCTCATAGATTGTCAACAATTCAGAAAGCTGATATTATTTACGTGTTTGACGAGGGTAAGATTCTCGAGTCGGGATCCCACCAACAGCTGCTAGCCAATCGCAGTAAGTACTACGAATTGGTGCAAATGCAATCATTACACCAGTGAGTAATCCGCTAAACGCCAATCAATTACTCATTTATTTGGTCATTACTTATTTAAACTGCATATAGATATAATCTCCACTTTGACTTCATACTCTAATCTCAATATAGTATGTGTTTTCACAGACCGAATCGAACCGAAATATAGTCATCCGGTAGTCGGCGGGGAATAAATGGCATATAACGGAGACGCAGGAACTAGCTAACGACATATCACGATTTGACAATGTTAGCTGACTAGGACGATTACGATACCAGGAACCCCTTATTATCGTCATTACATGCCTGCCTTGGAGAAATGTGGAAGTCCGATGACTCGCCGCCAGTAAGAGCATCTTTAAGCGACATCATGCATGGCGGCTGGGGAAAACGTAGATAAGATAAGAACTATGCGTCATACAAACTTTCATGTGCATATAAACACCTCGAGATATTGACATCTCATACCTGGACTCGAGGTATAAATGCTTCTGTCCTAGCCAGCCATTAAACAATTGACAAATTTGACCAACGATTATATTCTCACTCCATAAAGTGAAAGGAGATCCGATAGAACTAAAAATATCATTAGAACAGACATGACTATCATTTACCAAGACCTTACTGAACAGTATGTAGACTCGGCTGTCGACACAGTCGAGTTGGCATTTGAAGGTGATCCTTTGGATGTATGGCTTTATAAAGACTCGGAGAAGAAGTTCCGCCGAGCAATTAGAGAGCTAGGTATTCGTCGAGGATTGAAGCCTGGTAAGAAAGTGCTGATCGCCATTGATACTGATTCTGATGCTGTGGTTGGAATATCCGTTTGGGAGCCCCCAGTGTCTAAAAAGGATGCCGAGTCTCAAACCTGGGGAGAATGGCTCGGTGGCTGGCAAACTTGGACCCAGAGAAAGAGACTTGATTGGCTATATGGACCTGCTCCAGCTGTAAGTATATGTTCCGTGTGATCTCACATTGGATTGCGCGTAGAGCAGCCAGGGGCATGCGAAAGAGCTCTACAGCTGGCTTCAATTGTGTTTGAAACGTTACTAACGACACATACAGACTTTTGAGAAATTCAAAAAGGAACAGATTCAGAATCAGAAGGATCTCATACCCGATGACAAGGGATTCTGGTACTTCCACATACTAGCAGTGCGTCCTGGATACCAAGGAAAAGGAGTCGCGTCTGGTCTGGTAGACACTGTACTGAAAGAGGTGAGTCTCCTAGCAGCGAAGCTTATTTTTACACCTTCAGTTGTCACAATACTGAAAAAACTAACATCCACAGGTCGATAGAGGCGGATACAAGTGTCTACTGGAAAGCACCAAGAAAGTGCCCAACATGATCATCTACGAGAAATGGGGCTTCAAATACGTATCCACACTCAAAGTAGAAGTCGACGGCAAAGCTGGCGAGGTAAGTTTCTCACACTCCCACGACTTCCAACCGCGTTCTAACCTCTCACAGGTCTACTGTATGATCCGCCAACCGGCAGTCTAATCGCAGATCCTCTGGACCCTGCGTCACTCCATACTCTTTCCTGAACTCTTTATTTAATGAACTATGACTGAATGGGCACTGCCTCCGGCGGCTGGGGCTCCGCCCCAGACCCCGCTGCTCCTCTCGCTACGCTCGAGTCGGTTCCGTGGGGATACAGTGACTCCTGCGAAGCAGGAGCAACGGGGTCTGGGGCGGAGCCCCAGCCGCCGGAGGCAGAGAGCCCCCTACAAAAGTTGCTGGACCAGCAGGTTTATCGCTAGCAATAGTCGGGTTTGCGGTTCACGTTCCATGGAACTCCGACGGGATTGTGGGTTGGGTCTGGCTGTATGTGGAAATGATTGCGCCATTTAGTGGACAAATCACCAGAGATGACAAAAGCAAGTACAGCTGCCGCAGGGGCGCTTAGTAAGACTGGATATCTGAAATTAAACTATATAAACAGATCCGGTTTACAGTTGCAATTACTCAATTGGTTCAATTGATACTTAATAAAACAGAAAAAATGTCAGCTGCTCTTCCTGAACTTGTCCTCTATTCTAGTAAGATGTAAGTGAATAACTGGTGTCAGTTCTTTATATGCTGGTTATTGCTGTATGTAGTTCGTTGGCTAACAGTGTCTTAGTTGCCCTTGGGCTAATCGTACGTGGCTTGCGCTTGAAATTGCTGGTGCCAAGTATGAATTGAAAGAGATTGATCTCCAAAACAAACCTGATTGGTTCCTTAAGATCTCCACAAAGGTTCCTGCTGTCACTGTCAATGGCGAGATTTTAGTCGAGTCGGCCATCACCACTCGTTATGTTGCCGAATTGTTCCCAGAGGCTGGTTTGCTTTCTAGTGATCCTTTAATTAATGCTAAGAGTCAGTTGTGGGCCGATAGATTCATTGAGACACTTCCTGCTGCTACTATCTACCCTATTTTTAGAGGTGTAGAACGTACGGACGCTGAGATTGAGAGCTCGTTCTTCGAAGCTTTGGACAAGGCCATTCCTTACTTGCAACCTAACAAGAAAGATGGTGATGGACCTTTTGCTGCTGGTCAGTCGAGAGTTCAACTTGGCGATGTTTTGGTTGCTCCATTTGTTGGCAGAATTAACTTATTGATCGAGAAAGGTATTATCCCCAGCTCTATCAAGACCAAGCTCACCACCGATCCTAAGTACGCTTCTTATGTTGAATATGTCAAGGCCATTCATGATCTTCCTGCTTTCAAGAAGATTTTCAATGTTGATGCCATTTACCAATCGTTTGCAAAGAGGATTCAAGATGCCAAGAAACAGTAAGTAGCAAGCTCTCGTTTGTGTTCTTGACATTAGTTAGCAAGATCGGCTCATAGTTAGTGTCTAATATAATGATAGTTATAAACTTTAAAGTGAACAAAGCAAAGCTCACAAGGACAACACAATCCCTGACTAATTTAGTTTAAATTAATCATGTCATTGATTGAAGCACGAGTTGAGAATTGTCACGACAGGGGGGCATACTAATTGGTTGACAATTGAATAGTATGTGGGTCGTTGGTATAATTGTTTTAGCAGTGTGTCTTTTGAAGGAGACATTGGCTGATTTCCAACCTCGGAATCCTATATTTTTTGACGAAGAGCAGTTGTCGCATCAACGAAGAGCGCAAGGATCTTCGCCTCCGCTGACGCCTATGTTGGCATCGTTGTCGAAGGAAGTACAAAGCGCCTTTAAATTGACCCTGCCATCATTGTTCACGTTTGGAGACGATCTGGTTAGTAGTACTGGGGTCACGATAGACTGTGACTTTTGCCAGTCGGCTTTGGGAATTGTAAGAGGAGCTACTGACTATGGACTGACTGGATTTGAAAACATAGTTACTGAAATTTGTACAATGGCCGGGGTTCCTCGCCCTGAGTGCCAAGGTGTAGTCAGTCAACAGGCTCCTTATGTGTTAGAGGCACTGAGATCCAGCAATCAGCTCAATGGATATACAGGGCAATTGTTCTGTAACTCAGTGTTAAACTCATGTCCAGGGTTTGTTCCGAAAAATGTGTCTTTGTCATTTTCCTCTACACAACACACTAGGAATAACAACCATGGATCAAAACCCCATTCTCCAAAGATACATCAACCCAAATCTAGCGAACCATTGACATTACTGCACATCTCGGATATCCACTACGATCCCACTTACCAACAGGGTTCTGAAGCTAACTGTAGTTATGCCCTGTGTTGTGAAGATCGTACCAATCCAGATGGTAACAAGAGGAACCATCCAGCATCGACCTGGGGTGAATTTAATTGCGACACACCTCATACCCTACTGGAGAGCTTTCTGACAACTTTTCAATCAGTCACTGGTGTTACTCCTGACCTTTCAATCTTCACAGGAGACATCGCTCCTCACAACGTATGGTATGACAACCAGACTACTGTTTTAGACTCCTATAGAATCTTCGAGTATTTAAAGTTACTTCCCAACAATCTGTACTCTACAGTCGGCAATCATGACACGTCTCCATTAAACCTGTTTCAACCATTAGGATTGTTGAAGACAGGGCAGAAACCTCTTAATAATTGGGTGTTTAACAATTTGTCTGATATTTGGTCATACTGGCTAGCACCTAATGCTGCGTCAATGTTGGAGACCGTCCAAGGAGTGTACTCGACAAGACCCTTAATAGGCCTAAAGATAATAAATATGAATACCAACGATTGCTATGCGTTAAACACCTTTCTGTACTATAACGATGCGTCACAAATAGATCCCAATGGTCAGTTGCAATGGATAGCTAACGAGCTCGCAGATAGTGAAGCCAACGGCGAGGCAGTTTGGCTCATGGGCCACCTCCCACCAGGATGTTCAGATTGCATTGTTCCCTGGTCAAATGCATTCCAGCAAATCGTAGAGAGATACTCTAAGACAATAAGAGCGCAATTTTATGGACATACTCATTATGATGAGTTTGCTGTTCAGTACAATCATGACAAGACAGAACCGATTAGTTTCCAGCTGCTTGCTCCGTCGCTCACACCCTATTCAAATCTCAACGCAGGATATCGTATCTACAAGATTGACACCTCCAGCTTTGAAATCCTTGACTCGCTAACCTATTTTGCGAATATATCAGATTCTGGCAAATGGGTCGTTCCCAAGTGGCAGTACGAATACTCTGCGCGAGATTATTACCCCGAATGGCCCACCAATAGCCCTTTAAACGCTACATTTTGGCACACACTCGTAAATTTCTTTGAAAAAGATGACAAAGCATTTCAAAAGTATTACACTCGTAGAAGTAAGAGCTCAACAGCTGATGTTGTGTGCAAAAGTGGGCAATGTAAGACTAAAATTATTAAGAACCTGAGAGCAGGAAATTCCAAAGACAAGTACTACCCACCAGTACTAAAAGGCCCATCTCTGGCATTCATTAACGAGGAGCTGGCCAAGATAGCTCAGCCATCAATCCAGAATAAACGCCATTGCGGCCATTAAATAGACAAATAGGAACTTTTATAAATCTTCGGTGAATCATTCTAGCGATAGACTCGCATTCAGCAGGGTCCATTGATCGGCTGTCTGCATAATACCCCACTCAATCCCACTCCAACTACTGACCTCAAAAACTGGTTTGTGGGATATATTCTGTCAAAATAGGATACTAAATAATAGGAGTGGTTCTTTATTCCACTGAACTTCTTAAACCTTATATTATCATTAATTTTATAAACACATTTCATTATATATAATGTCTCTTATCCGTATCGCGATTATCAGTTTCACACCCCAGACTCTTGCCGATCCATTTTAACCGGCTAATGCATTATATGGAGATCGGTACGTTTCTCCAGGTTTCCCCGATACCCCCACGCAGTCGGTTAAAATGTATGCTCGGACTTCGAATTGGCAAAGTATAAATAGCGAACCTGCTACGAATACCACTCAAAGTAGGTAATTGGTAATTCAATTAGCTTTAAAAGATGACTGCTCAAGGATTTTTAAAAGTCAAAGGAACCAAAATTGTTGACCAGAATGACAAGCCTGTTGTTCTGAAGGGTGCTGCCAATGGTGGTCACCTCAACATGGAGAACTTCATTACTGGTTATCCTGGTACTGAAACTGAACATAAGGAAGCTCTTTTAAAGGTTCTTGGTCAAGAGAAGTTTGATTTTTTCTTTGAAAAGTTCTATGAATACTTCTGGACTGATAAGGATTCTGAGTTTTTCGCTTCATTGAAACTCAACTGTCTTAGAATTCCATTCAACTATCACCACTTTTTGGACGACAATGATCTTACCAAAGTCAAGCCTGAAGGTTTCAGATTACTGGACCGTATCGTCGACAGTTGTGCTAAGTATGGCATTTACACAATTCTAGATTTACACACTGCTCCTGCTGGTCAAAACCAAGGCTGGCACTGTGATGCAGGTCTCCACAAGGCTCTGTTCTGGAACTTTAATAGCCTCCAAGACAGCATCATTGATCTCTGGAAGGTCATTGCTGCTCATTACAAAGATAACACCTGGGTCGCTGGTTACAACCCATTGAACGAGCCTGCTGATTCTAAGCATCACAGATTGATTTCTTTCTACGACAAGTGTGAAAAGGCTATTAGAGAAGTTGATCCTAACCATATCCTCTTTTTGGATGGTAACACTTATTCAATGGACTTTTCCCAATTCCCTCTTGATAGAGTTTACCCTAACACTGTGTATGCTATTCACGATTATGCTATCTACGGATTCCCTAGCTGCAAGGAAAAGTACGTAGGAAGCGATGAGCAATTGGGCAAACTCAAGTCCCAATATGAGAACAAGATCGATTACATTAAGAAGATCCAAGTTCCTGTCTGGAATGGAGAATTTGGACCTGTCTACTCTTCTGAAGTTAGAGGTGATAAAAACATCGAAGAGACCAATCTTGTCAGATACAAGGTACTCAGAGATCAGCTCAAGATCTATGCCAAGGGTGATCCCAGTGGTGATGAGTCCCCAATTTCTTGGTCTATCTGGTTATACAAGGATATTGGATATCAAGGTTTAACTTATGTTTCTCCCAAGTCCAAGTGGTTCCAATTGCTTGGACCTTGGTTGGAGAAGAAGAAGAAGTTGGGTCTTGACGGTTGGGGTAAAGATTCCGATCCTGAGATCGAGAAGAATGTCTATGATCCAGTTAAAAAGCACTTCAAGGAGGTCATTCCTAAGGAGTTCCAAAGCATTGTTTACCCAACTCACAGAAACTTTGAGAACTACATTGACCGTGTTCTTCGAGAAAATCTCTTATCTCAGTACTTAACTTATGAGTTTGCTTCCTACTTCAAGGGCCTCTCCTTTGAGGATTTGGATGAGTTGGCTGCTTGTTTCAAGTTTGAGAACGTTGAAAAGAGAGATGTCCTTAACCAATATCTTGCCGAATACTAAATAGCATTTAAGCATTAATAGATGAAGTTCACCCTTTAATCACATGTACAAGTCTCGTCTGACAAGTGCATCCTACTTAGAAAAGTGAAAATTAGCAATATCTCTTCTATCATTAACAACTCGTCAAATGTAGCTCTAATCATTAATTAACATAAATATAAATATCATTACACATAATCTACTTTATTTGATGGTCAAACATGTATTCACAGACAACTTTCTCTCGACCAAGAGACCGCTCGATACAGTTGATTAGCAGACGTCGACCCTCACGAACTAGCTCACCCTGAACGTCCTTTAGCGAGTCAACAACCATACGCAGCAGACCAACTGTATTCTGCTTGTTTTGTACTTCACTGAGATCAGCTGGCTTATTAGAGGTTATTCGGTAAAGAAAGTCGTATCCATCTTCTTTGCTTTCAATATGGTTCATGCTTTCGAGTATATTGTCAGCAACTTTTTCAGAAGTATTTCCTCCCACATGTGGTACCTTTTGTACCGATGGCGAGTTTGGTGTGGTCTCAGCCCCAACATCACGTACTGAAACTCCCAGGTCAACCAATGTATTTTTGAGAGCGTTTGATTCCACGCCATGTTGACAATGACCAAAAGCCCACACGGCAAGAGCACAAATATAAACAGCATATGGCCTTTTGTCAATGGGATCGTCTCTTGCGAAATAATTACGACGAAGATATCTTCTAACAGGAGAGGATGCTGATTTGCGATGTGTGTTATCAGCAGTTTGGTCATGATCTCGGCTAAAGTTGCTTACCGGGTTCAACAAGAATGGACAGCAACAACCAAAAAGCTCTATATCTACAATGTTCCCGTTGTTGAAGTCTTCTTCGTTGGTACTTCCACGATATATTCCCTTCTCTTTCATAATAATTAGCTCATCATAGGTTGTGAGATACATCTCTCTAAGAAACTCGATTGCGTGCCAATAAGCGATTTTTCCTCCATGATTTCCGTACACCTTGCCATCAATATTACCAAATGCCCAGTCTTTCAAAGCGCGAACACTATTCTCACGATCTCCGGACCTCACAGGTGAACTGATAACATTAGGGAAACCTGAGTACACTAGAATCGACCGGATGGGGATTCTTAAAGTTAGATAGGCAAGATGATAGAATGGAGCAGTACATCCATTAACTTCCAACGAGGTACTGGTACTCGCATTACTCATGGTAGTGCTGATAACACTTCGAGATTCTTCATCGTCATGATGGGCTTTGACAGCGTCGGGAGCTTCTTCTATTTCTTGTACAGGTTCGCCTTTTTGCTGCTCCAGGAAAGTATCATAATCTTGTTTCCAAAAGTCATAAGTTGGTCCTAGAATACCTCGCCATGTCTCTTTGAAAGTCTTCCATCCTATACTGGCAATCTGCAAATCACGCTGTAACATCTGTTGTGATATGCAAAGTAGTCCACCGAGAAGTACCCGACGACCAAAAGAGCCGGTCACCACTGGTTGTTTGTTTAGCGTTCTCTTAAGAGCTTCTAAAAATGGCATGTTGGATCTTGGAGGAATAGCCTTTTTACTAGGGAATTGAGACCAGACAGACTCTGAACATGGAAGGCTCAGTTGGATTTCATGGAGTGAAAGAACCATGGAGTGTCCAAAGAGAGTAGCATCAAACACATCTAAGATAAATGCCATCAAAGCTGCTCTATTATTCGACTCACTCTCGATCCATCGTTGCCAAGGATCATATTGGCGTTGAAGTTCTAAACCCATCAATACCGAGCCTCTTCGAATCAGCTGTAATGTGATGCCATGATATATGTGTCCTCGTTCATGAATCTTACGTGTCGACATAGTCTTTTCAAAGACTTCTAGCAGTACCAATGTTTGAATAACCCAGAGCTTTGCTGGTGGATGGAAATCGGGCGACTGAAGAATATACAAACGAAGTGGCTCTGATATTGAGGCAGCAAACTCACCTGCTTGATCATACGAGGCACCTAGTAAAATTATAGCCCAGAGTAATCCAGAAGGACACATATCAGCAGTGAAGCTTGGCTTGTGAAGAAGTGGATATTGAGGGTGAAAATATGTCCAGAACTTGCCAATATATCTCTGTAAGTAAACCAAACCGCTATACTTGAACGAGGTAGCAATAGGCAATATCGCTAAAAGTTCTTGTCGTTTGTCCTCACTCATTGAAACTGATTCTTGGTGCTCTGGTGGTGTTAACAAGTTTTGTAGAGAGACAGGCGAATGAAAGTATGAGGGAGATAGTAGTGGGTCTTTTACATTTGACAACAGCTCATCGGAAAAGAGCCAGGAAATCAAGTCTGACGAGTTTAGAGGTAGTAAATCTGAAACAACTTCGTTGCTCTCAACTGACCCTGTTAACATGGGGTCGGGATTTTGATTGGTCATGGCCGCGGTTTGGGCAACGGAAGTAGTAGTAATGGTAAGAGCAGTTCCACTACTAGTAGGTGTGTTGCCAGCAATTGGCATGATTCTATCCTGTATTATAATTTGTGACATGGGAGGATCCTCTATAGGTTGCGATAGCTGTTGCTTTATGGGTCTCTCAGTTTGGATAGGAGGACTAGGTGGTTGTTCTGGAGGATAAGAATAGGGATACATCTGTTGTGGAGGAGCCATTTCTGGTCTTGTAGTACTTCGTTCGTTGGAATACAATGCAGTGGCAATACCAGTTGGACCATTTATGGGCCTAAAAGGCTCAAAAGGGTTTGTCATTTTAGTTAATGGAATAGCAGGATTTGCGGTATTGTTAAGAACAGGAAGTGACTCTGAATGAGGCGGTTGCTGGGGATCTTGGCTCATACCCTCCGTATCCTGATCATCTGAATCATCAGTCAACTGGTTTAATTCGCCCATTTTGATACCATCAGCTTCCATATCTTGCTTCATTTGATTATAGCGTAATCTGAGTCTCTTCATTCGAGACTCTTGTCTAGGATTCAAATGTCTGGCAACATGTCGAGACCATAAGTCTTCACGTACAAATGTTCGTGAACAGTCTTCCCAATCACATTTATATATTTTTTTGGGTTGGTCTAAAAGTGTTAGAATAATCATAATAATAATACCAGGAAAGTAGGTATTTGCATTCTACTACCACATCATCCCACACATCTCACATCCCGCGTTGAACATACGATTTAACTGATGTCTATTAAGGTGTTCTCGACGAGTAAACTTCTTTCCACAGTCAGGTTTGTCACATATGTAGCGCTTTTCCACCCTAGCTCGAGATCTTTTGGAAAGACTGCCATTTGGAGTGGTGACTTCACCCCGCGAGTCTGGCGTGACATTATCGTTACTAGGAGGCATAGGCTGTGAGGCTATAATAGATAAATCCATCTTGTTGACATATCGATAGTGAAGAAGCTAAGAAGCTGGATTATTAAACCTTGATCAAGAAAGAACAAATAGGAGCCAACCGACTACAACCGGATTATTATTTTCTATTCAAATAAAATAAAATTATTTGTACAATACTACACATTTTGTTAGTTCAACATTGACCCCCACATAAATTCCAGTAGACCTAAGGATTCAGGGACCCTCTTTAAAAGTTGGGACCTTAGAGATAACTGAATTTGAGCATGGACTTACAAAGAAAACACAAGTCTCGTACCTTTCTGTAAAATGACTCGTTAATTAAATAAATAATTGCAACAAGAAAAAATCGCCGTAGATATATCAAAACTGAACTGGAGAAGTCAAGTTGCAGGTGCCTGTAGATGCACCAAGTGAACAAAGTGGGGTAAGTGCGGGGGGCACTGGACTATTTCAAAGTACCTCAGCATTCATCGGTACTGACAATGTCCAAGAAAACGGCCATATCCCCCTCAAAATTAGCTTGAAAAAACATACATTAGTTTAAAATCCCAATAAAATTAACATAAAAGTATTTTAATCCATATCTTAGAGCCGTTTCGCACAGCCAGACACGGGCAGAGCCCAACGTCCACGGTTAATATAAAGTCATATCGGCTAATAACCCCGATAAGCAGCAGCATGCATGACAGGTGTCTGCGTGGGGGTAGTTAACCCAGGATGAGAGTAGTAGTTTGCTGCCAGCTTTTCAAGAAATAGTTTAATTCTGTTGAGAAAGCGACTTTATATTCCGTGCCACTGACAGGCCACAAACCTCTGTCGCTTTATAGCAAAAGACTGGATAAGATAAGACCTGGGTAATGTTGTGCAACGAAGCTGTCTCCTGATAGACATACAATACATTCCCTGCGGAGTCCGCTATCAAATCGCATCATTCACATTTCCATTCTCACGGATAGCAAGTTGTGGGGATACACGGAACAGAAAGCTCACAGTCTTTCAGATGGACCCCCCACCTTCCTCAGTCAATGATCGGCTCGATTAGATAAGGCTAAGGGTTAGTTACCCCTGAGCACGGGTCAGGCACGGCGATGCCATCTGGCGGGGGTGCCTCGCTGCCTCCGGCGGCTGGGGCTCCGCCCCAGACCCCGTGGCTCTTGCTTCGCAAGAGATTGCTAGGACCGTAAGGAACTGCTGGGGACGCCGACGAAACGACTCGAGCGCAGCGAGAGGAGCCGCGGGGTCTGGGGCGCAGCCCCAGCCGCCGGAGGCAGAGCCCGTAAGAGTGATAAATTACTTTCTATTTTAAATATTCTAGGTCAACAGGGGGGTATATCTAACGATTACAACAAAGAAACAAATGCAGCGAGTCCGAGGACAGAGAGGGTCGAGGCGACGACAGAGGCAGCAGCGCCGGTGGCGACGGGGGCGGTGGTGGACTCGACGGGGGCAACCGACTCGGCAGCAGAGGTGGCAGGAGCAGCCTCAGTGGTGGTAGAGGGAGCAGCAGGAGCCTCACTGGAGACAGGAGCGGCACTGGAGACAGCGGCAGCAGCAGAGCTGGTGGCAGGAGCAGCCTCGGAAGTCGAGGCAGGGCCAGAAGTGGCACTGGACTTGGCCACATCGTCAGCAGAAACAGCAGCAGAAGAGGCGGTAGCAGCAGCAGCAGCAGAGCTCGAGGGGGTAGAGGCGGCAGCAGAGCTGGAAGCAGGGTCGCTAGAAGAGGTAGTGGCCTCGGTAGAAGTGGCAGCAGCACTAGAAGAAGGATCGGCGCTCGAAGAAGAAGAAGTGGCAGCGGCAGAAGAAGAAGAAGAAGAAGAAGACGAAGAAGAACCGGCAGGACAGGTCAAGTCGAACAAAGGAGTAGTGCTCAATTGAGAACCGACCACACCGAAACTGGGGCTGGGGGTAACAGGACTGGCATCTTGCAAAGTGTACCAGAAAGTGTTCATCTTGGTGAAAATGTCACAACCAACCTCGTCCCAGTAGGTCTTGGCATTAGCAAGAGAAGCAACAGCTTGGTTCTCATTAGGACCGCTGACGGGCCAACCGGTCTCAGTGACCCAGATATCTTTACCTTGAGCATTGGCTTGAGTTTGGTCAATAGCATCCCAGAACAAATTCTTGGCAACATCAATCGAGTTGGCCATGGTGTTTTGGAAGTAAGGGTACAAATCCACACTGACAAAGTCGATGCTGGAAACAACATCGGCATTAGATCCGTTGACCCAAGCAGTCCAAGTATCAACATGGGTAATAGGAGTATTAGCCAAAGCAGTACCAGAAATCAGTTGCTTAACTTGCTTAATATAAGACAAGATCACGTCAGGACCAGCACCGATACCAGCATTGGCTTGGATTCCCATGATAGAGTCACGGTACAAATCCTCAGAACCAACAGAGATACCAAGAAGAAGGTCACCCAATTGACTACCATAAGTGTCAATAGCCGACTTCAAGGCAGTCAACTCTTGGTTGAATTGGTCCTGGCCAGCAGAAGCCCACAAACCAAGCAACAACTTGGTGTTTTGAGCAATAGCAGCAGGAATAGCCTCAATAGGAGAGTTGGGAGTACCAGCTTGAATCATGGTATAAAGACGAGCACTGGTGAAACCAGCAGTACCCTTAAGACCCTCGGCGGTCTTGAACAAGTCCTCATATTGAGATTGAGTAATGGGTTGGTTAGAAGAGTCAGTGGAACCGTAGTTGAAACCCTTGACAAGGTCAGCAGCAGCAGTAGAGCTGAGAGCAGCGGCCAAGCCGACAATTTGAGCAGTAGTGAACTTCATTTTTCAGTTTTTTTTTAAAGAATTTGAGTTGTTTTCTTTTGTAAAAGTCGAAATAAAATATTTTTATCGAGTAATACCACAAACAAAAAAGTGAGTTAGATGTTGTTGTAGATAGTCGATGATGTTGTGATCGAGAGTGCCGTAGTAAATACTAGAGATCGAGACGAAATTCTCCGGACTGGATAAACAGAACAGCGAGCGAGAGAGGAACCGGAAACGGTGTTAAATCCAAAAAATAGTGTTATAAAGATTGGAGAGAAACAAGCTAGACAAATTTGTTGTGTTATTATTAATAAACAAACAAATCGAACTAACAAGAAAAAATGAGAATGTGAAAATACAAAAAATCCACAGTCAGCAAAAAACACAGAACAAATAAGGCTCAGCCGGACAAAAACAAGAAGAGATTTACCAGTCCATCTCCGGCACCTGTTTATATATCATTCAGGGCGTGTGCCGATTTTCGCTAGTCCACTGCCAACCGCCGCCCAATCCAGCAACAACCCTCACCCCTTATTTCCAAAAATAGCAACCTTGCATACACCCTGCACCCTCTTTGGGCCGCTGGGGGTCCGGGCTATTGGGGGTGGTGGGTGTGCCTCCGGCGGCTGGGGCTCTGCCCCAGACCCCGTGGCTCCTCTCGCTCCGCTCGAGTCGGTCCGTCCAAGGTCCCAGCAAACTCCTGCGAAGCAGGAGCTACGGGGTCTGGGGCAGCGCCCCAGCCGCCGGAGGCAGTCCGACCCCCCGAAACCCAACCCGTTCGGGGAAAATGGCCCCTGGTGACTGGTGACTGGTGACTGGTGACTGGTCCCCCTGAAGGTTTCTTCCCCTGGTGCCTGATGCCGCCGGTCGGGCTGGTTGCCCCTGGCCGGCAGGGTTTTTTCCGCTAGTGTCTGCCCGGAACCGGTTGGATGGAGGGCATTAGCGGCGGAAACTGTTACTGTCTTGGGAGAGGCGAGGTGCGGTTGCCGCGCCAATGAACTTTATTAGTCAAGCTAAACCAAAAATATTCAGGTTGCAGTGGGGGTATACAAAGTTTGGCTACTGCCGTGCGTGCAGAGAATGTTAGCTGGATCCCACTACAACACAAACAATCGCAGTAAGGCTTATAAATAGAAATATTCTATTATTAGAATGAACGGTGAGATGGGACAAACAGGTCAGTCAGTCGGTCGGCCGGTCAGTCAGCCAGCCGTCTGACAAACCGGTTGTATAGGCTTCACGAGGTTAAAGTCGTGCTAGGGTTCATGCCGGAAATGTCTTTTTGACGAGTCGTTACATGCTATGCTTTTATGCTGTGTTTTTATGCTGTGATTTTATGCTGTGCTTGTATGCCATGCTGAGGCACTGAAAGTCACTAGTTCAGCCCTGAAGTACAGGCAGGAACGAACTTATTTAGTTCTGGCTAGCGACTACGCTCGCTGCAAGCAGCGGCCTGCTTTATCGCTAGCAGCAGGTGGGTACCAGCTGCGTGACGCTAGTACTATGACAACGGTCGACATGCAGATTCCTGTGATACATCTGTAGGGTTAGCTGCAGACCACAGCTGCTGTAAACAAACATCGCTCCAGTAACTGGAGAAGTAGACATTAAAATATTATTTACTGTCCTTGGCGATGGTGTGTGAGGGGGTGGGTGTGCCTCCGGCGGCTGGGGCTCCGCCCCAGACCCTGGTTGCTCCTCTCGCTGCGCTCGAGTCGTTACGAGGAGTCCCCCAAGTTGTCTCCTGCGAAGCAGGAGCTACGGGGTCTGGGGCAGCGCCCCAGCCGCCGGAGGCACACCCTTCCCCCCTGGGAGGTTCTCGAGAGTAGTTCATGGCACGGATGTATAGTAAAATAAAGAATCATAAATTAATCAAGAAAATACATTACAAATGAAAATATTGGTCACAAAATCTAAAGGACCAATAATAAAGAACAGAAAACAACCAAGGAACTGATTGTGATTTTAGATGCACCGGATGTGTTTTCGGCAGGGCCAGTTTGTTCATTACCTGAGCCCGAGCCTGAACCATTACCGGCACCGGCACCGGCGCCATTACCAGCACCAGAGCCAGAGCCAGAGCCAGAGCCAGCACCAGCGCCAGAACCGTTGCCAGCGCCATTGCCAGCTCCAGAACCGTTGCCGTTACCAGCACCAGATCCATTACCAGCTCCAGCACCAGATCCGTTACCAGCTCCATTACCAGCACCAGATCCGTTGCCAGCACCATTGCCAGCACCGTTACCAGCGCCAGATCCACCATTACCAGCACCATTGCCAGAACCGGAGAAGTTGTTTTCAGGGTTGGTCGAGGCAGGACCAGAACCAGAACCGTTACCAGCACCAGAGCCATTACCAGCTCCATTGCCAGCACCAGATCCACCATTACCAGCTCCATTGCCAGCGCCAGAGCCGCCATTACCAGAACCATTACCAGCACCATTGCCAGCACCGGAACCACCGTTACCAGCACCAGATCCACCATTGCCGGGACCGGAACCACCGTTGCCAGCACCAGATCCACCATTACCAGGACCAGAACCACCGTTACCACTGGTTCCACTTGGAGAAGATCCGCTACCAGATCCAGTAGGAGATCCAGAACCACCGTTACCTCCAGCAGGAGAAGTGGCTACAGAAGAGGAAGAAGCAGCGGCAGAACCAGAACCAGCAGCCGAAGAGGCACCTCCGTTAGGACAGTTGACACCTCTGCATCCCAAGGTAGGACCAGCGGGAGAAGTGGTGACTGAAGCAGAAGCAGAGGCCGAAGCAGAAGCGGCACCAGAGGCAGAGGCAGAAGCAGCACCAGAGGCGGAAGCAGAGGCAGAGGCAGCTCCGGAGGTTGAAGCAGAAGCAGAGGCAGAAGCAGAAGCAGAAGCCGAAGCAGAGCCAGAAGCAGCACCGGAAGAAGCAGCAGCAGATGAGGAAGCACCGCCGTTAGGACAGTTGATACCTCTGCATCCCAAGGTAGGACCAGCAGCGGAAGAAGAAGCAGCGGCAGAAGAGGCGGCACCAGACGAAGCAGCAGCAGAGGAGGCAGCAGCAGATGATGCAGCGGCAGAAGAGGCAGCAGCAGATGATGCAGCGGCACTAGTCGAAGCAGCAACACTCGAGGCAGCAGCAGATGAAGCAGCAGCACTAGAAGCAGCAGCAGAGCTGATAGTCGAGTTGGTGAAAGGACCAGCTGAAGAGGCAGCAGCACTAGAAGCGGCAGAAGAGGCAGCAGCAGACGAAGCACCAGATGAAGCAGCAGCTGAGGAGGCTGCGGCAGAAGAAGCGGCAGCTGAGGAAGAACCTGAAGAG
This sequence comes from Sugiyamaella lignohabitans, assembly GCF_001640025.1. Taxonomy (NCBI): domain Eukaryota; kingdom Fungi; phylum Ascomycota; class Dipodascomycetes; order Dipodascales; family Trichomonascaceae; genus Sugiyamaella; species Sugiyamaella lignohabitans. The sequence goes on along the minus strand of NC_031672.1, from coordinate 1,540,675 downwards.
GCAGCAGCACTAGAAGCAGCAGCTGAAGAGGCACCGGATGAGGCAGCACTGGAGGCAGCAGAGGAAGCACCAGAAGAAGCAGCAGCTGAAGAGGCGGCAGAAGAAGCAGCAGATGAAGCAGCACTAGAGGAAGCAGCGGATGAAGCAGCACTAGAGGAAGCAGCGGATGAAGCAGCACTAGATGAAGCAGCGATGAAGCAGCACTAGATGAAGCAGCAGAAGAAGCGGCACTAGATGAAGCAGCAGAAGAAGCGGCACTAGATGAAGCAGCAGAAGAAGCGGCACTAGATGAAGCAGCAGAAGAGGCAGCACTAGATGAAGCAGCAGAAGAAGCGGCACTAGATGAAGCAGCAGAAGAGGCAGCACTAGACGAAGCAGCAGAAGAAGCTGCGGAAGAAGCAGCACTAGATGAAGCAGCAGAAGAAGCAGTACAGACTAATCCAGTACTGCTAGCAGAGTTACAGGTAATAGTTGGGCTCTGGATAGTAGAAATTTGACCAGCCAAGAGTCCAAGGGTAGTGTTGTACAGGTCAATCAAAGTGTTAATCACACCAGCGAGAGTCTCCAGGAGAGTTAACAAAAGGTTGCTAAATGTACAGTCAAATCCAAGCTCGGCAACCAACTCCTCCAAAGCATCGTACAAAGTGACAACGGCATCAAGGTCAGAGGCCGAAAGACCCTCTGTAAGAAGATTGGTAAGATCACTGGACAAACCGCCAATCAAGTCAGAAAGGGCTTGCTCGAGAGTAATCTCATCACAAGGAGAGAGGTCACCAAGAGAACCAAGAGTGTTAAGAGCTTGCACAAGTGATTGAGAAGCGTCAGCGAAATCACCGTTGGTCAAAAGTTGACCGACTTCATTGATAGTGGTAACCAAGTTCAACACAACACCGCTGGCGGTACAAGGAACGACAGTAGTGACGGTAGCAGTACCAGAGCAGACGGTTTGAGTAACGCTAATGGAGGCAGAAGGGCCACTGGTAACAGCAGCAGAGGAGGCACCAGAAGAAGCAGCAGATGAAGCACCAGAAGAAGCGGCACTAGAAGCAGCACTGGAAGCGCCAGAAGAAGCGGCACTAGAAGCGGCAGAAGAAGCACCTGAAGAAGCAGCACTGGAGGCAGCAGAAGAAGCAGCACTGGATGCAGCACTAGAGGCAGCACTGGAAGCAGCACTCGAGGCAGCAGAAGAAGCAGCTGAAGAGGCGGCACTGGAAGCAGCAGAAGAAGCAGCACTGGATGCAGCAGATGAAGCGGCGCTGGAAGAAGCAGCACTAGATGAAACAGCACTGGACGAAGCGGTACAAACCAAACCAGTGCTACTAGCAGAGTTACAGGAAATAGTAGGGCTCTGGATAGTAGAAATTTGACCAGCTAAGATTCCAAGAGTGGTGTTGTACAGGTCAATCAAAGTGTTAATAACACCAGCGAGGGTCTCGAGGAGAGTCAATAAGGTATTAGTAAAAGTACAGTCAAATCCAAGCTCGGCAATAAGTTCTTCCAATGCATCGTACAAAGTAACGACGGCATCAAGATCAGAAGCAGAAAGACCCTCAGTAACAAGGTTAGCAAGATCACTGGAAAGGCCACTGATAAGACCAGAAAGAGCTTGTTCAAGAGTGAGCTCATCACAAGGAGAGAGGTCACCAAGAGAACCAAGAGTGTTAAGAGCTTGAACAAGAGATTGAGAAGCATCAGTAAAATCACCGTTGGTCAAAAGTTGACCGACTTCATTGATAGTGGTAACCAAGTTCAACACAACACCGCTGGCGGTACAAGGAACGACAGTCGTGACGGTTGCGGTACCGGAACAGACAGTCTCGGTGACACTGATGGATGCAGAAGGGCCACTGGTAACAGCAGCAGAAGAAGCACCAGAAGAAGCGGCACTAGAAGCAGCAGCAGAAGAAGCAGCACTGGAAGCGGCACTAGAAGCAGCCGAAGAAGCAGCTGAGGAGGCAGCAGATGAAGCGGCAGATGAAGCACCGGAAGAGGCAGCACTAGAAGCAGCAGACGAAGCGGCACTAGAAGCGGCGGATGAAGCAGCAGATGAAGCGGCACTAGAAGCGGCGGATGAAGCAGCAGATGAAGCAGCGCTGGAAGCAGCAGACGAGGCAGCAGAAGAAGAGGCCGCTGAGGAAGCAGCCGATGAACTTGCCGTGCACACTAAACCTGAACTTGATGCTGAATTACATGAAACAGTCGGACTGGTGATAGTAGATATCCTGCCAGCTAGAATACCTATCGTCGTATTGTACAAGTTAATAAGGGTATTAATGACGCTCGCTAGAGTCTCAAGAAGAGTAAGCAGACCATTTGTGAATGTACAACTGAAACCAAGCTCCGAGATAAGTTCTTCAATAGCATCGTATAAAGTAACAATGGCATCAAGATCAGAAGCAGAAAGACCCTCAGTAACAAGGTTGGCAAGATCACTTGAAAGACCACTAATCAGACTGGAAAGAGCTTGTTCGAGAGAAACCTCGTCACAGGGAGAAAGATCACCAAGAGAACCAAGAGTATCAACGGCTTGAACGAGAGATTGAGATGCATCAGTATAATCACCATTGGTCAACAATTGACCAACGTCATTGATAGTTGTGACCAAATTTAACACAGCACCAGTAGCGGTACATGGAACAACAGTAGTAACAGTGTTTGTTCCAGAACAGACAGTCTCAGTAACAGACTGAGCGAACACAGCCTGGAGGACTGTCAACCCCACAAAAGCTATGGTAGATAGCTTCATTATTTTTGTGGAATAAATAAACGAATGAATAAAAACCTAGGCGTTTAACAAGGGTAACGAATGAATTAAACCAAGGTAATTAACACAAGTATATTAATGAAGAAAAGAACAGGAAGAGAAAAAAATTCCAATAAAGCAAGGGGCGGTATCGGGTCTTTTATGTTAGACCCATTAACAGTTCTTATTATCGACAGCGATCTGCCGTGGCATGGAAACGCTGCACACGTTAGTCGACTAGTACGATAAACGGGAATTAAAAAGCCGTCAACATTTCTTCTATTGGTATTCAATACGTGAACATTTGGTCCGAAAAGTGGTTTTGGTGAAATTTGGCCTGCGTGAACTAAATGCAGGGGACTCCGCTCTTAGACCCTTTTTGGTGGGACGCATTGCACATCGATGATCTATTTGGGATTAAACCTGCATAAATTAGTTAATTTGATTTCCCGATCTGAGGCTCTGCATAGCAGTAGTAAAATGCAGGGAATCGAAATTGGACCCGTACTTGACTTGACAGTGGGTTGGAATCTCGAGATCTAAACGGTGCCGTTATAAGTCAAAGGAAGGACCGAGTAGCCGTATAGTAGAATCCCGAGGTATATGCGACCTATAAATTTATTACTATTTGTTTACTAGTGGATTTTTTATTACGAAAAAAAATAGGCATCAACTGATATACTCACATTCCAAACATAATTCGGTTTAGTGGTGGAATACTTGTAGAAACCGAACTAGCGGCCTTCTCGGGGTAATCTACAAGGTTCTAGCAGGGATTGGCTTGGCAATCATAAGAATCAGGAAATTTAATGGTTGAAAATATTATTGGTGGCTGTTCATCATGGTCTATCATATTGTCTATCATGATGGACAATCGAGGAGACTCTCCAAACGATCGTCCCCGCCATTTGGTGGTTATAGGGTGATCGAGGGTTATATGCGATTCAATCGCGACGACTACTCAACAAATGCAGTATAATCTGAATAATAATAATAATAATATTTTCTAGGCATATCCTGTATTGGAACAAGAGGACTGACTGACTGACTTTTTAGAGGTGACAATGATAAGATGCTATTTTTGGCGCCAATAGTTGCCACTACTATAAAGGATTGTGTTATACATTTTGGTTATACAAGGAGACTTGGACCCCGATAGATAATATTATTGGCTATGAGCTCGATTATTGCTCAGTGCTTATACATTGCGCCAAGCAAGTATGTCGTAAAATATCAACAGACATCGAAGAGTAAACAGTTAATTTAAATAGTTTTGTATTGAGAATACCAAACATTGATCAATTGACTATAATTTACAATATTTATACTGATAAAAGGTGATTTTCTGTCTATACATACTTGGAGAACCTCCTAGATTCAACTAATGAGTTATGAGAGGGGGAACGGGAAGGAATCCCCTCAGATCTTGACAAACATTACAAGCCGAAGCTCACGAGCCTACGCGTGAACAGGCTACATAAATGCCAGATGAGGGGTGCTGGACCGTCCTTAATAGGAAACTGCTTAAACGAAAACGCCAATCTGGATCTGCTCTTAGTTTACATTATGCAATGCACGCTTCCGAGGCGGTCTTAGTCTATCTATCAAGTCTCTTGCATGCACTCTCAAAGTGGTACCAGACAAACATCGACGAACAGCTAGCTAGCTAACGTAATCCATAAGCTGCGCCATTCGAACCATCGCGGTCACCATACTAGTCAGGAACTAGCGACGAACCAGCCCACCATAATTCTTACCCCTCTCACTGTTATTAGTACCGAATAGTTACCATTTTCGGATCTTGGCCATTCGTGTGGACCGAAATATCCCCCCCGCATTTTTACCAGCAAATACTGCAATTACTGCAATCTCGGCGTATATGAGGGGGGAAGGTCGTACACAATTAGGGAAAGAAACGATCCGATTGGGTCGTTTACCAGCCTGGTACCCAAGGTCAGCACCCACACACTTAGTTGCTATTACGGGTTGAGGATGTCTTGGTATGATAAACCCGATTGGAGATAGACGGCAACAGATTAACTGTGATGATAGGCAGAGACCGACAGAGACAGAGACAGAGAGTGTGACAGTCAACGACAGACAACGACAGATGATGTTCATGTGATGTTCAGATGTTCACAGGATGGTCACAGGATGTTCACAGGATGTTCAACTTACGGTCAAGATACGGTCAAATTACGGTTAAAGACGGCCAATGATGCTCGGTGATATTCAATGATATTCAATGATGGTCAAATATGCTCAAAAGAAAGACAATGAACGCCAATGATGTTCAAAAGAAGGACAATGACGGCGAATGATGTTCAATTGATGGACGAATGATACCCGAACGATACGATACTCGAACAGTCATGTCAAATGATCTGCCTGTCCAACAGTACCAAAATATTATTACGACACTGTCGATTGCCGCCTTACTCGTGCAACGCTTTCGGCGACTTGTCAAAAATTCAACAAAATAATTAAACGTTCGGTTGGCATGACAAATTAGGTTTGAGTTTCGTGCTTAATTTCAATTGAGTCGGTGATCCTGAGGATCACGCACGTCGGCTCCACTTATAATGTTTTAAACTTTACCCTAGCCACAATCATATTGTATATAGTTTGACAGGGTTAATATTAAAATTAAACTTTACATTAAACTATTAGCTATTGATGCTGATAAGAATGGAATCGAACGTAAAAAATGTTAGCTTGTTCCTAGATCTGTGCTCCGCCAAGATGCCAAAGTGCTTTGTTCACCAGTTTCCGTGATCGTTGACGCGTCATTCTCGCTGTTGCTAATGCCGTTACTGCTATTGCTTCTGCCGCTGATTTCTGCTTCTGCCGCTGCTTCCGCTGCTGCTGCTGCTACTGAATTGTAACCACACGTAACCACAGGACTCACTGCTTCGCATTGCAGGAGCAGCGGCATCACCGCCATCTGACTGGTCCATACGACCCACTTTGACGTACAGGAACCACATGGTACATTGACGAACCCAACGCAGTAACAACTGATGATACCAAAAACCTTACCAACCAAACTGAGAAGTTTGTTATCAATGGTATCCAAATAATATGTATCAGATTTGGCATCGTATGGATAGCCATGTCTCAGACAAAACGGCTGTGATCCGTGTAGCGACAACTAACGACGGCTATCAACCGTCTCTACATGGGGTGACTCAAGTAGATCATTGTCGTTCAGTATCCTGTTCCGGATCTTCGCCAACCACCTCCTCCTCATTCACTCCTCAATCAGTGATCTCAGCCCGCCTGGACATCCGCCCCCCATCCTTATCCCTCACCGCCTTCTTGACCCCCTCCGCCTGTGATCCCCCACCCTCCTACCTACTCTTGGCTATGCTATCTTGGCTTGAAACCCCACTTATGCTACGGTATACCACGAGTATCGTATCGTATTCCTATCTACTCTATCTACTGATAATGGTCTACCAAAAGCGGACAGTGAGACCGTCGAGCGCCAAGTCGGAGATCACACCGACGCCCGACACCGACTGTCAAGTGGATATGTCTAGATCCTTTAATTACATGGCTCATTTATCGCCAATTTCATTGCCAATTGTATATCGTCAGTTGCGTCTTTAATTGCATTGTCAATTGCATCTTCAAATGGCATGGCATGGCATGGCTCTATTAGCATGCCTCAATTCCATCGTACCTTCACTCAACTGGGCTTGGCTCACTGTTTAGTTTAACTGGCTTGGCTAGCTGCCTTGATTCAAATGGCTTTACTCAATCCGGCCAGAATAAACTGGCTTGGCTCAGCTGGGAGTCACACCACTAAGCCAGATCTGAGCTTCGCTTTGATTCTCTTCACTTCTCTCAACGAGGCTTGACTAAACTATGCTCCACACTAATGGATTTGATGCAAAGAATTAGCATCAATTCCCCAACAACATTATCCCAAATAGCTCAAGTACATGGAACCAGCTCTTTAGTCTAATTGTTCCATACGTGAATTAGCGGCTTCCCATCATCATCATCATCATCATCATCATCATGTTCATTGTATTAGTCAAGAAGATTATCGCATTGTTACATTGCTTTTTTTTTCAGGTTCACCATGTCAAACTAGTTTCTTTTTACCACTATGGATTTTCCATTTCAGTCCTATATTTCAACTTGGTCAATGACAAGCAGATCGCGTCTATCGATCATTGTCGTATGTCATTCATGTCATGTATGCAGGCCTCTCACTCTAATAAACAGCCGTTCAGATGGAGAATCTCCACATTCAACCCCAAACTTGAATAACGGAGTGAACGGAGTCAGCCAGTCCAAAACTTCAGTTAACCTGACTGAACCAGATCCGAAAAAATGGAGTAATTCAGTGAATCAAGAGTAAATGTACGGACTACAAGCGGTGCCAATTAGCGGACCCGAGGAATCGTACGTTCCAGGGGACTATTCTACTGAAGACCTGGCCCCACCGCAAACAGTTGTCGCTACCAAAGTATTGGAATAAGTGAAAGCCAACTTTAACAGTGGAGCTGCAGCACCACTTGCAGCGATGTTACGCCTTTGGAGTGGTCATATCTAAACATGTTGAGTACGAATTTTTTGACAAAGAAACGTTCTACCTGTGCTGCCTGTTCCACGACATTGGTGCAAGCCCGGAGAACCAGGCCAAAACAAAGATGAGCTTCGAGTTCTACGGCGGCATTCTGGCGAGAGAATGGCTGATCCAAGCTGATTATCCCGCAGATCAAGTCGATTGCATTGTTGAAGCTATCTTTAGACACAGTCTGCCGGCGATGAGCGGCAAAACTATCTCTATCGGGTGGTTCATAGATGTTACCACAGCCATCGACATCTCCGGTATGTGTGGACACCTAGCCAGCGATAAGGTTGTCGAGATGGCGGTCCAGGCCTATCCCGTGTGCGAATCAACCACTATTTCGGCTACCAAATGGGCCACCAGGTGCAAACAAAGACGTGGTCCCTAACCAGCTGCCGCGAAATTGTCGCTCTCCCGGACAAGATCCGGACCAACAAGATCATGGCCAAATACGATAACTGATACGGGTTATATACGGTTGGGGTCGGGGGACTGCCTCCGGCGGCTGGGGCTCCGCCCCAGACCCTGGTTGCTCCTGCTTCGCAGGAGTTGACCGGGGAACGGGGACGGAACGACTCGAGCGCAGCGAGAGGAGCAACCAGGGTCTGGGGCGGAGCCCCAGCCGCCGGAGGCAAGCGGGGAAGGAAGTTAACACTGTTACAGGATTAAATTAATCGTAGTCGAGGATCTCGTTGTTGAAGTCGTTGGCGGTGGAGTCGCCGGCAAAGGCCTTTTCGTGGGCAGCCCGGATGTATTTCATGGGGTCGATGCGCTCTTGGTTGCGGTCGTTGAACCCCCATTCACCGTCCGAGTTGTCGTAGATGGTCAGGTTTCGCACGTCTCGCGGGTGGATTCCGACGTAGGACCCGCCGCCGGCTCGGTGCAGGACTGCCAGATTGTCCCAGATGACAAAGTCGCCGGGCTCTTCGTAGTTGACTTTGTGCACGTATTTCGGCTGGGTAGCGTGATTAAACAGCTTTTCAATGAGTTTGGTGCTTTCTTCTTGGTCCATGCCTTCAATATGATGCAAATGGCCTGCCAGGTAAAGATCTTTACGTCCGGTCTGAGGTTGGGTCTCAACTACAGGGAACTTGCCGAATGGGAAGTCGTTAGGATCAAGCATTTGGAATGTCTTGAGCCAAGGAGCAGCTTTTCGACGAGACTCGAAAATCGAGTGTGCTCCGACTTTGTCTTGAATGTACTGCTTGGTCTCTTCGTCGAGGTCGTCATAAGCAGTTCTACTGTCAGCAAACTCGGTAGCTCCTCCTGTACCTGCTGGCACGGGAACTGTACATTTCAGAGTGGTGTAACGAACTCTTCTTGGATCATATGATTTGTCAACATGGAAGATACCAGTGGCCTTGCCAATGAAATATTGCAGTTCACCTTTCTGGACAACAGTGCCGTCACGGTGGATGTTGCTAGGATCTCCAATATACTTAGACTTGACTCTGTTGTCAGCCGAAGCGTTGGGACATAGTTCGCCAAAATGTTGGCCAAACTTGACGAAATTCTCGTCAGTCAAACCAGTCTTGCGGAATGTCAAAAGTCCGTACTTGTGTAGGCCGTCTTTGACTTGCTGAACCACTTCTGGTGGCAGCTCCTTGCTAAAATCGACGCCCACGCATTGGGCGCCAAACGTCTTGTGAAGAGGAATGAACTGGAGAGTGTCCTGAGTCATGTTTGATGTGTCTTGGATGTGCTGGGAAGATACTAACTGATGTAGTAGGATCTAGACAATCTGGTATAGAGTATCTGAGATGATAGAATCTGATTCAGTGGGATCTAGATGATAGATCTAGATAATCGGTTCTGACCCGTATAGCAGGATCCAATATGACAAGATCTAGATAGTAAGATCTAAGATGACAAGATCTAGAAAATAAAGAATCTAGATAATGGGATCTAAGAGATCTGATATAATAGGATCTAAGAGATCTGATATAATAGGATCCAAGATGATAGGACCCGAGATGACAAGACCGAGAGATTAGAGATAGCTTTCAGAATAAATTAAACTCGAGCTAGTTATGATATGCGGTGACAGAATAGCGACCCGGTATAATCAGTAGCTTCCTTACAAATTAACTCTGAATAAATAAATAAATAAATAAGACTATGAACCAGGAAGACCCTGTGCATTTTATACTAGCGCCAGGAACAGACCAGCTACCCCAGACACCTTCGTGGGACGAGTGGGGGATTAGGTCTGGCTACCCCACAAAATGCCTGAAAAGCTTATGTTTGTGTAACCCCCACCCCCGAGTCGAAGTTTTGGGTCAGCATGTGCTCGTGTGGTGAACTAAACTACACCCCCAGACCTGCACCCCACAACCGTCGAACCCCCACCTACCATCATCTCCGCCATATCCATCACCGCCAGCCCGTCTACCAGCACGGCACTCCAGACTCTATACGAACCACTAGACAGCAACTAACGAATCCGGGCTACCACTGCTGTATCTTTTGCCCGAACACCATCACTAAACCCAATTACTTTACACACCCAACTCACAAGCGGAGTGAACAGCGGGGATTGACCCACCGCTATCGTGCATACCACATCCACTTATCTTTTAACTTAGCATACACTGCAGAAATACAGTCCACATACGGATTCCAAACCACATCCACATACCCCCGCGGGACTTTCTTGGCACTACCCCCGCCGACACTCACCCCGCGGGCTTCTCTCCACCCGAGTCGGGGTCCGGGTTGTGCCTCCGGCAGCTGGGGCTGCGCCCCAGACCCCCCGGCTCCTCTCGCTTCGCTCGAGTCGTTTCCTCACGGATCGCGACCACTCCTGCGAAGCAGGAGCTACCAGGGTCTGGGGCGGAGCCCCAGCCGCCGGAGGCAGTCCCCCGCGGGGTCGGCACTCGGGTCGCTACGCGGTGCGTCAGGCAGGGGGCTCCGCAGGGGGATGTGTGGCGCGAATCCGTGTTGAGGGGGCCGAAGATCAGGCGAGGATCCGTGTAACGAGGAGGCCAGGAGACGCTGGTGCCGGAGAAAGGTGCCGGCACCACCATGAGTGTCACGTGGCATCTGGTCCCGACAACCCTGTCGGATAAGGGGATGTTTGATGGCGTGTAGAGGCATGCATGTAAGACCCGGGTTGGGGGGCATATCCCGGCGGTGGCGGCACGGGGTATATGATTACACAATTTGCCACTCATGCACGTTTACGATTGCTTAATCCCGACGATCGCCACCGGCGGCCCCACCCTGCGATAGCGGGCTACAAAGCCACCACCGCCAGCCCGGGGCCTACCCACCCACCAATGGCGCTAGGGGCATTTGTCAGGGATGGGTGCTGCCTCTGCCTCCGGCGGCTGGGGCGCTGCCCCAGACCCCGTAGCTCGCTTCGCTCGAAGGTTGGGCGACCCCCCCCCCCCCCCCCGCACGCCACCCCCATCTCCCGACGCACGACTCGAGCGAAGCGAGAGGAGCCACGGGGTCTGGGGCGGAGCCCCAGCCGCCGGAGGCAGAGCCCCCCAGCCCATCCCAGCCAGGCAGCCCGCGTGGGCGGCTGCAGTTGCTCCCAAAGGTCGCCACTGGGCCGCGGGGGGTTGCTGCGGCTGCCAGGTGCTGCTGGGGGGAGGGGGGTCGGTGCCACCTGGTCTCCCAGCCGGATGCGGCCCGCCCCCTCCAAATCTGGTGCCTGGCGTGGGCGGTGGGAGGTAGTGGCCTGGGTGCTTGCTAATTTGTATGCTACTATCGGGGGTTGGGAATGGCGGCCACTGCGAGGATGGGGCGTGGATGGCGGCAACGGGGCAGATGGGTTATTGCTCCGGCGGGGGCAACCAGGCCTGCCGTGGTGTGTAGGAGGTGCATGTTTATAGGTCTTTTTCGCCTCTCATTTCTCTCCCTAAGTCATATTTGGACCAGGACCTTTGTACAACACTTTTTTCCGTTTGGTACCTGTTTCGACCCTGTTTTTAGATTTGCCAGTGATTTTCTGGCTCTTCTCTGTTTAAACTTTGTTGGTTCTGTTTGATTGTCTTGGACCTCGTGGCTGATTAATTCAGGCCCGTTGTACACTGTCCAGGTGTGGTTTTTGTTTGTGTTTTTTTGACTGACTGACAAAAGCTACTGCTTCTGCCACTGCTGCTTCTGCTGCCGTTTGTGGTGCTTACCTTAACGGAATCACCCTCTCGCTTTCTTTCTCAAGTTCTCTGGTTTCTCAACTGGTTTCTTGTATCAGAAGGGAGTTTTGGATCGTGCGATTGTACTCGATTGCTCACTTTTTATTCACTGTATTTCTGGTCTTACGTTGTCGTTGACGCCTCCCTGACTGGTTTTTAGTTCTGGTGGCTATTTTTTCACGATTGGAGTATTGATTCAATTTCTGGGTTAGTTTTGGGTTTGTATTACACACCACTGAACTCTGGCTTTGGTTCGGTTTGTGGCGGTGACACGATGGGGGTTGGTTTTTGCCTCCGGCGGCTGGGGCTCTGCCCCAGACCCCGTGGCTCGCTTCGCTCGTTGCGTTGGGTGATGTGTGCTATACGTTAGGGTGGAGTCGTTTTTGGGGGTTTGATGGCGGTTTGATTGGGTTCATGGGACTAACGTGAGTTTTAGATCGACTGTGAGCGTGGCTTTTTTGAGAGCATTTGGTAGCATTTGTGACTTGAGTTTCTCGTGAAGTACTCGTCACGCATACCTGAACTTCAGCTTTTGTGAGAGTTTGTACGAGTTTGTGCGAGGTTTTTTGAAGGTTTTTTTTAAGTGAATAGTGCGTGGCAAGATCTGGTTCTATCACCTCATTTACGTGCTTTACGTCCTTTGCTTACTGCTTTCTTCACTATACTCTATCCTGGCTTTGAAAAGCAACTTCTGTTCCTTTTAGGTCTGTCTCATTTGTCAGTCGACTCTATTCTGTTCATTCACCCGATTCAATTGATGTCAGATATTGCCACTTTTTGACTCCTTATTTTCCCTTTTTTTGCATCGTCTTTAATATCCAAGCTTAAATGAGAGAGCTAAATTTTAGATCGGTGCCATCTAACAGAGCGGCCGTGTCGATTACTACTACCCTGTACGATCGGAGAGCCCTCGATTGTACTGCTGATAGACCGCTTGTCAATTCGTTGAATCATTTGACTTATTTGGCGTCGTCAAGTGCTCGTGTTCGCGAGACGTTGTGTGTCGATGGCGGTCTGGAACGATTAGTGGCTATTCTGAAAGAGTGTCGAGATGATTTTCATTCGAATCCAGCTGTTAAAGAAGAAAAAACTGATGGCGGTCTTGAGGATGGTGAAAATGATGGTACTAATATGACCTTGTCTCGCATTACAAAAGAGCAAGAAATGCTCACTGCATGGAAATGGACTCTGGCTCTTCAGTGCCTGGTTTTTCTTGGTACTCGTGGAACTGAACAGATTCGTAGTAGAGTCGTGGATGCTGGCTTGATTCCTGTGATTACTACTATTCTCGACAATTATTTATACAATACCACTGAAAAGACAAAGTGGATGCAAAAGGCTCGTGCTAATTTCTTAGGAAAGACTAGTAGTAGTAGTAGTAGTGGTGGCAGTGTTGGTAGCACTGGATCGAGTCATGGGTCTAGTAATGGTGTTCGTAGTATGGGAAGTACCGGTACTGGAAATGCCGTTAGTATGAATCCAAGTAGCACTGAAGGTAGACGATATGTTAGTGGCCATACTACAGCAGCCGCTGCTTTAACTACTGCTGCCTTTGGCGACGACACCCCTGGTCCTGGCTCAGTTGCTGTTGCTTCTACCACTGCTACTAGTGCTGGCACTAGTGTTGCTGGTTTTGCAAATTCTTCTTCAAATTCATCTTCACAATCTTCTACTTCTTCTTCATTCGGTCCTTCATCTACTTTTTCTTCGTCTTCGTTTACACCATTTTCTAATCACCTTCGACCAGTACGATCCAACAATTCCACTGCTGAATCTGTAGCTTCTAGCTCGGCTTCTAGCGTCTTTTCAGTAGCATCCATGTCTTCATCTGTTTCTTCAGTCTCTTCTTTAGAAAGTTTCGATAGTCGCAATGAAATGGCCAGTGCCGCTGCTGTTGCAAACTCACAAAATGTGTCCTATTTCCAACAGCAACAACAGCAAGTCCAACAGGCAATGGCCCAACAACAATTGACTGAACAGTTACAACAACGATCGATGCCCAATGATCGAAGACCAATGTCTACTTCAGCAACTATTAACTCGTCATTTGCACAAAATATGCTAGCAGCTGCTTCAGTGCCTGCTAATTCATTACGCACCAATCAGCCCAACCCTCGATTCCCTCCTCTTCATTCCCAAGCATCGAATGCCGTATTCCACACCCATGCACGAGCTTCACCATCGGCTCATACTCATACCCACGGATCTGCTAGCTCGGTTTCGGGATCTGTAAGTCCAGCTGGACCTTCAGCCGGAAACTTGCTAGGACCCGGAGCTGTGGCTGCTGGAGCTGTGACCGGAATTGTACCTGGATCTGGTGTGATTCCCAATTTTACTCGTCAACAACAACAACACCATCATCATCACCACCACTTTCACGATCACCATCATCACCATCATCGTCTCGACTCTAATGCTTCTAGTGCTACTAGTACTAGTCTTGATAGCATGAGATCAGTCTCTCCTGAGGCACCTCCTGGTTCTGGTTCTACAACTGGTAGTACCCTTGCATTGTCGAGTCTTCCTGATGAAGACAATGAAGAATATGACTCTGCCACTACCATCACCACTAGCACTACAATCCCTGCTACCATGGGTGATGGGTCGATTTCGACTGCTATCGTCGACCCCGAGTCGACCTCGGAAGACGATAATCCACTGTCGACCTGGTCAGACATGATTCTTCGTCCTCAACAGGAACGGCAACAACAGCAAGAACAACAACAGCAACGTCAAGAGATGCAACAACAGCAACAGCAGCAACAACAACAATTACCATTACAATTGCCATTACAACAGCAATTATTAGGAGATAACCTTACTACTGAACAACAGCGATTCCCATTACCTATTCGACCAGCCCAAGGCGCGGTGCAAACTGCGACTTCAGTTGCCAGAAGAGGTGTTGGTACTACTATGGATGGTGCTACTGGTGCTACAAATGCTACAAATGCTGCTGCTAATCAAGCCGATGCCACTACCAGTAGAGGAACTTCTGTTAACTCCAGTGTTGCATCGGCAGTGTCTGCTGTTCCAAGACAATTCCGTGAACATGTGATTGTAGCTCGTGAAGAAGATATCATTTGGGCTCTAGAGATTCTCGCATTCGTGTCGAAATACGCCTATCTCAAACCCAGTCTTCAAAACAGCCATATTGTTCCCCGTTTGTCGGTACGAGAGTCTGCAAAACAATTCCAACAACAACAAGTTAAATCACCAGCATCATCGACATCGCCAAGATCTGCAGAATCTAATGGCGGATATGATGAAATGGACGTTGATGCCGAAGAGTCGGACAACAACCATTATCACCACTATCATCATCACCACCACAACCATAGTCAACTACCATCTACGCCATCATCATCTGCTAGCACTATAACCAGTACCTCAAGTCCCGAAACAAAGTCATGGAATTATGACGAGTACGACTTCGAGGCCGAAAAAGATATCGACAGCGAGTATCTGGGCGAAACCATCAACATCTTTCCACTGGTGGAAAAGTTCACTGTTAAGCAGTTCCCCAAGGAAATCCAATACTGGGCCGGTGTTATCATGCGTAACTCGTGTCGTAGAAACGAGTCTTTGGGAGGTATTCGACAGTGTGCCAACTTCGACTGCGGCAAATGGGAGGAGTATCCTCGCCAGTTTGCAAAATGCAGACGCTGTAAACGAACAAAGTATTGCAGCAAGAACTGTCAATTGCAAGCGTGGAACTTCCACCGTCACTGGTGTGTACAATCTGGTGCTGGCAGCAGTACTAGCAGTGGCAGTAGCTCGTCTCGTCACACTAACAGCTCCACTGCCACCTCTGCTACATCTACCACGACTTCACACACCCACTCGGTCCGCACCACCACTCCTGGCACTGTACCTCCTGCTACTGCTACCCCCAATGGACCCAACCCGGCCCCTGCATCCCGTTCCCTGCCGACCATAGAGTCGACAACTAGTTCCTGACGACTTAATTTATTGCCCCTCCGCCATGTCCATATCAAAAACATTTATTTATTTGCTCACTTCTTCTCCCTTGAAACCTGCCTCCGGCAGCTGGGGCTCTGCCCCAGACCCCGTGGCTCCTCTCGCTTCGCTCGAGTCGATGCTTCTCCTCCCTTAACATGCCTCCGGCGGCTGGGGCTCCGCCCCAGACCCTGGTTGCTCCTCTCGCTTCGCTCGAGTCGGGCTTGGATGCCCCTCCTCTCGTTTCTGGTTTTCAAACCCAGTCGACTTTGCTTTTACAGTTTCCAGGTGATATAATCTGGAAATACAGCTAGCTACCTTCGATCACCGTTTGCTAAGGTTCACGAAGTCTCCTGAGACTGGACTTCATCAAAGTTTTACCGAGAACTTTATTCATTTTTCTAAATTTCGAACCACACTGAGTGTATAGTTTGTTCTTTATCTTCGTCTGACTTGTTTCTCAAAATTGGGCACCAAACCGAGATTAGACCAGATATAATTGTCAGGGAAAGCTCCCTTACTGCGATTTTATTGATGGAGTTAGCTCCACTTGGAAATGTTTTTTGTTCAGTCATCCTGAATGCTCCACAGACTTCACTTGATTCTACTGGCTAGTTTTCAGACCCTATTGTTCTCGAATCGGAGTTGCTCCGTGATTTCCTAGGAGATCATTTGGAAACACAGCTACCACATGGACTTGAACAAAGTCTTAAAAAACTCCAACTTTGCTCGGTATCAAGATCACAATTTTAGTCGATTGAAGCTGATTTCCAGAACACGGGCACTAGGCAAAGACTCAACCGCATAACTTCCAGGGATGAATCCTTTCCAAAAACCCTGTTTGTATTTGTAGCTCCTCATGGAAGTGCTATGCTTGACCTGGCTGTCCTCCACCTCTTTGGAGTTTGTTCCGGAAAGTCCTTTTGTCTCCACTGGCTGTTTTTTCAGACCTGTTGCTTACAAGTTTGGTTCGTTAGAGGAAACATCGTGCTTCAGACAGCTTGAGTCGTGGGGTGTTGTTTTCACTGACAGGCTTTCAGAACCATTTTTGCTCTTGAGTCAAGTTTATTAGAGCGATGATTGTGCTTTGGTAGCTTCACCATTGATATTTCCACCAGCTTCTCAGAATATAATTTCAGAATCACGAATCCCGTTGGACTTCGCACTCCACGCCCGACTCGAGCGAAGCGAGAGGAGCAACCAGGGTCTGGGGCGGAGCCCCAGCCGCCGGAGGCAGTCCCTCCTTAGAACAGGTGAAAAATCGTTCGATACAGGTTCACTTCGAGATTGCCAGATCCTGTTGTATTTGAGCTGAGGTAATTTCCGTAATTCAGTTGGTTCAAACCCGTAGTGAAATTCGCTAGCATCACAGAACCACGAACCTCGCTGGAACTGACACCCCACGCCCGACTCGAGCGAAGCGAGAGCAGCCACCAGGGTCTGGGGCGGAGCCCCAGCCGCCGGAGGCACACCGTCCCGAGAAATGATGAAATGCAAAATCGTCTATAAAGGTACACCTTCGATCTTTTTCATCCAGTACATGGTCTGTTCCATAAAGGTCAGAGTGAGGATGGTATGGGGCCCGATTCTCATGAGATGGGGAATGAACCCCTTATAAAGAGCCAGGGGTCCCTCGATGGTGACGGTTTTGTATGCGCAGTCAAAGGGATTTTTATACAGATTGCCCTTCTGGTTGTACATTCGGGTCATGAGCACATCCCAGGGGTTCATGACAATACACACGCCGAGTCCACTGACAGCACTTGCCAGCAGATGGCGAACAGGCCCATCAGCCGCGAGATTATATTTTTCAATGACAGTCTTACTCCAGTTGTAAATGGGCAGTTGTACACTAGAACCAGCACCGGTTCTTAGAATTGCAGCATCCACACCTCTGTACAAACCTCTGACACCTTCAGTTTTCCAGATGGTAGAAAGACCCTGCAGAGTGCTTGTATAATGAGTTTGAGCACCGATTTTGAATACAGGCGAGTACGACTGCATCCGGATTTTTATCAGGTAAAAAGGAGATCCGGCAATAGCGCCCATAATGCCACTACTAGCACCAGCAGCGATATTAAGTCCGAACTGCTGGTCCGTGTACTCGTAACCAAACAGCGAATTGAGTCCTCTTCTGACCGGTTCATAGAAACCCAATCTACAGCCATTAAGTCCGATCTGATAGATATAAGCGGGAAACAGACCCTTCTGACATCCCCTGATACCCTCGTGCTTATAAATAGTGGCCAGACCCTGAAACAGACCGGTATAAATTCTCTTTCCCTGACCTTTAGCAGCCAGTTCTCCCTGGAGTTGCATTCTATTCTGTTAGTTCTGGGGAGGGGGGACATGCCTCCGGCGGCTGGGGCTCTGCCCCAGACCCTGGTTGCTCCTCTCGCTTCGCTCGAGTCGAACGTCGGGAGTGTGCTCGACAAAAGAAACGACTCGAGCGGAGCGAGAGGAGCCACGGGGTCTGGGGCAGAGCCCCAGCCGCCGGAGGCACAGTGCACAGTGGACCTACCGAGTTTTGATCAGTTCAATGGGGTTTGTGACGGTGACAGCTCCACAGGCCGCGATACCGCCGGCTATGAACCCGCCGAAATGGCTGAGGTGTTTGACCGGTTTCTGGTCCTCGTGCTCAATGGCGTCTGCTACTGCCGCTGACGAAGACGACATTTTTTATGTGGTGATTCTGGCAGTTCGCGGATGTGTGAACAGTGAACTGAGAACGTGGATTCCGTGAAAAATAAAGATTTGGATCCTGATCTGGGTTCGGAGTTAGATCTCGAGTTGGCTGGTGAAATTTCACTGATCCAGTGCAAGTTCGTCAGCTGGAGTGGAAAGTGAATGAATGAATGCAAAGTGCAAGTTGACCTGATTCTGCTGCCGGTTTTTTTATTTGACAGACGGGTTTGATTGAACCACGGGAAAATATCTCCGATACAAAGAAAACCAATTAATTGGCCTTGTCAGTGGAAGTCAAAAAAGCTACTTCGTATACTTCGCAAACTGGTTTAGCTCTTTGGCTCCGACTACGGGGAAGTCCTAATTACACGGCTAACGGAAAAAAGGGTCCGATACCGGTGTGATTCAGTCACCAGCCGATCTCGCTCGCAAATGCAGGGCACCCATGAACTGGCCTGACCGCCCGACCCGCTTACTCTTTCCGGCACCACCACCATCTAGTGTCACTCACTCCAAATCCGCGGTACTTACAAACGCCTAATTCTGGCCCCTGTCACAAAGTTCACGAAACACAAAAAACTCACGAACCAAAAACCGAAATAAAAACACCACCCTCCGTCGTCGGTGACGGAACTACCCCGCACTTGCAATCCCATCTCTCCACCGGCGTTAACCGCCCGTTCTCTGCATGCTGCTCCGCCCATACCCGTGTCGCAGGGCCGGGGTCAGTTCGGGGGGGGGGGGGGGGGGGGGGGGGGGGGGGTGGCACGGTGCCACCGGCGGCCGGGCTCCGCCCGGACCCGTAGCTCGCTTCGCTCGTTCCTGGGATCGTACCCAGCCCAGAGTTTTGGCGCGCTGCAGTTGGAGACGCAGGGTCCTGACCCGGGTCCGCCCGCTCGCAACACGTGAGTCTGGATCCAGAACTATCACTTCAAATAACGTTTTATTTACACCGGGAGATCACAAAACCGAACCCACCAAGACCACAGAAACCACCCCCAACCACACGCGCTCGCGAAGCGAGCACAACGGGGTCTGGGGCAGCGCCCCAGCCGCCGTAGGCACACCCTCCGCACCCCAAGCTCCCCAATTGGCTCAGAAATAAGTCCCCCGCTCCTTGGGGTCGAGTTGAGGTTTACGACGGGTCGAGATACCGTAAAGGCCCGGGGTCTGCCGCGGCACGCCGGTGGGTATGCAGGACCAGTGAAGATTTTGACTGCATATGCACGATTAAGCTGCATCGTGAGTTTAAGATATGCAGTTAGCTGGATATAAGCACTGTTTACGGGCTTTTTTACTGGCGGGCATTAACCGTTGCTCTTTCCTATAAGAATAGCGGGTTTTCTTTCCGGTCTTGAGTCTTGGCTTTTTAAAAATTTTTTTCTCTGTTTTATTTCTGTTTCTATATTTATTCCTGGCTTTTTCTGCTCTATCTGGACCATCGTGAATCGTTATTATTCAATTCCGTTGTTCAAATCAAATCAATCAGATCAAATCATATCACATCTGATTTATTACATTTTATTCATTGAAAAACAAAATGTCTGTCGCAGTAGTGGATATTTCACAGGCCGACTCTAACAAGGCCGCTCAGGAGCTTGTGGATGCTTGTTCGACGCTTGGATTCGTGTTCATTGAAGGATCTGAGTTCACTCAAGCTGACATTGACCAGGCTTTTGATTTGTCGAAAGAGTACTTCAAACTGCCTGTTGAGGAAAAGGCCGAGGTACCTATTACACCTGAGAATCACGGTTACTCGCGTATCAATTTAGAGGTGTTGGATCCTGAGAACCAGCCCAAAGGTGATCCTAAGGAAGCATTCAACTTTGGCCAGTTTTTGCACGGCCGTCCTCAGCACGAACTGCCAAAATTTTTCGAGTCCAAACTTCCTGAACTGACGTATTTGGAGTCCAAATGTCATGCTTTGTGTGTGACTTTATTGAAACTTCTTGCCAAGGGATTAAAGATTGAGGCTGATAAGGGCGGAGACAACTGGTTTGCCGACCGTCACAGACCCAATGAGAAATCCGGCTGTATTTTCCGATTCTTGTACTACCACGCCCAGAATTCTGCTTCTCCTGAAGAGCAGATTCGTGCTGGTGCTCATACCGACTACGGATCTTTGACTCTGTTGTTCCAGAAAGAGGGTGAAGACGGATTAGAAGTGCTTTCTCCCGTCACTAAAGAATGGACCCGTGTCAAGTTTGTTCCCTCGAGCAAACCTGGAGCTGCTCCTCCTATTATTGTCAACGTTGCTGACCTGCTGAGTTTCTGGACCGCCGGAATCCTCAAATCGTCCATCCACAGAGTCCGATTCCTGCCCGAAGCCCAAAAAGCCGGCCGCGACAGATACTCCATCGTCTACTTCTGTCACCCCGAGAACGACGCCCTCCTTGAGCCCGTCCCCAGCCCCATCGTCGCCCAAATCGAGGCCCGTGGTGCCAACAGATCCGACAGAGAAACCATCACCGCCAAACAGCATCTCGACAAACGTCTCGCCGCTACCTACGGCTGGAAGAAATAATTCTACTCAATAAACGACTTACGACCCCTTCCTTCCCCCCTCTGCCTCCGGCGGCTGGGGCTCCGCCCCAGACCCTGGTAGCTCCTCTCGCTCCGCTCGAGTCGGCTGTGGGCCCTGCGTTTGGACCCTGGAGTCACGTGATCGAGGAGGGGGTTCTTGGCCCGATATCGCGTATAAGAATATTTGGATAAAGGTCCTGACTGAATGGTGAAGTTGGCATGTGAGATCGATGCCCGTAGACTCGACCCGTGCAATTGTTACAGTAGAGTAGTTCTAGACATGGCAGGAAGTAAGTAGCAGGTGAATGGGTTTTCTGTCTTCTGGCAGCAATCCCAAGAGATTCTCAATCCTAATATCGGACCCAGTCGGCGAAAACAGCCGTTCGGCACCCCCCACGGGGTCTCACCCGACGCCCGACTCGAGCGAAGCGAGAGGAGCAACCAGGGTCTGGGGCGGAGCCCCAGCCGCCGGAGGCAGGTCAATTGGCCGAGGAGTTCAGACAACCGGTGAATCAGTGCTAACTGGAGGTGAAGTCAACTCGTTTGATGCGTTTGTGACGGAGCAGCGACTGGTGAAGAGTTTGGCGCTGGCTGCGTTGGAGGGCGCAACTCTGGCCGTGGATGGCGAGTATTTTGTGTCGCAGGTTCTCGGTGCGAAAAATAAGGAGGATTCGTCGTTGGCTGGTGGTCAGGGAGTTCGCGAACCGCTCGTTCATGCTGTGGGAGGGTTCCCTTCGTCGTTGGAGGAGAGAGTTTCGAAGTTCGTCAAGCAGCTGGATTCACACAAGATTGAGCCATTGTTCGTTCTTAATGGACTTGATCTGGTTCAAACAAGACCTTCGTTAAGTGGAAAGAAGAAACAAGCTGATCAGAGAACTAATGCATGGAATTTGTACGAAAAGGGTCAAGGAGAACAGGCAGTTTTGCTGTTCGACGAGATTGATCCGTTTGACTTGCATTTATCGGGTTTTGGTTTGAGAAAGTTTATTAATATTTTAATCAGTTTGGGTGTCAAGTTTATTCAGGCTCCTTACACTGCCTCGGCTCAAATTGGTTATTTGTATCAAGAACGATATGTTGATGCGGTTTATGGGACTAGTGAAGCATTCCTGTATCAAAGTATCGAAAAGGTTATCACCAATATCTCCAGTGATGATACTATCCAATATGTTGTTAAAAAGACAGTGATGAACGAGCTGGGATTCTCGACCCATGACCAGTTTGTTGAAGCTGCAATTGGCGTCGGCTGTTCTCTCAGTGGAGGAGTGGCCTTTACTACTATTGAGCAAATAGTGGCAGCCAATCCTCGAACCACTGCTCTTCGAGCTGCTCAAGAGATCACTCAAGCTAATGGATCGATCTACGGACCGGTTTTTGTGACTTCTTCAGCCCCTGATTCCGCTTCTGTTGATAGTACTCCATATTTGGAGAGATTCCAAAAGGCACTTGCCAGTGTGGATTTCCAACCAGTTCTCAAAGATGATGGAAAGGTCGAGCCGTATCAAAATATCGGTAATGTTCCTAATGATGCACATGAATTTGTGGGTCAGAGACTACCTGATGAGATCTTTTTCTATCTGTCAAAGGGACTGATTGGCCCTGAATTGCTTGATGCAGTGACTTCGGGCTCGCTACTAGAGTATGCTCCTTTAGATGGCGGAGACAATAAAGAGTACCGGGAGTTTCTCACTAAAGAACAAAAAGATCTCAAAAACAAGGCATTCAACCTGCTTATAGGCTCTTTGCATAGATACTACCAGTTCAAACCAATAACAACCAAGTACTGGTACGATTCTTCACGAGACAGTAAATTCGAGAGAATCAATCCTCCTCTTTATACGTCCACAGTTCCTCCATGGATTCGAGCTGTTGAAGCGAACAAGCTAGATTCTGCTGCTGCTTCTGTATCCTCTCCAACCTGGAAACTTCTTTTAAACCTGGAAAACACCGATATCACCATCCCAGCCACGGGTTCTAAACAACTTGTACCGCTAACGAAGGATTCCGAGATTTTGAGTGTGTCTATTCTGGCGACATTGCAAACAGCAGGGTTTATTTCTGCCGACCAGAAACTGACCAGTTGGGGTAAAGCACTTGCAAAAGGGTTTTCAGATATCAACCCTGCGCTTTTAGAACCGCTCATTATCGCTACCACTCTGTTCAAAAACGGGTTCCTCAACTCGAAACCGTTTACACCCACTGCACGTAATGCCGCGGCATCGACTATTAACGGCGATGTGCTATTGATTTCACGAGTGGCTGCTCATATCAACCTCAAACACAATCCCATCGGGTACACGGGACCACTGAGTCGAACTCTACTTTCTTACCAATCACTCATCTCGAAACAAACCCAAGATTACCGATTACTGTTTGAATCGATCATCACCGCAATTTTCACCAACGGCCAAGCCGAGCGAATCAACCGTACTGACCAGCAATGGACCGATCTCGTCAAACAATTACCGTTCACCAACATTCCCAACGTCGGAACCGCCATTGCAACCCAATCGTATCTCGAAGAAGTTCTATCGAACGGTGGTGATGTGAACAGCGCCAAAAGCTCGCTCAAACCCATGTTCAAACAGGCCGTCGACGTGGCCACCGACGTCCACAGCGCCTTCGAACTGTGGGACGCGCTCTTCAAAGTGGCCACCGAAGCCAAAAACACCGATCTCGTCAAAGACAAAGACTACGACCCGTTCGATGCCGCCGACAAATGGCTCTCCGCCAACCGGTTCTAACCGCTGGGGTCCTATAACGAATAAAAACCACTACAACCTGCACCAGTGCCTCCGGCGGCTGGGGCTCCGCCCCAGACCCCGTTGCTCCTGCTTCGCAGGAGATGGCTAGGACCGTCGACGGAACGACTCGAGCGGAGCGAGAGGAGCCACGGGGTCTGGGGCGGAGCCCCAGCCGCCAGAGGCAGGTTCACGAGAATACAAACATTAACAAGTTAAATATAGTTTAAACAGTTTTCGATGACGGTGACGTTGGTCACGACCTCGAGGGTGCCGTTGCGGCCGACTTTTCGCGCGTACTGTTGGCGGCGGTCGAGGGGGAGTTTGATATAGCGGCTGATGACGTCGTAGTCGAGGAGCGAGCGGCCGGAGGAGGTCATTTGGAGGTTGGTGACCAGCTCGCTGCCGTGAGCTCGGTGCATTCGCGGGTTCAGACAGGCCGTATGGTCGTCTTTGTCGATGATTTGCTGCTGGATCACGTACAGAGCTCGGTACGACGCTTCAGATAACGGCAGAACTGTCGCGATTGTTCCGTCGTCAGCAGCACAGAGTGGCACTAATGTCACGTCTTTGCGAACGTCGTTGATAGGTGCTGATACCATGGACGAGAAGTGCTTGCCGGTGAAGAACTCGGACCGTCGAATCAGTTTTTGGCCAGAGAGCGAGCTGGGGTCGTCGGGATCGTATTGCAACAGGTGCAGTCTTCTGTCCCGGTCAGCGACAATCGCGTATAGTGAACCATTGCTGTAGATAAACTCCGAGCTGGTGGCTTCCAGCTGGCGGAAGTCTTTACTGATGGTCGACATACGATATGGTTCTTGTCCAAAGCCGGCGATGATGGTGTTTCGCATCGCATCCGTCAACAGAAGCAGGTTTTTCACCTTGGCTACGGAAGAAACGTAGATTCCCAGATCCATGAATGCTACTGGAATAATAGACTTGTCTTCTTGGATGTTTCGGACCACCACTTTCTGTCCTTGTGATACCAACAGATGTCCATTCACTTCACACACAGCCGTCACGGCTCCTTTTGTGGCTTCGTTGCCAACTTCTTTCAATTTGTGATTTGTCTCGGGTCGACCTGGTTCTGGAACAACGTCGATACAATCATAAACATAAAATACACCCTTGGCAGCAAGATCCTCTCCTCTCAAAAATGAAGTTCCAAATGCAATATACTCTTTACTCAGTTTTTGTCTCTCAGAAACTTCTAATTTAACAGCTTTCATAGCCAGGATCACCTCGTTTTCTGCCAGATCAAACTCGTCAATCACAGTCCATGTCAGTGGTGACACCATTTTAACACTGCTTTGGAATGATTTTGCAGCAGGGAAGCCCTCAACTAGACCTTGGAGTGGTACATCGTCGGCATCTAGTGCATTGTATGGAATGGGTTTACAAGTGGATACTACGTAAACTTGAGCTGTTGAGTGGTAACACAGATTAGTCACACTTTGACCAAGAAGAACTCGTTGAACAGGCCATGCATTTTCATAATCAATGGTATCTGACAGGGTCGCAATACGTAGAATGCTCTGGTCATCCACGTAAGCAAATCCATTTTCCACAGATTCGGTGTTAAATAAAGTGAATCCCCAGCATGGCGTTCCAATGAATGGATGTATACGCACAGGGTTATGAGATCCTTTCAGAATCACTTGTGGACTGTCTCCTGTAACAACAATGGCAGAAAGTCCTCTATTACCGAAATTGCCGACTACCTCAAGCGTCACATCCACCACGTCTTCAGCTACTAATGGTGCCGAAAGAGCCTCGACTTTCATGAAATTTAGGTTGTCTCCATCTAGCAATGCTTTATACACCACCAGCTCACCACTTGTCGTGAGTATAACGAGATAATCTTCTCGTTCTACTAATAAGTCTCCCAAGCTGGCAATAGCTGCCTGCTGAATAGATACTTTCTCAGATGGCGATGTTGAATTGGTCGACTCGTCATCTCCTGGAACAGTAGCCTGAATATAGTTGGCGAGTTGTGAAAATTCTGTATAACGCGAATATCCACCCTGTCCATCTAATTTGGAAATCTATATAAAGTTAGTACCAGTTTCTTTGTATATCAAACCAATTCTCAAGAGAAGCCTTAAGTGATTTTACTTACAATAACAGCATCACTATTGTCAACGAACACAGCCAGATGCCGTGAGGTTGAACTTCCTGTGTCTTTGCCCGAAACCGATTCACTGTCGCGCTTGCGCTTCTTTCTTGTCGGTCCCGAGTTAGTCTGGAATTTGATCCCTGTTAACGACGAAGTGCCTACATATCCCGATTTCAGACTCGACGAGAAAAGCTCGGAATGAAGTTCCACCTGTTCAAATGTGACAGCGCCAGATTGGTCTTTTTGGTTCAACTGCAAGACATTTGTACCTTCCGCCGTGATAAGTGTGATATATGGATCACAAAAGGAGCATTTAATAATTGGTGAGCTCTCAATGTTGTAACTGCCGACACGGGCAAAAGTCGAGTCATATGCTGAAATCCCCTGCTCGCGTACTTGGACAACTACAAGCCCATTTAACAAGACACTGGCACCGATTGTTCGACTAAGTACCAATTCTGTATCGTCTGTGATATTGGCAAACTCTTCACCAATTCGATACAGAACAGATGCGTCGTTTGTGGTAGCCAGCACGTAACTATCAAGCACAGTCACTCCCACACCTTCAGCAACCACCCGGCTTCGAGGTGCCAGGGCCCAAACACCAATAAGAGGCGTCTCACCACTGTTAAGATTCAGATCGCTAACGATTTTAGGACGAATGGTCTTCTGGAATACACTTAATCCACCAGTAGGACCAGATCCTGTAGCTGCAACGAGGTCGTATAGATAGTCTGCAGGCTCTGTGTATTTGATGTATTTGTCAGTAGTTGGCTGACCAACGACAATTTCAGTTATTGGTCCATATGTTCGAAGAGTATCATCAATGGAGAGATGAATGGGCGCACTACTACTGGCACGAGCTGACGAAGAAATCTGAACTGCTTTCTTGTGTTTCGTGGCCTGACTGGCTCCACCACCGTAAATATCATCGTATTCATCGTCATACATTTCCTCATCAACATCGTCTTTTGTAGCTGGTTTGTCAGTCGACTCAGCAGCAGGCGCTTGAGCCTTCTGTTCGCTGTCACCACCCTCTTCTTTTTCATCTTCATTATCTTCAGCATAGAGGTCGTCATCGTCGATATCATCCTCAACAGCCACCGATGCAGTTACATTATTCGATGCTGGAACTGCAGTGGTGGTAGAGTGTGTAGATTTCTTGTCAGTGGATCCAGAAGTTCCACTCATACTAACAGTAGTAGCAACTACAGCATCCTCATATGCCTCGTCCTTCTCAGTGTGTTTCCAGGTAAGCAAGGTCGAGTCACCAGTAGCACTGGCAATGAAAATGTGATTTTTATCATACGATGTACCAGCAGTTGGAGTGATGCCGGCAGTCTCCACGCCAGGCTCATCACTCACTACTGGCCTCAATCTCAAAGCCTGCACCTTTCTGCTCTCAAGGAAAAACTTGAGTGAATACTTTGCACCACTCTGTAACACCACTAAAACATCAGTTGACGTCTCAAGGGCGATAACAGTGCATCCTTCTAAAGTCAAATCTTGAAGCTCAGCTGACTGATCGAAAAAGGCCTGACTCATCTTCGTGACAAGTTTAGAAAATTGATTCACAGCAAGACCAGTCACTTTGCCAGATGAGTCGATATGAATCAAGTGGTTAGCACCGACCAGAAGCGATCCTCCAACAGGAGCCGGTAAGGGAATAACCTGATCGATATCATATGGCAAACTATCAATCGAAATAATAGCAGTAGAAGATCTGTTCTGAAGATCTAGAGATAATACCAAGTACTGTACAGTGTCCTTGTGCAAAGGAGCAGTAGGAGCCCACGTTTCAACTGGCTCGTAGATAATAGCCATAGTAGGCTCTCTATATTCATAAAGAAATGCAATGTCAATGATATTGGCGATTTTTTCGTCCAATCTCGAAGCATGTACCAGGAAACTGGGGAAATAAATAGGTGGAAAGTCAGAAGAAGACGACTGAGCAGCCGTTAAAAGGCGGCCATTGGCCGTGGTTCCAGGAACTGCAGCACCAGGAATCACTGCTCCATCTGATCCAGTGTGTTTCCCATTGATTCCATTAGCACTTCTAAAATCGTCTAAATCTTCTTCTTTTGTAAACGGCAGAAAAGCCATTTGATCTTTTTGATATAATAAACATAGACATGACGAAAACGGGTCGACAATAAACGTCGATGGGAAATTAGGGTCCACAAAATGGTAAGCCTGGTGTTCAGGAAGTACAGAACTAGCAGAATCCATAATCGCACTAGCAGCACGAGATGATTGTGAAGTAAATCCGGGTCTCAACCCAGCGGGTCCTTTTTGATTCTGTTCATTTTCAGCCCGATCACCACCGCTTCTCTGGCCTGGAGCAGTACCAAAAGGCAGCTGCTTTTCGTAAAAGTGAACACTAATGGGAGTGAGAGTATGTAACAGACTATCCCATTGTAAAATAACCATCTTGGCATACCTAAAACTGATTACCACAGCATCACATTCTGAAGATGCCACAGTCCGTACTTTATTAATATCAGTGACGAATCCGTCTAAAGGCCATTCTTCTACCAAAACCAGTTTCGACTTGTTTTCTAATTTATCAGACTCACCCTCCGGCTGAAGAGTAGCCACCTCGGTCACAAACGAATCAGGACCAGTCAGCATATTCTCTTCAGCAGCCGATTCAGGATCTTCATCCTCGTTCATACGTGAATCAGTGCCATTGCCATTCTCTTTAATACCCACACCATTAGCATCAATCGTAGCAGATATACAAGAACTACCATCGTCACTCGTCGAAACAACACTCGTCTTATATAATTGCAACAAACTATTGCCTCTTACAACGAGCAACTCATTTCTACCACCGCCAGTGAAAGATCCTGAAACCACATGGCTGACAACCGACGGAGGAACCAGCTGTTTATATACGTGCATCGAGCCTAACTACCACAAAAACACAACAAGCCACTTCCAAACAAACAAACAAACAACCACACACTAGCAACCAGCAATCGAACCAATTCACAAAAAACAAACGGAAAAACCAATCGACCAAAACCAGTGAATCCAACTTTCCAGCATCTCTGCATATCGCTAAATATCAACATGCAGCCGCACCTCTCGCTCGGGGGGGGGGGGGGGGTCTGCCTCCGGCGGCTGGGGCTCCGCCCCAGACCCTAGTTGTGCTCCGCTTCGCGGAGCGGCTGGGACCGTGGAGGAACCGACTCGAGCGAAGCGAGAGGAGCCACGGGGTCTGGGGCGGAGCCCCAGCCGCCGGAGGCAGACCCCCGCCCGCGCGGATACAAGCATACTCCGAGGAGAAACTTGACCCGGAGCAAGGCCCCGGGCTAGGTGTGGAGGCGGATACAGGGATGAGGGCCATGTGCATATTTCACACGAAGAGAGAGGGTCTGGAGAAGAGCATCGATATATGCAAGTGGTCGGAAGAATTTAGGGACCAATCAGGGGATTTTCCAGGGTCCAGAATTGCAATTGACGTTTGATCTGAGAACAGAAGCACCGGTGGACTTGGAATTCAGGTGCTAGGAATCGAACAGACCGCAGAAATGCCTAAATCAAAGACCAATGGCGCTGTTGTCAGTGGCAGCAGTGGATCAGGGTCGCCGGCTGGTAATGGCCGTCAGAGCTCGCCAGTTCCTGGAAAACCAGCAGTTTTAGGGAAATCCGGGTCTTCCGGTAGCAGCAGCAGCAATGGCAAGTCTTCAGCTGCTTCGTTAGCAGCATCCGTGACCTATGCCGTCACTTTATTAGCATATTTCTGGTACACTTTGACCCAGGGAACTCTAGTGACCGATCCAGTACGAACTCTGACTGAGACTACTCTGGCTCTGGTGCTCATTCAAATTGTTTACTGTGCAGCAGGACTCGACGACCAGTCTGGACTCCACTCAACTTCGACCAAATCCAAACAACCCAAGACTGATTCTGGAATCTCCAGTAGAATCTCTGTAAGTGCTCTACTTTCACAACTGGAATCAATTATTTTTACTAACAAATTACAGACGGCCATTTTGGCGACTATTCTCAGTCTGGCGATGTCAGTTCTGGTATTCGGACTCCTGATTCTGTTCGGAGCTCCTGTCACTTCACACATTCCCGAGACGTTTCTGTGTGCCGTTCACATCTCGATCCTGTCAGTGCAACCGCTCGTGTTTGTATATAAACTGGACTCCAAGATCTGGAAAGACATTGTCTCGGTCAAACTACCACTGAATGGCGTCTATGGAGCATCCGTCGGCACGTGGCTCGGAGCGTGGCTCGGCGCTGTCCCCATTCCTCTTGACTGGGACCGACCCTGGCAACGCTGGCCCGTCACCATCGTGGCCGGAGCCTACTTCGGCACCGCCCTCGGCACCCTCATCGGCGCTCTCTACCGCCAGATTAGACACTAGCCACAACCTCCCTGTAAAATACATCTGTAACACTTGAAACGGGTGCTGCCTCCGGCGGCTGGGGCTCCGCCCCAGACCCTGGTTGTGCTCCGCTTCGCGGAGCTGCTGGGACTGTCGCGTGACGACTCGAGCGTAGCGAGAGGAGCTACGGGGTCTGGGGCAGAGTCCCAGCCGCCGGAGGCACGAAGGGGAGAAAGAAATAAATAGTTTAAGAGGTTCGTCCGTACTTGTTTTCGAGACGGCGAAGCAGTTGGAGACGTGCGACGTAGAGTTTCCAGCGGGTGAGTGCGTCTTCGTTGCGAGCAGCGGTTTCTTTTTCGCGTTTGGTTTCTTGGTCCTGACGCCAGGCGTCGAGAAGGATTTCGGCAGAGTTGACGGGGACGATACCTCCGTCGATGTCGGGTTTGGCAAACCGGGACTGGAATTTGAACCCGACAACGGCAGGTACAAAATCAATGCCGAGCTTTTTGGCGATGCGTCCGAGTCCCTGGTACCGAAGATGCACTGTTCCTTTGGGGACCATGTTCGGGGTAAAGATTTCGACCCGGCCGAACTCGTTTCGCGGAATGGGTTGTCCTTCGATCACTTCTGGTGGGACGTATTCCATCGTTTGTTCGTATGAATACAGTCCTTGCTCGACAACTTCAGGGTTATCCCCGTATTTGATGCTCGTTTCTAGTTTTCTCTTGCCGTTTCTTGTAGACGGCTTGGCTTTTTCTATAATCATAGGCTTTTCTCCTGGCTTGATAACTCGGCCCTCTTTATACCAGGCTGCTTGAGGTCGGCAGTTTACAACATCTTTTTGATGATATACAATTTCAGTTCGTGTGCCTTTGGCACTTTTAATGTCGAATTTATGAACGGGTTTTGCTCCAGGTCGTAATGTCTGGCTTTTGTACAGTTTGCTGTGGAGCACTAGCGTCGGATGTGATTTATAAGCTGAGAGAACGTTGGGATAACTGGGTTCAGTTGACTCACTGCCGTTTTCGGTACTCGATTTCGCTGCTATCCATTTTCTCATTTGAGCGTCTTCAGCTCGCAGTTTATCTGATTTCTTGTTCAGAGCTCGAGCCATGAGCCAGACTGAACGCAGATAAAGTAGGTATGCGACGTCTTTAAACGAGGACGCTGCCATGGGTCGTACCAGAGACGTGGCTGTAAGAGTGATGATTTGTGGAACTGTCTTGCTGCTCATATATTTAGGAGTCAGATCACGACAGTTTGAATCGTCTTCGTACGCAACAACATAATACATCTTCTGACTTCCAGCATATGGACCCTGTGGTTCAAACTGTGCAGGCTTCTCAGCAGCATATTTGCCGTTTAACAAATCTTCATAATCCGGAAACGGCAGAATCATTGGATCTATGGCAATATAACTCTGCAGCCGAGGATCGTATATTTCACACCAGAAAATGGGATACGCCAGATTGCTGTCTATGACCCTCTGGTGTTCTCCAACATCGTCTGGCGTCGCACCTCGACTCATGCTTTTTCTACTAGAACCCGTCTTTCTCTTTCTACCGTCTTTATCAGGAACAAATTGTTCTCGTTTATGAAGTGAATACCCCAGCAATGGAGGTGAAAATACCAATCTCGTTTCGACACCCAGACTGCGTAAAATACATGCAAACACCTGTGCCCCGAGATCTCTAGACCCTTTTAAAGTCACAGCTGTATTATAAAAATCTTCAAAATCAGTGAACTGTTCTCGTTCTGAACATTTCAAAATAAATTCTTCTGAATCCAGAGCTCCTGTACTACCATCAGTATTATCTCCCTGCTGATAGTATCCGTGCACAGTCAGTCCTGGTTTCGTAATCTCGAACTGTTTGCGGAAATACAACGCCAGCTTCGTCACCAGCACTGCCAAGTTATCGATAACCTCGTCCGGTTTGCGAATATTCTTACCGCTATCAACGTGTTTAGCATGCTTTCTAAATGCCGACCTCAGCGGTTTTGGAAGTTTCTCTTTTAATGTTTTCTGCAATTTAGAATCGTTTATCCACTCGTTCCTCACTGACCCATGATGCAGCAAAGCCTGAACATGAAGCACATGAGTCGTCAAACGAATAACCTTTTCCCGATTCGCTGCCTCGACTTTTCTCCTCCTTTCTTCTCTCTCTGCTGAAACTGGATCTTCTTCGGGCTGGGGATCAATCTTGGTCGAAATTTCGATCTTCTCAGCCACCTTCAGCTCCGGAACTTCTCCCTGTTGCAGGTCCACATCCGCCCAATCAATATCGTCGTCGCTGTCTTCGTCACTGCTGGAGTCTTCTGGGGGGTCGCCTTTGCCTCCGGCGGCTGGGGCACTGCCCCAGACCCCGTTGTGCTCGCTTCGCGAGCTTTCTGAGGCGGACGAGTTGCCGTCTGAGGACGGGCTCAGCATCCGCTCGAGCGCCTGCTCATTGTCGACGACTGTTGCAGCAGGTGCCGGGCTCTCTGGCTTTATTCGTTTGCTCTTTGTCTCGACAGCCGATACCGTTTGACGTCGTTTGGCCATCTTACATTGAAGAAGTTGAGAATCGAATCTGATTTAGGTCCGCATGATAATTTAGCCATCTGCAGGGATCCAGATGCACGATAAGCCGTGCTCCCCTGAGTTTCCCCTAAAAAGACACACCCCTCGAACCGCCGAAAGTTAATTTTATATTCCATAAAAATTCCACTCGCTCCCCACGCCGCTCGCGAAGCGAGCACAACGGGGTCTGGGGCAGCGCCCCAGCCGCCGGAGGCACAAACACGACCCCTAGCAAAATCAATTATGGTCTCTATCTAGTTTAACGTTGAGGAAGGTGGACAGGATTCCGAGGTCGTACAGCACCTTGAGGGCTCCGCCAATGACGAAACACAGCCATTGCATGTCCATGCCGGTGAGGTGGCCCGTGAAGGTGGGACCGATCATTTGAGCCAGTGTTTTGACGACATTGACCCAGCCCATGACGGCAGTACGCTCGCTCTTGAGCACCACCGAAGACAGAAACGTTTGTCTGGGTGCCACATCCATGGTACAAGTACTGGCTCTAATAATCATGATAAGGAGTGCGCCATGAACAGTATTGGGGTATGGAACGAACATTTGAAGTATTGACGATGGCAAGTGAGTGACTACCATGGTGATCAGAGGACCCAGTCGTTTCGAAATGGACGAGCCGAGAAGCGAACCAACACAGCTGACCAGGCCAGTGGTGAAGAAAATGGATCCTAGGAAACTTTCAGAAATACCGAATTTACGGGAGATGTAGTAACTGGTCCACGAGCTATTAGTCATAGACGAACCCAGTGCATCAACCGCAAACAAACAAGAGAGAAGAAAGACGATCTTCTTCGACTCGTGGGATAAATGTGGCATAAGACGTGACAACAGACCCTGGCTTTTGACCGGAGCAGCGTTTTGAGCTGGCTGGCCAGAACCTTGCAAAAGAGCATCGGTCTCGGCACTACCCACATTAGGAGCTCTATTATCAACAGCTTTAGCAGCAACAACTGCGTCTTGAGCCTTTTTATCGTCAGGATGGAGTTCAACATTTTTAGTCAACAAAACAGTGAACAGCAACTTTAACGCTCCACAGACTGAATAAAACACATAAATACCCTTGTACGACTCAACAGGACTAAACGAGTACTGGTCCTGTAACAGTCTAATCAAATAGCCACCAGAAATAGATCCAATAGCACCACCCAAGCCTCCAAGAACAGTGCTCCAAGCATACACATCAGCACGGCTTTCTAACGAGACCAGTTGAGCCAAACACGATTCTTCAACAGCCCTAAAAGGACCGATTTCACCGCCTGAGGGAGAAATGACACCGATAATAGCAGCTATCAAGAGAACATAGAAATTATTTGATAAAACAAAAACGATTCCTGAAAGGGTCATCATCAAAGCACCACCTGTAAGAACATTCCGACGACCCAATCTATCGGCATATAACGTCAAAACGAACGATAAAAACACATCTCCAAACAGAGTCAACGACATAAAAATACCCACCAACGTTTCAGTGATTCCAATAGATTTGAAATATAAAACCAGAATAATCGAAGTCTGGCCAAACGCAACCAATCGAACGAATCTCATCAACAGCAGCAAATGGACATCGAAGCTGGTATTATACATAGTCGTCAGGCCGAGCTCGTTAGCCAGCGCCTTAAAAGGCCTCACTAAAGGGTGCGAATTATCCCTAGTCATCATAAACGCATACTCTAACCACGAACTCACAGACCGACTGAAATCTCCTGACAAACTATTAAGTCTGTCAACCACCCTCGATAGCACAGCCTCTCTTGCTATCTATTGACGATTTTTTTTCAGCCCGTACCGTGTCGATCTCCGCCGTCAACGGGCTCCGATAATGCACCGGAGATCAGGGTCCACGAACCCCCCATTTCTGCCTCCGGCGGTTGGGGCTCCGCCCCAGACCCCGTGGCTCCTGCTTCGCAGGAGAGGGCGAGGGGAGTGGACTCGCGAAGGGGGTGTTTACAATTTGCGAAAACAACTCCCCGAGCCGCGAACCCCTGAATTTTCCAGATCCCCTGACGCCCGACTCGAGCGAAGCGAGAGGAGCAGCGGGGTCTGGGGCGGAGCCCCAGCCGCCGGAGGCAGGCCGGGAGACCCCAGAAAGTGCGGGAAATGGTCATTTAATGTCCTAGCTAGTGTGGAGTGTACACATGAGAGCAGCGGGAGCAGAGGAGACGCATCTCGGAGCAGATGAATTTGGCGATGAACTCGCCGTAGCCGCAGTTTTCGCAGACGATGCTGTTGGGGTCGTCGGTGGGCGGTTTGGAGGGTGTTGTTTCGGTGCTCAGAGGTGAATGAGAGGGCAGAGGTGGTGATACGGGGATGGGAGCTGCGAGTGTTTCGACGTGGGGCTCGCTGTGAGTGGTGCTGGTGCTGGTGCTGGTGCTGTTCCGGTGCACGTTTGTGGTTCCGGTGTTCAGGTCAGTCAGTTTCTGACGGCTGTTCGAGCTTCGAAGGGTGTGAACGCTGCTGGAACCAGGACTCACCGGTCGCATTCGTGGACTGTTGAGTCCAGAAAGTGCGTTGGCAGACGGTCGTATTAAGTAACTATCGTCTCTTGACGATGACCGACTTTGTATTAACGAACCAGCTCTCGACCGGCCTCTCTCAAAAGCTGATGATGTGTCGCTGTAGCCAACAGTTAGTGGTCGGGGACTGCCGGTAATTGATGAACCGCCGTTAGCAGAACGAGCGGTCTTGGATCTGTACGCAGACAGAGACTCACGCCAAGAATGCGATGGACTGAGTGCTATTCCGCTGTACCGTTTTTTTTGTGCTTGAGTCGCTTCTAACAGAACTCGACGAGGTCCATAAGCACAATCCTGTCTGAAAATCTTGATAATACCATTGCGATCAGCTGTGACCATAATGTTTCCTGCTCGATGTAGAGATTTGCGACTGGTTCGCAGGGGTGGGTATTTATGTTCGCTGAGTGGCACACTGTCGTCATTAGTGGCTGTTGGCGCTTCTTTTGTTGTCGTTTCGTTGGAGTCGTTAGCTTCGTAACTGGGTGTGGATGCTTTTAATTGGACCGGTGGAGGGTCACATATGTCATAGATAGGATCACAGCTGGCAGCGAGGATTTGCCTTGTTAGAGTCGGGGCAAAGATTGCTACTGTGACCATGGATTTGTTGGAATGGAAATATTCGTATTCCTGACGTTCTTTCTTTTTACCGGTTCGTTCGTATAAATCGTTCTCGTCAATCGACCAGATATATGTCCTAGAGTCTTCACTGCCAGTGATTATGTGCCTGCCGTCATCTGAGAAGGTGGCACTGATTTGCGTCTGTTCATTTTCATGGCCCTTGAATTTGATTTCCATCGACCCATCGTGTAAATTATACAGTCGAAGTCGACTGTCATTGGTCGATATCAGCAGTTTAATGTCGTTGTCGAATTGAACGTATCGGCTGGAGTATCGCTTTTGTGGTACAACTTGGAAAACCTCTATACCGGTGATTTTAGATCCTTTAGAGTTGCGTCCTCTGGTACTTCGTACACGGATTTCTCTCTTCTTACGTAGCTTTTCCGTCTCGTAGAATAAACATTGTCCTCCAAAACATCCCACAATAACCGTGTTCCCGTCGGGAGAAAATGCTGTGGCAGTAATATAAGTCGGTGCATCGCGTTCATATGCTATTTCTTTGTCGGGAATAGACCACAGTCTGACTTTACAGTCGAGAGAGCCGGAAATGAAAAAACGATCGTCTTTTGGATGGAATTTGATAGATGTCACAAAATCAGAATGCGAGAATGAACACAAACATTCCTGTTTGTCGATATGCCATAGACGAACTGTCTTATCCATAGATGAAGATAACAAAAAATTATTTTTGCTCCAACTGAGATCCAAAACATCGGCAGTGTGTCCGTAAAACTCCCGGACAGGTTTGGTCTTGAACACTGGAGCATATGCAGCTGTATTGTGACGGCGTTTGAATCCGCCTTTAGACTTGAATGGGGAATTGGTATGCTGGTGGTCTTCCGAGTCGCTAGAGTCGGGATATGTAGCAAAGGTAGCTGCAGACGAGCCAGTAAAACTGCCGGATTTTTCTCTTCCTCCTCGATCATGGTCTCGATCTTGAGGAGTAGAAATCACCTCCCATACTCTCACCACTCTATCTTCACCAGCCACAGCCAGAAATCGTCCGTCATTACTGAATTTCGCTGACCAAATAGCGTTTTTCGACGTTGAACGACGACCGTTGCTCATTTTCTCTGTTCGACAACCACGACTACTTTGACTTCCATTCGTACCCCCACTACCAATATCACCACTGACACTGTTATTCGTGCTAGTATTAGCACTGGCATCGTCGTGATCTTGATCACAGTAAGGAGGCCGTAACTCCTGAGCCAGAAAAACTCGATTAAATTCTCGATTCTTCTTGCGATGTGCTCTTACATGGACATATTTTGGAGGTACTGGTGTGTTGGGAATATACCCGACCACATCGGCCTTCCAGGCTTCATCACGGCCTGCCTGGCCATAATCCAGTTCGTCGTCTGTAGTAGGTCTTCCCGACGATTTTCTCAGCAACGAGAAGAATCCGCCATTCGCACTGCCGCCACTACTAGCGATATTACCGTTATTTGCGACACTGCTAACAGTACTAGCCAGAGTATTCATAGAAACAGACCGAGAGAACCCCTGTCCGGCACTAGTACCTGTACCAGCACCTCCAGAACCACTTCCTCCAGTCCCATTTCCAGTACCAATGACATGGCCATGGAGACCGAAATTGATGCTGTGACTATGAGGAATATGAGATTCGTTCTCAGAGGACCCGTCTGGAACGGCACTGTTGTCCTGATTCGCAGCACCTGTACCACTCTCTCTAGCGTTTCCAGTTCCAGCGGTTGAACCTAGCACAGCAATAAAGCCCGAACCACCGTTATTAGCACCTCCAACTCCACTTCCAACCATTGGACCTGTCGAAGCAGATCCAACTGCCTGAGCACGCTGTAATATCACATCCGTCAACGGATCGAGAGAAGTAGCCGAGCCCGTAGAACCAGCACCAGCACCAGCACCAGCTGTCACAGATCCCGAATTCTCGCTACTAACACGAACCTTGGGTCTGGACGAGCTCTGTCGCAGCGGACCTAGAGTATCACCAGACTCCTGCGATGCCAGCAGGTCCGACGAAGCAGTCTGTCTATGAACGGGACTCTGAGGCCGTGGCACCGGCAAATCCACACCTGAACTCTTCACCAACGGCGTCGAACTCGCAGACAACCCAGTCAACGTAGCCCGCGGCGACACCCTCGGGGTGGCCACAAACGAATCATTCCCTATCGAACTGGTCGACCCTACACCCCACGTTAGTACTCTGACGCCCTGCTGCCTCCGGCGGCTGGGGCTCCGCCCCAGACCCTGGTTGCTCCTGCTTCGCAGGAGATTTTTGGCGGGGACTGGAGCGGAAACGACTCGAGCGAAGCGAGAGGAGCAACCAGGGTCTGGGGCGGAGCCCCAGCCGCCGGAGGCAGTCCCCGGTGAAGACACTTACTTTTCGGCAGAGCGACGACGTC
Source organism: Sugiyamaella lignohabitans (assembly GCF_001640025.1). NCBI lineage: Eukaryota > Fungi > Ascomycota > Dipodascomycetes > Dipodascales > Trichomonascaceae > Sugiyamaella > Sugiyamaella lignohabitans. Next base: position 1,502,744 of record NC_031672.1, on the reverse strand, counting down.
CGGTTCCGGGCTGGCGGTGTCGGTGATGCTGTCGAACAGTTTGAACGACGGCAGCCAGCTGAACACACCCATTTGTCACGGTTTGTGTGAGCAGGACTCCGGTGAATCTGGTGCTGACGAGCGCGCCGCAAATCACCTGGCGGGCGGGCTTATAGTTTAAGGTTTGGTTTGTCTTGGCAGCAGGCGCTGCTGGCGGTGGCTCGTTGGGATGGCGGTCGATTGGCAGTTTGGCCAGTCCGAGAGGCTCTTACGCCCAGATCAGCAACTGCTCCACCGCTCAAAAAACTGTTTTTCAGAAATGTGGGCAGGCCAGAGCCCTTCCAGAACCAGTTCCAGAAACAGCAAACGGGGTTGTTTCACACGAGCCAGTCGACAGTTTTCAGACCCGCCAAAAAATTAATACCAAAACCCAGAAAATATTTAGGTCGCTAACCCCTGATTTTAAAGTGCCAGATCACGCTTCAGCGCTGGCGGGACTAGGGTGGTAGACTTAGGTCTCTGGTAACACTTCCCAGATCAGATCAGATCGGATCAGACCAGGTTCAAATTAGTCGAATGAGGAGTTGAAGAAACACCGTCAATGGCGAACCAGATCCAAAACTACGCCTGGCAGAGATCCGATCCAGGTCTCTAGGTAGTTAGCGAAGCAGACAATGAGATCCAATCGTAGTAGCTGTTTTTATATAATTCCACGAAAATGTCTACTTCTACGTCCACCAGAATCTCAATCTGTAATTTGTAATGTACAGGTCAGTACCTTCAGTTCAGTTCCAAAGTCACTTCAGATCAAACCTGTTCAGTAAGTTCAAATCAGTCCAGTTGTATTATGTCAGTTCTGTCAATTCAATCTGTTCCATTCAGTCAATCAATCATTCAATTCAGTCAATTCAATTCAGTTGTCTGTCTGTCACTTTTATGCCTTCTATAATGCCTGCAATCACTACGTATCAGATGTAATCCACAATAACGACAAGTACGAAAACGACACCAGTTCGCGTTCACGCTAATAATAAATCAATCAGCTATAGTAATAATAATAATAATTATAATTTCCGTGCAGATCGGGCATACAATCGGCAACCACAAATGTGCCGGAGAAGCACCACCGTTATATAGTAATACTTTTTTTTGCCAAGAAACAACGCAAACACTCTTGACAGAAAACAATTACGTCAACTGGAATAACAACTCAACCAGCGTCGTTATTTAAGAGATACCCTTGTAACCTCGTGCTTATCTTAAAACCAACAAAAGTCGAGCAATTGACATGCAATCCCGGGTTTTTTATGTTTCCGGACTACTCCACCAGTCTCGGTATGCCGCCTCCTGTCAACTGGTCTGTAATATTTTGTTTTCTTTTCAGGGACTCACTGCTCTGTTATTATAATGTCCAGCCAGTTTTTTTTATATTTATATGCACAAACCATGCAGTGTTTGGGTCGACCTGCTGCGTCTGGTGCTGCTCCCAAATGCATCCTGCATCGTCGATATTTGACTATTTTTACTAAACCACGCCTCTCCGGCGTGCCTGCTAAGCCCGATGACATAGCGGCCTCATCGACTCAAACGGGTCGAAGGGGTACTGCGTTGGGGACGGAGTTTGCCTCCGGCGGCTGGGGCTCCGCCCCAGACCCTGGTTGTGCTCGCTTCGCGAGCGGTCTTGGAGGTTCGGGGTTCGTGGGGTGGTGGGGCATGGGAGGGGCAGGAGGGGTGGGAGTGGATTGGTGAGGGGCCTAAGGGGAGAGGCGCGAGGAGAGGGAGGGGTATGGTCGACATTCTGGGGGTTTTCAGGGGATATGAAGGAGGTGGGGGTTTGCCATGTCGCTGCTATTTTTTACTCTTTAAATTGGATGTAAATTATTACTTGAAGAGGGCTGTAATAGGATGGACAGGGTTCTAACAAGAAGCGGCTGTGTTTGAGCTTAATTAATCCTTATTCAGTAAGATGAAAATCCAAACCAAAAATAAACATATCTCTGACGGGCAGACTGCATCGATGTCGACGAGCTCGAGCTCGAGCTCGAGCTCGTGCTGCCGGGTCTATCATTGAACCGCTCTCCGGAACATGTGTCCACCGTCACTGCTTACCACCCTTCATAAACGGCGGTCGGACCGATAAGACCACCCGAACCGGACTCAATGTACCCTATAATCCCGTGGATGCACACTCTCACCACCCGCACCATGCAACCATCGCACCCCAGCGAAATCGACTCGAGCGAAGCGAGAGGAGCCACGGGGTCTGGGGCGGAGCCCCAGCCGCCGGAGGCACAACGCGACCCCCTGTGAGTTGAGTGTGAGTCACTGAGAGATGATCTCAGCCGCCTGAGCTGTCACTGCTGCTTGTTGACGGTTGTTAGTTCTGAGTCTAATTTATAGACTATTTGTTTATTTATTAGATCCGCTTATCTAAGCACTACGCCCTGTTCTTCAACTGGCAATGACTGGCAGCGCTAGTGGAGTTGCGACCGGAAACGTCCTCGCCCATCGAGTGGCAACTGCATCATCCAGGGGCGAAAAGTCTGTTTCCACAAACAGACAGCAAATTCGCTGTACAGCGCTGATTCCAGTAAATGTCTATCCTGGCAATGGTAGTGGAGCTGCACCCCAGTCCACTGCGATAAAAATAGGGGTCCAATTCTCTCCCACTATACTTACGACACCAACGGCTGCCTCCGGTGACTGGGGCTCCGCCTCAGACCCTGTGGCTCCTCTCGCTCCGCTCGAGTCGTTACGGCTCCGGGCACTTTCCACCCGAAGGGTTGCTGCCTCCGGCGGCTGGGGCTTTGCCCGAGACCCCGTAGCTCCTCTTGCTTCGCTCAAGTCGTTTCTTCCGCGGTCAGCTCTCGTACAAGGTGATTTGTGCCTCCGGCGGCTGGGGCTCTGCCCCAGACCCCGCAGCTCCTCTCGCTTCGCTCGAGTCGTTACGTCCACAGTCCCAGCAGCTCGCGAAGCGAGCACCACCAGGTCCGGGCAGAGCCCGGCCACCGAAGGCACAAACACCCCCCCCCATTACTAACTCGCTGGCACTGAATATAGAGGGAAGTGTGGGACCGGTCGAGATGTTTTAATTCCGCCTCTGGGGCGTCAGACATATTCAGCAAAATCAGGGGTAGTGGCATGCATGAGGGGCATGAGGGGTCAATGAGGGGGTACTTGGGGGGTGGTCAGGGCGTAGTACCCGAGACATCAGCAGTCACAAAATATCACAGTTTAATGGTATCGGTATTTTATGATAAATTGAGAAGTTGACTTGTGCAATAGGTTCGTAGATAAACCAAGATGAGGGCTTGGAAGCTTGGCAAGCTGTGTGGTGACATCAGCGTCGTAAGACTGTCTAGGCACTCATGCTCCCTCTACATACAGCCTGTGGTAGGAACTGGGAATATATATATAATTTAATGGATATTCGGAGTTTAATTACGGCAGATTCAGGTTTTAAAAGTCTATAGCAGATACGCAACAGTGTCCCAGCTCAGGAACTCAAAGCACGGAACGGCCGAATAAGCCACATCTCTCTCGTTATCCGCTCTACAGCCCGGCCAACGCCCGACTCGAGCGAAGCGAGAGGAGCAGCGGGGTCTGGGGCGGAGCCCCAGCCGCCGGAGGCAGAACCCCAGCCTGCCAAACTCCCGTTCCGCACTGATTCCGCACTCGCTGCAGCGGCACCCAGGGCAGGCCAGTTCGTGATAAGTGTGTATATAAGCAGTCTAGAGCCGCCAAGAGAGTTGGTTGATAGTGGTAGTTTTGGCGCGACCGATTTTTGTAGCAGCTGATTTTAGCGTGAGTGGTAGAAAGTGAGGTGATGTGCAACTTTCACAGACCCTGAGCAGCAGTTACCGAGCTTAACGAGATATACGGCGCACGGTAAGTAGGATGCGAGGTGCCTGGTTGAGCGGGACAGACAGGCCAGTAGCATCTCTCAACAACGGGTGGTGTTGGGGCCAGGTCCGTAGCGAACGAACCGGCAATTGACTGACAGGTGCCAGATATAAGGAGCACAGAGCGCTGCTGACGAGATTATTTATTTGCAGATACCGATTGTTACAAGGAATAGAATACAAAAGGTAAGACAGGTAGCTCTCCCGCAATACTCTAGGGGTACTACAGAAGCGGAAACCGGGGTGTGCCTCCGGCGGCTGGGGCTCCGCCCCAGACCCTGGTTGCTCCTGCTTCGCAGGAGTTTTTTTCTCCTACCGGCCGGTCCGACTCGAGCGGAGCGAGAGGAGCAACCAGGGTCTGGGGCGGAGCCCCAGCCGCCGGAGGCAGTCCCCCCCCCAGCCCCCAGGATGGGTGCCACGACGGGTAAAGAGACCTTGGCAAGTGAAGCTGGGAAGACGGAATTGCGGGGAGCCGCCCACCATCTCATCATCCCACTTTGACTTGATCTGAATGTGGAGAATGCGGGGGCGGGGGATGTGCTGGCTGGCGGCAGGAGGGGCAGAAGGGGCGAGAAACAGAGCCGACATCGCAGCAGCCCGGTTAGGGTTCGAGATCATTCGGACCGAGCGAGCGAGCTGGCAGTTCACACACCCACTGGCGATAGATTCCTAACTGGCTCGACGCACAGGGTGAACTTAAGACCGATCCCCGTACACGAGTGACTGGAAAACCACGACCACGACCACTAACACCACCAGAAGTCGAAATTTTGCCACTTTCGAACCTGACCAACTCCACTGACTGGTTCTCTGGTTTCTGAACAAACGAAAACAATCGCGACCACCGATTTTTCAGGGTACACTTTTCACTTGTGAGTTTCTGACGTGGTCGTTTTGGGGAATGGGGTCTGCCTCCGGCGGCTGGGGCTCCGCCCCAGACCCTGGTTGTGCTCGCTTCGCGAGCTGTTGGAGGGTTCTGGCAGGGCCAGGATTGCGGTGGGGTTGTTTTTTTTCGGCGAATAGGTTTTATGACGGGTTTTGGATGTCGGGACACCCGCGAAGCAGCCTATTCTCCGCGCTCTTGCACCCCCCATGCCCGACTCGAGCGAAGCGAGAGGAGCCACGGGGTCTGGGGCAGAGCCCCAGCCGCCGGAGGCACACCCCCCACCGGAAAATTGCCGCTTCAGCCAGCAATGGTCCCCTGGGTATTAAAAGAGAGTGCTAACAGGAGAAGATAGATAAGAGTCAAAGATGGCGGTTGATTTGCTGGATATCATTGTTTTGAGCGTGATTTTGCTGGGAACGCTGGCGTATTTCACCAAGGGCTCTTTGTGGGCCGTGGAGAGCGAGGACTTCCCGGGATCGGGGTCGAATGCCGGGTTTGGCTCGTCGGCCGGCGATGAAGGCGATAATGATCGCAGTATTATCTATAAACTGGAAAAGAATGACAAGAGTGTAGTCATTTTCTACGGATCTCAGACCGGTACGGCCGAAGATTATGCTTCTCGTCTGGCAAAGGAGGCTTCTTCGAGATTCGGACTGAAAACTATGACTGCCGATGTCGAGGACTATGATTTCGAGAATCTCGACCAGTTTCCTGAGGATAAGGTTATTGGATTCGTCATGGCCAGTTACGGTGAAGGTGAACCTACTGATAACGCGGTGGCTTTCTACGAATTCATTACTAGTGAGGATGTGTCGTTTTCGAATGGAGAGTCTGTCGACGAGAAACCTCTCAGAAACTTGAATTATGTGATTTTCGGTCTTGGTAATAACACTTATGAACATTTCAATGCTGTGTCTAGAAACTTGGAGAAAGTTCTTCAGAAACTTGGTGCTAATAGAATTGGTAGATATGGCGAGGGTGATGACGGCAATGGCACTATGGAAGAGGATTATCTTGAATGGAAAGACGATATTTTCGCTGATTGGAAACAAGCCAAGGGCTTGGATGAACAGGATGCTGTCTATGAACCAGTTCTTAAAGTGACTCCTTTAATTGACGAGGTGGCTGAATCGGATTCTGTTTTTGTTGGTGAGGTTAATAAGAACCATCTTTCTGCTGGTAATGGACCAGCCAAGGGTCCATTTACCGCGTCGAACCCATATCTTGCTAAAGTGGTTAAATCCACTGAACTGTTTAATTCGGATTCTCGTAACTGTATTCATTTAGAACTGGATATCAGCGGATCGGGTCTGCGTTATACTACCGGAGACCATCTTGCTTTCTGGTCACAAAACTCTAATGAAGAAGTTGAACGATTCCTGTCGATTTTCGGACTGACTGAGTCTGCTAATGAGGTGATTGATGTCAAGGCCATTGATCCCACTGCCAAAGTACGATTCCCTGTACCTACTACTTATGACACTGTTGTTCGATACTACCTGGAAATCAATGGACCTGTTTCTCGTCAGTTGTTATCTTCTATTGCGGCCTTTGCCCCTAATGAGACTGCTAAAGAGGATGCTTTGAAGCTCGGATCTAATAAGGAATTGTTCCATTCCAGTGTGACACAACATTATCTGAACACAGCACGTCTTTTGGCACAAATTTCCAGAGGAGCTGTATGGGATAAGGTGCCATTTGCATTCCTCATTGAGAGTTTGCAACATTTACAACCCCGTTACTACTCTATATCGTCGTCGTCTTTAGTCAACAAAGACTTGATTTCCATTACTGCTGCTGTTGAGTCGATTCAACCTGAAGGATCGGACCATGTTCTCAAGGGTGTAGCCACGAACTACATTTTCGATCTCAAGAAGTCGTTCAATAAAGAGATCTCGACCAAGGACGCCAAATATAACATTGCCGGACCCCGTGGCAAGTATATCACCGAGACCGCGACCACCGTGCCTATTCACGTTCGTCACTCGAACTTCAAGTTGCCATCGAGTCCACAAAAACCCATCATCATGATCGGACCCGGTACCGGTGTAGCACCTTTCCGAGGATTCATTCACGAGCGAGCAGCACAGGCTGCTAAAGGCACACCTGTCGGCAAGAGTTTGTTATTTTTCGGATGTCGAAACCGAACTGAAGACAATATCTATGCTGACGAGTGGGTTAAATACACCCACGAGCCCGAGAACAAGAACGGACCATTTAACGAGACGAACTTCCTACAAGTCGAGACCGCTTTCAGTCGAGAATCGGCACAAAAAGTGTACGTCCAGCATCTGCTGGAGCAGAAAGCGGCCTACATCGACGAGCTGCTGAAACAAGGAGCTTTCGTCTACGTCTGTGGCGACGCCCAACGCATGGCCCGTGACGTGCAATCGGCACTGGCCCGCATCATCAGCAGCCAGCGAAACATCTCGCTCGAAAAGGGCGAGGAGACCGTCAAGGCCATGAAGGCCCAAAACATCTACCAAGAGGATGTCTGGTAAATAGCGACGAATACATACCCTGTAGACTACCGTGAGTCGCCCGTGTGCCTCCGGCGGCTGGGGCTCCGCCCCAGACCCTGGTTGCTCCTGCTTCGCAGGAGTTTTTGGCCGGGGACGGAGACGCAACGACTCGAGCGAAGCGAGAGGAGCAACCAGGGTCTGGGGCGGAGCCCCAGCCGCCGGAGGCAGGCTCGTTTAGAGTTAACTTTATACATTTCAACAGGAGAGAAGGTCACTCGTCGCCGAAGAGGTTGGCGATGGACGCTGCGTCGAGACCCTCGGCGTCCATGAGGTCGCCGCCGGTGGTGTTTTTTTTGGTGAGGGCGTGGATTTTGCTGGAGTCGACGCGTTTTTTTTCTGCTTTGGCCCGTTGGGCTTCGCGGCTTGACAGGTCGCCTTGGTCGCTGTTTTCCATGGCTTTGACTAAGGACAGGAACTCTAGGAACACGCCTCGTTGCTGGCGGAGCGATTTGGCGGCTGCTAATCGCATTTCAAACGCCATTAATGACTCGGCTGATACTTCAGGAAGGAGCGATGATAGCGTTTGGAACGGTTGTTGGCTGTGGCCACGTAGGATCGTGTAGATGGTGGTGATGATGTAGCCAGCTTCGCTGTGAACGTCGTCGAGATGTTTATTGCTGAGGATTTCGAGACACGTTTTCATCATCACTTCACAAAGGAACATATCGACTTCGCCGTCTTTTCCTAGAATCTGGGGAAGAATGTTTCGTACAATGAGACAGCAGTTGAAACTGCACCGGTTGTCTCTGAACAGCATCATATGTGAACAGAGGGTCAGAAACGGTGCCAGGATCTCTTTATTTTGAAGTACTGTCGCATGTAGAACCGACTGTTTACTGTTTTCATCGACTTCACCTTCTCCTGAAGCGGGTCGCGCTCCGAGCTGGCCTGCTAGATCTATCATCATTCGAACAACAATGGCAGTCAGCTGTCTTAATAAATGCTCTTCCATCATCTCTTCAGACAGGTCATCTTCAGCTTCGCCGCCAGTCAGCTGTAATCCGCGTTGATACGTCTTTTCCCATTTCTCCACCAGCACCTCGTCCAGCTTGGTCAGCACCATTGGTAGAAATTCCACCATAAACGGCTTGATTAGTTTCACTGGACAGTTTTTAATCAGATTTCGCAGTACCAGCGAGATCATATGTCGCCATGAATGAGACGTGATACCGGCCGAGTCGCCTGCTAGCGCTTGCCAAAGACTCTTGGCGATTCCCGGCACTTCGTACAAAGTCTCCTCGAGCTGGCTGATGGATCCAAGCGTCAAAAACGCATATTCTCTGGTATATCGGATAATGTGACCCACCGAATCAGCAAAATCCCGCAGCGTATGCATAGCTTTGACACTCTCGTCGACAAACTCATCGCGGGTTTGAGTTGACACTCCCACTTGCCAGAATCTCTCGGTACAACTGTACTTTACAAACGCTTGGACTTCAGCGGGTAGGTCGACCCAGTTGTTGGGGTTGTGGTACGCCTCGATTTGCGCAATTAGTTGTAGAATGTGTGGCAGAATCGGTTGGATGCGTGGTTTCCATAGTTTTAATAAATATTGGTATTCAGGCGACTGGTGATCGAGCTTTTCTATAGTGTATTGGATGAAGATCCGGGTCGCCCGAATCGGGAACAGTGCTGACCATTTGTCTTTTAATTCTGCTTTGAGTTTCTTACCAGCTTCGTCCATCTCTGTTGATAGTAAGTCGGTATTGGCATTGACACCGCGTGAGCGAAAGTATTCGGCGATTTTCACGATTCCCACTCGTTCCATAAACCATTGAAGATCCATCAGTCCTTTAATAGTGGCTTCATCGCTCCAAGATTGTAGAATCGGATCTACTATTGCTGAGAATCGCTCTTCTTTATTAGGAACATTGGCTCGCTGCGACACGACGAGAAGGAATGATTTGAATGATACGGTTTCGTGGTCACTGAGTTTGTTGGATGTAATAATGTCACGAATGACCCTTTCTAGTTCGTCATATATTTTCATTAATGCCCCCGGGATCATGTATGCCAGTCTATTAAGTTCAGTAGCACACGACGTACGAAGATCGCGAATCAACTCACGGTCCTCGTCCGTGGCATTCTCAGGATAGTCACATGTACAGGCAGATAACACCTTTTCCAGCACCAAAAGCATTATTGGAAGATCGTCTTTCAGCAACGGAGCGAACTGGACTAATGACTGCACCAACTTTCGTAACAGCAGAGGATCTCTTATAGTCATAGCAGTCAATTCGCGACCCCAGTTTTTGATCGTTTCCGACAACCCAGCTGCTACAATGTCTCTATCAGGAAACTGATACCATATTTTCCATCGTCCAATACCACGCAATGCAGATTCTACAAGAAGGAATTGTGAAAATGCTAGATAGTATGCAGGGTTGCCGTTATACTCGAGTTTAGCAGAATTGAGTGAAACCCATCCGACCTCGGACGTGAAAAATGCACTCATTCTCTGCTGAAGATACGCCATGGCGGACTCAGGAATACGACACACAACCAACCTTAGAATGTCCTCGATGAATCTTCTGTAATTTCCTAAAAACATATGAGTTTCGGGCGGAGAGTCGAAATCCAATTCTAAAAACTGTCGGGAAATATCATCTTCACTGACATCTTCATACTTCAAACACCTATCAGCAGCAAGCTGTAACAGATCCAGTAACAACTTATTAACCTCCGGTTTGGATGCAAGTTTCTCAATTCTCAATACAGAGCACCAGAACTGAAGAGACAACCCGGATATTAATAAACTAGGATGGTTGGTAGTCGCTAACACAAGCCGTAGGTACCCGTCCAGATCCACATGAGCCATTTGCAATTGTGGTTGCTGGGTCTTGGAAACATTCAAATATTCACCCAGTCCAACAATCATTTCCACGAGCTTTTTCCTGAAAATATAGGACTTCTCGTCAAACGTCTCAATATCGAGCTTAACAGAATCATAAACCCTTTGTAAAGTAGCAATACCGGCCGGCAAAAATACTGCACCGACAATGGCTTGGAAATCTTCTTCATCAGTAAACACTCTAGTGAACAGCACATGCAGACAATCAGCGGCCAGAGTCTTAACACGGATGTCGTCTAAAGTCAGCGAAACACTGATAAACTCTAATAAATTACTGGTTCTAATAGTTTTCGGCAACATCCAGTAAAGACAAGTTTTGAGCGTTTCAAGCACTTTAATAGCAAACAACTGCGACTCTTCGAAATTCGTGGACCCTGGCTGTTCACCAGAGCTCATTATTTTTAAACATTCACTGAGCAGCATCGACCATTTACTCAGCCAGCCTTCGGAACTGCCTCGTAGCTTGACTAATGCATTGACTCGTGACTTGTACGTATCTTTCAAATCATCTTCTGAGGTGATTACCTCGATGCATTGAACACTCAGAACACTGGCACGTTTAGCAGCCACTGGGTCCTCGAGAATATAAATATCTTCAAACAGATTTCTCCAAATGCTAAGCGACAGAACTCTCGTGGCGGGAGTCTGGTCCCACATCTGTACCAGCACCGAGTCCATATCCTGCCAACCTATCGACACATTTTCCAGCTCGCCATCATCTTTTGCATTAACAAGCCATTTAACATCGATATCAGTACCAAAACCGTCAGACCCGGTCGTCTGACCACTCAGGACCCCGTTATTATTACCGACAGTTTCGCCATCAGACTTGCCATTCTGAGTGCTGGAATAATCCAGTCCCCACACTCTTTTCGCGACAGCCACCCACAAAAAAGCGATTTTCTCCTTGAGAAAATGCGGGTCCTCGCTCTGAACCGACGTCGCCAGATCAATAATCCAATTCCGTACCGCCAACCTTCGAGACTCGTCATACTCGATAAACCGGTACTGAATGGCATGCTGTAGCAACGTGAGCCCGAAATGCCTCACAATACTATCATTATTATTCTTCGGCGTCGACAGCTGCCATCCCCAAAACGGCGCGTCTTCCTTGTGTTTGACCTGTTCCAGGAACTGCGATTCCGGTTAGTTTTCTGGGAGAGGGGGGTGTGCCTCCGGCGGCTGGGGCGCTGCCCCAGACCCCGTGGCTACTCTCGCTTCGCTCGAGTAGTTTTCGTGTCCGGACCCAGCCAAAAAACTCCTGCGAAGCAGGAGCAACCAGGGTCTGGGGCGGAGCCCCAGCCGCCGGAGGCAGTGGGGGACAACTCACGTTCTGGGCGTCGCGACGCTGTTGGGGCGTGGACGACGACTGATGAATGGCCTCGAGAGCGGCGGTGATTTGAACCACCCCGTCACCCTCCATTGGAGAGATGTGTTTGTGAATCGAGGCTGAGAACCGGGTGCACACAAGGGTGTTCTCTGTTGTCAGACGTCGTTAAACAGATATTTTATCGTTTGGTCTCAGTTGTAGACAATTGCCCGTTGACTGGTGTTGTGGTTTTGGACGCGTGTTGCAGTTTTGTGAACAATGAACCACAGCCTGTTTAAGGTTGGTGAAATTGTTGAAATTGTATTCAGAGAGCCAGGAAGACTGAATCAGACCCATTCAGTCGCGATCCAGAAACCCGCGAATGCGCTGGATGCTGCTATTTTATAGCGTCTGGGAAGTCCAATTGACAGGCAAATGGCAAGAAAATCAGGTGGAAAAGGCACTTGCACCTGCTAGCAACTGGAAATTCAAGCCGATAGTCGAGGATCAGCTGGTTCGTGAGTTTGTCTGCGATGAGATGGATACGCCAAATAGCGGTATTTTTTTTTGTTTTGAAAAGCTCCGGTTGCAGGTGCAGCTGACATACTCGATAAGCAAGGCTGAACGGCGCTGAAAGGGAGAAAGTGAGGGGGCAATCGCCGACAGCTTGCGAGCATTAGTCCTGTTGGGGGGTGGAGCCGTACTGATTGGGGTCTATCTTGCCGCCGATAACGGTTATATGGAGGTTGGGACTTTTGCGCTTACGTAAACTCTAATCTTGCTTTTCTGACAGAAGACAGACCTCCCGAGCCACACTGGTGAATTAATTAATTGGTGTCAAGCTTATCGGAGGCTCAATCTCCGGTTCCTTCTTTTCATTCGCTCTTAAAACTGGATTTTTTTATCAAATTCTTTCAATTGACTTACTTCACATGAACTCCGTGCTCTATAGAAATCATTTTTGGGTTCAGGGCTCGATTTAGTGAGCCTCATTCGACTCTCGATCTGATATCCTCGCTCAAACAAAGACGCGAGAGGCAGTCGGCCGGTCGCTATTTTTCAATCGGAAAAACCCCGATCGCTGATCAATCGACGCTTGCTGCCGATACCGTCGTCTATCGGCCCTCAACTCTCTCCTGGCAATTGACTGGAGCTCTGGTCAAAAATTCTAGTGCAACAATCTTTTTAAATCTGGCCTTTTTGCCATGACTGAACCATAGTCAGCAGCCAACCTCCGTTCTCCTCAGCCAGGCTCTCTGGTCTGGTTTGTGACTTGAAATAACTCAATTCCTGAAAACCAGTGCTAAAACGTCAATCTCGATCGCCGTTCGAGCCCGGAAAACCACCCCCTGCGACAGAACAGCTGTCAGAACCGTGTCTTAAATAAGCTTTTCACGCTCATTGCCGCGAATCTCGCTAGCCGGTGCGTATGCACAACCGTTGCAACGGCGCAGATCTGGTACCTGCGTTGACGGCTCCACCCCTCACCAACCCCCCACCCCTCCCCTCCCCTCCCCATTCCACCCCGAATACTCGCCACTCCCACACCCTCCACACCTTTCTCCCACCCCCGGAAAACCCCACCCCTGGCTCCGCGAACGGGGCTGACGGGCCGGGGAAGGGGTCTGCCTCCGGCGGCTGGGGCTCCGCCCCAGACCCTGGTTGCTCCTGCTTCGCAGGAGACGGCCGGGGGACCGTGGCAAAACGACTCGAGCGCAGCGAGAGGAGCAACCAGGGTCTGGGGCGGAGCCCCAGCCGCCGGAGGCAGACCCCCCACCCCAGCGCGCGGCTGACGGTCGAGACCGAAATTTCAGGTGCATGGTGAAGCTGATGCGGGTGGGTTGGTTAGTAACATCACCCTTTGAGAGTTAGAGGAGAATGTTGCGATTGAAAGATGCTGGTAGGCAGTTGAGGCTGTGGTCGGGTGGCAGGAGACTGTACTCGTCGCAGTCGTTGCGTGTTGGAGATGGTGTTAGCGGGTTTAGGGTCGATAGAGTGGTTGAGGTGCCGAAACTGGACATGACGGCGGTGGAGCTGTCTCATGCTGGGACTGGTGCTCGCCATTTGCATGTTAATAGAAAGGATACGAATAATGTTTTCGCGATTGGGTTTAAGACGCTGCCTCCAGATCACAGCGGTTTGCCTCATATTCTGGAACATACCACTTTGTGTGGATCGAATAAGTTCCCGGTGAGAGACCCCTTTTTCAAGATGCTGACGAGATCTCTGGCCAATTATATGAACGCTTTGACTGGTGTTGATTATACGTTTTATCCGTTTGCTACTACGAATGGCAAGGATTTTGCCAATTTACAGCAGGTTTATTTGGATTCGGTGTATGATCCGCTGTTGAGAGAACTGGATTTCCGCCAGGAGGGCTGGCGTTTAGAGCACGATGTTCCCGAGGATAAAGAGAGTCCTCTTATGTTCAAGGGTGTCGTTTATAATGAGATGAAAGGACAGTTGTCGAATCCGGCTTATCTGTTTTATATCCGCTTTTTCCAAGCCATATATCCTAGTTTACAGTTTAGTGGAGGTGATCCTGCTCATATGACTGCTCTGGAGTATAAGGATTTGGTCAATTTCCATAACACCAGATACCATCCATCGAACTCGTTTTCTTTCTCGTATGGAAGTTTGCCGTTGACTGAGGCTTTAGATCCTGTGGCTAAGGCAATTGAGAAGAGAGCTGAGAAGAGTGGACTGGAGGGTGCTGTTAATAGTGGTAAGGAGTCTATTCCACAGCGTCCTGAACCTATTTCTCTTGATAAGAATACTGAAATAGAAGTCGAGGGACCCATTGATCCTACTGTGGATCCTAATAAGCAGTATAAGGTCTCGTTGTCGTGGATTGTTGGAGATTCGAATGATCTCAAGAGTACTATTGCATGGAAGGTGCTGGGCACTCTGTTGACAGATGGCCATGCTTCGCCATTCTATAAGGCTCTTATTGATTCTGGTATTGGTACTGATTTCTCGGTGAATACCGGGTTAGAAGAAACACCTGCCAAGAACATTTTCACTATTGGTTTGCAGGGACTTACTAAAGAAGCGGTTCCTCAGTTTGAAAAGGCAGTTGCCAATGTCTTTGCCGACATTGCTGAGAACGGAATTCCTAAAGAGCGATTAGAAGCCGTTTTGAACCAAGCTGAGTTGGCTGACCGTGAAGTAGATGCTGGGTTTGGCATGGATCTGGTGTCAAGATTGTTCCCCCGAGTTTTTAACGACCCTCGTAATTACTTGGATCTTCTTGATAACGAGAAGATTCTCAGTTCGTTCAGAACCCAGTATAATGAGAATCCCGCTCTTTTCCAGGATTTGGTGAAATCTAAACTAGTGTCTGGACCATTTTTGAAGTTTTCGATGGTTCCATCTGCCACTTTTGACCAAAACCTTGTCGAGCAAGAAAAGAAACAACTTCAAGATAAAATCGATTCTTTGACTGAAGAAGATAGAGTTCAAATTTTTAATAGCGGTTTAGATCTTCTCGAGAACCAAAAGGCTCAAGAAGATATTTCATCGTTGCCATCGTTGGCCACTGAAGATATTTCTCTTCAAGCCACCAAAATCGACGTCAAGAAAATTGACGATGCTGTTGTTGATTCTGTCCAGAACCCAGTTCGAATTTTCACTCGCGAGACTGGAACTCAAGGATTAACCTACTTGCATCTGTTCAAGAATATTTCCAACAAAGTCCCTAAGGAGCTGTATCCCTATTTGTCGCTGTTTTCCAGTGCCATGAATAATGTCGGCACTAGTGACTACTCCATGTCAGAGCTCGAGAATATTATCAGACTCAACACTGGTGGAGTCTCTTCATCACTTATGATCAGAACTGCTCCTCAAGCACTCCAGGCTAAGAAGTTGGATGATCTCCAATTATTACTTACCTTGGGTGGTTCTAGTTTGGATGAAAAGTCGTCTTACCTTTATGATATCCTACTTCAAATTCTGGTGAAAGCTGATTTCACCAATATTGAAAAGCTACGACCTCTTATTCAGTCCAGTGCTGCCAACGCTCTAAACTCGTTATCCGATAGCGGTCATAGGTTTGCCATGGGACATGCCAGATCGGGTATGTCTGCTAAATCATACCTCGAAGAGCAGTTGAGTGGTATGGAACAGATCAAGTTTATTATCAAGTTATCCAAACTTGACGACAAGGCTCTATTAGAGACAGTTGTGCCCAAACTTCAACAGATTCAAGCCATTGTCGCTCAGTCTAGTGGTCTAGAGGCTGGTTTGACATTCACACCAAGTCAAACAACTCTTAACAACAACATTAGTCATTTGACTAATTTTGTCAAGACGCTGTCTAAGGCAAAATCCAACGACTCGTCCTCTGTATTAACAGGACTTGAGAATAGATCAACTCATCTCAAGACTCAGTTCCAACTTCCATTCCAAGTCAGCTATGTCGGAGCAGCTATCCAAGGAGCAAGCTATTTCGACCAGGACAGTGCAGCTCTTCAAATCCTTAGCAACCTCCTCACTCATAGATATTTGCACACTGAAATCCGTGAAAAGGGTGGTGCCTACGGTGGAGGAGCTTCATACTCGGCTATGGATGGTGTTTTGGCATTCTACTCATACCGTGATCCAAACCCTCTCAACACTATTGAAACTATTGGCAATACTGGAAGATGGGCTGTTGCTAAAGAATGGACTGAAAGAGATCTCCGTGAAGCCAAACTAAGTATATTCCAAGGCATTGATGCACCTATCAGTCCTAGATCAGAGATATCCTATGAACTTTACTACGGTTTGACAAATGAAATGCGTCAAGCTCGTCGCGAGGCGTTACTGGGTGTTTCAGTTAAGGATATTAGTGCAGTTGCTGAGAAGTATTTGTTGAACACTGTTGACAATTTGGGAAGCGACAAGGCCTCTTTGACAGTTCTTGGTCCATCTAGAAGCGAGTTTACAGAGGAGCAAGGATGGAATGTTGTTGACCCAGAGAGTAACTAATCACCACACTGTAAATATTTGTACATAGTAATATTAACTTATTTTAACTCCCAAGTCGAGAGGTAAATGATACTGCTGAATTGTCGAGTTGCACCGACGAGGTTCGTGAAATTGGGCGTATAGTCTAGTTGGTTATGGCGCTCGCTTAGCATGCGAGAGGTCTCCGGTTCAATTCCGGATTCGTCCATCGTTTTTGCAGAATCCGTTGAAATAACGTACTGCTCCTTTTTACTACTCATTCTACTTAATTGCAAACTGTCAACTTGAGGAATGAAGCAGGGAGAGTGTTTTTAAAGGGATTCTTTTAGGGGGTAGAAATGTGGATAACACAAACTTACAAGATGTTTCTGCGGGCTGAGTATATCAGATATAAATAACATTCTTCTCTCTTATGCCGTTCATAGAAGAAGACTTTGTTTCAATAGTAGGCTTGAGATGAAAATAGTTTAATATTGTTAGTGTTAGAAATATCGACAATAGCAAGTAGAAGGGTCAGTTGTCAGGTTGCAAGGTTCGATGCAATGTCAATTCGGTGTGCTAAAAGCTAGACATAAATTTACAAGGCTGACAACCCATTCTGCTGTTAAACACAAAATAAAATTTCAGCTTTACTGCTAGGCTTCTAAAACTAATTAGTTACTATAACATATGCAGGGGGTAATTTTACGTTGCATGCAGCGACACCATTAAGTATGAGCACCATAATCACTCAACTTATAAAACAGAAAAAATGAAATCAAAATAATTTAAGCATAAAAATATAAATCAAAGAGCAGAACTATCTAACCAGCAAATTTTTAATAAAATAAATACAGATACTTAGAAAGCAATAGACAGTGTAGACAGAGCCCTACTACCACCTAATAACTAAACAAATCGAATGAAATTCAAGATAAATATAAATACAGATATGCAGAAAGCTTATAGATAGAACTTTTTCTTTTCCTTGTCCATTTCCGGTCTGTGCTGCCATTCGATCTCGTCACGAATACCCTTTTGAACCCTTCTCAGGCGCAAGGTAAACTGAGGACCCAGTTCTTGCAGACCCACACGCTCCTCGTTTTTGAACAAATATCTATGGCGTCTAAAGAAGATGAAATCTCGCTGGTTATGCAATGTGACAACCTGTCGACCTTCAAATTCAGGACGGTGAGGGAACAAAGACTGGAACAACCGTCCAACAGTCTGACCCAAACGGGTGCTGAAATTATTAAGGATTAACTCGGGAATATGGGCAGTAGCACGTCCATGACCGGAAATTCTCTCGGTCTTAACCAAAGAGCTGACGGAAAAGTAGAATGTAGGACCCTCGGGTAAATGCATAAAAGTAAGTCCATTGACGGCCTTTTTATCCTCGTTAATGACAATCACATCAGTATAATTTCTATTGGCACAGAACTTGGCAATATCCTTCATTTCGAACTGAGGTTTTCTTTTCACGAAATTCGAGTATCCAGGAAGAATCTCCAGCAACAGCTCGCTGAACTCGTATGCCTCCTTATGAGCATTCTTATTAGTAGTGATAAGGACCTTTGGAGGACGGCCGTCAAAGTAGCTCTGAAACTGGTCGTCTCCCTCAACAGGAGCATTCACAGTCTCATCAAACACTCGTTTCGACTCTATAGTTTGTGTGACATTTTCCGCCAGTCTCTCCTCCTTCAATGTGGGATCCTTGAGCTCCTCTTTAGCACGCTCTTTCCGAGTCGTATGCCGGGCTTTATTCTGTTCATGACGGATCGTGGCGAACAGCTTCTGACGCCTCTGCTTATTCTTGACGTTTTTCAAACGTTTCGAGGCCGAATCAGACACCATTTCTCGCAACCTCGACTCCTCAAACTCCAGTGGTACAAACAGTTCTCATTTTTATCACCGCCGATCTAAAATAATTTTCAGCCGCAGAGAGATCTCCACATCCCCTACCGTAACAGGACTCGCCCAATCCGGCGAGGGGAGGTCTGCCTCCGGCGGCTGGGGCTCCGCCCCAGACCCTGGTAGCTCCTCTCGCTGCGCTCGAGTCGTTTCCGCCGACGGTCCCGGTCATCTCCTGCGAAGCAGGAGCAACCAGGGTCTGGGGCGGAGCCCCAGCCGCCGGAGGCAGACCCCCCGATCGGCGTATGTGCCCTAACCGCTATCGATAAGGTTTCCGAAAAGAAGCCGCGGTAGACCCCGCATTCAGTGGATATATATATTGGATGATATCCCTTTTGTTTTCAGTTATTTCAGGGGGGAAATAATGGTTTTTTTGAAGGTAGCCCGTCAATTGGCTCCTGTGAGTGGATTTTCGGCCCGTAGTGCCCGGTTTTTGGCGACAGCTGCGCCGACTTCGGCGATACAGCTGTCTTCTCAGGGACCCTGGAAGTACTTGGACACGATATCTCCGAACCAGTCCCGGAAGCTGGATGCGTCGCTTGCTTCGTATCTTCCCGGGGTGGAATTGGTTCCGCCAACTGGAGGACCGGCTGAATCGCTGCCATTGGGCCAGGTGCTGCCAGCAGGATCACATCTGGTATTTTTCAATCCAGATACTCCCGAAAATCAGCTATCAAGTGATGGTTATGAAGACTTCCAGTCGCCAGGTCCTCGGTTCCCGAATAGAATGTGGTTTGGTGGGTCGGTAGAGTTCTCGAAATCTCCTTTGATTATTGGTACAGAGTCGACTTGTGTGGAATCTGTTAAATCTGTCGACCATTCCGTGAAACCTGGTCTGCCGGATACTGAACGGGTATCAGTGACTCTGGAAAGACTTCTTTATAACAATCGAAACCCAAAGTCGACGGATAATTTCTCGGTTCGCGAGGTTCGTACTCTGATATATTTCACAGAAGAAGCTGGTAAAGATCGCGACAAGATCTTTAGTCGGTTCCTGCAACCGCCAGCCAATCCAGCTTATTCTCACTCTTTCACTCCATCCCCAGTTCTGCTATTCCGGTACTCTGCTCTCACATTCAATAGTCATAGAATCCACTATGACCCTCGTTATTCGAGCGATGTCGAGCAGCTGCCGAACGTGCTTGTTCATGGACCTCTGACTGTCACTTTGCTACTTCGCTGGCTAGAATCGTCGGTTTTAAAAGACACCGGAAAGTCTGTCAAATCCTTCACCTACCGAAGTCTACTTCCTCTCTTCGTCGACGACGAGCTCACTCTGTGTGCCTCACGTATCAACCACGAAACAAACTCGCTCGAAGTCTGGATCCAGGACTACCGAGGCTCTCTCTCTGTTAAGGGTGCTGTTACTCTTCATTAGATACCTAAAATATATTCTAGTTTCTCATTTTTCTGGCGGGAGCTGTGCCTCCGGCGGCTGGGGCTCCGCCCCAGACCCCGTGGCTCCTCTCGCTGCGCTCGAGTCGTTACGTGGGTTGACCCGTATGCTTGCTGGTGGGTTTATTTGTAATATTTCAAAAGTTCTCTTTCGGTTTTGGCCCAGCGGTCTCTCCGTGAAGCCTGCTTCATATCGAGATCTACCAGCTTGGCTCGCACGTAATACTTGTCTCCACCGCGATCAAGCGTCAAATATCCTGATTCTGTTTTCTCGGTATCTTTTCCAGAGTCATTATTGTTATTGGCTGAGCTTTGTGTTTCAGTCATACTGCTGTCGTAATGTGCTATCTCT